>NC_136914.1:223780061-225131325 GCF_949752795.1 Hyperoodon ampullatus
CGGAGCCCGAGATGAGGGCCCCAGGGATAAAGGTGGGGTAAGGAGAGCAAAACCGCGAGCTCAGTTCTGGATTTACAGAGTCCGAGCGCCTATGGGACAGTTGAGCATGGACAATCTGGTTTCTAGAGATTTCTGGACACTTCTGGAACTCCAGAGAAATGGGAGCTGGAGACACAGGTCTGTGTGTCATGTGGGAAAGAGTAGAAAGGGAGGAGGCTGCAGCCGAGGAACACTCTGAGGAGCACCAGCCTGGAGGAGCCTCGGGAGGGTCTAGGGAGACATCAGATCACAGAGGAGGGAGAGAACCCCAGGCCGTGGCATTGCCCAGGCCCAGGGAAGGGGCCCTTCCGGGGGGTGGTGGCCATGGGAGCCTCCGCCCTGGGACAGGCAAGAGCGGGCATTGTCTGCAGAGAACCTGAAACAATTCAAACTGACCAGAACCGCTCTGCTTTTTATTATGGCCGTGCGTGGCAATTCTAGGCAGTGTCGTCGGTGATAAAACTTCCCGGCGCCCAGCAAACCTCTCCCACAGCCCTTCGCCCCGGCCTCCCATTAGCCACTGCATTTACTAACACACTTCCCAGCACTCTCTAAACAAATACCCTTTTGGTGTATTTAATGTGGAGATCTTCTTTAAAGTGCCTTACGTCCTTTTCTGGACTATGAGAAATGCATAGCCCACTGTTTTATTCTTTGCCTTGGCTATTAGAATGCTACAGGAATTTTTGGCTGGTTTGCTGGTCTGCAAGGACAAAGTTAGCTACACAAAAGACTCCCCCAAAGCATCCCTGTTAAAAAGGTATTAAGGGCTTCCCTGGTGGCACAGTGGTTGAGAGTCCGCCTGCCGATGCAGGGGACACGGGTTCGTGCCTTGGTCCGGGAGGATCCCACATGCCGCGGAGCCGCTGGGCCCATGAGCCATGGCCGCTGAGCCTGCGCGTCCGGAGCCTGTGCTCCGCAACGGGAGAGGCCACAACAGTGAGAGGCCCGCGTACAGAAAAAAAAAAAAAAAAGGTATTAAGATGGTTTTATTTGTATGAATTCAATTTTCGTTCGTTTTCAGGAGTCCATGTAGTATGTAAAAGGAGATCCTTCAAAATTCTTGCTACCGCGGTATTTTAAGTTATAATCTGCAAGTTTAAGATATAAGCCCCCAAATATATAGAACCTTCTAGAAATTAACATAAGAACGTGGAATTTACTCTCTAGAATAGGAATCTGTGTGGCATTATGCTTAAATATCGATGTCACTACTTCTTCCAGTCAATAGCTCATTTCCAAAACCTGTAGTTATCTGCTTGGTAAAGAGTCACAAAAAACAGAAACTCCTTTTCTCCCTCAAAAATCTTAACTTGGTTTCTGAGGGCAAACTTGAAATTTCACTGGCACTCACTCTGCCCTTCTACATTTTTTCCCCTTTTCTTTCATAAAGAGGATTTGCTTCAGAGGCCATGCAGACCAATGAATTATTCATAGACAAAGAGATAAAAGAGAAGGTTTCCAGGACTAAACTATTTAGCCCTCAGGTTTTATGAGTTTGATCACATTGACTAAATGGGCACCTTGGGAGCTGAAATAAACCAAAATTAAGATGTAAAACCTGTGCCTACATTTTTCTAAATTATTTTGTTTGTGGGAGTGGAGGAGAAACACTCCCAGCAACAATGTCAGTTGAAGGACTAACTTGATGCCGAACGAATTCCAACAGCATTACTTGCGCACATAATGTAACAATGTTTTTAGCTAGAGGTAGGACAGGAAAATGACAGAGATAGGAGTTGCATAGGAAAAATATCATTTCCCATGAATCTGTGCTATTATGTCCTATAGAGAGGGCATGTGTAGATACAGCCTTTCCTTTAAGACATCATGAAACAGTGAAGCTCTGTTGAAAAGTTCATCAACAGGCCACCTCTCACTGCATGTGCAAAATCTGTCTTTGGATTTCCAACCATCCGTCTTCTGGACCAGTTGGGCTGTCCAGCCCAAGGGGTAACTCAGAGCTTCTGTTCACGGGGAACAGATACCGTGTTTCTAAGATAATGGCTGTGGGGTGTGACACGTGCTTTTCAGAAGTTAGTTTAAAGCATACAGTATCTATTTCACTCTGTATTTTCTCTATGAGGAAACAAAGGTCATCTTAAAAGGAAGAAATACAATAGAATTCTTCCCCGTGGATCTAAGGAGGGATGTAGCGCATGGCTGCAACTTTTTCATCTCCAGGCCAGGCTCCTGAAACCTTGTGAGGTTGAAGAGGACCATTCACTTCATTTGGAACTGTCTGATCACGTATTAGTGATTTTCTTTTTTTAAAAATCTTTGTTTTAATCGAAGTATAGTTGATTTACAATGTTGTGTTAATTTGCTGCTGTACACATATATATGTTCTTTTTCGTATTCTTTTTTTTTTTTTTTTTTTTTGTGGTACGCGGGCCTCTCACTGCTGTGGCCTCTCCCACTGTGGAGCACAGGTTCCGGATGCGCAGGCTCAGCGGCTATGGCTCACGGGCCCAGCCGCTCCGCGGCATGTGGGATCTTCCTGGACCGGGGCACGAACCCACGTCCCCTGCATTGGCAGGAGGACTCTCAACCACTGCGCCACCAGGGAAGCCCTCATATTCTTTTCCATTACGGTTTACCCCAGGAGACTGGATATAGTTCCCTGTGCTCTACAGTGGGACCTTATTGTTCATGCATTCTAAATGTCATAGTTTGCATCTACTAACCCCAAACTCCCAGTCCATCCCTCGCACTGATTTTCTAATGGCAATGAGAATCTGGTCCCTGTCTAAAGAAAGGCCAGCAACTCCCCCCGAGATGGGCAGGTGGAGGCTGTGTGGGAGGAGCACCAGGATTTTACTGAGGATTTTACACTCAGTTGCTGGGCGTCCCCTGCTGTTTGGTGCCTCCCACCCTGTCCTCCTCCACCCTTCTAAGCCCAATTCAGGCAGCACATGTCCAGAACACCCGCCCCAACTTCTGCCCTGAGTGGGCTCAGACCCCCGTGCCAGGCCTGTTCTGGCACGTGTCCACCCTGCCCGCTGGCACACACGCCGCTCAGCAGGGTGTGTCCCATCTGCTCTGCAGGGACCAGCCTGAAGGCAGAGTCCTGGCTCAGCACCTCGCACTCAGACAAAGCCTGGGGTGTCCACTTCTAAGCATTCTTCACTAGCTGAAGAAGAGTTACACAAGTCACACACACCCTTTGTAAACACTCATTTGATGGCACAGCAGTGAACACCGTGGGTGCAGGTGATGGATGGTGGACAGGACGTCGGCCCCTAAGAGGAGAGAGAGACTGAGCTGTGTGATCTGAGCTTTCGTGGGCACGATGAGATGTTTGTGATTTAAACAGAGTTATTGATGTCAGGAAATCTCTGGGGTGAGTGTCAGGGGCCCCTAGGGATCTGTCGAGTGCTGTGACATGGAGACAACCCACTTCCCAGGGCTGACTGGAGGGGCTCATGTCCTTGCTTGAGACATCAGAGCAACCCCGGGGTGGGAGGGCAGCTCCCTCTCCTGGGGCTGGGCTGATGCAGGCCCCAAGGCCAGACATCAGCCACCACCTGGAGGGAACTTTCAGAAGGATTTGACATCCTGGCGCTAAAAGAGCTTTGGTTTTCTCACTACACTTGACATGGGGTCACGTTACTCTTCAACAGCAGGTGTGCACAATTAAGGGACCACAATTAGCATACCCACGGCCCTGCCTCTCCACACCTGCTCTAAGCCTTTCCAGAGAACAGCCAGCATCCAACAAACGTCCTGAAGATGCTGTCCCAGGGAAAGGGCCAGAACTCTCCAGCCTCGGGGGCGGCCAATGGCAAAAGTCTAAAGATGAACTTACTTCCTAGGACCTGCGGGCTCCATACGGGCACGGAAGGAAGCACTGTACTGTGCAGGAGGCCTGGGCACCATATTTGTTTCCACCTTCACTGTGTGTCTTAGGAATCTCCCCAACTTCTCTGGGCCACATACTGGGCTCACAAGGCTGGACTTGGAGAGGGAGGTTGTAACACCATGGGCAGTAATTAGAGTGAATTTGGGGCTATTTCCTACACTAGTGCTTTTCAAATTTGAGCAAGCATCAGAATCACCTGGAGGGCTTGTTCAGTCTCAGATTGCTGACCCCCAGCCCCAGAGTTTCTGATTCAGGAGGTCATGGGTGGGTCCTGAGAACTGGCATTTCCACTAGTTCCCAGGTGATGCTGATGCTGCTACTCTGGGGACCACTGTCCTAGATGCAGGTACCCATGTGGATATTGACTGAGTCCACATATCGATCCAGCCAGGCCCTGGAGATGAAGTAACAATGACAAAAATCGTGCTGTCAATGGCGATTACAGGTAATGGAGGAGATGGACATAAAATAAAGAGACACAATTATAAATTATGAAATCTGCTGTAAAGGAAAAGAAGGAGGAGCAGGAGGAAAAAATAAGGGGTGGGCTGGCCTGTTTCAGACACAGCAGTCAATTGTCTTCCTACGACATTTAGGCTGAGGCCCGAAGGCCCAGGAGAAGGCAGCCAGGCAGGCAGTAGCTGGAGGCAGAACTTTCCAGGCAGAGAACAGACCCTGAGATGGAAAGGACACATATTTGAGAACTGAGAGAAGAGCGGTTGGACCCCAGTAAGTGAGCAGCTGGCAGCAGGATACCAGCCTGGGAGGTCCTGGTCAGCATCTTCAATGTTATTTCACCAGCAACGAGCAGCCGCTGCTTTACTTGCTGCAGCTGCCGCTAGGTCACTGCTATGCCTCTATTTCAGAGCAAACGACCTTACTTTGCTGGTTTGCTAGGGCTTACGCCAAACTCTTTGGAACAAAATTTAGAGTGGCCTCAGAATGTCCTTCAGTCACTGATGAATGGATAAACAAAATGTGCTGTATCCATGCAGTGGAATATTACTCAGTCTTTAAAAAGGAATGAAATTCTGACCCACGCTGCAGCACAGTTGAACCTTGAAAACAGGCGGAGTGAAAAAAGCCAGACACAAAAGGCCACACAGTGTATGATTCCATTTAGAGGAAATGTCCAGAATAGGCAAATCCACAGCCACAGGAAGATGAGTGCTTGCCAGCGGGTGGGGGAGATGGAAGATGGGAAACAGGAAGTGACTTTAATAGGTATGCGGTTTCCTTGGGGGGGATGATGGAAATGTCCTGGCATGAAATCGTGGTGATGAGTGTACAGCTTTGTGAATATAGTAAAAACTGCTGACACTGTACACGTTACAAGGGTGAATTTGATGTGATGTGAATTATACGTTGACTAGAAAAATCACAACTAGGAAGTAAAACTGTCTTCTAAAAACATGTCACTCAGGAAATGGTGTCCTCCCATCTCTTAGAAACAGGACTGTTCAAAACTGCAGTGTCTCTATCTGGGGCCACATCTCTTCCACCTGACAAGCCTGCGTACGGCGGGTCAAGGTTCCGTCTACTCTTTGGAAGACACGCAGAGGCCACGACAGGAAGTGGCTCCGTCCTGCCCCTCACTTGCCTGGGAGGCCCCGGCAAGCCCCTGGAAAAGCAGATATGTTTAAGGCCAGGGTAAACTGAGTCTGAACCCTGACTGGTGCTCATCATCTGTGTGGCACACTGTGTAAGCCTTTTGAATCATGTCCTCCTCTGTAAAATGGAGAAAGAACGCTTGCGAGATGACTATACGGATTAGTGACAACACATGTGCAGAATAAAAAAGAGCAACAGATACGTAGTAAGTCGTGGTATTAATCGTCCTGTTGGTATGCTCTACGGTGTCTTGGTAGTTAGTGCATTTTATAAACGCTCTTTGGAATCCCTCATGGCACAGAAAGAGCTGGTGGGGGGAATACTTTGTAAAACACAGCATATTTTTTCAAATCCAATAATCATCTCCTGACATACATGTTTGGAATCTTCGACTGATTTCCCCCCATCCCCCTCCCATTACGTGAGTATGTCTGCCTGCTTCCATTCATGCTTGTAAAGCTCCGTTTCTGAAAAGTTGCATGCAAATCAGATTTTTACAATTCTGATAATATTTTCCCATTGTTCCACATTATATGCTCAGGGGTGATTTATCTTCATTTGTGATTCATTTTCAATTGGCAGCAGCTCCAAACACTTTATAGTTTTAAGCCTCTTTTTTCCCCAGACTCTGTCAACTTGCAAAAAAGTACTTTAAAATACCCTGGACATTTGAAGGAACCCCCAATCACCTATTCTGTAAAATACAACTTTTACTTCTAAGGCTTTTTCTACAAGCAGGGGATTGAGTTGTATTTCTGGTTCGGCAGTCAACACTGAACAGGCTTGCTCATTTTCCATTGAAATTCCCGAAAGACTTTCTAAATCAAGGCAAAATGATGCAAAATTAAGTACAACGTAAGCAGTTCTGGCATAGCATGGGGGAGGGGGTCCCCCCTCCGTGAGACTGTGTGAGCACAGCGGTCTGTAAATCACGAGGTTCCCCCTCATCTGTCCACAGTGGGTCCCCCACAAACCCTCTGATAACACGCTGAGCAAAGCCCTTTAACGAAGACCCATTCAGCTTTACTGGAGTTGAAGTAGGTACAGAGGTGCTCTCTCTCGATTTTCTATATAAACAGCAAACAAAGCGATGGCTGGTGTCCCAGGCTCCTCAGGGTCCCAAGATGCCTACGTTTGGGCAGAAAGGAGGAGATGCAGTCAGACTCCCAGCTCTGGGCTTAGTCATGGTGAGAAAGCGCTTGTTGGCTCCTTCTAATGCCTTGTTTTGACCTCACAAAGTGCTGTGGACTTTTAGGATCTCAGGGAAGGGCACATTCTTTTTTCCACATTAAAGCTGTCCCCCGAAAGGGACGTGACCCAGCCGAGGCCGTGACACCGGGGCAAGGACAAGCAAGGCCGTGACACCAGTTCATGGACAAGCAAGCCCAGGCGGTGGGCCCCCATCCACCCACGTGGGACTGGAATGACTTCATCCTTTTGCTTTTCCCCTTAGACCCATTCATCCCGTCTGCAAGCTCAGAGCATCTGTGTGTGGTGGCTGCAACACATCGTGGGGAGGTGGTCAAAAGGACCATGTCGCTGGACCAGCAGCTGCTGAGTGAGCAGCACCAAGGCTGCCCTCTGTATGGGAGACCCTGGCATGAGGGTCCCATCCCGAGGAGCTGATGCCACCGTCTATATATACACTACCAAACGTAAAATAGATAGCTAGTGGGAAGCAGCTGCATAGCACAGGGAGATCAGCTCGGTGCTTTGTGACCACCTAGAGGGGTGGGATAGGGAGGGTGGGAGGGAGACACAAGAGGGAGGAGATGTGGGAACATATATATATATGTATAACTGATTCACTTTGTTATAAAGCAGAAACTAACACACCATTGTAAAGCAATTATACTCCAATAAAGATGTAAAAAAAAAATCCTCATCAGAAGTCTCGTGCCCAACTCGTAATTGTTTAAGCAGCATAAAAGTAAAATGGATAGTAATTACGGATTGCAATCCTGGGTGTGCAATTACAACCAGAGTGAACCTCTACTGATTTCTTACTCTGCCCCAGGCACTGTGCTAAGCTCTCCTCATACATCAACTTGTTTAATTCTCTTGCCTCCCTGTGAAGCAGAGACTAATATTATCCTCAGCATGGACCAGTGGAGAGCAACTTTCTGTGTGTGTGTATGGGGGGGCGGAGGTCATTTAGGCAAAATGAAAACATTTATGGGATGCATTTTTCACTTTCAGGGTAAATATATTTTTATTGACTTCTTTTAGGGGGCATAAAAGTGGAACTTTGTTACAGATACCTGCTTTATGAATAGAACACTAACGAGAAAACATACTCTGCTTTTTAGACACTTGTGTGCAAATATCTAGGCATTTGGGAGAAACAGCCGAATGGAAGCAGCTCATAACATCTTTGGCCCTAGAATTAGACCATGGGCTATTTTGCAGAGCTGGGAGGGCTTCTGACTGCCCTGAGATGGTACAGACATGGATACTGGGTAATTTAAGACTCAGCTTCAGTGACTGACCTCTACAAATAAGCTCTTTTAAATTCTAGAGTAAACTAGCTGAGAAGAGATTTGTAGCTTTATTAAAATCTGGTGAAAGGCACAGTACCAACTGGATCAGGCTGGGGGCAGAGGGTTTCTGTTGCTCAAATTCTAGTCATTTCCAGACTCCTACTCATGTTTTGGCAACTCTGTGATTAGAGCCCAAGGGTTCAGTCTTAAAACTGTGGCTCTGATAGTCTTGAGTTCTTAGAAATGCCCTATGAGATATCTAAACGACTCATCAAGAATGTGATATACAACTATGCACGTACCATGAAGCCAACAGTGGTAGAATTCACAACTGTCGGTCATGGTCTTTGTCTTCCTTCAGCTTACACAAAATCCTGGGAGATAAGACAAATAGGGAAAGACAGCTGGAGAGCACACCGGGGTCTTCGCCCGGCCGTGTACCAGCTGTATTTGAATGGTAAGTGCAGACAGCATGGGAGAGGCGGGAGGGTATAGATGGTGAAGAAGGAGCACAACTCCTATCGAGGCAGAGAAAGGAGGGGCCACGAGGAACCCACACGTGTGGGAATGCGCCCAGGGTTTTCTGGAAAACTTGGGCTGACTGTGTACTGCAGAATCATGGTAAATACAGTGGAAAGTTGGGACTGGATAAACCAGTTCATAGGGACCCAGTGCTGTTCCTTCAGCAGGAAGGGGTCACTGATCATTTAATTCAATTGGTGTTTATTGGCATCTATTAATTTACAGGTCTGGTGCTGGGGATTCAAAGGGAAGACATTGTATGTCAGATCCCATGTAGTTCATACTCTGTGGGTATGAGCAGGCCTATTAACAGATGTAATAAAATACATGTGCTATGATAAAGAGGTATGGATCAAAAGAAGAGGAAAAATCCTATCTGAGTTGGGACGGGGGTAGGGGGACTGCAGATTAAACAGGGAACACTTTTGAAGGTTACCTCGGAGTTGTACATTAAAAAACAGTAAGCGGATGCTAATTCACCAGGCAAAGGTGATGACTGCATTCAAGACAAGAGAGCTGTATGAGTAGAGACATGGAGGTGTCCATGTCCAGGCGTGTTTGAAAATGAAGGATAATTCCATTTACGTGAAACCAAGTGTATGTGATCTGAAAGGGGGTGGCCCTGAGGTGGAAGAGGACGGGAAGCAGCGACACATATGAACAGGGAGCCTGGAGTCATGACACTAAGGGACTTACGAGCTCTCCTACGGAACCAGGATTCCCCTTCCCAGAATAGGGGGACCATGAAAGGTGAGTGAGCATCACAGTGACGCTCTGTGCTTGAGAATGAACACTCAGCTGGCAGGGAGAAGACAGAGGGAGCACCATGGCAAGCCTCAGATTCTAGTCTGGCTTCTTTATAAGATAAATCGGTCATAGGAAATGTCTGGAAGGTTGTCTAGCAGACTGTTGAAAACCCAGGTGTGCAGGATGCAAATCTGGAACAGGGCAAGGAAGAGGAAGGACACACCCAAGAGAGACTCGGAAGGAAGAAATGTGAGCACTGAGACCAGATCTAGACAGTGAAAAAAAAGTTCCTGCCAGCCTGAGAAGAAGGGATTGCAGTTGGGAATGAAAGCCCATTAAGCAGAGCTGGGGGAGACTAGGAAGTCAGGTTTGGAGGGCCTGGCTTTGGGAGGCTAATGGGACATCCCTGAATGACTGGGCAGTGAGTGGTGGGTCAGGACTGGGCATTCATTTTGGAATCGCTGGCACTGGGAGACAGGTCCCAGAGAAAGCCTATGAATTAAGACCCCAGGGCTGAGAACTGAGTGCCTTGGCACCCATCCACACTTACAGGCCCAAGGAGAAAGAGAAGCAAGTAAAGAGAATTAGTAGTGGGACAGGCTGGGGACACTGGGGAAAAGATCATTGTGGAAGAGAGTACAGGGTACCCTCCAGGAGAGGATGACAACAAGGACAGAAGGAGAGAGTGGATTGAGAAAAAAGTATTGGATTTGACAAGAAAATGGTCCACCCTTTGGGACCTCTGAAGGGTGGGGGGTGAGAGGAAAATGGATGGAGAAGAGGGAGGGCAGCAGAGCCTACAGGCATGGCTATAAGATAAGAAAAGTTTGGGGATGGATGGATGGATGGATATGGACTTTTCTTTAACAGTGGAGGTATCAGAGCATTTGTAGAAGTCAAATGGAAGGAATAAATGGAGAAGGACCTAGGAAAGATGGGAAAAACAAAGAAAATAAATAAGGACACAAAATCCTGGAGCTCTGGAAGAGAAAGAGATAAATAGGAACGAATATACAGGCAAAGAAAAAATGGTCCCAGGGACAAAATGGTAGCCCTCTTTCTCAGAAACTGAGAAAAGGATGAAAAGACATCTACAGGGATGGTGATCTATTCATGCAAAGGTAAGAGTAGTTGCTTAACTCTCCATTTTATTTTGAACCTGTTATAAAATGTCTCAGATTTAATAGTTCTATCCTCAAGGAAATGCCTACGGAGGACCCAAGGTAAACTCTACTAATAGCCAAGCCATCCACGCAGGTACATATTTAAGCTCTTATTTTTCTAAAGCAAAGAAGAAATGCCACTTGATATTTCAATGAAAATAGTTTCAAAATTGTATAAAATCATTTCTCTTTGGAAAATAATGCCAATTATCCTTTAAAAGATCTGAAAGTGGTTCCTCAGAAAACCCTTTCTGGGTCAAACCTCAAACCGTTGACCTCAAATCAACTTCACTGTATCCTGAGTCAGAATGCCAGGAAGTTTAAAGGGAATCAAGTGCCTGCTTTATTTATGCATTACCACCTTTGGAGATGGTTTTAAAAGATCACTGTATATAATACTCGGGATTACAATACTCTTCTCACCCTTTTTCCTAGACAAAATAGCCTGGATTTCACTCAAGTGCAATGTCAACAAAACCAGCAGTGAGAAAAATTTCACAGCAACTGAGATGCTAAGCAAATTTCGCTCACGTATCACAGTAGTAGTAGGAACTTGGAAGCCCTAATCCACTCAACGATTACCATCAGATATTAGGAGAGAGCTTGCCATCAGTGACGCACAGGCAATCCCAACGTCCGAATTGGTCCTGAGAAATTCATGTGCTCTCTGGCCCCAGTCATCAGGAACTGATGGCATTCCAGAGCCAAAGAAGAGAGTGAATCATTTACGACAAGGCTGGGCGCCAACCTTGAGTATAAGTCACCAACCAAGAATTCTTTGCTCTTATCTAGTTTTTGGTACTAGTAAAAACGTCAAGCATGAATAATGAGTGTGTGACGCTAAAAATACTTCTCAAATCAGCATGGTGGCAACAAACAGATCATACAGTCAGCTCACAGAGGCCATAACTTCACCTACCTTTCTGTCTGGCCATTCACTAAAACTCTGAGGAATAAAAACAAAGCCTGTTTCCTGAGCCTTCACTGTGACCCATCGACTCAGGGGCAGGCTTTTTGAGCTTTGTAATTTCTTCAAACCAAAGACTTGAGAATCAGAAGGGTCTCTGAGGGCCACGAAGGCAGTGGGCCCTGGCGGAGGATTGCAGGAGAAAGCATCAGACGTGGGTTCAAGTCCCAGGCCCTACCCACCTCTGCTTGGAGAGCTCACCACTGAAATTACTTTGTATTTCACTCTGAATCATGGCTCTTACATGTTATTTTTATTTTCATTCTTATACAGTGTTTAAAGGTTACTCTCCATTTACAGTTATTACAAAATATTGGCTCTGTTTCCCATGTTGTAGAATACATCCTTGAGGCTGTCTTACACCCAACAGTTTGTACCTCCCACTCTCCCACCCTCAGTTTGCCTCTCCCACTGGTAACCACTAGTTTGTGCTCTCTATTTGTGAGTCTGCTTCATTTTTGCTATATTCACTAGTTTGTTGTATTTTTTAGATTCCGAATATAAGTGATATACAGTATTTATCCTTCTCTGACTTATTTCACTTTGCATGATACCTTCCAAGTCCATCCATGTTGCTGCGAATGGCAAAATTTCATTCTTTTTTTATGGCTGAGTAATATTCCATTGTATATATGTACCACATCTTCTTTATCCATTCACCTGTTGATGGACACCTAGGTTGCTTCCATACCTTGGCTATTGTAAATAATGCTGCTGTGAACACTGGGGTGCATATATCTTTTTGAATTAGTGTTTTTCACATATTCTTTTTAGAATAAGGCCTAATCTATGTGCCAGCTTTTCATCCAGGCACTGGGACTCAGAAATGAACAAAACCAGCAAAATTCCCCACGCGACAGCACTTAGCACAGAGGCTAGCACATCATAAATGATCGCTTCTGTCTTTCCTTCTGCTTCCGACTCTGAACCAGGACACACAAATGCTACTACGTCATTACTGGGTCCTCCCCCGAGGCAGCTCACTTTTGTTTGTAGAGCTGTAATCACAGGTGCACCCCTTGATTTCTCTGCTTATACTTTGTATTTTCCACTCGCTGGTCCATTGCAACCCTTGATGGCCAATCAGAAGACATCTCTGCCCTCTGACAGGCTCATCAACATGTAAAGACATTTCAGTAGTTTTGACCATTATCGAGAGTGTATCACAAGCGAGGCACTGTTCTAAATGCTTCCCAGCTATTTACTTATTTCATTCCCAGAACCACCCATTGGGTCCAACTACTACCCCTAGTTGACAGTTTGAGGAAACAGAGGCACAGAGCAGTTAAGTACTCTGCCTGAGACCACACAGCTTGTGTTTCTCCTAAGTCTTGCCTCCTACAGGTGAAAACGTTCCCGTTCTTTCTTTCCAATTGGCTCTGGAACAGATTTTCTTCCTCTGTCATCAATTTCCCCTCCTAAAATCTAGCCACTCCTGACGGCCAATGGAGTCAAATCAAACCCTACTCCCCACCACCTCTAGAGGGGTGTATTTAGGTTTGCGGGTTGGGGGGAAACGGAGGACTTACACACTTGTAGAAGTGCTTTGGAAAGCCAATGCCACAAGGAGCCCTTGCCTACAACGCAATTAAACTTCAGGAGCGCTAAATGCTGACGTGGCTGAATTCACTTTCTTCCACTTGAATTCACTGAGCATTTTGTTTTGCGCCCAGGACATATGGACCCACTGCTTTGAATGGTCACTATAGGGGCACATGTCATGGTCCCCCATTCAACTATAACTTCCTCAAAGGTAGGACTCTGCTTAGCACAGGGGCTTATGGGCTGTAGACCACCAATAAATGTGGGCAGGAAGAACTAGAAAGGGGACAATGAATGAGCAAAAATCTGGTGTGTGGCCAGATCCCACCTTCCACCAGGGCAGGGGCTCCAATCCACCTGGGATGACAGAAAATGAGCACACTGACCACAGGCTCTTCAAAGTTCCTGGATGAGGTTTCTTGTCCTGGGATAACCGCAGAGTGTATAAGCACAGACCCAGGGACCCAGTAAACCTAAAAACACTCCTCACAAGCTAACACTCACCAGGGCCCACCTTTACTTGAAGGAACCAGCATTTAGGAGATATGACCTGAGGGCAAACAGCTCTGCCTAAGACAGACCACTGGGGACAATGCAGGCTGACATTTTGTTCACATTTATTGGGAGGGGTCCTGTGTGTGTGTGGGGGGGTAGGCAATTTCATCAAATGCCCAGTAATGAGGATTTTTAGAAAGGGAATATTTTGATGCTCTTTTATTGTATCATATGTGTTTCTCAAATGTTTAAAAAGAATGTTTAATCCCTCAAGACTCTTACATTGATACATTGATTGATTGATTTATCATTTCTTTTTTTTTTAATTGAAGTACAGTTGATTTACAATGTTTTGTTAGTTTCAGGTGTATGGCAAAGTGATTCAGTTATACATGTGTATGTACACACACATATATATATATTCAGTTATATATGTATATATATTCTTTATCAGATTCTTTTCCCATATAGGTTATTACAAAATATTGAGTATAGTTCCTTGGGCCATACAGTAGGTTCTTGTTGGGAATCATATTTATTTTCTTATTATTTTTTAAATAAAATAAATTTACTTATTTATTTATTTTTGGCTGTGTTGGATCTTCGTTGCTGTGCACGGGCTTTCTCTAGTTGTGGTGAGCGGGGGCTACTCTTCGTTGCAGTGCGCAGGCTTCTCATTGCGGTGGCTTCTCCTGTTGCGGAGCATGGGTTCTAGGCATGCGGGCTTCAGTAGTTGTGGGTCGTGGGCTCTAGAGCGCAGGCTCAGTAGTTGTGGCGCATGGACTTAGTTGCTCTGCGGCATGTGGGATCTTCCTGGACCAGGATTCAAACCTGTGTCCCCTGCAATGGCAGGCGGATTCTTAACCACTGTGCCACCAGGGAAGTCCCGAGACTCATATTTAAACAGCATTTTTCTGATTATTTTTCTGGGGGTGTGGATGGGGAATTAAAACAGTGAACTCCAACAGGGACAAAAAAAAAAAAACTTCTTGAGATTTTGGAGTCATCGTGAGCTTTTTCATTTTTTTCCAAACTGAAATTTTTATCATGTAAATTCACATGCAATTGTCAAGCAATAATCCAGAGTATATTTATAATATATATAATAATATATATATAATATTTATATTATATATATAAATTATAATATATAATAATATATATACAATATTTATATTATATATATATAATATAATTGTATAATATATAATATATATTATAATCTGTATATTTTGCCCAGTTTCCCTCAATGGTAACATCTTTGCAAAACTGTAGTATAATAACATCACAGTCAGGACATGTACATTGATAGACTCCACTGATCTTCAGATTTCCCATTTTAATTGTACTCATTTGTGTGTGTGTGTGTGTGCATCCTTAGTTATTTAGAATAGCTTATATTATCGATCTGCTATCAATCATTCTGAGTTATAACTGTTCACACACAACTGCTGATGTTTCAGCTCTTTACAGTGTGGCAGGCATGGTGTCAAGAACTTCGTGTGCGCCATGTAAATTAATCCCCATCACCTTCTTGCCTCCTTCTTCTGGTAAGAGAAACTCTGCCTCCCCCACTGGCCACAGAAAGTGCCTTGTTTTCCTCCGGCCAAAAGGTGGGGAAGTGACTTAATGGGCCTATCAGATACTCTTTCTTTCTTTTTTTTTTTTTTTTGCGGTATGCGGGCCTCTCATTGCTGTGGCCTCTCCCGTTGCGGAGCACAGGCTCCGGACGCGCAGGCTCAGTGGCCATGGCTCACGGGCCCAGGCGCTCCGCGGCATGTGGGATCTTCCCGGACTGGGGCACGAACCCGCGTCCCCTGTATGGGCAGGCGGACTCTCAACCACTGCGCCACCAGGGAAGCCCCAGATACTCTTTCTGAAATACGACACTGACAGGATGACACAAGGACTGGACTTATCACATCCTGACAAGCTTGCCCACCGGTCCTCCCAACAAGATCCCAGTGGCCCTGGTCTTTGTCTCACATCTGGTTCTTTGTACCTTCCTCTAGTCCTGCCAGCTACTCCACATCCTTCCTTTACAGCCCCTTTCTGCTGAAGTCAACAGAGTCTGTTTCTGTTGCCTGCGATCCAAGAAACCTGTCAGTTGAGTGGGTGCTGTGATTACGTCCTCTCTTTAGATGAGGAAGCAGCCTGTGGAAGTCAGGGAGCTGCCCCCGGTCATGTGGCTAAGAAGGGACAGAGAAAGGACACAGAGCAGCCTGCCTGATTCAAGAGCCGACGCTCAAGGCAACGAGCTAAGGGCCTCCTCACGCTTTTAGGAACAGACACAGGACACAAGCAGGCATTTGTGACTCTGGGCTCCTTTCCTGGGACGTCTCTGGATGGTAGGTTCAGCCATGCTCTGATACGTGTTCTTCAGACTCCAGGCAGACACTCTGTTACAACTACTTTTTCACGGCCAGACATGCCTGGGTAGGACTGTGATTCATAGTTCTGCTGCCATTACAGAATGACAGCACCAAACTGCATTTAGCACTCACTGATTAAAAGGATCCTTTCCAACCTGCCCTTCTCTGAACCTCTCCCCACAGGGTCCCACACAGGAAATGTTGTTTCACCATTCTTGACATTTACTGCGATTTAAAAAAAAAAATGAAAGAGAGAGAGGGAAGGGGGGGAATGCATACATTATACTCGAGTCATCGCGATGCATTTCTTGGGCATTAGCTTGTGCTTTTACAACTGGTCTTCATCAAAGGGTTTTCATCTGCTCGCCAATGTGTCATCTGTCCTAATAACTCCTGATGAGGATGCATTCCTTTCAGCGTGATTTATGCTCGCTTATCATTTCCTCCTTCTCGGGGGTGGGGAAGCTGCTCTACGAGGCAGCTCAGCCCACATAGGGATCATCACTAACCAGCCAACTCTTCGTGTTTAGGAAACCAGCTAATGGCTCTGTCCACAAATGACCCCCCTGGGAGACTAGGACACGTGTGCTCACTGTCGATGGTAGAGACTAGATAAGATGGGGGAACTCCTGTCCCCAAGAGAAAATGCTGGGTCCTCTGATAGCTCTTGGACTCACTTTCCATTAGAACATCTTTGGGGGAAGGACGGTGCGGATCTTCACACACCACCCAGCTCGTCCCTGTGGAGGGGCTCCTGGGCTCAGGGCACTGTGTGGGGCTGGGATAAGCCGTGAACAAGCCGCAGTTGCAGTGTGGCCTGAGCTTGCCCAGGGTTGGTGAGAGGAGCCTCACACACAGTGAGCTGGGTCCTCGGCCTTCCCCATCTTTCTCCCCGGCAGGTCCACCAGCCCCCATCCTGCCCTTGGACTTGAGGGAGGAGGAGGCACAGCCAGATGCTGAGGGCCTGAGTGCCAGGCGGGGAAGTCACAGCCCCTCCCCTGGCCCTGCTGTCTCTCTGGTGGAGCCATTTGGTTGCTTCTCCAAGGCTCCCCACCCGCCCTCCTGGGCAGGACTATTCACCCCACCAGGACCGTCCCTTCCCTTGGAGGCCCAGAGGATGCCAAGCCATGGGAGCACAGGACCCGCCTGGGTCTGGGTCCCTGCTCTCTCCCTGATCAGGTGCTGGGCCTCAGTTTTCATGTCTGTAAAACAGGGAGAGTAACAGCATGCAACTCACAGGGGTGGTGTCAAGAGTGAATATGGTAACATAGATGAACATGCTTAGCATGGATTTGTGCTCCATCCACATCAGCTGTTTCCATAATCATTCAGCTCCAGGGCCAACCTGCAGCCCAGTCACTTGACCTGGCAACTCCTGAGAGCAGAGACAAGCTCCTTCTCAACCTGGGGACGCAGCCCATTCCCAGGGGACACTCTCTTGCCTCCTGCCCTCCTCTCCTCACCTTGCTCACGGGGTCCACCCCCTGCAGTCCTGTTACCCAGTGTGGATCTCAGACTTGCCCAGCCCCCTCCCTGGTGCTCCCAGTCGGTCATTCCTGCCCTGGGATTCCAATGGCTGGCCCACAGGAGCTGCCACCTCCCAGGGGAGAGAGCCACCAGCTGCTCTGCCGTCACATTCCCAGGTCTCCCTGGAGCCACTGGGCACGCTGCCATCTCCGGGAGCCACCCTTTCCTGGTGGGCATCTTCTCACATGTGCAGAAATCATATCAAGACAACAGGCCTCAAAAATGTCCCGACAAGGTAAAACTGTAATTAGAGGTAATCTCCCCTCCCCAACGTCAGCCCCCTCTCAAGGATCAGAGCACATGCATTCTGGCCATGACCCACCCTGGGCATGGAGGCATTTGGGGGGCGGTGCCCTCTGAGCACTGCACTCCAGCCACCAAAATGGGGGTCATCTTGGACAGCTTTGCGGTGCTCCTTTTTGAGCTCATCTGCTGGCTTCTCCAGCAATGCTTCACTCCTGGGGGTTCCTAACCCGGAGCTCCAGCTCAGGGCAGCCTGGCAGCCGAATGCCACTCATCAATGTCGTATGCCTGGTGGGGCTTCCTCTGTTTCCCTTCGTTGCTCAACGGGGGTTTGTGAGATTTGATAACTGAACACGGTCCCTAGGCTCTGACTGACTTCGGGAAGCAGAGAGGGCTCCCTTTTATCCCAGGAAGCAACCTCAGGGACGGGATAACCCCAGACTGCGTCCTGAGTCAGGTTCACGGCTACATTCAGCCTCAGCCTCCCTCCGGCTCCAGCCCCTCAGATCACACACACCGTCCTCACAATGCCATCCAATAAGGCTCTTTAAACATTCATAAGGTGTTGATGGCCGTGATAGTCAAGTTTAAGAAAACAAACAGCAAAGGTTTCCAGGAAAACTGATTTAGAAATCCCAACAGAAAAGGAAGGCGTCTGTGATGCCCTAGTTTGTATAATGAACACCCAGACATGGCTTCCCTCATCAGCCAGAACCCCGCAGGACCACAGGCTGCATCTTACCCTTCTCTGAATCCCAGCAAAGCACCCGGCTCCATGAGGGCTGTGTGACAGTGCAGAGGGGATGAGGCTCATTGCCCAGACTAGAGGCGTCTGCACAGAGGCGGCAGATGTCTGGGGGGCACATGGGCCCAAGAATCATGGCATCACCTCTGCTATCCCCACCAGGAGCCACTTCCCACGCAGTGTGGACTGTCCAAGGGCTTCCGGGACAGGAGGTCAGGAGTGGTGCAGGGTAGGAGGTGGGCACTGGTGCAGTCTATGGGGCACCTCCCACCCAGGCCAAGAGCAGCCTCTTTGGGTCAGTCCTCCCTGGAGCCTGTTGACACACCAGCCTGGTCCTCCCTCCATGGTGGCCCTCAGCTCTGCTGCCTGCTCAACTCACCTGGGACACTTAAAAAAAAACCCACTGATGCCCAGAGAAAAGTAAATCAAGTCAGCCTCCCCACCTGGGGACTCTTTTTTTAAGCTCCAACAACTCCAGTGTGCAAGCAGGATGGAGAACCATTGGTCTGACACACAGCAACCATATTTTCTGAATGAATGAACGGACACACATCAAAGCCAGAGTTCCACGGCCCTGCAACCGCACAGGAGTAATTCCAATGTACCAGGAAACAACCTCCACCTGGAACTTTTGGTTTAGTTTCCAGCCCCACTACTATCTGAACCACGTGCACTTAGGCAAGTGCCTAAACCTCCGTGCTCTTACGGTCTCCATGTGTAAAAAGGACAAGGTGACCCTTGAGGTCCCTGCATTCATGGTACCCTCAAGGGTCTGGCACTCCCTGTGTGCGAGGCTCAGGTCTGGGTGCTGGGGATTCAGCCGGGACCACACCAGATCTGTCCTCCTGGAGCCTCCTTTCCAGCAGACGGCCTCCTTTCCAGCAGACGGCCTCCATTCCATTTACTTCCACGCTGGAAGGTCTATGAATCTGGGATTCTACTTCATTTATCTGGGCAATAGCCCAGTTCAGGACACAGAGATTGTACCAAATAAAAAATGGAAGAACTGGAAGAAAAGTTACCCTGAGTCATGGGAGGGCCTGAAAATGATGGAGATGAAGTAGGAGCCATAGGGGATGGGGAGGTGGTGAATGTATCCAGAAATCTCTTTCATACTATTATCAAGATTGCAAAGGCTGGTTCTTTAAGTACCATTTCAGCATATTTATTCCTAACAAGTAGTGTTCCTGCAGCTTTGAAAGGGGAGTAACAGTAATAATGATGATAATGAAGGGAATTCTGTGGCTTTAAACTCTCCACTCATCCACTCTCAGCAGCTGCACATCCACTGCCCGCCTCCCCCACCCCGCCACCCAGTGCTTCCCGGTCCGCTTCTGCATCCCTGCCCACAGCCCCCAGCCCCTCTCCCGCAAACATTTATGCCTTTGCTTATGTGCCAGACAGGATCGTCCTACACTTGACAGCGACCACCTGACCTTGATGTGTCTGCAAAATACACTGACACACAACAGTCATGATCCAAGGACAGACCAGGAAGCAATGACGTAAGACAATGACGTCCTGAGGCCGAGATGTCAGTTACACTCACCCCAGTCGTCTCACAAAAAAATGCTTAAATAAGTAACCTTGGAACATCCGTGTCATGTGCAGTTCTGGGATCAAATGCTCCAGTTGTATTGAGATAGTCTTCGCTGCTCAGAGAAACCAGGAGCTGCTCTGATTTTAGCAAAGTAACTCTTTCTGATCCAAATAAAACTTAGAACAGAGAAGACCTTCTGTATGCACATAACAATCTATTATTTTCCCCAACTTTCTCAGGTTCACAGAAGTGGTAATGTACATCTATGCTGTATTAAAAAAAATTTTTTATTGACTCTTTAAATAAAATTCTATGTACAACAATAAAAGAAAAATGGGGAAATATGACCTGTCATGGCAATCACATTAGAATTATATCACATATAAAATACTACAACTGCTTTGAAAAGTAACTTTCATCTATCAACCATGGAGATGGCAGGGGAATATAACTGTCCTCATTTTATAGAGGTAAGAATAAAGATAAAAATATATAAATGCATAGGTTAGAATTTTTTAAAAATCAGCCCTTCCACGGATTCAGGAAAGACTCAGCTGAACAAATGATGCCAGGCATTTATAAGCAGCAGGTGACTTTTTAACCAGAGGTCTTGGATTTCTGGACAAAGGGAGGTGCCCTTATGAGCACAGAGCCTGGGGTCAGCTAGGAAGCTTGGTACCTGCCACAGTTGCCAAGGTTAAGGGCAATCCCAGAGAGATGATTTCTCAATTTTCACAATGAGAAGACACCAAAAGGATCTTTGACCATCATATATCTACATATTTGTATTTATATTTGATTCACATAGATAAGTATACACACCATGGAAACAGTCCACTGTCTACTTACAATATTTAATTTGTTAGTTCAGTTACATATTTAAGATGTATTGCATAAGTTAATTATTAATAAGCTTTTCTGCATTCTCACATCTCACAAAACACTTTTATTTGAAATCGTTGTCATCCTTGTGGTCTTTCTGAGTCATCTAACAGTTCTCTAGACCTAGCATCTTCACCTGCATCTGAAAGCCTGGGATTCAGTCATTTCCCCCTAATTATTTCTTAAACTCCTCCACTTCACCCCAGCTCCATGGCCTCCGTGCTGGATGAATCCCACCAACTCTTTTTTTTTTTTTTTTTTTTTTCGGTACGCGGGCCTCTCACCGCTGCGGCCTCTCCCGTTGCGAAGCACAGGCTCCGGACGCGCAGGCTCAGCGGCCATGGCTCACGGGCCCAGCCGCTCTGCGGCATGTGGGATCTTCCCGGACCGGGGCACGAACCCGTGTCCCCTGCATCGGCAGGCGGACTCTCAACCACTGCGCCACCAGGGAAGCCCCCACCAACGCTTATGTCATGTCTCCACGGGCCTCTGACGCCCACGCACGATGTCCTACATTTCGTCCTCAGCACGGCAGTCAGGGTATCATTTTTAAAGTACAACTTGAATTCTATTGCTAGCCTGTTTACGGCCTTCAGTGTCTACCCACAGCGCACAAGGCAGAGTCCTATCAAGGCGCTTGGTGGGGTCTGGTCTTTGTCAGCCCTTGGCTGGCTGCCAGGTCATTCTCCAAGCCTCCGCCATCTGGCCCTCAGCCAGAGTCTCTAGCCACAAGCTCAGCCCCGTGTGGGTCTGTGTGTCTGTCTACTCTGCCCGAAACTCACCTGGCTACTCCCACGGGTGATGGTGCCTCCAGCCTGCGGGCCTTGCCTGGCTTGCCAAGACCAAGACATCTTTCCTCCTCTTGTTTACACTCTCAGAGCAGTAACAGTTTAATTCCTGAATTGTAGCCTTACCCGTTTGACATCTCTCTGCCCCACAAACCTGCAAGTTTTCAGGGGACAAGACCTTCTCCTTTGTTCCCCACTGTACCCCAGTGTTTGCACAATGCTTGCCGTATAAGGGCAGGGCAAAAATATTGGTTGAATTAATAACAGCAGTACCAGCTAACATTTAAGGGACACTGATTATGCCTCAGGATCTATGCTAGGTCCTTTCATGGATTGTTGCTTTAATTCTTTAAACAAAAGGATAATTTTTTTTTTTTGGCGGTACGTGGGCCTCTCACTGCTGTGGCGTCTCCCGTTGAGGAGCACAGGCTCCGGACGCACAGGCTCAGCGGCCATGGCTCACGGGCCCGCGGCACGTGGGATCTTCCCAGACCGGGGCACGAACCCGTGTCCCCTGCATCGGCAGGCAGACTCTCAACCACTGCGCCACCAGAGAAGCCCCAAAAGGATGATTTTGGTGATCCCCATTTTATAGACATCAAACTGAGTCTTAACAGAGGTCAGTTCCTAAATTCACACAGCACAGCCCGGTTTCATCAAGATGATCTGATCATCAAGATGATCAGATTCCTTGCCAAGTGCTTCCAATTTATCTAGTAAAATAAATAACCTTCTTGGCTATTCAAGCAAATGTGACACAGAAGAAAAATACCTTAAAAAAAAGAAGGTCTGAGAAAACAAATCAGGCTCAGTAAAGTTGAATCCTAAGTTCACAAGATGAGTTGTAGCCCTTGGGGCTTCAAAAATCCTCTTTTCAAGATTTTTGCAAAGTTTGTTTACTAAGAAGAGGCATCACATGTTTTCCTTAATAACAAAAACAGTAAAGTCACTCATTTTTGTTTATTTGTTTGTTCACTTACAAGTTCTCAGGCCCATGATCTGGTCTAAGATAGTAAATATTTTACATGGGAAAATGCAATGCTAATATTTGATACTCAGATGTGAGCGTGATTTCCTGATTTCTCTTGTTCTCCATCACACTGGCCTTGAGTAGTCCTGCATCACTGTCCACACATGGGTTTGTGAGGCAGCAAACACCAGTACCATTGACCCAGCTGGCTGATCTCTTCCAGAAAAAGTTTTAAAACCCTCATAGTATGATTTGGTGGGCCAAACATTTAATACTGAAAAAAGATATATTTAAACTAAACTGAAGGAAATAGAGTTGGCCTATTAGCGGTTGTAGGAAGCAGTGGACATGCTATGGCGAAGGGTTCTTTAAGAACTTAGAAATAAAGAAAAGAAACATTTACTCTTCCGGTTAAACTAGTAAACCAATGAAAAAGGGAGGAATTCTGACAATTATACTTCAGAAACAAATGAACTCATGGAAAGAGAAACCAGAATTGTGGTTACTAGAGGTGGGGTGTGGTGGCTGAGCTTTAGATGAGGGTGGTCAAAAGGCACCAACCTCCAGTTATAAAGTAAACCAGTACTAGGGATGTAATGCACAACACAACAAAGATGATGAACACTGCTGTACATTACAAATGACAGTTGTTAAGAATAAATGCTAAGAGTTCTCATCACCAGGAAAATTTTTTTTCTATTTCTTTAGTGTTGTATCTAAACGCGATGATGCGTGTCCACTACTTATCGTGACAATCATTTTATGATGTCTGTAAATCAAATCAGTATGCTGTACACCTGAAACTTATACAGTGCTGTATGTCAATGGTATCTCAGTAAAACTGGAAAAAAAGCGGGAGAAGTTCTGGAATCCGCAGAAGTCCCCCTTAACCAATGAGCAGCCTCCCAGGTCTGAAGCTGGAAGGTGAGGCTGGAGACCTCGGAGGCTTGGCTGAACTTGCGGGCCAGCAGGAGCCTGCCGGGGATGACCACAGTGGCCGAAAGAGGGACGTGTGAATGGAAAAGGCAGCTCTGAAGAAATCCAGAGTGGGATGTCCGATGACACAGACAGGAACAGGGAGGGCTTATCCAACACAGTTGCGGATAGAAAGACACCAAATGTGGAGGCCGCCAAGGTCCTGTTCCCCAGGACAGGGGCCCGTTGTGGGGCAGGAACGGTGTACTGGGCCTTGCTCTGCCCTGAATTAATAATTTGAAAAGACACGTGCACACCAACGTTCATAGCAGCACTATTAACAATAGCCAAGATATGGAAACAACCTAGGTGTCCATCGACAGATGAATGGATAGAGAAGACATGGTACATCTACACAATGGAATACTACTCAGCCATAAAAAAGAATGAAATGTTGCCATTTGCAGCCACATGGATGGACTTGGAGGGCATTATGCTCAGTGAAATAAGTCAGACAGAGAAAAATAAATACTATATGACATCACTTATATGTGGAATCTAAAAAATACAACAAACTAGTGAATATAACAAAAAAGAAGCAGACTCACAGATATAGAGGACAAACCAGTAGTTACCAGTGGGGGAGGGTAACATAGGGGCGGCAGAGCAGGAGGTACAGAGTACTGGGTGTAAGGCAGGCTCAGGGACGTATTGTACAACATGGGGAATAGAGCCAATATTTGGTAATAACTGTAAATGGAAAGTAACCTTTCAAAATTATATAAAAAATGTAAAATTTTTAAAAATTAAAAAAAGATTTTTAAAAGAGCTAATTTATTCAGCATTATTATAGGCCGGGCACTGGACAAAATGCCCTACAAGAATCACATAATTTAATCCATCCCAACTCTAGGAGGTATTATTCCCATTTTATAGATGAGGAAACTGAGGTTTAGACAAGTGTTTGACGAGAGTCCCACAATGAATAAGTAGTGTGGAAACTTTGAGCCCAACCTCTCCCTCCAGGGCTGTGGCTTAGCCACCTGACTGTCCCTGCCATGCACCACTGGATGGCTTATCCTTCTTCTGGTCCTGATCATAGAGATGACTGCCCAGGGCTTCTGAGAATGAATTCCAATCTAAACGTCTGTCACATGTGAGTTTGATCCTTGTGACTCAGATCTTGTAAGTTCTGTCAAGAATAATTTCTGGATATGCAAAGTCAAGATGACCTCCCCGAGGTCACAGTCCAGCCTTTGAGGTTAGCTGTCACCCCAAGTGACCAGGTAACACCTGGGTCCCACTGTCTGTAAGGGCACCAGCAGTTCTGCCATACACGTTGCCTGACCAAGTCGTCTCCACTCTGCTGCCCAGATCTGTCCTGGGAAAGTAGAACAGATTTTTACCGGGAGCCAGCACTCCAAGCTGCCTGCTGAATTATCTGTGATCCCAGGCAAACCTGGATGCAAATTTGCATTTGAAAAGTTGATGTCCATTCCTGCCTGTGACTCTCATAAATCAAAAATGCTCAGTGTTTATAGCAGAGTCCAAAGGGATAGCTGTTGGGACAGCCCCAAACACTTAAAAATTCTATATGGGAACCAAGAAAACTTCATGTGAGGACAGGAGATTGGAGGAACTAATCGCCGATTTTCATCTGGTTCTCATTTAGAAAAATTGGACTACTGGGGAAAAGGGCAAAAATAAAAATTGGAAGCAAAAAAACATTTAAAGGCAAGCAGATCCCCCATTCTGAACATGGAGAGGTTTGTGCTCACAATTCTACTCTTTCCTTAAGGCCAGTTAATTGTTCTGATAGCTTGTCAGGCTGTAAAGAAGGCGACACGAAAAACTGACAGACAATGGGGGATTATGGCCACAGTACCATAGAGAAGAGCTGTCATTCAAAACCAGAGATCATCAGTCTTAAGACAGATGGGGTTCACTTTGGCAGTGCCATGGTAATGATGTCCGCCTCTGTCATGACACCCTAAAGGCACCATGAGAGACCACCCATACATCATACCAGAAAATATATAACTGTGTTGTACGTCTTATATATTTAGTTATATATTTATGTAGATATATATACACATACATACACACATACTATACGTATTGGTAAGTTTAAAGCAACTATGTATATACTTAGAAAAAGGCAAACGTTACTCAGTTCTTTGGAGAAGAAGGCGTGACAAAGATTGGAAGAGTAAGAGCAGTATAACGTTTATCTAATTTCCCTATTACATTAATCAAAAATCTTAATTTATCAATACCCACATAGTGAGTATTTGTTTTAAGTCAATTCAGACCAGTCTATCCTTTGCTGGTCTGTAAAATGCAGGTGCATCAAAGATTGAGAAGGACAGGAATCCTGTGTTACTCTGCTTTGTAGCCCAGCCCCCAACACAATATCTGGAACATTGTTTGTTGAACGGATGAACAAACACAAATGAATAAACAGTGCGTGTGTTATGGAGAGCATCAAGTATTTTAACATCAAAATGTGAAAAATAAAAATGGCAGAACACATCCCAGATCAAAAGTCTTTTTCTCCACTAATAAAAAAGGACTGATAACATTTTGTAATACTCAACACATAAATGTCGGAAGGAAACAACGTTCAAATTTTACCTTCTCAGGAGCCCTAATTTCTGTTTTCTAAATCAAGATATACAGATTATTTTCAGTGCATAAGTCACATTTACACTGATGTAGAATTTTTTTGAAAAGTCACTGAAAATATAGCCTGAACGAATAGATTTTTCTAAACATGGCACACTGGTCACTGGTTCAACCTGATAAAATGAACCATTGCATTCCAAAATGACTGATATTATGTAATCTTATATTACACAGGATGTGTGTGAGGATATATAAGTGTATTTATGTATGTTATGTCAGCATAGAAATTTAATTACAAATACATTCTCAGAAATCCCACTCTTCATATAATATTTGTGTTTGCTTTCCCTATTTCCACTTACAGGAATCCCATGCCAATGATTAAAGAAAAAAAAAAGATGTTAATTCATCAAAATTTTAGTCAGTTCTCATCCTTGGCAACAAACAGTGATCCTTTTCCTTAAGCTCATTCCAATGACAGTGCCCTCTGCAAATCAATTAGCATTTCTAACCAAGGAAATCAGAAGGGAAGGAGAAAACAAACTTGTTCAAAAGGAGCAGTAATGATAGCTCTTTGTGGACAAAAAAGTGGGTAGGTCACAAAAAACAGTGTTTAATTTTTAACACTATATAAAAGAATGTGAAAAACGAACAATAAAATGAGCACTCATGTACCCATCGCTGGGTTTAAGAAACAGAACATAACTAGCATCCTGGAGGCACCTTGGTGTCTTTCTTCTAAAACCATATTTGTTTTTAAAATAATTTTCAAATTCTTTAAGGAGATTAAGGTTGCGATCATGTACCAGTAGGTGATGAAGGTTGTCTGACTTCCATCAAGTGCCATCTACACCCAAGGCCATGGGGTCGCCTCCTCCATTGGGTACTTCCCGCCAGGTCTCCATCCCTGCCTCATCGTGTTGGCCTTGAGTTTCCCCTGAGTTCACACATTTCCCTCTGATATGTAACCTCATGTTTAAAACTCCCAACAGATGGGCTGTCCTGGGTTTAGAGATGCACGCTGTAATTCTCAGGTCTCAAGGGAAAAGAGGTCAGTGCCACGTGGAAGGAGTTACTGACTAAAGGATTCCTGGCTCAGTAAAATATCACTAAATAGGAAAACTTGGCTCTTGTAGGAATTGTTCAATTGGTCTCAATGCTCAAATACAACATGCTCTATATGACTCCTCATCTAGTATTAGAAGTACAATTTCTCCCAGTATGATCAGTTCAAGAATTCCTCTGAGTGAAGCAAGTATATATGCTAATTCAGGAAATTACTGAGGCCACAGATCTTAAGAGTGAAAATGTGCCCTTTGAAAACCATCCGATCCAGTCCCCAAGCTGATAAGGCATCATTATCTTCAGATTACAGAGGAGAGAAGTAAGGAACAGAGAGGTTGATCAACTTGCCTAACCTTACAAATCTTACAGAGTGGACCGCATTTCCTTCTCCATGGAAGGAGGAGACTAAATCTTTTCACTTGAAAAACTAATAAGTAAAGCAGTGACAGGCATACATCACTCTTCCCCATATGGTCAACTTCATAATTTCTATCAATAGGAACTAGAATCACTGCTCTGAAAACAGAATAAAATGTAAAAGCATTAGTTTGTCAGGGGAGGGGATATTCTATACATCTGGAGAAAGTCAATTAATTAATTTATTTCTCTTTTTAGTAACCTTGATTCTTCTCTAGAATATGACAGGGCATAAACCAATTAATTAACTAATTAATAATATATTGCCATCTATATCAAGGATTATACTTAGTTTCTAATTTTCAAAAATTACTTTGGAAAAAGTGTCTGTTGAATAAATAATTTTCTAAACAAAAAGAGATTTGTGTAATGTCTACATAGGTAATCTACGGTCCAATGTAAAAATATAGGCTTTTAAATGGAGAAGGGTCTTTAGAATACAAGGAGTAATGTAATCAACTCATAAGCATCACTCTATTTGGTAAGATAATTTATTTGATTCATAATTTAAATGTATTTAAACATAGTTATTAAATTGTAGGAACCGTACTTTTAAAAAATTTTATTTATTTTTGGCTGCGTTGGGTCTTCGTTGCTGCGTGCAGGCTTTCTCTAGTTGCGGCGAGCGGGGGCTTCTCTTTGTTGTGGTGCGCGGGCTTCTCATTGTGGTGGCTTCTCTTGTTGCGGAGCATGGGCTCTAGGTGCGTGGGCTTCAGTAGTTATGGCATGAGGGCTTAGTAGTTGTGGCTTTCAGTAGCTGTGGCTCGCGGGCTCTAGAGCGCAGGCTCAGTAGTTGTGGCACATGGGCTCAGTTGCTTCGCAGCACATGGGATCTTCCCAGACCAGGGCTAGAACCCGTGTCTCCTGCATTGGCAGGTGGATTCTTAACCACTGCGCCACCAGGGAAGCCCCAAATTGTAGGAATAGTCCTTTTTACTTTTAAGGTCATTATATATATTTTTTCATTTAACCAACCTCCTAACGTTCTATATATTTTGTAAATATTAATGTACAGTAGCATCAGGACTTTACAAAAATATTAATAATTCTTTCCTTTGTGAAAACCACATAAAAACCGTATCCCAGAGGAGCTTAAAGATGGCGGAAGAGTAAGACGCAGAGATCACCTTCGTCTCCACAAATACATCAGAAATACATCTACAAGTGCAACAACTCCTACAGAACACCTACTGAACGCTGGCAGAAAACCTCAGACCTCCCAAAAGGCAAGAAACTCCCCACGTACCTGGGTAGGGCAAAAGAAAAAAGAAAAAACACAGACAGAAGGATAGGGACGGACCTGCACCTCTGGGAGGGAGCCGTGAAGGAAAGGTTTCCACACACTAGAAGCCCCTTCGCGGGCAGAGACTGCGGGTGGCGGAGGGGGAAGCTTCGGAGTCGCGGAGGAGAGCGCAGCCACAGGGGTGCAGAGGGTAAAGCAGAGAGATTCCCACACAGAGGATCGGTGCCGACGGGCACTCACCAGCCTGAGAGGCTTGTCTGCTCGGCCGCCGGGTGGGGCGGGGCTGGGAGCTGAGGCTCGGGTTTCGGTCGGAGCGAAGGGAGAGAACTGGCGGGAAGAGAGCCTGAAGGGGTTAGTGCGCCACGGCTAGCCGGGAGGGAGTCCGGGAAAAAGTCTGGAGCTGCCGAAGAGGCAAGAGACTTCTTCTTACCTCTTTGTTTCCTGGTGCGCGAGGAGAGGGGATTCAGAGCTCTGCTTAAAGGAGCTCCAGAGACGGGCGCGAGCCGCGGCTATCAGCGCGGACCCCAGAGACGAGCGTGGGACGCTGGGGCTGCTGCTGCCGCCGCCAAGAAGCCTGTGTGTGAGCACAGGTCACTCTCCACACCTCCCCTCCCGGGAGCCTGTGCAGCCCGCCACTGCCAGGGTCCTGGAATCCAGGGACAACTTCCCTGGGAGAACGCACGGCGAGCCTCGGGCTGGTGCAACGTCACGCCGGCCTCTGCTGCCACAGGCTCCGCCCCGCCTCCGTACCCCTCCCTCCCCCCGGCCTGAGTGAGCCACAGCCCCCGAATCAGCGGCTCCTTTAACCCTGTCCTGTCTGGGCAGGAACAGACGCCCTCACGCGACCTACAGGCAGAGGCGGGGCCAAATCCAAAGCTGAACCCTGGGAGCTGTGCGAACAAAGAAGAGAAAGGTGAATCTCTCCCAGCAGCCTCAGGAGCAGCGGATTAAATCTCCACAATCATCCTGATGTACCCTGCATCTGTGGAATACCTGAATAGACAAGGAATCATCCCAAACTGAGGAGGTGGACTTTGGGAGCAATGATATATATATATATTTTTCCCTTTTTCTCTTTTTGTGAGTGTGTATGTGGATGCTTCTGTGTGTGATTTTGTCTGTATAGCTTTGCTTTTACCATTTGTCCTAGGGTTCTGTGTGTCCGTTTGTTTGTTTGTTATTTTTACTTAAAAAGTTTTTTTCTTAACAGTTATTTTTTATTATTTATTTTAATAACTTTACTTTATTTTACTTTATTTTATTTTATCTTCTTTCTTTCTTCCTCCCTCCCTTCCTTCCTTCCTTTCTTTTTCTTTCTTTCTTTCTTTTTTTCTCCCTTTTATTCTGAGCCGTGTGGAGGACAGGCTCTAGGTGCTCCAGCCAGGTGTCAAGGCTCTGCCACTGAGGTGGGAGAGCCAAGTTCAGGAGACTAGTCCACAAAGACCGCCCAGATCCATTTAATATCAAATGATGAAAATCAACCAGAGATCTCCATCTCAATGCCAAGACCCAGCTCCACTCAATGACCAGCAAGCTACAGTGCAGGACACGCTATGCCAAACAACCAGCAAGACAGGAACACAACCCCATCCATTAGCACAGAGGCTGCGTAAAATAATAATAAGGCCAGAGACACCCCAAAACAAACCACCAGACGTGGACCTGCCCACCAGAAAGAAAAGATCCAGCCTCATCCACCAGAACACAGGCACTAGTCCCCTCCACCAGGAAGCCTACACAACCCACTGAACCAACCTTAGCCACTGGGGACAGACACCAAAAACAACGGGAACTACGAACCTGCATCCTGTGAAAAGGAGACCTCAAACACAGTAAGTTAAGCAAAATGAGAAGACAGAGAAACACACAGCAGATGAAGGAGCAAGGCAAAAACCCACCAGACCTAACAAATGAACAGGAAATAGGCAGTCTACCTGAAAAAGAATTCAGAATAATCATAGTAAAGATGATCCAAAATTGTGGAAATAGAATGGAGAAAATACAAGAAACGTTTAACAAGGACCTAGAAGAACTAAAGACCAAACAAACAGAGATGAACAACACAATAAATGAAATTTAAAATTCTCTAGAAGGGATCAATAGCAGAATAACTGAGGCAGAAGAACGCATAAGTGACCTGGAAGATAAAATAGTGGAAATAACTACCACAGAGCAGAATAAAGAAAAAATTATGAAAAGAATTGAGGGCAGTCTCAGAGACCTTTGGGACAACATTAAATGCACAAACATTCGAGTTATAGGGGTCCCAGAAGAAGAAGAGTAAAAGAAAGGGACTGAGAAAATATTTGAAGAGATTATAGTTGAAAACTTCCCTAATATGGGAAAGGAAATAGTTAATCAAGTCCAGGAAGCACAGAGAGTCCCATACAGGATAAATCCAAGGAGAAACACGCCAAGACACATATTAATCAAACTATCAAAATTAAATACAAAAAAATATTAAAAGCAGGAAGGGAAAAACAAGAAATAACACACAAGGGAATCCCCATAAGGTTAACAGCTGATCTTTCAGCAGAAACTGTGCAAGCCAGAAGGGAGTGGCAGGACATATTTAAAGTGATGAAAGAGAAAGACCTACAACCAAGATTACTCTACCCAGCAAGGATCTCATTCAGATTCCACAGAGAAGTTAAAAGCTTTACAGACAAGTAAAAGCTAAGAGAATTCAACACCACCAAACCAGCTTTACAACAAATGCTAAAGGAACTTCTCTAGGCAGGAAACACAAGAGAAGGAAAAGACCTACAACAATAAATCCAAAACAATTAAGAAAATGGTAATAGGAACATACATATCGATAATTACCTTAAATGTGAATGGATTAAATGCTGAAACCAAAAGACGGAGACTGGCTGAATGGATACAAAAACAAGACCCATATATATGCTGTCTACAAGAGACCAACTTCAGACCTAGGGACACATACAGACTGAAAGTGAGGGGATGGAAAAAGATATTCCATGCAAATGGAAATCAAAAGAAAGGTGGAGTAGCAATTCTCATATCAGACAAAATAGACTTTAAAACAAAGACTATTACAGGAGACAAGTATACTACATAATGATCAAGGGCTCAATCCAAGAAGAAGATATAACAATTGTAAATATTTATGCACCCAACATAGGAGCACCTCCATACATAAGGCAACTGCTAATAGCTCTAAAAGAGCTCTTAGCTCTTTTACACAATCGTAGTAGGAGACCTTTACACCCCACTTTCACCAATGGACAGATCATCCAAAATGAAAATAAATAAGGAAACACAAGCTTTAAATGATACATTAAACAAGCTGGACTTAACTGATATTTATAGGACATTCCATCCAAAAACAACAAAATACATATTCTTCTCAAGTGCTCATGGAACATTCTCCAGGATAGATCATATCTTGGGTCACAAATCAAGCCATGGTAAACTTAAGAAAATTGAAATCGTATCAAGAATCTTTTAAGTATCTTTTCTGACCACAATGCTATGAGACTGCATATCAATTACAGGAAAAAATCTGTAAGAAATACAAACACATGGAGGCTAAACAACACACTGTTTAATAACCAAGAGATCACTGAAGAAATCAAAGAGGAAATCAAAAAATACCTAGAAACAAATGAAAAAGAAAACACAACGACCCACAACCCATGGGATGCAGCAAAAGCAGTTCTAAGAGGGAAGTTTATAGCTATACAAGCCTACCTTAAGAAACAAGAAACATCTCAAATAAACAACCTAACCTTACACCTAAAGCAATCAGAGAAAGAAGAACAAAAAAACCCCAAAGTTAGCAGAAGGGAAGAAATCATAAAGATCACATCAGAAATAAATGAAAAAGAAATGAAGGAAACTATAGCAAAGATCAATAAAATTAAAAGCTGGTTCTTTGAGAAGATAAACAAAATTGATAAACAATTAGCCAGACTTATCAAGCAAAAAAGGAAGAAGATTCAAATCGATACATTTAGAAATGAAAAGGAGAAGTTACAGCTGACACTGCAGAAATACAAAGGATCATGAGAGATTAATACAAGCAACTATATGCCAATAAAATGGACAACCTGGAAGAAATGGACAAATTCTTAGAAATGTACAAGCTTCTGAGACTGAACCAGGAAGAAACAGAAAATATGAACAGACCAATCACAAGCCCTGAAATTGAAACTGTGATTTAAAATCTTCCAACAAACAAAAGCCCAGGACCAGATGGCTTCACAGGTGAATTCTATCAAACATTTAGAGAACAGCTAACGCCTATCCCTCTCAAACTCTTCCAAAATATAGCAGAGGGAGGAACACTCCCAAACTCGTTCTACAAGGCCACCATCACTCTGATACCAAAACCAGACAAAGATGTAACAAAAACAGAAAACTACAGGCCAATATCACTGATGAACATAGATGCAAAAATACTAGCAAACAGAATCCAACAGCACATTAAAAGGATCATACACTATGTTCAAGTGGGGTTTATCCCAGGAATGCAAGGATTCTTCAGTATACACAAATCAATCAATGTGATACGCCATATTAACAAATTGAAGGAGAAAAACCATATGATCATCTCAGTAGATGCAGGGACAGCTTCGACAAAATTCAACACCCATTTATGATAAAAAACCTCCAGAAAGTAGGCATAGAGGGAACTTTCCTCAACATAATAAAGGCCATATATGACAAACACACAGCCAACATCATCATAATGGTGAAAAACTGAAACCATTTCCACTAAGATCAGGAACAAGACAAGGTTGCCCACTCTCACCACTATTATTCAACATAGTTTTGGAAGTTTTAGCCACAGCAGTTAGAGAAGAAAAGGAAATAAAAGGAATACAAATTGGAAAAGAAGAAGTAAAGCTGTCACTGTTTGCAGATGATATGATACTATACATAGAGAATCCTAAAGATGCTACCAGAAAACTACTAGAGCTAATCAATGAATTTGGGAAAGTAGCAGGATACAAAATTAATGCACAGAAATCTCTTGCATTCCTATACACTAATGATGAAAATTCTGAAAGAGAAATTAAGGAAACACTCCCATTTACCACTGCAACAAAAAGAATAAAATATCTAGGAATAAACCTACCTAAGGAGACAAAAGACCTGTATGCAGAAAATTATATAAGACACTAATGAAAGAAATTAAAGGTGATACAAATAGATGGAGATATATACCATGATATTGGATTGGAAGAATCAACATTGTGAAAATGACTCTACTACCCAAAACAATCTACAGATTCAATGCAATCCCTATCAAACTACCACTGGCATTTTTCACAGAACTACAACAAAAAATTTCACAATTTGTATGGAAACACAAAAGATCCCAAATAGCCAAAGCAATCTTGAGAAAGAAAAACAGAGCCGGAGGAATCAGGCTCCCTGACTTCAGACTATACAACAAAGCTACAGTAATCAAGACAGTATGGTAGTGGCACAAAAACAGAAGTATAGATCAATGGAACAGGATAGAAAGCCCATAGATAAACCCATGCACATATGGTCACCTTATCTTTGATAAAGGAGGCAGGAATAGACAGTGGAGAAAAGACAGCCTCTTCAATAAGTGGTGCTGGGTAAACTGGACAGCTACATGTAACAGAATAAAATTAGAACACTCCCTAACACCATACACAAAAATAAACTCAAAATGGATTAAAGACCTAAATGTATGGCCAGACACCATCAAACTCTTAGAGGAAAACATAGGCAGAACACTCTATGACATAAATCACAGCAAGTTCCTTTTCAACCCAGTTCCTAGAGAAATGGAAATAAAAATGAAAATAAACAAATGGGACCTTATGAAACTTTGAAGCTTTTGCACAGCAAAGGAAACCATAAACAAGACCAAAAGACAACCCTCAGAATGGGAGAAAATATTTGTAAATGAAGCAACTGACAAAGGATTAATCTCCAAAATTTAAAAGCAGCTCATGCAGCTCAGTAACAAAAAAACAAACAACCCTATCCAAATATGGGCAGAAGACCTAAATAGACATTTCTCCAAAGAAGATATACACTTCGCCAAGAAACACATGAAAGAATGCTCAACATCATTAATCACTAGAGAAATGTAGATCAAAACTAAAATGAGATATCGTCTCACACCAGTCAGAATGGCCATTATCAAAAAACCTAGAAACAATAAATGCTGGAGAGGGTGTGGAGAGAAGGGAACACTCTTGCACTGTTGGTGGGAATGTAAATTGATACAGCCACTATGGAGAATAGTATGGAGGTTCCTTAAAAAACTACAAATAGAACTACCATACGACCCAGCAATCCCACTTCTGGGCATATAGCTGGAGAAAACCATAATTCAAAAAGAGTCATGTACCAAAATGTTCATTGCAGCTCTATTTACAATAGCCAGGATGTGGAAGCAACCCAAGTGTCCATCAACAGATGAATGGATAAAGAAGAAGTGGCATATATATACAATGGAATATTACTCAGCCATAAAAACGAAACTGAATGATTTGTAGTGAGGTGGATGGACCTAGAGACTGTCATACAGAGTGGAGTAAGTCAGAAAGAGAAAGACAAATACTGTATGCTAACACATATATATGGAATTTAAGAAAAAAAAAAAAAAACGTCATGAAGAACCTAGGGGTAAGATGGGAATAAAGACACAGACCTACTAGAGAATGGACTTGAGGATATGGGGAGGGGGAAGGGTAAGCTGTGACAAAGCGAGAGAGTGGCATGGACACATATACACTACCAAATGTAAAGGAGATAGCTAGTGGGAAGCAGCCGCATAGCACAGGGAGATCAGCTTGCTGCTTTGTGACTACTTAGAGGGGTGGGATAGGGAGGGTGGGAGGGAGGGAGACGCAAGAGGGAAGAGATATGGGGACATATGTATATGTATAACTGATTCCCTTTGTTGTAAAGCAGAAACTGACACAGCATTTTAAAGCAATTATACTCAAATAAAGATGTTAAAAAAAAGAAAGAAAGAAAGAAATAGCATTCAGTAGGCAACCGGTAGAATCTGGAGCAATAATTGTTTGTCCAAAATACAGACCTTTAGTAGTCAAAGTCTATGCATGGAATTAACAATTTTCTGCATGATATAAAAATAAAAGGGGCAAAATTTAAACTAAAAAACAGAAGAAACAAACAAAAAAACCATATCCCAGAGCTCCCAGGGGAGCTTCTGTAGCATTGATATTTGTCATATGGGTGCTGCTTGGCCGCCAACATAGCACAGAGGGAATCTCCACTGGAGCCTGTCAGATTTTTCAAAGAAAACCAAGAAACTGACCAATAAAATCCTCTAGGCCAGTTGAGACCGAAGAGGTAGCCTTAGAAGGGCTGTGAAAACAACTCTGTGCTTAAATAAATCATCTCCCCAAATAATTTCCCTGCTGTGGAGGTTGGCTTTATATCATCTTCTATCTGCCACATGTTTTTCATAAGGAAGAAAATCATAAAAAAATAAAGAAACTCTTGTTCTCCACTTATGTTAAATCCACTTTATCCCACAGTGAAATCCACCAGCACATTGAGAGGAAAGAAGTGACTATTTCCTAACATTTTTAGATAGAGGTCCTCTTTCTCTTTTTCTCAGGTGTACCTGAACACGTGTGGCTAGCCTCTGCATCTTTTCAGGCCACGGAACTTTGAGGAATTTACTGCCGTTTTCCTTCAGTGTGACTAAATCTGCTTGCCAAGGAAACAGATGCTTTAATTTGCCGTTGTTGTTGCCATGGAAACAGCCCTTGCAGGGACAGGCAATGTCTGGACTCCAATTCAGACCTCTGGTTTTCATGCCAGTGATGCTGGGGCCAGATTCTGCTTTCCTATTCTACCCCGTGAGCATCTGCTTATACACAGGATGCTGGGACGCGTTTGATTTTTTTTAAATTTAGTTAATTTATTTATTTTTGGCTGCGTTGGGTCATCGTTGCTGTGCATGGGCCCTCTCCAGTCACGGCGAGTGGGGGCCACCCTTCCCTGCGGTGCGTGGGCGCCTCACTGCGGTGGCCTCTCTTGACGTGGAGCATGGGCTCCAGGCGTGCAGGCTTCAGCAGCCGTGGCTCATGGGCTCCAGAGCGCAGGCTCAGCAGCTGTGGCTCACGGGCTCAGCTGCTCTGCGGCATGTGGGATCCTCCCGGACCAGGGCTTGAACCCGCGTCCCCTGCACTGGCAGGCGTACTCCCAACTACTGCGCCACCAGGGAAGCCCAGATGCATTTGATTTTAAAAGGACAAGAAAATCAGAGTCTCAATGGAGTGGTTTCAGAGTTAAGCTGAAACCTGCACTCCAGCAGCTGCTCAGGGATAGGCTCAGGCACACTTCTGCACCCTCATGGAGTCTGTCACAAATGTGGGTGCTCAACAAGGGGCTGTGGAATGAACCCCCAAGAGTGAGGTGCTACATTTGGGGAATACAGTGACTACCAACAGGCAAAGGCAGAGCAATGATTAGTGGTGTTCCCTAAAGAGCATCCTGCCTTTTACCTCGGACCTCGGGGTAAACCAAGAGTTGATGGGGAAAAGTTCTTCTCTAGAATTCCAGCTAACAAATGAAGGAACAACAGAATAAGAACATCACCCCCTTTGCTAGACCGAAACAGAGAACTGATCTAGTCATTCATTGTTACTGGCCACTGACTCCGGCAGCTAAAGGTTGGTGCGGAGCTTTATAATGGAAGCATTAGAATGATCCCTGAACCCAGAGATCCATCCAACATCTCAAAAAAGAGACAAGCAGAGGTCACAGAACTCCTGATGTGATGCAAGAAAAGGATGCAGCATCCCTCACGACGTAGTCCTGCCAAGAAACCAGAACCTGAATCTGCTCAAGGCTGTAGCTCTAACTACTGGTTAACAGAAAACACAGGGGACAAAGGAATGGGCAAGATGACACCATGGGGATGAAATCAGCAAAATCAAGAATGTGGAAAATTCTACTGGACCAGCAACCTGGTTTCACTCACAAGGATTACAAGATGTCAATTGCAAGAATTAAAAAAAAAGGAACCAGGAACCTATATATTAAAAAAAGACTTAGATGTAGTAATCAAACCAAACCAAAGTGTTTCAAGCTCTCTGCAGGGTTAGTTTTATTTATTGTCTCATGTGATCAATGAAGAGTCATTATGTCACACAAACAGAAGCATCATGGTCTTTCTGTTGAGGACATGACAACTAGAAAAAGGCAAGAGACTTGCCATAAATACACCAGCCTGTATAGCACCTGCACACAATCACCCCTGGCCACCCGGCAGGGAAGGGGACAGTGAAATGACAACCACAAAGCCAGCATCAGCTCTCCCCTAGGCCACCAGAGACCATCTGGAAATGGTCAGGACAGCCGTTATTATCCATCTGGGATGCAGTTCTGGAGAGGAACCCCGAGGACACAGCAGGGTTTTCATCAGAAAATCATACACCCACAGCACAAGAAGTGAAAGACGACAAGTGACGTAATTAAACGTGGAGACCCACTTCCACATCAAATGCCCTTTTCAAGTCCTTCTAACTTCACAGAAGGTGCTCAAGGCTGCCACGCTCTCAAATTGGCACCCAGAGGGGCACCGTTTTGAAAAGGTTGATCTTAACTGCTTTAGGCTCTTTAAAGTTGTCAGGTTGAAGAACAAAAACTCTAAAAATGGTGTTCTGACCTTTTCCAGTGTCTGTATAACTTCAAAGACTGCCATGAGGAGGGAAGCTCAAGGGAATTTAGTTCTTATCTGGGGAACAAAATTTAGCCCAATTAGAAAGACCTTAAATGTTCAGACTGAGAGATTGTAACTGAAATCGGAAGGAGTTTGGTCTAGTTACAAGATCGCTGATGTCCGTGTAGCTGGCGTCAATTCCATGAGTCTACAGTCATGCTTAGAGAATTTTCTCCCATCCTTTCCCGCCTTCAACAAGGTGTAGAGGTGACCCCTCTGGTACTGCCCAATTCCCTACAGTGAGGGATGAAGCTTATTAAGCTGCAGGAATTAGGCAACCTGAAGAAGTGTGTGACTCCCTGTAGGAAAGAACATTCCCACTGGCCATACGTCAGCCAAGACCCCAAACTGGGAGGAGCTGGCCAGCTGGTGTTTCCTGCCAATCCCAGCGATGTCCGACAGACCCTCTTGCCATGATGGAAACATTCCTGTAGCCAAATGTGATTACAGGGCACTTGAACCATGGCTAGTGTCACCAAGGAACTAAAGTTTTAATCTAATTAATGAAATAATTAATAATTAAATAATTAATAAAACAATTAATTAAATAATTAAATAATTAATTTAAATAGCTTCGTGAGGCCAATGGCTCTCTAATTAAAGCACGAACGTAGCTCCTTGAGGAATACGGAATACAGGCCCTATCACTGGGGATGCTGGTTCAATAGCGAGAAGCAGAGCCAGGCATCTGTCTTTGGAATCAGCTCCCCAGGTGGTCATGATGCTGGTGGTCCCCTCAAATGCCCCAGACTTGAAGGACAGTAAGAGTCTGTGCCTGGTCCTGGTGGAGGGGCAGACCCACTGCATGGAGACAGATCATAAGAAGGACACAGAACTGGGCTTGGAAGTGAGCCCAGAGGCCACAGGCTCGCCCCACCTGGCTCCCGCCTGGAAAATGCAGGAAGCAGTGACACTGCCTGAGGCTGTGATGGCTATTCAGATACTCTCAAGGCCACGGCCAATGTGGCCGTGATGTTCCACCCACCGCAGGCTCATGCTCTCCAGCTCAGAGCCCCAGCCACTGCTGCAAACATCCATGGATCCCAAAGAAATGCCATGTCCAGGTCCACATGAGAACACTCCACAGGTCACCTCCAGAGTGGATTCTGTGAGGCCCAAATGTCCACCTTCCCCCAAGACTCGGAGGACCATGACCACCACGATCCATATCTTTGTGTCCCTGACCCCTGCTCAAATGGCAAGTTCTTGGTCCTTTCCTAGCGTTCTCTCTTCTGATCAAAGAGCATCACTGTTCTTCCAGCATTTCACGTATAAGAATTATCCCTGACATCTTCCTTTCCATATTACACCATACATTCGACTGCCCATCAATTTTTGTCCATTCTCTGTCCAGAACATTCTCATCTATTCCCTTCTATGAGAGTCAGTTCCCTGCTTCCATGAGGCACCATGGTTCTTAGGAGAAAATACAAGGTCTTATCATGGAGCCCAAGGTCCCACATGGACTGGTTTCCACTCTTCTCTCCCCATCTCCCTCTTGCTCACCAGCACACGGACCTTCATTTCTGAAACACTTCAACGCTCCTTCCCCTGCTTTTGGGAACTTTCTGTATGCACATCCTTCTCTCTAGAACCCTCTACACTCCGCCCTCCTTTACCTGGCTCACCCCTGTTCACGTGAAGCTTAAATGCTGCTTCTCTGCATGGTTCCTTCCTGAACCAGGCTGGGCCTCCTGCTTGTCTTTCAGTATTGTCCTGTGATGACCTGTGTAGCGTTGGGCTCCTTGACTGACCTCCGAGAGGACAAGGACTTTACCTTGTTGATGACTCTATCACCAGTGCCAACTGTAGTGTCCGGTATGAAATAAATGTTTGTGCTGAAAATAGAGCTGCCATATGATCCTGCAATCCCACTCCTGGGCATATATCTGGACAAAACGATAATTCAAAAAGATACATGCACCCCTATGTTCATAGCAGCACTATTTACAATAGTCAGGACATGGAAACAATATAAATGTCTATCAACAGATGAATGGATAAAGACGATGTGCTACATATATACAATGGGATACTACTCAGCCATAAAAAAGAATGAAATAACGCCATTTGCAGCAACACGGATGCAACTAGAGATTATCATATAAGTGAAGTAAGTCAGAAAGAGAACAACAAATACCATATGATATCACTCATATGTGGAATCTAAAATATGACACAAATGATCTTATCTATGAAACCGAAACAGATTCACAGACATAGAGAACAAACTTGTGGTTGCCAAGGGGGAGGAGGTTGAGGGAGGGATTTATTGGGAGTTTGAGTTTAGCAGATGCAAACTATTATATAGAGAATGGATAAACAGCAAGGCGCTACTGTATAGCACAGGGAACTATATTCAATATCCTGTGATAAACCATCATGGAAACGAATATGAAAAAGAATGTCTATATATGTATAACTGAATCACTTTGCTGTACAATAGAGATTAACACCACACTGTAAATCAACTATACTTGAATAAAATAAATTAAAAAAAATAAATGTTTGTGGATAAATGACTAAGTAAAAAGAGAAATGGTCTCATTGATTTATTGTTGGTGAACATTAGGAATCATTTGAATTAATAAAGAACGATAAGATTTGTGAATGGCGGAAGGGAAGTTGAGAGATAAAAACATAAGATGAGACAGTAAAGTTTCTATAATACAGTTTTACCTTCAATAGTTTAGTCAATAATTAGAACCAGCAGGCAAGTTAAAGCTGGAAGCTCTGACAGGCAGGTGAGGCTTCCTCTGGAAGAGTAGAAATGGAAAGAAACAGCATTCTGCACGTGAACAAAGATTTAAAAATTCTAATTCCTGAGGATGTCAAGATGGTGAAGTTAAGACCATGACAACAACAGGAACCCAAAGGATTAGCACACGAATCCTTTCCAGCTCTTGTCAGAATTAGATGTTCGACCAGCATCAAGACTTACAGGTATAGATTAGTCATAACCTGATCCCTATTAATTTAGTACATTTAAAACAGGACACAGTTACAGTGAAGCCAAGGATACAATTGGGTGAAATAACTCATATCACTGGGTCCGCAAGAATACGTCACTGAGTCATTCAAACCTGATCATCAAAAAGAACATGAGCTCTAACCTCTTGGCACTGACTGTACACAGACTTTTATTCCATTTTGCAGATGAGGAAACAGAGAAAATGTAAGCATCTTGTTGCTGGAAGCAAAGCTGGGTTTCTGAACCTGGCTTTCTGACTCCAGCCCCAGCATTCTCTCCAGAAGCTTTCTCCTTGAATAGGTAGTTTCTCTCACCACCCAGGACAGACCTTTAACCTCCTGCTGACTCACTCCTGGCCTGATCCAGGCCATCCACGTCCCATCCTTCACTCTTTGCTAAGGGCTCAGAGAGCGCCCACCACAGGCCAGGCCACAAGGAAGGGGATGGAGGGGGAAGTAAAGACCCTGTCCCCCTGACCTTGAGGACCTCCCTAGCTGGTGGGAGAGGTGATGAAAGTCCAATAGTGGGGGCGAGAACGGTGGCAGGCAGCTTTCAAACATCGTGCTTGAAACAGCGCAGGGGTCAGGGTTCTGCATGTGGCCTGATCGGGGTCATGCACAGCAGAATGGTGGCCTCTCCAGTCCAGGACCCACCTCCGGAACCTGCGCACACCCAGGTAGCAGCCACCTTTCAGCAGCCGCATGGCCTCAGGGGCTCACATTGAATTTTCACGTCTCATTCGCAAGAACTACTAGTCAATTTCCTTCTGCACTTAACAATGTTTATTTTTTTGTTAACCCAAGAATAGGACTTTACATTTATCCCCATTAAATCTCATCTTGTTAGTTTTGGCCCATTGATCCAAACTGCTGAAATCTCCATAATCCAGATTCTGCCATGGAGAGCACAGTTATCCCCCGCCAGCTTTGCGTTGCCAAGAAATGTGATCAGCACACCTTTTACGTCTTCATAGCGATGGGCTGACAAAATTGTGGACCAGGATGAGATCTTGTACACTGTCCTACAGCCACTGACAGCAGTCTCAGTCCAGCTGTCCAACACGATTTGGTTCAACCTAAACAATGGATTACTATCCTCTAGGTAGTTATTCAGCCAACTGCTAATCCACCCAGTCCTACCTCTGTACTGGCTGCATTTCTCTACCCTACATCATGATATTCTGAGATACTGTCCAACAAATGCCTTCTCAAATATTTATGCCCATGTTTGACAAATTTAAAATGCTCCTTTCTGCAACTGCTCTGGAGTGAATATTAATTAGAGTGGCCCCTTAAGAGATGTCTGGGATTATTCCAGACAGAAGAAAAGTCAGTGCCAAAGTTCTTCTAGCTCAGAGACGCCCCAAATATAAATCAAGTGGGCTGTGGACTTCCCCCGGCAATTGCCTTCAACCAGTGATGGACAGGGCTTGAAAACAGAAAGCTCGGTGGGAATGATGTACCGTCATCAGTTTTAATTATCCTAAACCGGAAAAACGGATGTCTAAGCTGGCCAGCCTGTCCAATAAAGCATTTTGATCAAAGATGCAGTTGCACAGAGAACCTGTTTAAGAAATGGCCTGCGTATCCATGGGGATCCAGGAGAGTTATGGAACTTGTAAAGCTGGTCCCCGCAGTTCCATAGGCAGACAGCAACATCATGAAAAATGCTTCTCCAGGGAAGCTTTGAGTTTCTTTAAACATTCAATTATGGCTCTACAAACAGATTTTAAATGAACAGCATCTGATCTCTACACAAATTAGAGATGCTAGAAGGCAAATAAAATAGATTCCCTGAAACAACCATGTAATACAAATTCAGCCCCATTTCATGAAGAATTGGTTTACACACGAAGAGTTTTGGAGTGGGGTTACTTAGGTGACTCTCTTTTTGCATTTGCTTTACGTGATGATTTTTATGATTGAAAGCACTGAAGACACCTTTATATTGGTTATGATTTTAAAGCAGGTTTTTAGTTAAAATAGATTTCTGGATATAGTCCATGGGTAGAGCTTTTTAGCCCTTGGAAAGTTGCTGGGGGCCTTTCTAACATCCACCATTTAAAAAAATTTTTTTTATTGAAGTATAGTTGCTATACAATCTTGTGTTAGTTTCAGGTGGACAGCAAAGTAAGTCAGTTATACATATACATATATCCTCTCTCTCCAAGATCCTCATTTCTTTCTTTCTTTCTTTCTTTATTTTTTTGGTGGTACGCCGGCCTCTCACTGCTGTGGCCTCTCCCGTGGTGGAGCACAGGCTCCGGACGCGCAGGCTCAGTGGCCATGGCTCACGGGCCCCGCCACTCCACGGCATGTGGGATCTTCCCGGACCGGGGCACGAACCCGTGTCCCCTGCATTGGCAGGCAGCCTCTCAACCAGTGCGCCATGAGGGAAGCCCCTCATTACTTTTTTATGAATAGTAAATACTTCAACATTCTTCATTACAACCATTTTCAAGTTTTTAGAGCAGCTTTTTTTTCCTTCAAAATAAAAATTTTCCGGGCTTCCCTGGTGGCGCAGTGGTTGAGAGCCCGCCTGCCGATGCAGGGGACATGGGTTCGTGCCCTGGTCCAGGAAGATCCCACATGCCGTGGAGCGGCTGGACCCGTGAGCCATGGCCGCTGAGCCTGCGCGTCCAGAGCCTGTGCTCCGCAACGGGAGAGGACACAACAGTGAGAGGCCCGCGTACCGCAAAAATAAATAAATAAATAAAAATAATAAAAATAAAAAATTTCCTTATTTTAACAGTAATATTTTCTTGTTGTAAAGCATTAATAAAGAAAGTAAATGTTGTCTAAATCTTTCTAGCATACATGTACATGAGTATAATTTTAAGATAAAAACTGAATGCCATGTAAACTACTATCCAACATGCCGTTCACACTGGTCATATTATCAATGCTATTTACAGTAATAAAAATCTCCATCATCATCTTTAGATGTACTACTGTGTAGTATTATTTCATAGCTGAGTCGTAACTTATTTAATCGATCTCCTATTGACGTATTTTAGGTAAAACTTTCTGCAATGAACCTCCTTGAACACGGCTGATTCGCCCCGTAGGCTCTGAAGCAGGGTACCGACCAGGTGACCTTCAGACTGGTTGGGCTCTCTGTTCTGTTGGTTGTTAAATATTTACATTTATCCTGCTTCCTCGTACATCTATCTTTGGGTTCTTAGAGCTTCATTTGGATAAATTCTCCAATTGGATCTACTGGGCCAAAGGCTATGCAAATTAAAAATTCTATTTTAATTTTTAATTTTGGATGGGTTGATTACCTTTTGTGCCTGACAAACAACCAGTAGCATACAAGCATTTCATTCTACCTATAAAGTTGCAGAATTTTTTGGTATTCATCCTTTCAAAAGTGAAGTGCTTATGGAACAGACATGTCACCGTCTTCAAAAATTTGTTATACTGAAGTAACTGGGGGAAATGGATTGGAACTGGATTATTAACATAGTCATATTACCATGCTCTAATTTTGAAAATGTCATTTTTAACAGAATGAAATTTCCACAATGAGTATAAGTAGGATAATTAAAATAAAGCTATAAAATGTTATAGGAACACATTAAACCATCTCCACATACTTTTCTAAAACATGCTTTGCCAGTGAAGTTGGGAAAAGAAATAAACCAAGAAGAGATAGTTTTAAGTTTACAACTTTTCTAATTTTGAGATTATTTTGTGAAAGGCCCAGAATTGGAAGTGAGCAAATTAAGGTACCTTTTAAAATGATCTTTTATACAAATTAGCCACTGCCTAGTAGTCAGCATGCACTATACTACCCACCTTAATGAAGGTAAATCATTTTCAAAGGGAACCATGAATAAGACCATTAACCCACTTTACAGACTCAGAGAACCAGAGGGGCTCGAAGAAATGCATTTCTATATGGAAAAGGATGTCATTATAAAGCTAAATGAAGAAGTAGGATATCCTATTACACACAGACTACAGTATCAACTAGGAAGACAAAAGAAGCAAAGCCTTTTCTACAAGGAAAAATAAATCTACATGAACATTCACCAAAATGCCAACCAACATTGTGTTTGGTGGTAGGGGTACTTTTTGGGGGGGTGGGGACTCTTGATTTTTTTTCCTACAGTTTTCAATTTTCTGCATTGGGCACATATTCCTTTTAGAGTGAAAACAAATAACTTAAGGTTTTTATTAAGTCAATTTCCATTCCTCCACCTGCAGCCCTAATATCACGTAAAGGTCCAGGATCAGTCTCATTCATGCCATTTACCACATTCCTCCAACAGGCTAACAATAAGAACAGTCGCAATAAAGACACTTCCCAAATCCAGCTGCCAATCCTAAAACCCCATCGAGGAAATGCGTCACCACCAGAAGCTTGATTTTCTTTTGCTCTTTCAAGGAATACCAAGTTTCGTCCACTGAGATATTTTCAAAACCTCATACAAACAGCAGTGTACGAAAATGTAAATGTCCTATGATATTCTTACATGAAAAAAAGAGCATGAAAATATATACTTTGCTAAGAGAGACATATCAAAAGCAATATTCAGGTTTCCGTTCAGCCCCCTGATTATCCAAGATGTATTCCTGAACCTCTAGTTTAAGATCACCAAGTCACAAGAAAAGCTAAGAACACATTATTTACTGCTCATAAAAGCTTTTAATCCATCTAATGGTGAGGGAGAAACATGCAAGAAATGCAAAGAGGCAGGCTGCAGGCCCCCAAGAAGCAGGTCATGCTATTTTACATATACTCATTTAAAATATATATTTAATATATATTCATATGCATTTTAAAACTTATTTTTTAATAATTGCTGTTGGCCATGGTGTCAGATACTGAAGGTGAGAATTGGCCATTCATGATCCCGTTCATCTGGTTTGCTCAGGACCCTCAAACCAAAGTAAGTATAAGTAAGTAAGCTGACTCGTTTACATAGAGATGTTGAGTCAGGTTTTTGTGACTCAGTATCTCTGGCAGAAGAACTCATTTCAGTGAAGCTGTCTTATCTACACTGTCATTTCAGCAATAAATCAGCATTTCACTGATGGGTGAGAAACAGGGACCAGTAATTCTGGAAGACAGAAACTCCAATTTTGAATCAAGCATGACTTGGGAACTTATATCTTTAAATACAGATTGCTTATTAGGAGAGCTCGATTCTTTGCTGGTACTAATGAATTAGAATAGTAAGGGGTCCTTTAGGTCTGAGGAACCCATGGAGAGAGCCACAGTATAAAGGATGACAAGAATATGAGTTATTTTTACTTGTGCCTTGAACCAGGCACAGTTTTCTCCTGGGAAGGCATACAAAATATGTAATAACATCCATGTGCTACAGAAAAATATATATAATACCATTTTCTGAAAATATATATAATTTTGCAAAAAAAAAGGGGCCAAATTTTTAAGTAAAAAGATAAAATAAATACTTCATACCACTGGAGACAAGGTCTGAAAGATAAAATAAACTCTTGGTATTTCCCAAGGAAAAAAGAGCTTCTACCCATTTGAAGCTGTTTCTCCTTATATAACCCAGGAACTGCCAAAAGTCAACTAATTATGGAACACTGTTATTGGAACAGAACAGAGGATGCTTAAATTCTATCCCTGAAACATCAGGCTCTGAAAAAACAAGAAACATCAGAACTATGAGAAAAACCTGCTGAGCTAGAAAGTTCTCTTTTAGAGTGATAAAATAAAATTCTTTATTTTTCCATTGGATCATATTTTGAAGTTAATACCAGCCTCACATCCAAATTTGGATTATGAATCTACACATTTAGTTCTGTGTCTCTAAATGCCAACATCAATTACATAGCACTCTCCAGTCCCCATGTTGTAACTTTCTCCTATCGTGTCATAAAAAGGAATTAACTCGACTTACTTGTTTCTTTCCAGATTTACAATCAGTTCTTTGCTTTCCAGTTGTATTCGAAAATTCAAGACTCCTGGATGATTCTGAAAGATAAATGAGAGAAGTCAGTTGAAGATCATTTCCCTTCAGTATCTCAATACGCTCTGTAGGCATAGTCAAGGGAGGGAGAGAAAAATACATTTTCTTCCCGGGACCATTCTGAGATCCTGAGTAGAGGAGATCAAAACAAGCAGGATGAGAGTCTGGAAGACACATCACCCTCCCAGATGGTACTGACACACCTGCATTCCTGGCCTCTGCACTCCTTTCCTTGGGCCATGTACCCTTGGGATCCTTCTTGACTCAACTTCCATCTCCCATAATCGACTCCTTCCTTGGTTTTGCTGTTTCTAGAGAAGGCACTTTCATTTCCCCAACTGCTCATGTCAGAAATTTGAAGTCCTTCTCCCTCAACAACTCCATCTGATCCATGAAGAGGTCCTATTGAGTCGCCCTCCAAAACACAGCTCCTGTTGTCTGGGTCTGACATCTCTCCACCTTGCTCTGGATCAAGCCACAATCATCTCTCATGGGGATGCTGCAAAACCCTTCTACCCCAGTCCCTCCACATTGACCTGTGCTTTCCTCCCATTCATCCCCCAATGGCAATGGGAGGATATTTTATTTTATTTTATTTTATTTTATTTATTTATTTTTGCGGTATGCGGGCCTCTCACTGTTGTGGCCTCTTCCATTGCGGAGCACAGGCTCCTGACGCGCAGGTGCAGTAGCCATGGCTCACGGGCTTAGCTGCTCCGCAGCATGTGGGATCTTCCCGGACTGGGGCACGAACCCTTGTCCCCGGCATCGGCAGGCGGACTCTCAACCACTGCGCCACCAGGGAAGCCCTATGGGAGGATATTTAAAAAACTCAACCTCATCCACCTACCCCTGGTCATGACAAGCCTGCACTGATGTTCCATTGCACTGATGATAATATGCCAACTCTTTTTTAAAAAATATTTATTGAAGTATAGTGGAAGTACAATATTATATAAGTTACAGGTAGACAGTACAGTGATTCACAATTTTTAAAGGTTATACTCCATTTGTAGTTATTATAAAATATTGGCTATATTCCCTATGTTGTACAATATATCCTCATAGCTTATTTTATACCTAATAGTTTGTACTTCTTAATCCCCTACACCTATGTTGCCCCTCCTCACCTCCCTCTCCCCACTGGTAACCATTAGTTTGTTCTCTGTATCTGTGAGTCTGCTCTCTTTTTTGTTATATTCACTATTTTGTTGTATTTTTTAGATTCCACAAATAAGTGATATCATACAGTATTTGTCTTTCTCTGTCTGACTTATTTCACTTGGCATTATGCCCTCCAAATCCATCCCTGTTGCTGCAAATAACAAAATTTTCATTATTTTTTATGGCTGAGTAGTATTCCATTGTGTGTATACACACACACACACCCATACGTACATATGTGCATGTGTGTATATATATATGTATATATATACAGATATATATATACACACATATATACATATCTCACATCTTCTTTTGGCATTCATCTATTGATGGACACTTAGGTTGCTTCCATATCTTGGCTTTGTAAATAATGCTGCTGTGCTATGCTATGAACACTGGGGTGCATCTCTCTTTTTGAATTCATGTTTTTGTTTTTTCTGGATATATAACAAGGAATGGAATTGCAGGATCATAGGGTAGTTCTATTTTTAGAGTTTTCTGAGAAAACTCCATACTGTTCTCCCCAGTGAATATGCCAACTCTTCAATGTGGGCTATAGCTCCTAAATGGCCTGACCTTCATGTCCCTCCACACCCACCTGCGTTGCTCTCCTCCTTGCTCACCCAGCTCTAAGCCACACTGACCTCACCCGCTCCTCAAACACACCAAGCTCCTTCATAGCTCTGAGTCTTTGCACAGGCTGTTCCCTCTGCCTGGAATGCTTTCTCCCAACTCTGCTACTCGGTATCAGCTTAAATGTCGATGGTCCAAAGAAGCCTTACCTCACTCCCCAGTCTAATGACATCCACCTCTCCCCAGGTAGTCTTTCTCCCAGTCTCCTGCCCTTTTCCTCCTTGTAAGGAAGAACTCCCTTCCTGCTCATTAAAATTCAGTATGTTGACTTGTGGGTCCACTTGTTTATTATACCCACGAAGGTGCCAGACAAATAATAGAAGCTCAATTAATATTTGGTGAAGGAGAGAATCAGTCAATGAACAGGGCAAACAACTCTACCAACCTCTTCTCCCTCTTGTTAGGCAGACGCCATCTTCCTCCTCTCCTCTGGGCCCCAGGAAACCCTAGTCTGTGTGTGCCCAGCTGTCAGTTGGGGGCAGGAACCTATATTCTTTGTTCTGCCCCAGAAATCCCAACAAGTTCCTTGCCCTGCCCTGGGAATGCAGCCACGTGGCAGTGTCCCTAAACCCACCCCCTACCCCAGGTACTCTCCCACTGAAAACGGGGTGGTGGAACACGCCACACTCTCTTGCTGAGCCCAAGTCAATGATCCAGAGTCCTTACCCCAGTCAAAATTGATGTGCCATCCTAAAGTTATTCTATGAAGCTCTTCATTTGCTTCCCCTTTCCCTGGGCATCCTCAGTGATTCTGGGGGTGGACAGTCAATTCCAACTCCCCCCAACGCCGCCACCAGCTAGCATGTTCAAATGGAGGTTTCACATTTCTCTCCAAAAGAACTTAAAATTTTTAATGTTTATTTTATTTTTTGTGGTATGCGGGCCTCTCACTGTTGTGGCCTCTCCCGTTGCGGAGCACAGGCTCCGGACGCACAGGCTCAGCGGCCATGGCTCACGGGCCCAGCCACTCCACGGCATGTGGGATCCTCCCGGACCGGGGCACAAACCCGTGTCCCCTGCATTGGCAGGCAGACTCTCAACCACTGCGCCACCAGGGAAGCCCTAATGCTTATTTTTAAAAATGAATGCTGTGTTTTCATTCTGATGATGTGGAAAGAGAGTTCACCCAGCCTGACCACGCCCGCCCTGACCCAGCTCACCATGGCTGCTGTGCTCAGGTCGGGGCCGGGCAGGACAGCTTGACTATCTAGGCTGATGTGAGAAGGGCAGAGGAGGGTTTAATTCACAAATGATGCAGCCAAGCTAAGCAAGGGCCAAATGCCATCACAGCCCAATGCAGAAATAAAGGTTCCTTAGCAGCTTATAAAGTGCACATTGGAGGAGAGACGGGTCAGGACGGAACTGGCAGCACAAACTCCAGATCACCTGCACCTCCCGGGTAGCCTTGCCCTGGTGCTGCAAGTGGCGTGTCAGTCTTGTTCAAACATCACCACCTGCATTAAATCAGTGCTGCTGACTTCAGTGTATTGGTTTTGTTTGCCTTTGCTTTGCAAGATTGTTTGGTCTTATGCTTGAATAACAGATAGAAGAGTACGTTTATACGTAGTTCTCTAACATTCCATATTTGAAAGACACTATTATAGCTCCAGAGCACAAGGGACTTTTTTCACAACACAGCATTTCAACTCTACTATGAATTAACAAACCACACGCTACTATGTTTTAAGAGAAAAGTGGATTGTAAGTTCCAACAGCCAACCTTAAAATAATGAGTTAAGAGGAAACAAAATTGAAACAAAACCTGCAACAACATGAGTTGTTGGGTCACATGAGTTTTGGGAAAATGTCACAAGTTGCATTAACTAATGCCATATAACTGGGGTAGAGTCACATAGCGTGAAACACTACTCACTTTATTTTTAGGTCAGCCCTTGGAATGGCTCTCTGTAGTTTCCCATGTCTAATACATATGGCTATTGAAATTTAAATTAATTAAAATAAAATAAAGATTAAAAATCAGTTCATCAGTTTCAGTGGACACATTTCAAGGCTCTAAAGCAACACGTAGTTAGTAGTTACCTCTGCTAGACAGCCCAGACATGGAACATTTCCATCTTCACAGCAAGTTCACAGAAATTTCCATCTTCATTGGACATGCCTGAGTCAGTAATAAAGACCGAAAACTGGCATCATCCAATAGCTGCCCAGAACTAGACTATTTTTAATATTGGTGCCTTCAGGGGATAGAATTAAGTGCAAACCCAAGCTGGATTTTTTTTAAATGTCCTTTAAGAGAGCTCTTCTCAATTTTAATTGACGGGTGATATTATTTTTTAAGTGGTTACTTAAGCTTGAGAGTTCAACTGTTGTATTTCCATATACATAAGATGCTTAAGTATATTTTCTGAGTTTAAACATATCTTGTTTTTTATGGATTCATTCTTGCAAATGACTATACAAACATCAGTGATCTAGTGAAAACCACAATTTTACTTGTTATATTTTTGATACTGTCTGGTGTTTGTAACAATTGTACAGGTTTCTGAGTGTTTGCTGAACTTTTAAATTCAATATCACTATTCCTAAACACACATCACTTCTTTTTATTTTAATATAGCGTACAAAAGTGTTTCTCAGCCCTGGATTTGCTTTCGAGTCCGTTTACCTAAATTTACCTATATTTTCTGACACTTGAATTTAATTACAAACACATATAAGAATGTTCTCTCCAGGGCCTGCAATTTTTTTTTTTTTTTTTTGGTATGCGGGCCTCTCACTGTTGTGGCCTCTCCCGTTGCGGAGCACCGGCTCCGGACGCGCAGGCTCAGCGGCCATGGCTCACGGGCCCAGCCGCTCCGCGGCATGCGGGATCCTCCCGGACCGGGGCACGAATCCGCGTCCCCTGCATCAGCAGGCGGACTCTCAACCACTGCGCCACCAGGGAAGCCCCCAGGGTCTGCAATTTGTACTCATTAATTATATCTTAGAAAAACAAGATTATTAATTATGCTTACAAAATATTAGAACAAAAATACATCTCAGTGTTCTGTCAAGATGTGTCCAAAGAGCATATGTATGAATATGTCTGTTTATTTGTATGTGTTTTATGTATATGTGTGAAAAGTTACTTTAATTACAAATTGTGTTAGACTAAGATATGGACACACACATCACTATTTTCTTTTGTTTTTTTCTTACACATCACTATTTTAAAGATAAATCCTGGCAATTATATTTGTGAATAAAAATGAAATATTTGCAGCACGTTTTTTCCCCATGAAAAATTCAGCTGGCTTGAACATGAACATTGGTACTAATTCTACATAAAGTCCCTACGGGAGCTGTTAGAACGTTCTAATGTTAACATATTTCAAATGAATACATTTTCCCCCAGGGTGGTAGAAGGAGCTTTATCTGTAAATTTTACTTGAGATCTGAATGGTATAGAAGAAATCAATGGAGAAAGAGAACAGAGAGCTATTTTAACTCAAAACCACTCATTGCATTAGATTTCTTAGTTTAAAAGCATGTATTCATTCCATTTTCTTTTGATTTTTAGACACTGGAGATGACGAACTAGTGTTGGTTAAATACAGCCTTCCTTTTTAAAAATGAGACGTTGATTGCCCTAATGAAACCGTGTCCTTTATTGAATGCTTAAAGAACTGCATTTGCTGAATAAGTCAATTAAATGCTTATCAATAGGCTAGAAATGTTTTGACGGTCATTATAATTCTAGTTTTCCAATTGGCAAAAGTATATCCAAAAGAGTATATAAAATGTGTAAGTACAAGTTAAAAAACAAGAATAAAATAATCATCAGGGTACCTACCACCCGGCTGAAAAGTCAAAATATTACCAGAATCTTAGAAACCCCCTGTATTCATTTGCTAAGGCTGTCATAAGAAAATATCTCAGACTGGGTAGCTTAACTATCAGAAATTTATTTCCTCACAGTTCTGGAAGTTAGAAGTCCCTGATCAGGGCAGGTCTAGTTTCTTCTGAGGCCTCACTCCTTGTAAGTTCCTCGTGGAAATGAGTGTGGGCAGGCTCCCCCAAATGGTTTGCCCAGGGAGGTCTGCCAAGTAAGGCTCTGGCCAGACACCACTGCCCATCACTCAGACCCTCAGCTGCTCTGTGCTCTTTCTAAAGTTTCCCACAATGTACTTGCCCAGCACATCCCACTTAACTGGAAATATAAACACTTTTTTTTTTACATCCTTATTGGAGTATAATTGCTTTACAATGGTGTGTTAGTTTCTGCTTTATAACAAAGTGAATCAGTTCTACATATACATATGTTCCCATATCTCTTCCCTCTTGCGTCTCCCTCCCTCCCACCCTCCCTATCCCACCCCTCTAGGTGGTCACAAAGCACCGAGCTGATCTCCCCGTGCTAAGCAGCTGCTTCCCACTAGTTATCTATTTTACGTCTGGTAGTGTATATATGTCCATGCCACTCTCTCGCTTTGTCACAGCTTACCCTTCCCCCTCCCCATATCCTCAAGTCCATTCTCTAGTAGGTCTGTGTCTTTATTCCTGTCTTACCCCTAGGTTCTTCATGACATTTTTTTTTCTTAAATTCCATATGTATGTTAGCATACGGTATTTGTCTTTCTCTTTCTGACTTACTTCACTCTGTATGACAGACTCTAGGTCCATCCACCTCATTACAAATAGCTCAATTTCGTTTCTTTTTATGGCTGAGTAATATTCCATTGTATATATGTGCCACATCTTCTTTATCCATTCATCCGATGATGAATACATTTTTAAAAAGTGATATTTTGATTAGCTACAGTTTTTTTTTCTTCTCAGTATTATCCATTGGGCTGCCTTTATTATTTATTTATTTATTGTAAATAACATTTTTAGTCACAATAACCTCTTAAGTGATATCCTATAACAATGTAAATTATTTTCTCTGTTATCTGTTACTTATGAGCACTATTATAACAACAATAAAGGAATCTTAAAAGTGATCTTATTTCCCATTTTACTCCAAAATGTTGGGCTGTCATTCTTTAATCTGTGTAAATGGGAGCTCACTCAAAATTGAATTTAAATTATTTCACCCATATATCCCAAGTCAATAAATGTAACTTTTCATGGATGCAGGGATGCTTATGATTTGTTTTTTCCTCTGATGGATGGAATGATACACAATATCGTCTCTTTGGTGTTTCTATGTCCTTAAAGAATAGCCATTTTCAATGACTTAGAAAAATCTGAACCTGACCATGAAGTTGAATAAGGTGGCAGTGAGCCTGCAGAAGGAAGGGGCCTGCATTAAAAAATCAGATGTGGGGTCAACAGCCAAGTCCACTCCCATCACCACTTCTGGGTTATCCTTTCAAAGACAATGGTCAGTTCTGAGCCAAAGTCGTTAGTCTCAACCACCAATACTAGAAACTCAGAGGGACCTAATTTTTCAAGCAGAACAACAATATTAAAATACTGCATTCAAGGGACTCCGAAATAACTGGATCCCTCTCCGGCACTAAATAAATGCTTCAGGCTGCTGCCCTGGCACTCATGGGGCACGAGAGAGTCATTTATTGCTATGAATATTTAGAGGCAATCTTGATTACCACTTTAATATCAGTGCAGCAGTTCCATAGCCGGGAAGATATGGGCCCTGTGGAACTGAGAGAGGACAAAATTGAATTAGCTGGAGAATAACACAGTAAAGGAAGGAGGGCACTGCAGCACCATGATGGGCGTCTCTGGCTTGAGGGCTTTTAGTTGTTATGTAAATGACAATAATGTTTATTCATGAGTCCTTGATACTTTTCTCTGATGGAAAATTTACATCAGCAAACCACTTGTTAAAATGTGCAGCACGGGGCTTCCCTGGTGGCGCAGTGGTTGAGAGTCCGCCTGCCGATGCAGGGGACGTGCGTTCGTGCCCCGGTCTGGGAAGATCCCACATGCCGCGGAGCGGCTGGGCCCGTAAGCCATGGCCGCTGAGCCTGCGCGTCCGGAGCCTGTGCTCCGCAACGGGAGACGCCACAACAGTGAGAGGCCCACGTACAGCAACAAAAAAAAAAAAAAAAAAAAAAAAATGTGCAGCACGGCACACATTATCTTAAGGTAAAAAGTGCTTTTGAAAGATGTGGAATGCAGTTTGAAGTTGTTTGTGTGTTGCAGTGTTAGGTTCTTTTTCTCACGGATTCTTCTTACTGTATTTCTCTGCGTGATGGGTTTACCGATTTCCGGCGCACGTCTCCCTTCCCACCAAAAAAAAGGCACGACCTCACCACCTTTGGCCTGTGTGATGCTCTGAATTCAAGCTCTTTATGCTGTTGCTACTGGTGGGATTACTCATGCTTAAATTTGCAACAAACATTTTAGATTTCCATTTTTGATTACTGTCGCTCTAGCCAGGTCATCTTAAAGCCTCATTAATTCACTGAAATATTGCCATTCTGCCCCCATGCATCTGTACGCTACAGTTCCTCATGCTCTGTGTCCATCTGAGGACAACGGCAGATTCTGAGCGGACAACGGTCATCTGTCCCCTCCCAGAGCTCACTGCTGGGTTGTAAGAGGAGACCAAGGAGACTTAACGGAAAGCAATCTAGAAGCACGACAGTGCAGGTTTCTCAAACTTAACCCATCTACATTTCAACTCTTACGTTACCGCCCCTCCCCAATCCAATGCAAAGGGGAACTCGGGGCAACTTCACAGCAACTCCCCCAGAACTCCCCAGCTTAGTTAACAATGCACCTTCTTAAACCCCTTCAGCCATGTTGTCTTCACACCACCAACAGTCTGGCCTCTCTCACCCCTAAGCTCCTGGCACACGGCTGAACTGGTCAGGCTGCAGCTGGCTTCTGGGCCTCTGCACCAGCTGAGCCTTTGCTGGATGGCCCTCCTGGGCTCTCGAGGGGCCTCACCTCCAGGTCTCAGCCTGGACATCACCCCCCCCCCCGAAAGCCCCCCATCCCAGCGGGCTCTTTGCCCCACACACCGCCTCTCTCTCTTTCTAGCCATCTCATTTGTGATCACGTATTGGTGTGTTTATTTCTCTTGTTAATTGTCTATCTCCCCTTTTCAGAAATAGAAACTTTGTAGGAAAAGGGAATTTTTCTGCCTTGTTCCACATCCTATTCCCAACACTCAGAATGGGGCCACCTAGAAACTTCTGTGGGATGACAGAAGACAGGTGCGGTGGTAGCAGGAGATGGCAGAAGGGATACTGATTCAGGGGGCAGCGGAGGCATAAGTGTCACCTCAGGAGGCATGAAGGGCCGTCTGGGCTCTCCTCCCGGGTCACTGCTGACCCACGCGCAAGGCCAAAGTCCATCCATCTGAGCCCCGCCTCACTCTCAGAGGCTGACGGCCCACAGATGCAAGCAGCTGCACAGAGGATCCCTTGGTAGTGAGCGAGGAACTGGGCCTTTGAAGGTGCCTTGGGTTCTGTTCCTCTGCAGAGAGAAAGAGGGGCTTGCTGGGAGCTGGACCACCTATACTTGGGGCGGCCGAGAAGGCCAGTGAGTGCGAGCTCCCAGCCTGGCTCCTGGCCCCTCCGAGGACGCCCGCTCGTCCCGCTTGGTTTCTTTGGACCTCAGTGATGGAGAGCCCAGACCAGAGCGGAGGGGCAGAGAGCGCGCTGTAAGAGGAGGGGATGAATCAGCGGAAATCAAGGTCAAACACAAGGTGGTGGCTATGGGGGCTGCAGAGCTAGAAATCAGAGCCATGCCGGGAAGGGGGTGAGCAGATCAGGGTAGGAGGGGTTTGTGGACATCCTATTCTGCCACTTAATGGTTCTTAACTGCCCTGGGCTTGGGGGCTGAACCCTGGACACCGTGTGGTGACGTGGTGGCCTAGGAGCTGAAACGTGTGGTGAGACTGTGTTGCTGAAATGGGCCCCTGACATCAGATCCCAGCAGGCTGTGCACCGGTCCTCAGACCTCTGCTGCCCTACCATCCGCTCTGCCTTCAGACATCTCGATTAGCAGGAAAGAGAGACAAACTCGAGCTCCACCTGGCCACCTGCTCATGGCTCAGGAACATCAGGACGCCCAGGGCAGGAGGCCAGTGGCTCAGATGGACTTCCCCGTCGGCCATGCTCCCCACCACTCAGAAGACCGTCCGCAGCCCTAGTGCCATGGGCCCGTCATCCCGCCCACACGAGGTACCGGCCCCTCTGGAATATTCAGTATTGGTGAGGTGGCATCATCGACAACAGGGCTTGTGATGAGGGCCGCTGTCACGAGAAGAAGTCCTGAGCCGAGTGCCAGGGCCCAGGGTCACTTCAGCATCTTCAAGCTACCTCCAACAGCTACAAAGGAGGTCACTGAGCCCCTGTGTGATGGCTAGGGACATCTTAAGTTGGATATTTAGGAAGCAAATAGGTAACAATCCCTCCTCCTTTGAATGCAAAGGAACACTAATCTCACCTAAGAAAGAACTATGTCATTGCATCTCGGAAACAGTGTTGTTCCATGTAGGAAGCTGAACCTGGGAAGGGGTCAGGCCAGAGATGTGTCCACAGACAGGCTGGATGCTGCCACTCAGACAGAGGGACTACTGGTCGGTCATTTCACTCTCCTGGGCCTCGGCTTCCTCACCAGGAGACCGGGGACAACAATACTGTCTATCAGTGTGGTCGGCAGATTAATGGGGCCCCAGAGATGTCCTAATCCTGGGAACCTGTGAATACGTTACCTTACCTGGAAAAAGGGACCTTGCATATGTGATAAAGGGGGACAGCGAGATATTATCCTCATTTATTCAGATGGGCCCAGTGTACTCAAGAGGATCCTTAAAAGCAGAGAACGTTTCATTGCTGGGGTTGGAGAGATGCCACAGGAGAAGAACTTGACCACTTTGCTCACTTTGAAGATGGAGCAAGGGAGCCATATGCCAAGGAAGCAGTGGCCTTGAGAAGCTGGGAACGACCCTTAACCTTCAGCTGGCGAGAACACAGAGACCGTGGCCTGACAACCTCCAAGTTGGCGGACTTCTGCCAACATCTGAAATGAGCAGGGAATGGACCCTCCCCTGATGGCTGCCATCATAAAGGGCAGATCTGGGAACACTTTGATGTTAACCTGGTGAGATGTGAAGCAGGAAACCCAACCAGGCTGCCGGCCTTGTGACCTTCAGAACTGAGAGATCAAAAATGGGTATCGTTTCAAGCCACCTAAGTTGTGGTGGTTTGTTAGAGCAGCGATAGAAAACTGGACCATCAGGAAGGTTGCTGTGAGATTCAAATGGTAAAATGTCTGTTTGGAAACCATCCTGCATGATAAAATGGAAATGCATTTTTATTACATAAGTCCAATCACAAACGAAGCTGCTACTTCCCAGCATGACAGTGACAAAACACCATTTCACTTATTATTTATTGCTATTTACCCTAATTGCAACCCTTTTATGCTTTCTGTGTTTTGATCTACATGGGCATAATAAATTACGTTTTTTAAAACGCTAACAAGTTTTCAAAAAGAAATATAATACGTTCATTAATTGGGGGCCTGTTTATAAGGCAGGCACCAGGCCAGTTCCTGGGGAGATGGCTCAAAGCAACTTATCTCCTCCCTTGTGTCAGTAGTAGGAGGCCCTTTGTCCTGTCACTTTAGCAGCAATATTTTAACTTAATCTTTACACGCCATGCTTCACTAGCCTCTGACCCAAGCACACCTTTCAAATCTTTGGATCACACAATGCCTTACCTAACCAATTGATTCTTTTCTTAAAGAAGTAGAGATGAAGAATAAGTAATTAACGGATGACTAGATCTGTTCCCCAGCTTTCCCTTCAGTCATCTCATGGGCAAACTGCATGAACAGGACAGCATCTAAAGAAAGACCACAAGGAGTCAGCAAGTCTGCACACAGTGAAGGATGACAAAGACTCTGACCTCCTCTCTAAGCGATTAACTGCGCCTAGCTTCCTCTCTTACCCTTAAAAGACTTTCATGGCCAAGCAGAATCTTTTGAGCTGGTTCTTGGACACGAGTCCGCATTCTCACCAGGTTGCCGGCCTCCTGAATAAAACAGACTTTCCTTTTCCAACCAACACTTGCCTCTTGAGTATTGGCTTTCAAGCAGCAAGCAGCCAAACCTGAGTTTGGTAACACTTGTTTAGTATGGAAAGAAGATACTATACCTATATGACCAGTGTTATGGAAGGGGATAGAAGGTTCTGAAAGACCCACATGGACACAACACAAAATACACGCACGCACTTCATCTTGACGTGAAATATTCTAAAGATAATACTTTCTAAGGTTTGCTTACTGATATAATCAGGGGTATTATAATATTAGAAAAGAGAACAGAGCATTACTTTTTGGAATGACTTGCCTAGTCTTACAAGACACAGCTGTAAAACAATATGCACTGTGTTTATTAACTAGAAAGTTTGGTTTCCAATTCAAAATTCATTTATCTAACTAATTATTTTACGTCTGGCAACTTTCATATACCATTTTTTTTTTTTCCTACAACAACATTTTGAAACTGTCAGTCAGAGGAAGTTAATAGCTTAAGTTGCTAGTTTGTTTGCATGCAAGCTGTCTTCCAGAGAGAATATCCCATTCATATGTTGACTAAGGGCCATTTATAAAGCATCACTGTAATCTCTTTCAAATAAACATTAGTGGAATATAATAAACTCTTTAAAAAGTAATCCTGCTATGGATCATGGAGGCACCGCCAAATCATTTTGTCCTAACTGAAGCCTGGTGCAAACAAGTTTTTCTGCTGCAAACAGAATTACAGCTAATTGCTAAATTTTTATAAAACATATCCTAATTGCCCCGTGAAAACTCATGCTAAAATCCTCACGGAAAGCTATGAGAATTCACATTTCACAACTTCAGACAAAAATTGCAGTATGACTGTCCCCAGCTTTTCCCATCGCTTGCCCTGTCATGCTATTTCTTGGGCCATTTGGGCCTCAGAATCAGGAGGGAGAAAGAGCAGGAAGGAGAAAGGTTGCTGGCAGGGGCTGGAGGAGGCCTCCAGGGGCAGAGTTAGGAGATGGAGCCAGAGAGGATGGTGCTGTGGACATAGACAGGTGCAGCCCTGTGACAGAGGACACGAGAAGGGCAGTGGAGGAGTCAAGTGGCCACTCACTCCACTGGGTTCAAAGGACTTTGCACCCCTTGAAGATACAGTTTTCCATCTTCATCCTAGCTCGGTTCTGGGATAGGGAGGTCCTCAATCAGTGTAATTTGCTGAATGAAAACTTGAGTTCAACTTTCCTTTCTGTTAAAATACTAGTAAAGTCAACCAATCATAAATCCAGTAACACTTATAGGCAACTTTGTCTTCTACGCAGAGGACCCTCAAGTCCAAATCTCCAGCTCCAACCTCTATCTTGTGATGGGAACGCCCACACGTCAGGTCGAACAGATCCCTTACCAGCAACTCAAATGCTACTGGGTTTAAAACTCACTCCCCATGTTTCCCATCATCTCCACAACTTCCTGAAGCGCCCTGCTCATCCAGGACCCCTTCTTTTTCCTGTTGTCATCATCATCATCATCCTTTTGTGCCACATTCGTACCGTCTTCCGACTCTTGTCTTTCTCCCCATCTCATGTTGAATGAGTGGTCAAGCCCTGTGGACCCTGTCTCTGGACATCTCTGGAATTCTTTCTGTTCCTGCTGCATGGTCCTCACCCCAGCTCTCCTGACCGCTCTTGCATCAACCAGTCCTAGACATGGTTCCCTGAGCTCTTTTACAAATGCAGGGCTCAAAGCCTACGTCTCCCCTTCATCTTGGTCTGAAGCACAGGTTCCTCAGCTTTTCAACCTCCTCAGTATGTCCACTCTCCCTCCCTGCCCACTCAACACTCAAGGGCAGAGTTGACAAACATTTCCTATAAAGAGCCAGATAATAAATATTTTAAGCTTTGCGGGCCATTTGGTCTTTGCCAGGACTGCTCAACTCTGCCCTTGCAGGCAAAAGGAGCCACAGACAATACCTAAATGAATGAGCGTGGCTATGTGCCACTAAAACCTTATTTATGGACACCGATGTATGAATTTCATGTAATTTTATATATCATGAAACACTCATCCTCTTTTGATTTTTTTTCCCAGCCACTTAAAAATGTAAAAAACATTCTCGAACCCGAGCTAGCATCCAAATCACCTGGAGGGCTTGTTGAAATGCAGATTGTAGGGTCCATCACAGAGTTTCTTACTCAGTAGATCTGAGACAGGGCCTGGGCATTTGGACTTCTAATAAGTACCCAGGTGATGCTGCTACTGTTGGTCCGGGGATCAGATTTTCTGAATCGCTGTGCTAGACCAAGTTTCACAGGGTGACAGTTCACAAGCTCCACTCAGCCTGCAGCTAATGTTGGTTTGGCCCCAAAGTGCATGCCACCCAATTTGTCAATCTGATTTAATTGCTAACCTCTAAGAGTCAGGAGAATTCTCAGACAAACCTGGATGTGTTGCTTCTCAGAGGAAAAAAAATATCAGAAAAATGGCAACCCTGGGCTTGCACTTCATGGGACAAGAATTGGCTGAAACTGAAGAGAAGCTGCCTGTTCTTCCAGCCCCACCTGCCCTACGTTACCTGCACATGGAGGACAAGGGGCAAAGGTGATCTATCATCTTATGCCTGGCCAGCTTTGCTTGTTTATAACACCAGCCTGGCCCCTTGCAGCATTTGAATTCGCAATCTCCGGTCTAATGTCAAATAGGATGTTGATACTAGTTGGATGATTAGAAATATGCGTGGAAGGAATGGTTGAGCTCAGCTTTCCTTCTCTTGCCTCCTCTGGCCTCCCGAACTCCTCCTCATCCCACAAGGCCCCAGAGAGGCTCCTAACCTTTGAAGCCCTCCCTGATGACTCAGGTAGAACTCTCCTCTCTTCTTCCTGCACGTTACACTTCCACATGCTGCCTGGACTATACTTATTTCTGTTCATGGCAAAGTGCTCACTAGGCTACAAGCTCCAGGAAGCCTTAGCCAACTTTGAATATCCATCAAGCTGCCTCAGGTGCTACTTTCTTATACATCCAAAGCACGAAACCAATGCTTATTGGTTTGATTAAGTTGAACTTGATCAATACATTCAAAGATGTTGCTCATTCATCTTTTCATCAAATAGTTACATGCCAGATACTGTGCTATGTTCAGGCAGTCTACCCTGCTAACCAATCTTGACCCTCACTACAAAGTTCAGAGTCATGAAAATATCTTATTATACTGAACAAAAGAATATACCAGCTACTTTGTTATTGATGTTGTGTTGACAAAGTTCCATATTTAAATCCACCCTTAATACAGACAATTTTTAGACCAATATAGAAAATCTCATCCTTGCTGAGAACGAGGCTGGAGTTATCACAAATGTGTGATCAGCAAATCCTTAGCCTATTTTGAGCTTTCCTGGATTAGCCATCTTAAACTAAACCACAGAGTGTAAATGTGACAGCATTTAGGACGCTACTGTGAAAACTGCAGGATTTCTACCAGGACAATACTAGCTGCCACCAAGTGGTCATAACAAATGAAGTTCACAGTCACCACTGTGCCCTCATGTCCTTCACTGGCTGTCCATGGCTTTCACTTTGTGAAAGGACAGCCAGGAGTGCTCAGGGATTCCTTTTTGTCCTGCTGGGCAGAAAAAAGAGCAGCTCCATTCCTATAAACGACTTTGTGACATTTATGCAAAACTGGACCAATAATCAATTACCTGGACTTTAAAACTAAGTAATGTTGACTTAACAAAGAAGAGTCAAGACAGCTAACAGATGCAGCATGGGGTATGAATAATTTATAGCTGACTTACAAGGTTTTTAACCAATGAAAACCAAAATTCCATTATTTTCTAGAGACAGAATGTCATACAGGGATACCTGCTTAAGTCCTGCTGATAAAATCTTTTATTTGTAACAGTTTCAAGGAGAAAAGTTCAGAAACGATTTCAGATGAGTTACTTGCTAGAAGACATTTTGTATAAACAAAATTGTGTGTATGTATATGGATTTTTCTCAAACAGAAAATAGGATCTTACCTAAAGGTGCAATGAAATAAGGAACAATAAAAACTGTTGCATGGTCATCAAGTTTATAAAGGTTTCTCTGCTAATTCTTTATAAATAGAAAAGCTGGGCTTACACAGGGAACTATATTTAATACCTTATAATGACTTACAATGGAAAAGAATCTGAAAAAGAATATATATATGTATGTAAACCTGAACCACTTCACTGTACACCTAAAACTAACACAACATAGTAAATCAATTACACTTCAGTAAAGAAATTTTTTTTAAAAAGCTGGGCTTAGGGCTTCCCTGGTGGCACAGAGGTTGAGAGTCCGCCTGCCAATGCAGGGGACACGGGTTTGTGTCCTGGTCCGGGGAGATCCCACATGCCGCGGAGCAGCTAGGCCTGTGAGCCATGGCCGCTGAGCCTGCGCGTCCGGAGCCTGTGCTCCGCAACGGGAGAGGCCACAGCAGTGAGAGGCCCACGTACCACAAAAAGAAAAAAAAAAAAAAAAAAGCTGGGCTTAGTGGAAGATAAAAGGAAGTGATCAATTAAGCCCATCAGTAGCTTTACCCTAAACTAGAACTCAATTTTTTCATTATAGCCACCTTCCCCTCCCTAAAAAAAAAAAAAGGATCACAACAGACTCAGGGTCAAATTCAAGCTCCATGAATTACTACCTCTGCTGTGGCTTAGTCATTGTTAGCCTCTCTGAGCCCATTTCTTCACTTGTAAATCATAATAATATCAGCTGGGAGGATTAATGACATGGTTTGTATCAACACGTGGACAGGGCTGGCACATAGGAGGCACTTCAAGTGACTGACAGTAAGAATTACACCACACTGCTGCTTGTATTGATGACACCTCTTTCCTTTTGCTAAGAATATATTTTTGCCTTCCAATCCAGCAAAGCAGTCCCATTCTTATAATCTACTTTCCATTTTGTTGTAAACCATAACATCTGATAGCAAAAATACAGAGGCACACACATATTTATTTCTGTTCTTCTACTGGAATTGTTGAGAAAAAGAATTCCTCATAAGAGCTTTATCCAAACTGTCAATCATAGTTACCTGAGTAAGAAAAGAAAGATGAATAAATCCCTTCTCAAAAATTTAGGGGACTCTGTCCCCCACCCCAAAAATATATACATGCTCCTGCCCCTGTCCCACCTGTACATTGTTTGTGGCCCATCCTAGAATGATGCTGTTTGTAAAGAAAAGCAAAAGAAACAAAACTATGGGATGTGGAGTGGACAGCAGGCAAGCCAATCTCTCTTCATCTGACAAGAAGAAGCTCAAAATAAACCACTGTGATGAAGCATTGAGTAACAGGAAACACACATGCACTTGATGGGTAAATTGTGCATCTACACACCATGTCTGCCGTAAACAATGCAAACTGCTGGCAGGTAGATTTCATGAAAGGCAGTGGCTGGAGAGAACAGCAGGCTTATACCCATCCCTGTTTGTGGGGACCATCAGGACGTGTGCACCAGAATATATTTTACATTAAAACGCTGGGTAGGTCACTGTCTTTTCCTTCTTTTTAAATATCCTGTTGAAAAGAACTATATTTTCAAAGTCGTGCAAAGTCATCATTCCCTCCTCAAACACATCTTTTGTGGGAGCTACACACCCCTGTTCCTTCCACGGTTTTCCACCGGGTATGGTTATCAATGAGTCACTATTCAGGGACTCTGCTCTGGAACCACATCATTTTTTTAAAAATTTTCATTTATTCTTTATTGTGTTATATGAAGTCCCTGTGTAATGCAAGTAAGTACTGTATGAAAATACCCATATTTCCAAATCACATTATGTGGTGTAGACCACAGCCTGCAGAAGCATCGTGTGTAGCCTTTACAATCCATGGTTGGATTTACACTTTACAATCCACTGTTGGCTGCTGCAAAAAGTATGATAACAGATGAAGCGGAGGGCGGGGGAAGAAAGCTAAGTACAAATACACTTCACCAAACATACACAGCTTACAGTGGAACCCTCATGGAAACAAGCTAAATGACCACATTTGATGTGATATCTATAAAGTGTAGACTCTGCAATAAAAAGCCAAAGGCACATAAAATATATATTTTAACTTTAAAAATTACAGTAATTCTTTGCTTGTGTCTTACCAATATGTATCTGACAGTCAAAATTTCACAATATAGATATAATAGATAGAGCTATACTGTATAAGAGCAACAAGAAAATCCCCCAAATCCATAAAGTCATTCAAATGTGAAAACAGAGAACAGTTTCAACAATGGAGAATTTGCTATGGTGAGCCCAAACCATCTAATATAGAAAAGAGTCTAGAAAAAAGTCTTAGATGTTAAATAAATTTTGACTTCCTCTTGCTCAGAGAATGTTCTTAAAATGCAACCATGGTTGTAATATTTCAGAAATGAGTCACCAAATTTAGATTTCAGTGCCACTCCTTATCCCCCATATCTGTACCTTAAAGGTCTATAAGTTCGGTCCAGGACTGCATCAGCTTGTCACCTACTATGATCCTGTGAATTGCTATTATCCCAGATTCTCCCTTCCTATACCTGCTTAGCTATTTTTTTAAGTGAACTGCAGGCCTCATCATTTTGCTTATTGATTTATCTTATGAATTTTGACCCATAGTTCAACTTATTGAGAACTTTTAAAGCCATGACTCTTTTGGCCAACCTAGTAGCTACTCAGTGCCATGTCAGCCTTATTAAAGTATGATATTACAGTGTTGGTGAGATGCCAAGAAATGAGCACTTTCATGCACAGCTGATACAAGTGTAAATTGGTACAGCCTTCCATGAAGCAATCTGGAAATAGTTATAATACCCCTTAAAAATGTACATATCTTTGATTCAACAATTCCAATCTTAATTCATTTAAAGGAAATAACCAGAAAAGTATGTACAGATATAAGCAGAAAGATATTTAGCACAGCTTATATTGAAAAGTTACAAAATGCCTATATGTCCACCCCAGGGGAATGGTTTAAAAATGAGACAGGAAGCAAGTGATAATGATATTATAGTCATTAAGCTGATGGTCCAAGAATGGAGAAGTTCTGCTTCTGCTGATGACAGTCTGAGTAATTTGGACTCATCTTCCCACTGAAAACAACTATAACAGCTGGGAAAAATATACAAAAATTCTACTTGAAGACAATGTAGAGTTTCCAAAGAAATAAAGAATCACGGGACCATGACCCAGGGAGAGAAGAAAGCCCAAGGTGTGAACCCAGAATTGGAGGTTAATTTCCCCACCCAAGGCATGTGCGGATATTAGAAGAAGCAGTTTAGAGGCTGAAAATTTCAGCAGAACTTTCAACAGACTCACAGGGCTGAGGGGACAAAATTCAGATATCAGAGACTACTAAGAAGGGGTACTGACAACTCCCCATTCTGGGCTTTGGATTGGGATCTCTAAATGCTAAGCCCTAGAAGAAAGGGTGAATCATAAGTAGAACAGTCCTCAAGGAGACTGAAACCTGCTTAGTCCCTGATCACAAGCACTCCTGGCCTAGGTACCAGTCATATAACATCAGTGTCTCAAATTATCCTTAAGCTTTTCATATACAATGTCTGACGCTCAAAAACTAACTGGGCATAAGTGGATGCCAAGAAGAAGAGACTGAAATTCAGGAGAAACCATAGAAACTGATCTAGAGGAGATCCAGTTAATGGAGCTAACAGAGACAGACTTTTAAAATGACTATGCTTAGTAGGTTCAAGGAGTTAAAAAACAAAAATTTCAGCAGAGAATTGGAGCTACATGGCTTTCTAGAACTGAAAAATATAACTCATTGAATAGGTTCAACAGCAGTTTAGACATAGCTGAAGAGAGCAACAGTGAGTGGAAAATAGGTCTGAAGAAAATATGCAGGACTAAAACATAAAGAGACAAAAGGGTGGAAAATTTAGAAAAGGGCTTAAGAGATGTATGGGATATGGTGAAATGTCTATGCATGTGCAGAGATGCAGGTAAAAGAATATAAGAGAAAACACAGCAGAAGCAATATTTGAAGAGAAAAAAACTAGGAATTTTTCAAAACTGGCAAAAGACATTGAGACCCACATTTTAAAAACACCATAAATCCTAATCACTATAAATAAAAGTAAAAACTACACATAGACCTAACATAGTAAAATTTCTGAAAAATAGAGATGAAGAAAAAAATACAATATCTTAAAAGGAGCAGCAATAATTAGCAGATAATTATCACAGAAAATAATGGAATATATTATAGTGCTTAGAGAAAATAATTTCCACCTAGAGCTCTATACCCCATGAAATATCCTTAAAAACTGAAGATGAAATGAAAGCATTTTCAATCCGACAAAAATGGAAAGAGCTCATAAGCAACAGATTGCATTAAGGGAATACTAAGGGCTTTTCTTCAGGCAAGAGGAAACTTACCCTTGAAAGCTGCTTGGAGATGTAGGAAGGCATGAAGAGGTAAGATTAACATGTGGGAACCTCTAAATGAATATTAAAGGCATGATACAACAATAATAAGAGAGAGAGGAAGTAAATATAACCCAATGAATGAGTTATAGCAGTTTAAACAGCCTGTGTTCACTTTCAATGGCTTCATTTCCAATGATGTATTTTTCAAATGGAAGATTTCATGACCCAAGGCCTTGGTGGTCCTACCTGGAACTTCAGTCACTAGAGATATAGTCTGTATTTCTTCTGGCTGCACCCATTTCTCCAACAAATCTGCTGAGCATCTATTATGTGCATACTGTGCAGGGTGCTGGGACCACAGAGATGAAAACACCCATTTTATAGGTGAAGAAGAGAAACTCAGGGAGATTAAGCAATTTGCTCAAGGTCACCGGGCTCATAAGTGGCAGAGCTGAACTCCAGGTCTATTTCCTGGTCACAGATCTTTTACTAAGCAGTTCTTACTCCCAATCAAAAATGAGGTATATATGAATGCTTAGCTGGAATGTATCCACATTATGGTTTTATTGCTATTAACACTCAGCTTTTTTCTCTCACATCCCTGCATCACTGTCACTCTCTTCACTACCTCCAAGTTATTCCCTTTAACCATTTTCCCTACTCTCTGTGCCTTTGCAGCACAAAATATCTTGAATTCATTCATGAAATGTGCAATCTTCTATTTACTCAGATGTCAAGCCTACAGAATTCTGCAGTTGAAAGAATCCCACTGGGATTCCCAACCATTTAAGGTCACTGCCCAAATCATGCATAGCTGCTATCCACTCACCCTGCCCAAGAGCCGGGGTCAGGGTGAAAGCCGAAGCTCCAAGGCGGCCCAGGAAAGAAAGAAGGAGGCTGCTGTTTCCCTCCACCTGCCTGAACCCATCCCACCTGATGGGACCTGGGCAGACGGGAGAAGGCCAGTGCTGATGCTATCAATGGGGCTCCTTTCTGCTTCGCATCACCAAATTCAGTACCTCCAAGCTAAGAGTTAGCCCCCTTAACTCTGGCAATAACTTTTGCATATATCTGCATGTATCTTTAACAACTTGGAGGGGAAAATTCCTTCTACCAAGCAATAATCAATCACATGCCTCTACATAATTTACAGTCAAGACACATTTTTAGAACACTGAAATATTGCTTCAACGTTTCTGCTCTTAACATAAGACTCTGATTTTATTTGCTGGAGAACATATTAGCACAGGACCTCACATTTTTTTGATAATAGGAAACACAAAAACTGACCTGACTAAAGAATAACATTCCGAACAGAAAAATAAGAACCCTTAAAAACCAGATATAAAAGTCTACATAGGCTTTTGTAGACTTTTGTAGTGTTGAATTCTTCTTACATGTCCACAGATTAAGTGCTGCTCATGTACAAATATTGCTATGAGATCCCACAACTACATTATGATGAAAAAGACCAACTTCTGAGAGGGCCCAAAGGTTTCTGTCAGCAGGTCTTTTGAGTTTCATCTGCTGAATAAAGACAAATATTCAAAGTAAACAACTATTTTAATAGGTAGGTTGAAATCAATGCTTATCAACCTGGGGTGATTTTGCCCCCACGGCAAATGTGGCAACATCTGGAGATGTTTCCGATCGTCATGACTGGGTGAGGGATGCTACTGGCACAGGGTGGGTAGAGACCAGGGATGCTGCTAAACATCCTACTGTGTACAGGATAACCCAGGGTTCCCCCACTCCTCCAGCAAAGAATTATCCAGTCCAAAATGTTAATAGTGCCACAGCTGAGAAGCCCTGATTTAAAATTTTTCTTCATGAAAAGCTGTATTTAACCAGATGGTCTATAAGTTAATAAATACTAACAATTCCCTGCTTTACATAGCACTCCTTCTCATTATTTTATTTATATATGCAAACAGATGGATTATGTATTTTTTAAGACCACCTTTGAATGGGAGAAAACGTGCCAAGATATAACTATATTCAATCCATGTCAGTGTGAATGCAGTTCACCTCAGCCCCAGAAATGACGGAACACTGGAAAATAGATTATTGTGTAATAGATTAAAATCCGGGGAGGTTTTCTGGAAGAGATAGGTCTTCAGTTCTCATTACAGGAAGACCAGGGCATGCTGGTGGGAGGATAGAACTTTCATGCTTCTGAGTTAAATGTGCAAAAACTTGGAGACAGGCAAAAGGAACATGGGGGTGGGAGTTGTGGTATATAGCTGGAGCAGTAGATTTTGGGAGGGATGTGTATTTATTTGAGATCAAGGCTTATAGGGTGTGATCACTTGGCAGGAATATTTGAAGACAATCATCAAAAGTTTGCATTTAATCCTGAGCAATGGAAAGGCAGGGACCATTACAAGTCCACTGAGAAATTCTCAGAAGATAAAAACACATCAGTCTACTCTCCCTTCATCCAAGTGGACAACATCACCCTTTGCAAACACTCTCCTAATTTTAAGGCACAGTTAATACTCTGCCCCCTTAATCCTAGTTTATTCTCCGTGACTGGGGACTAATCACTTAATCTTTTTTCAAATTTAATGAACATATATGGGCATCATGTATCATACCATGGGACAGCTTGAGCCATTTAAGAAAAATTTCAAATCCAAATAGTGTACAAAAACATCCTGGCCTTATCTAAAATTTCAACATTCTCTGGAGAAGCAACAATCTGTAGTGTGTTCTCCAGAGGGATTCTCAGGGTCATCCAGTTCTGATGCTTAAATCAAATAATCATTTGGCTTAATTCTCTTATTGTTCCTCAAACCCTACCCCCACCCTCCATGCTTTCATCATTCCAAACTGCTCATTCTGCTTTACCATGTTTGTTTCTATGCCAAACTCTGCAAGTTCAGCCTCCAGCCCTCAGACTATCTTCACTAACTTGTTATTGTGATCACAGATGTGCTTCTGGATCTGTGCTCCTTTTGCATGCAACCTCATGGAGTTTAGGCTGAAAATGGAAAGTCAGCATTTTTTAGAAAGTAATTGGTCTTTAATAATATTTTGAACATGATAAATGTGTTTTAGCAAAACCAGAAATTATTATGATAAGAAAGAACACAGATAGTTGGGAAGAATTCACCCCTTGCATGAGGACATAGGATAATGAGTAGAGGTCCAAGGCACAAGAGGGTGGCAGGGGTCTAAAGAGTTGGAAATAATCTCTATAAATTTAAAATAAAAGCACAGTTGTCTCCTGTCTAAAGCCAGTTTGTACTCAGTTGTTTTTAAAAAGGAAACCTCCAACAGAGAGGATCCTCTTACGCTAAATTATAAATCAACACTGAAAAATAACTTTTAGAAAGAAAGCAAAAGGTTTTCCAAACAGGTTATCCATACCGTTATCAAAAAATGCCTCTTTCCAGAATTGTAAATGCCTGAACCGGGGGTATTTTTCAGTCTTAATAAAGTAAAATCCATATTACTTCCAATTTCTACTAGTTGAGTACAATCATTGTGACCTGAGAAAAGAAGTAACTCATACAAAAGCAGAGCAAAGGAAGAGGTGATACAGCTTTGGAACAGGCTGGACATTATGGATAAAGGAAGAATGTAAGCCAAGTAAGGTACAAAGTGGAAATCTGGGTGCCTGGAAGGACACTGATGCCTGGGCGAAAATAAGGGAGTGAGGAGAGAGGGCTGATTTGATAACTTTACTATGTGATGTGTTGAACACTTTTACATGTGTGAAATTAATATTTCTCTACGTACAGTGTGATCTATTGCTGTCTCAGGAAACACAGATATTCCTTTCTGCATGTTGGTTGTAAAAAGCCCCATTCATCACAATGTGCTTTTCATCCTCGTGGTATTTCCAGTTGCTCATGCTAACCTATGCGTGTCACTATTATAACAACAGCTGTTTTTATTACTGCTGTCATTGGAAAAGTACAAACATGTTTGTATGGTTTTCCTAAGCAAAACTGTCATCTTCCCTTTTATTAAATTGGGCTTTCATGATTAGTGGGAATAGTTAAATAGCTGTAGAAATCCAATTAGAAAGAGTAATGTAACAACCTATACAAGGGTCCCAAGGCCATTTCCCAAGACAGGTCATTAAATTACTTCCTAAGAAGAGAAGATTCACATATAGCACTTTTTCTTCAAGTACTCATTCAGGGCAATTAAGAAGGTCCTACCCTATTCCTAGCTCTTGGGAATTTTTTGAGGTGAGGTATTATGCTTTGAGTAAAACCAAGGAAGATGATAAAGGGAGATTACTTCTGCACATCAGGAAAGGAAAACAAGCAACATGTTTGAAACTTGGTCTAGGTATACACACGCTTTGAGACAGACTGACTGTGCATACCAAAGCCTCTTTAACCTATGATGGTTTAGGCTCCTTAATTCACTGCAAGGTAATGCTTCACTTTGCTTCTCCTAATTTCAAGACCACTATTACATTATACCTCAAATTGGCTGATTCATAGAAGAGTGAAGATCCTAGGCCAAAGCTATTTTTAAATTCTCCCACCATGGTATAATATTATTTGACAATAGACTATGAATAAGTTAAAGAAGCATATTGTAAATTCCACAGGCTTTCTCAAGCCAACTTCCTCCAGGGATTAAGCTGTAATGCCTTAAGGCATAAATTACACACGATGAATTCACTTTTTTCCTATACATTTAAATGGTGTTGGTTATGTATCATTCTTGGGAGAATTGAGAAAATAGACACAAATCATTTTTTTGTCTTCTGTGTTTCAGATGTGTTTCTCTCATTGAGAAAGGCTGTGCTTCACATAAACACCGTCAATTAGCTAATCAATTAATCAATGAAGACAAAGAGACAACAGTGTAGAAAACTAGAATACTAAAAACACAACAAAAACTCTACATTAATCCAAAACACAGTAGGAAAAACAAACACAAAACAGATGGAGAAGTAGAAACTAAATCGCAACCACTTCAGTATAGTTAACCCTATCAATAATCACATTAAATATAAATGGTCTAAACACTCTGACATTAAAAAAACAGAGATGGTCAGACTGTGTAAAAAAGCAAGTCTTTAATTATATGCTGTCAGCAAGAAACCCACTTTAAAGAAGTAGACAGGATAAAAGTAAAAGGATGGAAAATAATAGAGTACAGAAAATAAAATCCTATTTGATTAATTGGACTTCAAATTTTAAACAGTCTTTTCATTAAAAGACATCAACAAGAAAATATAAAGTTAAGCTACTGAATGGGAGAAAACATTTGCAATACAAAGGATTTGTATCTAGAATATATATATAAAAAAAACTGTTACCACTCAAGAAGAAGAGCTTAAATAACCCATTTAAAAATGGGCAAAAATTTTTGAATATTTAACTTCCCCCCCCAAAAGATATCTGAAGAGCCAATAAGTGTATGTAAACATGGGCAATCTCAATAGATATTAAGGAAATGGGAAATAAAACTACAATGAAATACCAATACTCATCCATTAGAATGACTGAGATTAAAAAGACTGAGAATACAAGTGTTGCTGAGAGTTGGAACAACTAGAATGCATAAACTTTGCTGGTGGGAAAATAAAATGGCACACCACTTTGAAAAACAATATGACAACTTCTTAAGAAGCTAAAATAAATATGTACTTGGCACTTGAAATAGAAATTCCTAAATATTTTCCCAAGAGATATAAAAATATATGACCACATAGCAATTTACACAGAGATAAACATAACAGCTTTATTCTTAGTAGCTCCAAACTTAATAGCTCAAATGTCCATCACCAGGTGAATGTATAAACAAACTGTGGCATATCCAACAATGACTTACTATTCATCAATATAAAGGAATGGACTGATACCAACAACAACACAAATGAATCTCAAAAACAATGCTAGGGCTTCCCTGGTGGTGCAGTGGTTGAGAGTCCACCTGCCAATGCAGGGGACACGGGTTCGTGCCCCGGTCCGGGAAGATCCCACATGCCGTGGAGCAGCTGGGCCCGTGAGCCATGGCCGCTGAGCCTGCGCGTCCGGAGCCTGTGCTCCACAACGGGAGAGGCCATAACAGTGAGAGGCCCACGTACCGCAAAAAAAAAAAAAAAAAAAAAATGCTAATCAGAAATGAGACACAAAAGAGTACATATTGTATGATTCTGTGTATATGAATTTCTAAAAGAAAGAATTCTTTAGTGATAAATACTGCAGCCAGGGAAAATGGGAGGGACTGACTGTAAAGGAAATGTGGGGGATGATGGAAACATTCCATATCTTAATTTTGGTGGTGGGTCATGACTGTATAAATTTGTCAAAATTCACTCAAATATACACTTAAAATAGGTGCATTTTAGTGGTTTTTTTTTACTGTTTTATTTCACAGATTAAAAAAAAAACTCCACTGTGATACGTTTTGTCTATCTCTACTTTTAGTTTGATTTTTATAGTATATATTTTGTGCAAATTCTTAAAGAAGTTTTTCAGATTGAGGGGAAACGATTCCAAATAGAATTATGGCAGGATAATTGGACCCTTTTTCACTGGGAAGTATCCTTCTTTATTTCTAATGATACTTATCTTAAACCTACTATATTTGATATTACAGCTGGTCAGCTTTGATTAGTATTTGCATGGCATATATATTTTTCCATCCTTTGTTTCAGTTGAAATTTCCATATTTCTCTATTCTATATTTCTATATGTGTTGATATTTAAAGTGTATCTCTGGTAAACCATATAAATCATATATGATTTCTTAATTCCATCTTTGATTTTCAATTTGCCCATTAATTGTTTTTAATTAATTTTATTTTTTTATACAACATGTTCTTATTAGTTATCTATTTTATACATATTAGTGTATATATGTCAATCCCAATCTCCCAATTCAACTAACCACCACCACCTCCCTCCATCACTTTCCCCCCTTGGTGTCCATACGTTTGTTCTCTATATCTGTGTCTCTATTTCTGCCTTGCAAACTGGTACATTGGCACCATTTTTCTAGATTCTACATATAAGCATTAATATACAATACTTGTTTTTCTCTTTCTGACTTACTTCCCTCTGTATAACAGACTCTAGGTCCATCCAAGTCTCTACAAATGACCCAATTTTGTTACTTTTTATGGCTGAGTAATATTCCATTGTATATATGTACCACATCTTCTTTATCCATTCACCTGTCAATGGGCATTTAGGTTGCTTCCATGATCTGGCTATTGTAAATAGAGCTGCAATGAACATTGGGGTGCATGTGTCTTTTTGAATTATGGTTTTCTCTGGGTATATGTCCAGTAGTGGAACTGCTGGGTCATATGGTAATTCTATTTTAAGTTTTTAAGGAACCTCCATACTGTTCTCCATAGTGGCTGTATCAATTTACATTCCCATCAGCAGTACAAGAGGGTTCCCTTTTCTCCACAACCTCTCCAGCATTTGTTGTTTGTGGATTTTCTGATGATGCCCATTCTAACCGGTATGAGGTGATACCCCATTGTAGTTTTGATTTGCATTTCTCTAACAATTAGTGATGTTGAGTAGCTTTTCATGTGCCTCTTGGCCATCTGAATGTCTTCTTTGGAGAAATGTCTATTTAGGTCTTCAGCCCATTTTTTGATTAGGTTCTTTGTTTTTATAATATTGAGCTTCATGAGCTGTTTATATATTTTGGAGATTAATCCTTTGTCCATTGAGTCATTTCCAAATATTTGCTCCCATTCTGAGTCTTTGTCTTTTCGTCTTGTTTATAGTTTCCTTTGCTGTGCAAAAGCTTCTAAGTTTCATTAAGTCCCATTTGTTTATTTTTGTTTTTACTTCCATAACTCTAGGAGGTGGGTCAAAAAAGATCTTGCTGTGATTTATGTCAAAGAGTGTTCTTCCTCTAAGAGTTTTATAGTGTGCAGTCTTACATTTAGGTCTTTTGTCCATTTTGAGTTTTGTTTTGTGTATGGTGTTAGGGAGTGTTCTAATTTCATTCTTTTACATGTAGCTGCCCAGTTTTCCCAGCACTACTTATTGAAGAGACTGTCTTTTCTCCATTGTATATCCTTGCCTCCTTTGTCATAGAGTAGTTGACCATAGGTGCGTGGGTTTATATCTGGGCTTTCTATCCTGTTCCACTGATCTATATTTCTGTTTTTCTGCCAGAACCATATTGTCTTGATTACTATAGCTTTGTAGTATAGTCTGAAGTCAGGGGTTCTGATCTCTCCAGCTACGTTTTTTTCCCTCAAGATTGCTTTGGCTATTCTGGGTATCTTGTTGTCTCCATACAAATTTTAAGATTTTTTGCTCTAGTTCTATAAAAAATGCCATTGGTAGTTTGACAGGGCCTGCACTGAATGTGTAGATTGTTTTGGGTAGTACAGTCATTTTCACAATATTGATTCTTCCAATCCAAGAATATGGTATATCTCTCCATCTCTTTGTGTCATCTTTGATTTCTTTCATCAGTGTCTTATAGTTCTGAGTACAGGTCTTTTGCCTCCTTAGGTAGGTTTATTCCTAGGTATTTTATTCTTTTTGTTGCAATAGTGAACGGGATTGTTTCCTTAACTCTCTTCCTGATCTTTCATTGTTAGTGTATAGGAATGCAAGAGAATTCTGTGCATTAATTATGTATCCTGCAACTTTACCAAATTCATTGATTACCTCTGGTAGTTTTCTGGTGGCATCTTTAGGATTATCTGTGTATACTATCATGTCATCTGCAAACACTGACAGCTTTAATTCTTTTCCAATTTGGATTCCTTTTATTTCTTCTCTGATTGCTATGGCTAGGACTTCCAAAACTATGTTGAATAATAGTGGTGAGAGTGGACATCCTTGCCTTGTTCCTGATCTTAGAGGAAATGCCTTCAGTTTTTCACCATCGAGAATGATGTTTGCTGTGGGTTTGTTGTACATGGCCTTTATTATGTTGAGGTAGGTTCCATCTATGCCCATTTTCTGGAGAGTTTTTATCATAAATGGGTGTTGAATTTTGTCAAAAGCTTTTTCTGCATCTATTGAGATGATCATACGGTTTTTATTCTTCAATTTGTTGCTATGGTGTATCACATTGATTGATTTGCATATATTGAAGAATCCTTGCATCCCTGGGATAAATCCCACTTGATCACAGTGTATGGTCCTTTTAATGTGCTGTTGGATTCTGTTTGCTAGTATTTTGCTGAGGATTTTTGCACCTATATTTTAAGTCTCTAACTTTCTGTTTCTGTAGTATCTTTGTCTGGGTTTGGTATCAGGGTGACTGTGGCCTCATAGAATGAGTTTGGGAGTATTCCTTCCTCTGAAATTTTTTGGAAGAGTTTGAGAAGGATGGGTGTTAGCTCTTCTTCAAACGTTTGATAGAATTCACCTGTCAAGCCATCTGTTCCTGGACTTTTGTTTGCTGGAAGAGTTTTTTTTTTTTTGCGGTACATGGGCCTCTCACTATTGTGGCCTCTCCCGTTGCGGAGCACAGGCTCCGGATGCACAGGCCCAGCGGCCATGGCTCACGGGCCTTGCCGCTCCGTGGCATGTGGGATCTTCCCAGACCGGGGCACAAACCCGTGTCCCCTGCATCGGCAGGCGGACTTTCAACCACTGCGCCACCAGGGAAGTCCTGTTGGAAGAGTTTTAATCACAGTTTCAATTTCATTACTTGTGATTCGTCTGTTCATATTTTCCATTTCTTCCTGGTTCAGTCTCAGAAGGTTATACCTTTCTACAAATTTGTCCATTTCTTCCAGGTTGTCCATCTTATTGGCATAGAGTTGCCTCTAGCTGTCTCTTATGATGCTTTGTATTTCTGTGGTGTCCGTTGTAACTTCTCCTTTTTCATTTCTAATTTTATTGATTTGAGTCCTCTCCCTCTTTTTCTTGATGAGTCTGGCTAAAGGTTTATCAAGATTGTTTATCTTCTCAAAGAACCAGCTTTTAGTTTTATTGATTTTTTGCTATTGTTTTCTTTGTTTCTATTTCATGTATTTCTGCTCTGATCTTTATGATTTCCTTCCTTCTACTAACTTTGGGTTTTGTTTGTTCTTCTTTCTCTAGTTCCTTTAGGTGTAAGGTTAGATTGTTTGAGATTTTTCTTGCTTCTTGAGGTAGGCTTGTATTGCTATAACCTTCCCTCTTAGAACTGCTTTTGCTGCATCCCATAGGTTTTGGATTGTCATGTTTTTGTTGTCATTTGTCTCTAGGTATTTTTTGATTTCCTCTGATTTCTTCAGTGATCTCTTGGTTATTTAGTAAGGTATTGTTTAGCCTCCATGTGTTTGTGTTTTTTTACGGGTTTTTTCCTCCTGTAATTGATTTCTTATCTCATAGCGTTGTGGTCAGAAGAGATGCTTGATATGATTTCAATTTTCTTAAATTTACTGAGGCTTGATTTGTGACCCAAGTAGTGATATATCCTGGAGAATGTTCTGTGTGCACTTGAGAAGAAACTGTAACCTGCTGTTTTCGGATGGAATGTCCTATAAATATCAATTAAATTTATCTGGTCTACTGTGTCATTTAAAGCTTCTGTTTCCTTATTAATTTTCTGTCTGGGTGATATGCCCATTGGTGTAAGTGAGGTGTTAAAGTCCCCCACTATTATTGTGTTAATGTCAATTTCCTCTTTTATAGCTGTTAGCATTCGCCTTATGTATGGAGGTGCTCCTATGTTGGGTGCATATATATTTATAATTGTTGTATCTTCTTCTTGTATTGATCCCTTGATCATTATGTAGGGTCCTTCCTTGTCTCTTGTAACATTCTTTATTTTAAAGTCTGTTTTATCTGATATGAGTATTGCTACTCCACCTTTCTTTTGATTTCCATTGGCATGGAATGTCTTCTAACATCCCCTCACTTTCAGTCTGTATCTGTCCCTAGGTCTGAAGTGGGTCTCTTGTAGACAGCATATAGATGGGTCTTGTTTTTGTATCCATTCAGCAAGTCTGTGTCTTTTGGTTGGAGCCTTTAATCTATTCACATTTAAGGTAATTATCGATATGTATGTTCCTATGACCATTTTCTTAATTGTTTTGGGTTTGTTTTTGTAGGTCCTTTTCTTCTCTTGTGTTTCCCATTTGGAGAAGTTCCTTTAGCATTTGTTGTAGAGCTGGTTTGGTGCTGCTGGATTCTCTTAGCTTTTGCTTGTCTGTAAAGCTTTTGATTTCTGTGTCAAATCTGAATGAGATCCTTGCTGGGTAGAGTAATCTTGGTTGTAGTTTCTTCCCTTTCATCACTTTAAATATATCGTGCCACTCCCTTCTGGCTTCTAGAGTTTCTGCTGAGAAATCAGCTGTTAACCTTATGGGAGTTCCCTCGTATGTTATTTGTTTTTTTTCCCTTGTTGCTTTTAATAATTTTTCTTGTACTTTAATTTTTGTCAATTTGATTACTATGTGTCTTAGCGTGTTTCTCCTTGGGTTTATCCTGCTTGGGACTCTCTGCACTTCGTGGACTTGTGTGGCTATTTCCTTTCCCATATTAGGGAATTTTTTGACTATAAGCTCTTCAAATATTATCTCGGGTCATTTCTTTCTCTCTTCTCCTTTTGGGACCCCTAATGTGAATGTTGTTGCGTTTAATGTTGTCTCAGAGGTCTCTTAGGCTGTCTTCATTTCTTTTCATTCTTTTTTTCTTTATTCTGTTCCATGGCAGTGAATTCCACCATTCTGTCTTCCAGGTCCCTTATCCATTCTTCTGCCTCAGGTATTCTGCTCTTGATTCCTTCTAGTGTATTTTTCATTTCAGTTGTTGTGTTGTTCTTCTCTGTTTGTTCTTTAATTCTTCTAGGTGTTTGTTCTTTACTTCTTCTAGGTCTTTGTTAAACATTTCTTGCATCTTCTCGATCTTTGCCTCCATTCTTTTTCTGAGGTCCTGGATCATCTTCACTATCATTATTCTGAATTCTTTTTCTGGAAGGTTGCCTATCTCCAGTTCATTTAGTTGTTTTTCTGCATTTTTTTTCTTGTTCCTTCATCTGGTACATAGTCTTCTGCCTTTTCATTTTGTCTATCTTTCTGTGAATGTGGTTTTCAATCCACAGGCTGCAGGATTGTAGTTCTTCTTGTTTCTGCCGTCCTGCCCATTTTTTAAATATAATTACTGATACAGCTGAGTTTAAGCCTACCGTCGTAGTTAGATTCTTGTCCCGTTAGTACTTTGTTCCTTTATTCTTCCGTTTCTTTTTAAAAAACTTGAATCTTGCATTTTAATTTTATTTTCTTCCTCTAGTACCTTCTTAAGTATTTTTGTATGATTATTTTAGTGATTATTTTAGCGATTAAAATATTCACCCTAGACTTATTACAGTATACCTTAAATTAGTATCTTTACTACTTTGAAAACAATGCAAAAATTTTACAACAAATATTTAACTGGAGTTTAAATGGAATTTAACTCCATTTGCCCCTCCCTTTGTGCTACTAATGTCATATATTTCACTTCTACATATGTTTTAAATCCTTAAATTTCTTGCTACTGTTGTTTTAAGCAGTCATTATTCATGTTTACCAACATATTTACTTTGTTTCTGTATTTCTATGCTTCCATCTGGTATAAATTTTCCTTCAACCTGAAGAGCATCCTTTTATAGTTCTTACAGTTTGAGTCTGTTGGGGATGAATTTTATCATCTCCTTTTGGCCCTAAACACCTTTACTTCTCATTCATTTTTGAAAATTATTTTCACTGGGTTTGAATTCTAGGCTGTCAGTTTTCCTTAGTTTCTGCCCTTTCTCTTTCCATTTTCTTCTGGTCAGCATGTTTCTGCTGAAACACCAACTGTAAGCTTCAATTTTACTCCCTTGAAAGTCTTTTTTCTGCTGGATGTTTTAAAGACTTTCTCTTGAACTTTGATTTGATTTGATGGGGTTTTCTTTGTATTTATCCTAATTGGGCTTCACTTAGCTTCTTGAAAATATGAGCTGATCCTTCTCATCACTTAAAACAATTTTCAGCCACTATCTTTTTAGATAATGCATCTGCCCTAATTTCTCTCTCATTTTCCTTATGGAATTCCAATTACATGTAAGTTAGGCTTTTGACTGTTTCATATGCTCTGTTGTGTTCTTTCCATTTGTTTTTCTGTATTTGTTTCATTTTCTTCTATTGCTCTGCCTTCAACTTCACTATTTCTAACTCCTGTTTACATTCTGTTGTTAAACTTTCCAATGAATACTTAACTTTAGATATTGTACTTTTTGGTTATGAAGTGTTCATTTGGTTTATATTGTAGATTCCAAGCCACTGTTGAAATTCTACATATTTTTCTCCATTTTGAAATTTTTTTCTAAACCACACCAATCCTAATTAATTTTAAGTCCTTCTCAACTAATTCCAATATCTGGATCATCCGTGAATTTGCTTTAATTATTTGAGTTTTGTCTTCTGATTGTCAGCCACAATTTCCTGTCCCCCTCTTTTTTTCAGCACATCTAGTTATTTTTTATTTCATGGCAGACTTTGTGTATGAAAGTACCATAGAGGCTCCAGATGATACTCCCCATCAGAGAGAGGGCAGCCTTTGCTTTGTGGGCATATTAAAGCAAAGTGATAGGTCCCTCACCTTTTGGGAATTGAGCTGGATCAGGGCTGGGTTGCACTCTTAGTAAAACTCAGCCCACCTCTGGTTAGTTCCTATGCCTTAAAGGTGATCCTCCTAGGCTTCTGAGAGTCTGAAGGATTTCTGTCCTCCCATCTCCAAAAGACTGCAAAAGAGGTTCAGTTCTATCTTTTGGAGGTTTGAAGCTTACTCATTAGCTTCCTTACTGATGCAAATTTAAAATATGGCATGGGGGGAGACCAGTCATGTGACTGTTGCAAGCCCTATCCTCTAGTGGATCTGGTCTCCCAACCACCATAGAAGTGTGGAAGACTTGACTTTGCCTTTCCCACCCAGCATCCCAGTTTCCTAAACTACACAGGAACTTACATGTAAATTTATACTACTGAAGCCAAGGAAATTTTCAACAACACAAGCCTTTTCTTTACTACTTAAAATATCCTCATAAAATCTTGTTTTCACTACTGATTTACTTAGCATTTTTTTTTTTTTTTTTTGCGGTATGTGGGCCTCTCACTGTTGTGGCCTCTCCCGCTGCGGAGCACGGGCTCTGGACGCACAGGCCCAGCGGCCATGGCTCACGGGCCCGCCGCTCTGTGGCATGTGGGATCCTCCCAGACCGGGACACAAACCCGCGTCCCCCGCATCAGCAGGCGGACTCCCAACCACTGTGCCACCAGGGAAGCCCTTACTTAGCATTTTTAATGGATAATATAAAAGTGAACTTCTACATAGCCACTGTTTAAAAATCCAAGTTTTAAGAAAAGTGGTGTTTTGCCTACTTTTTTCAAAACTTGCTTTTCTATTTGAGGAAATACCCTCAAACTATATCCTAGAAGTTTAAAAATATTCACTGCAAAACGGCTGACATGTTTTGTGCTTTGTAGTGAAGGACATCTGAACATCTCATCTCAGATAAGAAGCGTTATCATCCCTTAGTTAGCAACTGCAAATAACAGCTGTGAAATGTTGAAGTCCTTTTAATATTATATCCATAGCTGAAGGTCAGATCTTATCACTTATGGTCCAAGAATGATGCATGTGTCAGCTGTCATGAAGCCTCTTCTGGGATAACTGGAGAGATGTTGATATAGTTGAGCAGACATCTGCCATTTTTGCCTTCTTGCCTTCCATTTTCCCCTTATATAGTCCCAGAACCCAGGGTTCTTTAAGGGAACCACTGCTCTCCCACTCATTCCTTGTGATTATGGTTGACAGCCTACTCCCCCCAGTGCCAAAGGCAGACATACGGCCCAAGCTTGGTCAGTTACTTATTCCATGCCTCTGACCACACTGATCATTTCAAATGTTGAAACATGACCCAAACTAGTTCTCAGAGGCTCAATTTGAGGATTCTTGTGTACATTGCTGAGGAAGAGAATGTCTGCAGCTGGGGTTAAGGAGGAGGAGATACGAGACTGTAGCTGTTGGCAGCCATCTTGCCACCATGAAGACAGGGCCCCTCTGAGAACAGAGCTAGTTGAGAGTAGCAGAGCTAGGAGGTGAGAGAATGAAGACCAGTTTTGAGGACACTGGTCGAGACACTGAAGCCTGTCATGTCTGAAGCCAGGAAATACCCCAGGACTTTTCAGTTTTGTGAACAGAAAAAAAAAAAAAAATCCCTATTTAACACAAGCAGGCTTGAGTTACTTCTCTGTCACTCATAACCAAGTGACAAGTGGTTTATTCTTCAGGTAATTCTCAACAATGGATCACCATTCTCAGCCAGAGTCCATTCCAAAACAAAGGCTAGAACGGTGAGCGGGGTCCAGAGGGTGGAGATATAATTAAAGTGCTCTGGATTGCATTTACACTGAGTAGGGTCCATGCTTAGCAACTGGCTGTGTCACAACCCAAACGTGGATGGGAGTAAGCCATTCAGCTTTCAAGAGGAAGTAGAAAAACTCACTTTGGGGGAAGAGCAGCTAGAGACAATGGCATGATATCCAGATTGAGATGATCTAAACTGGAATTATGGACCTGAAACTTGCAAAAGATCAGGGCTGGAGATAAGGATTTTGTTATGATAATAGAGGTGATAGTGGGAATGTTGGAGTATGCTGAAGGGATCCAGAGGGAGAGTGATGAAAAGGAAGTAGACAAAAGACAAAACCTTTGGAGTTGCATAGTTTTAGAAGGCTGGTGGAAGAGAATAGGACTAGGAGAAGAAGGCAGTGGATCAGTCAGGGCGACAGGAGGAGAATAAGGAAAAACCTGGGACCAAGAAATCCAGGGACAGCAGTTAGAAGGAAGAGAAAGAGGTCACCAACTACAAATACCAAAAAGTTGAAGATCCTAGAGACTGAGAAGAGCAAGGAACTTACCAAGGTCATTGTTGACCTTGCCAAAAGGTACTCCAGGCAAGTGGTAGGGTAGAACCAGGTTGCAACAGTTACAGAGCAAATCCATGAAAAAGCAGACCTCATGTGCAATCAGCAGCCTCTGAGATCCCTGGGGGCTGAGGCAGGGGCAGAAAGGCAGGCATAGAGAAACTGGAAGGTGGATGCCAAAAAAAAACAACACCATGACATTATCTTTGACTGCAAATTACGGCTTAGGATGCCAGTCTCATTTTCATCAGGATGGTATTAAAAATCCACTCCGGGACATATATCCAGAGAAAACCATAATTCAAAAAGATACATGCGGGGCTTCCCTGGTGGCACAGTGGTTGAGAGTCCGCCTGCTGATGCAGGAGACACAGGTTCGTGTCCCGGTCCGGGAAGATCCCACATGCCGCGGAGCGGCTGGGTCCGTGAGCCACGGCCGCTGAGCCTGCGCGTCCGGAGCCTGTGCTCCGCAGCAGGAGGGGCCACAGCAGTGAGAGGCCCGTGAACCGCAAAAAAAAAAAAAAAAGATACATGTACTCCAATGTTCACTGCAGCACTATTCACAATAGCCAAGACATGGAAGCAACCTAAGCAACCATCAGCAGAGGCATGGATAAAGAAGATGTACATATATACAGTGGAATATTACTCAGCCATAAAAAGAAATGAAATAAGGCCATTTTCAGCAACATGGATGGACCTAGAGATTGTCATACTGACTGAAGTCAGACAGAGAAAGACAAACATCATATGATATCATTTATATGTGGAATCTAAAAAAGGGTGCAAATAAACTTATCTACAAAACAGAAATAGAGTTACAGATGTAGAAAACAAACGTATGGTTACCAGGGGGTAAGACGGGGGGAGGGATAAGTTGGGAGACTGGGACGGACATATACACACGACTGTATATAAAATCGACAACTAATAAGGACCTGCTGTAGAGCACAGGGAGCTCTACGCCATACTCTGTAACGGTGTATATGGGAAAAGAATCTAAAAAAGAGTGGATGTATGTACACGTATAACGGATTCACTGCACTGTACACCTGAAACTAACCCAACATCGTAAGTCAACTATACTCCAACAAAATTTTTTGTTAAAACGTAGTAAATAAAGGTGTGAGGCTAATATGCAGAGTAGAACATGTTCAGGGAAATTACCAAGAGCTGAATTATGTCTGTTCAGAAGAAGGGACCAAAATAGGAAACTGCGCACCACGAAGGGAATAATACGTTTTGAGCAGCATCCACTGTGTAAGGTGATACCTGGATCCTAGAAAGCAGAACAAGGTTTCCGCCCTTAGGGGGAGCCACTCTACACTGAGGTTCAGTGCGGGGATAAACCTTCCGGGAAGCCTCCCTGCTGGTTCCCCCACCACGCCCCCGATGCCACATGTTCTAGCACAGCTCATGAACGGTGTTTTCTCTTAGGTGTCCTGGACTTGCCTGTTTGTGCTCCATTGGGCTCTGGGCATGGGGCTCTGGGGGAGACAGGCTTGCTGTATTGGGAGGCATGGGTTCTGTCTTGGACTAAATGATGCTTGCAGTGTGGCTCTGTATTGAAGTGATGGGGACTGGACTGTGTTGCAAATACATCATTTTTTTTATTGTTGTTTAAAAAACTTAGATGAACTTAAGTGTTCGTCTCTTCTACTGGGCTGAAAACTCCGAGGAGTCAGGGATTATATTTTATTCATCTTCATAGCAGAGAGTAGACAGTCAATTAGGGTTACCAGATTTAGGAAAAAAAGAAAAAATATAAATGACACAGAGTTAAATTTGGAATTCAAATTCAAATACGGCATGGGACATACTTTTATACAAACGTTATCTGCCGATTGTCTGAAACTCAAATCTCACTGGGCGTTTTCTCTGGTAACCCCACATCCTGCCCATGTTTGTGGAACGAATGCAGAAGGGTAACTGGGGTGGAATGAGAGACCCGGGGGAGGACAGTTTCTCTATCTAAACCCATTCTCCAAAACCAGTAATTTGTAAAACTAGCACGATGCTAAAGGTGATACGTTGGCAGTACAGTTAAGACCGGAAGAAGAAGAGATGAGAAAAACCCACAGCAGGAATGCCAGCTGGGAGGACCATGAGGCGGGTGAAAGAGGTGGCCCCACCTCTCGCACAGCTGGGTCCTCCCTCTCCCACCCCCAGGATCACAGCTCCTGGCGTTAGAACCCGGCTGCACCTCTGCACGAATGTGGCTGAATTTAGGTGGTATCTTCCTCCACACACAAACACAAGAGAAGAAACGCTGTGTGCGGCTGGGTGGTCCTGCCCACACCAGGGAGGGATTCGGAGACCGTGGGTGGTCAGGGAAGGCTTCAGGGAGGAGGTGGGCCTGCGGTGGGGCCTTCAAGGAACAGGAAAACATAAACAGACAGAAACCTCTTCTTAGGTTCTAATTCTGCATTCTCTGTAATTAAACCTAAAAACCAAGCCAAACGAGACCAAGATAGGGGCTGGCTTCCTCCAAACCTCAGTTTGTCTATTGGTTTAGCCTTTTCCCTGCTTCAATAACAAGGGACTCTTCTCTTCTCCCAGCAGATGACAGTCCCACCAACCCTGTCGGGATCAGCACAACTTAGTTTCTGACAAACTGTGACCTTTGCCCTCTCACTGCTGGCCACGTGCACACACATACACACACCTTGTGAAGAAGCACTGCCAGGCCAACGGCATGTGCAGTCAAGTCCTCAGACTTTGGATTTTCTTCTTGTCTTTAATTTTAATTGACACCTTCTTACTTACTTGCTTCATTCTTACGCGGGAGGTAACTATTTTGGTTCAAACGGAGAGAGCATTTAACTTGCTTACAGTTTCCGTAGGGCAGAAACTTGGAATATCTTAGCTGAGAGGGTCTGTCTTGGGGTCGCTCACGTGGTGTGGCCCGATGTCAGTGGAGGCTGCAGTCCCCTGAGGGCTTGGCTGGGACTGGAGGATCCGCTCAAGATGGCAGGTTGGTGCTGCCCGTTGGCTGGAGGACTCGGCAATCCACGCAGGCCTCTCCACGGGGTTGCTCAAGCATCTTTGTGGCTTGGCAGATGGCTTCTCCCAAAGGAGAAATCCAAGAGACCAAGATGAAGTGTAAGGTCCCATACTGTCCCCTCTACCTTATTCTACTGGGGACACAGACCAACCCTGACTCAATGTGGGAGGGGGCATCAGAAAGGCAAGGATCATTTGAGAGGCTGGCTACCACGATGCCAGTTCAGAAAATTCAAAATATGCTCTTTGAGGGCAAAGTGTCCCACCCCGGATACGGAAGGACATTTTGAGATCTTATAAGGAATGGCCAGAGGCCCAAGGAGCCCACAAAAAAGGGAGGCAGAGAACACAGAAGCCTCAGTAACACCATCTGCTCCCAGGCGATGGCCCCATCCACCCATCACCCATCCACCCATCCACCATCCATCCCCCACCCATCACCCATCCATCCATCACCCATCACCCATCCATACACCACCCATCCATCCCCACCCCACCCACCCAGATAGCATTGGCATGTATCACACAAGCTTCTGTGGTGGACTCTGGGGACTCGTGCTGAGCAAAAGAGATATGTCTCCATCCTCTTGGAACAGACAGTCCAAGAGGGAGGCAGACATTAAACCAGGATACAAGCAAAACAAAATGGCGAGGTACAATGTGAAAGACACAGAGAGCAGTTATAGCAAACAACAGAGTGGGTACCTGCTTACGTGAGGTGACCGGAAGCCTTCCCTAAGGAGGTGGTTCTAAGGCAAAGAAGAGGCTCACCCACCATGTGATGAGGTGGGTGGTGGAGGGACTCATGGACCAAGGTCAGAACGGGCCTTAGTTCACGGGGTGGGGTGGGGTCCTGGGCCTCTTCTGGAGAGAAGCCCAGAGGAGAAGCCGAGTCAGGAGGAAGATGAGAAGCCAGGTGTGGAGGGTGAGACCACCGACTTCGTCCTGAACAGTGCAGGGCGGCGGGGGAGGGCGGGTAGTGGCGGGGGGCATTTGGGGCACAACCATGGGGCCGCTAGAGGAGCTACAGGGGGAGAGGGAGTCAAACCTGGAGAGACGGGTGTGAGCAGAAGTCCCAAGAATGTGGGAAAAGAAGCCCGTCTGATTCCTAGAGAGGAGACCAGCTGGCCCAGGTGAGGCAAAGCAGAAACCAGCTGAGAGCGGTGCGGGGGCAGGGGTGGCGGGAAATGGGTGCTCTAAAGGGAGTTTAATGCAGAGAGAGTACAGCAGGGGTGAGCTCAGGGCTGCAGGCCAACGTCTGGCTGCTGTTTACAGCCATGGGAGCACCCCCTGCCGAGTTCCGCTTCTCATTTTGGACAAACCTTGGGAGCACCATCCACTTACACCCTGGGACACACCTGAATCAATCAAGAGACCGACATATATATTTCTAGGAAAAAAGATGTGCCTAAGAGCTTGTTGTTTATAGTCACATTTTCAATAATTTGAAGATGCAAGTGCCTAAGGGAAATGCTTGATTGCTCAATTACTTATGAAGATGCTTGACTGCTAAATGATTTATGAAAATGATTTTTTATGTTTCGTGGCATTCATCAAACCCAAATAGAAAAGCATTAGACCCAAATAAAATCAAGATAAAAGTAAATGAAAAACAAAGGCCTCTCAAAGTAAACATAAATATTAACTCAAATGTCTTTGGGGACCTACTGTGTGTCAAGTATGGCTAGACCCCAAGTATTATGTGTGGATAATATGTACCATGATGGATGCATGACTGGGTACCTGGCAGCAACCAGATGTTGACAAAGGGTGTGGCCCTGACAAGTTCAGGAAAAACCAACTGTCTTAGACTGCTTGGGCTGCTATAACCAAATACCATAACCTGGGTGACAAACAATAGACATTTATTTCTCACAGTTCTGGAGGCTGGGAAATCTTAGATCAGGGTGCTGGCATGGTGGGGGTCTTGGTGAGGGCCCTCCTCCTGGCTTGTAGACAACCACCTCATCACTGTGTCCTCACGTGGCGTAGAGAAAGCTCTGGTCTCTCCCTCTTCTTCTAAGGGCAGTAATCCCATCGTGGGGACCCCACCCTCATGACCTCATCTAAACTTAATTACTTCCCAAAGGCCCCCGTCTCCAAAAACCACCACACTGGGGGGTTAGGACTTCAACATGTAAACCTGGGAGGGACATAAACATTTGGTCTGTAACACCAACCAAAAAAGGTAACTTCTGAGTTAAGTCCTGAAAAATGAAGACATGAGGGAGGGTCTTAGGGCAGGGAAGGAAAGAGTGGGTAGAGAAACTGTGCAGAGCACAGAAGCAGCAATGAGCCTCTGTAAGTAAGTTGTTGCAGCGGCAGACAGCGTGAGGAAGACAGAGGGGCTCAGGTCACCAGCAGGGGCGTAGGCCCACGTTAAAGGTTTGGGTCTGATTCTGAAGGAAATGGGGAGTCGCTGATAGATTTTATGCAGTTCTAAGACACGGTCAGATTTGTGTTGGAGAAAGACTCATCCACAACAAGCAAGATCGATCTGAGGGGGCTCGCGAGTGAAGAATTCACTAAGATGCTACTTACAGGCTGTGTCATTAAAAACCAGATTTTCCAAGAACATTTCATGGCATGGGAAGTATAAATAACAACAACAACAATAATAATAAATCATAATTATAATAAACACGGTGAATCCTGGCATGTGCTAGACACTTAAACATCATCTTATCAGTCTTAGTAACAGCCCTCTGAAATAGGTATTTTTTTATTTTAATGAGGACGCAGAGGTTCAGAGAGGTCATGTAACTTACCAAAGGTCACACAGTGAGGAAGTGGCCGTGCTCGGTTTGACCCCTGAGGCCCTGCGCCTCATGACCACGCCAGCTGTGAACAGTCAGCTTTGATGGGCTCAGTGCTGGGGAGGGGTGGGCCGGCGAGGAGGGGTCCACACCACCCCTGGACCTGCCACTCTGCATGACAGTCCCTGACCCAAGGAGAATCTGCTAGGGTGACATCCCTGGGAGTGGCCTCTCGGGAACGTGTGGGCTGTCTCCTCACCCTGACCCCAAAACCACTGCAGGGCGATGATTTTGCATATGCAGTGGGAGTGCAGTGATTTGGGGAACGATGTGGGTGCCGTATATTTTGTTTAAAAAGACCGACTCGGGCCTCCCTGGTGGCGCAGTGGTTGAGAGTCCGCCTGCCGATGCAGGGGATACGGGTTTGTGCCCCGGTCTGGGAGGATCCCATATGCCGCGGAGCGGCTGGGCCCGTGAGCCATGGCTGCTGAGCCTGTGCATCCGGAGCCTGTGCTCCGCAACGGGAGAGGCCACGGCAGTGAGAGGCCCGCGTACCACAAAAAAAATAAATAAATAAATAAAATAAAAAGACCAACTCAACTCCTCTCCCCAAATGGTTGCAAGGGGTACAGATAATGCCATTTTGCTCAGATGTATTTATCCAACAGTGGAAATGCCTCAGCCAGAAGCACGAGGCTCTGGGGAAAAAGATCCACAACAGCAAGGCCCCGGCCTTTCGTCCTTCACCAGCAGGGGAATCAGGCCCACAGGTCACACTGCCATCCTGGTCTCATCTTCACCGAGGCAACGCGATGGGTTTGCGTGGGGTCTGCAGAGAACACGAGCCCCTCGGCCGTCTCCCTGCTCTGGTTGTCTCCCAGGCCTGGACCCCGCTTTCTGTCTCCAGCACAGCCTACCTTCCCCATTGCCAGCACTCTCCTTCCTCAAACAGATGTTCTATTTCAGACCTCTTCTAAAACTACAGCCCCAAATGCCATTTGACTCTGCAGAAACCTTCCATTGCTTTCCATTGTCTTCTGAGTGGAATTCTAACTTCTTAGCAGGACATCCAAGGCCCTGCTTCATCTGAAAACTCTCACCCCAAACCCCAATCCTGATAGTGCCTTATCTAACAGGTGCTTAAGAGTCATTTGTGCAAGTATCCAGAGAAAACTGCATCTTGCCACTCAGAGCACAGGTGATGCAGAGTACGCTTCCAAATCTCCACTAAGATCCTTTGTGCATCAGGAGACAGAGGCAGGGAGGGTTACCATAGGCTACTGCGGTTTGTATAGAAGCCAGAACTTGTCACTTAATTAATGTTTCTTCCCATTTGATCCAGAAATCTAAGCAAGGAAATTCTGAGGCTGGCTATTCCAGTCTCAGCTGCTTCAAATAAAATAGTGAAATTAATTTGCCGTCACGGCCATAGGAATTTCTCGAAAGGAGTTGCCTCTGAGGTTAATGAGTAGAAGAGGCCAGTTCTGTGTGTGCGGAAATTCTTGGAATCTGAAGACACGGGCAGTTGGAACTGGTAAGGTTTCACAGAAAAATGTATATGTGTTGTCTTTGAGGTATTTACTTAACTGAAGACGTACGTTTCTACAGCTTCTGGACATTGATTTTATGGGAAAAGATCTTTAAAGCTTCTCCAATTCATTTCCCCACCTGCCAGTGTCGCCTGCCAGCTCATTCCTCATCATGCCCACTGGTGCCAAAAGAATGTGTCCACGAGCCTGCCTGTTAGAACCAACCAAAATGCACTCGGTGTTTTGTACTTGACTTCAGCACACTGTTTCTGCCTTTCCCCGCAACAGCTCCTTCTAACCCTGTCTGGACAGCTGAAGTTTGCAGTACGAAGATGAGTCTCGGTTTAGTCCTCAAAACCCAGAGGAAGACCAGTTTGTGTAATGCCCATTACAGGCGTTTCCCGGGGCAGCTGCCTTCCCAGAAGCGCTTCCAGACTGAACCAGACGAAGCTCGCTACCTGCCAGTGAAACAGCAGGCTGGAAGAACCGCTCTGGGACTCCACTGAGACAGTTCTGGAGATGAACCTTAAAAAGCTCCCTTCTCCCCTTACGTAGGCCAGGAGGCAAGGGGTCTACAGGACCGGATTTCTGAACTCTTCCAAGACAATGCAGACATGAAAATGGGAAGACAGCGACTGTCTGCAATCTGCACTCCCGACGGGCAGAGACACATACATAGGAGGCCAGTGTTAGCCAACCCGGAACTCTGGGGATCTCATGCTTTCCCACGTATTCTCCTCAAGACACTAAAACCAGCAATAACTCTTGGCAATGCAAACACATTCCTATTAGCTGAATAGGCACAACCAAAGATTATATGCCCCAGTGGTCTTGTTTTGAACTGCAAAAGAAGAGGCTAGATTTCAAAGGAGCTATGATAAAATTCTCCACCCCTGGTGGGCTCTTAACTCTTCCTGATGTTTGTACTACAGAAGGGGTTGACATTTCCTAGGGTTCTCTTTGAGCAAGCTTCAAAGTCGTTCTGAGATGAAATTGCCAGCTTTCATGCATGTTTTAAAAGGGCAAAATACCTCTAGTGCCTAGCACGGGGCCTGGGATACCATGAGGTCTCAATAACTATTTACTGATTAAAGGAATACGCAGAAAGAACTCAATAGAAAAGCAGGATCATCTTCAATCAGCAAAAAATTTCCCCTCTAAACTGTGAGACAGAATTCCACTGAACGGTGCCTGGTTCCTAGGCAGGGCCACCACCCTCAAATCTAGGGACCAAATGGACCCTGCCTCCCCAGGCTATGCAGGACTTAATTTGCATAGCTGTACATGGCACCCCTGAAGCACTTATTGGATGGCAAAAAATAGAGAATTTGCTGAAGGTCTGAGACACTTTTCAAATGGCATAATGTGTTTCCCTGATAACAGACTTCATTTTAATCATTTATATTCTTTTTCTGTGTTTGAGGAAAAAAATCAATATGTACAGCAAGCATATATAAACTATTCAGTGTGACTTGCTTCTGTAATTAAGCTAAAACCTTGCATGTGGGTCGTGGGTGACCAAAGTTAGGGAAAAGTATGTAAAATATGTCACCTACCTATACAAATATAGCTCTGCTAATCCATCAGGGATGGGCAATAGAGTATGCATAATGGTTACTGAGTTTGCCTTCAGAGGTCCTTTGTGAGATGCCTGCTGGGGTTAGACATGCCGGGGAAGGCCAAGGAATGGAGCCAGGCTAATGGCTCCCACAGGAATCAGGGATCCTAACGGAGACACAACCCATAACCCTGGTCCTGGTCTCATTAATTCTGTGCTCTCACCAACTCTGTTCTGGGTTTATGACTATGTCTTTAAATCATATGCTCAGAAAATTAGTAGGTTCAAGCAAAAGGAAGAACCCTTAGTACCTTTGCTGAGTAACAGTTGTACCTAAAAATGGTTATGCCAGCTGAAGAAAATCTTTTTGTTGCTACTTTTAGGAAAAGGTCAAATGAATTTCAATCAATTAGCAGAAAGGCAGCCTTGAGGCATGGACCAACTCAAGGAGTGTGAAAAGCCAGAGTTAGGTCAAATGCTAGAGAGTTGGGAGTTAAATTTTTTAAATAACATTTTAGGGAAAAGAACAAATGATTGGGTTTGATTTCAAGAACTGATGTCGTTTATTGAAAAGAGCCACTCTTCTTTTTTGACCTGTATAGTTATACCTCTTTTAAAAAAGTCAAATTCCTGCTATATTTCCTATTATACAATTTAAAAAATTAAATATATGGTGTGCCTCAGTCATGATCCAGTATTTGAGATTGATTTGTTTTTTTTTTTTAATCTAGCAAGAGCACATCCATATATTTCCTTGTTTTGTCAGCTGCCAAAACCAAGAAGCAATGACACTACAGTAGCAGTGAGCACACCCAGCACCCAGATCTTGGTTTCTAATACCATTTCCCCAGAAACCAGGGCTCCTTGGAGAAAAGGCTGATTTTAGGACTGGGACAGGAAGTGTATAAGATAAACCTGGTGCATCTTGTTGCAACAGAAAGTAAAAAAGGGCTCACACACACAGACATACACACACAATAATGGATATATATATATCAAACGGACACAGGAGCCGACTGGAAGAATCCTCAGTGGCCAAAGCAGGAACGGTTTGAACAACATAAAACAGTGCTAGATTATATCACAAAATATAAAATAAATACCCCTGAGTCCAAGCTTATATAAATAAACAACTGGCTATATAAATAAACAGGGAAAGTAGACAACTCTCACACGCAGAAAAATTCAAAACAACTTATGTAGCTACTTCAACCTTCAAGGAAGTGAAGCATAATTCTTTAAGTGTGGGATGTGCACAGTGACTTCCTTCCAAAGAACTCAGTATAGAAAGGAAGGAAAAAAGAAATTTACAGTGGAGAAATTTGACAAATATGACTGCGGTCAGCTGGTCAAAGCTGCCATCAAGAGTGAAAAGTCCTGTTGACAGTATGTGCCCTCTATATGGTGGAACAGGAGCAGTACTTCATCTCTGTGGACTCCTCCTCAAAGCAGATAAGCCCAGTTCAATCAGGAGAAGAACATCAGACAAATCCCTGTTGATGGATATTCTACAAAATCCTTGACTCATGTCCCTCAAAATCATCAGTATCATCAAAAACAGAAAGTTTTTGATCAAAAAACACCAAAAAAAGAAAGTGTGGGAAACTGCCACAGCCAAATAGAGGCCTAGGAGAGATGATGACTAAATGCAATGTGGTACCTGGATGGACTCTTAGAACAGAAAAAGGACATGAGGTAAGAACTAGGAAATTCTGAATAAGGCATGGACTTTAGTTAATAACAGTGTATCAGTGTTGCCTGTGACAAATGCTCTACAATAATTTAAGAAGTTAATAACAGGGGAAACTGGATGTGAGGTATACGGGATCTCTGTATTATCTTTACAGTTTTTCGGTAAATCTACAACTGTTCTCATATAAAACACTTATTTTTTAAAATCTAGCAAAAGCAAACATGGTAAAGCAAGTATACTCCAATAAAAATTAATTTAAGAAAATCTAACAAGAGCAAAATCTAACCTCCTTTGAGGGAGGGAGAAATCAACTTTTATTCTTACCTGCCCTAAATCTCCAATGGGCATATTTCTGTAAATACATGGAGTCCTGGGAGACACGCATTTCCTTTTGCCCATTTATGTGCGGTGCCCATCATGCATTCTCAATGGGTGGATATTTGCCCTCAAAGGAGCAAAAATTGGTACTTGGGGAGGAGGTGAAAATTCTTAGGTATTACAATGGTTTATTCCACTCCAAAGCTTAAAACTACCCAACAAAATCTTATTCCTTAGTATTTAATTTCCCTCTTTAAAGAGAAATTAAATTTAATTCAAATTTTAATTAATTTAATTTTCTCTTTAGGCAGGCAGTAATGAAAGTCCAATTGTAAAATACTGGTATATGTCGCTGAGAAACACACATCTTATGCTTACAGGGATGTGTGTGAGAAACAGGGGGATCATGAGCATGTTTAATCAACACAAAAGGAAAATCTCACACGAACTCTCTACATAGGCATTATGTCACAGTCACATAATAGCACTCAATTCTGTTGTTTTTAACATGATTTTATGGACTTGGTTGTAGGCACTCTCGTGATAAGTTTAAAAATATTTCACACTTTTTAAGAAAAAAATAGGAGGATTTTTTTTTTAATCTGAGCTTTAAATTTCAATTGAACAAAACAGCCTCATCACCATCAGGAATGTTTATTGAGCAACTATGAAGTAACAGCCCTTGCTGTTTATGTTTTAACTTCAGAGAAATTCTAGAGTCAAGGCATAGGCAATGGCTTCCTCAGCCTTCACGTGGTATGAAACTGTTAAATGAAATATTGATACACATGAATTCTCTCTTGGGAAGATAGGCTTTTTAGTCTAAACTCTGATTTATAAATTATCATCCTTTCTAGAAATTATATGTTCTTCTAAATGTCCTCAATCTCCAGGACCTTTCTCTGTTATTAAAAGAGTTCAGGTTAAAATATAAAAAGCCATGTATCATTAATTGTTACAAACGCACCATGCAAATGTACATGTGACTAACAGGAAAACTGGGTGTGGGGAGTATGGGGCCGCTCCACACTATCTTTGCAATTTTTCAGTAAATCTAAAGCTACTCTGTTTTTTTTTTTTCTGAAAAAAGAATAGACATACATATACATATATGTACAACTGGATCACTTTGCTGTACACCTGAAACTAACACAACATTGTAAATCAACTACACTTCAATTAAAAAATTAAGAAAATGAGCATCAAGCAACTTCTTGAAAAAAAATAAAGCTATTCTAAAATCACTCATTTTAAAAATTACATATCTCTTATTAAATAATTAATTAAGTTTATTACAACCATTAGTTCACTAAACTTTGAGGTCCTCAAGGGCAGGATAGAGTCTCACCCATTTTCGGGTCACAGGAACTTGACCTTGAACCTGAGACACAGCAGACACTTACATATCCTTGGACGAATAGATGAAAAACTGAAAACAGAATTCATCCAACTCTTTTTCTCCTAATATCAAATATGCTCAACACATCAGTCAAACATGGAGAGTCTTACCCAAGGATTATAAAAAATATATATTTTATAATGTCTCTCTGTTTAAATAATGCAAACCACTCTATCTCCTAGCATTATCCAAAGTTGTTATATTAAAATATAACTTCTTTAAAAAGACCCAGTTCTATGATGACGCTACAAGCTTGGGGAAGGAAAAAAAAGTTGCAGAAACTGTAGGGAGACCTGATTCAGTAGACAACTTTTTGGAAAATGATATTAAGGCCTTACTAAGAGGTCACAAGAAATAAATGAGTTAGCAGAGACCATTGTGGAAATGTAGCCCAGAGCCCTCCTTGACTGAGTGGCGAGCAACCAGAAGGGGGGACACAGTGGAAACAAGCACAATGTGTTGGCTTGCTTCCTGCCCTTTGTGTGCTGACCAAAGAGGAAGCAAGAACACTGAAAGGCCTGGTGGGGAGCGGGGATGGAGCCCTCACATGCGGTTGAAGAAAGCCAGGGCTGCCTCGGAGGGCAGGACTGACAGCTGGGGGAAGCGCTGGCCAGAGACCTCCACACTGTCCCTCTGAGCCGAGACCTTGCCTCTGGAGTCCAGACTGATGAACCAGTCCTGATACAATGCACAAGGCAAAGAAAGCTAAAGATCTGGGAGGCAGCCGAGTGCTACGGAAAGACTAGACTTCAGAATCTAGCTGTCAGCCCTGTCACTTCCTGTTCTGTGAGCTTTTGCATCTTCACCTACAAAGTGCACACAACATCCACTTTGCAGGGCTGCTGGGGGCACCTGGTGTGATCATACCTAGAGTACGTCTAGCCCGGGAGGTTGCAAACTACAGTCTGAGGGCCACATCCAGCCCACTGCCCACTGGCAGAGCTAAGAATGGTTTCATATTTCTTAATGGTTAAGAAAAATAAAAGGAGAATATTTCATGGCACATGAACATTATAAAATTCAAATTACAATGTCCACAAATAAGTTTTATCAGAACACAACCACACCCACTGGTTCACTTATTATCTACAGCTGCTTTTACCTTTTAAGTCGCAGTGGCAAAGTTGAGTAGCTGTGACAGAGATCATAGCACCCACACAGCTGAATACATTTACTGTCTAGCTCTTCATTAAAAAAGTTTGCCAGTTTTTGATCTGGCTCCATCCAAAGCAAAGGTCCTCAGTAACTGTTTCCTTACCCTTCTCGGCTTTCTCTTAGTGCAGGGGTTCTTAACCTGGGGAATTATGCACACCCCCGACGTCCCAGCCCAGGGCCTTTTGAGTTGACTTGGCTGGGGAGGAGGGTGCTCCTGGCATCTCATGGTAAAGACCAGGGATGCTGGCAGACATCCTACAATGCACAGAACAGCCCCCTTCCCCTACACACATAACTGAGAACTACCCACCCCAGTGGCAATAGGGCTGAGGCTGAGGGGCCCTGCCCTAGTGTAAGGAGGAAGGCCAGAATGAATGAAGGGAAAGGAGAGTGGCTGAGATTTACTGAGCACGCAGGGGGCACTATGTCAGACAGCAGGGTAACCATCATCATCTCCTTTACAAATGAGGAAACAGACTCAGCAAGGGCTAGTCACTGGCCCAACATCACACAGCAAGGCAGAGGCTGTGCAGGAGTCTGAAGCCATTTCTGTATGTTCCAAAGCCTTTTCTCCTTCCACTCTGCCTGCCATCAACTCTTAAAAAACAGTTGAGTTCCCAAAGATATAGAGGTGCCAGCTTTTACCTCGCTAATCCCTCTCTCAGAAGGGTGGGCAGAATCTTGGCTAGGTAGGTTACGTGAGGCCGGAACAAGAGCCTCCTGTGTGGCAGACATAGCCTCACGGGGACTGTCAGGCAAGGGGTAGGGTTGGGAGTCCAATGGGAGTTAAGAGACAGGGGGTGGAGGCAGAGAATGGACTATCCTAAGAGACCGTACAGTCTAGAAATAATGTTCCAACTTTGGAGCCACTGTACTTTTCTTATGAGAAGCCTCACAGGAGGTATTTTAATAACATTATTTCCTAAGAGGAAGCGCTACTGGCTGGCTTGTAAGCTAATGTAAGCTCAATGTTCCATAAGTCAAAAGGCTAACCATTGAGCTTACTCAGCCAAGCTCAGGCACCACTGGCTGGCCTGCAGCAACTCCTGCAATGACCAGAATATTCCCTTAGAGAAGAGGAAACTCATTCTCTCTAGGACTGGCCATGTAAACCCCTGGAACAGAGAGGCACACATGGGGAGTTATTCCAGGTAGAACACTAGCAGCCACAAAAGAGAAAAATGTCACGTTGTTCCAAGCAATAAAAACCTCCAAAATGATTTTAAAAGAACCTAAACTTGCTACAAGGGGGTCAGCAATGTCTGAAAAGTCCAGGTCATCCAAGAGTGGTTTGTACCTCTCTGCAGAAATGGAGAGGCTCTCCAGGCACCCTCTGGCCTTTGAATAACATGCAAAGGTTGAGTTTTGTCCCCTCTATCTTCTGTAGCACGAGGCACCTCCACACCAGTGAGCGACCCAGCCCCCAGGCACAGAGGAAGGCTCAGAGCCCGTATCCTCACTGGATGTCAAACACTGCACTAAGGGACAAGGAAGGAATAAAGCTGAGGCCACCACCCACGGGGAGGGCACAGGCTGGTGAGAGAAACACAAATATAAACTAGTGATGACAGCACAGTATGATCCATGCCAAAGAGCTGAGTCCCAAGTCTCACAGAGTTAGGGTCTAAAGCCAGCACAGAAGGCGAAGCGGTACCCAAGGCAGAGTTAACAGTAATCTTTTAAGTACCTTATGGTTTTTGTGCTTTTCTGTAAGTTCAGTGTGGCCATTTCTTCTCTCCTGAGCCCCTCTGGGTTGAGCACAGTTGAGCTTGCTTCTTTTGGGGTCCCTGCTGTATAATGACATCCAACTGAAAAACCAGACTCACTCTCAGGGAGCGAGAGACTTGCCCTGTTTCAGGTGGAGGAAGAGAGGAAACAGCAGATGCCCGATGTCCCGTCATGCCACCCCCCGACCCCGGCCGATCCCCCGGCCACGTGCTCCTCGGGGAGATCAGAGGATGGATGTGTGAGTTAAGCTGCATGTCCTTAGCTTCTGTTTCTGCCATGTCCGCAGGCTCGATGCGCATGAGTGAAGCGTGTGTGTGGTGTGCCTGCATGTCACGGAGATAACTGATTAGGACAAAGGTCCTGGAAGGACAGATGTGGCTGGGGAGGGTCAGAATGAGCTGCACAGAGAAGGAGCTGGTGACGCTGGGACTTCAGGAGTGAGCAGGACCCAGGTGGCAGGGACAAAGCAAGGGCCAGTTCTGCACGGCAGTGAAGAACATGGCATATTTAGGCAACAGGCTGCCACAGAGGCGCAGGATGGCTGAGAGGTGGGAGCTAAGCCTGCAGGGTGGGTACCAAGGGAAGGAACCTGAGTCAGATATCGTGAGAAGCTTCTGAAGGATGAGATGCCTCCAAGTCCATGATTTGAGGGGAGGTGGGGGATGACACTCTTATCTTCCAGGGGCTACTACATAAAGTGGGGAACGTGGCTGGGGGGCTGTTTCCACATCGGGACACAGTCCATTAAGGCAATTGGGAACTTCCGGCTGGAGGTGCCTAAAATCCATTGGAAGTCAGTGACTCGATCTCAGGCGTCAGAGCAGGGTGGGCGATTTGGATAGTCAGTCAGTGTACGCTGGAGGATGATGGTGAGGTGATCAGATCCGCGTCGCATGTAGTAGGAGCCTGTGTGTGGGCGGTGGTTGCTTCTGTCACTCACGGTAGCTCCCGCCGCCCCCCTCCCCCCCCGCACAGGTGGACAGTGAGGCCACAGGACGCAATGACATGCCCAGCAAGAGCCCTGAGTCAGAAACACACCGAGGAAGAAACTCAGGGGAAACCAACAGTTAAGGGACAAAGCCGAGAAGAGGAACCAAAGGCAAGAATTAAAAACATATGAGAGCGGGGTTTCCCTGGTGGCGCAGTGGTTGAGAGTCCGCCTGCCGATGCAAGGAACACGGGTTCGTGCCCCAGTCTGGGAAGATCCCACATGCCGCGGAGCGGCTGGGCCCGTGAGCCATGGCTGCTGAGCCTGCGCGTCCAGAGCCTGTGCTCCGCAACGGGAGAGGCCACAACAGTGGGAGGCCCGCGTACCGCAAACAAACAAACAACAACAAAAAAAACATATGAGAGCAAACAAGAGCGAACAGGGTCTCGGGAGCCAAAGGAAGTGAGGGTCTCAAAGGAGAGTGAATCAGCATCAAGATAAGTAAAATAAAGAGCCAGAGGCATGCTCTGGTTTCAGAGGTTGAGAGGCCACCCCATGACCTTGGCAAGAGCTGTCAGGATGAAGTGCTGGGAGTGGAAGCTGCTAGAGAGCTGCAGAGGACCTGCGGGAGGAGGTGGGGAGGGGATGAGACAATCCCTCCGAGAAGAAGTCTGACTGCGGAGGCGTGAAAGGGGATGGTTATTTGAAGGGAAAACAGGGCTTGGTTTTCTCAGCCGTGAAACAAAGCAAATGGAAATCTATGCAGCAGACTCTACCTCTGCCATTTTAATTAGCAGCTGTTTGATCTTTCAGACCCTCAATATGCTATGGAAAGCTCTGGTTTCATGTTCTAATCCTTTTGCCTTTTTATTTTCCATTTCACATACTATTTCCATCATTTCATTCTCCTGTGAGAAAGCTGGAAATTGGAAATTGCCTGGAGCATTCAAAGGCTGAGCTCAACTGAGGTCATCTCACAATCAGCCCCATCTTGATATGTCTTCCCTGGATCCAGAGTAAATTTTTTTAGGACATGAAATTGGAGGTTGGTCCCTAAAGAAACTTTAAACTCTCCATATCACCTTACATTGGGGTGGTAGTTTTTAGTTAATGTATTTTCATACTCATCGTTTCATCTCATTCTTACAATGACCCCAAGAGGGAGGAAAGAGCAGATAAGCTTATACTCATGTTATAGATCAAATCAACGGCAAGCAAACAAACAAAATGCTGGAAGCTCTCCAATGCACACAAGGTCATGTTTTTTTCCCCACGCTCTATTCTTTCAACTACGTGATCAGTGGCAATGAGGGCTTGACTCTTGATTTGTAAAGGACATAATAATACCCCATTTGGATATATCTCCATCATAGATGAGAGAGAGAGAAAAATAGAATCTGAGTACTTTTGCCTGAATCAAGTTGATGCCTGGGCCTTCCCTCAAACCAATTAAGTCAAATTGTCAAAGACTGGCTGAATAGAAGGAAGGCAGCAAGGAATAAAACAGGGAGCAGGAAAGCAGGAATGCAGACCTAAAAGCCTGTATTCTAAGTGAGGTCCTGCAGGCATAGTTGTGCAGCAAAAATATTCATGAAGCGGGTATGTTTTGCATACTTGAAGATATGCCCCGTTAATGCAATTTAAAATTACAGGGGCTTCCCTGGTGGCGCAGTGGTTGCGAGTCTGCCTGCCGATGCAGGGGACGCGGGTTCGTGCCCCGGTCTGGGAAGATCCCACATGCCGCGCAGCGGCTGGGCCCGTGAGCCATGGCCGCTGAGCCTGCGCGTCCGGAGCCTGTGCTCCGCAACGGGAGAGGCCACAACAGTGAGAAGCCCGCGTACCGCAAAAAAAAAACAAAACAAAAACAAACAAAAAAAAAATAAAAATAAAATAAAATTACAGTTACTAGTAGTATTACTTATATCGTATTACTTATATCCCATCTATTTTATAAGATTGTTGTCTCTTGCATGACTCAATATTTAACGAGGCCTCCAACAAAGTAATGATGACTAAATGTCTTGAGGCCACCAATCGTATATATACCTCTACGTAGAATATTTGTAATAGCGCAACTCTAGACATGGGAAGAAGGAACAAGGGAAAACATTTCCCAGATCATAATAGACCAGTAAGATGGGAGATCCAGAGAATTTTAGACTGTCAACAGGGCCTAATCTGAAAATTAGCACATTGAGTGGCCTATCCACAGAATCCTCCTCAATGTAGGAATAAGCCTTCTTAGCACCATGGGACAAAATTGGTCATGATCTGCCTCCCCAAAGTTGGTCAGATTTATGACCAAAATGAGGCACTGTGGACAAAGTTTGTCCCCCGCCATTTAGTGGACAAAAGATGTTGTGGCCAAAAAGGCATCAGCCACTGCAGCTGCCCCCAGCTGTGCACTCTGAGGGGAATTCAGGATGGAGAAAACAGGATACTGGTCCTAGATATTGAAGATGCACAATAAAGGAAAGATTTCAATAAATACCCCCCCCAAATTTTTTTTAAATAAAATAAAATTACAGCATTGACTGTTATTTTGATGACGAAGAAAGACATACACAAACCCGCCATTTGGCAGAACCCTTATTCCCACACCAAACATACACAGCTTCCCCGTGAAGAATTACAGCACGCAGGTACACGCACGTTAACAGACATTTACATGCACCCTTTTCATGCAAGGTCTTAGTGGTTAACCACCAATTAAGGGGGCACATGGTAATTACAGAGCCATAAGGCCGACACCACAGCCACACGCTGAGATGAGCGCCACGGCATTACGACAAGATGCTGTTCCCCAAACCACCCAGGTCGCTGTTCCCTTAAATAATGTCAGTGACCTGGAGTTATTTTAGTCAGTAGGTATGTGCCTACTTCCTGCCTGGTTCTAATCCTGGATGCAGACCCCTAGAGGAGGTGGGACAGCGATCAAACAATAATGGCTTTTCCTAGTTTTCTACAAAGATGGTGCTGGTGGCCCCCGGTCATCAGGTTGTAAGCTTGGCCAGGGCGGATGTGCCAGTTCCCCCTCTGGTATGCCTCCTGATGTCTGCAAGGTGGCTAGCTGGTAGTAAGGATGAGGCTGGAGGTCAGAAACTAGAGCCAACCTGAACTAGTCCATTCCAAAGGCATACTGAGAACCTTCATCAGCTTGTTGCTCTGATGCCTTCCAAGGTGGGCTGCCAGATAAAACACAGGACGGCAGTTAACTCTGGATTGTGATAAACAACAATATCCCAAATATTGCATGGGATAGACTTATGCCAAAAAATATTCATTGTTTACCTAAGTCCAAGTTTAACGGGGCATTCTGTACTCTTATTTGCTAAATCTGGCAACCCTACCACCAGGGAAAAACTCCCATAAAGGCTTCCACCACCCAAGTAACTTCAGATTGTTCCATGTTTTTATATTATTAATTAGTGCCTATCAATATTTTAAAGATATACTTTCTTTACAACACAGTATACTTCTCTTTTTCTGGATCTATCGTATCATTTCTCGTTTTGCAAATTAGTAGCATGATGAAATTTTCTTTAGTGTCTTAAGTTTTTCTTCTAGGAAACAGTATCAATGTCACTGTGATTGACTTATACTTTGTATATTCCATCTGCAACAGTCTCCATGAAGCAGAAATATTGAGAAAGTTTAGATTTGGCATTTGGATCTTTTAACCCAACCTTTCTGAATGCTCACTTTCAGCTGAAAGCCTTTTTAGAAAATAAAATAATGATGTAAATCATATTATTATTATGGACACAAAGGTGGCCCACTGCAGCCCTTCCAGAACACTACAGAACATTTTCACAATCTCAACTGCTCTTTTAAAAAAATCTGTTTTCTATTATAAAAAATACTCTAAAAATAGTTCCACATAACACAAGGACAAAGCCATCTGTATGATCTCTCCAAAGAGCTCATATTTCTATAGATTTTATCCCTTTCCAACTGTTCCAACAATTCTGAAATTTAAGAAACTCACTTATATTTGTCAGACAAAACTCATCAAAATATGAAATTTAATCACTAATATTTCAATTATTTTATATTATTCTTTTACATCATAGAAGACTCAAATAAAACATGTGTCAAAGTAAACAAAGCATAAAACTGCATTAAAACTCATTACATAGACTTCCCTGGTGGCGCAGTGGTTAAGAATCTGTCTGCCAATGCAGGGGACATGGGTTCAAGCCCTGTTCTGGGAAGATCCCACATGCCGTGGAGCAACTAAGCCCGTGTGCCACAACTACTGAGCCTGTGCTCTAGAGCCCGCAAGCCACAACTACTGAGCCCACGTGCCACAACTAATGAAGCCCACAGTGCCTAGAGCCCGTGCTCCACAACAAGAGAAGCCACCACAGTGAGAAGCCCGCACACTGAAACAAAGAGTAGCCCCGCTCACGGCAACTAGAGAAAGCCCATGCACAGCAAGGAAGACCCAACACAGACAAAAATAAATAAATTAATTAATTTAAAAAAATTCATTACAAACTTTTTTAAAAAGTTGCATTAAGGGGCTTCCCTGGTGGCGCAGTGGTTGAGAATCTGCCTGCCAATGCAGCGGACACGGGTTCGAGCCCTGGTCTGGGTAGATCCCACATGCCGCGGAGCAACTAGGCCCGTGAGCCACATCTACTGAGCCTGCGCGTCTGGAGCTTGTGCTCCGCAACAAGAGAGGCCACGACAGTGAGAGGCCCGCGCACCGCGATGAAGAGTGGCCCCCGCTTGCCGCAACTAGAGAAAGCTCTCGCACAGAAACGAAGACCCAACACAGGCAAAAATAAATAAGTAAATAAATAAAATTAAATTAAAAAGTTGCATTAAAATGTTTCTACCAATAATCGATCAATAAAACTGAAATGTTGGGCTTCCCTGGTGGCGCAGTGGTTGAGAGTCTGCCTGCCGATGCAGGGGACACGAGTTCGTGCCCCGGTCCGGGAAGATCCCACATGCCGCGGAGCGGCTGGGCCCGTGAGCCATGGCCGCTGGGCCTGCACGTCCGGAGCCTGTGCTCCGCAACGGGAGAGGCCACAACAGTGAGAGGCCCACGTACCGCAAACAAAACAGAACAAAACAAAACAAAACAAAAAAAACTGAAATGTTAATGAAATAGACATGAATATAGAAAAATATCCAGCACTCAAGTAAAATGAGCTGAAAGTTATATATCTGGAAATGTTATCCCTGGTGTGTGCTTGAAAAAATAAGTTTCCACAGACACAAACAGTGTTGAGAGACTCATCAGAACTGTCACATCAAAACCAGTTTGTATTTTATCTTCTTAATAATGAAGATTTCACTTTATAAGGAAGGATAAAGTTGGAATTAAAATAGATAACGACAAAACTTGAATAAGAGAATATGAATGCAGTTAATGTGATTTTTAAACTTCAGTCATTGAAAAGTCAAGAAGAAAAACAAAACCAAAAAAACTGACCTTTGTGTCCTCGTTTGTCACTGGGTTCCACGGGTCTCCATTCAAAAGAGAGGCACTGGCCACTTCGTAAGCTCCTCTCCCGTCCCTCGTGCCGGCCTGTTGCACGGAAGGTACGAATCTGCTTCCCAGGTTCACCCCTACAACACAAAGGAAAATCCCCATGCTTATTCCAGTCCGGAAGAGTTTAGCATCAGAAGTATGACATCAATGACTCAATGAAAATATTTGGAAGTTGAATAAGGCCAGGGAAACACCATAATCTATTCAATCATAGTCAAGTGTTAAAACTGATTAATTCTCTGTCAATTGAACACAGAAAATTTTGTAACAAAGAAAACAAGAGCTAATTTTTTCCTTCAAGCCCTGTGGCATGTGCTGGGTGATTAGCATCGTCAAAGTATATAATTCTGTCCTTCAACGAGCAACAAAAACCCACGAGCCTGTGACTTTTTAAATGATGAATTAATGCTTTGCTTAAGATCAGCTCTTTTTAAAGTCTCAGGGCTTTAGCTATATTAAGACTAAATCCATTTACTTAAGTTCCAGCGAATCAGTTAAACACAAAGCCAACTCTGCTCTCTGTACTTATGGAGGCTAATTTTATGTGCTTATGGGAGTGATTCTATAGACAAAATTAATTTGTCAGGTTCAGACTGACTAGACTGGTTCACGGAAAAAAAAAATTAAGTCGTTCTATCAACTATTATGTGATCTTGTTTCCTGGGGTACTGTCAAACCAGCTAATATACTGACCCAGGTTCAGTGTAGTCCCATTTCCATAAACAATCCTAATGGAAAGTGTAACATTTTTCTCTTCTGGAGGGTGTATTGCTTTCTTAACAAACACAGTAATTTCTCCGGGCTAGCTCCCCTATGAGGTCACCCTCCTGCTATTCGGTGCGACCACAGTCTATCCCTCAAGGTAAAGGACAGGAGCTGATTCCTCACATGTTATTCCCATTTCTTCAACCAGGACTCATAATTTTCAGACCTGAGTCATAATACCACAGTTTCAAGTTACTAAAGAGTTCGCATTTATTGGGCACAAATGGTATTGAAATTTTAATCCTAGACATTTTACAGGCCCCCAAATACTTTTAAATCCACATCATTTTATCATCCTCAGTGTGGAAGTCTGCAGTTATATTCAGGTTACAAAAGGATTACTACTTGAGTATTAACTGTCTGACACAGCCTCTCCGGAAAATTCTCAAGCTGGTCACGGAGCATTTAAAACTCCCAGTTGTTGAGCGCCAAGGGACCAAAGATGAACCGAAAGTTGGGACTATGGCCAGTGGCAGAGGGGATCATCTGGGGCCGTCGGCCCCATGGGACACTAGAGGGAGAGAGAGGACCATGGGCCGGGGGAGCAAGGAGAGGAGGGCTTGTGGTCTCAGGGCTGGGATGAGCTGAGTTTTCAGGGATGAACCTGTGTTGGAGAGATGAGGGCTCCAGCCGTGCAAGCAGAGGGGGCTAGCTCCAGGTGGTGACATCTGTGGACATTAGTGGAGGGCAGGATGGAGGAAAGATGGCTATCTGCATGGAATTCACCAGAAGTCTTTCCTGGCTGCAGAGGGGGCAGTCACTGATGGCACAGAGATCTTGAATAAATGAATTTCATCCAGTGGCTTGATTTCATGCCCTTCAATGTGCTCCAAGATGGTGCAGAGTTGTTACAAGCATGGGTTTTGGAGTAAGACACACCCCAGCATCACTAGCAACCCGACCACGTATTAGCCATTGGTCCTGGGCCAGTCGTCGGGCCACTTATCTGTTTGTTCACTCATTCACTCACTCACTCATTCACCAACTATCTATTAAGTGCTCGCCTTGTGATGGGCCCTCTAGACCTGTTGTCTTCCATTCAAAAAGCCCATTCTACCTGCTTCAGCCCAGGACACCCTCTTGTCACCTGGAGCCAGCCCCCTCTGCCTACACTGTAGAGACCCTCATCTCTTAAATACAGCTCCATCCCAGCACGCTTGGTTCTCTCCATCCTGTGTATCTAAGAGAGGGGCACACATCAAGCTGCCCTCGTGACTTGTATTATTATACTGGGAGAGAGACGGCTGAATGAATAAGACCATTTCAGAGAGTAACCGGGACCCTGAAACAACAGGGCTACAGGGACACCCCATGCTGTCCTTGTAACTCTTCTGTAAATCTAAAATGATTTCAAAATAAAATTTAATGAGAAAAACAAGGTGGTGGTAGAGTTGGGGGGGCTACTTCTGATGCACAGGGAGGAAAGACCTTTATTTGCTGGGACGGGAAGCATAGAAACGAGACGTGAATATGAGAACCTTCCAGCCCCATCCAGAGCCACGGGAAGAACATGTCAGCAGATGGTCAGCAAGTGCGTTCCTTTTCCATAAAACGAGGCAAAGGGCAGGGAGGCCCGAGGTAGATAATACACAGGAAGCGTGAAGAACACCAACCGGTTTTATCGGCATCGCTCTCTAGGTTTTGCCAAGCCCCGGGTCTCTTGCTCAGGACCCTCAGTGGGATTCACATATTGGAATTTACTGCAACAATGTGAGTTCTGATCCAGTTACACAGCTCCTGCAGAGCAGGACTACGTGCAATTAACTGAACTTATCTTGAAAGAGTGCTGGTGTGTTGTTTGAATTGGATTAAGAAGGCTTTGAAATACCCACAATTATGGGGTGAAAACGGCAGATCCGTCTGAACTTTCCCCTCAGCCAGTGAAAACCATGCCACGTGCCAAGAGTTACCCTGGCTGACACGTTAATCTTCTGAAAAGTCAGGTAAAACTGTTCAGAAAGTGATTGCAAACATCTTCAAATTTCCTCTACATAAACAAACCAATTTGATTATAAGCTACTCCTGGCAGTTCTGTTAGCCTAAGTTTCCAATGCAAGTAGGTTGTTAAATTGAGTACTTAATCGCAAATCCAATTGCCCAAGGCTTGTTAAACCTAAAACCGGAGTCCTGGATCACCCACCACCCAGCCGCAGAAAACGCGACGGTTTTCATGGTTATTCCAGCCGCAATGCTCAAAGGCATGGAAGATTATCACCCAGGCCTCAGAGACCTAGAGAAAATGTCTTTGCATTTAATAGGACTCATTCAGAAGCTGCCTGTCTTAGCAGAAAGAGATGGTGCCATGAAATCCAGGTCTCTTGGTTGCATCACTAGCTTGCCTCTGCCAGTGGGGGAACCAGGAGAGGCAGCAAGGCCACATCCTTGACTTGGGGGGAGCTGGGCAGGGGACCTGCATGGGGTTTCCTATTCGATAATCAAACTGAAGCTGCATGAACCAAATATAAAGAACATTCTTAGTCCCCTGGACCTTTATCCTCCAAGGCTCCTAGGAGCAGAGAAAGACGGTTACTTACTCTCCTAAAGGCAAAATGTTCCAAGCACTGAACGTTTCCCTTTTCACCTACATATTCCAAAGTCTTAATCAAAAGAAGTCCTTCGGGGCTGATTTTTCTTTCCCCCTCTAAGAGGCTTTATTTTCTAAATATCCCAAGGAGAATTAGGAGGCCGACTGTGCCAGCACTTGGAGAATGTTGTGCAACCTTTTAAAGAAATTGAATAACTATACTATTTGCTGAGTACCATATTTATGATCTATCTACATGGATAATGAAGCCATCTCTCGGCTTTTTAAATGGTTGCACAATATCCCCCCAGCAATATATGGAGTCAGAAGATGGTTTCTTATGAGCTTTGCTTATGTATTTATACACTGGTATTTCTTTTAGATGATGCAAATAAAAATTTTATTTGTGCTGCATGGATAGACAGAATAAATTATACACAGCTGTGAGATATCAGAATGCATTTTATGGAGTGATCTTGTTGACAAACCATAAAAGCAGGCCACACATTCAAGCCCTAGAAACCCAGGGGAAAAAATATGACCTTAGAAAACATACAGTTTGCACACATTTTGTTTTTCCAAATATTTGGGCATCAACAAAACTCAGTTGACTAAATAAAAAATGTGAATGTGAATAGCTTATCTTGAGGAGGAACTTCCAGCTTTCTGTCTGTTGAGTAACCAGATACATGACTTGTTCTTTTGATAAAATGGCCAGTTTGCTTCAGTCTCATGGTGGAAAAAAAGCATATTAGAATATTTGGGTTCCTACCACAATTATCGTCTGTGACAATCAGCTCTGCTTTCCCATGAGGTATGTGTGTGCCTTCTTTGCTTGTCTGAGTTTGTCATCTTCAGACCTGATTATGGCTGGTGAAAAGGGAAGTTATAGACCCAGTTCCTTAGGCAAGAATCTTTGCGGTCGTGGCTTTTAAGGTCTTGGAAAAGCCAGCAATGAAGACACCCCCAAAAGTGACTTCAGATCTCCCCTCCGTGTGAATCACCCAGAGCCTGGCTGCCCATGGAAGTCTTGCCTCGTTCCTGCTCCAGCCAAGCCCCCTTGGCCTAGCTTACTAAGGGAGGTCCAGCCCACCCTAATGCCCACCTAAGGGCTTCAGCTCACCAGAGGTGAAGATTGACACGGAGTTCTGAGATCATGAACAATGAACACCTTGGAGCCACAAGACTTGGCTCTGGTCTTGACTTCTCTTTGATTTACTGCCCTCAGTCAAAGTATGCATCTGAGGTTCTTCCCTCTACAAAATGGGGCCCACGTTCTCTCCCCCACTAATTCTCATAGGGTCAAGGAAGCTCAAATAAGTCAGTGTAGTCAAAGGGCTTTTGAAAAGCTTAACGCATAAGATAAGACTAGGATGTCAGAATCCAAGTTTCCAGACTCCTAGACAGTGGTTCTCCAACCAAACCATGCTAATAGTGTGAAGATGACAACTTCATATCCATCATTAGAAAATGTGGATATTTAGGTACTTGGTGGGTATCCATTCAAGCTGCCCAATGGGCCACTGGGGTAACAACCTCTGATAAGATTACTAGTCAAGACAAAACTTAAAACATCATGCCTGGAATTCTGGCTTTAAAGGGAAATCACTATCAATCCCTACACGAACCTAAGAGAGGAGAATTAATCTGAGGTACCAAAAGTAGGATTAAGATAAATATTCCTGGGCTTCCCTGGTGGCACAGTGGTTAAGAGTCCACCTGCCAATGCAGGGGACATGGGTTTGTGCCCTGGTCTGGGAAATTCCCACGTGCTGTGGAGCAACTAAGCCCATGCACCACAACTACTGAGCCTGCACTCTAGAGCCCGCAAGCCACAACTATTGAGCCCCCATGCCACAACTAGTGAAGCCCGCATGCCTAGAGCCCGTGCTCCCCAATAAGAGAAGCCACCGCAATGAGAAGCCCACGCACTGCAACGAAGAGTAGCCCCCGCTCACCGCAACTAGAGAAAAGCCCATGCACAGCAACGAAGACCCAATGCAGCCAAAAATAAATAAATAAATAAATAAATAAATTTTTTAAAAAGATAAATATTCCTTAGAAAATCTAGCTGGGGGGAAAAATTGAGGCAACCATTATGAACTGCAAAAGAATCTGGGGACAAGGCCCTGGAAATGCATAAAGCATTTTTATTAGCTCCAAATATCTGAGAGCTAAAGAAAATCTTATAAAATTGACTGAGCAGCATCTTGGTTCAGAGAAATATGGTGGCAACATTCCCATAAAGGACAAATATATTTCCTTCGTTCAGATTCCTATCTATAGTCTTATCCAAATAACATCATCAATCTCTCATCTCATCTGCAGACTCCATGGGTGATAATTAGGGATGTGATTTTTATTTTTAATTTTTTTAAATTTTAATTTAATTTAATTTTTTTCTTTATTTTTGGCTGTGTTGGGTCTTTGGTGCTGTGCACGAGTTTTCTCTAGTTGTGGCAAGAGGTGGCTACTCTTCATTGTGGTGCATGGGCTTCTCATTGCAGTGGCTTCTCTTGTTGTGGAGCGTGGGCTCTAGGCACGTGGGCTTCAGTAATTGCGGCTCATGGGCTTAGGTGCTCTGTGGCATGTGAGATCTTCCCAGACCAGGGCTCAAACCCATGTCCCCTGCAGTGGCAGGCGGATTCTTAACCACTGTGCCACCAGGGAAGCCCGGGGGATGTGATTTTTAAATGGTATAGCTCGAGGATATTTAAAAAGAACCATGGCAAAAGTTAATCTAAAAAAGAGTAATTTTACAGTGGAAAAACCTGAAAAACACTACGTCACCCAGATGATAAAGGTCAACATCAACAACCATAGTCCTGTTGTTGGGATGTACTCTTCATAGGATATGACGAAAATGACGCTTTACCTCTGTGATCTTAATCCCTAAAAACCATAACCCCAATCTAATCTTGAGACAAATGCCAATACAGTGCATCCTACAATAGATTTGACCAGCACACCTCTAAGCTCTCAATGTCATCGAAATTGTCACAGCCGAGAGGAGCCTAAGGAGACATAATGACTAAACATATTGTGGAATCCTGCCTGGGACTGAAGAACAGAAAAAGGACATTAGGTAAAAAGTAAGGAGACTGGAATAAAGTATGAACTGTAGTTTAAAATATTATGTCAATATCGGTTCATTAATTGTAACCATTGTACAATACTCAGGTAAGATGTTAATAATAGGGGAAACTGGTTATGGGGTGTAGGGGAACTCTCTATACTGCCTTCTCCATTTTCCTGTAAATATAAAACTATCCTTTAAAATAAAGTCTATTAATAATCTTTTAAAGATCTAATCTGCATCTTGCAAGAAGAATGTCATTCTAGAGCAATTCAGTATCAAAAGGCTCAGAGATGAATGGCTGTTATTGCTCCAGCAACCTGGAGTCTTTACCCTTCATCTCTCTTCTAACATTGCTATTTGTTCAGATGGAGGAAAGATGCAGTGACTGCCGTCAAGTGAAAAGCATAAAGCAATTGACAAGGTTTCCTAGAGTAGAAGAAGGCAGAGGTATGTAAAAGTAGTTGAGCCTTAGGCAGTAGAAAGGCCCCTCTAAGTACCTCCAGGGAAGTCTACGGAACATAGAAACAAGTTGCTATAGAAACTGGACATTTTTTTTTGGTTATTGGCTACAGGGCTCTGAAATGGTACAGAAATTAAAAGTTGGTTTAGGAAGGTGACACCAAGTGACAGTCACATAACTACTTTGATAAAAGTATGCTGAAACAGAACCAGATTTGCTCAGACCTTAAGATTGTAATTATCTACACCGGAAGGCTGAATTATCAAGACACAGCCTCATATAATGGAAGAAGCTGCAGTATTTTGAGTCAGAAGAGGCACTGTGCATCCCCCTACAGGCTACATGGATGCTCTTGGGCCAGTCTCCTGCCCTCCTTGATACGCAAATCCTTTACATGTCCAGGAAGGCTACCGACCAGTGTCCACTGCAGAGGGCTGGCAAGAGAGCCAAGTGACATCGTGGATGCAAAGCGTAGGTGGCTGTCATTTAGCTTAGTTTTTTGTTTTTGTTTTTTTTAATCAGTCTTTGGAAATGAAGACACCAAAATGTTCTTGCAGGTTTTTTTCTGAGTGTTAGGGCTATGAATTCATTGTGTTTCTTCTTTATGTTTGCATGCAACTCTGATTTTTCTATAATCAGACACATAACTTTTATGATGGATAAAAAATTTTAAAAATCAATCATTTGGACTCATGATGACAAATCAACTGATTTATGACGTTTTACTTTCTTACCAGCTTTCCTGGCATCACAGATACACAGCCCTGGGCATTTCTGAGGACACAGCCCATTTGGAAGTAAAAGCAATCAAGTACTATGGAACAATTACAATTTTGAAATGATGTTTTATATGTCATTTCAAAATTCAAAGAAAGCTAGTTATTTCTTCCCATAAATGTTTCAAATGGATTAATATGCCAAGCACAAGTTGTCTCTACTACACATAAAAATAATTTTTCATGTCTAAAGTGTCTTCTATCTGTGGGGAGCAAAGTCATTTACAACATTAACTTATATTTTTATATTCCTTTACTGGTCAGTGGAAGTGAATGCAAGTCCTATTTTATGAATGGTGAAACTGAACTACGAAGTTATATAGGTTATTTCTAATGTTTCCCAATAATAAATGGCAGAATTAATGACAAAACCCAAGGCCTTTGCATTTAAAATGCAGTCATTCACTTTGTCCTTCATCACAGGGACAAAGACATGCTGCAGGAATTCATCTGTAATATTTTGGGGGGCGGAGGATAGGGGTCAGAATTTTCCAAAATTGACTTTGCAAGAAATAAGGTAAGGGAAAAATGGAACCAATTATTAAAATCTTACCCCAGGAGCAAATTTTAGAAGTGAACAGCAAAAGGACAAAAATAGAAATTTGTTTATCCCATTCACTACTGTAAACCTACTAGATGGAATTAAACAACAATGATAGATCAGCCATTTAGCATCTATGCTAAAGACCCCGTGTCATCTAAGGGTACTAATATCCTCGCTGCACTATTGTCATCATCCACCACCTCCTGCTGAAATATACTCCCAACTCAGCAGCACTTAGTGACTCTGGTTTTCTTCCACTTCTTCAACCAGGGCTCGTTTCTCCACTCATACTCCTTTCCCCTGCCTCCCTTCCTCCTGGGGGGGACTTGAACGTCTCCCAAGTCTCAGCTCTTGGAACTGATCTTCCCTCCCTACTCTTACTGTCCCTGAGAGAACTCATTAATTTTTAAACTGATGTTGCCCAAATCAATATGTTTCCATCTGGCCAATTCATCCAAGCGCAGTCTGTATTACAATATCTGCTGGACACTAATTTCAATATCTTGTCACTGTCGTCACCTCAAACTCAGCCTGTTTAAAAAACCAAAGGTTTCTCTCCATCCCCCAATCAGAAAACAAAACATTTTCCATCCTACATGTCTTTCCAGAGCCACCACCATTCACCACCACTCCTTAAGTCACATGGCTGGGTGACATCTTGGGCATGGTCTTTTTTTTTATCGCCCACATTCAACAACTCCAGTTGGGTATTTTGTGCTTTGAATTTGCTTTCTTCTGTTTTCTAAAAACTCTACTTTCTAGCTGAATCCTTCTTTGTAGCCTCATCACCTACAGGCTCCCCCTCCTCCAATCTTAAAGGAGAGGATACATTTGATAAGAACAAAAGTCTACAGTGGGGTTTTCCATCAAGAGAACGTGAACACAAATGTCATAAGGTAGTAGAGAGCTTAGTGTGTTCTAGAGCAGAAAGGGTCAGTATGGCTAAAATGGAGTGAGAAATGGGATGGAAGGAGGTATGAGCACAAGTATAGAGGGTAGATGAGGCCTAGAGCATGCTGGGCCTGCTAAGACAGTGCTTGGATTTTATTTGAGTACAGTTGAAAGGCATCATAGGATTTTACGCAGAGTAAATCTAATCCAGTTTGGAAGAATTCTCTGCCTGAGAACGGAGTGTGTGAAGACTGGAGAAGAATGGATAAATGAGAACTATTCATAGGGCAAAATGCAATGTTGAGCATAGGTTCCATAACTAATAAACATTTCTAGATTACAGTGGTGAACACTAGTTAAGCAAGTGCTATGCACCAAACCGCATTCTAATCTTTTATAAATTTCACCTGTTTAAACTTCACAACAGCCCTAGGATGTTTTTCCCCATTTAGTAGATGAAGAAACTGAGGCACAGAGAAGTTAAGAAACTCACCCATGTCCCAAAAACTGTGAAGCCAGGAAGTGAACCCAGACAGCCAAGTTCAAGGATCTATGCTCCAGCCACATCACACGATAAACAAACAATCACTCTGGCCAGGAAACACTCGGAATAAAATTCACAGTCCTTCTTGAGTCCTATAAGTTCTGGAACCTCATGCCCTGAGAGCTCCATCTTGCCACCTCTCCTGTGACTACACTGACCACCCTTCTGACCCGTCATATGTCCAGCTATGTCCTATCTCATTGTCCTTTGCATTTGCTGTTCCCTCTCCTGAGAAGACCCTACTCTCAAACCTCTGCTCGCCCGCAGATCTCATGATCTGTGTCTCAGCTCAAACATCACCACCTCAGACGGGCTGCCCTGATCCGTACCCTTCCTTCCATCTGAAGCTTCTCTCCAGCCCATCATCCTATTTTGTTCCTTTTATAGCACTTACTAGCATCCAAATTTGTTTATTTACCCTTTTGTTTCCTCCACCCCACCCCCAAATCTAAAATGGCAAGTGGTAGGGGCCTTATGTGTCTAATTTACTGCTATGTCCTCATATGCAGACAAGTACTAATTTAATGAATTATGACCAAACAAATAAAAAGTTCACAGGACCTTGGGATCATGACAATACCAGGGAGGGGTCCCGAGGCACACGGTTCTCATCATGGAGCTTCTGATGGGTGACTGACCTTTAGTTCACCCAGCAACGTCTGGCTCCTTACAGGTTGATGCACATGAGCCTTATTTATAAGCCAGAATTCCAACTTACTTATTTTTAATGAAAAAGAACTGGCAAGTCAACCAGAAGCCTCATCTAAAGCATTTTGCTCATTATCTTCCCGGCAGGAAACCTTCCTTGAAAAACTAAATTAAGATCAGAACAGAGAACTAAGGGACTAGAATAGAAATTGTCATCATGGAACCCTGACCCTTCCTTCTCTACTCAAAGTGTATACCTGCCATGCTAACCAAGGGAGCACTAAATCCCAGCAAGAATGCAGCTGCACACCAAGAGTATGAGTGCAGGCTGATTATTTGAACTTGAATGCCTTTTCTACAGACTTGGTGAGTTTTTGAAGGCTGGTGCTGCAACACTTACGAACTCATAATGTGCTTGACTCTCATACCACCATTTAGAAACACTTCATTTTCTTTATGAGAAAAATGCTCTAAGTTTTCACTCGGGGAAGAGCTTATAGACCTAAATCCCATGTGTGTTTATGAGAAAGTATATTCAGAATTCCACAATGCAATACCACGGCCATATCCTCTACCCCCTGCTCCTACTTCAAGAACTTCCCCTTCTCCACCTGCTGGGAACTCAATTGTAGGGAGGCTGTGGCTTGGGCCAGATGGTGGGAGGAACAGGGCAAGAGATGGAGTCTTGGACTTGAAGGAGAGTGAGGATGGAGGTTGCTAAGTTAGGGAACACCTGCCTAAGTCCTAATGACCAAGGGGAAGGGAAGTGTGGCTATCAGGAGGCAGGTGCCGATACGATTTTTATGACTTTAATTTTCTAGTTATTGATTTTGCCCACTGAATTCGGGGGCTCTAATTTAAATAGTCAAACAGGACACCCCAAATGATTATGACATAGGATTGGAGTCCTGAGCTCAGAGAAGTTTTAGTTCTATGTGATTTGACAAATATTGACTAGGCTTCTAGAATGAGCTAGGATGGTATTTAATAATTTTGATGAGAAATACTTTTGTTCTCAGTTTGTTGAAACTGAACAAGGTGCTTACCTGTCTTAAAGTCTTTGCTTCACCTCACACAGATAAAGTCAAAAAAGTAAAGAAAACTGTTCAGTTTAAGAATTTTCCAGGATTGGTTCAAGATGGCGGAGTAAAAGGATGTGCGCTCACTCCCTCTTGTGAGAGCACTGGAATCACAACTAACTGCTGAACAAACATCAACAGGAAGACACTGGAACTCACCAAAAAAAGATACCCCACATCCAAAGACAAAGGAGAAGCCACAATGAGATGGTACGAGGGGCACAATCACAATAAAATCAAATCCCATAACCGCTGGGTGGATGACTCACAAACTGGAGAACACTTATACCACAGAAGTCCACCCACTGGAGTGAAGGTTCTGAGCCCCACGTCAGACTTTCCAACCTGGAGGTCCAGCAAAGGGAGGAGGAATTCCCAGAGAATCAGACTTTGAAGGCTACCAGGATTTGACTGCAGGACTTCGACAGGACTGGGGGAAACAGAGACTCCACTCTTGGAGGGCACACACAAAGCAGTGTGTGCATCAAGACCCAGGGGAAAGGAGCAGTGACCCCATAGAAGACTGAACCAGACCTACCTGCTAGTGTTGGAGGGTCTCCTGCAGAGGCGGGGTGGGGGGTGTGGCTCTGGCTCACTGTGGGGACAAGGACACTGGCAGCAGAAGTTCTGGGAAGTACTCCTTGGCACGAGCCCTCCTAAAGTCTGCCATTAGCCCCACCAAAGAGCCTGTAGGCTATAGTGCTGGGTCACCTCAGGCCAAACAACCAACAGGGAGGGAACGCACCCCACCCATCAGCAGACAAGCAGATTAAAGTTTTACTGAGTTCTGCTCACCAGAGCAACACTCAGCTCTACCAACAATGAGTCCCTCCCATCAGGAAGCTTTCACAATCCTCTTAAGATAGCCTCATCTACCAGAGGGCAGACAGCAGAAGCAAGAACTACAATCCTGCAGCCAGTGGAATGAAAACCACATTCACAGAAAGATAGACAAAATGAAAAGGGAGAGGACTATGTACTAGATGAAGGAACAAGATAAAACCCCAGAAAAACAAGTAAATGAACTGGAGATAGGCAACCTTCCAGAAAAAGAATTCAGAATAATGATACTGAAGATGATCCAGGACCTCAGAAAAAGAATGGAGGCTAAGACTGAGAAGATGCAAGAAAAGTTTAACAAAGGCCTAGAAGAATTAAAGAACAAACAAGCAGAGAAGAACAATACAATAACTGAAATGAAAAATGCACTAGAAGGAATCAATAGCAGAATAACTGAGGCGAAAGAACAGGTAAGTGACCTAGAAGACAGAATGGTGGAATTCACTGCCACGGAACAGAATAAAGAAATAAGAATGAAAAGAAATGAAGACAGCCTAAGAGACTTCTGGGACAACATGAAATGCAACAATGTTCGCTTTATAGGGGTCCCAGAAGGAGAAAACAGAGAGAAAGGACCTGTGAAAATATCTGAAGAGATTATAGTTGAGGACTTCCCTAACATGGGAAAGGAAAGAGCCACCCAAGTCCAGGAAGCATAGACAGCCCCAGGCAGGATAAATCCAAGGAGAAACATGCTGAGATGCACAGTAATCAAACTGACAAAAGTTAAACATAAAGAAAAATTATTAAAAGCCACAAGGGAAGAATGACAAATAACATACAAGGGAACTCCCATAAGGTTAACAGCTGATTTCTCAGCAGAAACTCTACAAGCCAGAAGGGAGTGGCACAATATATTTAAAGTCATGAAAGGGAAGAACCTCAACCAAGATTACTCTACCTGGAAAGGATCTCATTCAGATTCAACAGAGAAATCAAAAGCTTTACAAACAAGTAAAAGCTAAGAGAATCCAGCAGCACCAAACCAGCTCTACAACAAATGCTAAAGGAACTTCTCTGAGTAGGAAACACAAGAGAATAAAAGGACCTACAAAAACAAACCCAAAACAATTAAGAAAATGGTCATAGGAACATACATATTGATAATTACCTTAAATGTGAATGGATTAAATGCTCCAACCAAAAGAAACCAGCTTGCTGAATGGATACAAAAATAAGACCCATATATACGCTGTCTACAAGAGACCAACTTCAGGCCTAGGGACACATACAGACTGAAAGTGAGGAGATGGAAAAAGATATTCCATGCAAATGGAAATCAAAAGAAAGGTGGAGTAGCAATACTCATATCATAGAAAATAGACTTTAAAATACAAAATGTTGCCAGAGACAAGGAAGCACACTACCTAATGATCAAGGGATCAATCCAAGAAGAAGATATAACAATTGTAAATATTTATGCACCCAACATAGGAGCACCTCCATACATAAGGGAAATGCTAACAGCAATAAAAGAGGAAATCAACAGTAACACAATAATAGTGGGGGACTTTAATACCTCACTTACACCAATGGACAGATCATACAGATGGAAAATTAATAAGGAAACACAAGCTTTAAATGACATAATAGACCAGATAGATTTAATTGATATTTATAGGACATTCCATCCGAACACAGGTTACACTTTCTTCTCAAATGCACACGGCACATTCTCCAGGATAGATCACATCTTGCATCACAAATCAAGCCTCAGTAAATTTAAGAAAACTGAAATCATATCAAGCATCTCTTCCGACCACAACGCTATGAGATAAGAAATCAATTACAGAGAAAAAAAAAACTGTAAAAAACACAAACACGGGGCTTCCCTGGTGGCGCAGTGGTTGGGAGTCTGCCTGCTAGTGCAGGGGACATGGGTTCAAGCCCTGGTCTGGGAGGATCCCACAGGCCATGGAGCAACTAGGCCCATGAGCCACAACTACTGAGCCTGCGCGTCTGGAGCCTGTGCTCCGCAACGGGAGAGGCCCTATAATGAGGAGCCCGCACACCGTGATGAAGATGGCCCCCACTTGCCACAACTAGGGAAGGCCCTAGCGCAGAAACGAAGACCCAACACAGCAAAAATAAATAATTAATTAATAAACTCCTACCCCAACATCTAAAAAAAAAAAAACACAAACACATGGAGGCTAAACAATACGTTATTAAATAACCAAGAGATCACTGAAGAAATCAGAGGAAATCAAAAAACACCTAGAGACAAATGACAATGAAAACATGACAATTCAAAATCTATGGGATGCAGCAAAAGCAGTTCTAAGAGGGAAGGTTATAGCAATATAATCCTACTTCAAGAAACAAGAAAAATCACAAAGAAATAATCTAACCTTACACCTAAAGGAACCAGAGAAAGAAGAACAAACAAAACCCAAAGTTAGTAGAAGGGAAGAAATCATAAAGATTAGAGCAGAAATAAATGAAATAGAAACAAAGGAAACAATAGCAAAGATCAATAAAACCAGAAGCTGGTTCTTTGAGGAGATAAACAAAATTGATAAACCTTCAGCCAGACTCATCAAGAAAAAGAGGGAGAGGACTCAAATCAATAAAATTAGAAATGAAAAAGAAGTTACAATGGACACCACAGAAATCCAAAGTATCATAAGGGACTACTACAAGCAACTCTATGCCAATAAAATGGACAACCTGGAAGAAATGGACAAATTCTTAGAAAGGTATAACCTTCCAAGACGGAAGAAACAGGAAGAAATAGAAAATATGAACAGACAATCACAAGCAATGAAAATGAAACTGTGATTAAAAATCTTCCAACAAACAAAAGTACAAGACCAGATGGTTTCACAAGTGAATTCTATCAAACATTTAGAGAAGAGCTAAATCTCTAACCCATCCTTCTCAAACTCTTCCAAAAAACTGCAGAGGAAGGAACACTCCAAAACTCATACTATGAGGCCACCATCACCCTGATACCAAAACCAGACAAAGATACTACAGAAAAAGAAAATTACAAACCAATATCATTGATGCAAAAATCCTCAACAAAATACTAGCAAACAGAATCCAACAACACATTAAAAGGATCATACACCACGATCAAGTGGCATTTATCCCGTGGAGGCAAGGATTCTTCAATATATGCAAATCAATCAATGTGATACACCATAGCAACAAATTGAAGAATAAAAACCATATGATTATCTCAATAGATGCAGAAAAAGCTTTTAACAAAATTCAACACCCATTTATGATAAAAGCTCTCCAGATAGTGGGCATAGAGGGAACCTACCTCAACGTAGTAAAGGCCATATATGACAAACCCACAACAAACATCATTCTCGATGATGAAAACTGAAAGCATTTCCTCTAATATCAGGAACAAGACAAGGATGTCCACTCTCGCCACTATATTCAACATAGTTTCAGAAGTCCTAGCCATGGCAGTCAGAGAAGAAATAGAAATAAAAGGAATACAAATTGGAAAAGAAAAAGTAAAACTGTCACTGTTTGCAGATGACATGATACTATACACAGATAATCCTAAAGATGCCAACAGAAAACTACTAGAGCTAATCAATGAATTTCGTAAAGTTGCAGGATACAGAATTAATGCACAGAAATCTCTTGCATTCCTATACACTAACAATGAAAGATCAGAAAGAGAAATTAAGGAAACAATCCCATTCACAATTGCAACAAAAAGAATAAAATACCTAGGAATAAACCTACCTAAGGAGGTAAAAGAACTGTACTCAGAAAACTGTAAGACACTGATGAAAGAAATCAAAGATGACACAAACAGATGGAGAGATAGACCATGTTCTTGGATTGGAAAAATCAACATTATGAAAATGACTATACTACCCAAAGCAACCTACAGATTCAATGCAATCCCTATCAAATTACCAATGGCATTTTTCACAGAACTAGAACAAAACAATCTTAAAATTTGTATGCAGACACAAAAGATCCTGAACAGGGCTTCCCTGGTGGCGCAGTGGTTGAGAGTCCACCTGCCGATGCAGGGGATGCGGGTTCGTGCCCCGGTCTGGGAAGATCCCACGTGCCGTGAAGCGGCTGGGCCCGTGAGCCATGGCTGCTGAGCCTGCACGTCCGGAGCCTGTGCTCCGCAACGGGAGAGGCCACAACAGTTAGAGGCCCGCATACCGCAAAAAAAAAAAAAAAAAAAAAAAAAAAAAGATCCTGAACAGATAAAGCAATCTTGAGGGGAAAAAGTGGAGCTGGAGGAATCAGACTCCCTGACTTCAGACTATACTACAAAGCTACAATAATCAAGACAATATGGTATTGTCACAAAGATAGAAATATAGATCAATGGAACAGGATAGAAAGCCCAAAGATAAACCCACACACCTATGTTCTACTAATCTATGACAAAGGAGGGAAGGATATACAGTGGAGAAAAGACAGTCTCTTCAATAAGTGGTGCTGGGAAAACTGGGCAGCTACATGTAAAAGAATGAAATTAGAACACTACCTAACACTACACACAGAAATTAACTCAAAATGGATTAAAGACCTAAGGGTAAGACCAGACACTATAAAACTCTTAGAGGAAAACATAGGATGAACATCCTTTGACATAAATCCCAGCAAAATCTTTTTTGACCCACCTCCTAGACTAATGGAAATAAAAACAAAAATAAACAAATGGGACCTAATGAAACTTCAAAGCTTTTGCACAGCAAAGGAAACTATAAATAAGATGAAAAGACAACCCTCAGAATGGGAGAAAATATTTGCAAATGAATCAACGGACAAAGGATTAACCTCCAAAATATATCAATAGCTCATGCAGCTCAACAGTAAAAAGACAAACAACCTAATCCAAAAATGGGTAGAAGACCTAAATAGACATTTCTCCAAAGAAGACATACAGATGGCCAAAAGGCACATGAAAAGCTACTCAACGTCACTAATTATTAGAGAAATGCAAATCAAAACTACAATGAGGTATCATCTCGTACCAGTTAGAATGGGCATCATCAGAAAATCCACAAACAACAAATGCTGGAGAGGGTGTGGAGAAAAGGGAATCCTTTGTACTGCTGGTGGGAATGTAAATTGATACAGCCACTATGGAGAACAGTATGGAGGTTCCTTAAAAAAACGAAAAATAGAATTACCATATGACCCAGCAATCCCACTACTGGGCATATACCCAGAGAAAACCATAATTCAAAAAGACACACGCACCCCAATGTTCATTGCAGCACTATTTGCAATAGCCAGATCATGGAAGCAACCTAAATGCCCATCTACAGACAAATGGATAAAGATGTGGTACATATATACAATGGAATATTACTCAGCCATAAAAGGAAAGAAATTGGGTCATTTGTAGAGACGTGGATGGATCTAGAGACTGTCATACAGAGTGAAATAAGTTCAGAAATAGAAAAACAAATATCGTACATTAATGCATATATGTAGAATCTAGAAAAATGATACAGCTGAACCAGTTTGCAAGGCAGGAATAGAGACACAGATGTAGAGGACAAATGTGGACACCAAGGGGAGAAAGGTGGGGGGGGGTGGTGGTGGTGGGATGAATTGGGAGATTGGGATTGACATGTATACACTAATATGTATAAAATGGATGACTAATAAGAACCTGCTGTATAAAAAATAAATTAATTAAATTAAATTTTAAAAAAAGACATGCAGATAGCCAAAAAAGCACATGAAAAGATGCTCAACATCACTAATTATTAGAGAAATGTAAATCAGAACTACAATGAGGAATGATCTCACACCAGTCAGAATGGCCATCATCAAAAAATCTACAAACAATAAATGCTGGAGAGGGTGTGGAGAAAAGGGAATCCTCTTGCACTGTTGGTGGGAATGTAAATTGGTACAGCCACTATGGAGAACAGTGTGGAGGTTCCTTGAAAATGTAAAAATAGAGCTACCATATGATCCAGCAGCCCCACTCCTGAGCATATATCCAGAGAAAACCATAATTCGAAAAGATACATGCACCCCTAATGTTCATTGCTGTACTATTTACAATAGCCAGGACATGGAAGCAACCTAAATGTCCATCAATGATGAATGGATAAAGAAGATGTAGTATGTACACATAATGGAATATTACTCAGCCATAAAAAAGGAACAAAATAATGCCATTTGCAGTGACATGGATGGACCTAGGGATGGTCATACTGAGTGAAGTAAGTCAGACAGAGAAAGACAAATATCGTATGATATCGCTTATATGTGGAATCTAAAAAAATGATACAAATGAACTTATTTATAAGACAGAAATAGAGTCACAGATGTAGAAAACCAATTTATGGTTACCAAGGTGGGGGATAAATTGGGGGATTGGGATTGACATATACACAGTACTATATATAAAATAAATAACTAATAAGAACCTATTGTATAGCACAGGGAAATCTACTCAATACTCTGTAATGACCTATATTGGAAAATAATCTAAAAAAGAGTGGATATATGTATATGTATAACCGATTCACTTTGCTGTACAGCCGAAACTAACACAACATTTTAAATTAACTATACTCCAATAAAAAATTTATTTAAAAAATAAAAGAATTTTCCAGCAGTTTCCTCTCAGTAATACCCAGCTCTGTTCTGACCTATTCCCACAGACAAGAGAACTAGCCAATCCTTTGCTGGCCAGTAAGTATCTTTTGAGAGCAGGTACATTGGTAGGCTGAGTGTGACTGCCCTGGTTTAAAATTCACACTAAGGATGCATTCATTATTCTAAATGGACTTTCCATTCTCTGTAAAATTAGCACTGATATGCCAATCAAGTTCCACCCTCGTGAGAGGGCTGCTGACAACACCGGGAGCTGGTCCTGTCTTTTCCTGTTTCAGCTTCTGGTCACACAGTAGGGCACAGCTGACTCAGCAAGAGGAGGGTACAATTTTCTGTTGCTTCCCTGAACTGACGGACGTGGTCGAGGGGGTAGGAAGTGGCCAGGGCTCCCGCCCGCCCTTGATGGATCTGAACTGTGACTGCTTCCCATCTATTCAACAATGACCAGGCCCTGGCAGGATGATGACTCAGTAGACAATTATTATGAAGAAAAAGCCCTCTAAAAAATGTATGACCATTGGTAAAGGGAAAAACATATTTCTTTGTTGTTTCAACTTGCATTTATTCATCACTGAGGTTGAACTTTTTCACTTTTTTTTTTTTTTTGGCTGCACAGCATGTGGGATCTTTGTTCCCGACCATGGATTGAACCCATGCCCCTGCATTGGAAGTGTGGAGTCTTAACCACTAGACCACCAGGGAAGTCCCTCACATTTTTATCAGATATTTTCTTTTCTTAGTTTGAGGATTATTTGCTCATATTTTTTTTTATTCTTTTCCATTATGGTTTATGACAGGATATTGAATATAGTTCCCTGTGCTAGACAGTAGGACCTTGTTGGTTATCAGTTCTATACTGCCCATTTTTAATGGGTCTAATTTGTTCTAATTTATGCATGTGAAACTATGAGTTAAGAATATTAAGCAGGCTTATTTCTAAAACAAACAAACAAACAACTGCTGAGTCAACCAGAATCCTCCCCTAGGAGTAGAGGCTGGCTGTCACACACCCAGTGGGGATTTGTCTTCTTCTGTTCAGCGTGGTGTGTTGGTAGGTGGTGTCGGATAAAAGCCAACAGCATTTCAGGGTTCCATGTGAATCAACGACAGTTCAAGCTCTGCCTTTCACCAAAGTTGGGACCTTTCTAATGTGTACAATGGAGTACACAGTACTGCACCCGTGGAATAGCTAAGAAAATTCAAGGAGATGGCTTGTGGAAACACCCGGTACACAGTAGCACTCAATTAGGAGTAGCCATTACAGAGGAAAGGAAGGAAGGAAAGAAACCTTTTCCGAGTGTCGATTTCCTGGCAGCTTTCATGCTGGGTGTTCTTTCCAGAGATTAAACTTGACTCTGCCCTCAAGGAGCAGAAAGTCTAGTGAAGAAAAGGATAAACGTCTTTAAGAGAAACCAGAGTTGAAGTAGAAAACAAAATGTCGTTGAGATGGTCCAGGAAGTCTCCACCAAAGGGGTGCCAATTATACCAGGCCTTGAAGAGGCAGGATTTGGGCATTCACGCGTGGGGGGAAGGAGTATGAAGAGGACAAGGGAGGGGAAAAAAAGGCTTCTTAGACTTATAGCTCAGGTCCATCTACACGACACAGAAACAAACAGCAAGGAGTGGAAACGTGAGGAAATGGATGTATATGAGGAGGAAAAAGGTAATGGCTCAGCTCGGTGCTCTGTGACCACCTAGAGGGGTGGGACAGTGAGGGTGGGAGGGAGACACAAGAGGGAGGGGATACGGCGATATATGTATATGTATAGCTGATTCACTTTGTTATACAGCAGAAACTAACACACCATTGTAAAGCAATTATACTCCAATAAAGATGTTAAAAAAAAAAAAAAGGTAATGGCCTGACTCCAATCAGGAGTGCAATAGATGGGATCTACTCCTGGTGTGCTTTCAGACTTTGTTCAAATAGAACATTCGTTTTTATTACATGGAAGAGCTGGACTGAGATCTCCTCCATCTCCAGCTTTCATCACTGAGTAATTTTTTTTGATAGTCACTGTTTATGACAGTGAATAATAAACTGGGATCTATGTCAAGTTGCCAGATGTAGCAAACAAAAATCTGACCTCCAGTTCATTCTGAATTTCAGATAATCAACAAATGATTTTGTAGTATAAGTATGTTCCATGCACTATTGGGGACCTACTTACACTGAAAAATTATTCAATGTTTATCTGAAATTCAGACTGAACTAGGAGTCCCGTTTCACCAGGTAGTGCTAGATTCAGGCTTCCGTGAATAGTTCACTGGCCCCAAAGCCAAAAAATTTCAACCAGTTCTTAGGAACATGTTCTAGGGACAACTTGTTCTAGGGACATGTTCTAGGGACAACAACATGTTCTAGGAACATGTTCTACGGACAACAACTTCTAATTTGAAGTTAACATGCGAATACCAGAAACGTAATTATTCTCCATCAATTCAGGGTGTATGACAATATTTTCTACAGCACAGAATTTGAAACCAAACAACCTAGTGACATATTTTAAAGGAGGAAAAGAGATCTTAAGTTCACTCGAGGATACACCCCTTAAGTAACAGTATCCTCATAACCTCCCGACTTGTCTAATGCAACTGCTAGAAGACAAAGTCTATACAAAATAAAGAGTTTCATCCAAGGGTCCACATGACTCCATCTGCCACCAAAGCACATGTTTGGCATGGACTGAAAGCCAAAAGCAGTCTAACGAATATTTCAAAACTGAATTTATATCTTTCTAACACATGGTTTATATACAGATGGAAAACCTAGAGAGCTTTGCAGTTCTCAACTAATATCCTGGCTAAAGTACAAATAATATCTGCAGCAGACCACAACACCAAAATTATTTGCTTTTTAAACATGTTAAAGAAAGCTAAGTTTAGGAGTGGGCCACTGCTTAGAGATGCCTGTTGTAGTATGCAATTGTTAGAAGAGACTAGAGCCCATATAGGCCCAAGACCCACTAGAAGCCAAATATTTGCAGAATGCCAGAAACGAAGAGGATACTGTTCTCAAAAACTCCAACTTTAGAATGAAATTATCAAGGGTGGCAACTCGTATTTTAATAAAGGTCAAAAGTTCTGAATCTCTCTTCATCTAGGAAAACCACTTGAACATGAAATCTATAACATGTTCGCTTCTGCTAGTCAAAAGCAGAAAAAGCTAGCATCGTGCCTTTTTTGTATGCAAGCATGCTCAGGTCTACTGGACTGTTCTTCTAAGGGATTTTCCCCATAAAACAAATTTCTAGAGGAAACCCAAAAATTATTGAAAAATAGATATTTAGTTTACAGTGTCAAAAAAGCACAGGTTTGTAAACTTCCCTTTTTCTTTTGAAATGTTTCATTTTCCCCCCAACTGTAGACACAGCTCCAGTCTCTTAGAGAGCAGACACATTTACCACTGGCTGGCCTATGATATTCTTGTAAATATTTCAATACCTCCCTGTTCCCAAGCAGAAAATGGAAAAATTGAAACAACTCAAAGAAAACAGGGTCCACGGGCTGGCACGCACTGTAATTCCACTAACTCTTCCAGTGTGTCCTAAAGATTACTTTTTGTGAGCAGGGCTGGGCGGGGAGCAAAGAAATTGTCACATTGATCTTCTGTGGAAATAATACAATTTATATTTTGTAACTTGACAGCATCAGCGTAAATCAGAGCCATATGGAGAGAAACTCTCCTGAAATCACACACACACACACACACACACACACACACACACACACACACACACTCAGTCGGCAGAGTTCTCTAGAGGCCTGGAGGGCAGACTTTGAGAAAGGGAGGGGGAGGGGAAAGAGGAATTCAGGCCTGGGACAGTGACAGCTGCCTGCAGGGTTGACAGTTAGACTCACTTTGTCCTTCACTGTCACCAGCACTGAAGGAAGCTCCTGCCCCAGAGCTTGACTTTGCTCATTTCTTAGAAGATTTTGTAGAGAGACCTGTGTGTATGAGCGTGTGTGGTCCTAAATGACAGTCTTGTACCAGGCGTCTCCCAGTTTACAGTTGACAATATGCTTTCCCTGTATGCTATCTCACTCAGCTCAACAGTGCTGCAGTAGGTTGTACGGGCCCCTTTATACCCAGGGGTGGGAATGGGGACGGGGTGGATGGGAGTGAGCCCTGGGGAAGCCAAATGCTTCCTGGCAGCTGGTCAGCTCAAACCCCGGGGCTTCACCTTGCCGTGGTCACCTGAGACCCAGAGTCACGATCCCCTCTAACCTTCCAGGCTTTCATGCTCATGCTGGCCTCCCATCTGTTGGGGACACCACACTGCCACCTCCTTCCCAGCGTGTCCAAATCAGCTGCTTCTGTTAGAGGGAACAGGGCTTGGCGATGGGCAGGCTTTCAAGAGAAGCTGGGCTGTTGGCAAAGAGACATCCAAGGACCACGGCTCTCAGGCCCTGAGGGCCAAGCTCACCTCTCCAAGCAACTGAGGCCCCCTGACTTTTCACTTCTGTCCCCTGGCTTTCTCCTCCAACTTCAGATTTCCTGCAGCCACCTGGACCTCCCCAGATGTGGTCTGGCTGTGACTGGCACTCCCGCCAGCTCTGCCCTCTGCCAGCCACACGCACAACCATGGGGTCTCCCATCTGACGGACAGGTTGGTTCTCTGCCTCACTGGATGTCACCTTGCTTGCTCGGGGTACAGCAGACTCTATCCACCTGGAAAGTGGCCCAAATCCTTTTGCCAGGAGTAATCCATCCTGCCCTGGGCCCTCTGAGCACTGGGTCTGCTCTTCCTGACACAGAGCCTGAGGCAGGGCAGGTGGTCATCACCGGGCCGCCTGGGAGCTGGCCTCTTGAGAGAGAGACGGTGTGACTCTCCTCTGTGACCACAGCCCCAGCACATCACCTTGGTCCTACCACATGCTACACAAACATGTTGAACGGACATGCCAGAGAGAGATGAGTTCCAGACGATGTCATGTGTTGTGCATGAAAACGCTCCCTGGTTTTCATGGTCTGGGTCCAGGGTCCAGGAAGGAAATGCCAGCCTCCCCATTAACAGGACACTGCCTCCATCTGTGCCCTGCTTGCCCTGCTTGCCCAGCCTCGTCACCTCCAGTGGGGGACACTGCGCCCCCAGAGGCTCCAGTTGGCTTCAGGTGTTGTCTACACATCCCCTGATCCCAGCCCTTGGCCTTCACCTGTCTTGGGACTCACACCCAGCGGTGGACCATGGAAAGCTGTCACAGGTCACAGGAGGGCTCTGGACCCTCCCTTCCATCACTGTAACTTGGCCTTCTCCCCTCTACCAAGTGGTCTAGGATTGTCACTGAAGGAACTCAGACCTCCATTCTCTTGGGACCCAACACACATAAGGGCCCCTTGAAGGCTCAGACCCACCAGCGGGCTGCACGCCAGATACTCTCGGGTATAACATTAGGTCAATGGGGCGACAAGTTACTGCCTTCTGGGTGCCCTCCCAAGTCTTCTAGTGGAGACAAAGGCTGTTGGGTACAATGGGCCTCCCACCTCCCTCGCCCCCGGCTACCTGCCCTCCTCGTGGAGGAGCAAGCCTCCTGCTCAGGGACATCCACAGGCACCACGGTTTGGAATTTAAAAGCAGTGTTTTGTTTTCCTTTGCTTGATTTTTGTAATATTTATGACAAGTGAAACTGGCCTTCTATTTATACTATGGAAGTACAATTTTCTTCTTAAATAAATTTAAGTCAAATATGTATATTGACTTAAAGGAAAATTTAGGATAAATTAAGAAACAAATTATGTAAGTAAACCATAGCACAGGTGATACACACAAATAAAACAATCATGGACTTGTGGTTGCCAAGCGGGTGGTGGTCGGTGAGATGGATGGAGGTCATCGGTGAGATGGATGGATTGGGAGTCTGGGGTTTGCAGGTGCAAACTATTATAGAGAGAATATGGGTAAACAACAAGGCCCTACTGTAGAGCACAGGGAGCTATATTCAATATCCTGTGATGAACCACAATGGAAAAGAATATGAAAAAGAATATATATATGTATAATATATATATGTATATAATATATATATGTATAATATGTATAATATATATGAATCACTTTGCTGTACAGCAGAAATTAACACATTGTAAATCAACTAGACTTCAATCAAATAAATTTAAAAATTAATTAATTAATTAAAAATTAAAAAGTCATGGAGAACTCAACACCAAATTGAGAAAGTTGGCAGTGGATGGACTGCTTAGACCACAGTCGGTCAGCACTGCTATGAGTTGAATTACTTAAGAGGGTTGATAAATAAGCAGCACCCCCCAAAAAACAGCAGAGATGAGATCCTCAGTCAGGGTTGGGTACCAGGTGGGGTATGAATCTGCATTCCTAAAAAGATCTCGCAGGTAATTCCAATGCAAGCCATCTGGTGGACCAATGGTCTTAGAGACCCAGGCCTTTGAACCAACAGCCCCTGACCACCACCCTAAAATAGAAGCACAAAGGCTGTTTTTGCTATGGACACGTCCCTATTTGGTGATTCCCACCATGATCAAAGCAGGCTTCTCTTTACTTCTCCAGAACATCCATCCTTCATCCTTGGGACATTTGAGCATCTCCTGTGTACTGAATACAGCCCACAGAGTCAAAGGGAATCACCACACACTCTGCATCCTTAAATGGATGCAACGCCTGATAACAGGAGATGTCTGAGACCTGAACTCTGGTATCAAGGACCTCACAGCATCATGAGGTCAGTATTTAACCTGCAGGCCTTTATGGAGCACCTGCCCTGTCTTGGGGTCAAGAGTCATAGGTCACTAGCCCAGCTCAGAAAGATTTCACAGTATGAGTGGAGAAGACAATGGTGTCAGACCAAGATGGTGGAGCCCCAATGGAGGATGCCCACCCCGACGCAGAGAAAGGAACCCGTGGTGGAGGCAAGAGGGCAGGACTGTGGTCAGGAGGCTTCTGAGGGACAGAGGGGAGAGGCACCAAGAGGGGGCACGCAGGACAACACTCTGGACTGAGAAAGCCACATGTGTAAACAGACACATGGTGAGAAAACTCGGCAGACACTGTGGTTACATGAGATTGTCGTTTTTTTCTATTTGATTTGCAGAGAATCTCAACCTGTTTATTAAAGAGCTGAGTTACATGAGGGGCTCTGGTCACAAAAAAAAAAACGCAAATAAGAGATTTATGACTCTTCTAATGCTGCCCGCTGTTTGTGAGTAGACAAAGCTAATGCAATCCAGGTCTAGCCTGGCCCTGCTCATGTACCTTTGGAAAGATTTCATAATGAACCTTCCAGAGTCCCCTAAAAAGAAGGGGAAACTGCCTTCTGTAACCAATTGACTGCTCTGGCACAAAGAGCTGACCGTAGGCATCCAGGTGCCCTGACCTGTGGAAACCCATTCCCCAGGGATAACGCCCCCTCCCAAGTCTACAAGATCATGTCTTAACCCTGGCCAGGGAATCATGTTTACAGCAACTTCCACAGGCCCAAAGGCAATGCCAAAGGAAGGTAGCCATTTAAATTTGATGACAGATTTTATAGACATTTCTCCAAAGAAGACATACAGGTGGCCAATAGGCACATGAAAAGATGCTCGATATCGCTAACTATTAGAGAAATGCAAATCAGAACTACAATGAAGTACCACCTCACACCAGTCAGAATGGCCATCATTAAAAAGTCTACAAATAACAGGGTGTGGAGAAAAGGGAACCCTCCTACACTGTTGGTGGGAATGTAAGTTGGTACAGCCACTATGGGGAACAGTATAAAGATTCCCCAGAAAACTAAAAACAGAAATACTATATGATCCAGCAATCCCACTCCTGGGCATATTTTAATTAAAGACAAAACTGTAATTCAAAAAGATACATGCATCCCTTTTTTCATCGCTGTTCACTAGCATCACTGCTCACAATAGCCAAGACATGGAAACAACCTAAGTGTCCATCGACAGATGAATGGATAAAGAAGATGTGGTACATATGTACAATGGAATACTACTCAGCCATTAAAAAGAATGAAATAATGCCATTTGCAGCAACATGGATGCAACTAGAGATTATCATACTAAGTGAAGTAGGTCAGAAAGAGAAAGAAAAATACCATATGATATCACTTATATGTGGAATCTAAAATATGCCACAGGACTTCCCTGGTGGTCCAGTGGTTAAGAATCCACCTGCCAGTCCAGGGGACACAGGTTTGATCCCTGGTCCAGGAAGATCCCACATGCCATGGAGCAACTAAGCCTGTGCGCCGTAACTACTGAGCCCGTGTGCTTAGAGCCTCTGCTCCACAACAAGAAGCCACTGCAATGAGAAGCCCACGTACCACAACAAAGAGTAGCCCCTGCTTGCTGCAACTAGAGAAAGCATGCGCGCAGCAATGAAGACCCAACGCAGCCAAAAATTAATAAATAAATAAATTAATTAAAATAAAATGTGCCACAAATGAACTTATCTATGAAACAGAATCACAGACATAGAGAACAGACTGGTGGTTGCCAAGGGGGAGGGTGTTGGGGAAGGGATGGAGTGGGAGGTTGGGTTTAGCAGATGCAAGTTTTAACATATAGAATGGATAAACAACAAGGTCCTACTGTATAACACAAAGAACTATATTCAACATCCTATGATAAACCATAATGGTAAAGAATATGTTTTTAAAAAGAATGTGTATATATATATATATATATATATATATATATATATATATATATATATACACACATATACACATACGTGAATTACTTTGCCGTACAGCAATAATTAACACAACATTGAAAATCAACTATACTTCAATAAAAAAATTAATTAAATTTGATGACAGATTTTAAATAACTTTTATACTGATAACAAAACTTTTTTAAAAGTGAAAGATATTTGCATGTTTTTACTTAGTTTACTTTCCCATTGATATTCCATCTATACCTCCATAAAATCCTGCTCCTTTACTTGTTTGGCATCTATCTTTGGACAGTCCTTTGACCTTCTCAGCCTTACCTTCCTTATCTGAAAAATGACAGATTTATAGTTTGTCACCCTGGCTTCTTGGAGTTCCAAGGATGTAGTATCAGGGTGCTGGGAGTCATTTTTATGAAAATTAAAGCCCCAGAATGCATCCCACGATAATGCTGGTTTGTCTATTGCAATCGGTTCCCTGAAAACCTTGGCTTTCAAATAACTCAGTAACTTCCTCCTCTGCTCTGGAAGGAAGGGTGAGGGAGGATTTGGAAGTAACTGCCCGTGGTGTCTGGGATGCAGTAGATGCTCAATAAACATTCATGTAGAGAATGATGAAAAAGGTCAGTAATCACAGAACTGGGTGAGTTTCTTCCACATTCTGAAATCCCATAATTCTTTATATTCTATATACCTTACTGGCAATTATACCTGCTAATGACATGTAAATTTGACTAAAATTTTCATCATTAATTTTTTTAAGACTAGGGTTTTAATGGAAACATCATGTTTAATGATGAGAACAAACTGGTTGGCTATTCAGAATGAAAGCTCTGTGGATGTAGTCTTTGGAGAGAAAAAATATTCATGAACATCCAAGTCTTCTACTGCATCCATTTGCAAAGTTAATGCCATGGAATTAACCATGTCAAGATATCAGATATCCACTGCTAAGAAAATTTTTTTGAAAAGAGGAGGACTCAAAAGAGATACTCAATTGATGGAATTCTAAATCTATACTCGCTTTTTTTGTAGTGGTGGCAAAATAAGGAGATGTGGTTTTTCACATATTTCTGTTAAAATTTGCCTCAGTCTTGGAATTTAGTAGTTCACAGAATATCTGTCCTCCAAAAGATTTGTGTCAATCTTCAAACAGCAATTCTCCACAGAAACAAGAAAACAAAAGGTAGAAAATGTCTCAACTTCTGTCTAAAGAATGCTACACATCAAAGTATATGGTGGGTGGGGGGAGCCAAAAATTTACTAGCAGGAAAAGGCATAGTTTTAAAATGCTTTTATGATGAAGAGATATGAATATAAATGAACTAAGCATTAAACTAGAAAAAAACAAAACCAAAACAATGAAACTTAAGAGGAAGGAGTTAAGAAATAAAAGCAGAAATTATTAAATTAGAAGCCAGAAATAAAAGCAATAGATTTGATTAATAAATTCAAGTCTTAATTCTTCAGACAGACCAAATACCTATGTAAAACTCTAAGTCCAAACAAGGAGAAAAATAAATTGTAAATGAGTATAATTACAGGTACAAAATTTAAATTACCACCAAGTACTATGCATTATTTATACTAACTTGTGAAGCATGAATAAATAAAGATTTTCTAGGAAATACTAAGTTAAAAAAAATTGGCTGAGAAATGGCAAAACCAATGACCACATAAGAAGTTGAAAAATCTGTACAAGATTTATGTTCTATATAGATGCTGGGCCCAAAGGAGAGCTTTTAAAGCCCCCAAAGGCAGATTATTCTCATATTATTTTTGCTATCCCCCAAAAATACACATGCACACCCACAGACAGGACAAAGGAAACTTTAGGATTACAGGTGGTTGCTAGAATGGCCCTAATAATTCACTGTCCCTCTATCTTTACCCCAAGGACCGTGTAGCTTTGGGGCTGGGATATGACTTTGCCCATTTCCCTATCCCTTGATTCTGGGTTTGACTACCTGACACATAATGGAATGTTAGCAGGTAGGACCCAAGCAGAGACTTGAAATGGGCTTTCGCATTAGGGCTTGTTCCATCTTGTTCCTCCACCTTCCTGTGAGAAGGAGCCTGGGCTAGCCTGCTGGAGAGAAGGACAGACATGTGGAGTGGAGCCCAGTCACCCTGTGGACAGTAGACGCACAAACACACCAGCAAGCCTTGCAGAGACCAGAACTGCTCAATGTCAACCCCCGACTTCCAGAGTCACGAGCCAAAGAAATCTTTTACTGTTTGAAGCCACTGACTTTGGGGCAGTTTATTAAGCAGTATATGTCAATACACAAATGATATAAAACTGCTTTGCGGGCCTCCCTGGTGGTGCAGCGGTTGAGAGTCTGCCTGCCGATGCAGGGGACATGGGTTTGTGCCCCAGTCCGGGATGATCCCACATGCCGCAGAGCGGCTGGGCCCGTGAGCCATGGCCGCTGAGCCTGCGCGTCCGGAGCCTGTGCTCCACAACGGGAGAGGCCACAGCAGTGAGAGGCCTGCGTACTGCAAAAAAAAAAAAAAAAAAAAAAAAAACCGCTTTGCCTACTTAATAGAGATGTGAACAACCTTAATTAGAACATTAGGAAATTAAATTCAGCAGCATGTTAAAAATATGATACAGAGTTGGATATGTCCCCAAAATGTAAGGAGATTTTGATATTGAGAAATCCATCAATGAATAATTATAGCTATAAGCCAATGAGTATTTATATCAGTAGGTCAAAAGATTAAAAGCGGGGGGAAGATGCAGTGCCTCATTAAGGGTCTAAAAGGCAGTTAGTAAATTCGAAATCCAATACTGATTTTTTTTTAATTCCTACTTGAAAATCAGAAATAGAGTTTTCCTTGAAATAATGAACTTGCATCTTAAATCTACAGTCAATATCATAATCAATGGTGAAATGCCAGGGGCCTTCACATTAAAGACCAAACATAAGAGAGATTCCTGCTATTTGCACAAGTGTTTTGAAACTGTTGTTTATGTTTGAGAGACTGCAATAAAACAATAAAAAATAATTCAGAGAAATAAATGTTTAAAAAGAGAAATTACTTATAGGTGACATGATTAGTTACCTAAGAAACTCAAGAAAATCAACTGAACATCTACTAAAACCAGCAAGACATTTTAATAAACACACTAGTCCCAGAATTTATATATATATATCAATATAAGAAAATGCCATTACTAAAATAACATTGAAAATTGGATCCCATTTAGTGACAAGAAAAATAAAATAACTAAGGAAAAAAACACCTAAAAATGCTTAGTAAGAAATGGATGATAGTGCTGTTCATCCAAAATTTTGACTCACAACAGAGCAGTGCCATAATATATAAATAGCTCTTCACAAGTCAATATGAGAAGACAAATAGCTCAACAACAAAGTGACCAAAGGATGTGAATTACTATTCAAGAAAAGAATAACAAATAGCTGACAAACCTAAGGGGGAAAGTTCAACTACATTATTAAGTATTTAAAGAGAATATCCTGCCCCCATCCCCTTCACCTGCCCCATCCTTGTTTCTGTGTGTAGGAACTTCTATTAGAGAAGTACTCCTGACCTCGCCTCCAATCCTAGCTCCTCCAGGGAAGGAAAGAGACGGAAGAGGCTGGGAAGAGAAACTGGGTTTCATGGCTCCATTTATGGGTTCTCCCTCCTTGGATCTGTCCACTGCGCATTCATCCTGGTCTACTCTCTGCCATACGTTAAGGGTAGCAACCCTGTGAGGCAAGTCTGACACTGGCCAGCAGGACAGATGACTCTCAAATCTGGAAGTGAAATAGCAGCAGGTCCACTCGGCCACAGATGGAAACTAAATCCTCCAATCAGCTTTCTAGTAATAATGGATGGTTTGATCTCTTACGGTTGTGAGCAATCAATGAGCTCTGAATCTAAGAGGAGAAAGCGGTGTTACTTATTGGACTCCTAAAGCCCCAACAATAAATGTTAAATGTGAATTAAACTATTTTAACCTAGAAAATTAGCAAAGAAAATGAGATGATAACTGACAACCATAAGGCCACTAGTTGGTTATGAAGAGGCTTCAGAAAAGCAGGCAGGAAGATCATAAGCATGATAAGTGTCACCTTCTAGAAGGCAAACTGTAACACGCAATACACGTTTTAGAAGGTGCTAACCCCTCTCTGTTTATCCACAACTTTAATGCAATCTGGCTCCCATCTATTGTGATTTCTTTCTAGATTCTAACGTTTATGCAGAAAATAAGTGAGATGGTACAGAAAAATACTGAAAGAATTGTATAAGGGGTTTTGATCTACCAGATATTAGCAATATCAAGCAGCAGTACTTAAGTGTGCAGCACTGGTATATGACAGACAGATCAATAGAAGTGAATGAAAGTGAGGAAATGGAAAATTTAGTATACAATCGAGGTAGCATTTCAAATCAACTGAAGTAAAATAGTGGTCATGACTGGGTAGCCATCTGAACAGCAAATGGATTCCTATTCTCACTCTTAATATCAAAATAAATGCTAGGTGGATCAATGATTTAGTGTAAGAAAAATAAAACTATAAAACTACTGGATGAAAATGCTGGTACCACACTAACTGCATGCAGCCTTTCTGGATCTCACAGCTGGATGCAGGCTCCTTCTCATGACTCCTATGATAACTAAGGGTAGCAACCCCATGAGGCTAAATCTGATATTGTCCAACAGGACAATAAGTTTAAAAATATACATTCTAATCTCTGTAGCAACTACTAAAAAATAACCATAATCAAATTAGGAAATATAGCTAAAAATAATGAAATATTAAAACAACTCCATCAAAAAGAAAAACATATTGGGCAAATATGAAAGAGTAAGATAATGAACTTAACTCCCCATAGGAATAATTACATTAAATGTAATTGGATTAACTGTTCCACTTTAAAGGAAGAGACCCTCAGAACGGATTAAAATGCAAGGCCAGCTATTTACTACCTATAGGAAATGCACTTTAGGCATCAATACAAAGCCAGGTTGAAAATAATAAATAAATAAAAATGGAAAAAGACATTCCATGCATACATATGCATGCACTAAATAAGCATAAGAAAGTGGAGGTAGCTATATTAATATCAGTCAAAGTAGACTGAAAGACAAGAATTAGCACCTGAGATCAAGGTGAATTAGCACCTGAGATCAAATTTCATAGTGATAAACTGGTCAATTCATCAAACAGACGTAACAATCCTAGGTGTATATAAACCTGGGAAGAGTTTCAAAATACATGAAGAAAACTGACAGAATTGAAAGGAGAATTAGATCAATTGCCAACTCTAGTTAAAGGTTATACTACCTTCCCTGTAATTGACAGAAATGGTAAACAAAAAAATCAGTAGGCTTATAGAAGATTTGACAACACCATCCACCAATTTTGTTATTTATAGAACACTACCCCATCCAACAGCTACAGAATACATGTTCCTTTCAACTGCTTATGGGATAAATACAGACTATAAGCTGGGGTATAAAACAAGTCTCAACAAGTGTAAACAGGGAAATCATAAAGACCCTATTATTCTTAGATTACAAGAAAGTGAAATTAAAAATTAAAAACAGAAAGATACCTTTTAAAATCCTCAAATACATGGACATTAAGTAGTGTATTTCCAAATAAGCTAAGGTCAATGAATTAAATTACAAGAAGTATAAATATATTGAGCTGAATGATAGTGAAAATACAGCATATAAAAATTTATGATATGCAGCTGAAGACTTGAAGCTAAGCAAATAAAGATGTGATTACAGGGATGCTTATATTTTCAAATGTTTATATGGGAAAATGAAAAAGGTTTTATGTCAATAATCTAAAGATCCACCATAAAAATAGCAAATCAGAGACAAAGTAGAAGGAAAGAAATGCTAAAGCACAGAAATAATTGAAATAGAAAACAAAAAAAAAAGAGAAAAATCTTTGAAATGAAAAGTGGGTTTTTCAAAAACATTCATAAAACTGTTAAATTCCTAGCAAGATGAAAGAAAAAGTGAGAGAAATCACAACTTATCAGTTTCAGGAATTAAAGAGAGGGCATCATTATAAGCATGGGCATTAAAATGGTAAAAAATTAGGGAAAATGTTATGCCAGTAAATCTGTTAACCTGGATGACATGGACATGTTCTTTAAAAGACACAAATTACCAGAGAGAGACCTTCAAGATGGCGGAGGAGTGAGACGTGGAGATCACCTTCCTCCCCACAAATACATCAGAAATACATCTTCATGTGGAACAACTCCTAGAGAACACTTACTGAACGCTGGCAGAAGACCTCACACCTCCCAAAAGGCAAGAAACTCCCCACGTACCTGGGTAGGGCAAAAGAAAAAAGGAAAAACAGAGACAAAGAATAGGCACTGGACCTGCACCAGTGGGAGGGAACCATGAAGGAGAAAATGTTTCCGCACACTAGGAGGAACCTTCGCGGGCGGAGACTGCGGGTGGCGGAGGGGGAAGCTTCGGGGACACGGAGGAGAGTGCAGCCACAGGGGCGCAGAGGGCAAAGCGGAGAGATTCCCGCACAGAGGATCGGTGCCGACCGGCACTCACCAGCCCGAGAGGCTTGTCTGCTAGCCCGCCGGGGCGGGCGGGGCTGGGAGCTGAGGCTTGGGCTTCGGTCGGAGCGCAGGGAGAGGACTGGGGTTGGCGGCGTGGACACAGCCTGCAGGGGGCTACTGCGCCACGGCTGGCCGGGAGGGAGTCCGGGGAAAAGTCTGGACCTGCCGAAGAGATGAGGGACTTTTTCTTGCCTCTTTGTTTCCTGGTGCGCGAGCAGAGGGGATTCAGAGCACTGCTTAAAGGAGCTCCAGAGACGGGCGTGAGCCGCGGCTAACAGTGCGGACCACAGAGACGGGCATGAGACGCTAAGGCCGCTGCTGCCGCCACCAAGAAGCCTGTGTGTGAGCACAGGTCACTCTCCACACCTCCCCTCCCGGGAGCCTGTGCAGCCCGCTGCTGCCAGGGTCCCGGGATCCAGGGACAACTTCCCCGGGAGAATGCACGGCACACCTCAGGCTGGTGCAACGTCCCGCGAGGCCGCCGCAGGCTCCCCAAGCATCCGTACCCCTCCCTCCCCCCGGCCTGAGTGAGCCAGACCCCCTGAATCAGCGGCTCCTTTAACCCTGTCCTGTCTGAGCGAAGAACAGACGCCCTCAGGCGACCTACATGCAGAGGTGGGGCCAGATCCAAAGCTGAACCCCGGGAGCTGTGCGAACAAATAAAAGAAAGGGAAATCTCTCCCAGCAGCCTCAGGAGCAGCAGATTAAATCTCCACAATCAACTTGATGTACCCTGCATCTGTGGAACACCTGAATAGACAACGAAACATCCCAAAATTGAGGCGGCGGACTTTGGGAGCAAGGATATACATATTTTTTTCCTTCTTCTCTTTTTGTAAGTGTGTATGTGTATGCTTCTGTGTGTGATTTTGTCTGTATAGCTTTGCTTTTACCATTTGTCCTAGCGTTCTGTCTGTCCTTTCTTTTTAATCTTGCTTTTTTTTTTAGTATAGTTTTTAACACTTCTTATCATTGGTGGATTTGCTTTTTGGTTTAGTTGCTCTCTTCTTTCTTTCTTTCTCTTTTTTTTATTACTCTTCAATTTTTTTATTTTAGAAATTATTTATTTTTTATTTTCAAAAGTTTATTTTATTTTATACTTTTCTTTCTTTCTTTCTTTTTTACTCCCTTTTCTTCTGAGCCGTGTGGCTGACAGGGTCTTGGTGCTCCAGCTGGGTGTCAGGCCTGTGCCTCTGAGGTGGGAGAGCTGAGTTCAGGACATTGGTCCACCAGAGACTTCCCGGCTCCACGTAATATCAAACAGCAAAAGCTCTCCCAGAGATCTCCATCTCAACGCTAAGATGTTGAGCTCCACTCAACGACCAGCAAGCTACAGTGCTGGACACCCTATGCCAAACAACTAGCAAGACACGAACACAAACCCATCCATTAGCAGAGAGGCTGCCTAAGATCATAATAAGGTCACAGACACCCCAAAACACACCACTGGACGTGGTTCTGACCACCAGAAAGACAAAATCCAGCCTCATCCACCAGAAAATAGGCTCTAGTCCCCTCCACCAGGAACCCTACACAACCCACTGAAACAACCTTAGCCACTGGGAAAAGACACCAAAAACAACAGGAACTGCAAACCTGCAGCCTGCGAAAAGGAGACACCAAACACAGTAAGTTAAGAAAAATGAAAAGACAGAGAAACGTAGAGCATATGAAAGAGCAAGGCAAAAACCCAGCAGCCCAAACAAAAGAAGAGGAAATAAGCAGTCTACCTGAAAAAGAATTCAGAATAATCATAGTAAAGATGATCCAAAATCGTGGAAATAGAATGGAGAAAATACAAGAAACGTTTAACAAGGACCTAGAAGAACTAAAAAGCAAACAAACGATGAACAACACAATAAATGAAATTAAAAATTCTCTGGAAGGAATCAATAGCAGAATAACTTAGGCAGAAGAACAGATAAGTGACCTGCAAGATAAAATAGTGGAAAAAACTACTTCAGAGCAGAATAAAGAAAAAAGAATGAAAAGAATTCAGGACAGTCTCAGAGACCTCTAGGACAACATTAAACGCACCAACATTCGAATGATAGGGGTCCCAGAAGAAGAAGAGATAAAGAAACAGACTAAGAAAATATTTGAAGAGATTATAGTTGAAAACTTCCCTAATATGGGTAAGGAAATAGTTAATCAAGTCCAGGAAGCACAGAGAGTCCCATACAGGATAAATCCAAGGAGAAACACGCCAAGACACATATTAATAAAACTATAAAAAATTAAACACAAAGAAAAAATATTAAAAGCAGCAAGGGAAAACCAACATACAAGTGAATCGCCATAAGGCTAACAGCTGATCTTTCAGCAGAAACTCTGCAACCACAAGGGAGTGGCAGGACATATTTAAAGTGATGAAAGGGAAAAACCGACAACCAAGATTACTCTACCCAGCAAGGATCTCATTGAGATCCGATGGAGAAATTAAAACCTTTACTGACAAGGAAAAGCTAACAGAATTCAGCAGCACCAAACCAGCTTTACAACAAATGCTAAAGGAACTTCTCTAGGCAGGAAACACAAGAGAAGGAAAAGGCCTATAATAACAAACCCAAAACAATTAAGAAAATGGTAATAGGAACATACATATTGATAACTACCTTAAATGGAAATGGATTAAATGCTCCAACCAAAAGTCATAGACTGGCTGAATGGATACAAAAACAAGACCCATATATATGCTGTCTACAAGAGACCAACTTCAGACCTAGGGACACATACAGACTGAAAGTGAGGGGATGGACAAAGATATTCCATGCAAATGGAAATCAAAAGAAAGCTGGAGTAGCAATTCTTATATCAGACAAAATAGACTTTAAAATAAAAGCTATTACAAAAGACAAAGAAGGATACTACACAGTGATCAAAAGATCAATCCAAGAAGAAGATATAACAATTGTAAACATTTATATACCCAACATAGGAGCACCTCCATACATAAAGCACATGCTAACAGCCATAAGGGGAAATCGACAGTAACATAATCACAGTAGGGGGCTTTAACATCCCACTTTCACCAGTGGACAGATCATCCAAAATTAAAATGAATAAAGAAACACAAACCTTAAATGATACATTAAACAAGATGGACTTAATTGATATTTATAAGACACTGCATCCAAAAACAACAGAATACACTTTCTTCTCAAGTGCTCATGGAACATTCTCCAGGATAGATCATATCTTGGGTTGCAAATCAAGCCTTGGTAAATTTAAGAAAATTGAAATCGTATCAAGTATCTTTTCTGACCACAATGCTATGAGACTAGACATCAATTACAGGAAAGCATCTGTAAAAAATACAAACACATGGAGGCTAAATAATACACTACTTAATAACCAAGAGATCACTAAGAAATCAAAGAGGAAGTAAAAAAATACCTAGAAACAAATGAAAATGAAAACACGATGACCCAAAACCTATGGGATGCAGCAAAAAAAGTTCTCAGAGGGAAGTTTATTACAATACAATCCTACCTCAAGACACAAGAAACATCTCAAATAAACAACCTAACCTTACACCTAGAGCAATTAGAGAAAGAGGAACAAAGAAACCCCAAAGTTAGCAGAAGGGAAGAAATCATAAAGATCAGATCAGAAATAAATGAAAAAGAAATGAAGGAAACGATAGCAACGATCAATAAAACTAAAAGCTGGTTCTTTGAGAAGATAAATAAAATTGATAAACCATTAGCCAGACTCATCAAGAAAAAAGGGAAAAGACTCAAATCAATAATTAGAAATGAAAAAGGAGAAGTAACAACTGACACTGCTGAAATACAAGAGATCATGAGGGATTACTACAAGCAATATATGCCAATAAAATGGGCACCCTGGAAGAAATGGACAAATCCTTAGAAAAGCACAACCTTCCGAGACTGAAGCAGGAAGAAATAGAAAACATAAACAGACCAATCACAAGCACTGAAATTGAGACTGTGATTAAAAATCTTCCAACAAACAAAAGCCCAGGACCAGATGGCTTCACAGGCGAATTCTATCAAACATTTAGAGAAGAGCTAACACCTATCCTTCTCAAACTCTTCCAAAATATAGCAGAGGGAGGAACACTCCCAAACTCATTCTACGAGGCCACCGTCCTCCTGATACCAAAACCAGACAAAGATGTCACAAAGAAAGAAAACTATAGGCCAATATCACTGATGGACACAGATGCGAAAATCATCATCAAAATACTAGCAAATAGAATCTAACAGCACATTAAAAGGATCATACACCATGATCAAGTGGGGTTTAACCCAGGACTGCAAGGATTCTTCAATGTATGCAAATCAATCAATGTGATACACCATATGAACAAACTGAGGGATAAAAACCATATGATCATCTCAGTAGATGCAGAAAAAGCTTTCAACAAAATTCAACCCCCATTTATGATAAAATTCCTCCAGAAAGTAGGCATAGAGGGAACTTACCTCAACATAATAAGGTCATATATGACCAACCCACAGCCAACATCATGCTCAATGGTGAAAACTGAAACCATTTCCACTAAGATCAGGAACAAGAAAAAGTTGTCCACTATTATTCAACATAGTTTTGGAAGTTTTAGCCTCAGCCGTCAGAGAAGAAAAAGAAATAAAAGGAATCCAAATCGGAAAAGGAGAAGTCAAACTGTCACTGTTTGCAGATAACATGATACTATACATAGAGAATCCTAAAGATGCTACCAGAAAACTACTAGAGCTAATCAATGAATTTGGGAAAGTAGCAGGATACAAAATTAATGCACAGAAATTTCTTGCATTCCTATATATTAATGATGAAAAATCTGAAAGAGAAATTAAGGAAACACCCCATTTACCACTGCAACAAAAAGAATAAAATACCTAGGAATAAACCTACCTAAGGGGACAAAAGACCTGTATGCAGAAAACTATATGACACTGATGAAATAAAGATGATACAAACAGAAGGAGAGATATACCATGTTCTTGGATTGGAAGAATCAACACTGTGAATATGACTATAGTACCCAAAGCAATCTACAGATTCAATGCAATCCCTATCAAACTACCAATGGCATTTTTCACAGAACTAGAACAAAAAAATTCACAATTTGTATGGAAACACAAAAGATCCCAAATAGCCAAAGCAATATTGAGAAAGAAAAACGGAGCTAGAGGAATCAGGCTCCTGGACTTCAGACTATACTACAAAGCTACAGTAATCAAGACAGTATGGTACTGGCACAAAAACAGAAATACAGATCAGTGGAACAGCATAGAAAGCCCAAAGATAAACCCAAGCACATATGGTCACCTTATTTATTTTATTTTTTTTGTGGTATGCGGGCCTCTCACTGTTGTGGCCTCTCCCGTTGCGGAGCACAGGCTCCGGACATGCAGGCCCAGCAGCCATGGCTCTTGGGCCTAGCCGCTCTGCGGCATGTAGGATCTTCCCAGACTGGGGCACGAATCCATGTCCCCTGCATCGGCAGGCAGACTCTCAACCACTGCGCCACCAGGGAAGCCCTGGTCACCTTATTTTTGATAAAGGAACAAGAATATAGAATGGAGAAAAGACAGCCTCTTCAGTAAGTGGTGCTGGGGAAACTGGACAGCTACATGTAAAAGAATGAAATTGGAATGCTCTCTAACACCATACACACAAAAAACCTCCAAATGGATTAAAGACCTAAAGATAAGGCCAGACATTATAAAACTCTTTGAGGAAAACATAGGCAGAACACTCTATGACATAAATCACAGCAAGATCCTTTTCGACCCACCTCCTAGAGAAATGGAAATAAAAACAAAAATAAATGGGACCTAATGAAACTTAAAAGCTTTTGCACAGCAAAGGAAACCATAAACAAGATGAAAAGACAGCACTAAGAATGGGAGCAAATATTTGCAAATGAAGCAGCTGACCAAGGATTAATCTCCAAAATTTACAAGCTGCTCATGCAGCTCAATATCAAAAAAAAAACCCAATCCAAAAATGGGCAGAAGACCTAAATAGACATTTCTCCAAAGAAGACATACAGATTGCCAACAAACACATGAAAGAATGCTCAACATCACTAATCATTAGAGAAATGCTAATGAAAACTATAATGAGGTATCACCTCACACTCGTCAGAATGGCCATCACCAAATAATCTACAAACAGTAAATGCTGGAGAGGGTGTGGAGAAAAGGGAACCCTCTTGCACTGTTGGTGGAAATGTAAATTGATACAGCCACTATGGAGAATAGTATGGAGGTTCCTTAAAAAACTAACAATAGAACTATCATTCGACCCAGCAATCCCACTACTGGGCATATACCCAGAGAAAACCATAATTCAAAAAGAGTCATGTACCACAATGTTCATTGCAGCTCTATTTACAATAGCCAGGACATGGAATCAACTTAAGTGTCCATTGGCAGATGAATGGATAAAGAAGATGTGGCACATATATACAATGGAATATTACTCAGCCATTAAAAGAAACGAAATTGAGTTATTTGTAGTGAGGTGGGTGGACCTAGAGTCTATCATACAGAGTGAAGTCAGAAAGAGAAAAATACTGTGTGCTAACACATATATATGGAATCCAAAAAAAAAAAATGGTTATGAAGAACCTAGGGGCGGGGCAGGAATAAAGACGCAGATGTAGAGAATGGACTTGAGGACATTGGGAGGGGCAAGGTTAAGATGGGACAAAGTGAGAGAGTGGCATGGACTTATATACACTACCAAATGTAAAATAGATAGCTAGTGGGAAGCAGCCACATAGCAGAGGGAGATCAGCTCGGTGCTCTGTGACCACCTAGAGGGGTGGGATAGGGAGGGTGGGAGGGAGACACAAGAGAAAGGAGATATGGGGATATATGTATATGTATAGCTGATTCATTTTGTTATATAGCAGAAATTAACACACCATTGTAAAGCAATTATAGTCCAATAAAGATGTTAAAAGAAAAAAGGAAACTGAAAAAAAAATTCAAAATTAAAAAAAAATAAGAGACCCAAATTACAAAAACTGGCACAGAATGAGAAATGTCTATATGGCCATACACCTGTTAAAAAAGTTGAATTCATGATTAATTCCCTCTCCCAACACACACACACACACACACACACACACACACACACGCACACACACCTGGGAAAAGAATGGGCCTGCTAGTCTGTAAACTTAAATAGTTCATAGTCCCAGAACTATACCTAAATAGGCCAGCCAGTTCTTATTCATAAAAATTTTTCAGCAACATGAATTTCACTCTTCCTTTGATAACCTACTTCAATTGTACATGAGCTGGCCTTAGTTTTTATGCTATTTATGCAAAGGAGTGATGGTAAACCACCAAGAGAAAAATGTTTTATAAAAATAAATAGGGCACAACCTTAAGAAATGTACTTAAGAAAATTACTGTGAGTTTATCAACAATAAACTTTGATGTTTTCAAACATTTTTCTATAAAAATGTTTTTCCCCAAACCACTGAAATCACCCAACATGGACATAAATAAAAGGATAACCAAGGCCAATATAAGGAAACAATATAAAACAAAGTAAAATTCGTGATTTGCAAATTAGGCTGTTGTGAGGTTTTGTGGTTTGCTTTTTGTTGCTTTTGTAGATGCTGAAGTTGAGTCTGTTTTACAAAGAGTCATTTAATCCTCCAATTGAATATTGACTCATTTGGGTCAAAACCATTTGAAAAGTTTAAAATGTGGGGAGAGGGACTAAAAAGGAAAAAAGTGAATATGCAGTTCGGTTTATCTTCACCAGGTCAGTAGATATTGCTAGGGAAAATTCAAAGCCAAATCAGTACAGAGACTCATACATATCCATCCTTCCATCTGTGTGCTTCTCAGTGAGATGACAGCAATAAGCTAAAACTGATAGAACACTCTTCAACTTTTATTAAATGATCAGCTCCTATCTTCTAGCCAATAAAAATAACGTTCAAAGAAGAGTTTCATAGTATTCCCTGGAGCTGTTTCTTTTGGATCACGCATAGATACTAGCTGCCTTTTCTATACCCAACATTGGGACACCTGGTCTTTTTAAAACAGATTTTCCAAATGTGCTCATTCATTTACACGAAAGTTTGTACAAAGACAAAACGTTTCAGTAAAGAGTCTGGCTTCAGTGAACCACATTTGCTTAAAAGAAAAAGAAGCACATGAAGTGGGGCTCTTCACTCATTGTGCCAATATTTATTCAACAGCTGGGGTGTGCTAAGCGCTAGGGACATCAGAGAGGAAGATGGATATGGTCTCTGTCACCACAGAGCTTAAATTCTACCCAGGAAGACGAACGAATCCTCTGATAGAGAAACAGCACTTTGAGCGTGCTTAACAAGGGGAACTCTCCTCCCCTGGAGTGGGGCAGTGAGGAACGGGGTGCCCTGAAGCAGTGATGTCCAGCTAAGTAGGAGTGAGGCCAAATGCTGTCAGGCAGAAGCAAAGAATTCACTGCAGCTCAAAAGGACACACAACAGTTGAAGAGTTAAGGAATAAAAAGGCAGAAACACACAACCACCTTACTAAGAGGATGCTGCGACCAGTTCTGGCACCTGTATGTAGTAAGATGATAGCTCTGCAAACAGAAGCTTCCAGCTGTCAAGGCCACACTGATATTAACAACGCTCATTAGCAAGTAATTCGTGGTGGTGGACAGACTGTTGAGATGGTTCCCAAAGACCCTGCTTCCTGGTACTCACTCCTGGTGTAATCTCCTCCCCGAGAGACAGGCTGCCCCGGCGCACGGCTTCTGCCCAGTGGAATGTAGCAATAATTTCCATGATTAGCTTACAAAGACTTGTGACTCTTTTCTTTCTGGCAGATGCTCTCTACTGCCTTCTCAGCGTTCTGGCTTTGATGAAGCTGCAGTGTTGGAGGGGTGACTGTCAGGGACATGACAGAGGCCTCCAGCCAGTGGTCAGCTAGGAGCCGAGACCCCGGTCAACAGTTCTCCAGGAACTGCATTCTGCCAACAGCCACACGAGCTTGGGAGCAGATGCTTTCCCCATGCAGCCTTCAGACAAGAGCCCGAACATGGCTCACCCTGGATGGCAGCCTGGGAAAGAAGCTGAAGCAAAGGTCCCGCTAAGCTGTGCCCACATCCTGCCCCACAAAACTGTGAAGTCGTGAATGTGTGTTATTTGAAATCACTAAGTTGTGTAATTTGTTACACAGCAATTCACAACGAACACACTCATGCATGTGCATTTAGAATTTTAATATTTTCTACAGCCATCCCAGAGAAAAGCGATCAGGGTGAGTCCTGTGGTTTATCTGTGAGCGAGAACAGAGGACCATGTGAGTAATCATCCAACAGTAAGTTTCCCGCTGTAGAGACAACATTTTAGCTAAGTCCACACGTTCCTTTAATGAAGAAACAAAGGGCCAGAGATATTGGACTTTGAAAATGGGTCACTAGGAACTTCCCTGGCGGTCCAGTGGTTAAGACCCCACTCTTCCACTGCAGGGGGCACGGGTTTGATGCCTGGTCGGGGAACTAAGATCCCACACGCCACACAGCGAGGCCAAAAAAAAAAAAAAAAGAAAACAGAAAATGGGTCACTAGTCCTATCTTTCCTGTGACTCCCTGAAGGTCAGGACCCACCCCCAGGAAAAGTCCCCGGGGTCTACACAGTAGAAGCCTCAAGTATTGCTCTAGTCGGTGCCTTCCTAGAAAGATGAGCTGTTCTCTCCTCAAACCCTGATGCCCCCCTATCAACACAAGATGGGTCAGCTGCAAAGGGTTCTGAATCTGGACAGACACTTGGAAATTCTGGTTCTTCCTATGGTAGCCCAGTGGTTTGTCACGTGGACTCTGAAATCAGCTGTCTCGTTTGGTCCCGACTCAGCCTCTCATCAGAAGCAGGGGCTAAAGCAAGTCACAGGTTCTCCTTGCCTTCGTCCCTGCTTCTGTAAAATGGATATAAAAATGGCACACACCTCCCAGGGCTGTGAGATTTTAAAGAGAGAACTGGTGGAAAAGGCTTAACCCAGTGCCTTCCATTTCTGTAGTTCCTATTTGTACAGTAATTCAGGTACAAAACTCCAGTTGTGCTACCTGCTAGCTGTGTGTCTTTGTGCAATTTTAACTTCCTGAGCTCAGCTTTCCTATCTGGAAAAGATAGTGACCATATATCTACCTCCCAGGTGAGTGGTAAGGATGGACTGAGAACAAAGTAAAGCTCACAGAACAGTGCCAGTATACAGAAACCACAAAAGCAAAAATGCCTGTATGGAATCCCTTAATTCTGTCCTCAAAGCATGAGCAATTACCATAAGGAGCTATGACTGTTATTCAGGCACAAAGGTAAAACTGTAACCAGGAGCCCTTGGGTGTTGTCTGATAATATGTTGAACTAAGACTGAGTGGACATTTTTGAAAACGCATTTGCTTCCTTGTAACTCAGGGGAGATGGTAGCTGGAACCAACAGTTTAAGAAAGATTATGGAGATAAACAATCTTGGCAGTGGGGGGAAATATCTTTCCATTGACTTATTTTTTTCTATAAATTGGGAAAATAACACCATTCAGTCTTGGTGGAACATTTCTGTCAGATTCTGGAATGCTCTAAATTTGCATTCACTGGAACCACAAGGATGCAGAGCCTCTCACTGGCTGCACTGCTGTAATCACATACTCTAAGTGGTAATCCACACAAAAGTTAAGAGCGTACATCTATGCTTCCCCCATAAAATGTGAAAGATTCCTTTCTATCCCTACAGCAATTCTTATTAACACCTACCCAGCACCCCGATGAGCGTGTTCAATTTTATTTTCCTTTTTGCAATTCTACTCTTAGTTCTCCTCCCAAACCCCTTTCTCAAGAAGCCAAGAAGCTGGGGGGGCTGGGAAAATGACCCTGGCCTGGGTCTCCTTCTCCAATCCTGATGTCCTGCCCATAATGTGCCCCATACAATAGAGAAGTAGGAAACTAACGCACGTGTTGTTTGCCATGACTAAGTGATATTTGCAAGAGTTGACACTATTAAGGCAATCTCAAATGGTCCTTGTTAACAAAGAGATGCCCTAACCCAAGGTCAATAAAAGCGAAGAATGAAACATGAGATTTAAGGTGGGAAAAAAAGGAGCAAAAATGTCCGGCTTTCCCAAACCTCTGTTGACCTTTGGGGTTCACTTGTACACCCATCTACCAAGAGCAGGAGGGGAAGGTGGTTGATGTTGAGAAATGCATGTCTCCCAAGACAGGAGAGCAAATCCACATCACTGAAGGACCGGGGGAACATGTGCCCCGCAATCTAAAGGGCAGACTTTAAATTACAAGATGCTTTATATACACAATTGATACTATGTATAAAATAGACAACTAATGAGAACCTACTGTATAGCACAGGGAACTCAATGCTATGTGGTGACCTAAATGGGAAGGGAATCCGAAAATAAGGGGATATATATACATGTATCGCTGATTCACTTTGCTGTACCGTAGAAACTCACATAGCATTGGAAAGCAACTATACTCCAATTAAAATGTTAAAAAATAAATAAATTACAGAATGCTTTTTCCAACATTTCCCTCATTCAATGGTCTCTGCAACCCAGTGAGACTGGCTGTCTCCGTACTCTTCTTTGACGAATAAGGAAACCAAAGTTCAGAAAGACTGCATAGGTTCCTCAAGGTCACAGAGCTATAAAGGGGCCAAGTGAGAACTCAGAGCCAGGCCTTCTCACTCCAAAATTCTGGCCAAGATCCCAGCGAGCCTTCAATGTCATTACTACAGCAGGAGAACACATGAAATCCACATGGAAGTGACATCAGGGGAAGTAAGTCAAAGAAATCTCATTATTTGATGCCACTTATGCCCATAAGAGAAGCAGAAACTTCTCTTAGGGATCTTTTGTGCTTTAGACAGCTGTCTTGACTTGGCTTTTCAAACTACATCCTAGCCAGTCCCTTCTGCCACCCTTGTTGGAATCACTTTCTTACTGGGCCTCTGTAACCAACAGCGTGGCTCTCAGCTGTGTTGAGTGGACAATGAGGGTTAAAAAGCACTTTAAGGGTGAGCAGAGACAAGAAAAAGAGACTGAAACGTGTGTCAGCTTTGAGAGGAAGTTTCAGGAGGACCATCTATTACAGCTGAATAAGACTTTCCCTACTAAGAAATTGGAAACAAAACTTAATGAACTGAGTAGACAAAATCTGACACATCCAAATTTACATGACAAATCAGGCATCTGATTTTTCTAGATAAGTCAGCAGAGTCATCAATCTCTATGGGATCATATTATTCATTCCAAAAGGTACAAAGGTATACAGATGAGGGTTTCAATCATCAGCTCACCCCATTATACAATCCACTCTCTGTATCAGAATTTTAAAGCATGGAACAAATTTGATATACGCTCCTGGAAGGCTCATATGAATGGAATTCTGTTGACACCTGCGCTGGCAGAGGAATGGCTTCTGGGTGGGTGTGCTGGCCTTGTTTCCCAGCTGTTCTCATTTTGCCTCAGCCAGAGGGAGAAGGGAACAGCTGATGGCTTCACCCCCAAAGCCCAGCTTGGCCCCGTCATCAGCACATCTCACCCGTGCAGCTGCCAAGGCAAAGACTAACATACCAGCAGGAGAGCAGCTGACTTGCTTTTCTGACCGAGCTTTTGGAGCAGTATTGGAAGCCAAGAATCAGGGTACTGGGTGGGTTCAACTCATCTTCTGTACATCCTTAGGATCCACTCACTCCACATGCCAGGGGGTGAAGGTCTGCATGTGTTTCTCTCACCATCATATCCTTAGCCCCTGGTACAAATCCAGGATGACAGCAGGCAAATATACTGACTTAGAGAATCAAAGAATCAATGTGGGGGACTTCCAGTTCTGAAAGCGTGGTGGTGAACTGAACTGATGCAGATAGAAAACCTTCCCACTGCAAACACATAAAAAATGCTAAATAAAATGTGACATTTTTATAGTACATACATAACTAAACTAGAAAGAAAGGAAAGGAAATTACCAGGACCCATAAATAAAAGGAATTCATAGCCAGAGCATTCAAACACTGCCAACACCATGGAAATCTAGGAGACGCAGTAGATACAGGCCTTCAGTCTAGGAGCTGTAATTTTAATGACAGGAGGTATGATCTGGAACACATGAGATGGGAAACTGGAGCTGAGATCCTTGCAGAAAGCCAGCATTCTGCAGGACTGCCCTTCCAAGTTCAAGGGGCTAGAAAAACTCTACCAAATGCCCCAGGGAACAAAGTGGCTATGTTTACCCAGACTGCTGGTGAGAGTTAGGCAGTCTCCCGACAGAAATCAAAACTTCAAGCCTCCACATGGGTGTGGAGACCAAAATTACAATAACTATGTGGTGTAAGATTCCCAAGATGAGAAATTAACATAAAAACTGGCCTCAGATGAGTAAAACCTTTGAAACACCTATCATAAGTAAAACTCTGCTCTGCTGGACCTTTCACAATCCCAGGTGCATAGGACGCTCATGGAGGGGATAGTGGTGGAAAGGAAAAAACTGAAAATGAGTTCATAATTCAAAATTGCAAGGCATTAGAAGAGATAATTTATGACAATACAGATTCAGCACCCTAAGAATTAGAGACAATAGAATAATCTAAGAGGGATAACAACATATGCATCCCAAAGTTTTAAAGATGTAGAAGAAAACACAGAAGCCATAATGGGAGACAGTAAAAGGACATTATTTTTAATGATCTATCAGGTTTAAAAAAGAACAAAATTAAGCTTCTATAAATGAAAACTTAAAGGCATTGGAAATTGCAAAGTAAGTCCACAGACTGTTTAAACAGCAACCTAGACACAGCTCAAGAGAGAATTATGAAATGGAATCTAGATTGAGAGACGTCACCCAGAATGTAAAGCAGAGTGATAAAGAGACAAAGAGAAACAGCATGACTGAATGATAAGATCCAATTACATATAAAAAAGTTCCAAAGGAGATATAGAGAAAATAAGGGCAAGACAGTCATTGAAGAGATAATGACTAAGAACTTTCTATATTTGATTGCATGTAAGAAGCATGGCAAGGTCAGATATACATAAATTAAAAATGAGTCCATATCAAAAAACATGTTAATAAAACTACAGAACCACAAACAAACAAAAGACAACCTTAAAAGGAACCAGATAAAAAGGCAGGTCTAGTGCAAAAGAACAATCATTAAACTAAAGACGTCTCAACAGTGACAGTAGAGGCCAGCATACCATAGTTAATACCTGCTAAAGGACAGTAACTGTCAACCTAGAATTCTGTATATAGTTAAGCTAACATTTAAGAAAAAAAGAAAACAAGTATTTTCCAGTCAAACAAATACAGAGCATTTGCTATTCACAGACTTTCAACGCAACATGATTTTGATAAAAAGCAAACTGAATCCAAGAGGCAGAAGAGGTTTGCAAGAAGGCATGATGGAAAAAAAGGCACTGGTTACATTGGATAAATCAAAATAAGCCTGCACTACTAAAAACAAAAGCAAAGTCTGACACCACCCCACTATATTTTTTTGATGAGAGATGTGCTTCAAAGTGGTAGACTAAAATGCTAGACAGCAATAATAATAAATGGGAGAGACAATGAAAGACAAGGAAGCATTCTTGGCCAATTGTGGTATTTGGGAGGTGGCCAGAGTCACTGGCTACCTTTACACTTTGTTACTTGAAGTGCAACGTTTGATATTTAACAGTACTACTAAATTGTGGAAACCGGATATATAACCTCTAAATTAACAGAGCTGGAGAGAAGTAGGTGTAAATAATCCTTCAGCAATATAAAAGGAGACAGAAAAAAAAAGTGCCTAAAAATAGCAAAATTCAGTAAACTTTTAGTAAATAGAGAACAAAATGGAAGATGAGTTCAAAAACATCAAAGGTCACAATACACATGAAGGGATGGACCTAGTGAGTTAAGAGACAGCAATTATAAAGTTTTTAAATCTAGGCATATTTTGTTTGTAATAGACATATGTGAAAGATAATGACATGGAAAATTTGAAAGTAAAGAGATAGGAAAAGACATACCAGAAAAATATTAACCCAAAGAAAACTGATACAGTAATATTTGTCTTGGACACATCTGGAGCTGTACATAGTTGAATAGACACAACAAACTAGCCTCAAAATGTATGATGCAAAAACTGACAGAATTACAAGGAGAAATGGAAAATCCATGATTATATTAGATTCTTAAAACCTCTCTTAGACACAGAAATACTGAACGAGAAATGTTAGTCATAATATATGATATGACATCAGTTAACAAGCTTAATCTAATTGACATATCTAGAACCCTATACCCAATACTTAGAGCATATACATTATTTTTAAACACACATGTAATTTTTATAAAAATTTACCATGTATTAGCTCATAAGGAAAATTTCAAATGCATGAGAGTCAATAGGACACAGATCACTTTCTTTGACACCAGTGTAATAAAATCAGATATCAACAACAAAGATAACTAATCTTACCCAACCATTTAGAAAGCAAAACACACACACTCTCTCACATACACACCAATCAAAACATATGTGTAAATAACTTTGCACTCAAAAAATCATAATGCAAGGTATAGATTATTTTGGCCATGATGATAACACAAACCTAACAGCAAAACAATGAAAGCAGTAATTGGAGGGAAAAGTTCAGCTTAAATGAAAGAGCTTTCAGAAGAAGTGAGAAATAGAATAACAGTGTAAACCCCAAGAAAGTAGAAGAAAGGGACAGAAATTAATGAAATAGAAAACAAAAATAAAAGATCAACAAAAGAAAAATGCAGCAAAATTATTTCAGAAAGAAAGAGATCATATGAATAGCACTATAACCCTTGAGGAGATTAAATCAACTATTAGATTTCTGATGAAAAAACACCATGCTTTGATGATATTAAGTCAAGTTTCAACAACTGTTAAGGAAAAAATAACCTCTTATACCTAAGCTGTCCTAGGAATAGAAAAAGATGTAACTAAAACTTCCTAACTCACTTTCTGAGGCTAATAGTAAAGCTTTGAAATGAAAACTAAAAGATATTTGGAGAAAGGAAAATTAAAGACTAATGGTGGTTATCAACATTGTCCTACAGGGGCTAAAATCCTAAATAAAATTTTAGTAAATGGGATCCAACATTGTATTTTTAAAATGCACCCAAATCATGGAAGATTTATTCTAAGAATTCAAGGATGGTTTAACAACATAAAATCTATTAATATAATTCACTACACTACTAACAGAATAGAGGAGGGGGAAAAAACAAATGAAACAACAAATGAAAAACTAATCATACCAACAGATGCTGAGGAAAAGTTTTTAAAAAAAACTAAACAACTATGTTCATATGTTAAAAAGAAAACATTTTAGCAAACTAGCAGTATAGAGAAATGTTCTTAGTTTATATTAAAAAAAGATTAAATGACATACATAGCAAAATTTTGCAGTAAGCATCTTAATCAATAGTGAAAAGCTATTCTCATTAAAGTTGGGGGAAAAAAACCCAAAGACATTTGCAATCACCACTTTTGTTTATCATTGTAGTGGAGGTGCTAGCCAATGAAAGAAAAGAAATAAAAGAGGTAGAATGTAAAAGAACTGTAAAGGAAAAAACAAAAATTACCATCATTTTTAGATGATAATTAGAATTTCTATGAAGTTAGTCTACAAACAATTAGAACTAATAAAAATCAAGCATGGGGCTTCCTTGGTGGTGCAGTGGTTGAGAATCTGCCTGCCAATGCAGGGGACACGGGTTCTAGCCCTGGTCTGGGAAGATCCCACATGCCGAGGAGCAACTGGATCCGTGAGCCACAACTACTGAGCCTGTACGTCTGGAGCCTGTGCTCCGCAACAAGAGAGGCCGCCATAGTGAGAGGCCCGCGCACCGCGATGAAGAGTGGCTCCCGCTCGCAGCAACTAGAGAAAGCTCTCGCACAGAAATGAAGACCCAACACACCCAAAAATAAATAAATACATTTATTTAAAAAATCAAGCATGGTTGCTGAATTCAAAATCAAAGTACAAAAATCAGTAACATTTATTTATACTGAAAATGAAAATATCAATTAGAACTTTTTAAAAAATATAATTCCACAGATAAAACAAGAATAGCCATGAGCTGGTACTTGCTGAAGCTGAGTAATAGACACATGAGTGTTCATTATACCAGTCTGTCGACTTTTGCATATGTTTAAAATTTGCTGTAGTAAAATTTTTTAATTAAAAAAAATAGTGATGCCATTCAGAATAACAGTGAATCTAGTAAGTACTTAGAGTACCTTGAAATATATCTTACAAAGATGTGCAAGAACTTCAGAAAATTTTTTAACTTACTGAATAAAATTAAAGAAAACATATAAAGAAACGACCACATTTATGGCAGGAAGCTTTGATGTCATGGGAATGTCAAGTCTCCCCAAACTAATCTGTAAGTTCTCACTGAGTATTTTGAAGAACTTAGCAAGGAGATTCTAAAGTTCATATGAGATACTAGCATTTCAAGAATACTCAAGACAATTCTATAAAGGAGAGGAAGGGAGACAGGAAGAGGAAATTAACCTTTTTGAGCACTTAGCATGGGCCAGGCCCTGTTCAAAGCACTTTCCATGTATTATCTCATTTAATCTTCCTCACACCCCACCATGGGGGCAGATACTATTATTATCACCATTTCATAAAGGGAGTAACTGGGGAAAAAAGAGTTTTCATAATTTGACTGAGGTTTAGGGTGACCAACCATCATGGTTTGCCCAGCTCTGAGGGGTCCTGAGATGTAGGGTTTTCAGTATTGAAACTGCGAAACTCCTAACAACACAGGATGGTCACTCACCTTCCCAAGGTCACATGTCAGTAGGTGACAGAGCTGATATGCAAACCACGCCAAGCTGACCCCACTGTCTGCCCCCTATACCACCATATACCAACCAATTAAATATGTAAGACTCGTTATAGTACAGAATACTGAAAATAGTATGGTACTGAAAATAGGATAAATAAAAATAGTCCAGCAGAACAAGGAACCCAAAAGCATATCTGTCTAGACTTGGTGTTTATCAGAAGGAGGAAAGGATCCAATAAATGTTACTAGGGGGCTTCCCTGGTGCCTCAGTGGTTGAGAGTCCGCCTGCCGATGCAGGGGACACGAGTTTGTGCCCCGGTCCAGGAAGACCCCACATGCCGCGGAGCGGCTGGGCCTGTGAGCCATGGCCGCTGAGCCTGCACGTCCAGAGCCTGTGCTCCGCAACGGGAGAGGCCACAACAGTGGGAGGCCCGCGTACCGCAAAAAAAAAAAAAAAAAAAAAGTAAAATGTTACTAGGATGGTTGGTTATCTTATCTATATGAGGCAAAATAGACCATGCCCTCATACAACAAATAAAAATAAGTTCCAGTTATGCTAAAAGTGAGCAGCAAAAACTTAAAATTTAGAAGAAATTATAAAAATCTCTTTTGGAGCTCAGGAAAGAGAGAAGGATTTCTTAAACCACACTTAGAAAGAAAAAATGGGCAAATAATAAGTGATCCAAAGAAGAAACATAAAGAACAATATAAACACAGTTCTTAAGAAAAGTCTTAAAGTCTCTAGGAATCAGGAAAATACCAATAAAAACAATGAAATATTTCACATCCAGCTTGGCAACGTTTAAAAGTCTGAAAGTGCCAAGTATTGGCAAAAATATGAATAACCAGAACTCTCTAACAAGTAGGAATGAAAATGGGTGCAACCAATTTAGAAAGCAAAGTAGCAATGTATATCAAAGTAGAAAACTGGCTTACCCTCCGATTCAGCCATTCATTTGTAATAGCTTCCTTAGAGCTCACGCCTGTACATGAGGAGACAGGTACAAGTATCCTTGCACCAGTGCAATATCAAAAAGTAGGGGAAAACAGATATTTATCCACACAGGAGTGTACAATTTATGGTTTAACCATTCAATTAAAAGGAATGAAGCAAGCACATGTATCAGTAAGAATAAGTCTTTAAAAGCACACTGATTTTTAGAAAAGTGAGTTGCAGGACTTCCCTGGTGGCGCAGTGATTAAGAATTTGCCTGCCAATGCAGGTTCGAGCCCTGGTCCAGGAAGATCCCACATGCCGCGGAGCAACTAAGCCCGTGTGCCACAACTACTGAAGCCCGCATGCCTAGAGCCCATGCTCTGCAACAAGAGAAGCCACCACAATGAGAAGCCTGCACATCGCAACCAAGAGTAGCCCCCGCTCGCTGGAACTAGAGAAAGCCCGCATGCACCAATGAAGACCCAATGCAGCCAAAAATATATAAAAAAAAATAAAGCAAGTTGAAGAAGTCTGTTGTATACAGTAGGGTACCATTTATATAATATTTAATACATAAATAATATCAAATATTGATTAGAGATACATGTATATGTATAAACACACATATATATATTCTACCTACCAATTTCAGAATAGTGGCTGTCTTTTCAGAAAGAAGGTGAAGAACTGGATGGCTGGAGAGAATCAGGAGTGATTACAAATAAGCTTTAACATTTAACATATTTAAATTTTAAAAATTCTGAAGCATCTATAGTAAAACTTGGTTGGCAACAATATGGATGTGTAACTTATTCTATGTCTTTTTTTCAACTTTTACAATATTTCACATTTTGTGAAGGAATGGATAATGGGGCCAAAATTCTTTTTCATGATCAATCTCAAATTATACTGAAATTGGCTGAATAAATTATTTCAGTTTAGAAATTTTGCTTAGCTTGCCTCATTTTAGGAATACATGTATTCCATCAACCAAGGTGCAGCTGCATTTTAAGGTATAACCTAGACTCTTAAGTTCTGATGCAGGTTCCCAAGAACACCACCAAACCCCCAGGATTTAAGACAGTAAACTCAGGTTCTCTGATGACATTCAAATTCATGTGAACATAGATCTCATGAGAAATGCTCCATCCTATCCTGGCTTTAATCACAAATATAGCAAAACACAAAACAAGGAATCTTTTGGTCAAATTGCAGGCCAGTATTTACCACGCCCTGCCAAGAGAAGATGTCAGGGTATATCAACAACAGTTCTAAGAATGGATCGTCTAAAGGGATCAGGGAGGCCAATGTTTCCAGGACAGACGGAAGGTCCAGAGTTAATCCAATGAGGCTGCCCAATTCTTTAAGCAGTTGCCTAGAAACTGAGCTCTTAGTGTCACCTGGGGATGACATAAAAGCTTAAAGGATAAAAAATATCAATATGATGCTGAATTATTTGGCTTCTCCATCTCATCGATCAACTGGAGGCAAGGTATACTGAACATTAAATAAAGCACAAGGCACCAGGATGAAGAATGAGCTGGGGTAAATATAAGAACTGAAATGGCAGCTTGTCAGAAAGTATGATATTCAAGGCACACATTTCAACTGGCAAGTAAAGTTCATTTGAACTGCGTTATCATTCCGTTTCGAAGCAAACTACATTACAATCTCATTGCTATAAACATTATAATTATTTCAAAGATAAAGTATATAGATGACAAAATGTTTACTACGCCTAGGCTAAGACCTGGTCCCCGTCATGAGAGCGCCTAGAGATGGCCCTGCATCGGCCCCTTAGCAGACACTCAACCATCTGAAGCCACTTAGCAGACACTCAACCATCCGAAGCCATGGTTTCCTCCTCTGTAGAGTGAGGGCAATAACAGGACCAACAGCAAGATTCTTCCCCAAGGATTGAGTGAGACAGTGCGTGCAAAGATCTTGCAATAGCTCCTGGCACCAAAGCACTCAACAACTGCCTTTTTAAGTAACCGTGTGCTGGTATGAAAACTTTAGGTTTCATAAAATACTACAGAAACACGCATAAAGAAACAGCTACTGCAAGTGCACAGAAACTATTTCCAAAACATTCTGTATAGATTATATCAACTTCACTTTCTCAAACCCAGAGAGCTGATAATTAAAGGACTGCACATATTGCAAAGCCGTTTCATAGAGCTTTCAGTGGGCACACAGCCAAAGGACTATAGGCCTAGCCATTTGGTACAGAAGGAACATCTGAAGATGTTTCTCACACCTGTCTTTATAAATCATAGATAGTGCAGGAACAGTTTAGCTTTAAGAGGCCTCTGGAACATACTCTGACACACACAAAAAAATTTTTTTTTTGCAACTGTAATGAATTCATTACAGCGTCATCTACACCAGAAAGAAATATGCTTAGCTTCTTTAGATGATGTAGTTGCATTCCTTAGGAAAAAAAAAAAATCCTTACAGCTTCCACAGCTGCAACATCTATCCAATTAGGTATATGTTGACTTTGAGTATTTATAGATTTTTAAAAGAAAGTTTTGAAACATTTAAAAATGGATGTAATTTTTGTTTCCACAAGGAAGGAGTGGAAAGAGGCACATGACAAGTGAGAGAGAGGGGAAAAACCATGTCTGTATATAGAGGGCCGTGATAAAAGCCTGCGCCGACTTTTTTTTTTTTTTTTTTTTTTTTTTTTTTTTGCGGTATGCGGGCCTCTCACTGCTGTGGCCTCTCCCATTGCGGAGCACAGGCTCCGGACGCGCAGGCTCAGCGGCCATGGCTCACAGGCCCAGCCGCTCCGCAGTATGTGGGATCTTCCCAGACCGGGGCACGAACCCGTGTCCCCTGCATCAGCAGGCGGACTCTCAACCACTGCGTCACCAGGGAAGCCCCTGGGCTGACTTTTAAATGTGCATGGCAGACTCACAGGTGTTTATCTGCACTCCCTCCTGAAAGCCTACAATATAAATAGTAACATAAAAATAATTTAAAAAAAACAAAGAATTGGAGAGAAAATAGCAACAGGTAAGAGAAAGCAACAAGGCTTTAGAAGAGGTAAGACAAGTGGTTACCTACTCAGCAGAGGAGAGAGAACTGGCAACCTGTTGCCTGGAGAAGAGAGAAGCCATCTAGAAGGTGAGATGGATGAGAAGAACCTTGGAAAGACTTGGAGATGGGAGGCACTGGGCACCTCTGATGGTCAGTACAGGCTGGGCTGAAAGACCGTCCAAGGAAAAGTTAGAGCTGTAGGTCCCTTGCAAAGCCAGCACAGCTAGGTGACTGCCCCTCCCACTTCATCAGACAGGAGATGTATTTTCTGCAGACACTAAAGCAGAGAAATTCTGTACACAAGGATGCCCGGCATAGCTGAGAGTGAAGAAGTGTTAGCAGAGTGCCAAACTGAAAGCAAAAGGGTTAAAAAAAAAAAAAAAAAAAAAGCAAAGCACACTCATGGGTGAGACATCCACCTTAACCCTGTTCTACTACTCAGCTCACAGGCCGTATTAGCCAGGCTTAAGTCCTCAGCAGGAGGTTTCAAAATTCTTCTTTGGGGAAACTGACCAGCCTACTAAAAAGACAGTCAGTGATGTATGGAGGTCCCCCAACCCAGCGAAGGCCGACCAGTTACTAAGCCCATCTTTGAAGCACACAGAAGTTTCAATCAGCTTTGTAGTGTCTCATTGTTACATATAAACAGACAGCCAAAATAGACATTTGAAGAAAGCCAGAGACTATAACGAACAGAAGTGGGGGAGGATCTGAGAGCTGATAGTGAGAATAAAGTCAGCCAAACAATGTTTAAAAAGTAAAAGTTAATACATGCCAAGAGTTCACCGAAACCTTACATCCATTATATATATATAAAAAAGAACAGAACCTTATTTGAAAAAAAGGAATATTCATGGAACAAGAAACATTTCTTGGAAATTAAATATGTAGTAGCAGAAATAAACAACTTGAGTAGCAGGGTTGGAAAGTGAAATTAAACAAACTCTCCCAGAAAGTTGAACAAAGAAGACAATTAGAGGATGTTTTCAGGAAGTTGGGACATTCAGCTAAGAGCAGTTTCAGAAAAAGCATGACAAAAACAGCGAGGAAGAAATCATTGAAGAAATAATAAAAGAAAGTACACTAGAACTTCACAGCATGAAAGTTCAAACAGAAAGTCCCAGTATGACTACTGATAAGAACTTAGCTAAAGCACATTATCATGAAATGTAAAAATACTGGGGATTAAGAGAAGATGATAAAAGCTTTGAGAAAGAAAACAGACTACATATAAAGGATTAACAATCACCATGCTATCAACTTCCCAAGTGGCAATGGGCATAGAGACAATGAAGAAATGTCTTATAAAATACTGAGGAAATATGATTTCCATCTTGAAATTTTATTCCTCAATAAACTAACAATCAAAGGTGATATATATTACCACCTTTAATATATATATCAGGGGTGAAATACATATATGTGTGTATGTATATATACATATACATATATATATATAAAATTGCTGGTTTGCATATATATATTTGCGTTCAAGACACACATTCTAAACTGCTTTCTTACTCATAAATCTCTATTTCAATTGAAACACCAAAGTATACAACTAAAAATATTTACTTTTCTATCTTCCCATGCAGCAAGCAGTGGCCCTGTGTCACAGTCTAGCCAAGAGAAAATCTGCTACAAAGGTTTCTGGAAATACTTCTATTTTCCCAATAAAATAGATTTGCTGACTCTGCTTTTTGCCTCTTTTGCCTTATTACGGCCTAGAATGCAGATACAATGCCAAAATGTACAGCAGCTATCATAAGACCATGAGGCATTAAGCATAAAAGCAAAAGCCAACATGTAAGTATGGCAGACACAAGCAAAAGTAAAAGCTCAGGTGCCTAGTAGTATCACTGACTCGCTACACCAGCTACTACACCGCTTACTTCACAAATGCTCGGGATGTAAAGATTTAAAAAAATTTGCTGTACAGTAACTCCCCTACACCCGAACCTTCAAGCTGCTAACTTTCAAAGACACGAACATGGGTTCCACTAATGTCAGATGTGAGTGAAACTGCAGCTCGCCCTCCATCTCCTGTTGCTGACGATCCTTCAGCTCTACCATCTCCCACCTCCTTTCCCTCCTCCAGTCAGTAACTCTCCTTGCCTGTTCACTCAATGCCAGCCCCTGTATGCCAGCTGTTGTACTGCACTACTGTACTGTTCAAGGTACTGTACTGTAAGATTAAAAATGTTTTCTTTATATTTTGTATTTATTTTTTAAAGTATTATTTGTGTGAAAAGTATTATAAACCTATTACAGTATGGTACTATATAGCCGATCGTGTTAGTTGGGTACCTAGGCTAACTTTGTTGGACTTATGAACAAATTGGACTTAAGAACGCACTCCCAGAACAGAACTTGTTCGTATGTACGGGACTTACTGTGGTCAGGTTTTCTGTTACTTGCAATGGAAAGTATTTAATCATTCCTAACAAGTTATCAAAAAAATTTATCTCCCACATGCCCTTTTAGGAAGTTACTAGAAGATGTGCTCCACAAAAATAAGGCATAAACTAAAAAAAGAAAGTTATGGTGCTCAGAAAACAGGCGATCCAACACAGGAAGGAGGTAAGAGCAGTTTCCAGCATCTTGGCAAGAGAGTAGTCCTGAGACAACAGTTGACATGCAAGCCTAAAAAGTAACCAGTTCACACTGGAGCAGGAAGAAAAGGGCTCCAAGAGAGATAATACCAAGAAAAAATAAATAGTGAATAGATTACCTGATGTGTTTGATCATATTGGAAGGAGTTTACCGATTCTCACAGAGGGTTTGGAGGTAGAGATTGGTACACAAGAAACAAAACAAAATGGTTAAAAAAAAAAGCAATTATTAGCTCTAGGAAAAACAAAAAGTTGAAAGAGGTATGAAATGGAATTACAGAACACTGTGTGGCTCAACCATAAGCAATATGTGCTTCATGGTACAAACATTAAATATTGGTTTTTTTATTATGGTGGTATTATACTGGAAAGTCAGAAAGAAGAGAAGCCAGTGTGGATGGAGTCGTGAGCATGGGAGAGAGTGGTGAGAAAGGAGATAACAGAGGAAAACAGGAAATACGTTATACTGAGGTTTGGATTTTCTTAAGAGCCCTAGGAAGCCACTGGAGAGTTTTAAACAGGAAACCAGCAGGATCCAACTCATGACTGAGACTGATGACTTTGGCTGTGGTGCTGGGAAGAGTACATTGAGCAGGGACAAGAGGGGAAGCCAGCAGATGAGTTAGGAGGCTACTACACTAGGGAGAAGAGGCCCTGCAGAAGAGATCAAAAGAAAGGGAAAAAAAGCGGCCGGGGCTGGGGAAGGCCACTTGAAACAGGGGGAAGTGGGTAGATGAGAACACATTTTGGAGGTTGGTGGCTTGTGGAGGGAAAGGAGAGACTTGGGATGACTTTCTAAGTGTTTGCATGAGGCATCTGGAAAAGGCAGAGGATGTTATTACCGAGTTGGAAAGATGGGGGCACGGGGTGGAAAATGGATTCAGGAGTAGAGAGTCTGGGATCTAGGGTTCTGTTCTGGACCTGTTAGAGCTGAGATGCCAATGAAGGGTAACACGCAGAGAGACAAACCCCCAAATATGGTCTGCCTTCAACAAGTAGTAATTCCTCCCTTTTTCTTGCCAACACAAAGAAATGTTTCATTATATGCTGTGATTTGGTGCACTGATTGATTTAAAACTCGATACCGAGAATCCAAGGATAAACAAGCAGTGAATCCTGGGATATCACAGCATGTAACCCATTCTAAATGTTTAGGCTTAACCGGCTTTCTGTTTTGAGTCATATCTATCCTAAGGAAAAACTACCTCTACCAAAGCTGCAGTCATAAAATAATAAGTCCTTCCTCCATGAAATAATTTCCCATTATTAGCTTGATTTAGTAAACATTTTCCTCTAAAAAAATAAAGTATTGTCCATGCTCAGTGGACTTCCGTTTATGTGTACAGAGCATGTGTCAAGTCCAAGGCCACCTCAGGCACACTTTGAGATTCTGTTTCAGTTTTTTAAAAGTTCTTTCTCAATAAATACTCAAAAGGACCCATTTGTACAAAAGTCTTTCAAAACATTTTTGACAACTATTATTTTCACTTGCAAGTCATAGAGGTTTTTAACTAAACAGTCAGCAGTATTCTTTCTTGGCATGCTCATTGCTTCTTCCTTCCTTTGAGCAATCTTTTTACTTAATCATTAATTCCCAAATTGGTCTTCATTGCCGTGTGGATTTTATCGAGAGCTGGGTTTTAGCCACATTACAGTAGATGCGGTGGGGTACGGAGGTGGGGTGGGGTGGAGGGTAGCAGTGGCAATTACAAAATTAAACGTACGATAAGGTGGTAACAGTTCGTGATTGAGGCCAGTTGTTGGAAAATAATGCCTGTCACATAGAATCACAGAAATTTAGAGCTGGAGGCCAAGGCAAGTCTTTCATTGGTAGGTCGACAGCGCCTCTAGCGGCAGAAAGACGGCGGTGGTAGTGACGGCGACCGGCAGAAACTTCAGAATTTTTAAAAAGGCACCTGCTGTTTGTTTTCTCATTGTGCAAAAAGAAAAGAGCCACAGGTACCCACTTAAGGGGATACAACTCGGGAAAACCTAGATCTATAAAACAGCTATAACAGCCACACTTTGGCTGAACGTGGAAATGACTTGTCGCTTTACATAAGGTTGATTTAAGCGATTATTTAGCTGAGAACCTGACGGAGTGGCGGGAAACAAAGATTCTGCTCACATCTAGCCGCCACTGACAACTACGGAGGTATCCGGAATTAGAAAGAGAGCGAAAGAAAATTAAAGAAGTAGGCAAGAGAGTCCATTTTTAAAATGGAGAGCGCCGTGGAACGCCGCAGGCACACCTGCGGGCACGGGGATGGCTCACCTGCGCGGTTACTGTGCGTCCCCCCAGGTGTATACGAGGGGGAGCAGGGGTGCACAGGAAACCTCGTGGAGGGCTGACCAGTCAGAGATGGGGGGATTCACTAAGGGACAGGGTAAGATGACCCGACGCGCGTCATCCCGGGCGACACGTGTAACTGTCAAGACACAGATACCCTGGCAAATGATCCCCGAGATGGGAGGACACGCGGCAGCGGCCCCGTGGCTGGGCCACCCGGGCTACGCGCTGGCGGCTTCCAGGCCCGGAGCCAAGGGCTCTCTCCTTCCCTCGGGAATTGGCACCTGGGGTGGGGGCCGCGGGGGCGGGGGTCCCCTCCGAGCCGGGAGCCCGAGCCCGGGGGCTCCGCAGCTGCGTCCCCGCGCGCCGGGTCGCGGGACAATCCCGCCACTCGGCGTTCCCCCCAGTGCGGCGCGTGGTGCCCCCGGAGGGCGAGTCCCCAGCGGGCGGGCGGACACAGCGGGGGACCGGCGGGGAGCCGCCTGGGCTCGGCGACTTACCTCGGGCCGCGCGCGGCGCCAGCAGAGCCCCGGCCAGGGCGAGCAGGAGGGCGCGGGCGGGGGGCGCGGGCGGTGGGCGCGCTGCCATCGTCGCCGGCCTTCCGTGCAGCAGCAGCTCTCGGGGCCGGGCGGCGGGCGCTGCACCATCCCCCGCGGGCGCCGAGCGGGGGCCGGGCGTCGCGGCCCGAGGGACTTCCTGCTGCGGGGAGTCAACTCCGAACCCCTCGCGCAGCGCCCGGCCGCTGAAGAGCTAGTCTAGGCTTTCATTTTTTTAAAAAAGTTTTCCCCGGCGCGTGTGTGTGTGCGTGTGTGCGTGTGTGTGTGCGCGCGCGCACGCTGTTCTGGCACGAGCCAGCCTTGACCGTTGCAATAAACTAGCAAACTGTCCGAGTTGGCCCGGGGATGAGGAAGATCGTTAGGGAGAGGAGGCAGGCCTGTGAAATGGATCCACAGCCAACAGTCACCGTTCTCATCACCACGGAACAAATTATGGTCTCCCCCGCACCCCCGCCCGCCCGCCCGCGGCGTCCCGCGGGTCCTAGAGACCGGTCAGGGGCCCCCGCCAGGGTCCCGCCCAGAGCCGGCTCTGGCCCACCCCCGGGGCGGCTCGGGGCAGGGCGCCTCCCGGGCCGCGCGCCCCGGCGGCGGCACAGACGTGGCTCGGTGGCGGCGCGGGCGTCCGGAGCGCACACATCCCCGCCCCGGGATGATGTGGCCGCGGGGCCCCGGGCGCGCGGCTGCCAAGAGCACACGCGGCTGCACCGTCCAGCTTTCCAGTCTGAGGCTGGAAATGATGACTCGGCTGCTCGCTCCCGGAACGCGGGTAGCAGGTCGGCAAGGCTGTCCGCCGCCCAGGCGGGCGTCCCCGGGCCCCGTCCCCTAAGCCCCCAAACGGACATCCCGTGCGAGAGAATGAACTTGGACCTGCAGGCACGCGACGTCTGGGCATTCTGCTTTCGATGCACTGCTTTAGGTTTTACGTTGATAGATTGGATCAAGTTTCTCCTCCATGGCAGGACCCCCAAAAAAAGCGCACGGCGATTTTCCCCAGACTTTCCTGATCGTGAGAAACGTCTGGGTTTGTCTGTTAAGAATACAGAGTCCCAGGTGCCCTCCCACGCCCTTGAAATGAGCCTCTACAGGCCGCGGGGTCGGGGGCCACCCGGTGTTTGGGAAATACCAGTGAAGTGTATGGAGGGCCTTGCCTCCCAGTCCGAGTTCTTGGCGGTCTCCTCCTCTTCTGCCTAGGAAGGCCTCAAAGAGACATAATAGCAATTTTAACAACGGGACTTGCCCTCTCCGAGACCGCGGGAAGCAGCAAGGAGAGGGCTACACAGACTACAGGAGGGGTCAAGGATGGGTGGCCCCCACCTTGTGGAACCACCATGATCCCCAGCCGTGGCCACCTATCAGAACCCTAAGGGCTAGGGAGATATTAACACCGCCACTCAGGTTAATTAGAATCTCCAGCCATGGACGGAGCTGGAATAGTTTCCAAAGCCCCAGGTGATTCTCATGTGCAGCACTGAGGGAGAACCACCTGCAGAAATCTGTCCTGTGACCTCCCACCGATTTCTGAGGGAAGCCCCATTCCAAGAGGCGTTTAGACAGCATTTGAGGGAACTCCCTTCCTCACCATCTCTTTTTACTGCAAAGTGGATTTTCCTCCTATCTTCCTCCCACCCCCCAGGTTTCTGCAGTGTTCCCAAGGACCAGCTCAGCCCCTCTGAACAACGTGAAGGCCTTTTTAAAAAATAAAAAACCAAAAGCCAGAGGCACTGGCCCCAGGACCCCCTTCTCAATGCCAGGACATCTCAGCACTCCATCTGGAAGCCAGGCCTGGGTCCAAGCCCCAGTTTACATCCAGCCCTACTACTCACCCCTCTGCCTGTCCTTTCTTTGTTCATTCATTTGCTCAATCAGCGATTAGCAACGCTCTGTTAGGGACTTGGGAAACCAGATGGATGAGAAATACCTCTTGCCTTCAAAGACTCTTCTGTCTGGTAGGACAAACTGATCAATCACAACTATTGAATGGTGTGAGCTGCTTACTTGGCCTCTTTAATAATCATTAGGTTGTTTGTTAACCACTATGTTATTTATTACATATTCATATAATCGGAGTATTGTGATCAAGTGCTTCCCGTGCGTTGCTTCATTTTAAAATCCTGAAGATCCAGATGAGGAAATTGCAGCGTCTAGAGGTTAAGTAGTTTTCCTGTGGTCACAGGGCTAAGAAGTAGGTCAGAGCCCACACCAGATCTATTTGCAGATGCAGCCTGTGTCTTTAGTTCTGATTTCCAAGCTTCAGGTTTAGCATCTGTTAAGTGAAAGTAAAATACAAACCTCCCAGGTGGTAGTGAGCATTAAATGAGCTAGGACACCTCCCCAAGCCACGGGATTCCTGATGTTTGTTAAGAATTCAAATCCTTTGGCATTTACACTGGCGATCCCTCTTACAGAGGTCTGGGAAGGACAGTTTTAGCGAGTACCCAGGTGATTCTGATGCTCCTGTTCCACAGAACTTTCAGACACTGAACAAGAGAATTTTAAGTGTTTCCTTTGAGATCAATGAGGGAGACTCACTCTAGGATGAGCCCAGCTGCTGGCCTCTTGAATCTTTCTGACGGGTTAAATTGTTTACTCGTAGTGGAAGTAATATGCACTGTGCACTGGACCAGGGGCTTTATACACTGTCTCTCCTAACGGTCCATTTCTTTTTCTCCTTTAATATTCAGCTCTTGACTATAGAAGTCCAATTTTTTTTTTAAACCTGGAAGCTGCAAAGCTCTCTCCAAAGGGCTAAATGTGCCCCCCAAGACTGTCCTTGGTTTGTTTTTGACTGAATGAAACAAAACAGTCAATGCAGAGGGGAAAAGAAGAAAGATAGGGAAGAAAATCCTATCTACTAGCCCTGGTTTCTCAACCTTCTAATCCACCATCTCTGTGAAGCAAGGAGCCTGGGCTGACACTCTATCCATAATGACTTCATGACCCTCAGTAACAGCCAGCTAGGCAGAGGGCGGATCCCATGTCCGGCAGATGGCCGGCCTCTGGCCGGGAACTCTGCCTCCGCCCCCACAGGAAATGGAAGCTGACATGGCATTCAATACTGGATTGCTGGGTAATGGCATGAGGTCAGAGGCCAGGGTCTGCTCATTAAAATTTCAGATAGATGGTTTGTTGTCTTTTCCTTTCCAGAAAAATTGACCTTTGCAATACCGTTTCCTGTGTGCTATTTTTGCTCCACAGCCTGGGCATTCACAATGAACAGGGCACTTATTTCTCACCCAAGCTCCCATTTAGCTCAATCTGCTTTGGGGCCCAGCAGGTGAAAAAATGGAGGCAAGTGTTCCTAAGGCAGGACGTTACAGGCAGCGCCTCCTGATTTCTGCTGTAAGGGAAGGGCCAGCCTCCTTGCCGCTCTACCTAGTGATGGAGCTGCAGACACAGGCTCGAAAAACCGCTTTTATCTCTCCAAGCACGGTTCCCAAGGCTTGCTGCAAAAGTAAACAAACACAATCGCCCCATGATTAAGATTCTTGGAAATCGCTTTAATTCCATCTCTTGGGGAGATTGAAACTCATGATCCTCTCAGCCTATAATAACATGAAGTCCACTTTTGTTTTCTTAGATCTTCTCACTTCAAGAGCCTATGCCTTCACCTCTAGAAACTTGCCCCCAAAGAGCCTCCTCTGGACAGATTAACCCCTCTTGGCTCTGATACTTTCATTATTGCACAGAATCGGTGCTTAAGTAGCCCATCTGAACTCCAAAGGAACAATGCTCTTGGTGGGGGGGATCAGGGACTCAAGGATGCTCAAGCTAGAAGGGACATGGAAGGTCACTTAGGCTGGCTCCCTTCCCCCATCTATACTTATCTGTGTCACCCTGTCAACTGACCATCCAACTTCCCCTTACGTGCCTGTGGTACGGAACTCATTACCCCCCAAGAGAGCCCATTTTAAGTACTGCAACTGATTGACAACACCCAAGAGGAACAGAGAGGCACGTGGCCAAATTGCTAGCTGCTCAGATAGCCCCTTGGCTGCACTGGTCCCTCCACTCCCACCATCACTAGGCCAGGCAGAATGAAATGACAGTACTTGGAGAAAGGCAAACAGGGAATCTCGAAAACAAACATAACTCACAACAAGAATGACCAAATGGGGCTTCCCTGGTGGCGCAGTGGTTGAGAGTCTGCCTGCCGATGCAGGGGACACGGGTTCGTGCCCCGGTCCGGGAGGATCCCACATGCCCGTGAGCCATGGCCGCTGAGCCTGTGCATCCAGAGCCTGTGCTCCACAACGGGAGAGACCACAACAGTGAGAGGCCCGCGTATCGCAAAAAAAAAAAAAAAAAAAAAAAGAATGACCAAATATTTGTAGATCCTCCTTCATTCAAGAAATAAAGGTTCATCTCCTTCCCTTTTCCTGCAGGCTGGGCTTAGACACTCATTCTAATAGATAAACTAGGGCCAAAGTGACAGTGTGTGTGTTTTGAGACAAGTCCTGAAAGGCATGAGTGACCCAAATCACTCACTGGTGGTGGGGGGAAACCAGCTGCTGTGTGGTGAGGACACTCAGGCAGCCCAATGGGGAAGAAATGAAATGAGGAACTGAGGTCTCCAGCTATCCGCCACACCAGCGCACTATCTTGGAAGTGGATCTTCCAGCCCTGGTGGAGTTTTCAGATGATTGTAGCCCAGGGTAGCAACTGACTGCAGCCCCCAGAGAGCCCCTGAGGCAAACCCATCCAACTGAACTGCTCCTGAATTCCTGACCCACAGGAACTGCATGAGATGATGACTTTTTGTTGTTTTGAGCCACTAATCTGGGGGATAATTTGTTATTCAGCAGATGCATATTTAATAAAACAAGCATTCCATTACTATATTTTTTCTAGCTTCCAAGGATTGCTGATAATTTCAATATCAAGGGAACCTCCCTTCTTGTCTTTGAGCTTTGAATAAGAGTTATAGATAGGGTGGCCATAGGTCCCAGTTTTATCCTAGCATAATTGTCAGTGGTGCCCCCCATTCACTTTTACAAGGGTCCTGGTTTACTAACAAATTGCCCTGTCATCCTATCGGTAGATACGTATGTCTTCTGTATGGCGTTTTGGGGGCAGAAAGGGGAGACAGGCACATAAGCTTCATCCTACATCTTGACTCCCTTCTATGAACTATGGTTGAATGAGGGACTGAACGCACAGTGATGGATAGCACACCTAAGCATGCCAACAGTGATGACAACTAGAGCAAAGCTCTCCAGCTGTATGGAGTTTCACAAGGTTCTCTGAGTATTTTCACTACATGGTTGGCCAGTCACGCAGTGATCTGATCTAAACTGCCACTGCCGGAAGCTGTAAGACATTTTTTACCAGGTGCCAAAGAACTTGCAGGCATTTGCTGTTGACTGTATTGTGAACACATCAACGAGAAAATGTGATGAAAGGTCATGGAGGAAGAGACCCACCAGAGAAAAGCAAAGATGCTCCCACTGTCCAGGCTGGCCACTCACTTGTCATCTGAAAAGATGCCTGGGCTCCCGGAAGCCAGGAGAGCTGGGATTTGGGGTGGGGGACAGTGCTTTGGAGACAAGCCAGGGTCTCCAAGCCTCCATGTCTGCAGCAGGTTTTCTCCCTGGGGAGGCCAGCCTTATTGTACAATAACTCCACGGGAGCCCACTTCCAAGGCACGCAGACATTTATGAAACCCTTCTTTACCTGATCTCTCCTGGGACAAATTAGGCCATTTGCCTCTCATTCTGTGCTCTTGAAATTGGGGAATAACGGGCCAGCAGCCCCTCTTCACGTATTTGAATGCAGTTCCCATTTTGTCTTTACTGTTTTAGGCACATCAACCCCAATTTCTTTAACTTGCCTCTTGGGTCCTATTCTTACTCTCTTTAATCATGTTTTTTTACTCTCTTTTGGATCCTCTCCAGTTTCTTGATTTCTCTTAAACTGCGGAGGCCAAATGTGCCCACGGAGCTCCAAGAAGGATCTGCATGGGGTCGAGGGAAGCAGAGGGCGGGTTTCCTGCATCTGGTTTATTGGGCAGAGCAGGGCGTGTCTCTCTGTAGTTGAGACTTTTAACTTCTCTTCGGAGGCCTGGGCTGGTTTCTACTTTGGGGCAAAGGAGCAATTCTGGGTGGCTCTGGGGAGGCTGGCTACTCTGATTCCGGTGTGTTTGGCCCTCCATCCCTCCATCCCTCCGTCCATCCATCCGTCCCCTGCACGGCTCCACTTCTTCACCGTAGCTATTTCAGTCCACTTCCTGGACCCCCTTCCCACGCTGCTTTGATGGACACTTTCAGGCAGGGCTCTTGTCTGCCATTCACTTCTTGATGAACTCGGGCAGAAAAGCCAACTCCAGTTTCTAGAGCCTGGGGTCCACTGTTCCTCCTGCACTAAGCTCCGGTCTAGGGTCTGATGTCACTTCATTTTTTAGCAGTTACCAGGCATTTGACATTTTTCATTACCATCACATCCTGACTCAGCAGGTCCCCCGTTACCATCAGCCTACTGACACCTATCAGTGGGGAAAGGACACCACTGCCTGCCTGGGTATAAGCATTGCTGGCATTCCTTTCCCTCCACTATTCTGAAGCAATACTCACAAGCAACTTTTCAGCTTTCTTTGTCCTCGGCTGGGCTGAAAAATAAAGAAAAGAAGTTGAGCAAACATCCCTAGAGCTCCTTCTGTATCCTGTGCAGGTTAGGGAGACAGACAACGGCCCCCATTCTCATGAGCCCCTAGCCGGTGATGCAGAGAAGACCTAAAATGATCACAACAGACAGCATCTGTCCTGCACCTACTTGCCCCAGGCCTCCAGGATCTCATCAACCCTCAGCAAATCTTGCTAATTACTCTTCTTTTAAAAGAGGAAACAGAGGCTCTGGAAAGTGACTTGTCCACAAATGCAAAACTTGAAAGGGGTACAGCTGGGATTGCACACTGGGTCCTTCAGACTCCAAGGATCCTCTGTCTCCTTTCCTCCCTGCTGATTCTGGCCCAAAACACAAGTCATATCTGACCCCTTCCTTTCTCTCTCCCTCAACCACATCCTCCTAATTAGTTATCACCTCCTGTTCGTTCAACCTCAGAAATCCGTTCTGAGTCTGACCCCTCCACCCCCTGCCCCTGGGCCCCAGGGTGGGGGAATCATGGTACCTCCCTCAGTGAGCATCACAGGCTCCTGGAGCTGGTCTGCTGTCATTCTATTTTTAAATGAAAGTGTCATATGATATCACTTATGTGCAGAATCTAAAAAAAATGATACAAATGAACTTATTTACAAAACAGAAACAGACTCACAGACATAGAAAACAATCTTATGATTACCAAAGGAGAAAAGTTGGGGGGAGGGATAAATTAGGAGTTTGGGATGAACATATACACACTACTATATACAAAATAGATAACCAACAAGGACCTACTGTATAGCACAGGGAACTCTACTCAATATTCTATAATAAGCTAAATGGGAAAATAATTTGAAAAAGAATGGATATATGTATATGTATGGCTGAATCGCTTTGCTGTACACCTGACACTAACACAACATTGTTAATCCACTGTACTCCAATATAAAATAAAAGTTAAAAATAAAATAAAAAATGAACATCTGACAACCTTCACTGGATCCTCATTGCTTTCAGTAATATATTGAGTCTCCTTCCTGGGATATCCAAGACTATCTGGGATTTGACCACAGACAGTGGTCCTAGTGCCATCTTTCTCCTACCCCTGATACACAGCCCCATTCTTCAGCCACATGGGACTGCTCAACATTTGAAAAGTGTTTGACCCTGCACGGTTTTCCATATGCTTCTCTCAATGTCAGAATGTTCTTCTCCCCCTTTCTACCAACTGATTCATTGTTCAAGGTCCAGAGAGGTGCCATTTCCTCTGTGTTGTCTTTTCTATGACTCCAGACAAATGGGGACCTTCCTCTTTTTGCTTGCATAGTTCTGGGGATCCACTGCTGGCATTATTGTTGTCTAAGCTTGCCCGCCTCACCAGACAGGGAGCCCCTTGGCGGCTGGCCTCCTTCACTGGCTCACACCTGATATGCCCAAGCCCAGCCCCGAGCCTGGCGAAGAGATGGGATAGCAATTTCTGGTCGAGTAGATAAATGAGCCAGTGTGTGACCACGTTCCCACCTGGGTCTTTACTACTTTTCCTCTCTATACGGCTTTCCACTCCAGGCTCAAGAACAGTGATTCCCTGCAACTGTATTTATTGCTGAGGTCTAAGAAGGTAAGTAGGCAATATTTCATTTCTTTCCCAGCCAATAACCAGCATCTCCCAATAACCTTTATAATTATTCCAGTTAAGACCCATTACCATTGCAAATCAAGTTAGATCTGATTTCCACAGAGCTTAGCAATCTGCACCAGGACATGGTTTGTTTTCTAAAATCTTCGATTTTTAACTAAGTCTTTTACTTCTGGTACTATTTTCAATTTAATAGAAACAAAATAAAACTCTCTTAAAACTCCCAACAACTTCAAACGGTGTTTTGTTCTGGTAATCAGACGATGGATAAGGATTGTGGTTACTTGGAGATATTGCCAACAATGGAAAAAACAAGAGCATGAGTCAGAATAATTTAAAACCAGCAATGTGTGTTGGTAATAATTCAGAAAGTCACATGGAAGACCCTGGGTCACAAAATCAAATTTGATGGTTTTTTTAAAATCATAATCTCATATATTAGAGAGCCCCCTTGCACCTGGGAGAGTGCCAAGAAACCTTACAAAACCTAGTCTTGGGAAAGCAAAATCCTGCACCATCAGGAAAATGCTGTCTCTCTTGGGACAGGATGTAGACAGTCTCATGTGCCGTATGGAAAAATGAGCCACCGTTGTGAGGAAGCAACGTATCGTTAAAGAGGAGACCATTGAAGTAAGGTAAAAGCCATTCCTGCAGGCTAATCCTTTAAGCTCCTTTCCAGCAGCACAGAGGGAACTGCAGCATCGCTCTGGGCGGGGGTGACGTGCGATTGGATTCTGTGTCCAGCTGCAGTGCCTCGGAATACCAGAAGCTTTACCCAGAAGTATGGTTTTGCTATTCAAAGCCAGCTACTTCCCTTCCTATCCACAGAGGGGGAAAAAAGTCCCCTGCTTCTTCATCCTCAGGCAGCATGCTGTCCCCAAGCCTAGAGTGGGCTTTCTAATGACCATCGGGCTTAAATCTACCATCTTGGTCCCGATGACCAGCACCCATGATCTCCATCCTAGAGGTGGCCAACCTGGAAAAGAAAATGCATGAGGTCAGCAAAGGTACAATAGAGTATCTGATGTCCCCCTCCCCACAAATGGTCCTTTAGGCATTATCAGAGCAGGTACCAGAGGTCTAAACATGCAGTCTTTCCGGAGCTGAGCCCCACTTCCTTCTTCTGCTTAGATTTATAGCAATTGACCTATTTTACAGCTCTTTTACTGACCTACTTCTGAGTCCTATTTTGGAAAGTGGCACAAAATTTCTCAGATCCCTGGTAAAGAAGAAGACGAAGAAACATATGCATAGGTGCACATGTACACACCCCCCAGAAATCAAGGCTGCAGTAATTTTCCTCAAAAGAGCGTTTGGTTTTGTTTTGTTTTTTTAAACTTGTCAGAAAGCACTTGAAAAGTGTCAACAGTCCTTTCAGAAGTAAAACAATATATAAGTTAATATATTAGATGCTTATTTTCTGGTAAAATACCTATAAGGTAACCTCAATGGCTGCTGATGGAAAGCCTCATCTTAAAGATGCCAGGAACTGATGTGTTAGTCCAGGAGACTGGGTGATAAATGGCCCCCTAAAATCGCCCCTGCTTAAGGCCACTTAATCGGAGGTTGCATATCTGAGTTGTAACCCCATGGTTAGCTGCTGGGATAAAAATTGCCTCTCTTTTTTATAAGAGAGAATTATATTCTGGATAGCAGATGACCAGACATCCAGTCAGTCCTCAAGTGCTAGTTATAGGTCTACCAACAATGATGCTATGAGAACGGCTATTATCATTTATTGAGCTCTTCTTATAACCAAACACCTCACACATATCATTTATCAACTTTCATATTACCCTGTGAGGTATATTTTAGTTTCCCATTTTACAGATGAAAAACTAAGGCTCCGTAAATATTCAAGACCTCACAACTCCTAAGTAGTAAACCCAAACGAGGCCTCAAAACCAGGTCTGCCTAATTCCAGAGTCTGCATTTTCTTTATCTAAACCAGATTGTCTCTTATAAAAGCAGATTCCACTGAGATTTGGACTTAAATCCTGTGATCATCCCACTGCCAGTAAGCCTTTTGGTTTCTGTCCCTTTTCACCTATAAAATGGGAATGCTCTTTAACTTTGATTGATTTTTAGGTCAATTAAAAATGGAAAGATATTAAATGCAATGTGGTATCCTGAGTCTGATCCTGGAACAGAAAAAGGACATTAGTGGAAAAATTAATGAAATTTGAATAAAGTCTGGAGTTGAGTTAACAGTAACAAAGCAATGTTGGTTTCCTGGCTTTGCCAAATGTACCATGTTATTTTAGATGTTGACAATAGGGGAAACTGGTAAAGGTATACGAGAACTCTCTGTACTATCTTTGCAACTTTTCCGTAAATCTAAAATTATTCCAAAATTAAAAAAATTTTTAAAGGAGGGCATCTAAATAAATAAAACAATTAAAAATCAGTTGTTCTTCTTTTGTGGTTTCTGATTGTTGACATTTGCACCACGTATTATTTATTGTAGGCTGAACAGACATGTGGACTAACATTCTCCAATTATATATCAATGCATTAGGATTAATAAATTCATTTAAATAAATCTATTTAAAAGTGCTACTGAATGCAATGAAGTTTTTTTCCTTGTTTATTTTCTTAATCAATGAATGCCCAAAGTGGAACTACTAACCAATGTTAACATTTTTAACATTATAAAGTGGTGTCAAGAGCTAAGTGGAGGGCTTCCCTGGTGGTGCAGTGGTTAAGAATCCACCTGCCAATGCAGGGGACACAGGTTCAATCCCTGGTCGGGGAAGATCCCACATGCCATGGAACAACTAAGCCCATGCTCCACAACTACTGAGCCTGCGCCCTAGAGCCTGTGAGCCACAACTATTGAGCCTGCGTGTCACAACTACTGAAGCCCACGTGCCTAGAGTCCCTGCTCCGCAACAAAGAGAAGTCACCACAATGAGAACCCCACGTACCACAATGAAGAGTAGCCCCCACTCGCAGCAACTAGAGAAAGCCCAAGCACAGCAACAAAGACCCAACGCAGCCAAAAATAAATTAATTCACTAATTTAAAAAAATTGGATATATTTTTTTTAAAAAAGAGCTAAGTGGAGAAAAGTGTGTATAGTATACTACCATGTATCCAAGAAGATGTGATATGAATGTATGTGTATGTCTATAACGTTATACTATTATTATGTTGTTTTTTAAAAGAACAAAAAACCGTAAGTATTTTTAAGTTATTCCATATAAGGGCAAGAAAGGATCCTGACAGAGGGGAAGGAATAGGTGAGACTTCTTTGAATATACTTTGATTTGTAGATTTTATTTTGAAACTGTAAAAATATTCTTACATAATTATAAAACAAATTGAATGTTCAAAAAAGGAGTCCCTAAAAGTCAAAAGCAAAATGAACAAATAAACCTAGCTATGTATTGACTTGTGGCATGACCTCAAAGGTAGAAACTAGGCCATGTGACTTTAAAATTTGACCATACATCCTTAAGACATACCCTAAGAATAAAAAGAACATACAAAAGATAAAACAATGGAAAGGGTTTTTAACAATCATATTATTGACTGTAGGGTTAGGGTGGTGATTCTGAGATTTAAGATTGATGGGATCAAATAAAATATCCTCTAAATTCTAACTGAAGTAATCTTTAAACTCATTACATGTTTTATTTAAAAAATTTTTTCTAGTTTTATTCCCTGAAAAGGTCTGGGAACAATGGCCAACCCATCACTGATGAATGCTTCTAGTATCTAGACTGTGGTCTCTATGTACCATTTCATATTAAATGCAACCAGGGCTCCTTGGAGAAATGGCCAATTCCAGCTGTGGGCCAAGAAATGTATAAGGCAAGTCTGGAAAATCTTGTCACATGAAAAGAAAGGAAGCTAGTGAGTCACTAGAGTCATGTCACAAGGACCCAGGAGCTAACCTGACAAGGCTCCCATCAGTCAGAGATGGGGCAGTTCGAGCATCAAAAACAATAACTGAGTGAGTTGAAACACACCAATGTGTTTGTATTTATGAGTTCACTAGGATAGATAAAAACAAGCAAACAAAAAACATCTCTTTAGTGTCTCAGGATGCTAGGGAACCAATGCACTATTTTGAAAATGGGTTAATGAAGAGAAAGATTAAAGCATTTATTCTGCTTTCTGTATAAACTCTATCTTGGGATATTCATATGCTTGGTGAGGAAAAGGCTCTTTATAGAAGTAGACACCAAGTAATAAATGAAGAAGAAACAACAGTATTAGGATGTCACCATTTTGCAACCCCTAAGGAAATTACAGATCTAGGAATAATCACTGGAAGCTACTAATGAACGTCTCAAGGAGAGATGACCAGACATTGTGTGTCTTGATGAAAGCAGACAAATACTATGTTCAAACGTAGCCAAGTAAATTTTTTTTAAGTATAAAGAGCAGAGAAACATATTCAAAGACACCCTGGAGATGCAGCTAGTTAAATCTGAACTGTGGGAAACTAGAGCAATGCTAGTCAACATGGGTTCACAGACTGGCATCAGCATCACTTGGGAGCTTGTTAAATGCAAATTCTCAGGCTCTACCCCAGAGCCACTTGTCCTGGGCTGGGGCCCAGGGATCTGTATTTTAAGAAGCTTTCTAGGTGATTCTTTTGCATGCTAAAGTGTGAGAAACACTGATATGCAGGACAAGGCTACTTCAACAAAGAACAGCAAGAAAAATAAGGGGAACATATGGATTCAAAAAGAATTTTTAAAATAGCAACAATATGCAGTATGTGAACTTTGGCTCCTGACTTGAACAATCTGTAAAAATCTTTTATGACCGAAATGTAGAAATTTGAATATTGAATTCATACTCAATATTAGGAAGTTATTATTAACTTTTAAAGGTATGATAGTGGTCTTGTGGTTATATTTTAAGAGAGTTCTTTCTTTTAGCTATATGAACTTAAATATTTGTACATGAGATGATGTCATATTTGAGATTTGTTTCTAAATAATTTGGGGACTGGAGGTGGAAAAGTAGGTGGGGTTATAACAGAAATGAGATTAGCCATGACTTCATAATTATTGGGACTGGGTGTTGGGTACATGGTGGTTTGTTACACTATTCTCTTTTATATTTTTAATATTTTAAACTTTCCATAATAAGATGGATTTTTAAAAAAGATTAATTCAGGAGAACAATATAGCAAATATAACAAAATGTCAACATTGTTAAATGGCCTGATGGATGTACTAGTGTGGTTATTATACTTTTCTTTCTACTTTTCTCTATGCTTGAAACTGTTTATAATTAAAAATAAAAAAATTCATTGGAAAAAATTGAAATAGGTTTTCACACTTAAAAAATGTGGGAGTCACTATGGAAAACACTGACATATTTGCTTCAGCCATTATTGAAGTTTTTATGTGCAGATACTATATTAGAAAATTTCAGATGTTATTAGCTTAAATGTTATTAATGCCAATTTAAAACTGCAGGAAGTGAGGTCCAGGAAGGCATTGTCCAGGGCCACTGTCATGTGGATGAGGTCAGTCCCAAGGTGCTCTCTATCCCGTGTGTGCTCTTCCTAGAACTATAACATTTACATTTAAAAATAAAAGCCTTTTTTCCCCCAGCATATTGTTCATAATTCCTACAAACTTGGGGATCCTTTGTGTGTTCTTCGACATTAAGTGATCACCTTCTGTTTTTTGTATTTGTTACTTGATTTTTGTCCTTAAAAAATTTTGAGTTATAACATAAATGCAGTAAAGTGTCTAAATATTAAGTATACAGATTCATGAGTTTCATTTATGTATGAAACCCATGTACCACCACCTAGATAAAGGTGTAGAATATTTCCAGCACTTCTGCCCCATGTAATGACTATGCTGCCTTCTACCACCATAGATATAAATAATATCCTAGTGGGTGGTCTTTTGTGTCTGGCTTCTTTCACTCATCATTATGTCTGTGAGAATCACACATGTTGGCTGTGGCAGTAGGCACATTATTTCTTTTGTATTGCTGCATAGTAGTCCACTGTATGAATAGGCCTCAATTTCTTCATCCATCCTATTTGATGAAAATTTGTCTTGTTTCCAGTTTTAACTATTGTGAATAAACCAGCAATGAGCATTGTCATACATGTCACCTGGTAGGTATACGCACACACTTATCGTGGGTATAAGCACAGGAGCGGAATTGCCGGGTCATAAGAATATGACCATATATTTACATTTAGTAGGTAACTGCCAAGGCGTTTCCAACAAAGTTGTACCAACTGTTACCCCCACCAGCAAAATATGAAAGTCCCAGTTGCTTCATATTCACAGTGACACGATTGTCATTATTTCCAACTTTGTGATATCATCCTGTTTTGGAAACCTCCTCTGAATGGACCTGTGTTCTCCTGCAGAATTAGCGCTACCTCCTCTGGCCCCACAGCATTTTTGCCATCTCTGTCACAACTCTTAGCACCTCTGGCAGAATCCTTTGTTTCTTGTGTGCCTCCAGATCCCTCGAGGACAGGGCAGTGTCTTATTCTTTTTGGTATTCCAGGATTTAACACAGGGCCTGGGACCCAGTCATTGCTCAATCAATGTTTGACCCAATGAAGCAGTGAATGAATGAATGACTCACTCAATTGATCAATCAATATTCTTAAGAGCCTAAAACCTACTTACCTGGGAGGACTCAGTACATATTTTATATAAACAACTAAATTCTTTGGACCATGGGAACCTATTTCCATCGCTGTAACACACAGGGAGAATTTGGCCCAAAAGTCTCAGAGCTCTCAGGGATTGGGAAACATTTTCCATCCCCAAGGCCACATTTGCACCAGGCCTGGAGTCACAAAGGAACAGAACTCAGGTCCCAGGAGGAAGCTGCCCTGGTTGGCCCAGAGCTTCAATAGTGTGGATCTGTTTTGAAAAGTCCACCTCTTCCCCTCCAGCCACCATATTGCCATGATCACAGAAGACGGCATTTACGCACTCTTACATTATCAATATTTGCCAAGACCAGCAATCTTCTCCGTATGGAGGTTTGATGGGATGCAAATACCATGCCTGTCCTGGTTCTGTGTCTGAGTTCAGAATTCCCAGCAGTGACTTCATGGTCCAAATGCACATGCCAAGAGGAGGATGATCACAGAGATGTGATTTTGGTCTTCTGTAATAGACACGTCCACCTAAAGCTTGCCATTTGCATAATGGGGGATTGAGAATCCACTGCTGTGTTCAAATCACCTGGGTGCCTACGTAGATCATTGTAACCACCGCCAATTAAGCTGAAAAGCCCATCTTTCAGGCAAATATTTGCTTTCACCGAACTTCAGCAAAACGATTACACCAGTGAGCTGACATCGGTGACTTTGGCTGTGAGCATTTCAGGAGCATTGCTGCATGTAGGGACTACGACAGCATGAAAACACCATCAGAGAGCTGGAGTGCTGTGAAGAGCAGAGCTAGGAGAGAGGTTGAGGAAACGGAGATGAATGTAAGTCCAGTCTCATCCGTGCTGCTTTAAGTCACACCAGCCTGGAGGTGAGAACGAGGCTGCATTCTGCACTGCATTTGACTGCATTTATCTGGGTCTTTTTTTTTTTTTTTTTTTTTTTTATGGTACACGGGCCTCTCACTGTTGTGGCCTCTGCTGTTGCAGAGCACAGGCTCCGGACGTGCAGGCTCAGTGGCCATGGATCACAGGCCTAGCTGCTCCGTGGCATGTGGGATCTTCCCGGACCGGGGCACGAACCCGTGTCCCCTGCATCGGCAGGCGGACTCTCAACCACTGCGCCACCAGGGAAGCCCTATCTGGGTCTTTACTGCATTTCCTAGGCTGGCTCTTAGGCCCACACAAGGGCACTAGACTCAGCCCTTCACTTCCAGGGGGCCCCTAGGACTGTCACACGTGTGCTTTTGAGCAAATGCCCTTGGCCTCCACTTCCCCCACCCCAGCACTGCCTTCAGCCTCCCTGGAGCTGTGCACAAGCAGATACCAGAAGGGCCGGGTGACCACTGCTGTGACACGTGACACCATTCAGGTGGCCCGGTTTCCAAATGTCTCCTGGGAATTTTAGAGAAGCTAACACTTGCCAGCTCAGGCTGAAAAAACTCTCTGGTTGTGGAAGTTCTCACACTTCTCTTCCCCGCTCCCGCAGGGAAAGAAAACCCTGTGTGGACGGCCCTCGCTCCTCCAGCCTGCTGAGGATAGTTGATTTCTGCTGGGCAGATTCCTGTTTTTTTTGTTGCAGGAGGAGAGGTGGAGCAGGAGAAAGGCCAGCAAAAGAGGAAAAGGCTGGGCTTCCCTGGTGGCGCAGTGGTTGAGAGTCCACCTGCCGATGCAGGGGACCCGGGTTCGTGCCCCGGTCCGGGAAGATCCCACATGCCGCAGAGCGTCTGGACCCGTGAGCCATGGCCGCTGAGCCTGCGCGTCTGGAGCCTGTGCTCCGCAACGGGAGAGGCCACAACACTGAGAGGCCCATGTACCTCAAAAAAAAAGAGGAAAAGTCTTCCCCCTGAAACTCGTCAGTATGATTTGGAACACCCCGCCATCCCCACCATGGACTGGACTGCCTATGAGTTTGTTTGTGGCTCTTGAACCACGTTTTTGAAAGTGACCCCAGCTGTAGGTCACATTCAAGGTGCCTCTTCTCCTAGGTCTCGGATGGGAACAAACCTAAACACAAGGCCTTTGCTCTTAGGGAAGCCAGGCCTCCCTAGGAGACGGGTGACTGGCTGGCTCCTCCCCGAGAGTGAGTTCCATGCAGGAGGTCAGTGTCCCAGCAGTGAGTGAGGCTGGGGGGTAGGCTGCTCAGGAGTAAACATCCAAGAAGGACTTCATCCCCACAGCTCTTCCTGCCCACTCAGGCTGGGTCCTGCAGCCAGGGCGGTGCACACATCACAGGAAGGCCAAGGTGGTAAGAACTGTCTCCTGCCTCCAAGGACACCTTTGCCCAATCAAAGCTCCAGTTCCAGTCAATTATTCAGGTACATTCAGACAACATCAGATGGCCGGTAAAGGTCTGTTCCGTTTTAAGCCAATTAGACTGAGTATGTATGCTGTTTGGACGCACAGGTACACAACCTGGTAAAGGAACTTGTACACATGACTGATTACAAGGGAAACCGTGGTTGTTTGAAAGAGGTTTCCAAGTTAATGAATGCCCTACTTTCCGGAAAAGTTTAATGACATGAAATAATGCTAATTAGTAGTTATAGGGGGGAAAAAGTAAGATTTAAATTATATAACACATATAAATGCTGTGTGTTTCTATCATCTTTCTATTTATCACTCTTCTCTCACTCTTTAGCTATGTAACTACTAAATATAAAAATTGATGGATGTACTGTACAAGGGGAATATAGCCAATATTTTGGAATAACTATAAATGGAAAATCACCTTTAAAATTGTATAAAAAATTTTAAAGAAAAACATTGATAGAAAATACACTAAATAGTCACGCTGGTTATATCTGGTTGATGGAATTGTGGGTGACTTTTGTTCCCTTATTAAACTTTTTTACAATTTCAAATTTTTCTTAAATTATATTCAGACTTAGCTATGTAACAAACTACTCCAAAATTTAGTTGCTTGAAATAAGAAATAGTGAGTATTATTTCTCATGACTCTCTGGGTCCGTAGGGTGTTTGTTGGGTGCAGGCTGGCTTGCTGGGTCTCTATGGTTGGCTGATAGGTAGCGTGGTTCAGGATAGCCTAGCATGGTCAAATTTGAATTTCTGGCAGCTGGCAGTTTGCTTGGTCTCAGGGCTTGAGCTGGGCTGGGCGTCTCTACATGGAGTCATCTTTTGTTCTCCTGTGGGCCCAGGCTCATCACATGGGGGTCTTGGGGGTCCAAAGAGTAGGAGGAAAGGTCCTACTGTGCAAACTCTTCTCAAACCTCCGCCTGCATCACCTTTGCTCCTGTCCATTGGCCAAAGAAAGTCACACACCAAACCAGCAGGGCAGGTGAGACTTCTGAAGGATTGGCACGTGGGGTGGGAGTTGGGGGTGGCCATGTGGGAAAACATGCCTGTCACCGGATCAAAGACGTTCCTTCTTAAAGGAAAAAGTGGAAGAAAGTTTGGCCAAGGGATTTGGAATTTTGGTTGAGAGTTCAAGAAGCCAGAGGTTTCTGAGAAAATTAGATATTCACAGAAGTGATGAGCCCTCTGTAGCCAAACTAGACTATTATTGATTTTACAAAGTCTAAGAGATGGTGGCCACTCCTTCACCTCATTGAACTTGGCTCCCTTTTCAAGGACTTATTTTCATTAATTAAAAATAAACGTTTGCGGGAGGCAGGACTTGGCCCCATGATCTTCATTGCCTGCGAAGAGGTTAAGTTACAAGGCAGAGGAGGATTAAGCTTGCAGACGGAATTAAGTTTGCTAATCAACAGACTTTAAAACAGGGAGATGTCTTGGATTTGTTCGTGGGCCCAGTGTCTGTAAAGGCAGTGGATTTGGTCTGAGAGATGAGAGGGACAAAGAGGCAGGAGAGATTCGAAGTGGCTTTGAAGACGAGAAAGGGGGCTGGGAGCCAAGGAGCGTGACCGGCTTCTAGAACCTGAGAATGGCCCTCAGCTGATGGCCAGCAAGGAAACAGGGACCCCAAGGGACCCACACCACAAGACACTGGATTCTGCCATCCACCTGAACGAGATCAGGAGCGGATTCATCCCCAGAGCCCCCAGAAAGGAATGCAGTCCTGTGACACCTTGACTTTGCCCGGGGGAGACCCCTACCAGACGTCTGACCTACAGAACTGTAAAGTCAAATATTTATGTTGTTTTAAGTATCTGGTTATTAGTTACAGTGGCAATAGAAAGCTAACACAACGTTCATGATAAAAATTCTTAAACTAGATGAAAGTACAAAGAAAAAAAGCAAAAACCACCTCGACTTCTATTATCTCTAGATAATCACATTTTAGTCCAGAGATATTTTTATACATTTAGCTAAGTAGACAGGGCTGCACTGAAGTGCTGGGAAAGCACCTCTGAAAGGCCATCCTCTTATCTGGGTCTGATCACTGTTTCCTTCAGGGGATGCCTTTTTGAAAACTGACGTATGACTTCCCTCTGAAAAAGAGCCCCCATTGCTATTCCAGAAAAGAACTGCGCCAACCAGATTTTCCTAGAACAACACCCCAACACCAGAAAACCACGTTCCAATGACAGCGGCATCCATACAGTCATGACCTTGAAGCCTTTTTTGAAAGATGGAGATCATTCTAATCTTGTGACAACAACCCGCCGCGGAAGTGAAATTCGCTGACACAGAAATAAGCACGTTTAATTACTACCAACTCACACGCATGTCTTGGCAGAAAGACAGCCTTCATCAGGTACGATGTGCCAGCCTTACAGGTTCTGGAGCCATGAGCCACAGAGCGTTTTCTGGTCTGCGTTTTCTTATAAAAACTTGACTTCCAAGCAGCTGCTTAAACGGGCTGCAGACGGTTGGGTGGGGAGTTTGTTTTTCTCCTCTGAGCCACCAGAAGAGAGTCAGGGACTCTCTGCCAGGGCTCCCTCCCAGCCCAGGTTTGCTCATCTTTGCCAAGAGCTTCAGCCCTAGAGGCCACTTTTCCTCGCTCTCTCCCCAGCAGAGGATGGGAACTTCAGCGTCTCTGTTCATCATAGTTGGAAGACTTTCTATCCTGGAGTAATGAACCAATTCCTACTCTGGTCTCCAGAGCCGGGGGGCGGGGGGGTGGGTCGTGCTGGACATCACTGTCCTTCTGGTCCAGTTTCGCATCTTCCCAGGCAGGGGAGAGAGCAGACAGCTGCCTGTGGCCCTCGCTTTCTCTGGGGCGTGTCCACGTGTCATGCTGTTTGCAGACAAAGTCTGGAAGTGTCAAATGCTTCCTCTCACCCTCTTTCCTTGACTCTCCTGCCTTCAGATCCAGCCATAATTCCACCTGGGCACTCTGTCTGCTGCCCTTTCAAACATCAAAGAACAGCAGCTCTGGCCCACATGATGGTTGTTTTTGTTACTCTTGAATGGCTCGAAACTTTAAAATGTCACTTCCTTGCAGATCTCATTCGGTATAAATGAAACTGATTTTAAAGTTTGAACTTGCACTTGGAAATTTATTCCTGGGGATTGTGTCTTTTCTTGCCTTTCAGAGGGCTCACCCCTTGGATCCAACATCCTGACATAGATGTAGAGGGCTGGCTTGCAAATCGTAGAGGGCTGGCTTGCAAATCCTTGAGGCTCCTGCAATTTCTAAATCTTTCCAATCTGAACTTAAAGAGGCATCCCTGAGGACATTCAACTGCTGGGATCATGTGTTTGGCATTGAGAATATCTCTCTGTTTCATGATTTTCTTTTCAAGCAACAGTTATGGTTCTGTTCATTTTAGAAATGATTGTTTTTTGTAAGATTGGACGAATCATATGAGAGAATGACCAATTCCTTCACATCCTGGCCTGGCATCCACCAAAGTTGTGTCAGCAAGTCTTTCTGTTCTGCGGGGGGACCATTGGCTATCTGTGGTCTGCTCAGGAGTGAGAGCCTGCATCCCTGTGTTTATCCTGGACCCCGACAAGGAGGATGGCAAAGAATAGCATCCCGATTTCAAAGTCACGGCTGCGTCAGGCCATGTTCACATACAGCTGAACATCCACTGAGCAAACCAAAGGGTGATGCTCAGCACCTTGGGAGACAGCGGCCCCTCCCAAGGGCACTCAATCAGGTCATTAAAGTAGCCTTGAGAAGAAGGGTGGGAGCAACCAAGAGGGCTACGTAGCCTAGAGTGAAACGAAAATGAAACCATGACCATGCACATGATTCTTAAAGAAACACTTTCCCCAGGTCAGTGACCACTGTTTCTGAAAACTGACCTTTTTGTAGGTGGGCCTTTCCTATCAGGGAACTGATGGCCCTGGTCGTGGTGAACTTGCCCCTCCACCAACACCCTCTGCCATGATTAATGGCTCATGAGTCTCCACATGCACTTTTACCTCCAAGGCTTGGCTCGCAGGTTTATTTCATAGGGTCACTTCCAGGGGGCGCAGTACCTTCCAGAATGCTGTATGGAGAATGATTCTGAGGCTGCAGGTGGATTTAGTGGGAGAGAAGGCAGCCGTTGGTTATGGAAGGGCCTTGGGCAGGGAATGAGGAGAAAGGCAAGTCCTCTCTGCTGTGCTCCTGGGGGGTGGGAGCCCCTCCATGCTCGCTGGCCCTGGCAGATGGGTCTCCCGGCAAGCGTGGCTTGGGACTCAAGGGTTCTCTCTGGCCTCTCCTTCCCAACAGGACCGCTGAGGCTGGCCTGCAGACCAGGTGGCCTCCCCATGTAGGGGGGGTTAACTCTGAGGGCCCCCCCAAGCCTTTTCAGGATGATCCCCCTACACACACCCCACCCAGCCAAACCATCAGTCACATGTTGCTATTTATTTCCCAGTGGTAATAAGTTCTTCACACGTGTGATTTTAACACATATATAAGGTTTCTTCAAATGGACAGACTAGTTTTCACTTCTCCCTTGTTGAACATTTGGCTTATTCAGATTTTTTTCTCTTAAAAAAGAATACTGTAATTAAAAAATTTAAATAATGCCCTTTTGGAATTTAAAGGAGTTTCTTAGAATAGAATCCCAGAAGTAGGATTATTAATTCAAAGTAAATGTATATTTTAAAGCTTAGATATGTATTTCTAAGCTGATTTCAAAAGAATCAACTTATCAACTTATTGTCTAGCCAGTAGTCTTTAAATTATTTTAAAAATTTGAGAGGTAAACAGTTGTGAGTTATGTCTTAGGACATAACAATAAGTTATTTTTATCTAATTACAATGGTAGAAAGTTTGGAAAATATAGAACAAAAAAGATGGAGAAAATAAAAACAACAGATGCCAAGACCTTCAACATGGCGGAGGAGTGAGACGCGGAGATCACCTTCCTCCCCACAAATACATCAGGAATACACCTACATGTGGAACAACTCCTACAGAACACCCACTGAACGCTGGCACAAGACCTCACACCTCCCAAAAGGCAAGAAACTCCCCACGTACCTGGGTAGGGCAAAAGAAAAAAGAAAAAACAGAGACAAAAGAATAGGGACGGACCTGCACCAGTGGGAGGGAGCCGTGAAGGAGGAAAGGTTTCCACACACTAGAAGCCCCTTCGTGGGCGGAGACTGCGGGTGGCGGACGGGGGAAGCTTTGGAGCCGCGGAGGAGAGCGCAGCCACAGGGGTGCAGAGGGTAAAGCAGAGAGATTCCCGCACAGAGGATCGGTGCCAACCAGCACTCACCAGCCCGAGAGGCTTGTCTGTTCGCCCGCCGGGGTGGGCGGGGCTGGGAGCTGAGGCTCAGGCTTCGGTCGGATCCCAGGGAGAGAACGGGGGTTGGCAGCGTGAACACAGCCTGAAGGGGTTAGTGCGCCATGGGTGGCCGGGAGGGAGTCCGGGAAAAGTCTGGAGCTGCCGAAGAGGCAAGAGACCATTGTTTCAGGGTGCACGAGGAGAGGGGGCTCAGAGCGCCGCCTAAACGAGTTCCAGAGACGGGCACGAGCCGCGGCTATCAGCGCGGACCCCAGAGACGGGCATGAGACGCTAAGGCTGCTGCTGCCGCCGCCAAGAAGCCTGTGTGCAAGCACAGGTCACTCTCCACACCTCCCCTCCCGGGAGCCTATGTAGCCCGCCACTGCCAGGGTCCCGTGATCCAGGGACAACTTCCCCGGGAGAACGCAAGGCGCGCCTCGGGCTGGTGCAACGTCATGCCGGCCTCTGCTGCCACAGGCTTGCCCCGCATCCGTACCCCTCCCTCCCCCCAGCCTGAGGGAGCCAGAGCCCCCGAATCAGCCGCTCCTTTAACCCCGTCCTGTCTGAACGAAGAACAGACGCCCTCAGGCGACCTACACGCAGAGGCGGGGCCAAATCCAAAGCTGAACCCCGGGAGCTGTGCAAACAAAGAAGAGAAAGGGAAATCTACCTCAGCAGCCTCAGGAGCAGCGGATTAAACCTCCACAATCAACCTGATGTACCCTGCATCTGTGGAATACCTGAATAGACAACGAATCATACCAAAATTGAGGCAGTGGACTTTGGGAGCAACAATATAAATATATATATATATATATATATATTTTTTTTTTCCTTTTTCTCTTTTTGTGAGTCTGTACGTGTATGATTCTGTGTGTGATTTTTTTCTGTATAGCTTTTTTTTTTACCATTTGTCCTAGGGTTCCATCTGTACTTTTTTATTTTATTTTATTTTTTAGTATAGTTTTTAGCACTTGTTATCATTGGTGGATTTGTTTTTGGTTTGATTGCGCTCTTCTTTCTTTTTTCTGTTCTTTAAATTACTTTTTAATTATTCTTTATTTTTTATTTTAATAACTTTATTTTATTTTATACTTTCTTTCTTTTTTCTGCCCTTTCTTCTAAGCCATGTGGCTGACAGGATCTTGGTGCTCCAGAAGGGTGTCAGGCCTGTGCCTCTGAGGTGCGAGAGCCAAGTCCAGGACCTTGGTCCACCAGAGACCTCCCGGCTCCATGTAATAACAAATGGCGAAAGCTCTCCCAGAGATCTCCATCTCAACGCTAAGACCCAGCTCCACTCAATGACCAGCAAGCTACACTGCTGCACACCCTATGCCAAACAACTAGCAAGATAGGAACACAAACCCATCCATTAGCAGAGAGGCTGCCTAAAATCATAATAAGGTCACAGACACCCCAAAACACACCACCAGATGTGGTCCTGCCCACCAGAAGGCCAAGATCCATCCTCATCCACCAGAACACAAGTACTAGTCCCCTCCACCGGAAAGCCTACACAACCCACTAAATCGACCATAGCCACTGTGGGCAGACACAAAAACAACGGGAACTACAAACTTACAGCCTGCGAAAAGGAGACCCCAAACACAGTAAGTGCAGCAAAATGAGAATACAGAGAAACACACAGCAGATGAAACAGCAAGGTAAAAACCCAGCAGACCAAACAAATGAAGAGGAAATAGGCAGTCTACCTTAAAAAGAATTCAGAATAATCACAGCAAAGATGATGCAAAATCGTGGAAATAGAATGGAGAAAATACAAGAAACGTTTAACAAGGACCTAGAAGAACTAAAGAGGAAACAAACAATGATGAACAACACAATAAATGAAATTTAAAATTCTCTACAAAGAATCAATAGCAGAATAACTGAGGCAGAAGAACGGATAAGTGACCTGGAAGAAAAAATAGTGGAATAACTACTACAGAGCAGAATAAAGAATAAAGAATGAAAACAATTGAGGACAGTCTCAGAGACCTCTGGGACAACATTAAATGCACCAACATTCGAATTATAGGGGTCCCAGAAGAAGAAGAGAAAAAGAAAGGGACTGAGAAAATATTTGAAGAGATTATGTTGAAAAATTCCCTAACATGGGAAAGGAAATAGTCAATCAAGTCCAGGAAGAGCAAAGTCGCATACAGGATAAATCCAAGGAGAAACATGCCAAGACACATAATAATCAAACTATCAAAAATTAAATACAAAGAAAAAATATTAAAAGCAACAAGGGAAAAACAACAAATAACACACGAGGGAATCCCCATAAGGATAACAGCTAATCTTTCAGCAGAAACTCTGCAAGCCAGAAGGGAGTGGCAGGACATATTTAAAGTGATGAAAGGGTAAAACCTACAACCAAGATTACTCTACCCAGCAAAGATCTCATTCACATTCAACAAAGAAATTAAAATCTTTACAGACAAGCAAAAGCTAAGAGAATTCAGCACCACCAAACCAGCTTTACAACAAAGGCTAAAGGAACTTCTCTGGGCAGGAAACACAGAGACAGAAAAGACCTACAATAACACACCCAAAACAATTATGAAAATGGTAATAGGAACATACATATCAATAACTACCTTAAATGGAAATGGATTAAATGCTCCAACCAAAAGATGTAGACTGGCTGAATGGATACAAAACAAGACCCATATCTATGCTGTCTACAAGAGACCCACTTCAGACCTAGGGACACATACAGACTGAAAGTGAGGGGATGGAAAAAGATATTCCATGCAAATGGAAATCAAAAGAAAGCTGGAGTAGCAATTCTCATATCTGACAAACTAGTCTTTAAAATAAAGACTATTACAAGAGACAAAGAAGGACACTACATAATGATCAAGGGACCAATCCAAGAAGATATAACAATTGTAAATATTTATGCACCCAACATAGGAGCACCTCAATACATAAGGCAAATACTAGCAGCCATAAAAGGAGAAATCTACAGTAACACAAACATAGTAGGGGACTTTAACACCTCACTCTCACCAATAGACAGATCATCTGAAATGAAAATAAATAAGGAAACACAAGCTTTAAATGATACATTAAACAAGATGGACTGAATTGATATTTATAGGACACTGCATCCAAAAACAACAGAATACACTTTCTTCCCATGTGCTCATGGAACATTCTCCAGGATAGATCATATCTTGGCTCACACATCAAACCTTCATAAATTTAAGAAAATTGAAATAGTATCAAGTATCTTTTCCAACCAGAACGCTACAAGACTAGATATCAATTACAGGAAAAAAATCTGTAAAAAATACAAACACATGGAGGCTAAACAATATATTACTAAATAACCAAGAGAACAGAGAAGAAATCAAAGAGGAAATCAAAAACTACCTAGAAACAAATGACAATGAAAACTCGACAACCCAAAACCTATGGGATGCAACAAAAGCAGTGCTAAGAGGGAAGTTTATAGCAATACAATCCTACCTCAAGAAACAAGAAACATCTCAAATAAACAACCTAACCTTACACCTAAAGCAGTTAGGGAAACAACAAAAAAACCCCAAAGTTAGCAGAAGGAAAGAAATCATAAAGACAGATCAGAAATAAATGAAAAAGAAATGAAGGAAACAATAGCAAAGATCAATAAAACTAAAAGCTGTTTTTTTGAGAAGATAAAAAAATTGATAAACCATTAGCCAGACTCATCAAGAAAAAAAGGGAGAACACTCAAATCAATAGAATTAGAAATGAAATAGGAGAAGTAATAACTGACACTACAGAAATACAAAGGTCATGAGAGATTACTACAAGCAACTATATGCCAATAAAATGGGCACCCTAGAAGAAATGGACAAATTCTGAGAAAAGCACAACCTTCCGAGACTGAACCAGGAAGAAACAGAAAGTATAAACAGACCAATCACAAGCACTGAAATTGAGACTGTGATTAAAAATCTTCCAACAGGGCTTCCCTGGTGGCACAGTGGTTGAGAGTCCGCTTGCTGATGCAGAGCGGAGCGGCTGGGCCTGTGAGCCATGGCCGCTGAGCCTGCATGTCTGGAGCCTGTTGCTCTGCAATGGGAGAGACCACAACAGTGAGAGGCGCATGTACTGCAAAAAAAAAAAATCTTCCATCAAACAAAAGCCCAGGACCAGATGGCTTCACAGGTGAATTCTATCAAACATTTAGAGAAGAACTAACACCTATCCTTCTCAAACTCTTCCAAAATATAACAGAGGGAGGAACACTCCCAAAGTCATTCTATGAGGCCACCAACAACCTGATACCAAAACCAGACAAAGGTGTCACAAGAAAGAAAACTACAGGCTAATATCACTGATGAACATAGATGCAAAAATCCTCTACAAAATACTAGCAAACAGAAGCCAACAGTACATTAAAAGGATCATACATCATGATTAACTGGGGTTTATCCCAGGAATGCAAGTATTCTTCAATATATGCAAACCAATCAATGTGATACACCGTATCAATAATTTGAAGGAGAAAAACCATTTGATCATCTCAATAGATGCAGACAAAGCTTTCAACAAAATTCAACACCGATTTTTGATAAAATCCCTCCAGAAAGTAAGCATAGAGGGAACTTACCTCAACATAATAAAGGTGTTATATGACAAACCCACAGCCAACATCATTCTCAATGGTGAAAAACTGAAACCATTTCCACTAACGTCATGAAGAAGACAAGGTTGCCCACTCTCACCACTATTATTCAAGATAGTTTGGAAGTTTTAGCGACAGCAATCAGAGAAGAAAAAGAAATAAGAGGATTCCAAATTGGAAAGGAAGAAGTAAAGCTGTCACTGTTTGCAGATGACATGACACTATACATAGAGAATCCTAAAGACTCTTCCAGAAAACTACTAGAGCTAATCAACGAATTTGGTAAAGTAGCAGGATACAAAATTATTGCACAGAAATCTCTTTCATTCCTATACAATAATGATGAAAAATCAGAAAGAGAAATTAAGGAAACACTCCCACTTACCATTGCAACAAAAAGAATAAAATACCTAGGAATAAACCTATCTGAGGAGACAAAAGACCTGTATGCAGAAAATTATAAGATGCTGATGAAAGAAATTAAAGATGATATGAACAGATGGAGAGATATCCCATGTTCTTTGATTGCAAGAATCAATATTGTGAAAATGACTATACTACCCAAAGCAATCTACAGATTCAGTGCAATCCGTATCAAACTACCAATGGCATTTTTCACAGAACTAGAATAAAAAACTTCACAGTTTGTATGGAAACACAAAAGATCCCAAATAGCCAAAGCAATCTTGAGAGAGAAAAATGGAGCTGGAGGAATCAGGCTCCCAGACTTCAGACTGTACTACAAAGCTACAGTAATCAAGACAGTATGGTCCTGGCACAAGAACAGAAATATAGATCAATGGAACAGGATAGAAAACCCAGAGTTAAACCCACGCACATATGGTCACCTTATTTTTGATAAAGGAGACCAAAATATACAATGGAGAAAAGACAGCCGCTTAAATAAGTGGTGCTGGGAAAACTGGACAGCTAATGTAAAAGAATGAAATTAGAACACTCCCTAACACCATACACAAAAATAAACTCAAAATGGATTAAAGACCTAAAGATAAGAGGCCAGACACTATCAAACTCTTAGAGGACAACATAGGCAGAACACTCTATGACATAAATCACAGCAAGATCCTTTTCGACCCACCTCCTAGAGAAATGGAAATAAAAACGAAAATAAACACATGGGACCTAATGAAACTTAAAAGCTTTTGCACAGCAAAGGAAACCACAAATGACAAAAAGACAACCCTCTGAATGGGAGTAAATATTTGCAAATGAAGCAACTGACAAAGGATTAATCTCCAAAATTTACAAGCAGCTCATGCAGCTCAATATCAAAAAAACAAACAATCCAATGCAAAACTGGGCAGACGACCTAAATAGACATTTCGCCAAAGAAGATATACAGATTGCCAACAAACACATGAAAGAATGCTCAACATCACTAATCGTTAGAGAAATGCAAATCAAAACTACAATGAGGTATCACCTCACACTGGTCGGAATGGCCATCATCAAAAAATCTACAAACAGTAAATGCTGGAAAGGGTGTGGAGAAAAGGGGACCCTCTTGCATTGTTGGTGGGAATGTAAACTGATACAGCCACTATGGAGAATAGTATGGCGGTTTCTTAAAAAACTAAAAATAGAACTACCATACGACCCAGCAATACCACTACTGGACATATACCTGGAGAAAACCATAATTCAAAAAGAATCATGTACCACAATGTTCTTTGCAGCTCTATTTACAGTAGCCAGGAAATGGAAGGAATCTAAGTGTCCATCATTGGATGAATGGATAAAGAAGATGTGGCACATATATACAATGGAATGTTACTCAGCCATAAAAGAAACGAAATTGAGTTATTTGTAGTGAGGTGGATGGACCTAGAGTCTGTCATACAGAGTGAAGTAAGTCAGCAAAAAAAAAAAAAAGGTTCTGAAGAACCTAGGGGAAGGACAGGAATAAAGATGTAGAATATGGACCTGAGGAGAGGGGAAGGGGGATGGGTAAGCTGGGATGAAGCGAGAGAGTAGCATTGACATATATACACGACCAAATGTAAATAGATAGCTAGTGGGAAGCAGCCGCATAGCACAGGGAGATCAGCTCAGTGCTTTGTGACCACCTAGAGGGGTGGGATAGGGAGGGTGGGAGGGAGATGCAAGAGGGAGGAGATATGGGGATATATGTATACATATAGCTGATTCACTTTATTTATTTATTTTATTTATTTATTTTTTTGCGTTACACGGGCCTCTCACTGTTGTGGCCTCTCCCGCTGCGGAGCACAGGCTCCGGACGCGCAGGCTCAGCGGCCATGGCTCACGGGCCCAGCCGCTCCGCGGCATGTGGGATCCCCCCAGACCGGGGCACGAACCCGCGTCCCCTGCATCGGCAGGCGGACTCCCAACCACTGTGCCACCAGGGAGGCCCTGATTCACTTTTTTTAAAAACAGAAACTAACACACCATTGTAAAGCAATTAGACTCCAATAAAGATGTTAAAAAAAAATTTTTTTAAAGAGTTCGCATGCCACAACTAAGGAGCTGGCAAGCCACAACTAAGGAGCCCACGAGCCACAACTAAGGATCCAGCAAGCCGCAACCAAGAAGCCTGCAAGCCGCAACTAAGACCTCGCGCAACTGAATAAATTAAATAAATAAATAATTTTAAAAGAAAAAAATAATAATAAAAAATAAAAACAACATATGAAGGTCACTAGGGGGAGAAGGGCATGATTTCTGCAACCTCCTATCAAACAGTTCAGAAAAAAGTATACAGTTTTAAATAATGTGTAATATTACATATATAATAACGTACATTATACATACATCATTCATATAAAATATAAATTGTGTACATCTTAAACGTACATGTCATATAAAATTATATATTATATACAAATTATACAATGTACCTATTATACACACATAAAATTGTATACAGTATAAAATTATATATTATTTTATAGTCATAATATTTGTGTGTGTGTGTGTGTGTGTGTGTGTGTGTGTGTGAGAGTGAGAGAGAGAGAGAGAGAGAGAAGGAGCACAATAAAGCAAGCATTGGCAAAATGGGAACAGCTGGTGAGCCTGGGTGAAGTGATGTGAGAAATCGTTATACTATTCTTGCAATTTACCTATAAATGTGATATTATTTCAAAATAAAACATTAATAGATTTTGGGTAATATACTTTCAGAGGTTTTTTTTCTTTGTATAAAAAGACCATTTTCTGCCAATTTGGGATTCATATGATTTAGTGTTTTTAGCAGCAGGCTGCATAACATCCCATCTACCATCAATATATTGCCATGACCTTTATAAATCATCTTATGAATGTAAACAATTTCTTTCCTGTGGAACTTTCAAGTTGTCTCCAATTTTTCACAATTAAAAATATTTCATTAAGTGTCCCTGGACAGAAATCTATAGTCACATCTTTGGTAAATTCCCTTACTGAGAAGGGTTGCTAACACAAATTGGCAAATGCCCCTGGACAGGTTTCTGCTAATTAACTTCACCCCTCGAAATGCAGAAGAATCGCTTTGTCAATTGCCAGAAAGAGAAGCTGCTTAAAGCAGCCCAAGACTGAAGCAGGGTCTCCGCTGGTGCTCGGGGGGAGGGGGGACCCTCAGGGGCTCCAACTGCAGGGAGTGCAGCCTGGCATTTCCGACCCGTAGGGCCCGGAGCTGCCATCTGAGTGTGACCTTCTGCAGCCGTCTCCCCGGCCCGCCTCTCGGCAGCCTGGCAGCCTCGTTCTGATACCCTCCACTGCCGCTCCAAGGGAGTCTTTGGCCCGCACTCCGGGCCTTGCAGTTTAGCTGCTCCTCATGTGAGGGCAGGTGGGCAGGGGGCTGGGCAGGGGACAGATGTCTTCAATCTGGGCAGGAGCAGGGAGGTGGTGACCCACACCTTGGAGTCACATTGTTCCCTGTGAGTTCACTACAGTTTTTGTTCAATCTTGAAAAAAAAAGGAAATGTTGACAGGTTTAGCTGTTTCATCGTTTTATAAGCAGATAGGGTAGGGGTCCCCCGAGAAAGAGAACCAGGCATGGATTTCTTGACATAAGAGAAGCCGTTTTTGGCCTAAGCTGCTTTGTGATCTAAGCCTGGCCACAGTGCTTGCCCTTGAACAGCTCGAGGTAATCAATGATCTCAAGGGAAGTCAGGGAATGCAGGAACAAAGGAAAAGCAGTCAAGAAACAAGAGGTCAGAGATAAAACAGTCCTAGCTCCTCCTCAAGGGAGGTACATGACATCTGATCCAGTCTCTGAGTTCTGCAGGAGCTCAGGCCCCCACTCAGGGGGAGGACGAATGATGATGCTGACCCTCCAGACTTCAATCAACCAAAGATTGGACTCTGATGACCTTCGCCCCAATTCTAGGCTGAATTCTCCGCTGCTCAAGCACCTTCATGAACATGCACGTACCCTTAGCTTAAAAGTTCCCCAGTTTGCTGTTTGGGGGAGACACTGCTTTGGGAAAGACCCCCAGTGTTCTCCTTACTTGCTGCCAGTAAGAAATCCTTCCTTCTCCTAATCGTGGTTGTGTCTTTTGGCTCGACACCCAACAAGAGGTAAACCCAGTTTTCAGCTAACAGTTTTAATGGCATTTCTTCGAATACTCGTGATGTTTAGCATTTGTGCGAGTATCGTGACCGTTTCCCTTTCTTCTGTAAAGGGCCCATCGGTGTCCTTTCATCGTATTTCTATTAGAGTGTTTTTTCCTTCACTGACCTGCATGAAGCCTTCGTAAAGGCTATTACCCTTTGTCATGTAGCTCAAATACTTGTCCCACTTTGCTATTCACCGTTTATATTTTGCTGACAGTGTCTTTTGACATTCAACAGTTTCTCATTTTGTACAATCAAATCTTTTTTTTTTTTTTTACTACAGCTCAACATTTCTAGAAATGCTTCTTCCTTTGCCTTCATCTGAGAGGTTTTGCCTTCCACATGCTTATACATTATGTACCTATATGGTTTCTTCCAGCCACTTTGGTTTTCCGCCCTGCACCCCCTCTGGTTTACCCCCACGGTACCCCAAGGAGGCACTCGATCAATGAGTGTTGGCTGTTGACTCGAATGAAGGGTAATGAAAACTCTCTCTGGTCTAATGACTTTTGAACATTATTTGCGAGGCTGCAAATGAGAATTCAAGAAGTCATGTCCTCAGCGATACCGTGGTGCCTCTCAGAGGATCTGGCTAATTGAGTTCAAACCATATGTGGGAGCTGCCCTTCCTAGGGCGACGTGCTCAGAGGCAGTGGGAATGAGATTTTTCCAGATCCTGGGAGCCCCACAAGAGGAGCAAGTGAATCTGGAAGGCAACAGCTTCCTTCTTTCCCTTCAGAGATTTGGATTATGATGCGCATCTTCTAACAGTGACCATTCCTGAAAATTCATACAGAGTTGATCACGCGCGGCGCTGTCCGCAAAGCCAGCTCATTGTTTTAAAGTGGAAAATGGTCCACACGCTCAAGGCAATGGGTCGACTGTTACTACTGATCTTTTCACGATGTCTTTGAGCACATACATGGGAGACAACAATAGCCTCCCTGTGGTGGGGCTCATGGTGGTTCCAGGACCTTAGATCCTATGTTTAAAAGTGCCTGCAGAAAACAAAAACAAAACCAAAAACCATGTAGTGCATTTCTAAAGACACTACTCCCACAGTGCCCTCTGCTTTCTCAACTTTGGGGAGCAATCTTTGGTTTGAAATCTTGCTTTTTTGACAGAATTATTGATTCTGTCTTGACTCCTTGACTACAAGTTCATGAATCATTACAAATCAACAGCTGTAGAATGGTCTCTTTCACCAACATCAGGAAAAAGGGAGCTTGGGTTTTCTAAATAAAGTGTCTGGAGAAAACCAATGTGTGTATTGCACAGATTATGTTGTTAATAATGCATTTTTAGGTGAAGTTAATATTTTATGGGTTATTAATAATATATGGATTTAGGGAAATATATATTTCTGTAGAAAGAAGGGAAAGTTATAAACCTTGAATCTCACATCTTTGTAACAGTGCACTTGTGACCTATATTTGATGAAAGGTTGCTGTTACTTTTTATTGAGAATTAAGTTCCTTCACTGATGTAAGCTGGAGGTCTCAGAATCCAGAAGTTTGTTTCCACTTCTGGTCAAGACCGTGCTGATGGTACCTCCTCACTTCCTTACCCATCGTGCACGTCACTCACGGCTCTGAGCGCTGCCAATGCCAAAACGTCGGCTTTGAAGAATCAAGCCAGGGCATGTGAATGTCACTTTTCTACGTGTATATGTAGGAAGTCTTTCTCACTTCTCAGAATGTGATTTAAACTTGGCAATTTCTGTTTAGAACTTGAAAAGTGTCTGTCTGTCCTATTACCTTCGCCTTTGAAGAGAGACTTCGTGCAGTGTTCACTTTCCCAGATGGAGCAAGACACCGAAGGAAGAAAAGTGAGGAACAGCTGGTCCAGATGTAACGGAAAAAAGTAAGCCCAGATGGCTGATAACTTGGAAATGAGAACATCCTAACACCCATGGGTGCCCAGCTCTCTGCCAGGTACTGGGGAGGAGAAGCAAGACACACCCCCGCCTCCGGGGTGCTTTCAGTCTGTCTGAAACATCACATTTTTCCCAGGTCATGAGAAACCTACTTAATTCTTCCTTACTCGGCCACACCTAACATCTCACTGCTAAGGATGCAAATTTCCAAGGCAAATATTTTCTAATTCTATTTCCCTGAAGCTATGAGGAATCTTATACCATAATTAAAGTCTGCAGGAGTTCAGAACGTGCTATCCCAAAATATGGCACACTGAATATTTTAAGTGGAAAGAATTTGAGAAGTGGCTGGTGCAGGTGCTTCCTCCCTGAAGCAGTCATAAGAACCTCATGTGAGAGATGCCCTCTCTGTACCCAGAGGAAAGGAGCATCCTTATCTCAGAGATGGACACCGAGGGGAATCTGAATGAACAGGCCTCACCAAGTTCCCCACAGCTTAGCTCAGACCCTCTGTCCTACGACGTTTTCTCATGACTTTCACTCTTCATCAAAGTTAATAAAAGGCTCAGGGTTAACCATTTCATCAATTGTTCCTTTTTTTTAACATCTTTATTGGAGTGTAATTGCTTTACAATGGTGTGTCAGTTTCTGCTTTATAACAAAGTGAATCAGTTATACATATACATGTGTCCCCACATCTCCTCCCTCTTGCATCTCCCTCTCACCCTCCCTATCCCACCCCTCTAGGTGGTCACAAAGCACCGAGCTGATCTCCCTGTGCTATGTAGCTGCTTCCCACTAGCTATCTATTTTATGTTTGGTAGTGTATATGTGTCCATGCCACTCTCTCACTTCATTCCAGCTTACCCTTCCCCCGCCCCGTGCCCTCAAGTCCATTCTCTACATCTGTGTCTTTATTCTTCTTCAGCCCCTTGGTTCTTCAGAACCATTTTGTTTGTTTATTGTTTTTTTACATTCCATATATATGCATTAGATACGGTACTTGTTTTTCTCTTTCTGACTTACTTCACTCTGTATGACAGACTCTAGGTCCAACCACCTCACTACAAATAACTCATTTTCATTTCTTTTTATGACTGAGTAATATTCCATTGTATATATGTGCCACATCTTCTTTATCCCTTCATCTGTCGATGGACACTTCGGTTGCTTCCATGTCCTGGCTATTGTAAATAGAGCTGCAATGAACATTGTGGCATATGACTCTTTTTGTTTTTGTTTTTGTTTTTTTTTAACATCTTTATTGGAGTATAATTGCTTTACAATTGTGTGTTAGTTTCTGCTTTATAACAAAGTGAATCAATTATACATATACATATGTTCCCATATCTCTTCCCTCTTGCATCTCCCTCCCTCCCACCCTCCCTATCCCACCCCTCTAGATGGTCACAAAGCACTGAGCTGATCTCCCTGTGCTATGCAGCTGCTTCCCACTAGCTATCTATTTTATATTTGGTAGTGTATATATGTCCATGCCACTCTCTCACTTTATCCCAGCTTACCCTTCCCCCTCCCCATATCCTCAAGTCCATTCTCTAGTAGGTCTGTGTCTTTATTCCCGTCTTGCCCCTAGGTTCTTCATGACCATTTTGTTTTTCCTTAGATTCCATATATATGTGTTAGCATACGGTATTTGTCTTTCTCTTTCTGACTTACTTCACTCTGTATGACAGACTCTAGGTCCATCCACCTCACTACAAAAAAACTGAATTTCGTTTCTTTTTATGGCTGAGTAATATTCCATTGTATATATGTGCCACTTCTTCTTTATCCATTCATCTGTTGACAGACACTTAGGTTGCTTCCATGTCCTGGCTATTGTACATAGAGTTGCAATGAACATTGTGGTACATGACTCATTTTGAATTATGGTTTTCTCAGGGTATATGCCCAGTAGTGGGATTGCTGGGTCGTATGGTAGTTCTATTTTTAGATTTTAAGGAACCTCCCTACTGTTCTCCATAGTGGCTGTATCAATTTACATTCCCACCAAGAGTGCAAGAGGGTTCCCTTTTCTCCACACCCTCTCCAGCATTTACTGTTTGTAGATTTTTTGATGATGGCCATTCTGACCAGTGTGAGATGATATCTCATCGCAGTTTTGATTTGCATTTCTCTAATGATTAGTGATGTTGAGCATCCTTTCATGTGTTTGTTGGCGATCTGTATATCTTCTTTGGAGAAATGTCTATTTAGGTCTTCTGACCATTTTTGGATTGGGTTGTTTGTTTTTTTGATATTGAGCTGCATGAGCTGCTTGTAAATTTTGGAGATTAATCCTTTGTCAGTTGCTTCATTTGCAAATATTTTCTCCCATTCTGAGGGTTGTCTTTTCATCTTGTTTACGGTTTCCTTTGCTGTGCAAAAGCTTTTAAGTTTCATTAGGTCCCATGTGTCTATTTTTGTTTTTATTTCCATTTCTCTAGGAGGTGGGTCAAAAAGGATCTTGCTGTGATTTATGTGATAAGAGTTTTCTGCCTATGTTTTCCTTTAAGAGTTTGATAGTGTCTGGCCTTACATTTAGGTCTTTAATCCATTTTGAGTTTATTTTTGTGTATGGTGTTAGGGAATGTTCTAATTTCATTCCTTTACATGTAGCTGTCCAGTTTTCCCAGCACCACTTATTTAAGCGGCTGTCTTTTCTCCATTGTATATTTTGGCCTCCTTTATCAAAAATAAGGTGACCATATATGTGTGGGTTTATCTCTGGGCTTTCTATCCTGTTCCATTGATCTATATTTCTGTTTTCGTGCCAGTACCATACTGTCTTGATTACTGTAACTTTATAGTACAGTCTGAAGTCTGGGAGCCTGATTCCTCTAGCTCCGTTTTTCTTTCTCAAGATTGCTTTGGCTATTTGGGATCTTTTGTGTTTCCATACAAATTGTGAAGTTTTTTATTCTAGTTCTGTGAAAAATGCCATTGGTAGTTTGATATGGCTTGCACTGAATCTGTAGATTGCTTTGGGTAGTAGAGTCATTTTCACAATATTGATTCTTCCAACCCAAGAACATGGTATATCTCTCCATCTGTTTGCATCATCTTTAATTTCTTTCATCAGCATCTTATAGTTTTCCACATACAGGCCTTTTGTCTCCTCAGATAGGTTTATTCCTAGGAATTTTATTCTTTTTGTTGCTGTGGTAAATGGGAATGTTTCCTTAATTTCTCTTTCAGATTTTTCATCATTGGTGTATAGGAATGCAAGAGACTTCTGTGCAATAATTTTGTATCCTGCTACTTTACCAAATTCATTGATTAGCTCTGGTAGTTTTCTGGAAGAGTCTTTAGGATTCTCTATGTATAGTATCATGTCATCTGCAAACAGTGACAGCTTTACTTTTTCTGTTCCGATTTGGATTCCATTTCTTTCTTTTTTTTCTCTGATTGCTGTGGCTAAAACTTCCATAACTATGTTGAATAATAGTGGTGAGAGTGGACAACCGTGTCTTCTTCCTGATCTTAGAGGAAATGGTTTCAATTTTTCACCATTGAGAATGATGTTGGCTGTGGGTTTGTCATATATGGCCTTAATTATGTGGAGGTAAGTTCCCTCTATGCCTAGCTTCTGGAGGGTTTTTCTCATAAATGGGCATTGCATTTTGTTGAAAGCTTTGTCTGTTTCTATTGAGATGACCAAATGGTTTTTCTCCTTCAATTTGTTGATATGGTGTATCACATTGGTTGATTTGCATATATTGAAGAATCCTTGCATTCCTGGGATAAACCCAACTTGATCATGGCGTATGATCCTTTTAACGTACTTTTGGATTCTGCTTGCTAGTATTTTGTTGAGGATTTTTGCATCTCTGTTCATCAGTGATATTGGCCTGTAGTTTTCTTTCTTTGTGACATCTTTGTCTGGTTTTGGTATCTGGGTGATGGTGGCCTCGTAGAATGAGCTTGGGAGTCTTCCTCCCTCTGCTATATTTTGGAAGAGTTTGAGAAGGAATGGTGTTAGCTCTTCTCTAAATATTTGATAGAATTTACCTGTGAAGCCATCTGGTCCTGGGCTTTTGTTTGTTGGAAGATTTTTAATCACAGTCTCAATTTCAGTGCTTGTGATTGGTCTGTTTATACTTTCTATTTCTTCCTGGTTTAGTCTGAGAAGTTTGTGCTTTTCTAAGAATTTGTCCATTTCTTCCTGGTTGTCCATTTTATTGACATATAATTGCTTGTAATAATCTCTCATGATCCTTTTTATTTCTGCAGTGTCAGTTGTTACTTCTCCTTTTTCTTTCTTTTTTTTAAAAAAATTTATTTATTTTATTAATTTATTACTTTTCGCTGTGTCAGGTCTTCGTTGTTGCCCACAGGCTTTCTCTAGTTGCGGCGAGCGGGGGCTACTTTTTGTTGCGGTGCGCAGGTTTCTCATTGCGGTGGTGTCTCTTGTGGAGCACGGGCTCTAGGCACACGGGCTCAATAGCTGTGGCATGTGGGCTCTAGAGCACAGGCTCGGTAGTTGTGGCGCACAGGCTTAGCTGCTCCGTGGCATCTGGGATCTTCCTGGACCAGGGCTCGAACCCGTGTACCCTGCCTGCATTGGCAGGTGATTCTTAACCACTGCACCACCAGGGAAGCCCGTTACTTCTCCTTTTTTCATTTCTAATTCTATTGATTGGAGTCTTCTCCCTTTTTTCCTTGATGGCTAATGGTTTATCAATTTTGTTTATCTTCTCAAAAAACCAGCTTTCTGTTTTATGGATCTTTGCTATTTGTTTCTTTCATTTATTTCTGTTCTGATCTTTATGATTTCTTTCCTTCTGCTAACTTTGTGGTTCTTTTGTTCTTCTTTCTCTAATTGCTTTAGGTGTAAGTTTAGGTTGTTTATTTGAGATGTTTCTTGTTTCTTGAGGTAGGATTATACAACTCCTTATACAACTTGTAAGAGGGATTATAAACTTCCCTCTTAGAACTGCTTTTGATGCATCCTATAGGTTTTGGAACATCGTGTTTTCATTGTCATTTGTTTCTAGGTATTTTTTATTTCCTCTTTGATTTCTTCAGTGATCTCTTGGTTATTTAGTAGTGTACTGTTTACCTCCATGTGTTTGTATTTTTAACAGATTTTTTCCTGTAATTGATATATAGTTTCATAGCATTGTGGTTGGAAAAGACACTTGATACTACTTCAAATTTCTTAAATTTACCAAGGCTTGATTTGTGACCCAAGATATGATCTATCCTGGAGAATGTTCCATGAGCACTTGGGAAGAAAGTGTATTCTGTTGTTTTTGGATGCAATGTCCTATATATCAATTCATTCCATCTTGTTTAATGTATCATTTAAAGCTTGTGTTTCCTTATTTATTTTCATTTTGGATGATCTGTCCATTGGTGAGAGTGGAGTGTTAAAGTCCCCTACTATGATTGTGTTACTGTCGATTTCCCCTTTTATGGCTGTTATTATTTGCCTTATGTACTGAGGTGCTCCTATGTTGGGTACATAAATATTTACAATTGTTATGTCTTTTTGGATTCCTGCCTTGATCATTATGTAGTGTCCTTCTTTGTCTTTTGTAATAGTGTTTATTTTAAAGTCTATTTTGTCTGATATGGGAATTGCTACTCCAGCTTTCTTTTGATTTCCAATTTGCATGGAGTATCTTTTCCCATCCACTCACTTTCAGTCTGTTTGTGTCCCTAGGTCTGAAGTGGGTCTCTTGTAGACAGCATATATATGCATCTTGTTTTCATATCCATTCAGCCAGTCTACGTCTTTTGGTTGGAGCATTTAATCCATTTACATTTAAGGTAGTTATCAATATGTATGTTCCTATTACCATTTTTTAAATTGTTTTGGGTTTGTTATTGTACGTCTTTTCCTTCTCTTGTGTTTCCTGACTAGAGAAGTTCCTTTAGCCTTTGTTGTAAAGCTGGTTTGGTGGTGCTGAATTCTCTTAGCTTTTGCTTGTCTGTAAAGATTTTAATTTCTCCATTGAATCTGAATGAGATCCTTCCTGGGTAGAGTAATCTTGGTTGTAGGTTTTACCCTTTCATCACTTTAAATATGTCCTGCCACTCCCTTCTGGCTTGCAGAGTTTCTGCTGAAAGATTAGCTGTTAACCTTATGGGGATTCCCTTGTATGTCATTTGTTGTTTTTCCCTTGCTGCTTTTAATATTTTTCTTTGCATTTAACATTTGTTAGTTTGATTAATATTTGTCTTGGCCTGTTTTGCTTGGATTTATCCTGTATGGGTCTCTCTGTGCTTCCTGGACTTGATTAACTATTTCCTTTCCTATATTAGGGAAGTTTTCAACTATAATCTCTTCAAATATTTCCTCAGTCCCTTTCCTTTTCTCTTCTTCTTCTGGGACCCCTATAATTCAAATGTTGGTACATTTAGTGTTGTCCCAGAGGTCTCTGAAATGGTCCTCAATTCTTTTCATTCTTTTTTCTTTATTCTGCTCTGTGGTAGTTATTTCCACTATTTTATCTTCCAGGTCACTTATCCATTCCTCTGTCTCAGTTATTCTGCTCTTGATTCCTTCTAGAGAATCTTAAATTTTCATTTATTGTGTTGTTCATCATTTTTTGTTTGCCCTTTAGTTCTTCTGGTTCCTTGTTAAAAGTTTCTTGTATTTTCTCCATTCTATTTCCAAGATTTTGGATCATCTTTACTATCATTACTCTGAATTCTTTTTCAGGTAGACTGCCTATTTCCTCTTCATTTGGTCTGTTGGGTTTTTACCTTGTTCTTTGATCTGCTGTGTGTTTCTGTGTCTTTTCATTTGGTTTAACTTACTGTGTTTGGGGTCTCCTTTTCACTGGCTGTAGGTTCGTAGCTCCCGTTGTTTTTGGTGTCTGCCCCCAGTGGCTAGGTTTGGTTCAGTGGGTTGTGTAGGCTTCCTGGTGGAGGGGACTGTTGCCTGTGTTCTGGTGGTTGAGGCTGGATCTTGTCTTTCTGGTGGGCAGGAATGCGTCTGGTGGTGTGTTTTGGGGTGTCTGTGATCTTATTATGATTTTAGGCAGCCTCTCTGCTAATGGGTGTGGTTGTGTTCCTGTCTTACTAGTTTGGCATAGGGTGTGCAGCACTGTAGCTTGCTGATTGTTGAGTGGAGCTAGGTCTAAGCACTGAGATGGAAACCTCTGGGAGAGCTTTTGCTGTTTGATATTACGTGGAGTCGGGAGGTTTCTGGTGGACCAATGTCCTGAACTCGGTTCTCCCATCTCAGAGGCACAGGCCTGACACCTGGCCAGAGCACCAAGACCCTGTCGGCCACACAGCTTAGAGGAAAAGGGAGAAAAAAAGAAAGAAAGAAAGAAAAAAATAAAATAAAATAATGTTATTAAAATACAAAATAAAAAATTATTAGAAATTTAGAAAAAGAAAGAAAGAAAGGAGCAAGCAAACCAAAAAACAAATCCACCAATGATATCAATCGCTAAAAACTATACTTAAAAAAAACCCAAAAAACCCAGACAGACAGAACCATAGAACAAATGGTAAAAACAAAGCTATACAGGAATTCCCTGGTGGTGCAGTGGTTGAGAGTCCGCCTACTGATGCAGGGGACACAGGTTCATGCCCCGGTCCGGGAGGATCCCACATGCCATGGAGTGGCTGGGCCCGTGGACCATGGCCGCTGAGCCTGCGCGTCCGGAGCCTGTGCTCTGCAATGGGAGAGGCCACAACAGTGAGAGGCCCTTGTACCGCAAAAAAAAAAAAAAAAAAAAAAAAAAGCTATACAGACAAAATCACACAAAGAAGGATACACATACATACTCACAAAAAGAGAAAAAGGAAAAAAAATATATCTATATATAAAAAAAAAGGAAGAGAGCAGCCAAATCCATAAACAAATCTACCAATGATAATAAACTCTAAATACTAAACTAAGATAAACATAAAACAGAAACAAATTAGACGCAGAAACTAAACCCCAAGTCTACAGTTGCTCCCAAAGTCCACCGCCTCAGTTTTGGGATGATTTGTTATCTATTCAGGTGTTCCACAGATGCAGGGTGCATCAAGTTGACTGTGGAGATTTAATCCGCTGCTCCTGAGGCTGCTGGGAGAGATTTCCCTTTCTCTTCTTTGTTTGCACAGCTCCCGGAGTTCAGCTTTGGATTTGAACCCGCCTCTGCATGTAGGTTGCCTGAGGGCGTCTGTTCTTCACTCAGACAGGACGGGGTTAAAGGAGTACCTGATTCGGGGGCTCTAGCTCACTCAGGCAGGGGGGAGGGAGGGGTACGGATGCGGGGTAAGCCTGCAGTGGCAGAGGCTGGCGTGACATTGCACCAGTCTGAGGCGTGCCAAGCATTCTCCCGGGGAAGTTGTCCCTGGATCACGGGACCCTGGCAGTGGTAGGCTGTACAGGCTCCCGGGAGGGGAGGTGTGGAGAGTGACCTGTGCTCGCACACAGGCTTCTTCGTGGCTGCAGCAGTGGCCTTAGCGTCTCATGCCCGTCTCTGGGGTCCACGCTGATAGCCGTGGCTCACGCCCGTCTCTGGAGCTCCTTTAAGCAGCTCTCTGAGTCCCCTCTCCTCATGCACCCCGAAACAATGGTCTCTTGCCTCTTCGGCAGGTCCAGACTTTTTCCCAGTCTCCCTCCCAGCTAGCCATGGCGCACTAACCCCTTCAGGCTGTATTCATGCTGCCAACCCCAGTCCTCTCCCTGGGGTCCGACCTCCGAAGCCCGAGCCTCAGCTCCCAGCCCCTGCCCGCCCTGGCGGGTGAGCAGACAAGCCTCTGGGGCTGGTGAGTGCCGGTTGGCACCAATCCTCTGTGCGGGAATCTCTCTGCTTTGCCCTCCACACCCCTGTTGCTGCGCTCTCCTCTGTGGCTCCGAAGTTTCCCCCCATGCCACCCCATCTCCGCCCACGAAGGGGCTTCCTAGTGCGTGGAAACTTTTCCTCCTTCACAACTCCCTCCCAGAGGTGCAGGTCCCGTACCTATTCTTTTGTCTGTGTTTTTTCTTTTTTCTTTTGCCCTACCCAGGTACATGCGGAGTTTTTTGCCTTATGGGACGTCTGAGGTCTTCTGCCAGCGTTCAGTGGGTGTTCTGTAGGAGTTGCTCCACATGTAGATATATTTCTGATGTATCCGTGGGGAGGAAGGTGATCTCCATGTCTTACCCCTCCGTCATCTTGAAGGTACTCCCAAGTGTTCATTTCCTAATGAAGGCTCCCATGGCATGGAAAACTGAAATAAATTTGCTTTCTCCTATTAATCTGTCTTTGTCAGTTTAATTTTCCAGCCCAGCCAGGGACCCTAAAATCGTCAGGGATAAGCTATTCCTCCTGGTCTCTTCATTGTCAGTAATGTTACTTAAAATGTTAGTGAAATGCCAAAGTACGTCTGCACCTTTCATTCTTAGACACATGTGCACACGTGCAGCATGGTGTCAGCATGAAGAGCTCGAACATTCTGGAGGGAAGTTGGCGTGGTTCAGGTCTCAGCCCAACCCACCCACATGAAATTACCTGGGCCACTTACACCGTCCTCCCTCGCTTACTCCATTTCCTCATGTAAAATGGAGATTATTCCGGGGATCACATCACACTCGCGGGCTTTTCTTAATTCAGAGGCCAGCTCAGGGGAGGGAGGGAGAACAATTTAAACAGCAAGGTGTGATGCCCCAGGCCTCTGCCCTGCTGGAGGACCAGATGGGAGGTGGGAATCTCTGTTCTCCCCTCACTATGCTGAGTGGGATTCTAGTAATTTTTTTTTAAATTTTACTTATTTATTTATTTTTATTTTTGGCTGTGTTGGGTCTTCGTTTCTGTGCGTGGGCTTTCTCTAGTTGCAGCAAGCGGGGGCCACTCTTCATCGCAGTGTGTGGGCCTCTCACTGTCGCGCCTCTCTTGTTGTGGAGCACAAGCTCCAGACGTGCAGCAGGCTCAGTAGTTGTGGCTCTTGGGCCCAGTTGCTCTGTGGCATGTGGGATCTTCCCAGACCAGGGCTCGAACCCGTGTCCCCTGCATTGGCAGGCAGATTCTCAACCACTGCGCCACCAGGGAAGCCCCCTCTAGTAATTTTAAAAGAAACTTTTTGTGTGTATCACGTCCCCTAAACATGCCGGTTTCTTTAGCTGGTGCTCAATCCATCTGTTTCAGAGCATGGAGAGAAGTTAGTCTGCCCTCCAGATAGCACTTAGGGATTTTTAAGAGTGATTTTAACATCATAACAGTCCATTCTTATCTGACTTAGGAACTATCCCCGCCCCCTAGCCCACATACATGCACACACACACCACTACTCCATCTCCTATTAAAAGGAAGCCAGTCCAGTCAGAAGCCTACCCACCTACGCGCCCATGTGAAATGTGCATGATTTGTCAACGTGTCTGTTCATTAGCCTTGAGACTTTTTCCCTCCAGGAAAGAAAGGAATGGCAATATCTCAGAAAACAAAAAAGAGACCCTGGAGCAACTTGAGCCCTGAAACCCACTCTCTCAATATCCTTCATGAGACAACAGTCTTGAAAGCCAAGCTCTGTGGGGGAGGAGCAGGTAATTTTCAGAATTCCTTGGGTTTCATTAGCATGGCAAGGGCTCCACCTAAGAGACTGGATCTTGGAGATTATCTATCTATATGTCAGAGGCAGAGGAAATCTAGAATATGACTTAGAGGAGAAATCCACTTCCTCTAGTTTGGACAGAAGAAGGGCTTTGTTTCTCCAGCGTGTTTCCAGACCTTTCCGTGGGGGATGCAGGAAGGTGGTGCGAAGTGCCTGTATGCTCCATGGGTAGACAGGGAAGCTAATGGTACTGGCTGGCAAACTAGCAAGGGAGTTATGCCAGTGAGAGCAAAGTGCCCTTGTAGACAAGGGATGCAGAGCACAGGGACTGGGGGTCTAGGGGAGTCACCGTGTAAGCAGGTAGGTTAGGGGTCCCCGGAGTAAGAGAATCAGGAATGGCTTTCTTGACATAAAAGAACTCATTTTAGCCTAAGCCATTTTGTGATCTCAGCCTGGCCGCAAGGCTTGCCCTTGAACAGGACAGAGAAAAGTCAGTCAAATAAGACTGCAGTGATAACACAGAGTCCTTGTGTCTCCTCAAGGGATATACATGACAATATATCTTTGAGTTCTGCGGGAACAAAGGCCCCCAGGACGGAATGATGATGTTGACCCTCCTGACTTCAATCAACTAAAGCTTGGACCCTGTGGACCTTTGCCCCAATTCTAGGCTGAATGTTCCTCTGCTCAAGCCCCCTCATGAATATGCATGTACCTTTAGCCTCAAACTTCCCCAGTTTTGCTGCTCTGGGAGACTCTGCTTTGGGAAGGATCCCCAGTGTTCTCCTTACTTGCTGCAAGTAATAATAAATCCTTCCTTCTCCCAGTCTTTGGCTTGGTTGTGCCTATTGGCTTGACACCCACCAAGAGGCAAACCCGCGGCTCAAGCTCAGAGAGCTCACCTGCTATGGACTTGGGTAGCAGATGCCGGTAGAACAGGCAAGGAACAGCGTGGATGCAGAGGACAGCAAGTGTCCTGTGTCTTAGTCTACTTGGGCTGCCATATGAAATACCACATACTGAGGGGCTTTTCTAACGTACATCTGTCACATTTCTGGAGGCTGAGAAGTCCAAGATCAAGGTGCCGACAAGGTATGTTTCACTTCAAGGTCTCTTCCCTTGGCTTGCAGGTGGCCGCTCTCTTGTTGTGTACTCACACGACCTCTTCCTTGTGCCCTCGGAGACACTGAGCGCCAGCCCTCTGCCATCTCTTCTTATAAGGACACTAGTCCTGCCGGATCGGGGCCCCACCCTCGTGACCTCACTTAGCCGTAGTTATTGCTATAGATGCTCCATCTCCAAATACAGCCACAGGGAGTGAAGGCTTCACAAAGTGAGTTTGTGGGGTTACAAACATTCAGTCAGTAACGGGTCCATTGCTATCTGAGGACCTGAAAGCAGATCTGAGACTCTGTTTTACTCATCCCTGAGTTCCTCCCATGTGTGTATGAGACTACATGTTAATAAACTTGTTTGTCTTGGTCTTGTTAGTCTGTTTTTTGTTACCGAGCCCTGAGAACCTAAGACGGATAGAGGGAAAATGTCTCCCTGTGTGACATGTGGCTAACACTCAAGAAAAAAAAAAATTCTAAGCTATCATTTGTAGAAACACTTGGATGGGATCCTGGGTTCAGCAGTTTTCTGTTCAAGCTCTCCTCTTTTCTGTTCGGAGGATGCTCACTGTCGACCAATCCAAGACCATTTCGTGTGGGGCGGGGCTGGGAGGTAGAGGAATCTTGCTCGACTGCTAATTGAGAATTAGGGTTGAAACACCCCAATCTGGAACAAATTCCGCAAAAGCATATATCACCAATTAGAATCAATTTCACCATCTAGAAATATTGATGTCTACACACCCCAGTTTAATCCATGCACAAATCTTTCTTATCCATCATAGAGACGTAGGCTTAGCCTTGCTAATGAAATGTCACGGGCTACCAAAAACCCAGAAAAATATCCTGGATTATTTTGTCATTTTGATTTAATAAACGTTTCAACTGAGAGAGCAAGACTTGGAATTATAATTATGTCAGCATATAAGAATTAAATCTGGCCTAACCAGCCTCCAGGTATATTTTTAAACAAAAACAAACACAAAAATTCTGTATGTGAGCTCAATAGCTTTTAATGGTAAGCACACATTTGGCAACACATAACCGTTAAGTGGATCATCATCACTAATTCCTTCAGTATCCGTGTAATAACAGCAGTCACTAGGAACCACAGTCGATTTGACACACAGTGTGGGTTTATTTCTTTATAAATAGGCAGCAGTGAAAAGATTTATAATTTCCCTCTTGCTGACATCAGTGGGCAAGTAAGGCAGGAGGCCCCATCGGCTCTGATGAAAAGATATTACACGTTGTATGCAGTTAACATGGGTAACGGTTGTAATATCTTTCCTCTGATGTCAGTTACAGCTGTTGCCCCATTTCAGGCATGTCAGCAAAGTTCAGCTATTTGAACAAAGGGAGGATGCTCTGAAAGTCATCCACAGGACATTTTTCCTATGTCTTTCACGCTTGGCGTTGTCTCATCCAAAAGATTGAAAGAAATTCTTAATTTTTTTTCCCCAGCTGCAAGTTAGACCCCAAAACTTCTTTCTTTTCCCTTTTAAGCTTTGATAAGAACAACCCTGCCTTTTTGAAGATCCTAGAGGCAAGGCAAGTCTCCCCACCCCCGATCCCTTTGTCAAGGTCCTGATGTGTGAAGATCTGAGAGAAAGACCACTGCTTGAAGTCACGTTTCCGGCTGCAGCCTGGCAGGTAACAGCAGCAGCCCTGAAGCGGATGTGAAAACCTTCTTAGAGAAGCAAGAGAAAGGGGAAGGATTTCAATGCCTGCCCCCCTACGCACACCCCAGACAACTACCTCAGACAGTCTCTTGGGGTCCCAGCATCAGAACTCTGCCTGAGGCAGCCGACGGACTTGAAAGAAACCCTCCATTTGGGGGGCAACGTGCCAATATCGTCACTATGCTTGCTCCATGTGGAGAAAACATCTGCTTGGAGGAGCCCGCCTCTCCCAGACCAGCAGCCCGACAGTGGGGAGACGGGCCGTGGATTCTCAGGGAAGTTTCTGACAGCCTGCTCTCCAGAGAAGTGGGGGACATCGTGTCCACGGGGGACAGAGGAGGCTGGAGCGACTTCCAAAGTGTTTCAGCCCTTGGGGTGGCTCGTTCAGCTCAGGGACAGCCGATTCCAAAAGGTTTCTATTTAGCTAGACGTTCGTGGGTCATTATCAAGTATTGATGAAAGTACAAATACAATGAACTCTGTAACGGAGAACCGTCTGCTGATAGACTCATTTTAATCACTTCACAGATCATTTCCTTTGCTTTTAATGCACATGCCCACACTCTCACACAAACCCACAGTGGATCCTTTTTGTTTTTGCCATCACACTCTTACTTCCTTAACCCAGAACCCGCCTGTCCCTGCTGTCAGAGACCCTCCAGTGGGGTGAGGTGGCCGCACATCCCCTTCCTCTTGTTCTGCATCTGATCTGCCTCATGCTCAGACTGTTGACCACTTGATATGGTTGGAGACCAGGTCCATGGCCTGCAACTTTTATACCGACAAGTGCTGACGTGGGAGGACTTCTGAGGGAATAGGATTTTCAAACACTCTTCAACAATTGGTTGTTTCACAAATAGTTCTTTCAATGAGCCTTGTTTCATCTGAGCAAGCATTTGCTGACTCACCCAGGGAGCACACAGCTTCCAGGAAGTTGGATTGGCAATGGACGCTGGCTAAAAAAAAACCCAGACAATTGTTTTTCCATTATTCCATTACCAGCTGGCAGAGAGGACAAGTCACCAAAATAGGCATTTCTCCTTCGACGTGAAGTCATGGAGACCACAGCAAGGCAGGCTGGTGATGGGACCCTCTGGTCTGTCCATCTCAAATGATTCCAAATGTTGCCTGGTCCGAGCTCACAAATACCAGCTACAAAACTTTAAGTCCTGCTACTTGCATTATCATTGAAGGATTGCTCCATGCCAGAACCCAAACAAACTTAGTGGTAAAGAAATCAGCTCTAGGACAGAATTTGATTATTGAAGTTACAATGATAAATTCTACTTAGAATTTCAAAACCCTCGTCTTTCCCGAAGTCTGATTTTAATAAGAGAATCCAGCACATGGGTGATCAATTCGTGACAGAATTATAGGGACAGCTATTATGATTCAAACCTTTACTTCTGTATTTATTATAACATTATTATATTTCTGTTACAACCTCATTACAACAGAAAAGAAATGCTGGATACCTGAAATTCACTCATCAGCATTCAAAAACAAACAAAAAAACCCCCAACTACAATAATAGAGAAGAAATCAGTTGAGCAGAAACCAAAACTTTAATTTGCAGCCTTGTCCTGAGCTGGCTGTCTAGAGGGAAGCCCGGCTCAAGCCAGACATCGTATATTCCTACCCACTACTTACTTCAGGCACCTTAGCTAAGACTGTCCTAAGAAATACATTATTCAGTGGCATTTAATCTCAGGTGGGCTTTGATTTATTCTTTTGATTTAAACACTTGACATCAGGTTTGCAAAGAGTGGGGAAGCCCTTCATGGCCATTGTTGAAAGCTGGCTCCATCGAGGCATTCTGAGATATTTAGATGTTAGCTCACATAAATCCACTTTTTAGAAAGTGTCACAGAACTGTCTAGAAGTGGTGGACCCTGAATTTAAATTATTGGTTTAGGGAAAAGCTTTGGAAACTCTCTGAAGATATTAAAGAAACATAAGGAAAAGGTGTGGCAGGACAGCTACCTAAGAAAGACTGCCCTAAACTAATATTAGATTCGATGAAAAAAAAAAATCTGGAAGAGGCCTAGTAATTTCACAAAAGCCAAATTAAGCTTAAGGGCAAGCCTAACCAAGCTACTGAAATTGTTTGTAAGAGTGAGAAGAGCTTGAGGGACAACACGTTTGCAAAGCATCCTGTTTGTACGACTGATTTTTGCTGTAGCAACATCTACAAATTCAACAGTCTTTTTGGTGCATCTTCTCAGTGCCAAGCTGAGGGGTTATGAGAATGAACAACTGCTGCCTCTGTGCTCGGGGTTTATCAGGACACTCTACTTCCACATCTATGTACCTATGACAGGACACACTCAGGCTATTTGCTTTGGGCCAGGTACCCTTCTAAGCACTCAACTCACACTGGCTTATTCCATTCCTATAACAAACCTATCTCCGTTTGATAGATAAGTAAACTGAGGCAAGGTTAAATAACTGGCCACACCAGTCAGTTTATCATCCCACACCTCCAAAGGCACCCTTTTTGCCTTCTCTGTTAAAATGGATCCAGGCCCTTGCAATGTTTCCCCTCTACCTGCTGGCACACTGCCATGCTTTGCCAGTAGAGGGAGCGGGAGAGACACTGCAGGAGGAGAAGGGCATGGCTTCCCACACCAGGGACAGTGGCTCAAGGTCCCTGCAAACGTGCACCCCCCCATCCACCCACCCAGTTCCTGCAGGTCAAGCTACCGGCGGCCCTCGGTGGCCAGCTGCCTACCCCAGCATCTCCCTCAGGTGGTGCTGTAGCAGCGTGCCTCCAAGGAGACAGTTTCCAACAATATCTAGATCTTCGCCCAGGAGCCTGGGCAGTACTTGTCCTCAGGGCGGCACTGCTCCTTTACCTGCTGTTCCCACCTGTATTCTTTTGAGCTCTCTTTACCGCTCAGTAGCCAATCCCACATCACTCCAATCCTCTGTTATGGTTTATAACCATGTACCTTAAACTTCCCTGTTCACGTCGCTGTGAGGTTCCTCTCTCCTGAGGGGGTCCAGACTGATACCCTTGCCTACAGCCACAGACCAGAGAGCAGCGCAGCCAAGACGTGAATCCAGAGTCTCCACTCATGGTGGCACGGTCAGATCATCTTGCTGGGCAATGCTGCACATGTTCTGATGCCACATGCACCCAGAGTGAAGTGCCCATCCATACCGAGGGCAGGGCAGAGGAGACGTGACAGGAGAGAACTCAGAGGCTGAGCTTTCAAAAAATTTTCTAGCAGATATGCAGAGGAAAGGCATTCCAGGAAGAGGGGATGGTGTATGCAGCCATGGGAGGAGGGAAAGGGACAGAAGTGTCACCAGGGCTCCTGCCTAATCCCCTAAACTGCCTTCTCATTCCCGGGGAGATTCCTAGTGAGATGTGGGGACTTCAGGATCCTAACCCTGCTCTCAACAGCATCCCGACAGCTCTCAGGCCAACTCTCTGGGAAAAACCTTCTCCCCAGGCATCGGGCACAACAAGGGCCCTGACCTGGGGGCTGTGATGGTCAGAAGGTGGTAGCACAGGCGGTCAGAGGTCCCCACTGGACCTTGGTGACATTTCTCTCTGAGCACCATCTGTATTGGCTGCTTGGTTCATAACACAGAACACGGAATAGAGCAGTACTTTAAGTTTTGTAATCATTGCATTTATTTCCATTTTTGATAAAACTATTGCTCTTCACTCCCCAAACGCACATTTATAAATAATGGACATTGTAATTGTGTGGAGGAACAAACGTTAGAGTTGGAACCATCAGGCCATTTTCAGCAACACAGCTCTTTTGGGGGGGGGGTGCTGGAGGGTTTACAGAAAACACTGAAGTTACCTACAACTTTTTCCAGCCATTCTGCCCTCAGGGCTTCCATGGAAATAGGCTGTTTTGCTAAACGAAGGCAGGTCCTGGGAGTAGGGTGGGAATAGTAAGGGCTGCTCTGATCACCCCAGGTCACCAGGAAACAGGTCACTTGTCCCCAGCCTCTGGCAGAGCGCCCGCCTAGTTCCAAAGTCTGCCTTCAGTATTACGTGGTACACACACCCAGAGAGGTTTCAAACACACTGTGTGATATCCCCAAATGTGGAGTTTGCAGAACTGGCAGAAGCTGAGATTGGTATTTTGAAAGAGATGTATTTTAGGTCCTAGAAATTCGATGAAAAAGAAAACCCAGCTCCCAGGGATCTAAGCCCACTTGAGCATAGAAGACCTTTCTGCCTGAGTGGAAATGGTAGGGGGAAAACCAGAAGCAAAAGATAAAATTCGGAAGTAAAAAAAAAATGAAGGGACTGTATCGAGTGCGTTCAGTTGAGTTGATTACCCCCCTGCAGTCTGATGATCCATTTCCTCAAGGGTTATTGTTTCTGCTTGGTTTGGGTCAGCAATTCAGGAAGCTATGCTTTCCTTTATGGAAAAAAAAAATCAAAAGTAAAATAAGTGTTTCACGTCATGAAGATAATGCTAAGTTTAATGGCTTATCCAGCGTTTGAAGTCATCCCAGGTCCAGGTAGAGGGTCAGCAGGGCAGCCTGTGGTTAGACTGCATTCCTTTGAAGGAGCTGGTCCAGTAATTGCTAGGGAATTAGAGACAAAGAAGTCAAGTTCAGAGTCAGCATCTGGGCACCACACACACGTCACACCTGCTGGCGGCCGGGCCATTACCTTTTTGAAGACTTCGGCCCGGAGTCTGTTACTCTGTAAGATCACCCTTTTCTTTTGTTCTTCTTTTTTCTTTCTAACTTCCGGCAAGTTATTATAGATTCTGAAACAGATTCAGAAAACATTCTGAATGGTAGCGAGATAGCGTGTGTCTGCTGTGGATCTGTGTCCTCTCTTGTCAGCAGGCTCTTCCATTTCAAAGGGACGATCAGCTGCATATGGGCCACCTCGCATCTGTGAGACCCCAAGACCCGGGGCTCCCCTGACCATCTCCAGATGGGACTGCCCAGGCAGGGGCCATGCAGCAGATGGAGCCCCACCCAGGGCAAAGCTGGAGAGGCCGGTTGTTTAATCAGAAGTCACTTTTCTTGTCTCTCCATCTTCTACGATAATCAACCACTTGCTTGTAAAATGAGAGATTCTAGACCTACCGCTTTGCCACTCTGAGTGTAAACTTACCTTTTACCAAATACTTTTTTGCCACTCAAGTTTTGTCTCCCTATGACTTAGAAAAGGAGCAGGGAGTCAATGGAAGTAGCAGGAATTGTACTGAAATGACACACACATAAAATATGTGTGTGTTTGCCTCTTTACCTACTGTATTCCTAATTAAGCTGTTTCCAAATACCTCTCAGGCATATGTATTGATATTATTTTCTTGTCCTGGTGTAAAATTAGGAGCTTCCAAGATACAAGCAGGGCCCGAGGGACCCTTCCTCTGGGCCCTTTCTTCTTACTTCCCTACAGAAATTGTTTATGTACTGATGCCACACAAGATTTCTGCTGGAATCCACAGACACAGAGGAGACACTGTAGCCTGAGCTTTTGGGGTGCTGTACACGTGGCACTTGGCTTAACATCTCTTGTTTTATTTTCTCTCATGTTTGAAAGCCAGACAAAATTTGTTTAACATGTTGCCCTCTTAAAATAATAATTACAAACAATACAAGTATTGATGATGACAATATTAGCAGGTGACATTGTCTTGGTTATAGGGCACTAGGCTAATAATCTTTTTATGAATTTACCTTTTAAAATTTTTATCTATTTTTTTTTGAAATATAGCTGATTTACAATGTTATGTTAGTTTCAGGTGTACAGCAGTGATTCAGTTATACATATACATATATATTATTTTTCAGATTCTTTTCCTTTATAGGTTATTACAAAGTATTGATTCTAGTTCCCTGTGCTATATAGTAGGTCTCTGTTGGTTATCTATTTTATATATAATAGTGTGCATATGTTAATCCCAAACTCCTAATTTACCCTTCCCGCCTTTCCCCTTTGGTAACCATAAGTTTGTTTTCTATGTCTGTGGGTCTCTCTGTTTTGCAAATAAGTTCATTTCTATCATTATTTTTTTAGATTCCACATATCATTGATATCATATGACATCTGTCTTTCTCTGTCTGACCTACTTCACTTAGTATGATCATCTCTAGGCCCATCCATGTTGCTACAAATGGCATTATTTCATTCTTTTTTATGGCTGAGTAATATTCCATTGTATATGTAGACCACATCTTCTTTATCCATTCATCTGTCAATGGACACTGAGGTTGCCTCCATATCCTGGCTACTGTGAATAGTGCTGCTATGAACATTGGGGTACATGTGTCTTTTCGAATTATGGTTTTCTCTCAATATATGCTCAGAAGTGGGATTGTTGGATCATATGGTAGTTCTATTTTTAGTTTTTAAAGGAACCTTCATACTGTTCTCCATAGCGGCTGCACCAATTTACATTCCCACCAACAGTGCAGGAGGGTTCCTTACTAGGCTAATCACCTGACATGAATTTTCCCGGGTAGCCCTCACGACAGTTGGAAGAGACACCGTCCAGTGTCCTGCTGTTATGGGAGTGAGGAACCCATCCCCAGCGAGGTCAGGAGGCCAGTGACGTCCCTCGGCTGGTGAATGAGGGGCTGGGAGTCCAGCCTCGGTCTGTCTGACTTCATGCAGCACTGTTCCCCAATGATGTAGTGTAGAGTGACCTGGGAATTGCTTGCACATGGCACAGTGCCTGGCACACTGAGGGCATCGACATGATCTAAATGAACACACGATTGCCAAATCAAAGAGCAATTCTAGAGGGGACCAGGAGAAGTCTGTCAGGGTCAGTAGGCAATCTGACATGTCCCAAAGCTCCACAGTGGAAATCCTTCTGGATCCATAGACACGCATCTTCCCGATCTTGACCATCTGATCTTGTGGGGAGTTTAGGATAAAAATTCCTAGGCCTCAGACCTGGAGCTTCTGCTGCAGTATTTTCTTAACATCCTCAATAAATTATGGCACATCTGGACAATGGACCACTCTGCATCAATGAGGAAAATCATCCATGTCTTCTGACATAGAAAAAGACCTCACAGACACAAAGTAAAAGAAGCAAGCTACAGAAAGATAATATTATATATAGCATGATCCCATTTATGGTTAAGAATTAGATAACTAATAATAGTTATCTAATTAGATACTAAATAGTTATCTAATTTGTACGTCTAAATAGATGTACAAATAAATGTCTATTTTCAGGCAGAGAGAAAGGCCTGGAATGATACATAGGATGCTGGTAACTGTGGTGTCTCTGGAGAAAGTACAAGGCTGGGCAGTGGGGCAGGAGCGGGGACAGTCAGTCATGAGGGACTTCAGCTCTCTCTCCTCTGTTTGAATTTTTTTAATGAAAATGTAATTTAATAATATAAATAATAACAAAGAATACAAAAGAAAAGGAAGCTCCAGTGTGATTCTGTGGGTGCGTGAGGTCTGAGAACCGGGGTCTTAGCCCACCCAGGGCACAGCCCACAGAGCAGAGCGGAAGTCCCGTTACTGACCGCATCTGAGGAGACCTGGCTTCCAGCCAGGGGAGCCATGATGTGGGGAACAGCATCACTCTGCTCACCGGTCCTCTCAGAGCCTCAGTTTCCTCTTCAGTAAAATGATATGGTGATACTCTGTCCACGAAGGCTGCTTTGAGATCTACATTTTAATTTCAAGTCTCCATAATAGCAGCTCTGGACTTAGGGACCAGGAGGGAAAGATTTGGCTGAATTTTCCACCAAATTGAAAAAGGAATATTTTTGGCATGAGGTATACACAACTTTGTACTTTTGAAACGGCAGGTCTTGAAACCCAGTGGCCCTTTAAAAACCCCAGTTAGAAAGCTGCGCATTGGGTCATTAATGGGATGGTCCCCTTCCTCCTCACTTTTACTTTTTTATTTACAAAGAGGTTCCCTACAGATAATCAAAGTTGGCTAATTGTCATGGAAACAATATAATCATGGGAAAGCAGAGATTTTGCGCCTGGAGTGGGGAGAAATGTATTTTTCCTATTTTAATGGTTTCTCTAAGTTGTACCATCAATTTGGTTTAATTGTTATAGGTCCTCCCAGTGTTAGATACTTTATTATAAGCTAATGACATTTTACTTGGATGAACTTGGCAAACTCTGTCAAGTTATTACATTTGGATTGGGAGGCCAGGTCTCAGAAAGAATGGCAGCCTTTGTGTGTTGGTGAGAACGAGTGGGTGTCTAGAATAGCAACCAGCCAAGCAGGACAGGGAGAGTTTGCGGGCAGCAGGGCCGCCAAGCCCGCCGGGGATGCAGTGCCAAAAAGGCCGGCTCATGGCCCTCTGTGGCTTTGCCGGACCCATGCACCATCGGCCTCCAAGTCTGGATGCTTTTCTCCAGGCTCTGCCACCGTCAAGGCCCTCAGGAGACCTAGCTTCTCTCCTCATAAAATTACCTGCGGAGGTGCACAGTGACAAACAGCACCTGCCCAGAGCAACGATGGGAAAGTGCAGAAGCATTCCTGCTACGAGGCTGGGGATCTCTTAGAGACCAATTACAGGACTGGTTCAGAATCCAAGACCCACCACTTTCCTAAGGTTTTTCCAAGAATGACATTAGTATGCAGAGGCGCAATTCAACAACTTCACTTCTTCCAGCCAGCTTTTCAAATCCACGGCCAAGAAGACCTCAGAGCTTAAACGTGACCTAGAAATAGTGGCCCAGCTGGACAGTGCCTGGATCCATCAAGCCATCCCTCCTCCCTCCTCCCCCACTGTTTTTGACCTCACACAATATAACCAAGTACCTTTTAGATCGCATGTGCATCTCCTTCTCTGAAATGTACCTTTCTTTCGGTTTGAACAAGTTATCTGGAAAAACAAAAAAGTGGAAAGAGGATTAATTTCAGAAGGTACAGACGTTGCACATTTCTAGGGAAACATCCTGGTGGGCTTAGTTCACCCTCTGTTATCCACCCTGAATCTAAGCCCAGTCTGTTACAAACACAGCAGGGCTCAGTGGACACACACACCATGCACAGTTGTATTGAAATCAACAAACAGTTAAATATGGGCATGAAGTTCAAGGCTAACATCTAATAGTCTTTATGGTCAGTGACTCCTTTGCATGCTGCGTTTAGCAATAAAGAGGCATAGTTTACTGGGGTAGGGCCACTGTGGCACGAAAGTGTGTTTCAGTGTCGCTCTGGGGGCAGGGCCCTGGGTGTGAGGTCATCCCATCCACAAAAAATCTCCACACTAGGTTTCTGGTGCCTCTGAGGACAAGGAAATCTCCCACTATTGCTGGAACACTTGGAGAGCAGGAGCTTTCACTCACAATTGTGGCCTCCATCAGGGATGCTCAGCCTCTGCATCCTTTCTAATGGAGGAATTAGCCCTTCCCAAGGTCAGAACATGTAATGGACAACAACATAATAGTAATGGCTGTCTAGTGTCCTTTAAGAAAGTACACAGTGGCTAAAAATGACTATGAGTCTGGAATTTTTTTTAATGAAAGTACATATCGCTCATCACAAGGATGTTTACAGATGACACACTTAAAAGTGGTCTGTGTTTTTTCAAAATTAGTGTATACCTTTTTGCGATAACTCTGAAATCTCCATGAGACTCTCAGGCCTATGGGTTAGCCAAGAGTCTGGCACACAAAAATGTTTCATGGGGGTGCTTGTTGCATGGGGATGCATCTGAGCAGCCGCCACACATACTGTCTGGAACCCCTGGACGGTAACCAGCTCCCCTGCCTTCATTCAGCACAAGCAGACAGGTGACTCGGTGTCCTTCAATCATGGAGTTGCAGTGGGCTCCCTGGGACCCCCAGCCAAGACTCCACCATGTTTCTATCAGTCTCCCCCACCTGGGCCTGTCCTCCCTTGCTCAATACTCCAGTGGAGCCACCGAAGATTTCTCAGGCTTGACAATATACAGAATTTTCCAGGAATATACAAGAAGGTGGGATAGAGGCATGGATACGAAGACATCTCTTCCCCTCTGGGGAACTATAACACAGCTACCGATTTACAATATGGAAACAACACAGTGGCTGAACTTGTATTCTGTCTGGTTATAAACATAAAAGAAAAAGATGGCACCATTATTCAACTTCAAAGACAAGATTCAAAGGAAAAATAGAAGAAAAGAGAAAGAAATCAGAAGAGTTTTCCCAGTGAAGGGAAAACGTCCCCAGTGTTTGGAAAGGCACTGGGCCATGTGAACCAGGAGAGTCAATGTCGCCATGAAGACTGATCTGCAGAGACACCTCCCAGCGCCCACCCTCCGCTCACACTCCAGACAGGGCCTGGCCAGAACCCAGGACCTCAGGAAAATCCCAGCAGCATTCCAAAGAAATGGGCTGTCACCTTAAGGCAGTCAGGGTCTTGGGCAAGCAAATATGTGTCCGCCTGAAGACCCCCACTGAGGCAGGGAGAAGAAGCGTCCGACAGAGACTTAGACCTGGGTTTGCACCAGCTTTCCTCAGGAGCCACTCAGGATTAGGGAAAGGCTGACGTGAACAGATGCATGGTACCCCAAGGGAATAGAAATGTTACAAAGTGCATTTACAAGATTTCTATAATCTCAGTTCAATTGTATGTGGTCTCCCCTCAGAAGTTAGTTCTGTTTTTGTTTTGGTTCGGCTTGATTTGTTTCTTTTGAGCACCTGATACCACAATGAAGCTTTGGTCTTATTTCCAAGAGGAAACAAAAGCAAATGTGAGCTATCTGGCACCTCCACTGTTTTGTTTTCTGAACTCTTCTCCGCCTGCTGTGCCTCAGCACAAGTTTAAATTCTGGGCCCAGCAGCCCATGTTAGGTGCAAAACAAGCATGTCTGTATCCAAGAGGGCCCACCCCAGCTGGCGGGCTCCACCCCGCACCTATCTGGTTGCTGTTGATTTTGAGTTTTCATAACAGCACCAGGCCCACGTGATGGATAGCGGGGCTGCTTTCTGGATGGGATGGAAGAGAGGAAGAAAGCGAGGCTCTCCCTCCCTGGAGGAAGTTGTTTGAAATAATCAAGCGTGTCGCTAATGGCTCCCAAACTCACTAGAGTAAAAAGAACCCTATTTGGCACTTTGAGAGGGAAAGCAGCAAGAAGAGGGGAGGGGTCAGGGTGACACCTGAGGGTCAGCATCACTACTTCGGATAAACAGCGAGTGTTTATTGGATCACCATAGATCTCCACACCAACCCTGTGACGTACTCATAATTGTTTTGTATTTTAGGGTTGGAAAATCAAAGTTCAAAGGGCCGAGGGTTTCCTGCTCAGGTTTATGCAGTGAATGAGTGAGTGGCAGGGCTGGATTTCAGTCCACATCAGTCCAGCCCTGTCCACACATGCCCTCAACCTCAGAACACGGCCACCAACCCATGGTTGCAGATTTCATCTTTTGGTCGCCCTGACAAGCGTTGGTCCATTTCGCAGGAGACCAATCCAAAATCCCTTTCTCTTCTTCCTTCTTCCTGCCTCCTACATTTAATGAGCAACTACTATGCCTCCAGGGAATGCTCAGAAGAAAATAAAAATGATAAGATCCTGCCACCATGAGACTTCAGTATTGAAGAAGGAGTCAAATAATTAACAAACCAGCTACAAAGTATCAGGTAAGTGCTGTGATGAAAAAGAATCATGGCCACAGGGTCAAGGAGGACCGGGGTGGTCAGGAAGGCTCCTCAGGGAGGAGGTATTTAAACCATGACCCAAATGACCACAGGAGCCGGCCGTGGGGGCCAGTAGAGGGAAGTGTGAGGAAGGATCAGGGACACAGTGCACACAGTGTGAGGGAGGGGACACAAGGGCATGAGAAGGCAGGCCAGGAGCAGAGGTGAAAGCAAAGACAGCTGTGGTTCTGCACCCAGGTTATACACTTTACCACCGCCTGCGGAGTCTAACCACAATCCACACACGTGGGCACTGGAACCCGAACCAGAATCTCCGATGATTCTAGTGGGCGCCGTGTAATAGGGAAGAACGAATCTGACTCCATATCAGCAACGTTTCTTTTCCTTTAACCTTTGTATTCCATTGCTTTTGCTCTGAGTTAAGAATGTTGCCTATAGCCTGAAATAGACAGGAAAGCCTATTCTCGAGGCTCTGATCTTTAAGGGCATAATACTTTTCCGTTCATATAGAGATGAAAAGTTGCAGAACAGAGACAAACATTTGTCTTGTTGGAGGTTTACAGGAACGTCGTGACCTAACCTATGCGGACAGCTACAAGAACAAAGGATTCCAACACCAGGAAATCTGCAACAACCAACCACGCCCCTCCCTCAGGTTGCCTTTAAAAAGGCTTTGCTGAAACCCTTTGGGGAGGCTGGGCTTTTTGGGGGCATGAGCCACCGTCTCCTCGCATAACCCTGCAATAAACCTTTCTCTGCACTAAATCCCTATGTTTCGGTACTGTCTGGCCTAACTGTGGGTCAGGCACACGAAGTTGGATTCTGTAACAGCAGGTGATGGGAAGCATCAGTGGTGGGTTTTGAAAGCCTGTTAAGGAGATTTGCAAGTCTGTTGAGTTTTCCTCCAGAGTAAGAGATGGAGAGCCAGGTGGGTTTTTTTTTTTAACTTTATTTATTTTTATATAGCACGTTCTTATTAGTTATCTATTTTTATAAATATTAGTGTATACATGTCAATCCCAATCTCCCAATTCATTCCCCCCCCACTGCCACTTTCCCCCCTTGCTGTCCATCATTTGTTCTCTACATCTGTGTCTCTATTTCTGCCCTGCAAACCGGTTCATCTGTAGCACTTTTCTAGGTTCCACATATATGCGATAGTATATGATATTTTTCTCTTTCTGACTTACTTCACTCTGTATGACAGACTCTAGATCCATCCACGTCTCTAAAAGTGACCAAATTTCGTTCCTTTTTATGGCTGAGTAATATTCCATTGTATATATGTACCACATCATCTTTATCCATTTGCCTGTTGATGGGCATTTAGGTTGCTTCCATGACCTGGCTATTGTAAATAGTGCTGCAATGAACATGGGGGTGCATGTGTCTCTTTGAATTATGGTTTTCTCTGGGTATATCCCCAGTAGTGGGATTGCTGGGTCGTATGGTAGTTCTATTTTTAGTTTTATGGAACCTTCATACTGTTCTCCATAGTGCCTGTATCAATTTACATTCCCACCAACAGTGCAAGAGGGTTCCCTTGTGTCCACACCCTCTCCAGCATTTGGTGTTCGAAAATTTTCTGATGATGCCCATTTTAACTGGTGTGAGGTGATACCTCATTGTAGTATTGATTTCCATTTCTCTAATGATTAGTGATGTTGGGCACTCTTTCATGTGTTTGTTGGCTATCTGTATGTCTTCTCTGGAGAAATGTCTATTTAGGTCTTCTGACCATTTTTGGATCGGGTTGTTTGTTTTTTTGATATTGAGCTGCACGAGCTGCTTGTATACTTTGGAGATTAATCCTTTGTCAGTTGCTTCATTTGCAACTATTTTCTCCCATTCTGAGGACTGTCTTTTCATCTTGTTTATGGTTTCCTTTGCTGTGCAAAAGCTTTTAAGTTTCATTAGGTCTCATTTGTTTATTTTTGTTTTTATTTCCATTTCTCTAGGAGGTGGGTCAAAAAGGATTTTGCTGTGATTTAGGTGATAGAGTGTTCTGCCTATGTTTTCATCTAAGAGTTTTATAGTGTCTGGCCTTACATTTAGGTCTTTAATCCATTTGGAGTTTATTTTTGTGTATCATGTTAGGGAGTGTTCTAATTTCATTCTTTTACATGTAGCTGTCCAGTTTTCCCAGCACCACTTACTGAAGAGGCTGTCTTTTCTCCACTGTATATTCTTGTTCCTTTATCAAAAATAAGGTGACCATATGTGCGTGGGCTTAGCTCTGGGATTTCTAAGCTGTTCCACTGATGCACATTTCTGTTTTTTGTGCCAGTACCATACTGTTTTGATTACTGTAGCTTTGTAGTACAGTCTGAAGTCAGGGAGCCTGATTCCTACAGCTCGGTTTTTCTTTTTCAAGACTGCTTTGGCTATTCGGGGTCTCTTGTGTTTCCATACAAATTGTGAAATTTTTTGTTCTAGTTCTGTGACAAATGTCATTGGTAGTTTAAAAGGGATTGCATTGAATCTGTAGATTACTTTGGGTAGTAGAGTCATTTTCACAATGTGGATTCTTGCAATCGAAGAACATGGTATATCTCTCCATCTGTTTGTATCATCTTTAATTTCTTTCATCAGTGTCTTATAGTTTTCTGCATACAGGTCTTTTGTCTCCTTAGGTAGGTTTATTCCTGGGTATTTTATTCTCTTTTTTGCAGTGGTAAACGGGAGTGTTTCCTTAATTTTTCTTTCAGATTTTTCATCACTTGTGTATAGGAATGCAAGAGATTTCTGTGCATTAATTTTGTATCCCACAACTTTACCAAATTCATTGATTAGCTCTGGTAGTTTTCTGGAAGAGTCTTTAGGATTCTCTATGTATAGTATCATGTCATCTGCAAACAGGGACAGTTTTACTTCTTCTTTTGCAATTTGTATTCCTTTTATTTCTTTTTCTTCTCTGATTGCCGTGGCTAGGACTACCAAAACTGTGTTGAATAATAGTGGCAAGAGTGGACATCCTTTTCTTGTTTGTGATCTTAGAGGAAATGGTTTCAGTTTTTCACCATTGAGAATGATGCTTGCTGTGGGTTGTCGTATATGGCCTTCATTATGTTGAGGTAGGTTCCCTCTATGCCCACTTTCCGGAGAGTTTTTTATCATAAATGGGTGTGGAATTTTGTCATAAGCTTTTTCTGCATCTATTGAGATGATCATATGGTTTTTATTCTAAAATTTGTTAATATGGTGTATCACACTGATTGATTTGCATATATTGAAGAATCCTTGCATCCCTGGGATAAATCCCACTTGATCATGGTGTATGATACTTTTAATGTGCTGCTGGATTCTGTTTGCTAGTATTTTGTTGAGGGTTTTTGCATCTATATTCATCAGTAATATTGCTGTAATTTTCTTTTTTGGTACTATGTTTGTCTGGTTTTGGTATCAGGGTGATGGCAGACTCATAGAATGAGTTTGGGAGTTTTCCTTCCTTTGCAATTTTTGGGAAGAGTTTGAGAAGGATGGGTGTTAGCTCTTCTCTAAATGTTTGATAGAATTCACCTGTGAAGTCATCTGGTCCTGGATTTTTGTTTGGTGGAAGATTTTTTTTAATCACAGTTTCAATTTCATGACTTGTGATTGGTCTGTTCATATTTTCTATTTCTCCCTGGTTCAGTCTTGGAAGGTTATACCTTTCTAAGAATTTGTTCATTTCTTCCACGTTGTCCATTTTATTGGCATAGAGTTGCTTGTAGTAGTCTCTTAGGATGCTTTCTATTTCTGTGGTGTCTGTGGTAACTTCTCCTTTTTCATTTCTAATTTTATTGATTTGAGTCCTCTCCCTCTTTTTCTTGATGAGTCTGGCTAATGGTTTATCAATTTTGTTTATCTTCTCAAAGAACCAGCTTTTAGGTTTATTGATCTTTGTTATTGTTTTCTTTGTTTCTATTTCATTTATTTCTGCTCTGATCTTTATGATTTCTTTCCTTCTACTAACTTTGAGTTTTGTTTTTCTTTCTTTAGCTCTTTAGGTGTAATGTTAGATTATTTGAGATTTTTCTTGTCTCTTGAGGTAGGCTTGTATTGCTATAAACTTCCCTCTTAGAACTGCTTTTGCTGCATCCCATGGGTTTTGGGTCGTCGTGTTTTCATTGTCATTTGTCTCTAGGTATTTTTTGATTTCCTCTTTGATTTCTTCAGTGATCGCTTGGTTATTTAGTAACGTATTGTTTAGTCTCCATGTATTTGTGTTTTTTATGTTATGTTCCTTGTAATTGATTTCTAATCTCATAGCATTGTGGTCAGAAAAGATGCTTGATATGATTTCAATTTTCTTAAATTTACTGAGGCTTGATTTGTGACCCAAGATGTAGTCTATACTGGAGAATGTTCCGTGTGCATTTGAGAAGAAAGTGTAATCTGCTGTTTCTGCATGGAATGTCCTATAAATATCAATTAAATCTATCTGGTCTATTGTGTCATTTAAAGCTTGTGTTTCCTTATTAATTTTCTGTTTGGATGATCTGTCCAGTGATGTAAGTGAGGTGTTCAAGTCCCCCAGTATTACTGTGTTACTGTCGATTTCCTCTTTTATAGCTGTTAGCAGTTGCCTTATATATTGAGGTGCTCCTATGTTGGGTTCATATACTTTTATAATTGTTATATCTTCTTCTTGGATTGATCCCTTGATCATTATGTAGTGTCCTTCCTTGCCTCTTGTAACGTTCTTTATTTTAAAGTCTATTTTATCTGATATGAGTATTGCTACTTCACCTTTCTTTTGATTTCCATTTGCATGGAATATCTTTTTCCATCCCCTAACTTTCAGTCTGTATGCGTCCCTAGGTCTGAAGTGGGTCTCTTGTAGACAGCATATATATGGGTCTTGCTTTTGTATCCATTCAGCAAGCCTGTGTCTTTTGGTTGGAGCATTTAATCCGTTCCCGTTTAAGGTAATTATCGATATGTATGTTCTTGTTACCATTTTCTTAATTGTTATGTGTTTGTTTTTGTAGGTCATTTTCTTCTCTTGTGTTTCCCACTTGGAGAAGTTCCTTTAGCATTTGTTGTAGAGCTGGTTTAGTGGTGCTGAATTCTCTTAGCTTTTGCTTGTCTGTAAAGCTTTTGATTTCTCCATCAAATCTGAATGAGATCCTTGCTGGGTAATCTTGGTTGTACGTTCTTCCCTTTCATCACTTTAAATATATCATGCCACTCCCTTCTGGTTTGTAGAGTTTCTGCTAAGAATTCAGCTGTTAACCTTATGGGAGGTCTCTTGTACATTATTTGTCATTTTTCCCTTGTTGCTTTCAATAATTTTTCTTTGCCTTTAATTTTTGTCAATTTGATTACTATGTGTCTTAGCGTGTTTCTCCTTGGGTTTATCCTGCCTGGGACTCTCTGTGCTTCCTGGACTTGGGTGGCTATTTCCTTTCCCATGTTAGGGAAGTTTTCGACTCTCACCTCTTCAAATATTTTCTCTGGTCCTTTCTCTCTCTCTTCTCCTTCTGGGACCCCTATAATGTGAATGTTGTTGCGTTTAATATTGCCCCAGATGTCTCTTAGGCTGTCTTCATTTCTTTTCATTCTTTTTTCTTTATTCTGTTCCATAGCAGTGAATTCCACCATTCTGTCTTTCAGGTCACTTATCCGTTCTTCTGCCTCAGTTATTCTGCTATTGATTCCTTTAAGTGTATTTTTCATTTCAGTTATTGTACTGTTCATCTCTGTTTGTTTATTCTTTAATTCTTCTAGGTCTTTGTTAAACATTCTTTGCATCTGCTCAATCTTTGCCTCCATTCTTTTTCCGAGGTCCTGGATCATCTTCACTATCATTATTCTGAATTCTTTTTCTGGAAGGTTTCCTATCTCCACTTCATTTAGTTGTTTTTCTGGGGTTTAACTTGTCCCTTCATCTGGTACATAGCCCTCTGACTTTTCATTTTGCCTATGTTTCTGTGAATGTGGTTTTCCTTCCACAGGCTGAAGAATTGTAGTTCTTGCTTCTGCTGTCTGCCCTCTGGTGGATGAGGCTATCTAAGAGGCTTGTGCAAGTTTCCTGATGGGAGGGACTGGTGGTGGGTAGAGTTGGCTGTTGCTCTGGTGGGCAGAGGTCAGTAAAACTTTAATCTACTTGTCTGCTAATGGGAGGGGCTGGATTCCCTCCCTGTTGGTTGTTTGGCCTGAGGCGACCCAACACTGGAGCCTACCGGGCTCTTTGGTGGGGCTAATGGGGGACTCTTGGAGGGCTCATGCCAAGGAGTACTTCCCAGAACTTCTGCTGCCAGTGTCCTTGTCCTCACGGTGAGCCCCAGCCACCCCCAGACTCTGCAGGAAACCCTCCGACACTAGCAGGTAGGTCTGGTTCAGTCTTCTATGGGGTCACTGTTCCTTCCCCTGGGTCCTGATGCGTACACTACTTTGTGTGTGCCCTCCAAGAGCGAAGTCTCTGTTTCCCCCAGTCCTGTTGAAGTCCTGCAATCAAATTCCACTAGCCTTCAAAGTCTGATTCTCTAGGAATTCCTCCTCCTGTTGCCAGATCCCCAGGTTGGGAAGCCTGACGTGGGGCTCAGAACCTTCACTCCAGTGGGTGGACTTCTGTGGTATAAGTGTTCTCCAGTTTGTGAGTCACCCACCCAGAGGTTATGAGGTTTGATTTTATTGTGATTGCGCCCCTCCTACCATCTCACTGTGGCTTCTCCTTTGTCTTTAGATGTGGGGTATCTTTTTTGGTGAATTCCAGTGTCTTCCTGTCGATGATTTTTCCGTGGTTAGTTGTGATTCCAGTGCTCTCACAAGAGGGAGTCACCCCGTGGGGTTTTAAGCAGGGGATCTGATTTGCATTCTTAAAGGCCGACTCCAGCAGCTGTTCAGAACACGCACCAACTGGGTGGAGGAAATTCAAACGTGGCAGCAGGGAGATAGGTCAGACCACTGCAGCCAGGTAAGCGAAAGATGACAGCAGTGCTCAGCACAGCTGGGAAGTGGAGGACTCAGGACTCACCTACACTCACCGAACATGAGCCAAGAGAGTGGTGAAGGTGGAAGAGAAAACCAGGCTTTATGGGGGAGGGATGGATTGGGAGTTTGGGGTTAGCAGATGCAGACTACTATATATAGAATGAATAAACAACAAGGTCCTACTGTATAGCACAGGGAACTATATTCAATACCCTATGATAATCCTTAATGGAAAAGAATATGAAAAAGCATGTGTATGTATGTGTGTGTGTATATATATATATATACACACACACACACACACACACACACATATATATATCTCACTTTGCTGTACAGCAGAAATTAACACAACATTGTAAATTAACTATACTTGCATAAAATAAATTTAAGAAAGAGAAAGAGAAAGAAAGAGAGAGAGAGAGAGAGAGGAAGGAAGGGAGGGAGGGAGGGAGGGAGGAAGAAAGAAAACCAGGCTTTGTGTTGGAGCAACCCTTCATTTGACTGTTAAGTTTTCACCTCTTTGGGGCTCGGCACACTCAAAGATCAATAAGACAAAGGGCTCAGAGCCCAGGGTGAGAGCCAGATACACGAGGCCTTCAGGTGCCAGGACTGATGTCTACACAGGGCGAGGGCTCATGGGGGGTGCACAGTCCACCAAGGAAGGGGTGGCACTGGGGAGACTTCACAGCAGGAGACAGCTGAGCTGAACCTTGAAAAAGAAAGAGGTGTCCCAACGGTGGGAGGAGGGCTGGGAGGAGGGTGGCCCAGGTGGAAACACAGCAGGACCACGGGGACCAGCCTGCAGCAAGAGACAGTTCTTCAAGGCATCATAGAGCAGGACCTCGTTTCATGAGATGGAAACCATCCTGCACGCACTTTGCTCAAAAATACAGTGAAAGCCCATCTATCAACTCCCTTTTAATGGAAATTCTACCTTTATAAAATTAAAGTGACTGATGAGAACAGTTTTCAGCTAGCTTATGGGTCTTTTCTGGATTTTCCTTGAAGCTGCATGTGTTCTAATTCACTGACACAGAGGAAAAAACGGCCACTGTATTGACCTCCTGTTTTATCATTCAAACACAGCAGGGGTTTTCCCCACCCCCCCCAAGCAAATTACTAAGGTAAAATGCCTATTTCTGTCTTCCTGGAAAACTCTTCTTCTTTTTATTTTTTTAAATCTGAATCTCTTGTGTCTGGCTTATCATTGTATCCAAACTACTGGCCTGTTGCTAATTTCGTGTGGCAAGGCCAGACACACTGAGCCTGATTCAGGTTAGTGAGCAACGAGCTACCGAGAGTTTGGTGCTTCTGAGGCTGTTCTTGGGGAGCACCTGAGTAAAAGCCAAGTCCTGACATCCCGTCCATCGCCATAAACACACGCGGGTGTTTGTTACAACCCTCACCTCACACACGTGCAAACACGCACGCACATATGGGGACAGGTGGCCTCCACATCCAGGCAGCTAGCTGACAGGGTCAGCAGGAGGCAGCCAGGATCCCCGGACACCAGCATAATTGGTTGCTTATGAGGCCAGAGCTCATTTTCCTCCACGCAGAGTCCTTATCTACAGCTCTGATGGCAAAGCTTCATTTTTCCTATTGAACAAGTAATCTAAATGATAATCAAGTTCACACTGGATTTATGAGTGCAGCGCCCTTGCAGAAGCTGATTTTCTGCAGTCACCCTGAGCACTTTGAAGAGTCTTTTAGAATTTGCTTCCCCTAGCTTAAAAACACCAAACCCAAGAGATGCCTGTGGGAGAGAATCCAGCCGGGAGCCAACAAGCCAGTTTGGAGCATAGATGCCAAGTCTACACTGGCCGGCGTCTTCTAGGAAAGACAGGGCCTCCCAAAAGGAATGGAAATGGGATATGTTTTAGGGAAGAAAATCTCTAGAGGACTCTTCTCCTGAAAAGGGGCCCCAATACACGTGTATTCTAAGGTCACGAGGCTGTTCATTATGTCCGTTTCCAAGCCAGTGAGCAGCTGGCCCTCCTGCCTCTGGAATAATTACATCATGGTCTTCAGGAGTTACATCCAGTTACTTGCACATCATTTCCATTAAGCTCACCTCGCTGGGACCTCCAATTTGCTGACGTGGGCGGCAGCCCAGTGGCCTGCCTTGGACCAATTAACCCTCCAGAAATGAAACGGTGTGCATTACACTGTAGAAAAGCGAGTTGAAGACTCATAGGTTGTTTGCCTTCAAAATGCTCTTGTGATGATAAAACCTTGTGCTGGATAAACATCCTCATTTTTCTGAAATCCCTTCTATCTTTCTGTGGGATCCTGAATGACAGTTTGTGGATGAGCAACCCATTCTAGGGGCCTGGAAGGCCGGTGGAGGCGGCACATTTCATTTATATAAAAATAATGCTCAATTCCCATTCGGACGCAAAAGAGAGATACTAATGTTACAGTTCAGAAAGGCAACGAGCCTCTCCGATCCTTCAGGTAAAGGCACACAAAATTAAGAAATGAAAAATAAACCAGAGGTCTGTGGGGAGATCTATTTCTCTTTTCATGCTCAGGTCAAGAAATGAGATGGACCACAGGCTCCTGGTTAAGATGAGAGAACTGTTCTCTCTGCAGAGAGCTTGGCTCCTGCACAGACTTATCTTTGAGTTTAGAGCAGGATTACCGTTTCAGGGCTTCCATGAACCGATAGGGTGCTGGGAGCTAAAGGATGGATTTGAGAAAGGGTCTGCCCTTGGGTGAGGAGGCTGGTGATGAGAAGGATCGTGGGTTTGCCAGTCTGCCAAGCACACTGGCAGCCCACAAGCCTCCCTGCAGATCCTCGTAAGAGTAGGATCCTTGATGCAACACAGGCAGATGAAGCCCAGGGACCATGGCTTCAGCTCCTCCACCTAGAGGAACCAGATCCCCAAGTCAAACATCTCTGCTTCAAAGGAGACTTAATACAATCCCCGGTGCCATCCTCCTCTCTCTCTTGGACCCAAGAGCTCCATCGCAAGCTGCTTTCCCCCATGCCCCCCAGGGTCTTCTCCTTTATGGTTCTAGATTCACTTTACTTGGCTGTCTGCCTGGCCAACTCTCTTCCCAAGGAGCCACCGAACAAGCTGTTATCATGAATATTCAGCTCACCCCACTGTCTACAGCATCAGAGATTCACAAACTAACCCAGATCCCCACTCAAGACCAGACACTCACAAACGGAACCCTCATCAAGGGCTTCCATAAGTTGCCTAAAACATGCATTTTTCTGGGGCCAGCAAAGCAATGTACAGCATTTCCCACAATGAGCACACTGGTGAATTTAAAGGCAAACCAAAGGAGCTGGACAACTTCACCCAGACTCTAAGATGTAATGACCCCAGTTCTTAGTGACCCCACTACACACGGCAGGAAATTCACTGTTTGTTTCTGCTTCATGAAAATAATACGAGCATTAGTACATTAAACATCGTGCTTTTATGATGTACCTTTTTTTAAAAAAAATTAATGAATTTTTTGGCTGCATTGGGTCTTCGTTGCTGCTCGCAGGCTTTCTCTAGTTGCAGTGAGCAGGGTCTACCCTTCGTTGTGGTGCACAGGCTTCTCATTGCGGTGGCTTCTCTTATTGCGGAGCACAGGCCCTAGAGCATGAGGGCTTCAGTAGCTGTGGCACGTGGGCTCAGTAGTTGTGGCTCACGGGCTCTAGAGTGCAGGCTCAGTAGTTGTGGCACACGGGCTTAGTTGCTCTGTGGCATGTGGGATCTTCCCGGACCAGGGCTCGAACCTGTGTCCCCTGCATCGGCAGGTGGATTCTTAACCACTGCGCCACCAGGGAAGTCCCTATGATGTACGTTTGATGCTTCCTTTGGCCTGCCTGACCCTCCATACCATGAAAAAAGGTCCATTTGGGATCCGAGTCTGCAGGTCTGGGTCAGTCTAGGCCTCAGCTCAGCGCTCTGTGCCCTGGGACAGACCACTCAAGGTCGCTGACCTTCTGTACCTCCTCTGCTTGGTGCAGGGACAGTGTCTGCTTTAAAGGTCCTTGGAAGGTCTCATGGGATGGTCCGTGTGAAAGTGCACTATAACCATGGAGATGCCAGTCACAGCAACAATGCTAACTAGCATCACTCTCCATGAAAGCAGGTCTTCCGTCTTTATAGATAAGCAAACTGAGGCCTTGCAGTTCAGTAACTCAGCCTAGGCCTCAGAGTAAATAGGTAAGAGGCCTGAGAATTGAGTCACTGATGGAATCAATGGGCTGTTTATTCTCTGCAGAAGATAGATGGTTGTGGTTCTCAAAGTGAGGCTTATATTTTCACATAAAAGCTAATCACATCTGTGGGGCTTCTGCTTCCCTTTCCTTCCCTGAACCGGCAGCCTCAGCATCACTTGGGAACTTGGTACAAATGCAAGTCCTTGGCCCCGCCCCAGGTTGGCTGGACCGGAAATTCTGGGGCTGGACCAGTGGTCTGTGAGTTCACAAGCCCTTTAAGTGATTCCGATGCTTGCGCAGGTTTGCAAAACACTGAGAGAAGGTAAGAGTGATAAGGAAAAAAGCCAAGTCCCTACATGGGTTTCCAGGATTTGAGGAAGGATTGCCAAATATAATACAGGATGCCCAGTTAAATTTGCATTTCAGATCAACAATGAAACATTTTTTTTAGCATAAGTTATATCCCATGCAATATTTAGGACATACTTACGCTGAAAGATGTTTTGATGCTCTGAAATGCAAGTTTAACTGAGCATCCTGTATTTTCATTGAATGGATCTGGCAACCCTATTCTGAGGGTATGGAGAACCTCCCTTTGCCATGGCAACAGACAATCAGATCACCAGTCCCAGAGAGCTCAGTGGCATAGTCTGATTCAGCTGCCTGTGTCATTGGGAAGGAAAGCCTCTGTCCTAGTTACACAGTTAGTTCTCTGGCAGTTTATTGCTTCCTCTAGCCATTTTCTCAGCTCTTCGTGTGGACAACGCCACCCTCCCTGGTTATTTCACATTATGACATTTTTGAAGTGCTTTCCAAAGGGATTTTGACTGGTTCTTCTTTCTCTGTTGGACTCTGTGTTGGGTGACAGCATGATGGCATTGTTACAGATGCCAGGGGAGCCCACGTGGAGACGGGTCCAGGGCCTGTCAATGGACAAGCTTCCAGTGAGGCAAGCTGGCCACAGACTGTGAAATCGGCACCACAACCCCACTGCCCAGAGGTTCCCAGGGTCCTCAGTCATCACCTTCTGGAATTGCTGGACCAAAGGGGTTCAGATAAGGAGAATAAGACCTCCTTCTCACAGTCCCAGATTTCTGTGGGAAATAGCAGATTGAAACTCCAGTTGGGGTTTCTTTAGCAAAACATGGTAGATATTTTTATAAGCAAACAGTCCTAGAGCTATATTTCCAAAGTGGAATCTCAAGAGTCAGGTAAAAGCATTCCGAGGTCAAAGAAGTTTAGAGAACTTATCAGTGCCCTTAACATACATGAGCATTGTAAGCCTCCCAGAGAATACAGCATACAAAGCAATCTGAAGGGATTGCTCTCCCTCGGGAATGCATTTTGGATAGTCTAGGCTTAAGGATGCTGGGGAGAAAAGTGACAATTGCAGGATATTAACAGCTATAATTCATTCTCAGTTTTCAAAGTTAGTATTCGTGGCTACAGAATAGGACTTTATATATATTGATATACAAAATGTGGTGTACCTTCGCCACATTTTCTTAAGAATGTGTGTATGTTGAATAGCAAGTTTAAATTACCCATATAAAGGAACTGTAACAATGGCTCAAATCGCACTTCACCCTAAAAGAGCAACATCTAGAACACGTCTGAAAGGCTAGCTGTTGATGTGAGAGTCACTGATCCAATTCCAGGGTTTCCCAGCATTATTTAGAGCAGGGGTCCCCAAACCCCAGGCCACGGACTGATACCGGCCCGTGGCCTGTTAGGAACCGGGCTGCACAGCAGGAGGTGAGTGGCAGGCGAGCAAGCGAAGCTTCATCTGTAATTACAGCCGCTCCCCATCACTCGCATTACGGCCTGAGCTCCGCCTCCTGTCATATCAGCGGCGGCATTAGATTCTCATAGGAGCGCGACCCCCTACTGTGAACTGCGCATGCGAGGGATCTAGGCTGCGTGCTCCTCATGAGAATCTAACGCCTGATGATCTGAGGTGGAGCTGAGACAGTGATGCTAGCGCTGGGGAGCGGCTGCAAATACAGATCATCATTAGCTGAGAGGTTTGACCGCACAGACACCATAATAAATCAACCGCTTGCAGACTCATATCAAAACCCTATCAGTGAGCGGCAAGTGACAATTAAGCTGCATCTTACGGAGTAGACTGGACATAAGCAACACACTTCGGGTGTCACTTTCTCCCGTCACCCCCGGATGGGACCACCTAGTTGCAGGAAAACAAGCTCAGGGCTCCCACTGATTCTGCATTATGGTGGATTGTATGATTATTTCATTCTATATTACAATGTAATAATAATAGAAATAAAGTGCACAATAAATGTAATGTGCTTGAATCATCCCGAAACCATCCCCCCATCCCCCCAGTCTGTGGAAAAATTGCCTTCCACGAAACCAGTCCCTGGTGCCAGAAAGGTTGGGGACCGCTGATTTAGAGAACCACAAAATCCCGTGATTTATAGATGATGAATAAACTTTCATTCTGGTTGCCAAGTAGATTTATATCCCTAGTGTCACTGCAAGGTTTATTACTGAACTGCACTGTGGGATAAAAGGGAAATCATTTGGAAAATAAAATCCAGGCAATTGGGAGAGTTCCCATAAAGACATTTTTCCTTACCATTCTACAATTCTGTGTTTAATTATTTTAATTAGAATAAAATAGGTCTACTTCTAATCAGCAGACATAAAGTAATCTTTTTTCCCCTCGTTTCTTAGAAAAAGACACAACACAAAACCTTTATCATTGGTCCAAGAAGGACACGAATAATAGTGTACGTGCAAACATCTTTGAATTAGGGAAACAGTCTTTTAGCTAAATCATGCTTCTTGTTTTCTTTGCAGACTGATGAAGTAACAACTGACTTTTATCTGATAAGCGCATTTAAAATTCCTTTGTGAGTAATATTGGGAGAACTAGGCCCAAATAGTTATTCAGAAGATTGATGGAAAAACATTCATGAGATCAGATCAGCAATAACAGGGGTGGTGTGGCCAGTGCTAGCTGCATGATGAACAGCACAGTTTTATTACTGCAATGACTTCCCCAGCCATCTCATATCTGCTGGGTCACTTTTCCAGCTACATGCTCAGAGAATGCAAATTAATTTTAATACCTGATCCAGCCAAAAATCATCAGTGAAAGCAGATCAGCCGGAGAAGGAATTCTGCAGTGCCTTCAGGAGAACTCTGCTACTCTACGGGTCTGTGATTTAAATGGCTGTGCTTGGCTCACCTTGGGAAGTATGGATAATGTAATTCAGATTAAGTTAATCTGCTTTGCTACACGCAGCAGAGCTTCCCAGAGTGACCTGGTGTGGTGTGTGCCCACGGGCACTTAGAATCCAGGGAGATTTTTCTGGCACACTCACACGGCTATAATCCAAAGTGAAAAGGTAAGAAGGTAGACCGTGTAGAGAGACACAAGAGACAGGAGTGCTCCAATGGAAGAGGTGGGGAGGTGGCGACTGGATGGGAGTAGTCAGGGAGGGCTTGCTGGAAGAAGGGTTTTCCTGAAGCCATCTTCCTGATGGGTTTCCTACACTCACAGGTTAAGAAGACAATCTGGAAGAGCCAGGAGGACCGTGCCAACCATTAGAGGGAACATAAACCAAGACGGAGGCAAGCCAACCCGTGCTGTGTTTGAGCACTGCCCAGCTTTCCTACTGGCTGCAGCACTGAGTACAGCGAGCAGCAGTGATTCACAGTGAGCAAAGTGCTCAACTGAGAAGTGAAAGTCACCACGCAGCCCAGGTCATGCATTACAGGAGTCACAGGCAAGAGCCTTGCGGGTAAGAGATTAAGACAGAAGCTAGACTTGAGATGGACTAGGGGCGTTAGGCAGCATGTTGCACGGCCGAGAGGAAGACGGACAGACAGGGCTTCTATCAGGTGGTTTGGGGGCACTGATGGTGAATGTTCCCGGAGGTAAAGAAGGACAGCCAATGAGACCAACTGGGACAGGCAGGCAGGTGGGCAAGTGAGGCTGGGAGGGGTCTGGGCTGCAGGGTGAGCATGGAATCCAGGGAGGCTCAAAAGCTGAAGATGGTGCGGCCCCGGCTGGGGGAATCGCAGTGAGGGCAGGATAACGCCACAGACTGGTCACCAGGAGATACTGACTGAGCCTCTACCTACGGGTGCTGTACCACCTACTAACTGCGGGTGCTACACTGCCTACTACCTGGGGTGCTGGACCTGATGCTTCCCATGTGCTTTCAGCTCATCCTTCCTCAAATGCATCCTGCCGGGCAGAAGCAATGACTGATTCTGGAACTCTCTAATTCCAGGTTACGGTCAGCCTTTCAACATGACCAATCCCTCCCCCCCCGGGACCCCCAGGAGCTGCGCAGGGACTATGGGGAAGCCCCACCTATGCCCCAGGTAACTCAGGGGACATGGGCAGGTGGAGCCCTGACAGGGGAAGGAGAGAGGGGCCCACAGGTTAGAGGGTCGGTACGTCAGACGCTGAGCACAAAGGCCGGCCTCCCGCCCTCTTCCTCCAGCCTCTCCCTGAGGCTCATCTTCTCACCACGTCCCACCGATTCCATCACCTAGGAACCTCTGCACCTCTTGCCCTTCGGCATTCCACTGCCTTGCCATAGTCTGCCTTCATCACGTCTTGCCTGGAGCTACATAGCCTCAGCCTTGACGGCAGAATAAGGAGAAACCCAGACGCAGCATATACAACGCCTGGCAGCCCCTTGGACTCCTCTCCGGCACTTCCGTCTCCCCTTCTGTTCCCCACCCCCATCTTACGGTCCAGCCATAGCTGAGCACCCAGCGACCTCTCCCTACAGTGCTTCCACATCCTCCCCCAGCACGTCCCGCCCTCCCCACCCTGCCCCACGACTCACCCTCATAGTCTCTCCTCATCCTAATGCAGTACGAGGTCTCCTCCATCAGGACCATATCCCAAGGTGGGAGCAAGGCCACCCCCTGTGGGTTGCCATGGCAACCCCCCTTCACGGCACTTAGCAAATTCCAAGGTCATTGCCTCTTTACCTGTGTGCTTTCCCCAAGAGGTGGGGAGGTCCCTGAGACCAGGGACTGTGGCTGGCACACAGTGGGTTCTCAAGAAGGGTTTGCTAAGAGATGGATGAAGATGTTCCTTGTGTCACTGCTGGAGCCAAGCCCAGGTGGCCCAGGTGGCTCCTGGACAAGGAAAGAGGCCAGGCATTTGTTGGCTTTGAGAACTCAAGCTACAGAAAATGAGTTATTAAGACAGGCTGGGGTTGTAGGCAGGACCTTTATAACGCTGCTTCCCAGACTCGCTCTGGTCCCAGCTGGTCCTGAAAATCCCCCATCTCCACACAGGGAGCCAACTGAACACTCACACACGTGAGCATGCATATGCGTGTCCGCACACGTGTGTCACTGTCCCTGTGCCTTAGAGGCTGCTCAGGATTCATCAGCCAACAGGAAGCGGAGCTGGCCCTCCGGCCCTTGCTGTAATTGTCCTGGATATCAGGTGCGTGCTTTGCCGGCGGCCCCTCCGCAAGTGGGTGTTTGTCAGCTGCCGGAGGTCCCACCCGAACCTCTCAGGTCTGTGCCAGGCGGGCCCTGATCAGAGGCAGCTATCTCAGCTCGGAAAGCAATACGAGTCTCCCCTCTAACAGATGCCTTGACACTGTAGCCGGAGCTCGTTCACGAATATGATTTATTAACTAATTTAGCGTGTAAGAAAAACATCTGCATCTCGCTTTTATCATCTTGCCAGCAGACAGGCTGAAGACAAGATGTGTACTGCAGACTCGATTAATGGAGCCTTAAGCACTCCCTGCGCTTGTCCAGAGCTCGCACAAGGCTCTCGTTTCAGAAGTTGTCTGATTGAGCCGACCTAACACAAACAAACACAAGAGTAAACCTCTCATCAACCATAAATACCGCGGGGATCGGAAGAGCGGCCATAAAATCGTGCGCTGAAGCCTGCCCAGAGCATTCTAGTCATCAGGACCATCTCGGAATTTGGGTAATAAAAAGGTGTCTCGGTTATTTAAGACTATCGACTGGGTCTGATCACCTTTTATTATTATACACGATTTTAAGAGTTTCATTCAAAGGAATGTGAACATGTAAGGATAAAATCTGTTTGGGGCAAAACATCACCACTGGATGATGGAGTGGATAGAACTGTCTCCCCAAAAAGATATGTTCAAGCCGCCTCCCTTGTATCTGTGACTTGATTTGGAAATAGGGTCTTTGCAAATGTATGCAAGTTAAAATGAGGTCATACTGGATGAGGGTGGACCCTACTCCAATGACTGGTGCCCTTATAAGAGGAGGCAATTTGGACACAAAGACACACAGACACAAGGGAGACAGAGGCGGGGATTAGAATGATGCATCTATAAGCCAAGCAATGCCAAGGAATGCCAGAAGCTGCCAGAAGCTACCGGAGTGAAGAGAGGGGCATAGGATGGATTCTCCCTCTGAGCTTCAGGAAGGAATCAATCCTGTGGACACCTGGATTTTGGATTTCTGGCCTCCAGACTATGAGAGAATCAAGTTCTGTTACTTTAGCCACCCAGTCTAGGGTCATTTCTTACAGCAGCCCTAGGAAATGGATACAGATGAGCAAGGCAGCTTCCCTCTGATATTTGAGATGATGATATTCCAGAACACTGAGGCCCATGGTATGGCACAGCCGGAAGGCAGCTGGCCCAGGGGACGAGCAGGAATGGCCCCATGCATAACAAGTTCCCAAATGTCCACGTGTCTCCATTTTTTTCTACACAAAGTGACGGGAGCTGACGGAAAAGGAAGACTCTTAGACACCATTTTTTGTGTATATGTATGTTGAGCTCTAATGTGACACTGTTTTATATTTGTTGACAACACATTTGTTTATCTAACCATTTTCATCAAGCAGGATCTTCAAAAACATGGAGGCCAAGTGGCCCACACACCATGGGCACCCTGGCAGCCCTCCCCAGAACAACCCTGGACACTGAAGGCCCTGGGGGGACCCCCAGTTGTAACTGACATTTGGTGCCTCGTGGCAACCTGAGAAATCTGTACCTGAACCCAGATTGCTCTCTGTTGAGCCAGAAACTAAGGAGCCGCCAGAGAACACACCCCAATAGTCTATATCTGCCAATCAGCTTCCAAAGCCGATGAGAGACACATTTTCAAGCAGGGAAAGTCTTTGCACGTGTATTTTGTTGATTTCCTTTTCTTAGCATCCTGGAAAGTGTTACTGGGACTGAGCAGCAGGTGTACTACTAAATCCTTCACCACGAGAAGGATGCATTCACGTTTGCCATTTCTGGGGTCTTGGACGACTCCCCCAGCAGAACTGCGGGGGGCTGAGGGGGACCTAGCCTGCCCGTGGTTAACAGGAATCCTATTCCAACCCCTCTGTCCTCTGTAGCCCCCCATCCCCTCTGTAAGATCTTGGTCATATTTGCTAAGCTGCATTTTATTGAATATGGTTATTTCCCCAGAGGACTTTTATTCAGAATTAAACCCATGATTTCACCTCCTGGGGGCCAGAACATTTTCCTAGGAAGAAAGATCTTGTTCCTCTATCCAAAGAAATAAAACGGAGGTTTCCCCAGGCCTCCAGATTTTAAGATTTGAGTTGGCAGGCCATCAGAATATGCTCCCATGTCCCCATCTGTGCCCTTGTCTCTCCTTGTTATTCTCGCTGGTTTAATAGTCTGTTTATAAGCTCCACGAAGAAAGGACGGAGGCCAGCCTTGCTCACTGCACTCTCCCCAGCTCCCAGCATGGGGCCTGGCCCAGAGAAGGGGCCTGGCCCAGAGAAGGGGCCTGATAACGACTTCTCCAGTGAGTCAGTGAGCGCTGCCCTTGCAGGGTCAGTGCGACACCGGCCTCCCGGCGCTTGGAAAGCTGGCCATCCCTTCTCCGAGCTCACAGCAGGAAAGGGGTTTCGAGATGATGAATGTTGATATAGACAAACTGGAGTCAACCTCTCACCCTGAGACCTGTTTTGCAATCTATCAAGGGCAAAGGGCACCTCTTGCAAATATCTGTTAAGGAGCCAAGAATCTGAGCCGGCTACCCTGGGCTGCTACTTTCCCAGCTAAAATGATAAATTTGTGTCCCAAGTTATTTCTGCTGAGTTCAGTGCCCGTATATGATCTCTCAGGATGGGCTGGCTTCCAGGGCAGGCTGTATGACCCTGAGGTTTGGGTACTTGGGCGAACATGAGTCCTGCATATGGCAGGGACACCATTTGGACCACCAGCCTGGGTGAAGGTCGCAGCCCCAGGATCCGGCAGTCTCGCCAGCCCTCCCGAGCCACCTGTAGCTTACCGCTAAGAGGGTGGGGAACGGTGAACTGCTTCTTATTGGCGCGGACAGGAAGGAGACTCTGCTTCTGGCCCAGGCTCTCCTTCTGCTGGGCTTTTCTCTGCTGTACCATGTGCTCTAGCTTCTTCAGACGTTCTTGCGAGCGAGAAATGAACTGAGGTTTGCGGACTTCCAGGGCCTCCTAAGAGGAGCCAGGAAAGCATTTTCTTTTTAAGAGAAATGACGCAGGAAGGCAACACATCTGTCTGATTGGGTCGAGAGGCTGATGCATGAGTACATCCCAATTTTCTCCCAACACCTCATGGAAAGATGGCAACAGACACGTTGGTAACATAGGTCTCAGTCAGCACCAAGGGCCCCACTGCAGCACCACTGACAGTCACCAGCAGCAAACTGTGAGTGCAAAGGCACACCTCCACCCATTCCTTCTCCTCCCTGTCAATTAATCCATTTCCAAAATCTGAATGCCCTAAATTCCATATTCTGAAGCGACACAGGTGGGAGAGGAATGGAGGCGTTCCGAGTCAGCTGCTTCTGCAGGGAGCTGGATGCCTTAAGAAGCACAGACCCAGATCCTCCTCCCAGCATGAAGCATGTGTCTTTTCAGGAGAAACAGTAATCATAGCTAACGGAAACAGCTTCTCCTCCCAGGAAGAAAGAGCTGGCAGGAGAGCTCTGCCTTTGCAGAATGGTTCTGCAGTCTCCATAGGGGAGGTCCTCTTTGGCCTCATCTCTCACTGCATCCACCACTCCGTGCATGGACGAAGCCCCTAACACAGATTTACTGAAAAGGAATAACCACCACTGACGCACTCTGCTCTGTGCTAGACACTAAGCGCAATGCTTTATGTGTATTTGTTGTCTGAGAATCCCCGTATTGATTCTGGAAGGCAGATACATTTATCCCCATTTGACAGAGGCAAAAACTGAGGCTCGTCGTAATTTGGTAGATCGCCTGGCGACCCTCAGCTGTGGGTGCCCCATGCTTTTCCCACCCTGCCTTTCACTGTCTTAACCTGATATTCCTTACAAACTGCTGTTCAAGTTGATGCCCTGCCTGGAGTACCACCCCCAGCTACACCCATCGGCTCAAGTCTCGGTTCTCCCAGTAAACTGTTAGGTCGCCCTGTTCAGCCTGAGTACGGTGGTACTTCATGGACCACCCCGCGCGAGTGATTCATGCACACATATTGTCATGCTAGGCTGTGAGCTCCCGGATGGCAGGTGCCCTGTCTCCTCCACATCGCATCCCTTACAGCCACTGTCCCAGCTCTGCAAATAGGTGCTCAGCACAGGCCCTCTGGAGGTGCTGCCATAGTGTAAATGTCCTCTGCCTCATTCCTCTCCCAGCCCTCGGGGAGCTCAGAATCTCCAGGGAGAGGGCGACGTGGGCTCCATCCGTATCGTGTTCACGCCCCTAGTTGCTGTGCCAGGAAAGGAGTCTCTTGGCCAGTTGGCCTCCAACGTGCCAGCCCCAGGTCCCAGGCACGAGTCACTGGGGCCTGGAGAGATGGCCCCTGGGGACGGCCTATGGGCCCAGGCGTGGTTGCTGCCCCGGCTGCCCGCCCTGAGGATGGAGGCTCAAGCTGCTTTGGGAGCACATGAGTCTCTCATGGTGGGACCACCTGGGGGACAGGGGTGCAGGGCTGGCAGGTGGAGCCTGCTGTACATCAGCAGGGCTGTTGACAGTGCATGATGTGTCTCCCAGAAGGCATAGCTGGCTTTCTCCGGATTGTTTGTCCTTCTAATCTTTATACCTATGTATTTTTTGAACTTTAAAAAATGTGTACATATTACTTCTACAATTGGGGAAAGACACAAAATGAGAGCTTCCATATCCTTGAACTCAAGGCCATGACTTTGGGACTTCCTTAATCTTTCAAAGGCTTATGTTCTTATCTGAAGATAGGGTTGTAGGGACTCCTGCCTCACGGGGGTGCCATGAGGATGCAAGGCCCTGACGCCCATGAAGTGACTCCCTCCATGTCTGGGTACCAGAAAGTTCTCAACAAATGCTGTCATTGCTCCAATCACGGTCACTGCTGATGTTATGCGATCCCCATCCTAGCCCAGTGGAGTAGACATCATCATCTCCTTACTCACATGGTGGAACAGAGGCCCAGAGAGGTTAGGGGACCTGCCCAGAGTCACACAGCCACCAGGAAGCTGAGTCAGGTCTCCAGCCTCAGAAGCAGAAGTGAGGTCATGTGCCCACAGGCTCCCCAGGAAAAGTCTCCCCTTGGTGGGAATCACGCCGGGATGCATGGAAGGCCTTACCTGCAAGGTCAAGGAGCTTGCGGGCATTTGCTGGCTCTTGGAACAGTCTTCCGGCAGGTCATGGGTCTCTGGTCCCTGGGGGGTTTCTGGCTCAGTGGGCGCTGGCTCGGGCTCGGGCGTGGTGGGCTGCTCACTCTTCTTGCATTCCTTTATTTTAACAACCAAGTCACAGCACGTGTAATCTCCTGGGAGAGAAGATTAGAATTCCATTTAGAGAGCACCCAGTGATTTTCTCCTGGTTCCTCAAGGCCGTGAGACCCAGAAGACAATTTTGAAAATAGAAACACCAGTGGGTTATTAATGGGCCTCGTTAAGCCCACGAGATCACGCCTCATCACAGACCCCCAGCTGCCCTGGCCACGGGGAGGCATGTTTGTAGGCAGCCAGACCTTGAGACTGGCTAGTGATGCCGTGGAGGTATTCCCGTGGCTTCTGACGTTCAAAATGCCTTTGCTCCCGATGCAAAGAAACTTTATCTATTCTGCGCTTCCTATTATATGTGTCCTGTACAATTATTTCAGTTGGGTTGTTTGGGGACTGTGTATTAATTTATCTTATGTTTGCTACACTAATGATGTAAGACAGAGGAACGGCGTTCAATTACCTATCCCTCCCCTTAATCTACCAGAGACTAGCCCTGGCTTTACATTCATAATTGGAACTCTCTCTGTCTCGGCGCGGGATTGGGCCTCATCCTGAGGCCATTTTTTTTTTTTTTTGCGGTACGGGGGCCTCTCACTGCTGTGGCCCCTCCCGTTGTGGAGCACAGGCTCCAGACACGCAGGCTCAGCGGCCATGGCTCACGGGCCCAGCCGCTCCGCGGCATGTGGGATCTTCCCAGACCGGGGCACGAACCCGTGTCCCCTGCATCGGCAGGCGGACTCTCAACCACTGCGCCACCAGGGAAGCCGCCTGAGGCCATTTTGACATTCCTTGGTGGAAGAGGTCAGAGGATGAGTTGATGCCACAGCATTTCGAGCAGGGTTGCCTTTGGGGTGGTGAAAGTGGGCGATTCATACGCATTCACTTACCACCTACTGACCGACTGCTCCACCTGGAACACAGTGTCTGTCCCAGCCTGCTCTTCCCACCGGGGCTCCCTGGCTCCCCTCACCACACCAGCCCTGACCACAGCCTTACCAACCCTCTCCGGTTCTGAGACTCACTCCTCGTACACATGCCTCCCCATCTCCACGAAGCCCCTTTGGTGCCCACCCAGTGACCTCCTACCTCTAGGCTGAGCCTGAGTTTTTCAGGAAAACGCCCCCACCTGCCTCCTCTGTGTACCTGCCGTGGAGCACACTTCACACACTCAGCAGCATCAGTGGGCCCGTCACAGGATGCTTTAACCCCACAGGCCTGTGACTCCCTTGAGGGCTGGACCGCATCATACTCACCATGCCTCTCTCCACGCTGCCAGCCCAGGTGCCCAGGAGCAGCTAGTTCTGCTGGGTGTGGAGAGGTGGCCACAGGACACATCTCCATGGTCCCATGAATCTCTTAACTGACCCCCCATTATAACCACTGCTATTCACACCCAGATCCTCTGTGGTCTGGACCAGCTGTCCTGTCTCCACCCAAAATCCATCAATGTTCCCTACTACCTACAAGCCCTACAAGGAGAGCAGACTTCTCATGGCTCGTTCATGGTGGGTGTTGCCCTCCAGCTACCAGTTCTGATGTTCTACCAACAACATGCTGCTTAGAGGTGCGCAAATCCTTCTCCTTGTTCTTCTAAGCATTTGCTCCAGTTTTTTTCTGGAGATTTCCCTGTTGCTCCCCAATCCCTGCTTCAGGTCTAACCACTAAGCCAGATATCTGTCCCCCAACCCCCTCCGGCTAGAGCTAATTACACTTTCCGTGGTACTGTTTCCATCTCTTGTGAACCTTTATTCTATTCCCTATACTCAGGGAAGCCACGGTTTCCTCCCATCCTTGCCCACCACAGATCCAGCGATGCAAGGGCAGTCCTGACACACTCATCTTCTCCAGTGCTCATGACAAAGCTTTGTCCATTATCTTCAAAGTCTCTACTACTGTGGCCAGTCCTCCCCAGTGGCATGGTCTGTACTCATCTCTAGCCAGTCTCAGCCTCCCTGCCTGGCTCTCTCCCATCCGGCCTCCACATTGTCCAGGAGACAATCACCTTCAGAGCAAATCTAATTAGGTCTGTTCCCCCTCAAGGGCTTGGCCCAGGCTTCAGTCCACACTCGCTTAGTGGATTTATACGGACCTTCCAACTCGACCCACGGGACCTTGGATTCAGACTCAGTCCCCTCCACCCCTGCACTCTGGTCCCCTGGACCCCAAATCAGCCATGCTCTTTCCATCCGTTCTTTGCTTTGTGTGTGCTTTTCCCTCAGCCTGCAATGCTCTTCACCTTAAGGTCTGATTTTTAAACCTCTAATCAGCTTTCAAGTTCTTTCTCAAAATCATTTCCTGAGGAAGAAGTCTCTGTCCAGCCCCTCCTTGCAGCATCTGGGGCCGTCCTCAGCTTCCTGATGGCTCACCACAGGCACAGTTACAACCCCGATGTCTCTGGCACTGGATGAGAGCACCTGGAGGGTAGGAAGCACCGTGCACAGTGCCTGGCACACAGTAGGTGTTCAATAAATGCTTCTTTGATGGTATACAGTGAGTATTCAATACATACTCCTTTAATGTATTGATGAATAATGAGCTAGAGATTCACTTGGGTTTCAAGAAAAAATGTTTATATCAATTACCATAAATATGTTAACTTTTATAATCCAAAGCTCTATCATCTTTTCCTTTCTGTCCTCATCCATAGCTCTTTGGGAGAATCTTTAGAGTGACAGGAAATCTAGATTTTCCTCTGTTATAACTGGGCACCACAGATCTTTTTTCTATTTTATTCCTATGTTTTTTTATATATCAATGGTCACTGCAATCTTAGTAGAGGTCAGCCACTTGGCCTTTAGAGAAACGATGGCCTGGTTGAATTCTGTGAGAGGCTGAGATGGAGACCTGTCTTAAAGGCACTGTGAGGTCAGTGCACTCTGTCTGTTAAGCGCCTGGCACATGTGGGGTCTCCACTCCCCAGCCATTATCCTGGCCAGTTACTGAGGACCACCGTCAGCCTGGCGCACCTGCTGCCTTCAGGGCAGCCCCCCCAGATCTCAAATGTTCCCTAACGAAGCCCGAGAACCTGCTGGGCACCTGGGAGTGGCCTTCTTCTCAGCTTCAGGCAATGCTGGCCTTGTGCACAGTAGGGCTGGGATTTCCTGACCCATGCAGTGCTGTCTTCTCGCTGCTTGGGAGGTAGAACTTGCCCACTATTTAAACCTGCTGGTCCTGCTTCCTTCTCTGCTTGTACAGTTGGAGAAAAGGCAGATTCATAAAGGAAGCTCAAGTGAACCAGGGCCCAGGAAGACCCTGCACCGTGTTCCCTATGAAGATCAAGGAAGCATCATCTCAACCCTACCTCCCTCACTCCTTACCTTCCAGCAACTCTCTTTCTATCTGAACACCATGGTCTTCCTGCAGAGGTGTGCATAAATCTTGGAAGGGGCAAAGGGACCCAGGTAAAGGGAGGCTGCGTTTCGGGAGGCTTTGCTGTTGACTCTCTGCGGGTTCAGAGAGGTCACTAGACTGACAGCTGTTGCTTGGAGAGCTAGACCCAGCAGGAAGGGGGTCTTTAACCAGCTTCTGTTCCACTGGGGGAGCAGACGCAGTCACATGTGCTCCTTCTTGCTTCTCGCTGCTTCCAGAAAGTACTTTTGGTTCTACTAAAAATAAAATGAGAATTGTGCTCAAAACATCTGATGAGCCCACGTCTAACGTACTGACTTCTGCACGCCACGCTCTCCCAGAGACAGGCAGATGGGCTGCAGGGCTGCCTCAAGGGGACAGGCGCCATTGATGCTGACGTGTATGTGCTCACCCAGCAACGCCATGTGGTCACCAGTTCTGGCCAGATGTCCCCAGGGTTCACTCGGGAGCCCCTCTACATGCACTGCTCTCATGCACGTGGCTCTGAAGAGACCATGCTCCTTGGTACCCTTTGGACCTCAAAAGACCTTCGAGACAGTAGATAATTGAATGGGTGGTTGAGCACATTGACTCTGGGGGAAGATACCTTGGGTTCAAATCCCCCCTCCACCACTTATATACTGTCTGGCCTCATCTATAAAATTGAGATAATACTATAACAAGGTAATAATGTTAAACATTATATATTTAATTTTAATATATTTATTTTTGTAATAAATTTACCTATTTAAATAATAAGGAATATATTTATGGAATGTATATAATCATATTTTATATGATAAACAATGTAAGCATATTATTAATATAAATACTAAATGTTAAAATCAAGGTAATACTATAACAAAATAATGATCCAGCTAAGGTGCTTAGCACAGTACCTGACACATAGTAAACATTTAACAAATGTTCATTATCATTATTATTCCAGAAACAATGATGCCGCGTTACGTCCTATGGCAAGTGCAGATGCAGGATGTAATTTATCAGCCGTCTGTGCTCACCTCTAATAAAGCAGTGGGTCTAAAAGGTGTACAACGTGTTGCTTGTTGCCACATTGTAATATCAAAGGTCTGGAAACCACCTTATGCTCATCAGCAGGAGACTGTTAAATAAATTACAGCACTTCCCTGCTTTGCAGCAGTGAAAGAGAATAAGGCACATGCTCCTGGGTAGAGGGGGAATCGTCTCTAAGACACATTATCAAGTGAACAGAGTGTGGAGAGTGGGCCAGATCTGCTTTCCCAGTCAGTGCTTATCTGCTCAGAACATCTCTGGAAGGACCCCAAAGACCCTGGGAACTGGATTGTTTTAGGAGAGGGCAACTCAGGACCAGGAACTGGGGGCGGGAGAGAGACTTTCTTTTCACTCTTTGCCTGTTTTGTACTCTTTGTCTTTGCTTTCTTTCTTTTTCTTTTGGAATACTCTATAAAGTTTTAAAAGTTATTCACTTTAAACAAGGCAGTGACTCTTGACCAGGTGTCATCTCCTCCCTATGCTGAGGCCACCTAAGGGGACACAGGCACGGCTGCTGGTGGGACGCATCCAGACCTCCTGCGTACAGGGGGCAGAAAAAGGGTCCTGGGAACCACTGGAATAATCGAGATTCTTGGGAGATTCTCATCATATTTTCTGAGATGTCTTATACACAAAAAGGAAATGAGCCCATGACTACCAGGCACTGATTAGAGGGGTGACTTCTCTTAAAATGCCAGTTGTCTGCAATTCCTTCCAGCCTCTCTGTCCCTGAGTCCTGGCATCCCAGCCGGTGAGGACTGGCTGAGCGTGGTGAGGCCGGCAGGGTAGTGGGAAGAGATGGAACACAGACAGTCCCCTTGCTGGGCGACCTGGCTGTGGGAACTGAGGCAGGAGGGCCAACAAGAGGGTGGACCCAGCATTCCTATTCCCACAAACAAACAAAATGAAGGTAAAGTACCCTCTGGGTCCCTGTGCCTGTACGTGAAAGTGCCCCCAAACGGTGGCTGTTACAGACCTTATCATTTGCAGAGGGATACGGCCTCCTATGGAAAAGTTGGGCTTTGCTAATTTGTACAGAAAAATCTTTCCAACCATGTATTTAAAAAACTGTCAATTCTGTTTAAGTATAAAATAGCATAAGCAAAAAAAAGTCCTAAAATAGTTCTTCCTTTCTCCGTTGCTTCCTTTTTTTTTTTTTTTTTTTGCAGTAAGCGGGCCTCTCACTGCTGTGGCCTCTCCCATTGCGGAGCACAGGCTCCGGACGCGCAGGCTCAGCGGCCATGGCTCACGGGCCCAGCTGCTCCGCGGCATGTGGGATCTTCCCAGACCGGGGCACGAACCCGTGTCCCCTGCATCAGCAGGCAGACTCTCAACCACTGCGCCACCAGGGAAGCCCTGTTGCTTCCTTTTATTAGAGGTTCTTTTAAAGAATCAAAAACCAAAGTAATTATCAGCGATGCAGTCCCAATCTACTAGTTCCATCCTGACATTAGACTCTTTAAATAAATGGATTATTTATAGACTCATGGAGAGCTAACTATCTATCTGCTACCTATTTACCTATTTACCTACCTATTTATTATCTAACTTTCTATCTGGTTTAATGTAAATTCTTGCATGAATGATTGTACGCAAGTCAGATATTCCAGTTGTGACCTGAAAGAGTTAAAACAAATCCTCCAAAGTAGAAGGTAGGTGGTGAACTGGGGAAAAGAAAAACACGCAGGAAAAGAAAAACTCTCCTGACAACATATTAATCAGGGCTTTTTGTGGATTCTGAGAAGTACAATCATCAGCCATGAAATGATCCCCAGGCAGAGCCTTTGCCAGGCAACATGGTCTTTTTTTTCCCCACACACTCTGCATGCAGGTTGTACTTAGAGTTCTCTATTCATAGCTCAGATTTTAAACTACATCACTCCTGTGAAGACCCGTCACCTCCACAGGCTCTGCCCATCTTAGGAGAAGTTGAATCACGCAGCAGCCTCTAGCAGAGGTTTCTATTTCTTGGACTGAAACTCAGAGCCTGATTCCTGAGGCTGATGCTTGCAGGGGCTGGGGTCCCGCAGGTTTCCTTTAAACAGCCACAACCCCCATTCCCTTCTCTAAAACGCCATACCCACTGGGCTGATATTCTATAGCTCAACTACTCACTAGCTAAGCTACTCAACTAGCTCCAGCATACTCACCTACTCAGAACTGAACTAGGCTCTAGGACGTAAACTAAAACCAACCAAAACATCTGCCCGACAGTCATGAATTCCCTCTATTAAATTCTCATCTTTGACTCAGAGACGAGCTCCTTGGACCATTACACGGTGCTTCTCTGTGCTCCTCTAAAGCTCATTTTTTGTTGTGAAATGTATTATATTTGTAATTACAGATATTAGAGCACCTATGAGCCTCCTAGATTAAGAAGCAGAACTTTCCTTGGGCTTCAGCTTTCCTATCTGAGCCCCTTCTGGACCATACTCACCCAGACAGAACCACTTGCCTAAATTTTGTGTTGCCTGACTCACTGCTTTTGTCTATAATGTTCCCACTTATGTAAGGATCCATAAACAATATATTTTCAATACCAAAAATCTGAATAGCAAGCACAAAGCCAGCTGTTTTAAGGTAAAGACATCACGGTATCCATTAGGAAAAAAGCTTTCAGGAGAAGAGAGCTCAGCAACTCAGGGCCATCGCTTCCCTGAGACTTGATGGGGTGTGATTCTGGGGAAGACAGTGATGAGCCGCGAATGAGTCCTGAAAACAAGGGGCTGGCCACAGTCAGGGCGGCAGGCTGGGCTGGCGGGCTGCAGTACAATCAGGGCAGTGGGCTGTGCTGGATTTTCTGTTCCTGGCCTCACCATGTCCATCTGCAGACCTCAGGGCGAAGTTCCAGCAGGGCGCTTCTCTGCGCTGAAATGTGGGCCCTGAGCTGCCCCAAGTGCAGGTCAGGGAGGGGAGAATGGAGACCTCACCGACACAGCATCAAGACCAGCCAAGAAGAGACTTGAATCTGGGCCAGGCGAGGGCACCACCAGCGCACGCAGATGCTTAGTACAAAATGAGGAAAAGCTGCGTGAGCCTCAAGACAATGTGCCTCCATGGGCCAGAAAGTGTCATAATGAGGCAATTTGATAGAAAAAGATACTTTACTGCTTCTTTCCAAATATTGAGGTGATACATAATCTTTCGTGTTCTCAGACGAGCCCCACACTGTCACACAATTCTAATAACTGTGGCAATTCGGGCTCATGATAGGAAACGAGCAAGTGGAGGGCGGTTGCTAAGCAGCGGACCAGCACAGTCGCCAGACTCTGTCAGTGGAATCGCAAAGGATGAGCGAGAAAACCATAAAAACCACACACAGTCCCAGAGAGCATAGCTGTATGGGGACCCTTAACAGCCCAAGGCAGGTAAATAACACAGGGAACACATTTTAGAGTCATTTATCTCCAAGTCAGTTTAGATTTGTTACAGGTGTTTTGGTGTCAAAACTGAAACCAGTTCTCTAGAAAGATCCTCTCTTAGGGTTTGGGTCTCAGCTCCATACACCTTCCTGCCTTCTAACACCAGCCAATCAACCAAAGAGATGTTTCCAAGCAAAGTAGGCTTCCTTGAATCCAAGGCCACATCTTCTCCCACATTTTAATGTTTCGGGAAGTTATATTTTCTCCCCTCAAACGCTAGACCATCTTACAACAGACTGTCTTAGAAATAACAGTAACTGAAGCTTGTGTTGATATTTCTGGGTCATCGATAAAAATACCAGTTTCTAAATGCAACTACAGTGGGTCTCAGGCTCTCCTAAAAATCTAATGTTATTTGCCACTACCCTGAGTGGCCCCAGACTTCCCTTCGCCCATCACCACCTTTTTAAAGCTCCTGCATCTACATTTTATGCATAGCTTACCTATCTGATCTTCCTGCCTCACCTGTGGGCCTTCCTCCAGCAAACCCCATAACTGTGCATCTCACTGGAAATCAAAGAAGTGAGCTGGAGAGGACTGTGTATCCATCAAATGGAAAGCCACTCTGAACAGCGCCTGGGGCTGAATCACGGACCCCCTCACTTTAGGCAGGATTTTTCTGTCCCCAGTTTTGACACAGGGACACAGGAGGCTGCTGCTGAGGGGAAAGGCAAGGTATTCTCTGCTCAATACATGCTAATTCGTGGACACAGATATCGCTAAAGAGGAAGGAAAAGGCGGTAACCCTGGGTACTCAAAACACACACAATTTCTCCAGCAGGTGAAATTCTCTCCCCTTTTAACAGGAGAGAAATCCTCAAACTACCTGCAATTACAGTACACAGAAGATGACATAAAAGAGTCTGTTGATGACCCATAGAGACATAACCAACAGAGAAAACAAACAACAAGCTTTTACAATGGACGAGGCTGGTGGGTACTTTCTCTGCTTTTTAACTGGTCAAGACTTCATCTTCTGGCAGCAGATGAAAACTTGATTTCCTCATGGAAAGAAGTGTCCATTTGGTACCCTGCCTCCCACCCGATCTAGACTTCTATTGAAAATCAGCCAATAATTGTTTCAGCATATTTCTGTTAAATTTCTACATAGAGATGTTGCAGCCCAGGCAGGGAGTCAGAAAGGGGGTTAAGTGGGGGGGTGGGGGGTGGGGGCGGGGCGGCAGCAAATGAGATAAACGGCTCCTGGCAGAGAGGATCGGATCGGGAAGAGAAGCTGTGTTTGGGAACCTGCACGTCCCAAAGCCCATCCACTCGGCCGGAGCAAAGCTAGGGCTGGCGCCTTCAGGAAGAGAAGAAATCAGGGGAACAGACAGCAACTTGAAGGTCAGACAGCAAGGAGGAAGGGGCGCCCAAAGGCAGCGGGGCCGGCGGAAACACACGAGCGAGTCCTTTCCTTTCCAGGAAACGAGACTTCCTGTCCATATGAGCCCTTCCTAGACAGTAAACAGGTTTCTTCTGCTGTAAGCGGTAAATATCTCTCCCTAAAGAAGGAGACCGGGGCTTCCCTGGTGGCACAGTGGTTGAGAATCTGCCTGCTAATGCAGGGGACACGGGTTCGAGCCCTGGTCTGGGAGGATCCCACATGCCGCGGGGCAACTAGGCCCGTGAGCCACGGCTACTGAGCCTGCGCGTCTGGAGCCTGTGCTCCGCAACAAGAGAGGCCGCGATAGTGAGAGGCCCGTGCACCGCAATGAAGAGTGGCCCCCGCTTGCCACAACTAGAGAAAGTCCTCACACAGAAACGAAGACCCAACACAGCAAAAATAAATAAATAAACTAATAAACTCCTACCCCCATCATCTTTAAAAAAAAAAAAAAGGTTACTGATAACCACACAGACATCTCAAGTTAAAGATTTAAAAAAAAAAAAAAATAAGTGGGGAGGGGCGACGGCCAAGAAATAAAACCGACTTGGGAAAAGTGGTGGCAGACCTCTAAAAGGAACCTTCCCTTTTTGGAACCCGGAGCAGATAGGGGTGGCGGGGGGTGCCGAGAACTGTTGTTAAGATGTCAATACAGTGTTAGGACAAAATATGCAAGGGATTGGAAGAACCCTGCATTCAGAGGGAAAAGGGGGAAGATGCAGTATGTTCATTATTACTGTTCTAAGGTCAAGTTTCAAGATACCATGTGGGTTAAAGCCATTGTGGAGAACTGTATGGAGGTTCCTTAAAAATCTAAAAATAGTTACCATATGATCCTGCAATACAAACACACACACACACACACACACACACAGAGAGAGAAAATGGAATACTACTCAGCCATGAAAAAGAAGGAAAAGCCATTTGCAGCAACATGGGTGGACCTGGGGAATATCATACTAAGTGAAGTAAATCAGAGAAAGAAAAATTTTATATAATATTGCTTATATGTGGAATCTAAAAAAAAAGATACAAATGAAGTTACTGACAAAACAGAAAGAGACCCACAGACATAGAAAACAAACTTATGGTTACCAAAAGGGGAAGGGGGAGAGGGATAAATTGGGAGTTTGGGATGAACACATACACACGACTATACATAAAATAGATAACTAACAAGGACCTACTGTAGAGTGCAGGGGACTCTACTCGATATTTTGTAATAACCTATAAAGGAAAAGAATCTGATATATATAGATATAGATATAGAGATAGATATATCTGAATCACTGCACTGTACACCTGAAACTAACACAGCATTGTAAATCAACTATACTTCAATTAAAAAAAAAGATACTACGTGGGGAGTTTGCACACAGCTTTCATGTACAGTAAAGGGTCATTCATTCACGCATTGAGAGTATCTAGAATGGACACTGAGACTGGACAGAGCTCTTTTTCCAATTATGTCATTATCCTAGAGTTTTAAGACTGTTGAACAAAAATCTCAAAACATACAAACAAATATTTGGAAGGCAAAAATAAAACCCACACATACATACACACATGCACACATGAAAACACACACAAACCTGCCTGTTTTCTAATAAGTGAGTTACCTGGACTCTCTTGCAGGTGATAAGAGACACAAGTTCCAGTCAATGATTAGATCACACCTTTCTACCTGACACCAAGGAAACAGAGTCCCAAATTATTAATTTTCCCATAATCCTTTGTCCCAAAGCATGACTCAGATTCCTGAAGCACAGAAAAAAACATTTTAAGCTTTTCTCAAAACTTGCTGCTAGTTTCCAGAAGTGACTATTTGAGGTGATAATTTTTTTCAGTAAGGCATATTTCCTTTTAAAAAACATTTTGTAAATTATAAAAGCAATAAATTATCACCATCAATTTTAAATATTAAAAAAATAAAAATTATTGACAATCTATCACTCACAAGAATGTTCACAGTGGTTTTCTTTGGGAGGTACAGCACATTTCTAGTGGAGTAATACACGGCTGTTTCCCCTTTCATTTCCATTTTGGGTACAGCTTATAACTAGACAGGACCACCCTGTGCCATACCAGTGGTACACAAAAGCACAGTTTCCTTATCATACTATTATTTGGGAGACTTATTGCTGTTGATGGCCACCTTTCCATTCTGTTTAATAATTCTGTCAGGCTTTCATCTCTCCTCCTCCTCTGGCTTTTCCTGGGTTCTCTGAGAATTACCAAGCAGGTAATGCTGCACAGTAAAAACTGATTAAAAAAAAAAAAATCAAACTGACCTGCCAGGTGTCAAAGGGAGCAGCAGAGAAGAAGCTTAGTTAAGTCTCCTGCAGAGTGAAATGCCTGCTCAGAGCCAGGTCTCATCCCAGAATCGTGTGTGTGTGTGTGCGTGTGTGTGTGTGTGTGTGTGTGTGTGTGTGTGTGTTGAGGGCAAGGTCAGATTTTTACCCCATTACCTGCTCTTTCAAAGAAATTGCTTGACCTCTTTATCTTCAATTCAACAACTATCCACTGAGTACCTACTATATACCAGGTACTGATATAGAATGCTTGGGATGCAGAGTAAAAACAATAAAATTCCTGATCTCATGTCAAGGACTGCTTGCTCCAGCCCCTCCTACAGCCAATGACCATCACTTCCATCCAGCTCCCAACCAATGACATCACCTCCACTCCTACAGCCAATGACCATCACCTCCACTCCTATAACCAGTACCATCACCTCCACTCCTACAGCCAATGACCATCACCTCCATTCCTACAGCCAATGACCATCACCTCCACTCCAGTCCCCACTCCTACAGCCACATTCCATACCTGAAATGTACCCATACCCAGAGCTGCTTCTCCCCTGAACCAGTAAATTAAAACCTCCTACTCTCTGACGAGATCCAACAACTCTTTCAGCTCACAGAATGCTCTCTCCATGCCTTTAACATCATCACTGAAGACCTTAAGTCCCCACCACCTCTGGTAGACTCAGCTGGTTGCCTACTCAATATCCATCTTATCTTTTTTCTTAACTTAGAGAATCCTCGTTTTGTTCAAGATGATAATGGGCCCAGCTAAAAAATCATATTTTTTGTGGTATGCTACTGCTCCAGCCAGTGAGATATAAGCAGAAGTCCTTTGGGAGAACTTCCAGGAGGGTCTCAAGAGGGGATGTTCAGCTGGTATTCACTGTGGATGTGGACGTGATGGCTGGAGTCCTGGCAACTATTCTACAAGCATCATGATGAGGGTCATACCTGAAGGAAACTGGAGCAGAAAGCAGAGGCATGAGCTCCTGAGGACACTGTGGGCCTGCCATACCTGCCCCAGATTGCCCATCCCTAAATACCTTTTTTTAAAAAATGAAGTACAGTTGATTTACAATGTTGTATTAGTTTCAGGTGTACAACACAGTGATACATACGTATACATATATATATATATTCTTTTTCAGAGTCTTTTCCCTTATAGGTTATTACAAAATATTTAGTATAGTTCCCTGTGCTATATAGCAGGTCCTTGTTTGCCCACCCCTGGATTTCTTTTATAACAAAAATAAACCCTTACATTTTCAAGCCACTGATTTTTGGATGTGTTGTTACTCAAAACTAAATGCAAGTCGTAATTGATCTGACCCCACCTATCAAGGTATAGGTCTGGATTGGCCAGGTTAGCGGTAGCATGCATCAGAATCACAGGGAGGCCTTGTTCACATCCACTATCCAGGGCGGCCCAGCTCCAGCGCTTCCAACTCAGTAGACTTGAAGTAGAGCCCAGAAATGGGCATTTCTGAGTTCCCAGGTGATGGTCCTGAGGCTGCTATTCCAGGAACCACACTTTGAGAACTACTAAGTTAGGTTACAATGCGGTAAATAAACAAAGAACAAAAACACATTTTTGTGACTCAGTACCTGGCTACTAAAAATGTGGTCTATGAACGCCACCACTGACCACACCTGGGACCTTGTTAGAGACGCAGAGCCTCAGCCCTCACCTCTGACCTACTGAATCAGAATCTTCCCTGGAGCCCCTTCCCAGGTGGGTGCAGCACAAGTTACACCCCCAGAGCCAGCCCAAGGGGCTCTGCTCATCACAGAGGCTCATGGAGGCTCCACTGGGGCCTCTGCTTCTGTGACCCCTGAGAGAAAGGGCACAGACTGTCTGCACTGGCCCATCAGGGCTTCCACTCCCAAGTCCTCCGATAGCTCAGTTTCACTGGCCACAGCAGACTGTCAAAGTGGAGGGATGTGCAGTCCTGCCACGCACCTACAAGGAGAGCAAGAATGTGGAAGAACAGTCTTAAAGACTCCCAGACCACCCTTCCAGTTTCCCAGCCTCTCTTATCCCTTCAGCTGCTCTCAGACTAGGGACGAAGGACATTCAAAAAGGTACAAGTACAAAGGGAGAGAGAAATTAGGAGTTTGGGATGAACAGATGCACACTACAATATATAAAATAGGTAAACAACAGAGACCTACTGTATAGCACAGGGAACTATGCTCAATATCTTGTAATAACCGATCATGGAAAAGAATCTGAAATATATGTAACTGAACTGCTTTGCTGTACACTTGAAACTAACACAACATTGTAAACTAACTACAGTTTTAAAAAGGCACCAGTAGAAATGTAATGACTAGAACGAAGATCCAAACCTTCTTAAAAACTAGGAAAAAATTATAAATAAAAAGCAATGAACACATGTTAGAGATGAAGAGATATAGCAAATATAACCAAACAAATTATGCATTTATGACAAAGTTGGCACCAGACATCAATCTTTCCATGAATACAAATGGACTTAACTCGCTTATTAAAAGAAAAAGCCTTTCAGTGCAGCTTGCAGGGCAGGGAACTTTGGCAATGCCCAACAGAATCACATGTGAACTTACTTTTCAGCCCAGAAATGCCCCCACTAGGAATCCACTCTAGGGGGCTCCCAAGATGGTCCGCAGACCTGGCCTGCATCGCTGGCCAGTCTGCTCTGGTCCTCTGTCGGCAAACAAGCCAAGGGCAAAAGGCACAGATCTAAGGACGAGGGATCAGGCCCCTGGGGAATAATGGCCCTACCACAGAATCAACAGACATCACTTGGACAGACCTGGTGTAGAACCGCCAAGCAGCTAATTCTGGCTCCCGCACTGAACTGAGGGTGGTGTCGCCTGTTCGAGAAGTCCAAACGACCAAACGATGAATGAAGCCGCTCTGTGGGAACTGACTCATGGAGCCCAGAGGGGTCTTCTAGTTCATGAACATGTCAAAGTGATGTAGAAAAGGCTGATTTGAAAGCCAAAGGGCAGCAAAACACAAAATGTGTTAGTATCTGTAATGAAACTAACCCTTCCAGGCAGTTCAGGGAGGCCTCCGGCTAAACCAGCAATTGAGGGCTCATCCAGAGTAGCTTACGGCCAGATGAAAGCCGTAATCCCCTTGGGCTGATCTGACGTAAGCCCCTGGGCGGTCCACACACAGGCACATCTTGACGTTCCCACATTTTAGAGCAACACCCCCCACGACGTCTTCCACCCTCGGAGGCTAAATGTTGCCGTATCCCAATGCAGCCCCCAGCGTCGGCATGGCTGTCATCCTCATTTGGACTGCTTGTTCTCTGGCAATCATTTGAATATACACTGCATTTCCCCTTCTTTTCAAACGTGAGTAGAAAATGGGCCTATGAATCTGTTTGGGACTCATTTAATATAATTAAGATGAAGATAGAAATCATCAGGTGTTAGAAGAAGCAAACCTTTAACCTTAACTCAGCGGTCACTGGACGTAAGCCAGAAACTGGTTGATTCCGTGCTGAGTTGTGAAGGAAATGAACAAAATTAAAGAGCCAATTTGAAGTGCTTAAAATGATCAAAGTCTGGGCCCAAAGAGTGAGTTACAAAATTAGGGATTTAGAAAACTGTTGAGGGCTCTGATCTCAGAATTCCCTTTCTCAAAGTGTTTTCCTGTACACAGTCCATTTCCACGTGTGGTTTCAGGACTCTGGCTGTAAAGAATCCCCTATTTCTTTGCTTTGTGGGGCTGGGCCAGGAAGAGAGGCGATTGCCTGACATACAATACTTCCACTTCCCGCCTTCCCAGGTCAGGCGGGTTCCTCCCTCCAACCCCAGCCAGACCCTCATTTCCACTCCAGGATCTGGAAACTCCATTTGGAGAAGATATAAATACCTCCGAGGGTTCCATGTCAGAAAAGGAAGTGAATTCCAAGGCTGCGGGATTCCCGTGGAAAAGGCTCTGGGTTCTCCTTCTCAGTGCTATTGCCACCGGCTGGAAGCACTTCCTTGCCTGGCTGATGGCATTCTTCTGGTTTTCTCAGATGCTTTTTACAAACCTCAATCATGTCAACCCAAACTCAGCTGGAAACATGGGGCCCTGTGTGCATCTTCTTCTAAGAATGCTGCACCCTTTGAAGAACTATTTTTGAAAATCAGAATTGGAGAGACTCCCCAAGGCCTCTGCAGAGAAGCACAGGCCACGTGAAAATAGTAACAAAGAATAAATCAAGCAGCCAAAAGAGCCTGAATAAGAGCCTGCCAGGCCGCAGTCAATACGCAGAGGATGAGACCCTGAGGCCAGCTGGTTCGCTCTGTCTCCACCTCCCAAGACTATGAGGCGTGTACAGCACATGTACTTTCATTCCCCACCCCCTCCCCCCAAAGGCCATCATCTCCCTATGAAATAAACAGGTGGCATTGCACCCAACAAGTGCTCACTTTCTAATCCCTCGGGTTTCATGTGGACTTCCTCACTTATTTACTTCTTGTCAGAAGGAACAAAACATATTTAGTTTATGGGCTTGTCCCAAGAAGCCACTTAGGTACGGAAAAACGGGAAGATATTGAACTGTTTCTAATTGCTACAGTGAGTATCTGTGTCTGGCAGAAGCATCTCCCTTACATCCGAAAGAGGGGAGGGATTTCTTTGCAAAAATAAACTTATCATCTTACTGAAAAATCATTATTTTGGAGCAAAGTGGAGGAGGCAAAATCACAAAAAATTACAAGCTCCTTCTGAACCAGTATCTAATACACGAGCCTGGGGAACGGAGAGAGGCCCCATGTATTTTTATTCTTTCGAGCTGTCTCATATTGGCTAGAATAGGAAATCACTTTCTTGTGACATTTTTAAATGTTCAATTAATACAGCTGAGTGTTGTTTTGTATGAAGTGGCACCTCTGGCAGTGAATTATACAGAATGATGGTAGGATGTGCACTTTTCTTCCCATACCAAAACTCCCTCCCATTTTTTTTTTGTTTTTTTTTTTGGTCAGAATACCCGACTTATTCTTGATTTCAGAGCAGTAAGAAAAAAGGATAGTGGATTGGTTTTCACTGGGCTTTAAAACTTCTGAACACCCCAAACGAGATTTCCACAACTTCTCTTAGGAAGGTGGGTCACTGCATTTCACACTCTCTGGTTCTATCCAGTTCGTCCTGTCCTTGGAGCCACTCTGTTTCTCCCAGGTGTCTTTCAAAGGACTCTTGGGGGTCAAGCTGTGCAGTAAGTACAGCATCCCTTAAAAGTGACTTTCCAGGCAGTTGGTCTTTAGGCTGCATTGCATCTTGTTGATTTAAGAAAATGTTTTTTTAAATGGTCAGTTAACATCGCACATTTTAGCATTAGGGGAAGCAGGGTGAGGGGTACAAGGAAACTCTGTGCTATTTTTTCACTGTAAGTTGAAAATTAGCTCAAAGTTAAACTTTTCAAAAATAGTCATTTGTGATACGTTAAAAAACAAAAAAACTTCACAGAGCAACAGTTTACAGATAGTTGAAAGTCACTTCTCAGTAACTCTGTTCTGTGACTCACTATCTCTGTATTTGTTGATTCACCAAAAATGGCACAGACATGTTTGTAAAATCCTGCACCATACTTATTAAAACATCCTGATGCATCTCAGCAGGGTTTACAGTTTCCATCAATTTGCTGGTGAGCAGAGATGGGTCATCAGCTACTTGGAATCCCACCAAGGTCGGGTCCATTTATCTGGTATCTGCATGATCCCTCAGAAAGGGAGGGTCACCAATCTGCCCAGGATGTCAAGTTTGTACCGAGATGTCATCTCAGAAAGATGGAAGGCATTCGGAACACAAATGACGGAAGGCATTCGGAACACAAACGACGGAAGGCATTCGGAACACACATGACGGAAGGCATTCGGAACACACATGACGGAAGGCATTCGGAACACAAATGACGGAAGGCATTCGGAACACAAATGACGGAAGGCAGTCGGAACACACATGACGGAAGGCATTCGGAACACACATGACGGAAGGCATTCGGAACACAAATGACGGAAGGCATTCGGGACACACATGACGGAAGGCATTCGGAACACACATGAAGGAAGGCATTCGGAACACAAATGACGGAAGGCAGTCGGAACACACATGACGGAAGGCAGTCGGAACACACATGATGGAAGGCATTCGGAACACACATGAAGGAAGGCATTCGGAACACAAATGACGGAAGGCAGTCGGAACACACATGACGGAAGGCATTCGGAACACACATGACGGAAGGCATTCGGGACACAAATGACGGAAGGCAGTCGGGACACACATGACGGAAGGCAGTCGGGACACACATGACGGAAGGCATTCGGGACACAAATGACGGAAGGCATTCGGGACACACATGACGGAAGGCATTCGGGACACAAATGACGGAAGGCAGTCGGGACACACATGACGGAAGGAATTTGGGACACAGATGACGGAAGGCAGTCGGAACACAGATGACGGAAGGCAGTCGGAACACAGATGACGGAAGGCAGTCGGGACACACATGACGGAAGGCATTCGGGACACACATGACGGAAGGCATTCGGGACACAAATGACGGAAGGCAGTCGGGACACAAATGACGGAAGGCATTCGGGACACAAATGACGGAAGGCATTCGGGACACAAATGACGGAAGGCATTCGGGACACACATGACGGAAGGAATTCGGGACACAAATGACGGAAGGCATTCGGGACACACATGACGGAAGGAATTCGGGACACAAATGACGGAAGGCATTCGGGACACAAATGACGGACGGCAGTCGGAACACACATGACGGAAGGCATTCGGGACACAAATGACGGAAGGCAGTCGGGACACAAATGACGGAAGGCAGTCGGGACACAAATGACGGAAGGAATTCGGGACACACATGACGGAAGGCATTCGGAACACACATGATGGAAGGCAGTCAGAACACACATGACGGAAGGCATTCGGGACACACATGACGGAAGGCAGTCGGAACACAAATGACGGAAGGCATTCAGGACACAAATGACGGAAGGCAGTCGGGACACACATGACGGAAGGCATTCGGGACACAAATGACGGAAGGCAGTCGGAACACAAATGACGGAAGGCATTCGGGACACACATGACGGAAGGAATTCGGAACACACCCCAGAAACCTGGAGCTCTACTTCCTCCTGGTTCTGCCTCCCACTAACCAGTGCACAGGTCAGCCCATCCTTCTGGCCTCAAGTTACTCATCTATACAATGGGATAATAACCATCCTGCTCTGTGAGAACACAGGACAATGTGAAAACTCAAAAAGAATAATGCATTGGGCAAAGGTGAGCCTTCGTTATCGTTTACGCAGCCCTAAGGTGCTCCATATCTAAGGCACAGCCTTAAAGATATGATCCATGAGGGATACAGATAGACTTTGCCCTTTCTTTCAAATTTAGGAACAATATACACACAAGGAGGCATAGATAGGCAGGAAGACAGTTTGTCCAGTCTTTGACCCATGTCCTACCCCCAAATGCCCAAAGTCTATTTCCTGCCCATTCTGCCAACTTACTGGATGAAGGCCAGTGAAGGTCAATGCGGGTTAGGTTTGGGGGCCATCTTATATAGTGGGATGAGAGCTGTCCTTTGATTGGGACAAACCGAGCCATCCTCCTGGCCCTGCAGGAGCTCTGGGGGAGGGGTCCCTGCTCTCCAGCCCCAGAGGCCTTGGTCTGTCCCTTGACTGTGCCAGGCCCCCTCCTTGTGTCATGCAGGGGCTTTTCTGCTGGGGAGCAAGGAAGAGAGAAGGATGTGGAGCCACCTGCAGGGAGATCAGAGGCCCTCGGGTGAACTTCAAATGCAAAAATGAGCCTGAAGTGGGGAACACCAGCCCCTGCCTCTTCTGCATTTTTCCTTTAACCCTTCTCACCTCCAAAGATGCCCTGACCACTTCAAGTCAGATTTAAAGGGATGCAGATATCTGCACTGGGGTGGGGGAAGTGGAGAGGAACACACAGTGAGATTCATGACAGACCTCTGCCCAGCCCCAGGCCCCTGACAGCAACCAACACAGTCAACCCTGCATAGAAACAGAATTTCTTGGCAAAGTCCAGTCTTAAGCTCTAGGGTCACATACGTAAGCTCCAGCACTGGGGAAGAGAATGTAGTGAGAAGGGGGTTCAATCAGCAATGGATGGGTTTGCCAATAAGCACAGCAGATCCCACCCTGCCCAGAGCTGGAGGGCTTCAGGTGGGCCAGAGAAGATTCTCTGGGTGCGGAGTTCCCAAGAGACCCTGACAGTTCAATTCCAACACATCCCCAATGGGGTCTGACTTGGGTGGACCCACCCCCAAGGACACAGCTGATGATGGGCAGCACAGATAGTCCTCACTGTGGCCACCAGCCTGCTGTTATTTACACACTCAGGGATGATTCCTTTCCTGCATGAAGAGGCCTTTCTCCCATTAAGACTAATAGGAGTCATGTGGCTGAAATGAAGGCATTTCATTTTCCAGATTTTCTAAAAGTAAAATGTGGTGATGGAAAACATATGTACTGTTTCTATTTGGGATTGTAAAAACACAAACCAAAGGAACCAGGGAGATTCATGGCCCAATCCTTCTCGATTATCACAGCAGATAAGGTTACTCGTCATTAAGTAGGTTTAGGTGTGGGGCGATCTGAAGTCCTGCTCAATTTGTTATATGAGCACAGTTTAAGTAATGCTTTTTTTTTTAATCCCTTGAAAAATACATCCCATCTTTTCTTTGATGACCAGGATACCAAAAGGTTTTTTTTAGTAGACTATGGAATGGTCATATGTTATGGTTCAAAATAAAAGGTGTATTCCAGAAAAGTTTACTGTAAAGAAAATGACTAAAAGGGGAATTTTATTTTCCTAATGACTTTCATGATTTGCTTATAATTATGTATAGTAAGGATTTTAAAATTACCTATTGGATATAAAAAAAATCACAGTTAAAAACACCAACATCCTTTTGTAGTTACACGGTTAAAGAAAAGGTGGTGATAAAAATGTTAATAGCATTCAAAATACCAACAGCACCGTGGGCCAAACTCAAAACTTAGCAGCACTGAAAATGAACTTTTGGTCTGCCTTGTCTCACATAAGCATAGTATTTTCTAAAAATTGGCTAAATTTTCTCAATCTTCTATTGGCATTAACATTTCTAATTTCCATCTAGAAGCATTTCACTGTTTGTTTTACTTTTTCCATCACTTGAATTTACGGGCATCTTTAAGCATTGGCCACACCTCTGTGCAGAATTTGGTCCAGTGCTTAGAACCTATAGACACATCCAGTCTGTCTGGCAATGAAGGTTTCTCCCAGGGACCTGTGAACATACGGAGGTCTACTCACCACCTCATACATTTGAAAATGCCTAAGCAGGACCTGAGCTAAGCATCCTGTCCCTTAATTCAGTGTCTTATTTATGCCCAAATCTAGGCATTACCTTGATTCCCTCCTTCCCTCCTCTCCACATGGAATCCATCAGCAAGTCCTGCTAAGTCTACCCACCTAGAACGTACCTGGACCACTAACACTTCTCCATCTCCACTCACACCACTCACTTGGGTGGCTTTCCTGCTCTGCTGACTGTCCTGCTTCCACCTGAGATCTTGAGAAACTGTAAGTCAAATCATGACAACCCTCCGCTCAAATCCCTCCCATGGCTTTTCCATCCCACCTAAAATAAATCACAAACTCCTCCCCACAGTGATCTGCTCACCTCCCTGAGCTCACATGGCCCCTCCCCTGGCCCCTCTGCCCTCTGCTGCCCACCCCCCCAGCCCAGCCCCACTGGCTTTGGTCTTGTCCCTTGAATGTACCATCTCCATTCTTTATCACATCAAGGGCTTCTCGCCAGTCATTCCTCTTGTCTAAAATGCTCATCCTCTCTACCTTCACAAAGTGGACTCCTCATTATGTAGATCCCTGCTGAAATGTCATTTACTCAGAGATGCCTTCCCCGACCGCCCTAAAAAGCCAACAAGTAGCCAACTCAATCATATCACCTGATTCTAATGCTCTGCAAAAGCTGTATCCCCACCTGAAACTTCTCACGTTAATGCTTCTATTTGTTGTCCATCTCTAGCCACTCAACAGTAGACTCCATGAGAGCAGGGACCTTGCTCTGCTTACTGCAGTACCCAGATGATACCTGGCAAACTCAATAAACATTTCTCAGGTGACACATCATCATTTAACTGATGGCTCCTGTCTTCACAAGCTTTTAGCAGGTAATAGGAGATAATGAAGAGATACAGAATCCCCACCAAAAGTATCATCAGGGAAATTTTGACAGTTTCTTAGGGGTGAATATTAACTTAATAATTCACAAGTCTTTCTTAGGTACCTCGTATGATCAGGCACCCTATTATGAGCTAGGGGTATGATCTGAGCAAAGAGATGTGGCTACGGGGCCCACAGAGTGGGCAAGTTGGAGAATTTGTGACAGAAGGATAAATGCCTTAAACTTGGGGATAATTCCATCCTCATTCTTATAACAAAAACATTATTTTAGAGGAGGCTGAGTTCTCTCAATTTCAATGGCCTCAAGGAAAGGAAAATTTGAGACTAAGCCTAATTCCTGAATGGCACAGCCATTTCTGTACTCTTCTGGCCCTTTGTTTTTCTAAATCATTCACCCTGCCCAGGAGGGTCTGGAAACCTTGCTTGTCTTAACTGGGCTACCCTATCGTCAGGGGCTGCACATCCATTTAGCAAAAAGGACAAGGGGGGAGGGGAGAATGTTGGGTTGTGGGCATCCCAGCCAAATGGAGACCGGACATTAGCAAAAATTCAGAGGTACAGATCCCATTATAACCATATCACCATGGACATCAGTTCATGCCCTTTTCTTTTCCAAAACTTTCATAACTGAGTGGCAAACCTGACCAATGCCAACTTCACATTCTCTCCTTGCATGCTATCTTAGCAAAAGCACAGATGGATAGAAAATTAGACAAAAGCCAGGTGGACAGAAGAGGGGAGATGGAGAAGCAAAGAGCTCAATTACACTTTGACTGAAATCATTTACTTCCTCAACAGCTAGTGGTTGTTGCTATGGCTTTTCCCTGGATTTGAAATTACACATTTTTCATTTCCGACACGAGACCACCAGACTAGCCATGTGAGGGCAATTTTCAGGAAGGAAGCAGCAGATCAGCTTTCCAGGCCATGCAGACCAGACAGCAAACCCTGATGTGTCACTGGGGAGACAAAGATGGTCAGACTTTGTCTGAGATTAGAAGGTTGGGAGGTGCATTTCCTTGCAAGAAAAATTAATTCAAATTTTAAAGGGAAGTTTCTCTGCTGGAAAAGGAGTTAAGGAACATGTTTGGTTTGGGCGACCCTTAATTTTCAGTTTCCTGCACCTGTGACATTAGGCATTCTTGCTGAATAATAGGCAAGAGGCAACATTCAGAAATTCAATGCATTTTAAGATTACCGTCTGGAAGACATTGCTGGCCGAAGCAACACAATGCAAGACACTTAAATGGTTTATATCCCAATGAAGCTGTTATTAAGTAAATCTTTTAAAAAGCAAGACCGTTCACCCTGTTGATAGGCATGTGGCCGGCAGGTTTTGCACAAGGCCAGGACAGCTGGGAGTTGCACGGTATTAAATTAAGAGCATTTCATGCTTGGCAGGTGGAGCCTCAGTGAAATATGCCCTTGAACACTTAGCATTCTGGTCTTTGCTAGTCTTCTGACTTGTAGTCTGATTTCTTTTGGTTGAGTAACTAATTCAACTCAGCTGTAAAGACCAGGTTTTGTGCTTTTAGTTCTATAATGTAATTAACGATTCACATCCAATTACATCATGTTAAAAATCCTTTTCCAATCTTTTCTCTACTAATCCTGGGCGCGGTGCCTGTGTGCTGACTGGATCAATGCTCAGGAGAAAAGCAGAGAGCTCATTGGCAAGCACAGAGCTGAGCCTGCCGTGATCGCTGATATTTTAGTCTAGTCAAAGTTGTCTGAAAATACATGCCTGCTTTCAGCTTGTGATTTGAGACCACCAGATGCCTTTCTGTAAGGAAAGCCTAAGAATATAGGACTATATCTTCAGAATGAGGTTTTCACGTTAGCTCCGAGAACATGGCTGTCATACCAATCACTTCGTTTCTTGGAGCCCTGGAGAGCACCACGATGCCCCTGAAGGAGGCCTGAAATCTTGGCTGTGGATCACCCTCCACACTGGGTCCTGAACTTCCCTATTACTGTAACCTGTTTGCGGTGCTTCAAGCCTCCAGGGATCCAAATATACATTCTATTTGTCATTCTCCAAGATGTCCTGCATGTCCATAACTGCCATGGGCTCCATCGCACGAATGGCACCTTCTCCCTGGAATTCACCAGTTCGCTCGCTGGAAACCAATCCCCCTCGCTCTGCAGGCTCAGCATAGAATTTGGATTACCCCATCAGCCTGACTTTGACTCATTTTGCATTTCTATCTTTCTCATTAGCCTGTGTGTAACTTGGGACAGAGAATGTGCTTTTTCTCTTCCCTGTGTTACCAATAGTGCACAGCACAGTAGTTCTGTTTTCAACAAAACTTTAAAATGTGTTAAAGTTCCATTCCAGGTCTCTCCACATACCTGCCAATTCCCTCTAGATCCATCATTATTTTTTGTTGTCACAACAACTCCAATTCTCTAAAGACAAAGAAGTCAGAACTCCGTAGTGGGAATGTCAGATGAAGTTCAAAATGACTTAGGGCTCAGGACGCAGTGGCCCAAAAGAGGCAGGCTAATCATTGAGGTCCCTAGTGACATAAAATAGTGCATTAAAGACTCCTAGGAAAAACCCAAAGAGCTGAAGGGAAGATAGAAGATAATTTCCAAAGCAGGAAATATACACAGCCAATAAACAAACAAATACAGTTGACCCTTGAACAATACGGAGGTTAGGAGCACTGACATCAAAAATCTGCACATAATTTTACAGTCAGCTCTCCATATACGCCGTTCCACATACACAGATTCAACCAACTGCAGACCGTGTAGTACCATGGTATTTACTATGGAAAAAATCTGCGTATAAGTGGACCCACGCAGTTCAGACCCATGTTGTTTAAGGGTCTACTGGAATTCTGTCTTACTTGCAGTTTGAAATTAAACAAGAAGATACTTTCACCTATCAAATTAGCAAAGGATAAAGATATATGTACTCAATTCTAGAGTGAATATAAGGAGACAGAAACTCTCCTACAATGCCACTGGTAGCACACACTGCTGCAACATTTTTGTAAAGCAATTGGCAATATAGAATCAAAGGCCTTAAACAATTTCAAATCATTTATCCAACAATTCTCCTTCCAGGAATACAGCTTAAGAAGAAAATCAGAGTGTGGTCGAAACTGTACACACAAAGATATACATTAAGTATTATTTATAGTGGTGAAAATTAGGAAACAAGCTAAATGCCCAACATCAATGGTTTAAAAATTTATATTGCCACATGATCTACGTGTTAGACAATTATCTCATATGTTCTCAGAGAAATTTTAGTAATTCATACCTTGATAAAAACTATAATGATGTTAGAAAAAGCTTAATAATGTCAACAACAATAAAACTTAAAGAATAGACATCATTTGTCTACTTGCATGAATGAAGAGGCATTCAATACAGGAAAATTAGTATTGTAATGATGACCATTAAATTAATCTACAGATTTAATTTTTGAAACCCCCCCAAAATCCTAAAATTATTTTTTTTATGGATGGCCGACTTTACAAAATTCTACTAGAAAAAACATAAATGAATGAGATCTTTTATTTTGTGTAATACGGTACATTAGATAGATAGCCAAAAACCCTTATGCTACAAAACAACTAAAAACCTTGGGCATAAATAGAAATATATATTTTACCTGTATAGCTCAGCTTGTAGAAAAGTAAAGAAACCCTTCAGAGCTTAAGAAGAACTCAAGTGGAGAACAAATCCAGTTGCCCTAAAGGCAACTGCTGATTTATGGTCATCTGGAGCTTTGGATTTGAGGACAAATAGAGGGAATGAGACAAAACCTGGTTCCTGAGAATGTGGGACTGGACACCACTACACAGACACTCAATTCATAATCACAGGCTCAGGGACAAATTCACACAACTTGCCTAATGTGAGCAACCACGAGCTGAAAAGGTAGCGTCATGTGAGCCCACCTGAGAGCATGGAAGTCTCTGAAGGAACTTGTCCTCTATCTAGGACTCAGAGAATTTCCACAGGTAGAGTTCCAATGAGCATGAGTTCAGAATTACAGCAGCAATATGTATGAAACAGAAATCACAACTCATCCAAGGGAAAACGACCATATAAGCAAGACTGTAGAAGCAGAGCCACAGATACCCTAGATATCAGAAATACCAGCTACAGGACATAAAATAATGGTATGTTTCAAGGAATAAAAGAATTAACCAAAATTATGAAGAACAAGAGACTACAAAACTCACCAGAGTGATTTCAAAAAAAACTAAAACACACTCCTAAAAATAAATTTAAAAAATACAGCAATTGAGATTTAAAACTCTGATGAATGTAGGTATAGCTGAAAGTAGAATGAGTGAAGTAGAATACAAACCTAAAAACGTTTCCTGAATGTGTCATAGAGAGTCAAACAGAAAGTGTGAAAAGACAGGCTAGGAGAAAGGAGGATGGAGTGGGACAGTAGGAAATACACCTGATCAGAATTGAAAGGAGATAATAGAACAAATGAAGGTGAGGAAATAAAGAAATGGCTGGCAAATTTCCAGAACTATGAAAAAGAACCATCAGATTCATGAAGCACAATTCTGAAAATAACCAAAAAGAAATCCATATCTAGAAACACCATAATGAAGCATAACACCAATCACAAGGAGACCTTCAAAACAGCTCAAAGAAAAGGTAGGCAGGTATGATGATTAGACTTAGAGTTGCCTTCTCTATAGCAACAGCAGATGCCTAAGGCACTGGGATAATATTTTCAAAGGACGGAGGGGAAATAATTATAAACATAGAATTGTATACCCTGCAGTCTTCTTTCAAGAACACAGTGAAATGAAGATGTTTTTAGAATTCCCACCTTTCCCAACTCCCAAACAAACCTGGGAGAGTTTACCACCAAAAGTCCCTTCACTTGATGCATCACCAAAAGGAACATCTAAACCATGTACTTTAGAAAGACGAAAACTGCTATCAACAGAGAAGATCTAACATTCTTAAAGATATGGCGAGCACAAAAATGGAAAACATAAGGTAAATCTAAACACTGATTTTATAAAAGTAACAGTCCATTTGGAGGAATCACAGAAACAAAACAAGATAGAACCAAAACATATAATAGCAGTAACGTATCTTGAGTGATCGTAGCTAAAGAGCTCTAAGTTAATAAGTTGTTTGAGACATGACTAAAAATACTGATCACCTTTTGGCTTTGTTAATTTCACATGTTAAACTGTGACTGAAATGATAAAAATAAATAGTATAACTTCCAACTAGCAGAGGAAAAAATAGAAGGAGAAAAAAATTAATTGAATACAAGGCTATTAAAAAGATAGAAAGGTAGGACAAACAGAAAACCTAAATAATATGATAGAAGTAAATCCATATATATCAATAATAAAAATGAGTATAGGGCTTCCCTGGTGGCGCAGTGGTTGAGAGTCCGTCCGCCTGCCGATGCAGGGGACGCTGGTTCGTGCCCCGGTCTGGGAGGATCCCACATGCCGCGGAGCGGCTGGGCCCGTGAGCCATGGCCGCTGAGGCTGCGCGTCCGGAGCCTGTGCTCCGCAACGGGAGAGGCCACAACAGTGAGAGGCCCGCGTATCGCAAAAAAAAAAAGAGTATAAATGGTCTAGATTTCCTAGTTAAAATAAATACATAAGATAGCTAATAAAATTTTGCAAAAACAAACAAACCAAAAAAGAAGAATGGTTGTAATCTAATCTTTCCCTGTCAGATATTAAAGCTTACTACGAAGTTACAATTAAAACAAAGTGATATTGTAGTATACACAGAAAATATCTGGAACTGAATGAAAATGAAAAAATACATTTCAAAATTAGGAGGAAATTTATATCTTGAACTGATTATACAAAAGCATTTGATATGAGCATTTGGTCTAAGCTTCCCCCTTAAGCTAAAAAATTAAAAAGAAGAAGAAGAGGAGGAAATTTAGGAGAGATTAAATAGAAAGGGAAATAATAAAGCTAAAAGCAGAATCAATGTAATAGAAAATCAACAAACAATAGAGAAAAATCAATGGAACAAAACCTAGAGCTTTGGGAAAAAAATCAATAACATGGATAAAGCTCTAGCTAGACTGATAAAAAGAGAAGACACAAATTACCAGTATCAGGAATAAAAGTGGGGACATCACTACACGACCCAGGATAATAAGAAAATATTATGAACAACTTTACGGCAATAATTTCAACAACTTTGATGAAATGGTAAATTCCTTGAAAGAAGGTAAATTTAAAAATTACCAGACTCAAGAAGTTGTAGCAACCCTGACTAGTCATATAACAATTTTAAAAAATTGAATTCATAATTAAAGCTTTCCCTCAAGGAAAACTTCAAGCCAACATGATTTCACTGGTGATTTCTATAAAACACTCAAGAAATAATGTTAATCTTCCAAAATATTTTTCAGAAAGAGAACACTTCCCAGTTTATTATATAAAGCTGGTATTTTCCTGATATCAAAACCAAAAACATTTCAAAAAGGAAAATGACATGCCAACATTCCTAAAGAACATAGATGAAAAAAAAAATTCCTAAAAAGATTAGCAAATAGAATCCAGCAATATCTTTATTTTTTAAAAGTATAATGCATCATGACTAAATAGATTTTAACCTAGAAATAAATAGTTAATTTAACATACGAAAATCCATGTAATTCCCCATACTTATAAAATGAAGGAGAAAAACTCTATTATTATCCCAATAGGTGCATTAAAAGTATTTCAGTATTCAACATCCGTGCATGATAAAAGCTTTCACCACATTAGGAATAGAAACAAACAACAAAAGAATCTGAACATAAATTGGCAAAGGATTTGAATAGACACTTCTCCAAAGAAGATATACACATGGTCAATATGCACATAAAAAGATGTTCAACATCACTAGGGAATCATTAGGGAAATGCAAATCAAAACCACAATGAGATACCACTTTACATCCATTAGGATGGCTATTATAGAAAAAAAAAAACAGAAAACAACAAGTGTTGGCAAGGATGTGGAGAAACTGGCAGCCTTGTGAGAATGTGAAATGGTGCAACTGTTGTGGAAAACAGTATGGAGATCCCTCAGAAAATTAAGCATAGAATTATACATTATCCAGCAATTCTACTTCTGGGTAGATACCCAAAGAACTAAAAGCAGAAACAAACATTTTTACACCTATGTTCATAGCAGCATTATTCACAACGGCCAAAAGGTGGAAGCAATCCAAGTGTCCATCAACAGATGAATGGGATAAACACAGTGTGGCATTATCTGTACAACAGAATATTATTCAGCCTTAACAAAGACAGAAATTCTGACACATGAGACAACATGGATAAACCCTGAGGACATTATGCTAAGTGATATAAGCCATCACAAAAGGACAAATACTGTATGATTCTTATATATGGTGCCTAGAATAGGCAAATTCATAGAAACAAAGTAGAATGGTGGTTACCAAGGACTGTGGAGTAGGGGGATGTAATTAATGGTTAATGGGTATGGAGTTTCATTTTTGCAAGATGAAAACATTTCTGTGGATGAATGGTTGTGATGGTTGCAAAACAAAGTGAATATACTTAATGCCACAGAACTGAGCACAGAAAGATGATTAAGGTGGCAAATGCCATGTTATGTATGTTTATCAGAATGAAAAAAGAAAGAGAATAAATTAGGAATAGAAGGGACCTGGTAGATGAAATCTATGTATGTATGTATCTATCTATCTCTGTTAAGTCCTTAGAGCTAACCAGGGAATAAGTCAAAGATGCTCACTTTCATCACTTCTATTCAACATTTTACTGTGTCTTACCTGGTGCAATAAGGCAAGAAAAAAGCAAATTAAAGGAATCAAGATGGAAAAAGAATAAGTAAAACTTTGTTCATACATAATATCATCGAGTACATAGAAAATCCTAAGGAATCTACAAAAAAAAAAAAAACCCACTACTACAATTAAGTGCTTTTAGCAAGGTTGCAGGATTCAAGGTCACTATACAGATATCAATTATCTATATTTCTATGTGTAACTAAAAAAAGTTGGAAATGAAATTTGTAAAAATCAGTGTCATGCATTTACAGCAGCATTCAGAATATGAAATAAATAAGGATATATTTAACAAAACATGTGAAAGATCTTTATAATGAAAACTACAAAACTTTGTGGAGAGAAATTAGAGATAGATGCAGTGACATGGAAGAATTTCAAAGGCATTAGTCTGAGTGAAAGAAACCTTATACAAAGAAAGCCCAAGTTGCCTTGTATACATTCTAGAATAACAACAGAAAAAACATCAGTGATTTCCTGAGGCTGGAGGAGGGAGTAAATTGACGGAAAAGGAGTCAAATGTTTCTCTGAGGCAATAGAAATACTCTGTATATCATTGTGGTATTGGTTACATGGGCTTATATACATTGAATGTGTGCAATTTAATGTAAGTAAATTATACCTCAATATAGCTAATCAAAAACAAAAAGCAGAGTATAGGATCAGATTGAGAAGGTCTTTTTGAAATATAAAATTAAAATTTGAAAAATGTGTAATGGTAGCCAGAGTCTCTCACCACCTGAATCGTACAGTAATGCAATATATCAAATGCCAACATTTTACACTTAGGAGTATCTGAAAGATTCCCCATCTTTTAAATCCATAGAGAGTAACAGGATAGCTTTTGTAAGTCATATAATATTCAAGTGGCATGAAAATTTCTAGAAGAAAACAACTGCATAAGTCAGGAAATCCTTGTATAAACGCAAATTATATACATGATTGGCATTTCCGACCAGTAAAGAAATAATGGATTACCCCATCAATAGTCCATAGACAACTGGCAAACCATTTATGTAAAATAGATCCCAACCTTACACCATCTGAGGAAATATATCCAGAGGGATTACAGATTTAAATAAAGGAGCTAGAGAGGAATGTAGGCTAGAAAAGGCCATTCTAAACCTGTCAGTGAAAACAAAAGGAAAAGGACAAAGAAGGTAATAAAAACATCTGAATGTCAAAAATTACCATAAACAGACATGATGACTAAATTCAATGCGGTATCCTTGGATGGGATTCTGGAACAGAAAAAAGGACATTAGTGGGAAAATTGGTGAAATCTGAATAAAGTCTGTAGTTTAGTTAATAATACTGTAGCAATATCAATTGCTTAGTTCAGACCAGTGATTCTCAAAATGTGAGTGCTTTTGCTCCCCAGGGAACATTTGGCAATGTCTAGAGGCATTTTTGTTTATAAAGGGAGTAAGGGGGAGGTGCTACTAGCATTTCATGGGTAGAGGCCAGAGATGCTCCTAAGCATCCTACAATACACAAGACAGCCCTCCGTAACCAAGAGCCATCCCCAACATGTGGGCAGTGCCAAGGTTGAGAAACTCTGGCTTAGATAGAAGTACTGTGATGATAAGGAGAAGCTATATATACAGGAACTCTCTGTACCACCTTTGTAACTCTTCTGTTAATCTAAAATGATTTCAAAATCCAAAGTTTAAAAAAGTACGATAAACATTAAAATATAAATACAAAGGGATATTTTTAACATAAATAAAATTCAAAAGAAAAAAGACTAAAGAAAAAAGGCCAAAAAAATAAATAGAGGAAATTTACAAAAGAAGAAGTATAGATGTATAACAAACACATGAGAAAGTTCAACTTCTCCATCAAAAAAATACAAATTAATATATCATAAATATTATATTTTTCACTTATCAAAATCACATGGAAGTTTTTGTAATGTCAATACTCAATGCTTGTGCATGCTCAAGGCAGCCGCTATTTAGGTATTAATAGTCTAGTTTGATACAACTGTTACAGAGTATCATTTGGAAATCTATACTAAAAAGCCTTAAAATTGTGCCTCTCCTTGGACCCAGAAATTCTAGGAATGTGGCTTAAATAAATCACATGAAATGCCCACAAAGATTTCTCTATGAGGACATTTATCAACACATTGTTATAAAAATGCAAAAATGGAAACAATCTACTTAACAAGAAGATTTTCAAAAAATAGCTTAGGTGAATCTTTATAACAGAAGCCTATGTAGCTGTTAAATGATTAATAGGGGAATATGTAGGACATGAAAGGGAACTTAATCTACTGTTAAGAAAAAGCAACCTCTAATGATGCTTTTACATGATCCTCTGTTTGTTAAGAAAAGGAAAGAGAAATTAAAAAATAAAATTTTGTTTCATACATGAGAGGATCCAAGTAATCTACTTGGGAAGATCCACTGAAACATTAACAGTGATGTTACCTGTGGATAGTAGGATTATGGTTGGTTTTTATTTTCCTCTTTTTGCTTATCTACATTTTAATTTTTACAATACACATGTTTTACTTTTTCAATAAGAGAGGGAAAAAACATTACAAAAGCAATGGAATTGAAGAAGAAACTGATTACATTTACTCCCTATTCTAAGGAGCATTTTCATGTATGATTTTAGACCTAGAGAGAAACCACAGTTCAACCGGCAGTGCCAACAGCCAAGGTAGACCTTGGGGTGGAGAGAATCACGACAGGCTTTGCGACAACCAATCACATTATCACAAATTCTCCCCGACGTCTCCCTCAGCTCTGTCTCCCAAATGCACAACACTGTGATGTTCAGTGCGTTTTATGGACCACCTCTCCCAAAGCCTGCTGCCTGGGCTCTGATGCTCCATTCTTCACAGCTCCTTTGCTACTGTTTCTGAACTGAAGTGGGTCACTTGGTCTTGCACACACACATTTATTTGTAAGGGTGCAAGACAGGATGCCACAGGACCTCAAAGTCATTTGTTCACTATCTACATAGGCCATCTGAACAAAATCACCTAAATATTGTCCACCTATACTCAAAAATGGATAAGCCTCTATCTTCTTAAAACACCAGAGCCATTTTTCTGCTGAATAGACACCAAAGATTCCATATCACCTCATTCAACTGCAAGCCTGGCCCTTCACTTCAGCCCCCTGCCCAAGGAGGGAGCAGATTTTAAGTAAAACTCTATACTTTTTCCCTTCATTTCAGCCAACTTATAAATTTATACATGGGAAAGACAAGACAAAGCCAGAGCACCAAATATCACCATAACATTCTGCGTATTTCCAAGAGATGGGCCCCAAAGTTGTCTCTGAATTGTCTAACAGATAATGTAGAAGGAGAAACATTAGGAGCTGCAAGGGTTAAACGCTCTGAGAGGTTAAAAATCAGAGTTGCTCAGGAGATGCACAACTCTCAAAGAGGGAAAGTGGAGATTTTTGTCCCTGTGGGGCCCATGTTCAGTGATCTGTATAATACGAATGACCCCATCCTTAATGCAGGCTTATGACACAAGACCAAAACACAATGAAAACAAAGGTAGCTCTACAGAAGACCAAAATGGTGCAGTCCTTGTATGCAATGCTTCAACTAATTGAGAAACTGATTTTTTAAAATCTGAATTTTTGTAGCGTTTGCCTTTAACTTCTGATTCTACAGACAACCACCACCTACTGGGCCAACTTATACACTCCTCACCTAGACTATGTGCTTGAGTGTTCCTTCGGGGCACTTATCACAAAAATCAGAGTGGGAAAGAGCAGGCATTTGAGGGAGCCGGTTCTAACCGCAAGTGGCATGACAAAGGCTGTGTTCCCTCCCTGCAAAGAGAATACCTATGCTGTGCTCCTGCCCTCAGGACCTCTTGGTGACTTCAACTTTGAACAGTCTGACAATTACCCCTAAGTAGTGAGAATTAGGATGCACAGTAAAGAGGACATGCTGACCTGCAGGGAAGAACTGTCCTTGAAGAGTAGCAGAACATGCCACCCCCAAAATATGCCACTTGGCATAAGGATTATTTTGAGCTGAAGACAACTGAGGAAGATGACACCAGAGGAATCAACATAACAAACTTTACTAACTAGCCTTTATCTACCATTAGTTTCCTCCCATATATTTACTCTCCTACTTTGACAACCTTGGAAGCCTAAAACTGCTCTCCTTTGTCTTTTCATTTCTCCACAAAATTACTGTTCTTTGTTGAAGATGCTATATAAGCCAGAGTTCTAAACCACTGCTTTGAGTTACTCATTTTCTTCTGGTTATCTCCCATGTACATATGAGGAATACATGTTAATAAACTTCTCTTTGTTTTTCTCTTGTTAATCTGTCTTTTGTTATAGGTGCCCCAGAGAGAACTTGGAAGGGTGGAAGGAAAATTATTTTCCCTTCCTTACATCCTCCAGAACAGAGCTCTTAAGCAGGGAGGCACTGACTCAGATTCCAGAATAGGGCCTAATATAGGCAGTTTGAAAAAGCATCCCTAATGTGTCTGACGCCCTCCCCTGGTTAAGAACACCTTTTTCACACTCTCTGATAACAGCCATGAACAATGTAAGATCGCTAGAATGCCCCTTATGTGAACTGTGGTACTTCATCCACAGTAATGCCTTCATGTGGCTCCAACCTAACATGGAAAACTAGTGACTAGAAAAAATCTCCCCTCAAAAAAACCCCTTCAAAATATTTTTGTAACATTGTTCATGCCTTTTCTGTCTTTTACATTAAATTTGACCATCTGCAGGATAATAAAGTTCTTCCTTGACAAAACTTGATTATTCTTACTAAGTTCTTGGAGAGACACAATATTTTGAGACTTTCTTCTCTCCATTTTAAAAAGAAGCGGGGATGCTATAGACTTCACTTTACTTTTCACAACCTACCTCTGGACGTGGCTCCCCACCCTTTCCTGGCCAGAGATGTTTTGGATGCCATGGGGAGAGGTGGTTTGAAGAAGGAAAGGGAGTGAGCTTTTAAGTGACCCTGACATCAGCAAGGCTTTGTTGGGTCATCAGAATGACCTGTCCTCTGCCCAGCACCCAGGTCCTGAGCAAGTGTGCTGTGCTCCATGGCTCACTGCTGGGTGTGGAGAGCTCATTGCCATTGACTCAGACTTGGATCCTGACCTCCAGGTCAGTGCAGTCTAGAAGAAGAAAAATGGCCCCCACGACATAGCAAGTATGTCACATTGAAAGGCAATAATATTCTTGGGAGTCAAGTGCTTGAGTGATGGAACTGGGAAGATGCACTGAGGCTACGTACGTCACAGTCCGGTGAGTGATGAGAATTGCCAAGCAGGTGGTCCACAGTAACAGTGGACTATAGGGAGGTTAGGGCACAGTGCAGGCCAGTGGTTCTCAACCAAGATGATTTTGTCATCTCTCCCCAAATCCAGATAATGTCTGGAGAGGTCGGTGTTTGTCACAACCGGGAGGGAGGGCTATTGGCATCTCACGGGCAGAGGCTAGGGATGATGTTAAACATCCTATGGTGCACAGAGAGCCCTCACACAGAGAATCATCTGGCTCCAAATGTTGATCCTGCCAAGACCTAGAGAGGGAAGGCAACACTGGGGTGAGGAGGCCAAGGTCAAGGTGAGAGGCAGGAACCATGAAGCAAAATGTTCCCTTTTACTAGCAACCAAAGAGATGCCAGCTCAAACTACAACAGAGCAGTATTTTTCATCTGGAAATTTGGGAACATTTACAAACTAATACCTAATCTTGGCCCAGCACATACAGGAAGGCCCTTCACCTAGATTTCTCCTGAAGTCTAATTTGGCATGTGTGTCAAGAACCTTAAAAAGGCTGATGCTCTCTGATTTAGATACATTCCATTTTCGATACATTCCATTTCAAGGGTTTTTGACAGTATACAGAAAAGCCTCATATGCCCAGTGTTCACATTAATATGATTCCAAAAAGTGAAAAACAAATAACTACTTTAAGGACCAACAATGAAGAAATAGTTAAACTACAATATATCCATAAAACACACCGTTTCATAGTCAATAAAAGTTATCTTTGTAAAGTACTGTTAATATCAGGAAAAATTTATGATATAGCACTAGGTGGCAGAGACCCAGAGGGAAATTACATATGCAGGAGGATCTCAGCTACTTGTAAGAAAAAAATAGACATGCATAGAAAGAGAATGGAAGAAAATATACCAAAATATAAACCGTGATTATTTAAAGGGACTGAGCTTTTTATCATTCTCGGTTGCCTATAATGTATTAATTTTATAGTCAGGAAAATAAATCTACTTGGGCATAGAAATTTCATGAAGATAATAAAGGCCGGAGTGAGGATAGAGGCTGTAGACATGGGAAAGAAGGGATGGGCATGAGAGACTTTCCACCTTGCCAATGATTTGATGTGGCAGCAAGGGAGAGGAAGGAAGCGTTCAAAGATGACTCCAACTTGTGAGCCTGGGATCCAGGAGGTAAGGGAACCGTTACTAAGAGCAGGAGAAAATCTGAGCAGAAAAGTGACAACAGTGGCCTGGGAGGTACCACTGGAAGGCCGCGGAACACAGCCAGATGCATGAGCCTGGAGTCTGCCCCACCCCCACCCAACTAGCTGTGTATGCCTGGAAAACGAACGTAAATAATGTATATTTCCTATGGACTTTTACTGAGGAGTAAATGAATTAAAACCCATGGAGTACATGGAACAGTGCAGGACACACAGTAAAATGTTAGAAACAAGAGCAGGGGCCTTGGTGGTTGCAGTACTGGTACTGAGTTGAAACACAGTTGCTCCTGCCAGACCCCTAAATGCCAGCATTCCCAGGCCCTTGTCACTTCCTGTCCTTCTCATTTCCTAGGTGTTCTCAAATATTTCCATGGCATAAAACACCAACTCTAGGAATAACATTCCCCAAACCATAACTCTATCCTAGAGCTTTGTTTTGGGCTCCAGATTCATGGGTCCAACTCCCAGCTTCCCATCTGCACCTGCCTGTCCCATTGACACTTCAAACATAACCTGTCCTCATGGCACCTGGGACCTTCTCCACCCCTCCCCACATCTTCCCCACCTGAATATAAACCTTCTCCCCTGTTATTCACAATATATGAAGAACTCTTAAAATTCAACAGTAAGAAAATAAACAACTCAAATAAAAAAATAGGCCAAAGCCCTTTACAGATATCTCACCAAAGAAGATATACAGATGGCAAATAAGCAAATGAAAAGATGCTCCTCACAATATGTCATCAGGGAAATGCAAGTTAAAACAACAAGATACACTACGTAACTATTAGAATAGCCAAAATCCAGAACACTGACACTACCAAATGCTGGCAAGAATGTGGAGCAACAGGAACTCTCATTCGTCACTGGTGGGAATGCAAAATGGTGCAGCCACTTTGGAAGACAGTTTGTCAGGTTCTTACTAAACCAAACATACTCTTACCTTATAATCCAGCAATGCCATTCCTTGGTATCTACCCAAAGGAGCTGAAAACTTATGTCCACACAAAAAACTGCACATGATGTTTATAGCAGCTTTATTAATAATTGCCAAAACTTGGAAGCAATCACGACATCCTTGTTTAGGTCAATGGATTAATAAAATTAGGTACATCCAGACAATGGAATATTATTCAGTGCTTGAAATGAGCTGTCACACAATGGAAAGACATGGAAGAAATTTAAATGCAAATTAGTAAGTGAAAGAAGCGTTTGAAAAGTCTACATATTGTATGATTCCAAGTATATAACATTCTGGAAAAGGTGAAATTATAGAGTCAGTAAAAGGATCAGTGGTTGCCAGAGTTTGGGTGGGGAGGGATGAATAGAGGGAGCACAGAGGATTTTTAGGGCAGTGAGACTCTATATGATACTATAATTGTGGCTACGTGTCATTATACATTTTCCTAAACCCATAGAAGGTACAACACCAAGAGTGAACCCTAATGAAAACTATGGACTTTGGGTGATAATGACGTGTCAGTGTAGGTTCATCAGCTGTAACAAATATGCCCCTCTGGTGGGGATGCTGATAGTAGGAGAGGCTGTAAATGTGTGCAGGTGGGGTATATGGGGAACCTCTATACTTTCCCCTCAACTTTGTTGCGAACCTAAAACTGCTCTAAAAACATGAAGTCTTTTTTAAAAACCCCCAAATCTCCCAGTGCCCAGGCCGGAAAGTCAGACGTCAACCTTGCCATCCCCCCACTTCCCCCATGACCGCGTTGACACTCAAGACTTGTGAATTCCACCATCAGGCTCTTCTTCCCTCCTCTCAAGCCTCCAGTATGATTCTCACCTACTCCATGGCAATAATCTCCCCCCTTTCCATCCCTCACCTTCCAATGAGTAAGAGTGGTCTTCTTAAAGCATACACTATATCATAGCATCTCACTGCTGTTAGGAGAAAACTGTAAATCCTTATTCTGGTCTCAAAGCCCCAACCCAAACCATTTCCCGAGCTCACCTCTTCAGCTTCGAGCTTCAGCCTCATGGCCCTACTTGATATGTTGCAGACACACTGGCCTTCTCAGCTCCTCCAAAATGCCAAGCTCATCTCTGCCTCAAAACCTTGACACATGCTGGTCCCTGTACTTCTATGCTCTGAGAATCACATACACACACTACTACATATAAAATAGATAACCAACAAGGACTAGTTGTATAGCACAGGGAACTCTACTCAGTATTTTGTAATAACCTATACAGGAAAAGAATCTGAAAAAGCATGAATATATGTATTAATATAACTGAATCACTTTGCTGTACACCTGAAACTAACACAACATTGTAAATCAACTATACTCCAATGAAAATTTTAAAAATAAAATAAAAGTTCCTCCCTCAGAAATATTTTCTTGACCAACTCCCTCTTCTAAATGAAGCCTCCCTTGTTAAGCTCTCTCTCGGTCCTCTCCTACCCTTAGAGCACTGACCACAATCTATAATGACATGCGTATTTAGGGGTCTCAGTTGGACGTCTGTGTCCCCACCAGACTGTAACCTGCATGGTGGGGAGACCATACCTGGGTTTCGTTTCAGCTCCATGGAACCAAAGGCTCACCCAGGGCCTGGTAACCATGGCTGCCACAATAAATGTCACGTGATTGAGGGAAGGCTCTCTAGATGGGACTCTGGTCTGGCATGAGCAGGAGGTGCCAGGGTTGGGCACATGCCCCAACCACTTATTGAGGGTGGTGGAAGGCACAGAAAGGCCTGATCTTTCTGCTGACGTGAAAAGAGTCAGGAGAGCCACGTGCCAAGGATGAACCTTAGTGAGCACCTGCATCTGGGGAGGGGGAGGAAAGAATCCGAGGAAGCCAGGAAGGGACTGGTGAGAAAAGGCAGAGGAGAACCCAGAGTAAACAGTGTGATGGGGGTCGAGGGGGAGAGAGCTTTGCCCCTGGACTCTGAGCATCTCTCCTACCTGAAAATTGGACTTGTCTACACAGCCATTGTGACAGAAAACCAGAGCCAGAAAAGTGAATACATTAATGGACTAGGAGAGGAGAGTTGAAGAGAGAATCTGGTTTACATCTCTCATTCCACAGAGGAAGAAGTGGAGACCATGGGGGGAAGAGACCTGCCCAAAGTCACCCGGAGCTCGCCCTTGAGCAGGGCTGGCACACCTGTTCTGTAAAGGCTCAGGTAGTAAATACTGCAGGCTTTGTGGGTCACACGGTCTCTGTCCCGACTCCTCAACTCGCTGTGCAGTGCAAAAGCAGCCACAGAACAGCGTGTGGATGAACAAGCACGGCTGTGTTCCAATGAAGCTTGATTTACAAGAACAGGCGGTAAATCCCTGGGCTGAGGTTTGCTCATCCCTGCTCTCAGCTGTTGCTGCGTGCCAGGGGTCCCATTTCACTGTCCATTTGCCAGCTGATTCTAACACTCCCTTGCGTCTCTTGCTATTCATGATAAAACAAAACACACACACTCATTCTACCCAATTGTCTTCTTAACAAATTCCCAATAAGAAGGCACCGTCCTGAGATTGTTCGCCTTGTCCTCAAAACCACTCCCGCAGCAGAAGAGCATGCAGTCCTGGTGTGAGTGCTGGCCAGGCACTGGCAGGGGGTGGAAATGTCCCCCTCTGGTTGGGAATTACTGAGGCGAGTGGCCTCAGGGACCTGTGGAGGGTTAGATATACCCTGCGGGCACTTACGGTCACCATGGGCACTGCCAACCCATATGATCATTGGCAACCATGCGGGCTTTACCCTCCAAACAGCCCCCGAATCTGACCACTTCTCAGCACCACTGCCACCCTGTTCCAAGTCACTGCTCTCGCGCCATTGCTCAATCTACATTTGTTGAGTGAATGATTAAACGTCAAGGGTAGGACCAGTCAGGAAGTGTGAGAGCCTTCCCAGAGGAACCAACACTCCAAGAAAACAGCGCCTGCTGAAGAGAGAAGGGGGCTTTCCCAGGCAAAGGGAATAGCAGGGCTTCCCTGGTGGCGCAGTGGTTGGGAGTCCGCCTGCCGATGCAGGGGACACGGGTTCGTGCCCCGCTCTGGGAAGATCCCACATGCCGCGGAGGGGCTGGGCCCGTGAGCCATGGCCGCTGAGCCTGCGCGTCCGGAGCCTGTGCTCCGCAATGGGAGAGGCCACAGCAGTGAGAGGCCCGCGTACCGCAAAAAAAAAAGGGAATAGCAGGGCGAAGGCAGAGCAGGCAGAAAGAGAAACGGGTGCCTTTGGGGAGTGGGGCAGTGAAGAGTGCACAAGCCAGAGGAATCAAAAGAGCTTAGATTTGTGGAGTGCCTATTAAGAAACAAACAAACAAACAAACCCGAAAATCATCCAGGGTGGGAGAGCAGAATTCTATGCACACAGGTGCTAAGGTCCACACCCCACCACCCCAGGTTCAGCCTTGCAAGATCCTTGACTTGTTTAGAGAACTATGAGGCCACAGAGTGGAGAGAGTAGATTAAACGGCAGAAGAGCCGGCTGTGATGCACTCAGATCCCCTTGGGAGTAAAGGATGTAGCCGCCCGCCCACCTGCCCCCAGTTGCTTGAAGTCCTGCAGGAAGACGGTCCTCAGAAATCCAGCCCAGCTCTGGCAACCGGAAGGCTCACCCTTTATATCCCCTTCCCAGGGCTAGAAAGGCCAGCCTCCTTGCCCCCAGTCAGAATAACTCTGAAGGGCCACCCTAAATTCAGAGCCCTCTAAGACCTTCATTATGACTGCATCACAGAACACTCATGTTCTCTGCCCATACCTACTTCCCTCCCCATCCACAAGTGCCATTCTCACTGCAAAATAAATGCCCATTAAATGCCCATTCATCTCCATCTCAGAGCTGGATTTCCAGAGACTCCAACGTGGAACATAGGCAAACAGGGTAAACTGTGTCTTGGAGGACAGACGACAGGAGCAGGCAAATTACAGCCGGCGGGCCAAACCTGGCCCACTGCCTGTTTTGTAAATAAAGTTTTATTGGAACAGAGCCATGCTCATTTATTTATGCATTGTCTTTGGCTGCATTCCTTCTACAATGGCAGAGTTGAGTAGTTCCTAGAGAGACCACATGGCCTGCAAAGCCTAACTTAATTGCTACCGGGCCCTTTCCAAAAAAAAAAAAAGTTTGCCAACCCCAGTTCTTGATCATTAAAGAAAAAGCACAGATGTAAAAGAAGGGTTCCTCCTCAAATGTCTTCTGGCGTCTCTAGCAAGAAATCTTCATGGGCTTGGGGAACTGAGTGTAATGCAGGCTTCTCTGGTAGACTCGGCATGTATACGTGCAGTGTCATGTAGGCTTCCCTTGAGTGGTGTAAGTGCTTTCTTCATGAAATAAACCTCACTCACTACTAATGTGTTAGATTATCGCGTCAGAACACTAGTAAACACGGCATTCCTTCCATGAACTGGCAGGGATGTCTTCCTCTCCAGTCATTCCCATCTTTGGCCACTAGTGATACTAAACTCCACTGGGGTCTTCCCAGACCAACGACACCAGAGCAATTCTAAGACAGAGGGTCCACATAGAACATTGGTGTCTGGGGCAGATGTGGGCAAACAGTGCATTCAGCAGTGTCTTCTCCGAAAGCATCTAACAAAATCAGGTGGTTTTGCTCTATCTACTTGGTTGTCTTAGGAACAGGGGAAAGCTTCAGATCTTGGCCACAAATAGGAAATTAAACTGGCGGTAAGTAACGTATTGAAGTCGATACTGGTTTAGCAGGACTTCCCTGGTGATGAAGTGGTTAAGAATCCGCCTGCCAATGCAGGAGACACTGGTTCGAGCCCTGGTCCGGGAAGATCCCACATGCCACGGAGCAACTAAGCCCGTGAACCACAACTACTGAGCCTGCGCTCTAGAGTCCACAATCCACAACTACTGAGGCCATGTGCCTCAACTATTGAAGCCCGCATGCCTAGAGCCCGTGCTCCGCAACAAAGAGTAGCCCCCGCTCACCGTAACTAGAGAAAGCCTGTGCAGCAACGAAGACCCAACGCAGCCAAAAATAAATAAATAAATAAATTTATTATTTAAAAAAAAAAATACTGGTTTCGGCATGCAACACCCAGTGAGGAGAGAAACATTCAGATCAACACTGTACGTCCCATAGAACACCAGGAGAACAGATTTCAGGCTGGGAGGGATTTCTGAGCCGGTAAGTTTTAACTCTCAAATGGCATGGCTTGTTACATTTAGTTAGAAATCAACTGTGTAGCTTACTCTCCTAATAGATTTTACCCACGGTAACTGGGCGCCAAATGCTGGTATTATTTATATGTCTATGAGCAGTCTTTGAACATCACCTTTGACAGTGATAGTGGAGATGGGGCCCACCACTGACAGCGTCCCCACCATCCTAACTGCTCTACTTTGGGCTGTCACTGAGGATGGCACAGTGCAAGCCAAACACACATGATTGTTCTCAGCTCTGGCACTTCATGGCTAGGTGGGCTTGGGCAAGTTATTTAGTCTTTAAGCCCCATTTGTCTTGTTGGCAAAATAGGAATCATGACATTCTCTTTACAGAATGGTTTGAATGATTCAAAGTAATAAATACAATGGAAGTAGCCCAGGGCTTGGCATCTAGGATTTCCACAGTAAATGTTGTGGGTATTGATAGGATGATGATAATGATGATGATGATGGTGGTGATGGTGACATTAATCCTTACAACAGAGGCAGGGATTTGTACAATGTCCATCTAGCAGGTGCTAGCAGGATGCTTCTAACAGTGGAGACGTAAGTAACAAACTTACAAGGACCAAGGAAATGAACAAAGAGGGAACCAATTCACAAGCCCTCTGCCCCTGAAAAAAGAACAGGTACCCCTGGGTCTGTTAAAAATGTTACTTCCCAGCAGACACGGCCAATCTGCACTGCACAAAGCATTTGATGGCATCCCATTTTCCCTAATCTTAGCGATCTTTCTGGGTGCGTGTCCTGGAGGCTCATTCAACAATACAATTTATAGGACTGTCTGTCTGATGACCCAATGACTAGAGCTAAAATTACTTTGCCTCCATTTGTAGAATCTCCCAGGCTGCACCTACCTTGCAGCTGAATGTAAGTTGGCTAGCAAGGATACTGCTCATTCTGTATTTTGGAATCTTTCAGATACAAAGAATCAGATTCAGTAACTATAAAGTGTGATGACCACTAACAGCACATGTAGCCACAGGAAGCTGTCAAGAATGTCTCAGACAAGATTCCAGTTTCAGATGAGCAAATACAAACAGTTCATTGGAGTTTTAATGAGCATCGCCACTGTCGGAAAGCACTCGCATTAAGGTTTAAAAGCTTTGTCAAGACTGAAGGTCAGAGAGCTTGAAGCCTTGTGTAGATTATACTAGGACAGACTGTGGTAGTTAGAATCTGTGAGTTGTGCTTATAAATTTCAGGCAAGAATTCTATAGCATGGACAAGAAGTGCTTCCTTATCACCCGGGAAGAAATGCATTCCATTGCAAATTCGTTTCTAAGTGAGAGAGCACAGCCATACAGGGATGTGTGTGTGCATGCGTGTGTGTGTGTGTGAGTGTGCATTTGTACACATGGACACATGTGTCCTAAACAGTGAGCCCAAGGTTCTAGAGCTTTGAACTTCATGACTGAGGGACCCAGAGTCACCTGGAACCTCTTTTCCTTATAGATTTCATCTCAGAAAAATAGAGTGGAAATTTTTTCAAGCTTAAGGGGACCTTAAGCTTGAAAAATTGAACATCAAATCCAACCCCTTCTCTAGTTACCCAGATGAGGAAACAGAATCAGAGCTAGTGTGGCATGTCCACGTTCAACGTGCTGGAAAATAATAGATCAGCAACTCTAAGAGAGGTGACCTGGCCGCCATAAATATCTCCTTCCTCAAATGGTAGGATGAGGTCATGTGATTTAGAGCCACTCAAATGCTCCACAGGTGAATCTTTGGGATTAGAGCTATTCTGGGGGGAAGTCGGCCCATGGGAAGTAAAAATTAACTTGCACTCTTTGCCTAAGAAAATCAATTATAGGAGTAGTCATTTCACAAAGTCACAATCAAAAATCTTGTCTGCGCCAAAACCAAAAATAAGATGTAGGGATTTTCTCTGCTCACGCTCCTCTCCTCTGAGATGAATGTTTGAGATCTGGCGCTGGTGATTTTTAAGGCTCCTTTGGTGAAAGTGTTATAAATCCAAGTTACTATTTCATACCATGAGACACAGCACAAAGACTAGGCTATGCTTCAATGGGGGAGCATACAACAATGTAGGTCGTATATTTCCAGACTCTTCGTCAACAAGGAAGAAGAAATGGCTGGCTTGAGAAATGTCTTTAAAACCCAAAGCGAGGCCCAGCTCTGCAAAACTGATGGCTGCTTATGTTTTCCTTTTTGCAGTAAGTCTGCCAGACTCAGACGCATTCAACAGTCTAATCAGTCTGAAAGCCATGTCAAATTGCCTTAAAAATCTCTGAGCATTCGATATATATACACTTGTTAAAATTAATTGTATCATTTAACATTTCTACGCACATTACAGCTTTAAAATATTTTAGTCACTTTTATTAATTAATAAAGCTTTTCATGGACAAAAATTGCACTGTAAAATTATTATGCATATGCCACATTTTCAACTTTACCACTATCATTTTTGAATATTTTCCCCAAGTGGAAAGTCACTAATTCATAAACCAGAATCTCTTGCGGAAGTGTACACAGGGAAGGAGAGAAGTCTGGCCTCTGGTTAAGGCCTGCTCCCCACTCTACCCCCGATCTCCCAAGAAAGGTAAAGGGTACCCAGGACAGCTGACCTTGGGAATTCTGCCTGGCCCTGGCAGTGGCGGAAAGGTATCAAATCCCAGCCGAGTTGCTCCAGAAAACACAACTAAAGAATCAGAAAACTACTGCTTCTGCTGTTTGGTGTGCAGAGTCCCAGGTTTGCCTCTTTTTGAAAATGTCCCATGATTACTATACACACCCTCACACACAAACACTCCATTCTGGAGCTTTGTGGTCTAGGTTTCTAAGGCCAACCCATCAACATCAACTACCCGATTGAAAAGTTAAACGTGCAGAACCCTGGAGACTTCCAGATGTGCAGATGTTCACACCAGAGGGACAAAACATCTGGGAGTGGACGGCCCTTGGCTCTTCTCATCCCGTTTTGGAATGAAAAGGGCCTAAATGAACTTCACTTGGGGTAGAGTCCCCTACTCATTATATAGGGTCTGGAGCTACTGATGGAAACCAAAGTTTGAGGGAGGGCCTTTCATAATCTACAAAAGTATCATCTAAGAAAATCTATCCAAACCAGACAGCAACACGGAGCTATCAACGGTCAACTTTGAGTGGAGGAGAGGAAGCAGTTACTGAGAACTGCTTCTTGGAATAAGTTACGTAGAAGAAACTCACTCACTATGCACCTTGGCAATCACACCAATTACCTGAAGCGGGGAGGGGTCTGCAGTGTCACTCACCTGCCGTGTAACTCCAGCCCGGGATGTGAATGGACAGTTGGTTGGCATGACCGTGACCACCGGTGTGACAATGAGCTGCATGGTTCTCCTTCCCTTTTCTCACAGAGATCTGGTTACTTCCGCCATCTGTATTTTCCAGTGGAGGAGAGCCTCTCCAAGGACACATGCCGGTTCCCGCGGTCCCCAAATGTACCCGCCCCAAAGATGGGTTGTCCTTCAAGAAACTTTCTTGCAAACCTAGGTTCCAGCGAGGGCCTAGGAGGTTCTGGTTTCCCTCCGTGAGCTCCAGCTTCAGGGCTCTGCTTATTGGCTCTCCGTTAGCTGTGCCAGCTACTCCATCTGGTGTCAATCTGTGTGAACTGCAATTGAGGTTGAGGGACAGAACGGATCTGTGCATCTTAGGGCCAGCAAGTCGAGGTGGCTCAATGGGGACAGAGAGGGACCTGTCCAGATAGTAGATGGAATTTGGACACGGCTGAGACACTCTGAGATGGACACAGGAGCTGAACACCAGCGGGCTCTTCCCCTCCTGTGACTGTGGGGTGCTTGGAGAAAAATGGTCCTCCCTGTTGTCCACATTGGTGATCCAGTACTCGTGTCCCTCACACAGCCGTGCGTGGGCTTCAGGGACCTTCAGCCCCATTACAGAGCTGTTTCTGGAGAATTCTGTACAGGTGAAAGGTCCACGGTGCCGACCTGGGTCGGCACCACCAGCCAGAGCAGTGGGGTCCCCAAGCAGAGCATCCTGGGCCCTGCACTTGATGCAGAGCGGGTCCCCGACAGCCTCCCACACCAGGGTGCTGGCAGGGGGCCCCACGCGCCTGGCCGTGATGGTGATGGAAGCAAATCCCTTCTGGGAGCCACTGCACGGCTTCTCCTCTTTGCGCAGCAGCTCTGTCGCAGGCCCTCGCTCCCCTGCCTGTGTCTGAATTCCTAGTCCACCGGGAAGGAACTCGAAGGCCCTGTTAATAGTGACTCCGCTGCGATTAGCCAGCGATAGCTTCATGGGATACGCACACGGCACAGGCAACTCGGCCCCATTTTCTTTTGATTTATTCTCATCAATCAGCTGTGAAATGACTATGGATGAAATCATTTTTGTGTTCTGAGATGCCAGAGTCCCCTGCAAATGGAAAGAGATGGCAATTATTCAAGCAGTTCATTGTAATGCAGGCAGGGAACTCTTTCAAGGGCCAAGAGGATGCTGGAGATCTTTGTTCCTAACGCTCAAGTGTTTCTCATCCAAGGCCTTTCAACACACACCTGACACCCAACACCTCTGAGCATCTGAAGGGCAGGAAACCCAGATCTGCTTGTGAAATGATTAAACGTTCTGGGAGAATTCCTCTGACTGGGGAATTGGTTTTTCTCTGCTGGGTGTCTGCTCTTAGTTTATTTAATGGTGTTTGTGTCCATGGGGATTGCCAAATTTCGATAATCACCTTCACCAGGCCCAGGAGCACCTGAATACAGGTTCACAGCCTCACAGAGGAGGGAAGACGGGATTCTGGAGGGGGGCTGGGATTTGGGGGCACAGGTACGTGGGAGATGAGTCCATGCTCCTCCATGGAAACAGTAAATGTGATTCCAAGGAGCTCCGCCCGACCCTCAGTCCCCAACTCCCCAGCACAACCTTCCATCTTTGCTGGTCTAGACTGGAATTCAGTCACTCACTCAGGCTTGGCATCACAGGGGTCAAAGTCCAGAAATGAAAACAATGGAAATCAAATGCCCAAGCTTGACAATTGCCCAGACTAACACACTGATGACAATCTCATAACAGAATAGGATGGGGGTGGGGATTTGGAACAAGACAGATGCGATTTTCCTGCATTTCAATGCTCAGTTGCATAAGCATGAGTTTTTGTCCAGTATAATGATCAAGGTGTTGCATGCTTCCTAATCAACAGACCCTGCTTCCTAATCAGCAGATCCTATGCCCTGACAGTAAACCACTAGTGTGTCCAAAACAATGTGCTATGATTTTTAATAAAGCATCTAACCAGGTTGAGACCAGGAGGAAGACTCTGCCCTCGTTTTGTTTTTATTACGTGCGTGCATGAAGCACCGCAGAAAGAGACACGGAAGACTGAGTGCATCCAGCACTAGTGAAAGCCTGCAGGATCCTGAGCCTCTATGTTGACATTCATGAATCTACGTGCTTAAAATGAACCCTTGCGTGAGCCGCACAGCACCCAAAATAACCCTGGGAACTGCTCACCGCACACTGCCTGCAAAATCTTCACTTCAGGGGCCTGAAGTCGTAACTGGTGCATAGCACTTAAGCAGCAGTTCTCAAAGGCCAAGGCACCTGAGAAGCACCTGAGATGTTACACTTGCAGGTTCCTCCGGCTCCAGAGACTTTGATTCTGTAGGCCTGTGGGTAGGGTCCAGGCATCTGCATTTTAACCAACATCCCTGGGACCCTGATATAGGTGATCCAGGGAACACACTTTGAGAAACACTGACAGAGTCATGGGACTGCTGGTCTTTTCAAAAAGGGGGCGGGCCTGCATTTGATGAGAGCAAATTATTATCTTTTCCTAAGATGGGATAAGAAAGCGCAGTGGCCTTTTCTTTAGAGCAGGATGAATATTCATTTACTCAACTAGTGGAATGCTCTCCTCCAGCTGGGCTTCTGAGGGGAAGACCCTCACTCATGTGATGTCAGCCCAACAGCCCTTGCTCATTGCATTGTACTATTTCTCAGTAGTCCTTACTACTAGACACGGGAAGAGGGAGAGCTTGTCCTTCCTGTTTTTTCCTTTGTTTTCTTGCTTTCCTGGCATTCCTCATCACCTGACACATTGTTATATTTGAAAGATACATGGTAACATTGTAAATCAACTCTATTCCAATATAAAATAAAAATTAAAAATAAATAATAAAGATACGTGGTAAGTTGCAAATTCAAAAGATGACAAGAGATAGGAGAAGAAGAAAAAGAAGAAATGGATAGGAGCATCATTCTGAAAATCATTTTTTTAAAAATCAAAACACCACGGCTACCTTTTTCCAGATGGCCAACGTAAGCCAGGCTCTGCTTGAAACCTCCTCTTTCAAGATAGGGCCTCCTCTTCAGCGGTTCTCAGCCCAGGTTACACACGTGAGCCGCCTGGGAGCTTGTAAAAACCCCACTGTGCAGGCCTCATCTCCAGCAATTACATTAGGATCCTTGGGGGTGGGGCCCCAGGCATCCGTGCTTTTTAAAGCTTCCAGTTGATTGCATAGGCCTGGCAATGCTGAGAGCCACCTGGATGCCTGAGGCACCTCCCTCTCCCCTCCCCCTCTGTCTCTCTCCCCACCCTCCACCTAGCCCGTTCCATGGCTGTTGTTTATCCACAAGAAAACTGAAGTTCACCTGGTACCAACCCCAGGCTGTTTGACTCGAACACTATCGCTCCCTTTTTAAATTTCGTTCTGATAATAATTGTTCCCATGCAATCTACAAAGTGCGTAATCACACCCAGAAGGAACTCCTTTGACACTGGTCTTTGAAAACAAATACCCATCTTGGAAACTGGGCAGCATTGGTCTTAGAGTGCACTGTTTCCCAAAGTTTGGGCCAGTGATCACCTGCATAGAAAACACCTAGGATTTAAATCCTCATTTTATGCAGATTTCTAAACTCTTCCCTCTGAAGACCTAAGGTGAATCAGGATCTCAGGGCATAAGGCCCAGAAGTTGTATTTTTAAGGATCTGCCAGGTGATTCTTCTGCACAGATAAGATAGAAAGGATGCTGGGCCAGAACTTGGACCTCCTGAGGTCCCTCCTGAGCCTGGGGCTCCCAGACTGGCCACAGGACCTTGGAGGCAGCTTTGGATTCCACAGCTATACAGCAAGGAGCAAACAGTAATTCTTGTGGGGACGCCAGGCTTCCTCATACTCTGGTCTCCAACATTAAGAGGGTACCCCACACTTTAGGCTCAAGGTCCCATGAGAGCCTCGGCCTTGATATAAACAATGAGTGTCAGAAACAAGGGGTGTGTGTCTAGGAATGAGTTAAGGCCATCTTAGCCTGGAGCAAGGGCAGACAGGGCGCTGACTCTGGCTACATCAACCTTGCTGCACACCTGAGCTGAGTCGGGGAGCCACGACCCGGAGCCTGGGGCCACCCACACTGGACAGACGCCCTCAGGGCTGTGCTGGGGCTGTGGGCATTACAGCAGGAGGTCCTAGAGGCCCAGAAGGACGGGCAGAGAATCAAGCACCATTTCATTACCTTGGGGCTGGCAAGTGCTACTGTGACTTTGATCCCATCCAACGCAAACAGATAAGGGAAGAGACATAATGAATGATATGAATCTGAACTTATGTCTGAAGCTCCGTCATTGCTCAGGACGTCAGGGTGACACTGTTCCTGGGGGATCAATGCTGAAGGAAGCCCAGTTCCAAAGAAAAATCTGTTTGCCTTCTCTACCTCATACGGAAGTTGTGGAAATCAAAACCAATGATGGCTGTGAAAGTACCTCTCAAGATATGAACATGTTATGTAACTCCAGGGTATGACTTGTCCTGTGAGTTAGCAGAAATCAGTGGATATCTGATATAATCAAACTTATGGAGGAATGAGGGAGTATTTATATCAAAATTATACATATTTCACAGGAGTTTATAATGAATGCATCTGAGTTTATTTGAGTTGTATAACCCATTACATACCCAGTAGAGTGAAATTTTGTGAATGTGAATGTAGAATGAAAGTAACTATTTTAGATGCAAATTCTGTTATTCATAACATAGATTCATGGTCAAACCATTTATTTATTCACTCATCAGACAAATATTTATTGAGCACCTACTATGTGCCAGGCTCTGTGCTGGGTGCTGAGGGAACTTCCTGGACTCATGGAATTAACAGACCGGACATAACATGAAGCAGGTCATCAGGTTGCCAGGCCAGGGATTATTAGGTTAAATTCTACTGATTTTTTTCAGGTGTTTAGACTCAGCTTTGACAAAAGCCCCCACCAATAAACTGAGAGAAATTAAAAAGGAAACACTGCACTCTTTGCCCTTCAATCTATATCATACACTTGTAGGGGAAGTTCTATTTAGGAAATTTTATTTTCTCATTGAGATCTATTAAATAACTAAAGATAAGGTCTAACCTCTTAAAAATCAGTATCAGTTTGCCAGGGCTGCTATAACAGAGTACCACGGTCTGGGTGGCTTATGCAACAGAAATTTTATTCTCTCACAGTTCTGGAGGCTAGAAGTCCAAGATCAAGGCGTCAGCAGGGTTGGTCCCCTCCGAGCCTTCTCCCTGGGTCTTCACATCTTCTTCCTTCTGCGTGTGTCTATGTCCTAATCTCTTCCTATAAGGACACCAGTTGTACTGAATTACGGCCCATCCTACCTAACTACCTCACTTAACCTTAATCACCTCTTTAAAGACCCTGCCTCCAAATATGCATTCTGAAGTTCTGGAGTTAGGACTCCAACATCTAAATGTGAGGGGACACGATTCTGTCCGTAACAGACTACACGACATCACGTTGGGTCCTGCTCTTCTTCTGGAGCTGGGAAACCAAGAAACAGATGAGGCAGAGGGGCTACTTGATATTCCTGTCCACCAACTCCTTTTAAAACAGGACAAATTTTCTTAAAAAGTAAGCACATCTTTTCTATCAAATGTCTTCCCCAATTAAGCTATTTCAAGGTGTCACTCCATCGGTCCTTTGTTAACTGCACACGGCTTTGAAAAAAGATGTCTTTTATCTAAAATAAAATTAACTGATGTAAGATTTGATTTGAAAGGAAGAAAATAATCTTGTATTTAAGATTAGATAAATAATCTTGTATTTAGAACATTCAAGGTCAGAGAGAGGTCAAATGAAAATAGTTGGGGTTTGTGTCTGGCTTTTGTAGTAAATCATCCATGTCCTGACCATCACCACACAACACTACCTTTGTACACGCTCTCTTTCATAAATGTCGCTTTAAGATATTGATTTCTTTTAAATGCTTCAAGCACGATTTTGTAGTGCTGGTAACTGCTTTCATAGTTCTATTCATTTTATTGACTGTTTTTAACTTTATATTTATGCTTTAAGGCATATTACTATGAAGGACTCCCTTTCATAAATTGAAGTAAGACAGAGATAAACAGCAGATGATCAGGGAAATCATATCCTGAACCACAGGAGTTAGGATGCTTCCATTCCTGTAGCAATTTATTTCTCCAAAGGATAAGCACCGAATCCAATCTATAGCTTTGAAACCTGTATTTTTCTCCATGAGACAATTCTTCACTTTTCCATAGCTGTTCTGCAACGTACAACTGTATTTGCCAGTGGAGCCTTTGGTCCTGTCTCTCCACAGATACAAACTGAAGTTACCTTTGCATTAGCTGCAAGCATGCTTACTCCCACTTGGTTGATCTAGTATCATCATCACAAGGTAATCTGCCAACATAGTGGTATTTCATCACTGAATGTAAGAGTGTTTTCAAATATATGGGTTCACTCTGGTATGTAACAATAGGGAAGGATGGTTTTAAGACAAAATGGAAAAATTGGAAATTGGAAGACAGGGATTGACACATACACACTACTATATATAAAATAGATAACTAATAAGGACCTACTGTATCGTACAGGGAAGTCTACTCAATACTCTGTAATGACCTATATGGGAATAGAATCTAAAAAAGAGTGGATATATGTATATGTATAATAGATTCACTTTGCTGTGCACCTGAAACTAATACAACATTGTAAATCAACTATATCCCAATAAAAATTTATAAATAAATAAATTAATTAAAATTTAAGAAAAAAGAAAAATAGGAGATTTTCCCCCTCTCCATCCTGCAAATTTTATCTTTCCACACATTTACTAGAATCCAAAGGATTCAATGCAGTGTAATGTATTACAGTGAAAACCTGGCAAGAATCTAAATGAATTTTAAAAGGGGATCGGGCAAGTAAATCATGGCATGCACGACTGCATCATATTCTGTCGAAATTAAAAATAAAGATTACAAAGAATTTAAATGATATGGGAAGTTGCCAGTGATAGAATGTTATGTAATAAAAGAAAGCTATAAATGTTGATATACATTACAGTCTTATGTTTAAAAATGCATGGGAAAAATAAGGGAAAGAAATATATAAATATTTTCTTATTTCTCTATTCCTGTATTTTCCTAAGTGTCTGTATGAAGTTGCCATTATTTTTGTTATAGGGAAAATTTAAACATTGTTTTTTAAAAAAGAAAACCCTGTTCCATATTTCATTCCTTTTAAGTAATCACTTGGCTGAAGAAGTGCCTGCATATCCTTTCTATGGCTTCGATGAATTTGAAAGGAAAAGTGATCAGTCTTGTGCAGGCTCTGGAGGAGAGGCAGAGATTCATGGCAGTTACAAAGGAAGGCCATCCGTCTGGAGCGTCTCATCATCTTACAGCATCCTTATAACAAACCCACAGGGACAAGCCTTAAAAACTCAAAGTTAGGAGGGAAATGTGAAAGTCACACTACTGCCTTGATCAAACTAGACGATCCAGATCACTACAAAGCAGAAGTTTAGAAGGTATGGTTTCTGGGCGTTAACTCAGTCATAGATAATAATCAAGTGTGAGTATGTGAATGTGTGTGTGTGTGTACGCGTTACAGAGACCCAACCACATGGCCCCAAAGATCTATATCATTAATGACCAAACTGATTAATTTTAACATCAACAGGAAAATGCTGAACTTTGCCAGCTCAGTGTGAAAACAGATGGGAAAGATCTTCAGATGGTATCTTTCTTTAAAAAAAAAAAAGTAGCAGTTGACCTTCACATTATCCTCCCCTTCTTAACGGGGCATCTCCTGCCAGGGATGGTTCTCGATGGTCCACGGCTCCTGCAACTCATTCCCTGCCTGCAACCTGGGCTTCCTGCTCCTGCTCAGGGAACACATTAATTAGTGCTACCCATCTCTGCATCTTCAGACAGGGAGCTCCGTGTTCCACATAGAAATGGCTTTAAATACTGATGACTAAATCTCAGGTCCCAGAATAGTGTCTTTTCGCCATCATGTGAGATTCCAGGCCTGGGGTCTCTGAGGAAATGTTGAACTTTATTAAACGCAAAGCTAAATCAAAGGATAATACCTAAGATAAGCATTTAGGGGGCAAATTATTTTTTACAGCTACCCTTGCTACTTTAATGTTATGAAGGGTCAATTCTTACAGTTCCACCCTCTCTTAGAATTACAAAAGTTGGAGGCAGAATTTCATTTGTGAAAGACAAGAGATGCCTTGTAAACGGTAACACTTCAGACAATTCTTTCAGGCAGGAAAGTCTATATTTTAAGTTCTGTTCACTGGAACGAGCCTTTGTCTAAGCCAGCCCTTTAGAGCAAGATCAGACAGAAGCTCTGGAGTCAGACAGCTTATGAGCTGCGAGATTTGGGTCAAGTCAACTACTGGAGCTACTGAAGCTTTAATTTTCTCATCTGCAAAATAGGTATAACAACAGTACAGCTGTCCCTCGGTATCCAAGGGGGATTTGCTCCAGGAGCTCCCTCAGATACCAAAATCCAGGGATGCTCAAGTCCTTTATATAAAATGGCAGAGTGTTTGCATATAACTTATGCACATCCTCCTGCATACTTTAAATCATCTCTAAATTACTTATAATAACCAATACAATATTATGCAAATAGTTGCTGGCGTGTGGCAAATTCAAGTTTTGCTCTTTGGAACTTTCTGGAAGTTTTTTTCCAAAGAGTTTCAATCGGCAGTTGAGTGAACCCGCAGATGAAGAACCTGTGGATATGGAGAGCCCATGGTACCTCCCTCCCAGGATCATGGGAAGGACAAAATGAGTCACTTAGACAGAGCCTGGCATGTGATACACTGTCAATACTACCACTGTGTACAGAGTTTTTTATTGTCTAGAATCAAAACATTTCATTTTGGAAATATGACCTCTAATTTTCTTCCCCCAATGAGACTACTGACACTTTTTGCAGTTATAACAACCTGTGGTAACTTAGATTTCAAATTACCTCTTCTCCACCTTCACAATGCCAAAGGGCATCATCCTCTCTCCCCAGCAGATTAATTTTGGTTTAAAATTGAGATTCAGTCACCATACTCTCTTTTGATACTGCAAATCTACAAATTATAGGTCAAGATTATAAAGGAATAATTGAATACACACTGCATACTTTAATGTAAAGTCTTAGTCATTGATGGTTAGATTTTCTGCTGCGTTGATTCCATTTTTGACTAAACAAAATAAAATGCAAACACAAGTAGTCCGGTGATCGTGTTTTACAATTAGCTGCATTTTGCTGACTACTCTAGAAATTAGAAACATATGTTACCTCAGTGAAGTCAGATTTCTTCTCTGGAACATCAGACTGGAGATTTTTAAGGGCAATGTGATCGTGGGGACTGTACTGGTTGTCCCGTAATCCTAGGCAAAGGGAGATAATATTGCTATTTTTTAGTATACGAAAGGATAAAATGGAGTATATAACTTTACTATAAAATTTAATGTCATCTACTCAAGTATTATATGAACCAATAGTGAATCCAGTGTACTCTGACCCTCGATAAAACCTTGTCTGTTCCCCTCATTCACTCCACCCCTCCATGGAGGCTCTGAGTTCCCTATTAGTTAGTTTATCAGGCTGCAAGGTTCCTTCTTCCATACCACTGTTTATGTTCCCAGACTCAGGAATAATTGAACAAGTTTAGCCCTCACACATTCACCCATGTCCTGAGTTTACACCCAGCAGAAGGGTCACTTCTATGGATTTCTCGACAGCCCTGGAGTTAAGAAAGCCTGAACTTGCAAGATCGACTTTCATCCAACCTCTTAACACAATCATTTCAGAAGGAGTCTTGAGCGACTCAGACACTGATACTGAAACTGTTTTGGAATATCTGAGGATAATTTTGTGATGATATCCGTGAGGATAAATGAGACACTGTAGACCACCCTCCACATAAATATCGGCCATAGCAATAGCCGAGAATATCATCAGACCCAAAAGCACAAGGCAGTGGGCCAAGAATTGTAGAACCTGGGCTCTACCATCCACCAGCTTGAACACAATGGACAAGTCTACAGAATCGCTCTGCAGAGTTTCCTTATCCACCCAGCCTGCCCTGCACACCTTGTGGAAAGCTGGGTAGAAGAACAAAGCACTCTGTGAGGCAAACCAGCGGTATTAGGACATCTGCCTGGGTGTCTTGCTGCTATTGCAGGAATGTGAGTCAAACACAAGAAGGTGGGGTAATGATGAGAGTCTGTGTGGCCCCATCCCCACAGCCCAGGGTCACAATGTCACTTCCACAAATGCAGATATTCTGGGGAAAGTGATTTTCCAAAAGACTACAAAAATGTTTTCCCAGCGGCTGGTGCTGATGATGAGAAAGAAGAGATTTAAGAAAGCAGCTCTCTAGGGCTTCCCTGGTGGTGCAGTGGTTGAGAGTCTGCCTGCCGATGCAGGGGACGCAGGTTCGTGCCCCGGTCCGGGAAGATCCCACATGCCACGGAGCAGCTGGGTCCATGAGCCATGGTCTCTGAGCCTGCGTGTCCGGAGCCTGTGCTCCGCAACGGGAGAGGCCACAACAGTGAGAGGTCCACGTACCGCAAAAAAAAAAAAAAAAAAAAAAAGAAAGCACCTCTCTAAATTAGCATATTGTCTTTATCAACTCATGAGAAGGGTTTATTAAAGAATTCAGATAAAATTTAAAGCATTTTATGGGAAAAATGATGTGCTATAGTATTTTCAAGTTTGCAAAGGGGTCAGGACATGGCAATCTCAAGGGCTACCACGGACCCATCCAAAGCCTATGTCTCGTCTTGTCCTTGGGTGACAAAAGAACCCCCGTCAGCTCGACCTAGACTTGTGGCTTGTCTCCATCTATCCCTGCTATTGAGCGACAGAGACAGTCATCCAAGATGATGTGCACAGATTACTTCCTGTGAAGCGCAAATATAAGACCTGAAAGATGTCGTGGATTTCTGTGCAGAGTCGATACATCATGATGAACTGACAATAAAGCTGATGAAGACGGAAATCTCCTGGCTCTGGTCCTGTGGCACCACGTTTAAGAACTCCACAGTCAGCACAGGCCTGGGGCCAGCCCGGCCTGGGTCTGCATCCCAACTCAGCCCACCCGCAGTAGGGGAGTTGCTCACCCTCTCTGAGTTTCTTTATCCATAAAGTGCAGATAATAACACATCCTGCCCAGCCTTGCCATCCGTGCGCTAAGGGTAACGTATGTAAAGTGCTCAGGCTGGGGTGGGATGCGGGGTTAATGCTCGATAAATGACCCTGGTTATGACTGTCAATGAGCAGGACCAAGGCAGCTGCCCGCCCCCACTCAGACCCAGATGGTCACTATCACCAAGGCATCCCTGCTCACTGGAATCAGGCCACAAAATCCCAGGGTCTCTAGCTACATGTGAGACTTTGGGCAAGTGACTCAGCATCCCTTGGTTCCTTGCTATGAAATGGAGATAGTGGTGCTTACTTCACAGAGTTCCTGAAAAAAGGATGTGACCTAAATCGCTAGCCCATAGCACAATGCCCAGATTATAACAACATGCAACAAGCCTTAGCTATGGAGAAGTGTCTTCATCTCTAGCAGGAAGGAGGGAGACTGCCCCCATCAGACAAGCAGGGGCTGCGTATGAGTGTCTGATCGCTGCTGTAACAAATGGCCACAAACTTAGTGGCTTAAACAACACAAACATATTATGTTGTAGTTCTGGAGGTCAGAGTCCAATATGGGTCTCCCTGGGCTAAAATCAAGGTGTCGACAGGGCTGCACTCCTGTGGGAGGGGCTGGGGAGACCCTATTTCCTTGCCTTTCCACCTTCTAGAGGCTGCCACGTTCCTTTGTTTCCATCATCACATCCCTTGTGATTAGATTGGGCCAGCCAGATAATCCAGGATAATCTTCCCATCTCAAGGTTCTTAATGCCACCTGCAGAGTCCCTTTTGCCATGCAAGGTAATATATTCGCAGGTTCTGGGAACGAGGACGTAGACATATTTCGGGGGACCATTATTACGCCCATCACAGCCTCGTTGGGAAACCTGAGGTAGATGTATTCATTGGAATGTAGGGCCTTTAAAATGATGACACTGTGGGAAAGTACTTACAATGCAACATTAACTGAAAGAAAGGAATCAAAGGCTTATGAACCCCATGATTGCAACATTCAAAAAATTTTTAAATGTGTGTGGGAATTCACACAAATGGCAAAATTGTAACTTAGAGTTATGAGCCTGTTTTTGAGTAAAACGGAGGTGTGACTACAGCCATGCATGAGGGTGCCTGATCAATTAATGATGACCCCAAAGGCCTCAGGAGGGGGATTACCAGAATGGTTAAAAGTACAGACTTTGGGGAAAGAAAGACCCTGATTCAAATCCCTCTCTGACCCTAACCATTTGGGCAGTTTAAGTCATTTTGGGCAAGTTCCTTAAATTGTCAGAGTCTCATTTTCCCATGTGTCAGAGGAAACACAAGACCTGTCTCCTAGGGGGGTTACAAGGAATCATGTGATGACAAATATCAAGAACTTAGCAGAGTGCCTGTCACATGGTAACACCTCCCCGTCCCTTCCCACCTGACCACATAACTGTCACTACTGATACAGCCCCCCTCTATTGGGTGGCCCTACCCTGGCATCTCTGAGTAAGGCAAAGCCAGTGGACATTTGGGGCAGGTTACCAAGAACAAGACTGACAGGAGTTCGGGCATTTTCCAGCGCCTGGGATTGGTGTCCCCAATACAGAAATTTGCAGAAGCCAGGACGTGTGGCACCTGGCCTTGGTTTCTGGAAGAGATCCTGCTGCAAGGGCAGGAGGTGGCCAGGCCAGTCCGCTCCCTCTCTCCACAGTGTGAGCTGGTCTTTCCCAGAGCTCTCGCAGGGGCAGGTGCTTGTCCCAGGGCCAGCAAGTCAATTTCACTCTGCATCAGGAAATGGTCCCGGTTAAAAGGAAACTGGCAGAGGGTGGGTGGGCCCTGCACACCCGTAGGACAGACAGGGCTTCGTCACAGGAGTCGGGCAGTCCAGGTCCAAATACTAGTTGTGTGCCTCTGCGTAGTTTACGTAACTTCAGGGCCTCCAGTTTCCCTGCTATGGATCTAGGACACTGAGCTGACTCTATTCCTGCCCTGCCCCGTTGCCTTGCTGCCCCCGGCTGCTGGGAGAGTAGCTGTCAGAGGCTCACGGCTTTGCTCGTCTCTGAGAACCATCCTCGACAAAGGCTATACTTTTCTCTACCTTGGCCACAGCCAGTGGTGACTCTGAGGGGTACAAAAGCCAGGGTAACTCTTTTGTTTGTTCCAGAGCATAAACCGAGGACCAGACTGCACCTGAGACCCTCCTTCCTCAGCACCTTCCCCATCAGGCCTCCCTCACTCTCTCTCAGGGTTCTGTCCTGAAGAGCACCCCCTCCCTCATGCCCCCTAACCCCCGCCTCAGGCTCTGCTTCTTGGAAGCTCAACATATTTCCAGCTCACGGTGCTGGCTAAGAGTGGGGGCTCTCAACGTGGGTCCCCATGCCAGCAGCCTCAGCATTATGGGGTGACTTGTTAGAAATGCACATTCTCTGAAATAATGCTATTTGCAGCATCATGGATGGACCTAGAGATGATCATGTTAAGTAAAATAAGTCAGGCAGAGAAAGCCAAATATCATATGATATCACGTATATGTGGAATCTAAAAAATGATACAAATGAACTTATTTATAAAACAGAAATAGACTCACAGACCTAGAAAACAAACCTATGGTTACCAAAGGGGAAGGGGGGGAAGGGATAAATGAGGAATTTGGGATTAACAGATACACACGACTGTATATAAAATAAACAACAAGGTCCTACTGAATAGCCCAGGGAACTATATTCAATATCTTGTAATAACCTACAATGGAAAAGAATCCGAAAAAGGACATATATTTTATATATATATTTTAAAATATATATATATATATAATGTATACCCAAAACATTCAAATCAACTATACTTCAATAAAAACATTAAAAAATAAAAATGTTTTTAAAAAGAAATGCAGGGACTTCCCTGGCAGTCCAGTGGTTGGGACACCGTGCTTCCACTGCAGGGGGCGTGGGTTCGAGCCCTGGTCAGCGAGCTAGGATCCCACATGCCTCCTGGGGCGACCAAAAAAAAGAAAAAAGAAAGAAATGCACATTCTCAGGTCCCACCCACTGACGTGCAGAACTACTGATTCAGAAACTCTGGCACAAGACTCAGCCTTCTGGGCTTTACTAAGCCTTCTAGGACACTCCATGCAGCTCAAGTCCAAGAACACTGCTGGTCTTAGACTAACAAGCTCCTGTACGGATGATGACTTTAGGCCCTAGAAGGTGATGGGAGTGCTTCTGATTCACCATCATCCCACGGCTTCTAGAAAACCACACCTCGGGGATCAAAATGGGGCTTCTTATCAATGCTTACAATTAGAATGAAGCCATCAGGAATGGCAGCAGGCTGTTATTTTGAAGCAAACTAAAACTCAGCCTGGTGAGCCACCCACTCATGGCTGGTTAAAGGATTGATTGTGTGCGGTGCCCAGTGCCCTCTGTGCCCGGGGAGAGTGTCAGTGCACGGGCACATCTGATGAGGGTTTCTCTCCCGTGATGGTTGGAAAGATGGAACTGCTTCTGTCTCCACCAGCCTGAGACATTCCTCCACAGACACTCCTGCCCTGGAGGCCTTCCCGGAGGCCAAGCGCAGAACAACATGAACTGAGCATGAGGCCCTGACCCAGGTTCTCCTGGAATCCAATGTCCTGCCTGGAGGGAAGAGTGCTTCAGGGATGGGATCCATCTGAGCAGGAGTTTATGCCACACTCAGGGTGATGGAGGCCCCGGGCTGGACCGAGCGGCAAAGGCAGTGAGAGGCTGTCCCCTCCCACAGCTCTAAGAGAAAGTCACAGTCTGGCTACTTCTAGCCCCAGTAAGCCACCGGGAGAGCCCTGCCAGCCAAGGGACCCAGGAAAGGTGTGGGATGGGGTAGATTTAGACAAAAGTGGACGTGGGGTGGGAGAAGGCGGCGCAGCCCAAGCAGAGGCAAAAGAGAAAAGTGGAAACGGCTTAAGGGAAAGCATAAGAGCAGAGAAATCCAGCAAATCTGGGAAACGGCAAGCAGCATGTTGCGTGAAGCCTGGGATACAGGTAAGGCATTGCATACAATTCCCTTGCGGCACCTAGCATGGCATGAGCTGTCTGTACAAAAGTAGCCGACGAGCCACATCACGCATTGACTAATGAACCCATCCATCAAAGTCGTGTGGAAATAATGAACGCTCCAGCCTTTCGTTGGTACACAGAGCTTGCTTGTTTTCATATCTCTATCATGTGTATCAGGGACAGAGATGGGACAGTCACATTCCCGCTTCATAGACTGTAAACGCTTCCCTCATTTCTAGTCTGATGGGAGGCAAGGTTTACTCGGAATTTTCACCTGCCCTCAAGGATACCCCTTTCTTAATATTCTAAGTAGATGTTTCTCAGAGACAATCACTTTTCAGATTTGAATTAAACTAATCACCTCTGTGAGATCTGACCCTGTTAACCACTCGGTGCCTCTGGACCATCTTTTTATGGTTGACTATTGGAACACTGGGGTCTTCTTACTGTCTTTTCCCTCTTGGCTACTGTGTCTTCCTTTCTTTAGTGGGTTCTCTCCTTGACTCCCTCTGGGTCTTCCTACCAAATCTCAGACCAGTGCCAAGGAAGGACCCAGACCTCACCTGTGGGCACCAGCCCTTAGAACCAGCTGCCTTCAAGCCCCCTCAAACTCAGCTTTTCCAAAAAGGGACCAATCATCTCCCCTCAAGCTGCTGCCACTGCAGTCTCCTCCTTCCCCTCCCCTCCTCCCCCATATCCATTTTCTTGGCAAGTGGTCACCATCCTCCCATCACACACAATAGAAATTGAGGTGCCCCCTCCACACCCACCCTTTCCTTCACTGCCAATGTCCAGCTAAAACCCAAGTCCTGATTTATCTCATGAAAAAGGCTCTGCTACATCTCATCAGCTTAATCTTCCCTGAACTGCCTGGTCTCAGCAAGGTCACAGTCAAGTGGTGACTCCACCAGCCTCGTCTCCTGTCAGGTACTCCCAAATCCCCTTGACATTGCCAGTTTGTGACCTTGTGAAGGTCACACGCTCCTTTGAAAACTCTAATGAAAGGGATACGTTTTCCGCCCAGAACAGGACCTGGGAAATATACACATAACAATCTGAGCCCATGTGCGTGGGGTGCTGGGGCTCAAGGAGACCAGGATACGGGCATATATCTGGACAAAACTATAATTCAAAAGATACATGCACTCTTATGTTCATAGCAGCACTATTCACAATAGCCAGGACATCGAAACAACCTAAATGTTCACCCACAGATGAATGGATGAAGAAGATGTGGTATATATATACAATGGAATATTACTCAGCCACAAAAAAGAATGAAATAATGCCATTTGTATCAACATGGGTGGACCTAGAGATTATCATACTAAGTAATTCAGACAGAGAAAGACAAATACCTTACGATATCACTTATACGTGGAATCTACAATATGACACAAATGAACTTATCTACAAAACAGAAATAGACTCACAGACATAGCGAATGGTTGCCAAGGGGGAGGGTGGCAGGGGACGGATGGACTGGGAGTTTGGGATTGGCAGATGCAAACTAGTATGTATAGAATGGATAAACCACAAGGTCCTACTGTAGAGCGCAGGGAACTATATTCAGTATCCTGTGGAAAACCATAATGGAAAAGAATGTATGTTTATGTATAACTGAGTCACTTTGCTGTACAGCAGAAATTAACACAACACTGTAAATCAACTCAACTTCAATAAATAATTTTAAAAAAGAAATAATCCAAAGACTTTGAAGCTTAAAAGTTTATTAAGTAAAATTATTTCCATGAAATAATTCTCTAATTATTCTCTAATAAAATCTCTCCCAAGTTCCAAAAAAGAATTCAAAAAAGGAGATCAGGATAGAAATCCTTAAAATAAGACTCCTTCTCCTTCCTGGATGTGGCTGCTTCATCGTCTCTGTGACTTTGGCCTTGGATGACACCTGCCCAACTTTCCCAGGGGGCTAACTCCTCTGCACAGCTCAAGATCACATCCTCTCAGAAAGGCTCCTAGGCCTTCCCCCACCCCACATGCCTTCCAACCTGTGTTGCCACCTGTATTCATTTCCTAGAGCTACCATAACAAATTTCCACAAACAAGGCAGCTTGAAACAATGGCAACTTATTCTCTCACGGTCTTGGACACCAAGTTGTTAGTAGGGCCGTGCTCTCTCTGAAGAACTCAGGGGACAATCCATCCTTGCCTCTTCCTACCTTCTGGTGGCTGCTGGCCGCCCTTAGCATTCCTTGGCTTGTGGCAGCATCACTGGTCTACCTCCATCCTCACATGCCCTGTGTCTCTGTGTCTCCAAATCCCTCTGTCTTTATAATGACCCCAGCCACCAGATTGAAGGCCCATCCTAACCCAGTATGACCTCATCTGCAAAGACCTCATTTCCAGATAAGGTCCCATTCACAGGTCTGGGGGTTAGGACTTGCACATGTCTTTGGGGGGGACACAATTCAACCCAGCACAGTGCTCCCTGACAGGCTGGCATCACTGTGTGTCCTCACTACGCTGTCCTGTAATCGTCTGCTCTGAGTGTGTCCCCCAAGTTGAGAGAGGCCTTTAGAGGACATCTCATCATCACCTTCACCTTGTGTTCAGTACAGTGCCTGCCAACTGAAGACATTCGCTGAGTGCTGACTGAACGAACAAATTATTTTATTTTATTTATTTTATTTATTTATTTTTTTGCGGTACGCGGGCCTCTCACTGTTGTGGCCTCTCCCATTGCGGAGCACAGGCTCAGGACGCGCAGGCTCAGTGGCCATGGCTCACGGGCCCAGCCGCTCCGCGGCATGTGGCATCTTCCCGGACCGGGGCACAAACCCATGTCCCCTGCATCGGCAGGCGGACTCTCAACCACTGTGCCACCAGGGAAGCCCTATTTTATATTTTGATAAGAGTTTTATCTATGGGAAAAAAATCAGAACACACCTTCCTCTGACAGTTTGATCATATTCCACTGATGTTTCAAAGACATTTTACTTAGATTCAAAGGTCTTTTAATGACAAGGATGCGCTCGGCTAAAGGAAAGAAAAGTCGGCCACAGTTCACATCTGTAATTCCTCTCAGAATGAGTCAGGCTCCCACCTTCCGTGCCGGGCTGAAGAACCTCCAAACGCTCTACCTGATGAAGTCACCAGAATGTTTCCATGGCAACTGGGGAGGGGGTGGGGAGTCCACCCTGTGCTACTTCTCCTGAGCAGGAATAGCAATCATCCCTTTGACATTTATATCTGAGGCTTTGTTAGCAGGTAAAACACGTTTGCACAACCATTAAAGTTTTCTGCAGAGTACTGTTAGGTGTGAGACACGGAACTACTGCCTACAGTCCGAGACACATTTCCCCTCAACGTCTCATTACTGTTTTATTTTTCACCTCGTTTTGATGATGCTGGTTCTCTTGCCAGGCAGCATTTTTACTGTGGAAATGTTCCCTTAGTATTAAAATACATTCAGATAACACCACAATGTTAATTTGTTTACCCTGCCTGTAATATGTGTTACCAAGTTTTGCAAACCGGTTTATCTAGAAAATTGGGCAACACAGCAGTCTGTTTACCGTGCATGCTATTATAAGAATGATCAATTCCTACAATTTCATAAAACACCTTTGACACTAAATTAAAATAAATATTGTTTTCTAATGTATACCCAATCACGTTTGAGGTAGCTTATAATTAACAACACAGATAAAAACCAGCCAAACTGTGATAAAAGAAGCAAGTAATGAGCTGGAGAAAGCACTGCACCATAAAGCCTGGGTTAAAGATGACCCTGGAACAGAAGCATCACAAACTAAGGGTGAGTTTGCAGCAGCCAAGGCCAAAGCGGGGGATGTGATAAATGGCATAACTCATCCCCTTTCAAATGAAATACACCGTTTCATACGGAGAGTGGTTTTATCCCCTGGGACAACGCATTGATAGCATGGGTCTTTATATAAATGGACAGCACCTTTGTAAGCTGGTTCAGAAATACCAGGACAATGTAAATTTCACTGGACAACCCCAAGGTGCTTCGAGTGGGGTCAGTGTCACTATTACGCCATCATGGTTAAAATTTATTGTGCGATCACAGCAAGACAGATATTGGATGCAAAGGTTATCTCCTTTAACACTCAGAATGACCTTTGGAGGAGAGTACAATTATTATCCCCATTTTACAGATGAGAAAGCTGAGCCTAGTTGAAGTAACCTGCCAATCATCACCTGTCTAATAAGTTTCAAGCTGAGAGTTTGCAATATTAATTATCACTGCACAGGTAGAAAAGGTAGAAATGGAGCAGAATCTGTAGGATCTGATAACCTCTCCTATGAAGCTTGAGAAAGTGGACGGAGCAGCCTGGGTTTGGGCGTCAGACGAGCTCCCTCACTCTATTGCTGTTTGCTCCTCAGTTAAAGGGGCAAACTGAAGGGCTGAGAACTATGAAAAGTTTCCACGGGCCCAGCACACTGCCTGTCAACATCGGGCCCCCCCACAAATGGAACGTGTTATTAGCTGCAGTTTTACATAATTTTCATCTCTTCCAGAAAATGATGGCGTATAATACAGACCTGCCCAATAATGAATAAAAACCTGCCCACTAATTCTGTCTACTCGGGCTCTAGCTGATTTCTGAGACACCCGGAACCGGAGGCACCGTGCCTCTGCCCTTGGTGCCCGGGCATGGCTCTGGGGTCTGCCTTTCTGCGGCAGGAGCAGGGTCCCCCCGGAGGACCGGGTGAGACCACCGGGCGCAACTCGCGCGCACGCGCCAGGCCTCTAAACCGCGAGGTCCCGCTCACATGGGCGGCATTGGCGGGGTCACACCACAACCTCAGTTCTGCCAAGTTACTGGAAATCTGACGTCTTTGAGGACCTAGGTCAGGTGCTGGGCTAACAAAGATGAATAGAGCACAGGAGTTCCCATCTTTAAAGAGCTCAGAGTCCGATGAAGGAGTAAGACACATAACGAGACCTTTTTCAATGCAACATGGATTTGATCATTTCCTCTTATGGGCTTCCCCCGTCCCCTTACTTGTGGTAAAACACACAAAACACAAACGTTACCATCTTAGCCATTTTTAAGTGTCCAGTCCTGTGGCATTAGGCACGTCCATCTACACCGTGTTGGGCAACTATCACCCCCATCCATCCACAGAACGTTTTCATTTTCCCAAACTGGAACTCTGTCCACCTTAAGTCATAACCGTTTCCCCCTCCCCAGCCCCTGACCACCGCCATTCTACTTTCTGTCGCTATGAATCTGACTACTATAGGGACCTCAAATGAGTGGAATTACACAGTGTCTGTCTTGTTGTGACTGGCTTATTTTACTCAGCCTAATGTCTTCAAGGTTCATCCATGTTGTTTCATGTGTCAGAATCTCCATCCTTTTAAAGGTGAATAGGAACTTCCCTGGCGGCCCAGTGGTTCGGATTCCATGATTCCACTGCAGGGTATGCGGGTTCGATCCCTGGTCAGGGAACTAAGATCCTGCATGCTGCACAGCACAGCCACAAAAAAAAAAAATTTAATAAAAATTTAAAGAGGTAAATAATATTCCATTGTACGGATGGACCACACTTTGTTTAGCCATTCATCTGTTGATGGACACTTGGGTTGCTTGCACCTTTAGGCTATTATGAATATTGCTGCTATGAACATGGCTGTACCAATATCACTTCGAGTCCCTGCTTTCAGTTCTTTCTACAGGTTGCCTTCTGCCTTTCATTCCGTGGTCCTGCCTTGGTCATATAACCCAACATTTTCTTAGCAATCACTAGCGTCTTTTTTGAGGGGTACGGAGGGCAAAGAGATAGCCACATGGGTAGATAAGTTTAGGAGTCATCTTAAAAGAACTATCCTTTCCTCCCTTCCTACCCACGTGCATGGGGAGAAGGAGTGGGTCTTGTTTTAAGCCCTTGACAGGGGGAAGCAGTTAAGCACAGGTTGTCTCTGACACGTAACCCAAACGTCTTCAACATGGGTTCCAACCTGAAAAGGAAAGAAGGTGCCACCTCCCCACCCTTCCCCCCCCCCCCCCGCAGAAAGGACTCTGTGAGCTGGGAGGCAGCCCAGGTCAGAGAAGACTAGGGCCTGTGCAAGGGGTTGAGGGGGCTGCTGAACTTTCTGGGAACGTGCAGCCTCACCTAAGCAGAGGGCCTGGGTGTGGGCAGCAAGCAGCAGCAGTGGGAGAGGCAGAAACAGGAGGGTTTTTCCTTTCTTTTGGTCCTGACACAGCACGATTCAGCAGGACACGTCCAGGCAAGCAGCCGAGGCACTGCTCAGCTGTGACTTGAGCCAGTCAGTGCCTCTTGGGCTCAGCTTCCCCATCTGTGACATGAGGAGTCATGCCACATGCGTGGCCTCCAGGACACTACCTGGCTCTGCCAGGAGTCTTGTCCACGATGGCTGGGCCGTGAGGCGCTGGGGACGTTTGAGGGAGGGGGTGTGGGAGTGGCATCTCCACTTCAGCTTGCTTCTTTCATAAACTGGAAAACGGCATCGTGACACCCTCTCTTCTTCAAGGAACATCGAGCTCACTGAACAAGCACCATCCCTACCTTGTATTGAACATCATGGAGTGGGTTGATTTCAGAGGTGACCGTTTCTGCCCCCCCCAGGTCCCCCCAGTTGAGATCCAGGCTGCAGTGGGGTCCCGATCACCTGCTGGTTCTCTAGGCAGCTTTCTGCAGGATGAGCAGGGGTGGATTGTGTGCCTTTAGTCCAGCGCTGGATCACAACTGACACACAAAGAAGAGAAATGGGACGTCGTTGGAACCTCCTGCAAAAGAACCTGGAGCCACATCTGGCCCAGCTGCAAAGCCACATGCTCCAGACAGACCAGGAGAAGCTGTCAGCTCAGGGTTCATTCTGTAAACAAGCCACCGAAATATTTTCATAAGATGTCAGAATGGATTTCCTCTCCTTCATGAAGGCGATGTAACTCCTGTTTGTGGGGCTGTGGAGCTTCTTGCTTCTTGTGTTTTCAGCTGCCTTGGCCACAGCCTGTCTGGAGCCTGGGGCAGGAGCCCACAGAGATGATTACACGTTCTGCCATGAGCTGGACAAAGGAGGTCCGTGCAGTGTCTGAAGCTCCAAGTTGTAAATCTCCCATTACAGGAGCCATTGGCCACGCACTGCACATCGGGGGTCTGGGGAGAGAGATGCTGTCACGGGACCATATCCAAGAGCCCAGCATTCAAGAAAAAACCCATGCTTGGAGATGCTCACACCCTACTGCCAGTATCCTGTATTCCTACCTGGAAAGCCAAAGTGGCCTCTCTACTGAATTTGCCAACAGCTCATCAGCTGTGCTGCACAGTTAGAACCAGGTTGCTGTTCTCTCTGGCTGTGATTTTTGTTTTGAGCTGTTGTTGTTTAATGGAGAAAAGATCCTATTAGCACTCTGTGTCCCCTACTAGCCCTTCCTGCTGTAACAGATCCAAAACTTAGGTAAGAACAACTGTCCCCTTGTATGTACAGCCTTGTGCTCACCTGCCGCTTTGCAAAAAAGGGAAACAGAGGCTCAAAGAGGGGCAGGGCTTGCCAGAGAAGCTCTCAGCTGGGACGTGGCAGAGTCAGCCCTGCTCAGTTGAGCCTGATAAAGACCCCAGATTGCTGGCTGTCAGTCAAGTTACCTCCTAACCACACCCTGTCTAGATGGGCTGAGCTGCTCTCTCCCTGGAGTTGATTCTTTAAAAAATATAATTCACATACCATAAAACTTATCCTTTAAAGTGTAAACTTCAATGGTTTCTGTATATTCACACAGTTGTGCAACTATCACCATGATCTAATTCCAGAACATTTTCATCATCCACAAAAGACGCCCCATACCCATTACTCCCCATCCTTGGAAACCACTAACATATGTTTTCCGGATTTGCCTATTCTGGACATTTCATATAAATAAAATCATAAGTATGTGGGCTTTTGTGTCTGGCTTCTTTCACTGAGTAACATGTATTCAAGGCTCATCCATGTTGTAGCATGTGTCAGAATTTCATTCCTCTCTATGGCCAAATGATATTCATTTTGTCTCAAGATTCATACTGTATGGATAGAGCACATATTGTGCATCTATTTATTAACTGATGAACACTTGGGTTGTTTCCACTTTTTGGTTATAATAAACGATGCTACCATGAACATTTGTGTACAAGGTTTTATGTGGACACAGGTTTTCTTTCTCATGGGATATATACCTAAGGGTGGAATTGCTGGGTCATATGGTAACTACATGTTTAACTTTTTGAGGAAATGTCAATCTGTTTTGACTGCACCATTTTACATCCCCACTAGCAAAGTATGAGGGTTCCATTTTCCCCATCTTTGCCAACACTTGTTATTATCCATTTTTTAAAATTACAGCCTCCTAGTGGCTATGAGGTAGTATCTCATTGTGGGTTTGATTTGCATTTCCCTGATAACTAATAATGTTATGCATCTTTTCATGTGCTTACTGCCCATTTGCAATCTTCTTTGGAGAAATGTCTATTCAGGTCCTTTGCTCAAATTTTTTTTTTAATTAATTTATTTATTTTTGCTGTGTTGCGTCTTCGTTTCTGTGCGAGGGCTTTCTCTAGTTGTGGCAAGCGGGGGTCACTCTTCATCGTGGTGCACAGGCCTCTGACTATCGCGGCCTCTATTGTTGCGGATCACAGGCTCCAGACGCGCAGGCTCAGTAGTTGTGGCTCACGGGCCTGGTTGCTCCGTGGCATGTGGGATCCTCCCAGACCAGGGCTCGAACCCGCGTCCCCTGCATTAGCAGGCAGACTCCCAACCACTGCGCCACCAGGGAAGCCCCTTTGCGCAAATGTTAAGTTAGGTTATTTGTCTTTTTACAAAAGCAGCTCTAGGAAAAAGAAGACTATCATGCTCCCCATTCCACTTCCCCTCAAATGAGTGAAAGGAACAGCAGTGATTCCCAGACCCCCCTAAGGCAGCATCTCATTTCTATGTACCTTCAATGATAGCAGCATTACTGCATGAAGGCTTAAGAGAATGTTCTTGGTGTTCCACAGATATGGGCTTGAGTCTAGCCCGAACACTTATAAAGTTTGTGAGTTAGACGATCCACCTAACTTCTCAGCTTCCCCATCTCCCAAACAGGGATCACGATATCCATTCACTGGATTGGTGTGAACGCTAAGAGAGGAGACATACTGAAAGCCCTCAGCATGTGACTTGTCACATGGAAAATACCCAATAAAATTCATTTCTTTATGTATCCAGCAAATATTTCTATAGCATCACCATGGGCCAGGCACTGGTCTAGACCCCAAAGTTACAGCAACAGGCAAAATAGAGGGAAAATTTCTGCCTTCATGGAGATGATATGCAGCTTAACATTCTAGCAAAAGTTAATGATGTTGTTATTATTGTAATTCAACATTTTTACCCTTGATTGCAAAATAAGTACAGGCTCATCAGAAACTAGAGTGACAAGATAAAAGAAGTTTCACTAATGAACTTGAACTTTAGAGAGATGAGGCATTAGCTTCAGTAATTACAGCTCTCCTGCCAGTGCCCCAGCGTGGCCTTTCTTCTATACTTGCACAGAGACATGAAAGGGGAGAAGCCACTGGCAGTGGCTCAAGAATGTGAAAAAAGGTGTGAACACCAAGATTTAGCACTTCCAGGTGTCCAGGGAAAAGGAGGGGTAATACACACCTACCAATCTAGGGGAGGGAGTTAGAAGCCTAAGAACAGATCATTAAAACCAAAACTAGGATAAAGAAGTAAATGAGACGTGTGTTTGGGAAGAAAGGGTGAGCAGAGTAGCTCTTACGGCTTGAAAAGCCGGTCCAGTGGGGCTGGGTGGGGCTGAACATGAAATTGAATGAAGAGTAAAACTGCTGGCCTTGAGAACTCTTCTGTGGAGTGGGAGCAAAATCCACTGCAGCAAATGAGGTTGAGGGATCATGGGAGATGCTGCTGTGTTTGGAGGTCAGCAGTTCTGCACTGGAAACACAGGAAGCTGACTTGCACTCAAGGCCAGCTCCACCATGGACTAGCCGTGTCAACTAACGAGTCACTGACCTTCTCTTTGTTTGCCCATCTGCAAAACAGGTTCAGCAATTCTGACCTCATCAAGCATAGGCTCTCAAGTCTTTCTAAAGAACATTCCCACCACCTGGGAAGTAAGGCCTCTAGCATAACCCAGTAGTTGATTCCCAGCTTACTGTGGGGTTTTCTGAGATGTCCAGATGACGGCAGTCTCTTTGTGAGTGTGAGGCGATATGTCAAACCTAGTTAGAAAGGAAAATCAATAAGGCTACTATTTGGAGAAAGATACAAAAAATGGGCAGGGGAGAGGTATTTGCCCTATCAGATATCAAAAGTTACTTTAAAGATGTAGAAAAAAGATACTGCACTGCTATAGGAATAAGTAGAAACAGACTAATGGAAAATAATAAAGAACCCAGAACGAGACCCTTACATATATGAAAATGTGAAAAATAATGAGGTGGTTTGGATAAAAACAAAATATAATAACTGATGCTGGGAGAATTAGTTATTATTTCAAAAACCAAATCAGTTCCATACTTCTTACCATAATCACAAATCAATTCCAGAGCACCTAAAAACCTAAATATGAACGATAAAACTTAAAGACCTTTAAGAGATAAAATAGTTAATATCCTTATGATCCTGGGTAGGAAGGGATATCTTTAAAATGTTCCCAAAGCAAACACTACTAAATAAATTCAAGTATTTTTAATTCAAGAATTTCTGACCATCAATAGATGTGATAAAGAGAGAAAAGAGACTACAAATTAGAAAAAGACATTTGTAACCCATATAACAGACAATGAAAGGGTTAGCATCAAAGCTAATTTTAAAAACTCCTGTAAATTAATTTGAGAAACACTAGTAACCCAATGGAAAACATAGGCAAGGACAGGACAGGCATTTCTCAGAAGAGAAATGGTCACTAGGCAGCTGAAAGGATATTCAACTTCATTAGTAAATAGAGGAAGGAAAAGAAAATCACAGCAAGAGACCATGTCACATCTATCTGATTGGCCAAAAATCAACAATATTAGATATCAGTAAAGCTGTGAGGCAACAGCAATTCCCATGCATGGCTGGTGAGCATGAACTGATACTTGAAAAATAACCCAGTAAAGGTGAGGATGAGCAATTTTGCTCTTATTTACAGTATTTCATCAAAATCTAACAGTTCATTGATTATAAGATGTACAATTACTTTATACATCACCAAGAAAGGGAAAAAAAGCTGCTCATTTATATCCTAAGATGCCACTAATTTTAATACACATTCTGATTTCAGATATATTAAAATATAAAAGTACACCTTAGAATAAATGAAATATGGTATGTAAATAAAAGAAACTCTTCCTCATCTGCACTGGGGTCTATAAGACTGACCGTAGCATCATTGTTTCTAATGGCAAAAAAAACTGGAAACAACGAAAATGTTCTTTGACAGGAGAATTTATAAATCAATTGTGAGATAGTTAACTATCCATCAGTGAAAACATATAAACTACAGGTACATATATTAATATGGATGACAAAAAAACAAATTAAGAGTAGAAATCAATGAAAGAACAGAAAAAAACACAATAACAGAAAAAATAACAAAATCAAAAGTTGGTTTTGGGGGGAAGGGGGAATCAACAAAATCAATCAAGAAAATATTTAAAAACACATAAACATAGCCATTGTATGTTGTCCTTCCATCCCAGCCTCCTTGTCTCTAACTTGACCTCTGGCTCTATCTGCCTTTGGTGGGTAACTTTATGATGATCCTCTTGGGTGGTCGTGATGCTCAGTAGGTGAGCTGCTGCCTCCTTGCCAATTTCACCTTCCAAGAGGCCAGGGAGCCTGAGCTCTGAGGCCCCCTGCCAGTGGCTGGCATCACCACTGCATCTTTTTCTCATTCCCAGCACTTCCTTGGCCCCAGGAACTCAGAGAAAACAATTCCCTCACGCTCTCTGAGCTTGAGCCTGGAGTCTTTAGTGGGCTTGATCAAAGCGGGGTCACCCCAGATCAACCCCAATAAGTGGAGTCAGGACTCATATGCGGAGTGAGCACAAAGCAAGTGTTCTTAAAAAAAAAAAAAAATCTTGCTGGGGCTTCCATGGTGGCGCAGTGGTTCAGAGTCCGCCTGCCGCTGCAGGGGACACAGGTTTGTGCCCCGGTCCGGGAAGATCCCACATGCCACGGAGCGGCTGGGCCCGTGAGCCATGGCCGCTGAGCCTGTGCGTCCGGAGCCTGTGCTCCGCAACGGGAGAGGCCACAACAGTGAGAGGCCTGTGTACAGCAAAAAAAAAAAAAAAAAAAAAAAAAAAAATCTTGCTACTATATTGCTAAGCCCCATATAAACCCAGCAGGACTCCCGACAGCGGCGTTCTGGGATCCTCTCTCGGCTTCACAGATAATATTCACATATGCTTATGCTTCAATCTCTTCCCAACCATATCATACCCATGTCAAGGTGGTAATATCTTTCTTAAGTTCTCTAAACATAGAAGTAAGTCCCTTTCAACTCAGTGGAAATCTGTCTTATCATTTAAGGCTCAGCTCAAACTATTTCCCTCTAGAAGCTTTCACCCCCAGAAAAAAACAAACCAGTTGTTCTTCTGTGTTTCCAGGGCACTTTTCCACATTGCACTGTAGTCATCAGTGTACTGTAACCTCCTGGGGGCAAGAGCCTCCGTCTTTGTATCCCCCCACCCCGACAAATCTTGTGCTCGGGGAGATAAAGCAATGAGGAATGGACTCTGACACTGGAGGACCTGACCCCAACTCTGACTATAGCAAAGTTAACCTCTCAGAGCCCATTTTCCATCTGTGAAATGAGAATGGATGGAATTGCTTCCTGCACGGGAAACTCTCAGCACAAGCGCCTGGCACACGGCGGAAGCTGAGAAGTGGCAGCTGCCCGTCAATAGAAGAGCTGATGCCATGTTTGCTGAACTGGGCTGAATGACATGTGCTGTTTCTCCAGGGGTGGGCCCAAACCACAGTGTTCACCTGGCACCTCTTGAGGCCAGGATCCCCGTAAGAGCTGGGGCCAGACTGGACCAGAGCCCCCAGGATGTATCTACATAGAAAGTGGAGGAAGGAGGAAATACAAGGACCCACTGTGAGGAGGAGGAGGCACCTGCTCTTTCTCTCTCCCCTCACCCTTCCTTGGAGCTCCAGACACAGCTACGCCCTCCTGTTGAGGAATTTCCCTCTTGCTCACCAGATCAGCCTCCCTGGAGAAGACCTTGGCTTTTCCCATCCAGGGTACAAGTCCCGTCCCACCAAGGCCCCACCCCAACCCCTGAGACATCAGGGGCCACCTGCTTGTGCAAACCCAGTCTGTTTGGCATTTCATATTCTGTGCTTCCAATAGAGGCCTCAGCACACCCACCTCTTGTGCCCTAACTGCTTCTCTGGTTTATCCCCTGAGAATTTCTGGGCATCTTCTCTCTGCCATTTCATTTTCTTTGGCATCACATCTGCCATTCTCCACCACGCCTGCTCTTAACACTGTAACTGGGCATGTTTGCTTCCAAATCTCTCAGTTCTTTGGATCTGGCTGGAAGCTGTTCTGCCAAACAGCGGCTATTGCTGTGTCTGGGATACCCGGTCCCTCATTTCACAGGAGTATTGCTGGTGTGACCAAGATCCAACAGACACAGAGAGCTCTTTTATGATATCCGTAGAGACAGCTTCCCTACAGCTCTCTTTCACTCCCAAAGGGAGAAAAGATAGTAGTGCCACTGGGTCCACATGACTTTCATTTTTCTCATAAGAATATAGACATTTCTAGAATGAATTCCAGGTTTCTTTGTTGTTGTTGTTTTCCTTCTGCTTCCCACCCACCCAGCTAATTGACAGAAATGGGGAGTATCTGGTGGCTTTGGAAACTTCCAGCAAGCTCCTGTTCATCCTGCACCCACACAGTGGGAAGAGAGCACTGCCTTTCCATACCCAGGGGTCTGCACACGGCTGCTTCCTTTGGTAAGTCTACGTGGAAGTCACAGCCACCCCTTTAGCACCTTCCCCCACGCCCCCTCCAACCCCCCAGGAGCAGAAACAGGCCACTTCTACCTCACGGAGAAGGAAATGGCACCCAGGTAGCTTGCTCAGGGCAACCAAGCTCCCGCTCATGAAACGCTACCTATTTTCATTTCAGTCTCAGGAAATCTCTAAACAGATCCCCACCATCTTAACAGATTCCTGCTACAAGACTGTAAAACACAAAGTTGTGCTCACACCTCTATCAATCAAGTGCATTGTTCAAATTGACTGGATGGAAAGCAAATACTGAGAAAAGTATTCACAATTTAAACCATGGCTACAGGAATGCTGATTCAATAGAGAGTTTTTTCTAAACATTCATTTTTCTTTAGTCTGTCTTGCATCTTCCCATCAGAAATAAAGGAGGAGAAAATAGGGCTATTTCTTTTGCAGGCGGCAGAGACGCAGTCTCCTTCCTCGCCTTCCTCAGTCAGGACTTCCCCTTCTGAGCATCCTCATTAGGCAACACCGGATGAATAGTGATGAGCCATAAAACCCCCATATGAAGCACGGCTGTCCTTGAACTTCTAATGCCTGCTGGCTCAAGCCCACATCAGGCACGAATGCTAAAATCCCTGCCAGGGGTTCCTCATCTCCAAAAACAACCTGAGCTGTCACTACAGAGCCCACGATTAGGTGACAGGTAGAGCAGAATCCTACAAGAGGGTGGCGACCAGGAGAGCAGGCAAGCCCCCATTTGCATGTTACCGGTTCTGGAAGGGGCCTCTGCGGTGGTCCTACACTGGGATCGGGGGCATTGAGATCAGAAACCAGGTCTTCAGTCTGGGACATCCAGACCCAGTGTTTGTCACAGAACATCCTCTCTCTGTCAATGTGGGGCCGTGATACAACTTTGAACTTGGCCTTGATACAACTTTGAACTTGGCCTTGAGAGGGCCAAGGTCGGGGCGGTGGCAGTAAGGGGCAGTGGGCAGTGAACACGCCTTAGCAAACACTCTGCCAGCAGTCATCCCTAGTCTCGATTCTGTCCTGGACTTCAGGAAAGAGTAAAGGTTGCTCCGCTTTCCTGAGTGCAGCTGGGATTCCAACCCAGCCCTGCCCGACTCTAACCAAACTTCCCCACCAAGCTACACTGGCCTCAAGGAAATCGTTTCAGCCTGTGCTCTCAACACCGAGACCGTCCACCGCAAACCATGCGTAAAGCTGTATTTGTGTTCTTCCAGAAGAGATTGCTCTTGAATTCTTTCAGAGCCCAAGTCTGATAAAACATCTGCCAATCAAAGGCAGCCCTGAAGATCCCGCAGCAGGAAGCCTGGCCCGTGAGGAGACTCGGGGTCCTCCTTCAGGCAGCTTTTGTATTCCCTCTAAAACAGAAAGCTTCCAAGGGCTGGATTTGGCAAGTCCATTATCCTGCCAAGTCCTCAGAAGCTGGAATCAGTATGCCTGAGATTAAACAAACGTGGGGACATAAAAATAAAGGGGAATGTAAGTCGGTTTGGTGCTTATCTTCTTTTCCAACAAAAGATAACAGGTAATTGCTTTTTTATCACTAGCACTTGAAATTTGAAAGTAAAGAAGGAGAGAAGCTTGATATCACACCTAAACTTTGTAGATCCTTAACTTCCACTTCTTCTGCTAAGGACCAATGGTCAGACTGCCCTGGTGCTCATACAATCCAATACAAAAAAGAGCCAAAAAGCAACAAAGGACATGTCACCATGTCATTTCCAACAGGAGGGATTTATGTTTAGATTTTGTGAACTGATTACATATATACATTCCCTCTCTGCCCTGCACCCCTCCCCCACAAAAGTTCTAAACTATCATCAATTCTCTAAACATAACCTTTACCAAAGAAGAGATGTTCACACAAGGGGAATGAGATGGTTTGTGGATTTCCCAGGAAATGATAAAGCTGTTGCCTAGCAACCCAGCCCCCCGCAGACTCCAGCCTGTTACCTGGCTCTTGTGAAAATGGAACATCTTTAATAGACACAGCTATTGCCTGCAGCTGCCTGAGCAAAGCCTTTGCAGGGGAGCCTTCCTTTCTCTCCTCCCTCGTGCTTTCCCGGTGACAGCGGGTGAGCACCAAAGTCTTGTGTCTGAGCTTCACTGGCTGTTTTCCTTTAAGATTAAGATCCTTGGATTTCTCACCACTTTCAAGGTTTCCCTGTGACTCGGCTCAACAGAAATTGACTCTTCTGTCTAAAAGTTCTCTGGATGCTCAAGAATGTCTATGGCCCAGCAGAGAAAGTGCATCTTTCATCTGGTGACAATTCTCCAGGCTTTGATTTATTATTGAAAAATTTGAAATTGACAATATGTACTGTATATTTTGTTGGGTTGAATTATGTTCCCTGCCCACCCCAATTTATATAATGAAGTCCTAACCACCAGGACCTCTGAATGTGACCTTCCTTGGAGACAGGGTCTTTGCAGAAGTAATCAGGTTGAAATGAGGTCCTCAGGGTGGGCCCCTAATCAATATGATTGGTGTCCTTATAAAGAGAGAAATTTTAGACACACTGACACACAAGGGAGAGTACCATGTGAAGGTGAAGGCAGAGATCGGGGTGATGGTTCTACAAGCCGAGGAAAGTCAGAGATGTGCCAGGAAACCACCAGCAGCTGGGAGAGAGGCCTGGAACAGATTCCCTCTCACGGCCTCAGAAGAAACCCACCCTTCCAACACATTGATTTTGGACTTTCAACCTCTGGAACTATGAGAGTAAATTTCTATGGCTTAAGTCACCCAATTTGCCACACTTTGTTTTGACAGCCCTCGGAAACTGATACTCATGTTTCCCATGGACTGTGTGCTGCAACAGGCGTATCATTTTCCTTTCTCATTGAACTCTCACAGCGACCCACGTAGGACGAACTGTCTTTAGCACATAAGGAAGCTGTGGCTTAGGGAAGTGAACTTACTTGTCCAACAACCCACAGTTCCTAAGTGAAGGAGCTGGAATTCAAATTCAAGTTGAAACACCATGGAAACCCATGCTCTTAACCGCCATGGTATTCCCCCTCTGCTGATTCTAGATGTAGCTTTCCACGTCATCCCACAGTGAGGGGTTTCCTCCCAAAGTCGCTAACAGTACAGCCAGCTGCTAACAGGGTAGGGAAACCCACAAAGCCAAGGCACTATGAAATATTCAACATGTTGACAGGAGGCATATTGCCAGCTGAGTGGGGGCCAGGAACTGGTCCTTGGCTGATGGGCAAGAGATTTCTGCTGCAGAAAGCTGAGCCTGGAGTGAAATTAGCTTTGAAGTTTATTAAATCTTTGTGTCTCTAGGGCCACGGGGAGAAAGAGCCGGGGGGTGGTTCCTGCAGTCCTGAGCTGAGCAAGGCGGCCTGGAGGGACCTTTCTACCCCACTGGCAGAGCAGGGCATTTTGGCTGTATTTTTCACATTTGGAATTCTCAGTAACTTTACTGGAATTTGGATTAGTGCATTTAGCAGGAAAAGAAAACTGCTGTGAATACAGGCAAAAATCCACGCTAGGGTTCTGCCACAACACAAAGAGGCTGAAATTACCATGAGCTGGTGAAGGTGAATGTATACTACAAACAAGGTCACCGCATTTGGAAAAATAAGCCGATAGGGGAGGGTGTGGAAGAATTTTCTTTACTGTTAATGGGAGTCTCTGTGGTAGCATTTTATGACAGGGGCAAAGGTTTCATATGAAGGAAGCTACCTCCATCTTCTACATTATTTAAAAGGTCGGATAAATAAATGCATTTTTGTGAGTCTTCTATCCACACAGACCTTCAGCCAAACTGCTGTGTAAATAACTTTATTATATAAATATAGTATAAAGGAAACATAAAAATCTGATTGAAACACTTAATGAAACAAAATAAATATAATGCTTATTTTGTGATTTTTATAAAACAGGCAAAATTTCTAAGACCAATGTATTCGGAAGAGCTTGTAAGCTAAATTTTTTCCTAGCATGCAGTCATTAAACATGCTGCTTGACTTCTGGATATCATACAAATAATGATACTTGTTGTGACAAAACATGAAATGGCAAATAATGAAACTTTAGGACCTGGGGAACAAAGCACACATTCCCAAGGTCACCTGGGTGCTGCCAACACCGGAAGATAAAGAAGGAAGAGGCATGAAGTTGAAACGGAAGAGACAAAACTCTCATTATTTCAGATGATAGTACTACCCGCTTGTAAACCCAAGGATTTCAGCCGAAAACTTTTACAACTGCTAGGAGAGCTGAGTGATTTAACCACAATCAAAAGCAACCTCCAAGAATCAATAACTTTCATAAAGAAGGGAACTAATTAATTAGAAAACATCAGGAGAAAACAATTAACAATGGCAAGAAGACCCTAATACAGCCAGGAACACATCTAACATGAAATATGAAATACCCATATCGAGAAAATCATAAAACCATACTGGAGGAAATAAAAGAAAACCTAAGTGAATGGGGAGACATGACATGTCTCTGGATGAAAAAGTCAAAGGGTAACGTCAATTCTGCCCAAATTAGTTTATAAATTCCACATTTATCTAAAAACTGGTAATAAATAACTAAATAATAGAGATCTGATTCATAAATGTATGTGGAAGAGAGAGAATGTATAAGAATACCAAGACAGTTTTAATAATGTACAGTGAGCATGGGATATTGTCATACTACCTATTAAAACTCACTCTAATGCTGTATTACTTAAAACCGTGTGGTCTCAGGAAAGGAAAAAATAGATACATCAATTAGATGAAACAGAGAGTAAGACATCCACGTACATTTGGGAATTTACTCTATGAAGAGGACATTCCAAATCAAAGGGAATAGGACAGCATATAAAATTAGTAATTCATTTGAGGATAAAATAATGTTAATAATGTTATGGTCCATATTTAAAGCCATACACAAAACTAAATTTAAAATGGATTAAAGGTGTAAACATCAAAAAGTGAAATTAAAAAATAATAATAGAAGAATATTTTTTGTAACACTGGAAGTCTTCTTAAAGAAGACAAAATATCCAGAGGCCATAAAAGATTAACAATTGAACTATAAAATAATGAGTAAGTTTTATATGACAAATGTTATTACATACAAAATTAAAAGACAAGCAATAGACTGAAAGAAAATATTAAAAGGATTAATACCCAGGCTATAAAAGTAACTCTTACGATTATATTAGAAGAAAACACTTTAGAAAAGTGAATAAATGATTTGAACATGGATTCTATGGAAAAATAAATACAATAGGATAATATACATTGAAAAAATGATAGGGCTCTTTAGCAATTGGGAAACTATAAACTAAAAAACAACATTTAAATAAAATAAATTAAAACAATACCTTGTGCAGCAAAGAATATTATCAAGAAAGTGAAATCTACACAATGGGAGAAAATATTTGCAAATTATATATCTGATAAAGACTTAGAGTCCAGAATATATAAAGAACACTTACAACTCAACAACAAAAAGACAAGCAACCCAATTTAAAAACGGGCAAAGAACTAGAACAGACATTTCTCCAAAGAAGCTGTACAAATAGCCAAAAAGTACATGAAAAGATGCTCCACATTATCAGTCATTAAAGCAATGCAAATCAAAACCACTATATGATACTACATCATATCCACCAGGATGAGTATAATTAGATCTAAAAGAAAGCAAAACAAAAAACAGAAAATAACAAGTGTTGGTGAGGATATGGAGAAATGAACACTCCCTTACAGTACAGGTGGGAATGTAAAATGGTACAGCTGCTGTGGAAAACAGTTTCACAGTTCATTGAAAAGTTAAACATATAATTGCCATGTGACCGTATTACCTGACATACATACTCAAAAGAATTGAAAACAGGTACTCAGACAAATACTTGTACACAATATTCATATCAGCACTATTCACAACAGCCAAAAGATGGAAACAACCCAATCGTCCCTCACGGGATGAATGGATAAACAAACTGTTGCACATCTATATGATGGAATACTACTCAGCCATAAAGAGGGATGAAGTGCTGGTACCTGCTGCAACATGAGTGAGCCTTGATGACACCAGACACTAAAAGTCACATATTGTATGACTCCCTTTATATGAAATATCCATAATAGGTAAATCCACAAAGATGAAAACAGATTAGTGGTTGCTAGGGACTGGGGGGAGGGGAGAAGAGGCCATGACTGCTTAATGAGCACCGGGTTTTCTTTAGGGATAATGAAAATATTCAGGACCAGATAGAGATGATGGGAGCAAACATCATGAATGTACAAAATGCCACTGAACTGTACACTTTAAAATGGTTAGCTTTTTGGTCCTGTGAATTTCCCTTCAATTAAAATCAACAATGAGATACCATATCTTTCTCTTAGTTTGGCAAACACACGCACCCCTATAAAAATCCAGTGTTAGGGTGTTGCAAAGTGGGTTCTTTCCACACTATTGGCTCAAATATAAATGGGCAGAGCATTTGGGGGAGATAAATTTGGCAATATCTATCAATATTTAAGATGCACATGTCTTGTGAGCCATCAGTTTTACTTACAGGATTCAATTCCACACATGCCCCAAGATGTATATGTTCACGGGTGCTTTCTTTGTTTAAAAAAAAAATGAAACAAAATAAAAAATTAATATCTGGCAATGGCTGGTGTTGATCTTGTTGAGCACCTCAAAGAAAAACCCAAAAGGCCATTTGGTCTCTAACTGCCCTTGAACATCCCTTAAATCACCCATAAATTACGTACATGTGATTTGTGTAAACAACTTGGTACAGCAATAACAATATAAAAATATATAATTTACCCTACAACGTATAATACGTAATTCTATAAAGTGGTTGTAATAAAAATTAAATCACTCCAGTGCTATACTGCTTAGACACCCTTCAACAAATTTATAAATATCCAAACTTGCCAGCTTTGCCCATTGATGGATAAATGTCCCCGCACTTTGGTTCCTTCATCTGAATTAACTCACCGTGTCCTCCCTGCGCCCCTTTGGGGCAACACCCCTGCCCCAAAGGGGCACAGAGAGGACATGGTGAGTTAATTCAGAGAAGGCCTGGCACTCTATTGGGTGTATCTTAAGTCTTGCAGTAAACGTGGTATATTACTAGCCATTCAAAGGGCTGACATTCTGGAAGAGGAGGTTGATAACTGACAGATAATTTTAGATGATGTGACGTGATGAGGGCTCTGGCAGCTGTGGGCACAGGTCATGTGGAGAACAGAGCAGGAGCACTGAGGGCAGGCTGAGCACCCAGAGGACCCTCCCCATCACCTCTCAGGCCAAATGAAGCTGGTCATCAACCCTTTCCCTGAGACCAGCGCTAATATGCTGCTCCCCACGGTCACAGATTTCATTTTTCCATGCCTGTGCTAGCTACCGTCAGCACATATGTTTAAGAATTCTCTGTGTTTGTTCTCTAGAAAATAAACTGTTAGAAAGAAAAATCAGTGTTCATTAGCAGAGCCATTACTTTCAAGAAAACCCTTTCTCAAGGAAAAGTGGTAGAGGACACTCAAAAGCTGGTATCAATCTGACCTTCCCTGCAGGACTGAGTGTGTTACTGACTCAGCTTCAAGGCTGTCATCTTGCCCCAGCTGGACACCAGGGGCACACAATGATGCTCAGGCAGCAGCAGCAGGTGGGTGGGGCTGGGGTGAAGCAGAGAGCCTCCCAGGAGGGTGGGTGTCCTCAGTTCAGCTGATGGAAGCACAGGTCTGGTGTGGCCAGACCTAGTCTTTTAAGAGAAACTCTAAGCCTGAATTTTCATTTGAAAATTCCCAATTTTTTAATATTGCCAACAAATTCGAAGTAAACAATGAAACAACACTCTTAGAGCCTGACAAAGTAATTCTGCGGGATGAACCTGGCCCCAGGGCCCCAGTTGGTAACGTTTGTGACATGTTTGGCCTTACAGGTTGGAAACTGTGCATCCAAAGGTGTCACAGACCATGGCTGTGGATGTCACAAGAAAACAATCTGCTCCATTCTTTGGGTCCAGGAAGCCCATCCTTGCATGTGAGTTGACTTCCCATCCCCAGCCTGTCAATCATCTGGCCCTGGGACTCGGCTCTATTCTCCCCCCCACACCATGCTCCCTTGCTGGGGGGATCATCATTTGAAATAACGTCTGTAACTCCACACAGAGCTTCACATACACCTCACTTAACAAAAATAAATCACAAGATGGCTTCCCCACCGAGAAAGCACACGAGAGTTTTGCTCTCCTTTCTACTTAAACAGTCAACAAAATTTGTGATATTTGGCATTTCCCCTTTGTCAGTAGAGCTTTTAGAAACATTATCTTAAATGAATACACAGAAGAATGATGGAATCAGGGGGAGAAACTACACAGCCACCAGGCAGTGCTCAAGCAGAATTGATTTTTCTTAGGTGAGGTGAGTGAATAATCACATAATGCATGGCCTGGGAGAGAAACTCTGAAAGCCACTCTTTCCCAGATGGTGTAATGTGCCTGCCCTGCCCTGTCGATCCCACCACCTGTGCTGTCCAAAGGGTGGAGGACCTTTGATCCTCTGGTGATTTTTACTATCTTTTCCTCCCTCCTCATTAGCACTGGCAGGGTGACTAATGTTCACGCCAATTTCTAGGCTAGGTTTTCCCATCCCTGGTGTAGGCGAAGTGACTTTTAAACACCACAGTCATTTTTAGAAGAGATAAATGCTGAGCCATTATTTAAAAGATGTGGAGAGTGTTATCCTGTGAGTGAAGGTGACTTAGAGCCCAGCCAAGGTCGTACATAATCATCCCACCCCCACCCCTGCGCCACCTCACAGAGGGCGTGACTGCACCCTGAATACCCTCCTTCATGCAGCCCTCCTCTGACCTCTCCCATCCAGAGCCAGGTTCCCTATCCCCAGGGACCCGTGGGACATGGGATGAGACTGAGCATAGTAAAAATCTCCCATAAACTACTCTTCGGGCACAAGATGTATAAGCCATGGTTGGTTTTCCAATATCCTAAGCCCTCTTGATCAAGGTGTCTCTGTGGCCTTGATCAGTTCCTTGTCCTTCCCCTTTCTTTATGTTAAGGAAGCACCGTGTCCTGCATTTCTGGCCAAGTTAATGACACAAATACTTTTATTTTTTTTTTTTTTGATCAGTGATTAAGAATCCTTTAAAATTATTCACTTTGTTCTTACTAAAATGCTATGGCTGTTTCGGGCTTAACTCTACCCATTTCCTATGATTACAGAATAGATGAGGAATCTGGAGGCAAGCATTTCTCATAATATTTAAATAGCCCTTCCTCTCTCCCCTTTTCTCCCTTTGGCAAATCCATTTACTGGAATCTGGAATTCCTGAAACCATAGCGTCCAGAAGGAAGTGACAATATTTTTCAAGTGCTGAAAGAAAAGAACTTTCAACCTAGAATCCTATACTTAGTGAGAATATCATTCAGGAATGAAGGGAAAATCAAGACATTCTCAGACAGAAAAAAAAAAAAAAAAACTAAGAGAATGTGTGGCCAGCAGACTTAACCTAAGAGAATGGCTAAAGGTAGTTCTCTAAACAGGAATAAAAAGATGAGAGAAAGAAACTTGGAATGTCAGGAAGAAACAACACAGTGAGCAAGAGGATGGGTAAATAAATTAGGCTTTCTTATCCTTTTGGGTTTTGTAAATTATGTTTGATGGTTGAATAAAAAATTATAACACGGTCTGATGTGGTTCTAAATATATGTAAAGGAAGTATTTTAGGTAAAATTTCTATACTTGAACTGGCAAATGATGACGCTAAGAGACAGTGATTTTATGTATTTATATATCAGTGTGTGTGTATATAATTCAGCTACTCCTGCTTTCCTTTGATTAATTTTTGTATGATATATCTGTTTTCATCCTTTTACTTTTAATCTGCCTATATTGCTCTATTTGAAATGAGTTTCTTGTAGATAACCAATGGTTACGTCATGTTTTATAATCCACTCTGTAAATCTCTTTTACCTTGTGTATTTAGATTGTGTACATTTGCATTATATACATATTGATACATTACATATACATAATTTAAATGCATACATTATATATTTATAATATATATTGTATATATATCATATATATATATAATATAATACCTAGAGTATCACATCTAATACCTTAGACTAATCATGAAAAAAACTATACAAGACATGCTGAAAAAACACTATAGTTAAATCATGATGAAATTCCTGCCACAGGAAGGCAGGGGAAAAAAACCCCACAGAAATGAAAAACAGGGAAAACAAGCAGAAAACAATAAATAAAATGGCTGACTTAATCACTAACAAATCTAAATTACATTAAATGCAAATGGTCTAAATACACAAATTGAAAAGCAAAAGCTTGTGGAGTGGATTAGAAAGCACGACCTAACCATTTGCTATCTACAAGAAACTCACTGCAAACAGAGAAATATAGACAGGTTGAAAGTAAAAGGATGAAAGCAGATATATCATGCAAACATTAACTGAAGGAAAGCAGGAGAAGTTATAATAATATTAGATGAAGTAGACTGCAGAGCACAAGAAATTCACCAGAATAAGAGGAACAATATTTAATGATAAAAGAGTCAATATATCAAGAAGACATAGAAATCATAAATGTGTGTGTTTCAAACAACAGAGCTACAAAATATGTGAAGCAAAAGCTGACAGAACTGAAAGGATTAATAGACAAATATGAAATTACATTTGGAGATTTTAACATTCTTTTCTCAACTGTTGATAGGACAACTAGACAGAAAATCAGTAAGGATACAGAAGAATTCAACATCACCGAGAACCAACAAGATCTAACCAACATTTATAGAATACTGCACCCAACAACAACAGAATGCATATTATTTCCAAGTGCCCATGGAATATATACCAGAATACACCATATCCTGGGCCATAAAACAAATAACAAATTTTTAAAAAGTGAAATCATAACAAGTATGTTTTCTGGCTACAGTGAAATCAAACTAGAAAGCAATAACAGGAAAATCTCTGAACACTTGGAAACTAAACAACACACTTCTAAATAATCAATGAGATAAAGAGGAAGTCTCAAGGGAAATAAGAAAAATAAAATGAACTGTTTGAAAATGAAAATACAACGTATCAAAATTTGGAGGACACAGCTACAGCACTGCTGAGAGCAAAATTTATAGCACTAAATGCATACAATAGAAAAGAGGAAAAGTTTTAAATCAATAATCTGAGCTCTTACTTCAAGAAACTAGAAAAAGAAGAGCAAATTAATCCCAAAGCAAGCAGGAGGAAGGAAATAATAAAACTTAAGAGAAAGCAATGGAAAAAAAAACTCAGAAAAACAATAGAGAAAATCAATGAAACAAAGAGCTGGTGTTTTGATAAGACCAATAAAGTCGACAAACTTCTATCAAGGAAAAAAAAAACAGATTACCAACTGGTAAACTAGTAATTACCAACAGATTACCCCCCCAAAAAAAACAGATTATCAATTTCATCATGAATGAAACAGGGGGATATCACTGCAAATTTGATAGACATAAAAAGGATAATGAAAGAATACTACAAAAGCCTCTATACATATAAATTTGACAACTGGGATGAAATGGGACCAATTTCTTGAAAATACAAACTACCACAACTCACTCAACATGAAATATATAATTTGAGTAGCTCTATACCTAGCTATGAAAGAAACTGAATTCAAAAGTCAAACCTCTCCCCCACGAAGTTTCCTGGCACAGATGGTTTCATGCAAGAATTCTACCAAACATTTAAAGAATTAACTCCAAGTCTACACAATTCCTTTCAGAAAAAAGAACACTTCCCAGTTTATTTTATGAAGCTAGTATTACCCTGCTACAAAACTAGACAAGGACAGCAAAAAAAGAAAAAAAAAACTACAAACTAATATCCCACATGAATATGGATGCAAAATTCCTTAACAAAATATTAATAAATATAATTAAGCAATACGTAAAAAAATTACACATTATGACCAAATGGGGTTTATTTTAGAAATATGTCTAGTTCAATATTCAAAAATCAATGTAATCTACCATATCAATAGGCTAAAAAGAAAAAGCACATAATCATATCAATGGAGAAAAAGCATTTGACAAAATCCAACACCCATTCATGATCAAAACTTTAAGAAAAATCTTCAAAATCTACAAAAAGCTTAAAACTAACATTATACTTAATGGTGAAAGACTGAATGTTTCCCTCTAAGATCAGTAACAAGGCAAGTATGTCTGCTTTCACCGTTCTTATTCAACATAATTCTGGAAATTCTAGGCAGTGCAATAAGGCAAGAAAAGGAAATAAAATGCATTCAGACTGGAAAGAAAGAAAACGGTCTCTATTTGCAGATGACATGATTGTCTACATAGAATATCCCAAGGACTCTATAAAAAAGTTCCTAGAACTAAGTGAGGTTGCCCATGACAAGGTTGTACGATACAACATAAACACACAAAAATCAATTGTATTTTTATATATTAACAATGAACACATGGATACCAAAAGCTCAATTAAGATACCATGTATAATTGTTCAAAAAAAATGAAATTCTTAGGTTTAAATCTAACAAATCACATACAGAGCATGCTAAAAATGACACAACATTGATGAAAGAAATCAAAGAAGATATAAATAAATGAAGAGACATTCCATGTTTATGGATTGAGAGCCAACATGGCAAAGACGTCAATTCTCCCCAAAGTGACATACAGGTTTAACATAAATTCCACCCAGTAAGCTTTTTTTTGTAGATATAGACAAGATGATTCTAAAGTTTATATGGAAATACAAAGAACTTAGACTAGCTAAAACAATGTTGCAAAAGAAGAATAAAGTGGGAGAAACCAGTCTACCTGATTTCAAGACTTATTATATAGCTTTAGCATTCAAGACTATGTGGTACTGGCAGATGGATAAACACATAAGCCCATGGAACAGAATGAAGAGCCCATAAATATATCCACACAAATGTGTTCAACTGATTTTTGACAAAGGTGCAATAACAATTCAGTGGAGGAAAGATGGTCTTTTTAACAAATGGTGCTGAAACAATTGGACATCGATTGGCCAAAAAATTATCCTTGACATAAGTCTCGCACCTTATACAAAAATTAGCTTAAAATGGGTTATGAACTTAAATGTGAAATGTAAAACTATAAATATTTTAGGAAAAGATAGGAGAAAAGCTTCAGGGTCTAGGGCTAGTCAAAGTGTTCTTAGACTTGACACTAAAAGAATGAGCCATAAAAAGGAAAAATTGATAAACTGAACTCCATCAAAATTTAAATATTTTGATCTGTGAAACCCTTGTTCAGAGGATGAAAAGACAAGCTACAGAATGAGAAGAAATATTGGCAAACCACATATCCAACAGAGGGCTATTATCTAGCGTATATAAAGAACTCTCAAAACTCAACAGTAAGCCACAGAGCAACTAAGCCCATACACCACAACTACTGAGCCTGTGCTCTAGAGCCCACATGCCACAACTACTAAAGCCCATGTGCCTAGAGCCCGTGCTCTGCAACAAGAGAAGCCACGACAATGAGAAACCACACACTGCAACAAAGAGCAGCCCCAACTCACCACAACTAGAGAAAGCCTGCGCACAGCAACAAAGACCCAACACAGCCAAAAATAAAAACAAATAAATTAATTTAAAAAAATCAACAGCAAGAAAAACAAATAATCCAGTTACAAAATGGTCAAAAGGCATGAAGATACATTTCACCGAGGAACATATACAAGTGGCAAGTAAGCGTGTGAAAAGATGTCAACATCATTATCCATGAGGGAGATGCAAATTAAAACCACAATGAGGTAGCATTACATATGCATCAGAATGGATAACATAAAACAATGACATATATATATATATATATAAAATGGAACATTACTCAGCATAAAAAAGAATGAAATAATGTCATTTGCAGCAACATGGATGGACCTAGAGACTGTCATACTAAGTGAAAAAAGTCAGACAGAGAAAGACAAATATCATACGATATCACTTACATGTGGAATCTTAAAAAATGATACAAGTGAACTTATTTACAAAACAGAAATAGACTCACAAACATAGGAAACAAACTTACAGTTACCAAAGGGGATAGACGGGGGTGCGGGAGATAAATTAGGAGTTTAGGATTAAAATATACACTAGTATATATAAGATAGATAAACAAGGACCTACTGTATAGCACAGGGAACTATATTCAGTATCTTGTAATAATATATAATGGAACAGTACATACACACACACACATCTGTATAACTGAATCATTTTGCTGTACACCTGAAACTAACACAACCTTGTAAATTAACTTTACTTCAATTAAGAAATGGTTGTTAAAAAAATGACAACATCAAATGCTGGCAAGGAAGCTGAAAAACTGCCTCACTCAGACGTTGCTGGTGAGAATGTAAAATGACACAGCCACTCCGGAAAACAGTTTGGCAGTTTCTTGAAAGCTAAACGTGTAACTACCATACAACACACCAAATGCACTCCTGGGCACTTATCCCCCCAAAAATGAAGACTTGTGTTCCACAATAAAACCCTATATATGAATGTTTCTAGCAGCTTTATTCATAATAGCCAAAAACTGGGGGGGAAAAATGCAGATGACCTTCACTGGGGGCATGGTTTTTTTTTTTTTTTTTTTGCGGTACTTGGGCCTCTCACTGTTGTGGCCTCTCCCGTTGCGGAGCACAGGCTCCGGACGCGCAGGCCCAGTGGCCATGGCTCACGGGCCCAGCCGCCCCGCGGCATGTGGGATCTTCCCGGACCGGGGCACGAACCCGTGTCCCCTGCATCGGCAGGCGGACTCCCAACCACTGCGCCACCAGGGAAGCCCTGGGGGCATGGTTAAGGACACTTCATACATCCGTGTCATAGGATACTGCTGAGCAATGAATAGGAATGGGCTGTTTATGCATGCAACAACATGAAAATGAATCTCTAAGGAATTGTGCTGAGAGCAAAGCCAATCTCAAAAGGCCGCAGGCTGCATAATTCCATTTATATAACATGCTTGACATTACAAGATGGTAGAAATGGAGAACAGGGAAGTGGTTGCCATGGGTTGAGGAGGGGATGAGAGCAAGAAGGAGGTGGGTGTGGCTACAAAAGATCAACAGGAGAGATCCTTGTGGTTTTGGAAATATTTTGACTGTATCAATGTTAATATACTAGTTGTGATATTGTGCTATAAGTTCTGTAAGATGTTACCATTAAGAGAAAATAGAGTAAAGGGTATAGGGCATGTCTCTGTGTTACTTCTTAAAGCAACCTGTGAACCTACAATTGTTTCCAAAATTTTTTTAAAATTTAATTAAAATCATCTCCAAACAACAAGAACCTGCTGCATAGCACAGGGAACTATACTCAATATCATCCTGTAATAACCTATAATGGAAAAGAATCTGAAAAAGAATATGCATATATATTTTTTCAGATTCATATATATATATATATATATATATATATATATATATATGAATTGAATCACTTTGCTGTACACCTGAGACATTGTAAATCAACTATACTTCAATTTAAAAAATCATTACCAATGGCACTGCTTTTTATCTGGCCCTTTCTGGGTTTTCTCCCTCTTGAGGTAAAGGGTGGGGAGTGGGAGGGCAGAGCCAGTCTTGGAGCACAGCTGGTCCTAGACCTAAGTCTTTGCTCTTCCTATGCAAGTTGCAAAACCTTGAGTATGGCTTTCGTCTCCTTCAGGCTTCAATGCTGTAAGAGGATAATTAAAGCTACTTTGAAGGGTTGACCGGAGGTTAGAGAGAACATTTGCAACGTGTGCATGGGGTGCCCAGCACATAATAAATACTCAGTAACTAGTAACTCTTTCCAGTGCTACTACCACCTCTGTGTGGATTCAGTCAACTTGTTTGGTACACTGGTTGACGGTATATGGGTTCCTCCCCACTAGATTGGAAACTCCTTGCACAAAGTATTGGGTCGCATTCATTAGCTTTTTTATATGGTACCTATCATAGTCTCTCATATGGGAAATACCTCATAGGTGCGTACTGCATTGAACTCATGGAATAAAGTATCATACAGGGAGGAACTGGAGGAAAAAAATTGAGGTAGACAAACTAAAGATGAATAAGGAGAATGGAATCAATCTTGTTAAATGAAACCTGCCGTATCTCAGCAGATCCAAGGAGCATAAGATTTCTATACAGGACACAATTTCTCCAAATTCGTGTCTTAGGTCCCAAGCTCCAGTTGAGGTCATTTTATGTAATGTCTTAAGGAAAAAGGACCTGGAGAAGAGAAACCAGTGGTTTGCAGGATTAAGTCCAAAGATGGCTTCCATATTGATAAGGCAGGCCTTGTACTCTTGCTAAAGGCAACGTTGAAAAGGTCTGCAGAATAATGAAGGGAATAGCAATGTGTCACGTATTGTTGGTACAACAACAAACAGGAATGCCTACAATTGAATTCACCCACTAGAACAAGATAGGATCCACTGTCTTTCCAAGGCATTTCAAGCTGCTCCTTCCATTTTTCAATCTTTAGAGATAAAGCAGAAATCACTAGAAAATAGTTAACAAACTGGGAGACTATTTAGGGTTACAGCCTAGTAGAAGTGGGTTGTCAAAATGCCAGTGAGGGTGGAGAAGCTTGGGGGAGAAGGGAGGGAAGTTGTTATGGTTCAGCTGATCTTTAAATGAAACAGGTTTCAGGTTCACCGACTTGAAAGCACCTTTATAACAAGACTCTTCTCTGATTATAAGCTCCTTGAGAGCAGGGGTCTCCATCTGTTTTGTGCACTGCCATTTTGCAAGTGCCTGGAACCATGTAACATACACTCAGTAAATATTTGTTGAATGGATGAAGGGTCCACCTTTGTTACCCCCAAGTGCCTCGGGGTACTGATGGTAGCACGAAATGTGGTCTGCCTTTGTCTTTGTTAAATCCAGTCCCAGGACAGAAACCTCCACCCTGACATCTCCACATTGGTCCAAAACCTCTGTCCACAAAACTCAAGGAAACACAACTGCAATGGAACCCGGCATGCTCAGTCAAAGGAAATCCTCCTGGCAAATAGGGAAGGATGGGATAGATGGTCCCCTATCTGGGTGTTCTCTCCACAAGGGTGGCACCCAGCCACACCTTCATAGGCTGCTGAACCCCAAGAAGGCTGTTTTTCAGAATCTTTACTTTCTGATATCAAAAGCAGCTGGTGCCTGGCACTTAGCCAAGTAGTGCCAATGCCTGGGACAAAATGACCATTGGTTGAACACTATGTCCTGTAATAATTTCAGATCATCACGATGAAGAAATGATACCTGGCCTGTGATACAGAAGACTGCAAAATATCAACAGCAGGTACTAAGGAAAGACTTAAATGTAAGAAGCAGGGACAGAAGTGGACCCAGCAAAGGGAACCAAAGTGACACCATCTTCTTTCATGCGCAAAACAGAGCACGGACAGTTTCTCCCCATGGTTATCAAACCTATATGCTTTTCTAGCTGCAAACTCATGAAATGATCCTTGAAATTATATTACCCAGAGAAAATTTCCTTCATTGCTTATTTTGATATAATTTCAATAAATGTACAGTATGTGGAAATTATTTCTTCATTTCATCCTGGTTCTGAGAATGAAATTCAATTTATGAGCCAGTGTGTGGAACACTCCAGCTGAGCACACCCACCAGCAGTGTATTGTTCGCTGCAGGACTAGGTTTCTGGGTGAGAATAAATAACCCTTTAAGGACAAGATGGTCTTCAGGTTTATTTCCAGTGGGTTGAATCATGGATTTTGGATTCTTAATCAATAGTGGCAACTCAGACACTCTATTTCTTCAATCTGTTTTGTGATCTCTGAAAAGAAGGGCATAGAGAGATCTCACAGAAGCCAAGAGGGCTAAACCCCAGGGTCACATCTCTACACCCCCAAGTGTGACCCCAGACAAGGAACTTGGGTACCAGCCAGAAACCCTGACCTTCAGAGGTATGGGTAGGGCTATAGGGCCCAGGCTATCTCTGTGAAGGCTCTGGATAAGAGAAGACCCAGCTCAGCGCCCACACCTGGCAGGTGGGGGGGAAGGTTGGATGAGCTACATCAGTCTGTCTGGGGGGAAAGTGATGACCACAAGCCTTTGGAGACCCTAAAGTGCAATCATCTTACTACTGGGATTATTGAGAAATGTAGCCCTCTGAAAAGGTAGATTTTCTACATAAACAAAATTCATCCCTTTGAGCCAGAAATACCTTTATTTAGTAATTTATTTAGAAAATTTTCTACAAAGAGTATATGCCCCTGATATTTGGCCAATATTCTCTGGTGTGCCTGGACCATTGTCTCCAGCCACATTTATTTATTTATCATTGATAGGTCAGTGCCTATGCCCTACAGTTGTTAAACATTTTGAAAATCACTCCTGATTATTTGCTTTCTCGAATTTTTAAAGTAAGCAATGAAGATGTTTCCAATATCTCCTGATGCCCCAGTATTATGAGCATCCATCCTTCAGTGGCAGAATCCACAGCAGGCTTTGTCCCTACATCATGGGTCCCATATGGCTGAACTTTTCTTTTTTTTTTTTGGTACGCGGGCCTCTCACTGCTGTGGCCTCTCCCGTTGCGGAGCACAGGCTCCGGACGCGCAGGCTCAGCGGCCGTGGCTCACGGGCCCAGTCGCTCCGCGGCATGTGGGATCTTCCCGGACCGGGGCACGAACCCGTGTCCCCTGCATCAGCAGGCGGACTCTCAACCACTGCGCCACCAGGGAAGCCCTGAACTTTTATATGTACAGCTAATATCCCGTCTGTCAATGACCTTCTCTGTCATCTGTCACTTCTCAGTCAACAAGGGAGAGTCCTGTGTTTGCATCAGGCATCTTTCACTGCTTTTCAGAGCTGCCACTGGGAGCCAACTGAAGGAGGCCAGGAAAAGCCACACCTCAGTGCAGCGGCGGGTCCAGGCCACTACCCTGACCCTCTCTCTCTCCTTCCTCCTTCTGCTCCAGAGCCTGGCAGGGCATCCCGCAACTGTCACAACCGAGTCAGTGTGGATGTCATTGGTCAGAAGATGGGTACCACAGAAGCTGGATCACTTCTGCTGTATCTAAGCAGCAGCCCAGTGGCTTAAAAAACCAACCAACCAAACAGCCAACCAGCCTTACCTTGTTCTTACATGATGCCAACTGGCAAAGTTAGGATATTTTGTATAACAGCTTAACCTAGAATTGGCTTTCTTGAGTAAGCAAGTCAGGAATATTTTTCTTGGAGTTTATTAACAGCCCTTGGCCATGCTCAAAATATTTGGTGGGAACTCTACTGAAATTAGACCCTCAACAGTTTCAGAGCAAATACACATTAGATTTTTTTCTATAACTGACAACAGTGTGAAACCAGACACCTCAGAGAACTGCATGATGTTTGGATTTTCCCTTCACAACAGCAGCTTCTATGATGTCACATTGTCTGATGGTTGCACTGTTTATTTTACTGTATTTGTTCCTAATAATAAATGCCATATTTGGACACAAACACTCCATACATTTCCCCCAATAATCTTAAGCTTGTTCTTTGCGCAAAGCCACATATAAGAGAGAGATTTTCCCTTTTCACTGGACAGTGCTCATGGGCCAGGAAGAATTACCTTCAGAATAAAATAAGCAAGGGCCTCCCCACAATTTTAAGTGGTGAGACTCAGTCTGAGATGAAAACCCATCAGTGATTAGAGCCTTCATTTTCAATTTCTGCAACAGGAGGAAAACTGAAATTAATTTTCCACTTTACTTCATTGGCAAACTATTTTTTACTTCGTTGAATGTTCACAGCACGGTAATAAATGGCAAATAATAAGCTGCCAGTGCTCTCAGCACAGGGTTGGAGGCCCCTCAACTTCACCTTAATGGACACAGTTGTGTGGTCCCCCCTCTGGGAGGAAGTGGCTGTGGGTCTGGCCCTGATTCACAATGGCCTTCAATGCCATTGGAGGGCAAAGGTCTCAAACCAGAGTGACCTCACGGACCTCACCCAAAATACAGCTCTTCAATGCGAGAGAGACACCTGCACAGAGGTCCTCTAGTGATAGCAAGGGACCGAAGTCATCCCCATCTACGCACCTGCTCTTCCATACCAGGGCTCAGCAAATATTTCTGCAAAGGACCAAAGAGTAAATCTAGTAGACTTTGCAGGGTATATGGTCTCTGTCACAACAATTCATCTGCCACTGCAGCACCAAAGCAGCAGTGGACAACACGAAAACGATGGGCCTGGCTGCATTCCACTCAAACTTTACTTATGGGCACTAACATGTGAATTTCATATAATTTTCACATGTCACTAAAGATTTTTATTTTTCCAACGACTTAAGAGGGTAAAAGATATATATATTTGTAGCCCAGAGATCTTACCAAAACAGGCAACATGATTTTCTAGGACAGCATCTACTGGTCCTACAAAGCCCAAGTATAAAGTGCATCCCTTAAGGCCTTTGGAGTAAACTCAGACCAAACTCCAGCGGGTGATTTGAGACGCTAGCGTGATGCGTTGGTTTGTACCCTGGCTTCTCTCACAGAGGTGTTCAGACTGGACAAAAAAATTGAGTCAATGTGTGCAAAGATCAGAATGGCCGGAAAAAAACTGGGAGACGTTCTGGAAGGAAGAATCTTTGAAAAGTGCACTGAGAATATCATTCCCAGCCTGCCGCCAGTTCTAAAGTGTGGGCCTTCACCCCCTAATTAATCTTAATGGCAGTGCTGCCTGCTTCTGCTCACGATATCATGATGAAAATTCAGCACACCTTGCATTCAAGCATCTGTGAGGCTTGAATGTCTTAGGAACCGGCGACTCCGTGGTAATGAAATTGCAGCCCGGGAGCTTGGCCCTCGCTGGAATTCTGCAGGAACACAGGGAATGTGGATGTGAAATTGCCGGCAGTTACATTTTATCCCTGCTACACAAGTTTCTGCTGAATTCACTACAATTTGCTCTCAGGATGGGGTCGGGGGACTAGAATTTCGGTAGTCCTGATGACAAAACTCAAAGTCAGTGTTCCTTCTCCGTGCCACCGGCAACGGCAGGATGTCCACACTGCAATGAGGCTCGGATGCGACAGATGCACGTTACCTCCTGGCACTGCAGCTGTCAATTAAACAAACGAAGAGCAGAGACAGAGGCCAGGCAGAGGGCAGGCAGGCGGAGGAAACACGGGCCTGAGGCGGTGGGAAGCAGCCCCTCCCCCCAGAGGGCTCTGGGTCCCCACTGGATGCTAAGCACCCATCCACACCTCCAGATAGGACTGCAGGGAGAGCGGGGAGGTGTACATTTGGAAGCTAAGTGAGAGAGAACCCCCGACTGGCAGCTGAATGCAGAGGGTAAGACCTGTGACTAGGGAGGTGCCCGCAATGAGGAATGAGCACTGTCCTACAGAGTGAAGTAAGTCAGAAAGAGAAAAACAAATACCGTATGCTAACACATATATATGGAATCTAAAAAAAAGAAAAAAAAAACGTTCATGAAGAACCTAGGGGTAAGACGGAAATAAAGACACAGACCTACTAGAGAATGGACTTGAGGATATGGGGAGGGGGAAGGGTAAGCTGTGACAAAGTGAGAGAGAGGCATGGACATATATACACTACCAAAAACGTAAGGTAGATAGCTAGTGGGAAGCAGCCACATAGCACAGGGAGATCAGCTCGGTGCTCTGTGACCACCTAGAGGGGTGGGATAGGGAGGGTGGGAGGGAGACGCAAGAAGGAGGAGCTATGGGGATATATGTATACATATAGCTGATTCACTTTGTTATAAAGCAGAAACTAGCACACCATTGTAAAGCAATTATACTCCAATAAAGATGTAAAAAAAAAAAAAAAAAAAGAAAGTAGGAATGAGCCCTGACAGAGCCCGGGCCTGGGATGAAGCTGAAGACCCAGAGGCCCCGCCCACCAGCTGAGGTGCTGGCTGGCTTCCCTCCCCTCTGTCCCAGCAGGACGGGCTGCCTGGGAGAGTTGCAGGCCCAGCAGCTTCCCGCCTGTCCTGGTTTATCCGGAGTCTGTGTTGGCGCAGCTCAGAGGCGCCCTGGCAGAGGGAGGAGGCCCTGCCCCTCACCGTCCTTAGATCCGAGTGGACTTGCCAGGCCACCCCTCCCCTCCCTCAAGCAGGCGGACGCGAAGCACAAAGGCCAGGCCTCCACCCAGGACAGACATCTGATGCTGCATGCGTACATCTTCCAGCAAGACCAACGGGAAGGCCCAGGACTGGAGCACAGGAGACATTCTTCTAAGCTGAATCCTCCAGTTTCTGCATAGTCCATGAGACAAAACAGTTCCAGACACAAGAGGAGAAGTTTGGCTCTGTTAACTGCTACCTCGCCCACCCTGGGAGGCCCAGGTAACCCTGCTGATATGCAGACTGGCCCCACCTGTCATGTGGGCACAAGGCAAAGATGCTCGGCTACTGGTGCCTGCGTCCTCACCTCAGTTTTAATGAACATCAATTGCATGGTTATAGCTGACACTCCTACAGCCGCTAAGGGCCCTATACCCCATGTGAGGTTCAGTAACATCTAGGGAGCAAGGGCTCCCCCATCGGGGCAGGCAAACTGTTAGGTGGGTCCCTTCTTTATAATTTATCAAATGCACATTACACGTCTGCCAACGTGAGGCTGCATCTTCACACTTTGTTGAAGCTGAGACTCCCAGGGAGTAAGCTGTTTGATCCAGCTCTATCCCTACAGCGACTGGAGCAGCTGGCATGGCTGTGAGGGACAATCCTGTGTATGGCTTCTGTGTTCAGGCATCACACGGATGCTGTGAAACCAGCCATGAGATCAGTATTCACGTCACAGCAAGTGGCAAATACCACAACTCAGGGCAACTGCACCCACCCCCCACCCTGCCCCCAAGCTGGTTGCTGTTAGACTGCCCGGCACATGGCTGGACGCGTCCAGGCACCGCTGTGTGCTGGGTGGAAAGCGCTCATCCAGCAGCACGGCTGTGTGTTGCCAAACACAAGGGACCTTGGCCCACAGCACGCCTGTCACAGAGCCCACAGCCACCATCTACCAGGTGACAGAGTGGGCCCTGAGGCCCCAGCTTCTGCCCCAAACGCACAGTGAAATGGATCCAGCGCAGCACAAGTAGAGTTCCACCTTGGCTTTACCAGGCTGGCACCAGAAGCCATAAATGGTCCCAAGGCAAGGCTCCCACGCTCACCGGATGTACCACTGTGGACGAGAAGAACTCTGGCTTCCGGAGCCCATTCCTCCACTTATGAGAGGGGGATAATCATGGTCTGTTCCTTAGAGGGCTGCTGTGAGGAAATGGATGAGGTCATTCCCGGGAAAACATGCAGGCCCCTATGTGGCACTGCGGCCAGGCCACGCTGCTGGCGCGGCAGAGGTAGCTGTGCGAGATGCACCCGGCCGGCCTGCACAGCTGAGGGACCCACGAGCTCAGAGCAGAAGGAACGCAGCCCCGGTGTCCCACATCTAAAAAGCTCACTCATTTCTGCCTCCAGCGAAGCAGCCTGGTCCTTAGACCAGAGAAGGAGGCAGCTGCGGCCAGTGTGCCGAGACGCACACCTTCACCCCTTCCTTCCTCCAGCGCTCACCAAGCATTAACCAGAGACAGTCCCTGCCTTCAAGGGACTCACAGTCCAGAGCAGGGGCAAGAGGCGCAGAGGCCAGAACAGGAGAGCTGGGGACAGGCTTTCTTCCCCTTAGCCCTGGGGACATTCCGGCCAGAGCATTCTGTGTCGGCGGCCAGCCTGGGAAGCCTCCCTGGCCTCTACCCTCTAGATGCCAGTAGCGCCCCCTTCAGCCCAGTTGTGACAACCAAAACTGTCCCCAGACATGCTGAAAGGTCTCTTGGGGGGCAAACTGGTCCTGGTTGAGAACTGTGGCGTCTGCTCCAGGGGCTGCGAGGGCTGGGAGACTAAACTGCCAGGCTCTGCCGATCTACGTGCTCAGGAGGAATCTGGAAATGCATCACCAAGGTGTTGGCAGTGACTTTCCAAAGCGAGCAGTTTTGGTATTGTTTGGCCTTTGTAAATATCCTTGTGAATAACAAGGTGAAACCCCGCCCCTAGTTGCCACGAGCCTAGGAAGGGGGGTCTAGAGGCAGCGACCAAACCTGAGTGCTGAAGGCCGGGGCCTAAGAGGCAGCAAGGGGGACTCCACCAAGGCAGCAGCAGGGACGAAGTTCCCTCTCCCCACCACGGGTGCTGTCTTTCTCCCTCCAGCCCAACAATCAAACCTAAAAACCATCAGTGAGCAAGGGGCCTGGCTCTCAGAGGGACACAGGCTCGTCCCCGCAGCTGGGGAGCTGGGTCCCATCAGGTTCTGTGTCCCAGGCGCCCACCAACGTCTGGCTCACTGCCTGAGCTCCTGCAGTGTTTATGGGACCAACCCCCTTTTGATTAGCAAGCAAGGACACTGGTCCCAAAGTGACTTTCCCAAGGCCTCAGAGCATGTTAGTAGCAAACTAGGGTAAGCAGTGTGGAAAAACAATGATAACACCTGATGGCCAGCACCGCCAAGCGCTCACCAAGGCCCAGGCTAAGGGTACTGAAGATGTGATGGTTGCTGGTCTCCAAGGCTCTCTGTGAGTGAGGGATGGGATTATTCCCACCATTCTACAGGGTGTAAGTGACTCTGTCAAGTTCCCACAGCCAGAAAGGGGTAGATCTGGAAATGACACTTAAGCAGAGGCAACACTCCTGATCCCAAGTGGCTTAATTTCACCCTAAGGAGACAGGTGATGGATAGGTACGGCTGACAGCAGGGTGGTCATTCCACAGAAAGCCACCAAATCAGGCGTATTTTCCCAACCACCCCTCACCCCCAATTCTGCTTGAAAGGACCTTGGCACACATTCAGAGCACTTGTCCCCCGACAGGAAAGAAAGGACCTGCCTGTTGCAGTCAGAGAAGTCTGCTGATTGAAACCAAAGCAAAGTCCTCCAGCTCACATGGCAGCGGCCAGCCTTGCCCCACATCCAGTCTGGCAGGAAGAGTGGCTTTTTTTTTTTTTTACAACTTTATTGGAGTATAATTGCTTCACAATGGTGTATTAGTTTCTGCTGTATAACAAAGTGAATCAGCTATATGTATACATATATCCCCATATCCCCTCCCTCTTGCGTCTCCCTCCCTCCCACCCTCCCTATCCCACCCCTCTAGGTGGTCACAAAGCACCGAGCTGATCTCCCTGTGCTATGCGGCTGCTTCCCACTAGCTATCTATTTTACGTTTGGTGGTGTATATATGGGAAGAGTGGCTTTGTTCCTCCCTTTCCCTGCCTCCCACCGTGTGCGGTGTGACTGCTAAGTGCCTTCCCTGAGCTACGCCCTCCCCCAGTCATCCAACTAAATATTAAAATGGAGACATCTTTGGGTTGACTCAATTGTAAGTTTCGGAACAAGACTCTGACCTGAGGCTTAAAATATATGTTTATGTATAACTTTCAAACTGGTACATCAATCCACTTGCTGCCACTCTCCGTAAAAACAAGGCATGTATGGGAGCCCCAAGCTCTGCCTTTAAAAATATCCTTCTGGGGCTTCCCTGGTGGCGCAGCGGTTGAGAGTCTGCCTGCCGATGCAGGGGACACGGGTTCGTGCCCCCGTCCGGGAAGATCCCACATGCCGCGGAGCGGCTGGGCCCGTGAGCCATGGCCGCTGAGCCTGCGCGTCCAGAGCCTGTGCTCCGCAACGGGAGAGGCCACAACAGTGAGAGGCCCGCGTACCGCAAAAAAAAAAAAAAAAAAAATATCCTTCTGAATTAGCATCTGGGAAATTGGCCTGTTTCCAGTGAAGAGGGAAACCTCTCACCACTCAGTGCTCCTGGGCCCTGCACTGGGCCAGTTTCAGGCACTTCAAAGCTCCCTGTCATTTGAACAAATTGGAAACAGAAAACAGAGGGATGAGAAAGAAGCTATGTCCGTGCAAGCGCTCTCTATCCAAAGTCCCATCGGCCTTTGATGTGGCCCTGTGGCCACATTCCTCTCTCAGAGCTCCAGACGCTGGTCCCAGCATCCTCCTGCTGCTGTTCTGAAACTGAGCTAATCCAGCTTTCCAGACAGTGTGCAGCACCACGCAAGCCAACGCACCTAATACGATATTGCTGCCCGTGAGGCAGACGATGGTTAAACTCAGTTGTGCTGCTCCATGTTTCCCTCCCATTTCAACGTCCACATCGAAGGTCATTTCCCTTGTTTCCTCTCTGCGTCTTTTCAAACTACTCTGTGGTCATTATTACTCATTCCCCTCAAGAGTAGAGTCCTGAGCTTCCCTGGTGGCTCAGTGGTTGAGAGTCTGCCTGCCGATGCGGGTTCGTGTCCCGGTCCGGGAAGATCCCACATGCCGTGGAGCGGCTGCGCCCGTGAGCCATGGCCGCTGAGCCTGCGCGTCCGGAGCCTGTGCTCCGCAATGGGAGAGGCCACAACAGTGAGAGGCCCGCGTACCGCAAAAAAAAAAAAAAAAAAAAAAAGAGTACAGTCCTGTGAGTGGCCTCATCACCCAGCCAGGTGTGGGACTGAGAGGCAGGCCCTGGAGCCAGAATGCCTGCCTTCAAGCCCTGGCTCTGGCACTCGTAAAAGGATGACCTCGGGTGGATTATTTCACTTCATTCTGATTTGGTTTCTTTACCTTTTAAATATTCATGATCCCAATACTGACGTGATGGGGTTATTGAGCGGATCAAATAGAATATCTGTGCTCGAAAGATAAGATGCAACAATTCAGGTTGCTCTTTTTTTTTAAATTTATTTATTTATTTATTTATTTATTTATTTATTTATTTATTTTTGGCTGCATTGGGTCTTTGTTGCTGCATGTGGGCTTTCTATAGTTGCGGCGAGTGGGGGGCTACTCTTCATTGCGGTGCGTGGGCTTCTCACTGCAGTGGCTTCTCTTGTTGTGGAGCACGGGCCCTAGGTGCACGCGGGCTTCAGTAGTTGTGGCTCACGGGCTCTAGAGAGCAGGCTCAGTAGTGGCGCACGGGCTTAGTTGCTCCGCGGCATGTGGGATCTTCCCAGACTAGGGATTGAATGCGTGTCCCCTGCACTGGCAGGCGGATTCTTTTTTTTTTTTTTTTTTTTTTTTTTTTGCGTTACGCGGGCCTCTCACTGTTGTGGCCTCTCCCATTGCGGAGCACAGGCTCCGGACGCGCAGGCTCAGCGGCCATGGTTCATGGGGCCAGCCGCTCCACGGCATGTGGGATCTTCCCGGACCGGGGCACGAACCTGTGTCCCCTGCATTGGCAGGCGGACTCTCAACCACTGTGCCACCAGGGAAGCCCGGGCAGGCGTATTCTTAACCACTATGCCACCAGGGAAGTCTGAGGTCGCTCTTTTAATTTTTGATTCAGCTAATACTATTTGAGGACCCCTATGTGTCAGGCATCGTGTTAAGTGCTGGAAACAAGACAGGGAAGAAACTGGACTGAATCCTTGCCTTTCAAGAGATAAGGGGGGAAAAAACAGGCAAAAACATGAAGAATTACTTCTGAGTTTCAGGAAGTTCCATGTTGGAAACACGAGGGGCTGAAATAAAGGGCAGCGCGGCTGGTTGAGTGGACAGGGCTGGCCTCTCTGAAGAGCCAGATGAACGAGGAGGGTGCCGCCGGAAGGGAAAGGGAGAAGGGTTTTCCGAGCAGGAAGCCGCGACCTGGGTAGACGCAGGAAGGACCGTGGGGAGACGGAGGATCTGAAGGAGTACAGGGACTGGGGCTGGTGAGCTAGGAGCAGCGGCGTAGACGACCAGGTGTCGACACTTTCAGAAAAGCACTTTGGCTGATGTGCGGGGAACGAGCCGAGAGGGGCAAAAGTGGAGGCAGGGAGACCAGGTAGGGAACACACTTCAAGGCAGGATGTGCAGAACCTGGTGATGAAGCACACACAGGGAAGATGGGAAGGGATTCAACACGACCTAGATTCCCTACTGAGGCAGGAAGACTGGGGAGGAGATGGCGGGGGGGCAGGACGGAAGGAAGCGGGACATTTCATTTCGACGCGTCCAGACTGAGATGCAGATTACCCGTCCTAAGGTGGCATGGAGTCTCGGGATAAAGGAGATGTTTACATCCATAGGGATGTCCCAGAGGAGACGGGGAGGAGGAGGGTCAGGGCTGGGTTGGGTAAAGAAGGCTGAACAGCAAAGCAGACCCAGAAGACATGACCGGGGAAGTGAAGGAAACCAGCCAGGAGAAGGTTCTGTCTTCGAGTCAACAGAAGAGGGTAGCTCGCTGTCTTCTGCTGCTAGGAGGTCAAGTCATTCCAGGACAGAGGGGTGTTGCCATCGTTGGCCTTGGTAAGAACAAAGCCCAGAGTGGCAGGTGGAGGAGGACCGGGGACGCTTGCGAGAAGCTCCCCTGGAGAGAGGCAGGGAACCAGAGTGGTGCCTTGAGACAGATGCATGCTCCAGGAAGGGTATCTTTTCTTTTTTTCTTTTTTGTTAATTGAAGTACAGTTAATGTAGAATGCTGTGTTAGTTTCAGGTGTACAGAAAAATGATTCCGTTATATGTATTCTTTTTCATTTCTTTTCCATTACAGTTTATTACAAGATATTGAACACAGTTCCCTGTGCTACATGGTAGGTCCTTGTTGATTATCTATTTTATACATAGTAGTGTATATATGCTAATCTCAAACTCCTAACTTATCCCCCCCTCCACTTTCCCCTTAGGTAACCATAAGTTTGTGTTCTATGTCTGTGAGTCTGTTTCTGTTTTGTTCATTTGTATCACTTTTTTAGATTCCACATACAAATGACATCATATGATGTTTGTCTCTGTGTGACATACTTCACTTAGTATGATCATCTCTAGGTCCACCCATGTTGCTGCAAATGGCATTATTTCATTCTTTTTTATGGCTGAGTAGTATTCCACTGTACATATATATATGCCACATCTTCTTTATCCATTCATCTATCAATGGACACTTAGGTGGCTTCCATGTCTTGGCTATTGCGAATAGTGCTGCTATGAACAACGGGTGCATGTATCTTTTCGAATTAGAGTTTTCTCCAGATATATGCCCAGGAGTGGGATTGCAGGATCATATGGCAACTCTATTTTTAGTTTTTTAAGGAACCTCCATACTGTTCTCCATAGTAGCTACACCAGTTTACATTCCCACCAACAGTGTAGGAGGGTTCCTTGAGAAAGGATATCTTTTAAATGGGACAGGTTTGTACGGTGATGGAAATAGTCCAGGAGAGAACAGATGAATGGTATCATACGGGGAATTCTAGGAGAGATGCTCGTGAGAAGGCAGAGGGGGTGGGAGCAGAAGGAGGGTGGAGGCTTAGGCCATAGACCAAAAGATGGGCAACTCGCATGGCAACAGAGAGAACATCTTAGTTTTCTGTTGCTGTGGACAAAGAGCCACAAAGTAAGCCCTTAAAACCACACAAGTCATTATCTCATGGTTCTCTAGGCTGCAAATTGGGCAGGAGTCACCTGGGCTCTCTGTTCAAGGTCTCCCAAGGCTGAGACCAAGCTGTCAGCAAGGGCTGTGCTCTCCTGGGGAGCTTGATGTGCTCTTCCAGGCTCATTCAGGTTGGAAGAGAAAGGAGACACTGTTGCTTGTGGTTGTAGGACTGAGGTCACCATTTTCTTACTGGCTGTTGGCCTGGGGTTGCTCTCAGCTCCTAAGACCCACTCAGCACATGGCCCCTTTAACTTCAGAGTCAGCACAAGGCATGTCCCTCATGTAGGAATGTCTCTGACCTCAGCAAGGACCTGTCCCTTTGAAGGGGTCCCCTGATTGGGTCAGGCCCATGGAGATAATCTTCCTTTTGACTGACTCAAATTCAACTGCGCAGTAGTCTAATCATGGGAGTGACATCCATCCTATACACAGGCTTGGTCCACACTTAAGGGGATTGTACAGGGCATGTACACCAGGGCCAGGAACTTTGGAATTCTGCTCATCGGGGAAAGAGGGAAAAGATGCAGATGGGCAGAGGCACGTTGTGGGAGCAGAGTGGGGAAGACAAGAGATTCTGCAGCTTGCAGTGTTTATTTCTCAGTGCAAAATACGGCAAGTTCATCTGCGGAGAAAGCTGGAGGAGAGAGCATGGGAGGCTTGAAGAATGAAGACAGGAGATGAAGGAACTGAAAGGCCAGGCTGGAAGAGGAGGCTGGAGTTGGTGCTGAGTTGGAGGCGCAAGTGGGCACTGGCAACCAGGGAGAGCGGAGCATGGCAGTCGGCGGGCAGCGCTTCACTCCAGCCGGGCTTTGCCAAAAGGGAGGAAAAGACATTCCGGGAGCAGTAGTGGGGTAAGAGGGGCCCAAAGACACCTCCTATAATTCCCAGCAATAGTGCAGCTGCAGGGAGGTACAAGCCAGAGGGCAGCCATGGGAAGGCACAGGTGTATGAACCCTGAGGGCTCAGAGTAACCAGAGAACCTGTTCTTAGCGCTTGATGCAAAAGCAGCAGCCCTTCCTGGATCCAAGGAGACTCCCGCCTTCCTGATTGCAACACGAATACTTATAATAAACTGGAAGGAACTTGAGCGGGTCTCTGTTCCCTAAAACCTGAAAGACCACTCACGCCACCCATGCCAGGCTCTGCATCAAGTACAGAGGGGATGGGGGCACATCCTTCCTTGGATCTCTGGTCATTCCTCAGAGGATTCCACAGCCTCATGCAAACTGACCAGAAGGTCGTCACCACACAGACTCAGATGGACCACAAAGGGGACAGAAGCCAAGTGAGTATCCTTGGCAAAAAGTTTTCAAAAGAGGCGTGAAAGTTAAAAATGAGATGTCAGCATAGTGAATCTGTGCCCCCACAGAGGGACATCCTAATGGTGCTGGCGGCCAGGACAACCTCAAATGGCCTTCTGAGCAGCACTCTGATCTGCCTCCGTTCTCAGTAGCCTCAGCTCCAGAAATAACACTATAGCAACCTATATTTATACTACATTTATCGCTCACGCTGGAACACACCAGTGTCCTCCATAATCTTACTTTGCCCCTGCTTTGATGGCCCTTCCACGAGCCCATCTCTGCTGCGCAGACCCCTGCTCCCCCTTCCCACTTCTGAGAAGTCTCAGGGAGAGCACCACCCCCTCCAAACTTCCCAAGAGAGCCCATAGCTCCGCCCAGTAACCTCTGCCACTTCCCACCTGCACCCATCAGGACATCTGCGCAAGGAGCAGCTAGAAAGTATCTCACAAGCAGAGGCAAGATATATAAACTTTGCCTTTTTAACCCTTAATAAATGTTGATTGCCATTTGAGAGATCTGTTCAAATTCTATCTCCTGCACAGAGTGTGCATGTGGATAGGACCATGAAGAAGATAGGCTCAGTCCTGCTCTGGGGAAACTTATAGGTCTAAGTTTATTGTAGTTCACTTTGATTTAGCAAAAATGTATTATGTTCCTTGTTCCAAAATAAATTCTAGTAAATAAAGACTAAAACAGTAAAAAATGAAGTCTTAGAAGTATGAAAAGGGGAATATTTTAATAAACTAAGCCAGAACACTTTTCAAAGCAAGACCTCAAGTCCAGAAGTGATGAAAAACTGAAAACTTTGACAACCTAAAGAATTAGAATGTTCTGCATGGTGACAAAAAAATATGCCATAAGCAAAATTCAAAGATAGTTGAGAAACTGGAAGAAAGATTGAACCCACATATGTTAGACAAAAGATGAATTTCCTTAATGCATAAAGAGCCTCTATGGTCAAGAAAAGGAAAAACAACAGAAGAGAATAATAGGGGACATAAATGAGTAGTTCACGGGGAAAAAGTTAGAAATGGCTCTTAAAACATATGAAAATATGTTTACTGCATTATGAAGAAAGAAACACAAATTATGACAACCTGAAAAGGATATTGTAAGACAGGAAAGTTAGAGGCAAGTCTCTCTCTTTCACATATATGCAAAAATCTTAAATAAAATATTAGCAAATTAAAGCCACTGATATGTAAAAAGAATGATACATCAAGATCAAGTGAAGTTTATTGCAGGAATTCAAGGGTGGTTTAACATGTAGTACACCAATCTATGAAATATACAACATTAACAGGGAAAAAAGAAAAAATAACACAAACATCTTGAAAGATATAAAAATAATCTGACAAGTGCTATAAAAAAATCCAGAGCAAATTTCATTCTCAATGGTATAACAGTACAAGCATTCCCTCTGAGGATCAGGAATGAGGGGAATGTGCCCCCTCCAACCACTTTTATCCAACATGATACTAGAGGCCCAACTCAATAAAAGAAGGCAAGGAAAAAAATTAACACAGAGAAGTATTAAACAGACAGAAATCCTTAATTACATAGAGATAACATGATTATGTAGATAGAAAACCCCAAAGAATCTAACAACTATTAAAATTAATAAGTTGAAAGAGCAAGGTGTCTGGGTGTTAGGAGAACAGGATACAAAATGTAATTGTATTTCTATTTATTAGCAAAAAACAAATAGGAAACAAAAATTTTTTAATTATGTTTATTTATAACAGCACCCCCAAAAAACCCTAGGAATAAATCTAACAAAAGTGTGCTAGACCTCTGGGCTAAAAACTTTAATATTATTGAAATAAGAGGAGAGGCACTGAGAAAACCATAATTCAAAAAGAATCGTGCTCCACAATGCTCACTGCAGCACTGTTTACAATAGCCAGGACGTGGAAGCAACCTAAGTGTCCATCGACAGACGACTGGATAAAGAAGATGTGGCACATATATACAATGGACTATTACTCAGGCATAAAAAGAAACGAAATTGAGTTATTTGTAGTGAGGTGGATGGACCTAGAGTCTGTCATACAGAGTGAAGTAAGTCAGAAAGAGAAAAACAAATACCGTATGCTAAGGCATATATATGGAATCTAAAAAAAAAACTGGTTCTGGACTTCCCTGGTGGCACAGTGGTTAAGAATCCGCTTGCCATTGCAGGAGACACGGGTTTGAGTCCTGGTCTGGGAAGATCCCACATGCCGTGGAGCAACTAAGCCCGTGCGCCACAACTACTGAGCCTGTGCTCTAGAGCCCATGAGCCACAGCTACTGAACCTGCATGCTGCAACTACTGAAGCCCACGTGCCTAGAGCCCGTGCTCCACAACAAGAGTAGCCACCACAATGAGAAGCCCGCACACCACAACAAAGAGTAGCCCCCGCTCGCCACAACTAGAGAAAGCCGATGCGCAGCAACAAACCCAACGCTGCCAAAAGTAAATTAATTAATTAATTATTTTTTAAAAAAGTGGTTCTGAAGAACCTAGGGGAAGAACAGGAATAAAGACGCAGATGTAGAGAATGGACTTGAGGACATGGGGAGGCGGAAGGGTAAGCTGGACGAAGTGAGAGAATAGCATTGACATATATACACTACTAAATGTAAAATAGATAGCTAGTGGGAAGCAGCTACATAGCACAGGGAGATCAGCTCAGTGCTTTGTGACCACCTAGAGGGGTGGGATAGGGAGGATGGGTGGGAGGGAGACACAAGAGGGAAGAGATATGGGGATATACGTATACATATAGCTGATTCACCTTGTTATACAGCAGAAACTAACACACCTTTGTAAAGCAATTATACTCCAATAAAGACATTTAAAAAAAATTTTTTTAAGTAGCAAGAGGGAGGGGATATGGGGATATATGTATACATATAGCTGATTCAGTTTGTTATACAGCAGAAACTAACACAACATTGTAAAGCAATTATAGTCCAATAAAAATATTAAAAAACATTTTTTTGAAGTAGAGACAAATAAATGGAGAGATATACTATGTTCATGGAGTAGAATACCTTATATTGTAAAGATGTAATTCTCCCCAAATTGACCCACATATTCATCACCATCCCATCAGTATTCCAGAAAAATTTCAGGAAGACTTTTTGTGGAAACTGACAAGTTGATTCTAAAATTCATACGGAAATTCAAGGCAATCTTAAAGGATAAAGCTGGAGGAATTACACTACCAGACATCAATACTCATCCTAAGTTAAAAAATTAAGACAGTGTGATAACTAATGAAAGGATGGGCAAGCTAACCAGTGGAAATGAATAGAGTCCAGAAACAGAGCATCACCTCATGTATGACGAATGTGATCCAACAATGTAGTGGGGGAAAGGATGGTCTTTCAATCAAAGGGATTGGGTAAAATGGACATCCATGGTGGGGAAAACATTTCTGGACCCCTTATCTCACACAATACACAGGAATCAATCCCAGATGGATAGGGTCTTAACGGTAAAAAAATAAATAAAGATTTTAGAGGAAAACTTAGACAACATCTTAATGACCTTAAAAGAAGCAAAAAAAAAAGTCACAAACAGAAAATAATTCCATTATTCATAATGCATTCATAACGCATAATACAGTAATAATATTAGACTAAGGGCTATTCATGAAAATACGCCATTTAAGAGAGTGAAAATACGACCCATAGGGCGGGAAAAGGTATTGATAATACACATATCCAACAAAGAATTCATATCGAGAGAATATAAAGAATTCCTACAAATTAGTAAGAAAAAGACAATGAATGCAATTTACAATGAGCAAAGGACTTAGGCTTTTCACAAAAGAGAATCCCCTAATGGCTAATGAACGAAGAGAAATGTGTTCAACATCATTAGTTATCAGGGAGAAGTTAGAACCACTACGGGAGATCTTGGTTTGTGCCATGCACTATGCTAAACACTACTTTTGCACTGAGATTTTTGTTTATAGCAAAAAAGAAAAAACAAACCACCACTACAAGAAACCACTAGACGACTATCAGAATGGCCAAAGCGAAACAGTTGGAACGTGGCAGGTGTTGGTGAAGCTGTGGAGCCACTGGAACCCCCATACGTGCTGCTGCTGGCGTGTCTGAGTAAAATTACTTTGCAAAATTGTTTGGTGCACCCTATGACCCACCTGGGTCACTCCTGGGCATGTGCTCAACAGAAATGCTTCCTATGTCTACCCAAAGACATGTACAAGAACGTTCCTAGCAGCTCTTTTCATGATAGCCCCAAACTGGAAGTTATTCCAATGCCCAGCAACGATAGAACGGCTGAACACACTGCACTTTGGCACAAAGAAATTCTACTCAGCTGTGAGTGGTTCTACTCAGAGAACCACAACAACATGCGGTAAGATGGATGAACCTTCACAATGTGTGAAGGAGGCCAGACAAGAGGAGTACATACTGCGAGGTTCCACTGACACAAGGTACAAAACAGGCCAACCACGGGGCCAGTGTATCAATCCCGGGAGTGACAGTAAGGGAGACACGTCCTCTGTCTTGATCTGGGTCCTGGTCACATAGGTGTGTTCGCTTTGTGAAAATTCGTGGAACTGTACGCTTAAGATATGTACATTTTTGGGCTTCCCTGGTGGCGCAGTGGTTGAGAGTCCGCCTGCCGATGCAGGGGACACGGGTTCGTGCCCCGGTCTGGGAAGATCCCACATGCCGCGGAGCGCCTGGGCCCGTGAGCCATGGCCGCTGAGCCTGCACGTCCGGAGCCTGTGCTCCGCAACGGGAGAGGCCACAACAGTGGGAGGCCCGCGTACCGCAAAAAGAAAAAAAAAATAAGATATGTACATTTTTTTGTACAGTGTACCTCAATTAAAAGGTGTTTTTTTTTTTAAAGTCAGTTCTGCTTTTACGGGCAGGTGTTTAGTGCCAGCTGCCCAGGTAGCAACGGCACAGCCCGTATCCTCTTCTCTAGGGAAGCAGGGCCAATAGGTCAAACTTACATACAGGTGTTTCAGCGAGATTTCATTGTCAAAGAGTTTCACAAACCCATATTTCTTTTTTTTTTTTTTTTTTTTTTTGCGGTACGCGGGCCTCTCACTGTTGTGGCCTCTCCCGTTGCGGAGCACAGGCTCTGGATGCGCAGGCTCAGCGGCCATGGCTCACGGGCCCAGCCGCTCCGCGGCATATGGGATCCTCCCAGACCGGGGCACGAACCCGTATCCCCTGCATCAGCAGGCGGACTCTCAACCACTGCGCCACCAGGGAGGCCCACAAACCCATATTTCTTGATGCAATTTTACCCTAAGCAAATTTCACTGAACTCTGTTCAAATCAAGAACTGTTTGAGGACTTCCGGGTAAGATGGCGGAAGAGTAAGACGCGGAGATCACCTTCCTCCCCACGGATACACCAGAAATACAGCTACACGTGGAACAACTCCTACAGAACACCTACTGAACGCTGGCAGAAGACCCCAGACCTCCCAAAAGGCAAGAAACTCCTCACATACCTGGGTAGGGCAAAGCGGAGAGATTCACGCACAGAGGATCGGTGCCGAGCGGCACTCACCAGCCCGAGAGGCTTGTCTGCTCGCCCGCCGGGGCGGGCAGCGCTGGAAGCTGAGGCTCGGGCTTCGGTCAGAGCGCAGGGAGAGGACTGGGGCTGGCGGCGAGAACTCAGCCTGAAGGGGGCTAATGTGCCACAGCTAGCCGGGAGGGAGTCCGGGAAAACTCTGGAGCTGCCGAAGAGGCAAGAGACTCTTTCTTCCCTCTTGGTTTCCTGGTGCGCGAGGAGAGGGGATTAAGAGCGCTGCTTAAAGGGGCTCCAGAGACGGGCGCGAGTCGTGACTGAAAGCGCGGAGCCCAGTGACGGGCGTGGGACGCTGGGGCTGCTGCTGCCGCCGCCAAGAAGCCTGTGTGCGAGCGCAGGTCACTGTCCACACCGCCCTTCCGGGAGCCTGTGCAGCCCACCACTGCCGGGGTCCCGGAATCCAGGGGCGGCTTCCCTGGGAGAACGCACGGCGCGCCTCGGGCTGGTGCAACGTCACGCCGACCTCTGCCGCTGCAGGCTCGCCCCGCACTCCGTGCCCCTCCCTCCCGCGCGGCCTGAGTGAGCCAGAGACCCCGAAGAGGCTGCTCCTTTAACCCTTTCCTGTCTGAGCGAAGAACAGACGCCCTCTGGCGACCTACACGCAGAGGCGGGGCCAAATCCAAAGCTGAGACCCAGGAGCTGTGAGAACAAAGAAGAGAAAGGGACACCTCTCCCAGCAGCCTCAGAAGCAGCGGATTAAAGCTCCACAGTCAACTTGATGTACCCTGCATCTGTGGAATACATGAATAGACAACAAATCATCCCAAATTGAGGAGCCAGGAGTCAGTGCTGTGCCTCTGAGGTGGGAGAGCCAACTTCAGGACACTGGTCCACAAGAGACCTCCCAGCTCCACATAATATCAAACGGCGAAAATCTTCCAGAGATCTCCATCTCAACACCAGCACCCAGCTTCACTCAACGACCAGCAAGCTACAGTGCTGGACACCCTATGCCAAACAACTAGCAAGACAGGAACACAATGCCACCCATTAGCAGACAGGTGGCCTAAAATCATAAAAAGTCCGCAGACACCCCAAAACACACCACCAGACGTGGACCTGCCCACCAGAAAAACAAGATCCAGCCTCATCCACCAGAACACAGGCACTAGTCCCCTCCACCAGGAAGCCTACACAACCCACTAAACCAACCTTAGCCACTGGGGACAGACACCAAAAACAACGGGAACTACGAACCTGCAACCTGCAAAAAGGAGACCCCAAACACAGTAACATAAGCAAAATGAGAAGACAGAAAAACACACAGCAGGAGAAGGAGCAAGATAAAAACCCACCAGACCTAACAAATGAAGAGGTAATAGGCAGTCTACCTGAAAAAGAATTCAGAATAATGATGGTAAAGATGATCCAAGATTCTATTTCCAAGATCCAAAATCTTGGAAATAGAATAGACAAAATGCAAGAAACAGTTAACAAGGACCTAGAAGAACTAAAGATGAATCAAGCATCGATTAAAAACACAATAAATGAAATAAAAAATACTCTAGATGGGATCAATAGCAAAATAACTGAGACAGAAGAACGGATAAGTGAGGTGGAAGATAAAATAGTGGAAATAACTGATGCAGAGCAAAATAAAGAAAAAAGAATGAAAAGAACAGAGGACAGTCTCGGAGACCTCTGGGACAACATTAAATGCACCAACATTCGAATTATAGGGGTTCCAGAAGAAGAAGAGAAAAAGAAAGGGACTGAGAAAATATTTGAAGAGATTATAGTTGAAAACTTCCCTAATATGGGAAAGGAAATAGTTAATCAAGTCCAGGAGGCACAGAGAGTCCCATACAGAATAAATCCAAGGAGAAATACGCCAAGACACATATTAATCAAACTGTCAAAAATTAAACACAAAGAAATCATATTAAAAGCAGCAAGGCAAAAACAACAAATAACACACAAGGGAATCCCCATCAGGATAACAGCTGATCTCTCAGCAGAAACTCTACAAGCCAGAAGGGAGTGGCAGGACATAATTAAAGTGATGAAGGAGAAAAACCTGCAACCAAGACTACTCTACCCAGCAAGGATCTCATTCAGATTTGATGGAGAAATTAAAAGGTTTACAGGCAAGCAAAAGCTGAGAGAGTTCAGCACCACCAAACCAGCTTTACAACAAATGCTAAAGGAACTTCTCTAGGCAAGAAACACAACAGAAGGAAAAGACCTACAATAACGAACCCAAAACAATTAAGAAAATGGGAATAGGAACATACATATCGATAATTACCTTAAATGTAAATGGACTAAATGCTCCCACCAAAAGACACAGATTGGCTGAATGGATACAAAAACAAGACCCATATATATGCTGTCTACAAGAGACCCACTTCAGACCTAGAGACACATACAGACTGAAAGTAAGGGGATGGAAAAAGATATTCCATGCAAATGGAAACCAAAAGAAAGCTGGAGTAGCAATTCTCATATCAGACAAAATAGACTTTAAAATAAAGACTACTAGAAGAGACAAAGAAGGACACTACATAATGATCAAGGGATCGATCCAAGAAGAAGATATAACAATTGTAAATATTTATGCACCCAACATAGGAGCACCTCAATACATAAGGCAAATACTAACAGCCATAAAAGGGGAAATCGACAGTAACACAATCATAGTAGGGGACTTTAACACCCCACTTTCACCAATGGACAGATCATCCAAAATGAAGATAAATAAGGAAACACAAACTTTAAATGATACATTAAACAAGATGGACTTAATTGATATTTATAGGACATTCCATCCAAAAACAACAGAATACACATTTTTCTCAAGTGCTCATGGAACATTCTCCAGGATAGATCATATCTTGGGTCACAAATCAAGCCTTGGTAAATTTAAGAAAATTGAAATTGTATCAAGTATCTTTTCCGACCACAATGCTATGAGGCTAGATATCAATTACAGGAAAAGAGCTATAAAAAATACAAACACATGGAGGCTAAACAATACACTACTTAATAACGAAGTGATCACTGAAGAAATCAAAGAGGAAATTAAAAAATACCTAGAAACAAATGACAATGGAGACACGACGAACCAAAACCTATGGGATGCAGCAAAAGCAGTTCTAAGAGGGAAGTTTATAGCAATACAAGCCCACCTTAAGAAACAGGAAACAGGGCTTCCCTGGTGGCGCAGTGGTTGAGAGTCCGCCTGCCGATGCAGGGGACACGGGTTCGTGCCCCGGTCTGGGAAGATCCCACATGCCGCAGAGCGGCTAGGCCCGTGAGCCATGGCTGCTGGGCCTGCATGTCCAGAGCCTGTGCTCCGCAACGGGAGAGGCCACAGCAGTGAGAAGCCCACGTAATGCAAAAAAAAAAAAAAAAAAAGAAACAGGAAACATTCGAATAAACAACCTAACCTTGCACCTAAAGCAATTAGAGAAAGAAGAACAAAAACATCCCAAAGTTAGCAGAAGGAAAGAAATCATAAAAATCAGATCAGAAATAAATGAAAAAGAAATGAAGGAAACGATAGCAAAGATCAATAAAACTAAAAGCTGGTTCTTTGAGAAGATAAACAAAATTGATAAACCATTAGCCAGACTCATCAAGAAAAAAAGGGAGAAGACTCAAATCAATAGAATTAGAAATGAAAAAGGAGAAGTAACAACTGACACTGCAGAAATACAAAAGATCATGAGAGATTACTATAAGCAACTCTATGCCAATAAAATGGACAACCTGGAAGAAATGGACAAATTCTTAGAAATGCACAACCTGCCAAGACTGAATCAGGAAGAAATAGAACATATGAACAGACCAATCACAAGCACTGAAATTGAAACTGTGATAAAAAATCTTCCAACAAACAAAAGCCCAGGACCAGATGGCTTCACAGGCGAATTCTATCAAGCATTTAGAGAAGAGCTAACACCTATCCTTCTCAAACTCTTCCAAAATATAGCAGAGGGAGGAACACTCCCAAACTCATTCTACGAGGCCACCATCACCTTGATACCAAAACCAGACAAGGATGTCACAAAGAAAGAAAACTACAGGCCAATATCACTGATGAACATAGATGCAAAAATCCTCAACAAAATACTAGCAAACAGAATCCAACAGCACATTAAAAGGATCATACACCATGATCAAGTGGGGTTTATTCCAGGAATGCAAGGATTCTTCAATATACGCAAATCAATCAACGTGATACACCATATTAACAAATTGAAGGAGAAAAACCATATGATCATCTCAATAGATGCAGAGAAAGCTTTCGACAAAATTCAACACCCATTTATGATAAAAACCCTGCAGAAAGTAGGCATAGAGGGAACTTTCCTCAACATAATAAAGGCCATATATGACAAACCCACAGCCAGCATCGTCCTCAATGGTGAAAAACTGAAACCATTTCCACTAAGATCAGGAACAAGACAAGGTTGCCCACTCTCACCACTCTTGTTCAACATAGTTTTGGAAGTTTTAGCCACAGCAATCAGAGAAGAAAAGGAAATAAAAGGAATCCAAATCGGAAAAGAAGAAGTAAAGCTGTCACTGTTTGCAGATGACATGATACTATACATAGAGAATCCTAAAGGTGCTACCAGAAAACTACTAGAGCTAATCAATGAATTTGGTAAAGTTGCAGGATACAAAATTAATGCACAGAAATCTCTGGCATTCCTATATACTAATGATGAAAAATCTGAAAGTGAAATCAAGGCAACACTCCCATTTACCACTGCAACAAAAAGAATAAAATATCTAGGAATAAACCTACCTAAGGAGACAAAAGACCTGTATGCAGAAAATTATAAGACACTGATGAAAGAAATTAAAGATGATACAAATAGATGGAGAGATGTACCATGTTCTTGGATTGGAAGAATCAACATTGTGAAAATGACTCTACTACCCAAAGCAATCTACAGATTCAATGCAATCCCTATCAAACTACCACTGGCATTTTTCACAGAACTAGAACAAAAAATTTCACAATTTGTATGGAAACACAAAAGACCCCGAATAGCCAAAGCAATCTTGAGAACGAAAAATGGAGCTGGAGGAATCAGGCTCCCTGACTTCAGACTATACTACAAAGCTACAGTAATCAAGACAGTATGGTACTGGCACAAAAACAGAAAGATAGATCAATGGAACAGGATAGAAAGCCCAGAGATAAACCCACGGACATATGGTCACCTTATCTTTGATAAAGGAGGCAGGAATGTACAGTGGAGAAAGGACAGTCTCTTCAATAAGTGGTGCTGGGAAAACTGGATAGGGACATGTAAAAGTATGAGATTAGATCACTCCCTAACACCATACACAAAAATAAGCTCAAAATGGATTAAAGACCTAAATGTAAGACCAGACACTATCAAACTCTTAGAGGAAAACATAGGCAGAATACTCTATGACATAAATCACAGCAAGATCCTTTTTGACCCACCTCCTAGAGAAATGGAAATAAAGACAAAAATAAACACATGGGACCTAATGAAACTTAAAAGCTTTTGCACAGCAAAGGAAACCATAAACAAGACCAAAAGACAACCCTCAGAATGGGAGAAAATATTTGCAAATGAAGCAACTGACAAAGGATTAATCTCTAAAATTTATAAGCAGCTCATGCAGCTCAATAACAAAAAAACAAACAACCCAATCCAAAAATGGGCAGAAGACCTAAATAGGCCTTTCTCCAAAGAAGATATACAGACTGCCAACAAACACATGAAAGGATGCTCAACATCTTTACTCATTAGAGAAATGCAAATCAAAACTACAATGAGATATCATCTCATACCAGTCAGAATGGCCATCATCAAAAAATCTAGAAACAATAAATGCTGGAGAGGGTGTGGAAAAAAGGGAACACTCTTGCACTGCTGGTGGGAATGTGAATTGGTACAGCCCCTACGGAGAACGGTATGGAGGTTCCTTAAAAAACTACAAATAGAACTACCATATGACCCAGCAATCCCACTACTGGGCATATACCCTGAGAAAACCATAATTCAAAAAGAGACATGTACCAAAATGTTCATAGCAGCCCTATTTACAATAGCCCGGAGATGGAAACAACCTAAGTGTCCATCATCGGATGAATGGGTAAAGAAGATGTGGCACATATATACAATGGAATATTACTCAGCCATAAAAAGAAATGAAATTGAGCTATTTGTAATGAGGTGGATGGACCTAGAGTCTGTCATACAGAGTGAAGTAAGTCAGAAAGAGAAAGACAAATACTGTATGCTGACACATATATATGGAATTTAAGAAAAAAAAATGTCATGAAGAACATAGGGGTAAGACAGGAATAAAGACACAGGCCTACTAGAGAATGGACTTGAGGATATGGGGAGGGGGAAGGGTAAGCTGTGACAAAGTGAAAGAGTGGCATGGACATATATACACTACCAAACGTGAGGTAGATAGCTAGTGGGAAGCAGCCACATAGCACAGGGAGATCAGCTCGGTGCTTTGTGACCGCCTGGAGGGGTGGGATAGGGAGGGTGGGAGGGAGACGCAAAAGGGAGGGGATATGGGAACATATGTATATGTATAACTGATTAAATTTGTTATAAAGCAAAAAAAAAAAAAAAAAAAAAAAAAGACACAAAACAACCAAACGCAATAAACCTTGTTTGGATCTGAGAAAATAAACAGCAATAAAAGACATTCTTAAGACAAAAAAAAAAAAAAAAAAAAAAAAAAAAAGAACTGTTTGAAACTTGGAAAAAAGTTTAGCGTGTATACTATTCAGACAAAAACAACAGAAGTAACATTTTCCCGGAGCAATATCTTATTGAAATCTACCATCATTTCATCGCAAAATATTTCATATTGTATTGCATAATATATTATATAATATTTCATATTTATATGTTGGTGAAGTAACAGAAAAGAGCCGATTGTTACCTTGGCACCCCTTTGGAAGGCATTCATGCAGGTACTGGCATGTATTAACCCACAGCCATCCGCAGGACAACCCACAGTGTAGGGTTACTATTAGCTCCATTTTACCGATGGAGAAGCTGAGTGGATAAACAGTTGGTTCACAATCACAAATCTCTTATATGAAGCTGATGGGACACAAAGCCAGGTGCCTGTTTCCTGCACTTGTGATTCTGTCTGGGAATGATTTTCCCCCATGAGTGTGAGTCTATGGGTCTTGGCGCTGTATCAGCATGCCTCTCCTGGGCCACAGTGGATTTCTTAGGGGTAGACACCTGATGGATGGGAACTGATCCATCTGCTGACCAGAATCCAGAATCTGATCTAAAAGCTACCAAGTAAGAGGGGTGGGATGGAGGTGCATGAAAGATAAGCAGGTGAGGGAAACCCAGGAGCACCTGAAATCTTACTGCTAGAGCCCCCGAATGCCCTGACTCTCTCTTTGTGAGACCTGGATTTCCAACTCTTCTTTTTTTCTTTAAATTTAATTTTTATTTTATATTGGAGTATAGTTGATTTACAATGTTGTGTCAGGTTTCAGGTGTACAGCAAAGTGATTCAGCTCTACATATACGTACATATATCCATTCTTTTTCAGATTCCTTTCCCATATAGGTTACCACAGAATACTGAATAGAGCTCTCTGTGCCACACAGCAGGTCCCCATCGATCATCCATCCCATATACAGCAGTGTGCATACGCCAATCCCAACCTCCCAATTTATCACTTCCCCCGATTGAGGAATTTTTTTTTTTTTTTTTTTTTTTTGGCCATGCGGGATCCTAGTTCCCTGACCAGGGATCGAACCCGTGCCCCCTGCAGTGGAAGAGCTCCGAGTCCTAACCACTGGACCACCAGGGAAGTTCCTGACTGGGGAGTTCCTGATTGGAGCAGGCCAGAGGGCAGGAGGAGCAGAAGTGGATTTCTGGGCTGAGTTTTAATGGAAGAAGAACAATTTGAAGCAAAACAGGGAAAGCTGGGGCCACTGTGTATTTCTGCCTGGCCTCCAGTCCCACATCTACCTACTTATATCATGTGACAACATAAATTGTTTCCTTTACCTTCATACCCCCGATCTTTCCTTTTTTCTTCACACATTACATTTTCAATTTACATTCTGTAAACCAGAACCAAGCACTGCAGACCAAGAAAAACAGATCTGCTTTGGTTCTCAAATACTAGAGGAAACATCATTTTCCCGGGACTTTTTGGTTTACATCTGCAGTGGTTTTCAGGACCAAACATAGAAGAGGATGTTTTCTATATTCTGGAGCTAGGCATACTCTAGTTACCACCTAGTTACCATTCCACATTATGAAAAAGGATTCAGCAAGACTCGTTAGGTAACCACCACACAGATACCAGTATTGCAGACAGCTGCAATCAGAGCCAGGGTAGTCTTTTCTGGTAGAGCCTCCTGCCAGAAGAGAGAGAATGCTGGCAGTTTCCTCATCCTCTGAGAAGTGTCAATGTCTGTTGCTCTACAGGGAAATACTCTGAGTGGGTTTCCCTGTAAGAAATAAGGGAAGCATGCAGTACATAGGTCCCTGAGATGCAATAAAACACCACAGGCAACAGAAAATAATGGTTTAGGGGGAGGATGTGTTGACGGACCTGAGTGTTAATTTTTTCATCCATTCAACAAATATTTATTGAGTATCTACTACGTTTCAGGCACTGTCTTAGGAAATGATGCTACAGAGGAAGATAAGATATATAGAGCCATCATAGCAAATCAGGATCCATTCCAAACAATACAAAGACCTAAGCAAAAGGCACAGAAACCATGAAATACTATAAGTATGGAAGAGTATTTTTTAAAATTAATCCCAGCTTTGAGGGGGTCTTTCTATGTATGATGTCATAAAAATTTTAAATGTTCACATTTTTTAAAAGAATGAAATAATACCATTTGCAGCAACATGGATGGACCTAGAGACTATCACACTAAGTAAAGCAAGTCCGACAGAGAAAGACAAATACCATGATATCACTGATATGTGGAATCTAAAACATGACACAAACGAACCCATTTATGAAACAGAAACAGACCCACAGACAAGGATAATAGACCCGTGGTTGCCAAGGAAGATGGGGGTGGGGGAGGGGAGGATTGGAAGTTTGAGGTTAGCAGATGCAAACCACTATATACAGAATGGACAAAAAACAGGGTCCCACTGTACAGCACAGGGAACTGTACTAAACATCCTGTGACAAACCATAATGGAAAAGAATATGAAAAAGAATACATATATATATGTATATATATCTGAATCACTTTCCAGTTCAGCAGAAACCAACACAACAATGTAAATCAACTACACTTCAATAAAATAAATTGGAAAAAAAGAAAGTCTCCTGGTTCAAAGCTCCTAAGGTTAAAAGGCTAATTGGAAACACCTGGATGTTTGATTCACCCAGATAAACTTTAGAGCCCCCAGATGGCCGTTTGGTCTCTCCTCCATCCCTTGCCTGAAATTTACTCAATGGCTTTTCACAAAATGGGAAGGAAAAACTAATCAGCCCTTCAGTTGGCATCAGTGAGAAATTTTTACTCCTTCCCTGGAGCAAATGGTATCTTTTTGCCTCACCTGCCAAAAGTAGATGGCAAAGGTGGGCAAGGAAGAGAGCCACCGTGGGCAGGACCCTTTCTCCATTGGCAATTAGATTTTATTAACTCCCTATATCTTATGGTTATAAATATGTCTTTATCATTACTCACACGTCTCTCATTGGATCAAAGCTTTCCCATGTAAGAGGACCACCATTACTATTATCCATAAATTTCTGTTAGAATGATGTTCTTCCACCTGGGAATTCCTCTTGCCCTGTCTGTTGAGTGTGCAAGTGGACTATTAAATCTAAAATTGCATACTTTATTTTTTTATTGGAGTAAAATTGCTTCACAATGTTGTGTTAGTTTCTGCTGTACAAGGAAGTGAATCAGCTATATGTATACCTATATCCCCTCCCTCTTGGACTTCCCTCCCACCTGCCCCCATCCCACCCATCTAGGTCAACACAGAGCACTGAGCTGAGCTCCCTGTGCTATACAGCAGGTTTCCACTAGCTATCTATTTTACACGTGGTAGTGCATATATGTCAATCCTAATCTCCCAATTCATCCAACCCTCCCCTTCCCCCTGCCCCATGTCCACATGTCCATTCTCCACGTCCACGTCTCTATTCCTGTCCTACAAATAGGTTCATCTGTACCATCTTTCCAGACACCACACATATGCATTAATATATGTTACTTATCTTTCTCCCTCCAGCCCACCCCACTCTGCATGACAAACTCTAGGTCCATCCACATCTCCACAAATGATCCGACTTCATTCCTTTTTATGGCTGGTAATATTCCATTGTATATATGTGTCTCATCTTCTTTATCCATTCATCTATAGTTGGACATTTAGGTTTTTTCCATGTCCTGGCTATTGTAAATAGTGCTGCAATGAACATTGGGGTACATGTGTCCTTTTGAATTATGGTTTTCTCAAGGTATATGCCCAGTAGTGGGATTGCTGGGTCATATGGTAGTTCTATTTTTAGTTTTTTAAGGAACCTCCATACTGTTCTCCATAGTGGCTGTATCAATTTATATTCCCACCAACACTGCAAAAGGGTTCCCTTTTCTCCACACCCTCTGCAGCATTTATTGTTTGTAGATTTTTTGATGGCCATTCTGACCTGCATGAGGTGATACCTCATTGTAGTTTTGATTTGTATTTCTCTAATAATTAGTGATGCTGACCACCTTTTCATGTGTCTCTTGAATCAGCTACATGTATACCTATATCCCCTCCCTCTTGGACTTGCCTCCCACCTGCCTGCCTCCCATTCATCTATGTCTTCTTTAGTGAAATATCTATTTAGGTCTTCTGCTCATGTTTTAATTGTGTTGTTTGTTTTTTTTGTTATTGAGCTCCATGAGCTGCTTGTATATTTTGAAGATTAATCTTTTGTCCGTTGCTTCATTTGTAAATATTTTCTCCCATTCTGAGGGTTGTCTTTTTCATCTTGTCTATGATTTCCTTTGCTGTGTAAAATCTTTTAAGTTTAATTGGGTCCCATTTGTTTATTTTTTGTTTTTATTTTCATTACTCTAGGAGGTGAGTCAAAGAAGATCTTGCTGTGGTTTATGTCAAAGAGTGTTTTTCCTATGTTTTCCTCTAAGAGTTTTATAGTGTCCAGTCTTACATTTGGGTCTTTAATCCACTTTGAGTTTATTTTTGTGTATGGTGTTAAGGAGTGTTCTAATTTCATTCTTTTACCAGTAGCTGTCCAGTTTTCCCAGCACCACTTATTGAAGAGGCTGCCTTTTCTCCATTGTATGTTCTTGCCTCCTTTGTCATAAATTAGGTGACCATATGTGCCTGGGTTTATCTCTGGGTTTTCTATCCTGTTCCATTGACTTATATTTCTGTTTTTGTGCCAGGACCATACTGTCTTGATTACGGTAGCTTTGTAGTATAGTTTGAAGTCAGGGAGCCTGATACCTCCAGCTCTGTTTTTCTTTCTCAAGATTGCTTTGGCTATTTGGCGTCTTTTCTGTTTCCATACGAATTGTAAAATTTTTTGTTCTAATTCTGTGAAGAATGCCATTGGTAGTTTGATAGGGATTGCACTGAGTCTGTAGATTGATTTGGGTAGTAGAGTCATTTTCACAATATTGATTTCTCCAATCCAAGAACATGGTATATTTCTCCATCTCTTTATGTCACCTTTGATTTCTTTTATCAGTGTTTTATAGTTTTCTGAGTACAAGTCTTTTGTCTCCTTAGGTAGGTTTATTCCTAGGTATTTTATTCCTTTTGTTGCAGTGGTAAATGGGAGTGTTTCCTTAATTTCTCTTTCTGATTTTTTGTTGTTGGTGTATAGGAATGCCAGAGATTTCTGTGCATTAATTTTGTATCCTGCAACCTTACCAAATTCACTGATTAGTTCTAGTAGTTTTCTAGAGGTATCTTTAGGATTTTCTATGTATAGTGTCATGTCATCTGCCAACAATGACAGTTTTACTTCTTCTTTTCCAATTTTTATTCCTTTTGTTTCTTTTTTCTTCTCTGATTGCCATGGCTAGGACTTCCAAAACTATGTTGAATAATAGTGGTGAGAGTGGACATCCTTGTCTTGCTCCTGATCTTAGAGGAAATGCTTTCAGTTTTTCACCATTGAGTATGATGTTTGCATGGGTTTGTCATATATGGCCTTTATTATATTGAGGTAGGTTCCCTCTATGCCCACTTTCTGGAGAGTTTTTACCATAAATGGGTGTTGAATTTTGTCAAAAGCTTTTTCTGCATCAATTGAGATAATCATATGGCTTTTATTCCTTAATTTCTTAATATGGTGTATCACATTGATTGATTTGCATATATTGAAGAATACTTGCATTCCTGGGATAAATCCCACTTGATCATGGTGTATGATCCTTTTAATGTGTTGTTGGATTGTGTTTGCTAGTATTTTGTTCAGGAATTTTGCATCTATGTTCATCAGTGATATGGGTTTGTAATTTTCTTCTTTTGTGATATTTTTGTCTGGTTTTGGTATCAGGGTGATGGTGGCTTCATAGAACAAATTTGGGAGTGTTCCTCCCTCTGCAATTTTTTGGCAGAGTTTGAGAAGGATGGGTGTTAGCTCTTCTCTAAATGTTTCATAGAATTCGCCTGTGAAGCCACCTGGTCCTAGACTTTTGTTTGTTGGAAGATTTTTAGTTACAGCTTCAATTTCATTATTTATGATAGGTCTGTTTACATTTTCTAATTCTTCCTGGTTCAGTCTTGGAAAATTGTACATTTCCAAGAATTTGTCCATTTCTTCGTGGTTGTCCATTTTATTGGCATATAGTTGTTTGTAGTAGTCTCATAATTCTTTGTATTTCTGCAGTGTCAGTTGTGATTTCTCCTTTTTCATTTATAATTTTATTGATTTGAGTCCTCTCCCTTTTTTTCTTGATAAGCCTGGCTAAAGGTTTATCAATTTTGTTTATCTTCTCAAAGAACCAACTTTTAGTTTTATTGATCTTTGCTATTGTTTTCTTCATTTCTATTTCATTTACTTCTGCTCTGATCTTTATGATTTCTTTCCTTCTACTGACTTTGGGTTTTCTTTGTTCTTTCTCTAGTTGCTTTAGGTATAAGGTTAGATTGTTTATTTGTGATTTTTCTTGTTCCTTGAGGTGAGACTGAATTGCTATAAACTTCCCTGTTAGAACTGCTTTTGCTGCGTCCCATAGGTTTTGGGTCACCGTGTTTTCATTGTCATTTGTTTCTATGTATTCTTTTATTTCTTCTTTGATTTCTTCGGGGATCTCTTGGTTATTTAGTAGTGCACTGTTTAGCTTCCATGTATCTGTGTTTTTTACAGTTTGTTTCCTGTAATTGATTTCCCATCTCATAGTGTTGTGGTCAGAAAAATGCTTGATACGATTTCAATTTTCTTAAATTTTCTGAGGCATGATTTGTGACCCAAGATGTGATCTATCCTGGGGAATGTTCTGTGTGCACTTGAGAAGAAAGTGTATTCTGCCACTTTTGGGTGGAATGTCCTATAAATATCTTTCTGGATCCTGCGAGATCTGTCTCTTTTCTTTTTAGCTTTTGACTTCTTTCTTTAACCTAAATTTTTCTGGTTTCATTTAGAAATAACAGACATCCATCACTATATAAGTTTAAGCATGATGGTTTGATTTACATATATTGTGAACTGATTACCATAATAGGTTCAGTTACCATCCATTTTCTGATATAGATACAATAAAAAGGAAAGAAAGAAAACGGAAAAAATTCTCTTCATGATGAGAACTCATAGGATTTACTTTCTTAACAAATTTCTACAAATCATACAGCAGCGTTAGCTGTATTCATCATGTTGTCCATTACATCCCTAGTACTTATGTACTTTATAACTGGATGTCTGTACCTTTTGACCACCTTCCTCCAATTTTCCCTTCCCCCACCCCCCACCTTTGCTAACCACAAGTCTGATCTCTTTTTCTATGAGTTAGGTTTTTTTTTTAAGATTCCATGTTAGTGAGATCATACAGTATTTTATTTTCTCTGTCTGACTTATTTCACTTAGCATAATACCATCAAGGTCCATCCATGTTGTCACAAATGTCTCTTTTCTAATAAATCTATTTTTCCAAAAGCTAATTTGAGTTGGTTTCTCTCACCGAAATGAAAAATAAAGAAAGAAAAAGACCATCAGGACCAGATGCTAATCCTCTACTTGTCCACAGCATAAACAAGAAGTGTGTGTGCGCACACATCTGTGTGTTCCTGGACAGATTTCCACCGTCCCTCTGTGAATGTCACAGAGCCACATTGTCAGTTTTCTCTCACATTCTCCACCCTATTTTTCCAACAGTCCTGACTGACATTTCCAGTTGTTACAGGAGGCATTAATTTACACTAACAAGACAAAACTGCAGGTGTCCAACCAAAGAACTCACTCACAGCTTGGCTGAGAAATAACCTGCTTAGACTGGCTGCACTGGCAGAGTGGGAGCCCTGGGAATACTTGCCGCACCTTCTGCTAGATCCGCTTTCTCACTCCTCGGCCTCACTTAGCCCCTTTGGCCAACTGGGACTAAGGAGTATTCATGCTGGGAATTTTGTTCTGAAGAACTCACAGGAATTAGAAGGAAAAAAAAATCACATTATCAGGAGAATTCCAGACCCACACTTTGACCTGCAGGTGTGCAGCAGGACAGAGCCTTTTCCCTAGGAGCACATCCTTGAGTTGGGACAGCCAGGAGAAGGCTGTTAGAGGGCCACCCAGTGGTGTGGAGTTCCTTGCTGGCCAGCCTGCCATAGCGTCATCCAGCTCACATTTGCCAGTGTTAGATGTGGGCTTCTGTACAACTCTCTCATGTAAAATATTGTGAACACCTTCCCCATGTCTTGAAAATTCCCCACGTTGTGAATCCTACACTCATAGCGTAGACTCTTACAAACAACCAGAAAAACTACATTTCCCAGCATACTTTGCTGCTAGGATGCAGCCATGTGACTCAGAGGCCACCAATCAGACACCCCATTACAGACTGGTTCAGAGAACAGTCACAGAAGGACTGTTGCAGGACCCTCTTACTGGGGCACAGTTGCAGCAACCCAGTCTCAGAGGGCAATGTGATTCTGAGGTTGGCAGCTGTGGTGCCAACTTCTGGTTGTAGCCTGCTCCCAAGGCCCCTCCAAGAATAAATAAATAAATCCCCTGAACTAGCAGCAGGGGACTTTGTGGTTTGCAACTAAGAACCCAGGCCAATTCCCCAGGTCTGTGCTGAGCCTTTAGAAAGACTTTAGAAAGACTAGGGCTTCTTGTCCCTGCTCCCCGTCTTCAGTAGCTTCTACGATTTTTATTCAGAGTGTGGGGTTGCCTACCTTACTCTGCTTCCCTGGTTATGTCTTTTGATTTCCTTTTTCCTTTTCCACAATTCAGATGAAACCTAAGTCAGTTATTAAGCCTGGACGGAAGGTGTGGAAAACACAGGGGTGTGGATGTGCACGTTGGAACCCTGCTGCAAATCACCAGCATTCGCTCTGGAAGTATCTGCTGTGATCAGGGAAATAACCCACAGAACAGGGAAAGAGGGCTGGTATCTCCAGATTCCATATTAATTTCCATAGTTAAATGTGAGACGAAGGCCCTCAATTTATTTGAGAGGGGTGGAGGGTACGTACATAAAAATACAATTGTGGAAATGAATGAGGAGATTTGTATCTTCCTCTTTGGTTCTTTTTATTGTCTTCTCATGATTATATTTCTTTCCTGTTTTCTAAACATCCTAAACAAGATGTGGTCCAATGATCACTCCAATGATCTCAAGGAGTGAGCCAAAGTCTTGCGATGAAAGGTGTACTGGACTACTGAAAACTTTGAAAATAAGTAGCATGCATCACTCTTAGGAAGAGGTGATGGTGTCCCAAAATCACAGCTCAAGAGACTGTTCCCTCAAGTCCAAAGTCATTCTAAGGAGGGTCTCTCAAACTTGGTTGATACTTTTGACATTTGGGGCTGGATAATCATCAGTTATGGTATCTGTCCTGGGCATTGTAGGACATGTAGCAGTATCCCTGGCCTCTACTCATTAGATGCCAGTAGAACTCCTTTCCCCAGTTGTAAAAACCAAAGCTGCCTCCAGACACCACTGCCACCTGATCCCTGAGGGACAAAATCACCCCTAGTTCAAAACTATTGCTCAAAATCTGTGATTTTGTCAAAAGCAGACCACTTTGTCAAACCGAAGGGCAGGAAACACTTGGTGTGCTCACATGTGTGTCTGTGCGTGCACTTACACAAGTGTTTTAGCTTAAGGAATAATGCTTTTCAGTCACACACTCAAGAGCTGTACATTAAATCTCAAGGTTATTTTCTTTTATCTCTGAAACATTTGGAGAGGGAAAATCATTATGAATTCTAATACAAAGAGCTAAAAAATCTCTCATCCTCAAAAGTCATTTCCCTCTATTTGAGATTTTATATTGAAAACAGATCCTAGGTTGTCTAAAAGATCCCTTATCCAGCTTTATATTTTGGGCTTAAGGGTGCTGAATTTATATTTTAAAATTTCATTCTGTTTCCTACGTATGCATGAGGGTGAGCATTATCAGTTCTGTTCATTTAAATAATCCTGTCTTGGCATTATTCTGCTCAGATTTCAGCCTGGCAATGGTGGGCAGTTCCTCTCAGCGTTTGGAAGGAGCTGTGCCCTGTCGAAGCTCAAGCTCTATAAGGACAGATGGCTAGAGCTGGCCCTGCATCCCCGCCGGCCACAGCTGCCCAGTGTTCCCGCGCTCAGCTCTCTTGGCTCTTCCAGCATTTGGGGCCACCAACTATACTGTCTCAGGAAAGATGTCCAGCTCCCCAGCTCCCCAGTGCCCAACAGGCTAGTGGGAATGACAAACAAAACTGGATAAAATTTCAGGGCTCTGACCTGGAAGGGAACCCCCCTCAAAACAACAACAGCCAATCTGTAGATCCATCCAACACGCCCAATGGACACCTCCATCTGGCATGAGGGGTCTAGGACCACGCACGCAGCCTCATGCAGGCTGTGGGCGTGCTCTGTGCAGGGTGGGCAACACCAAATGAAGCCAGCTGGGACCTCCCCACCCATAGGAGACCTCCATCATTTTTGTTTGCCCCACAATTTGTCCCTCTTCTTGTGGTAACAGCCCAAGAGACACCTCCCACCCCTGCTCCCTCCCAGAATCCAGCAGACTTGAGAGTGGCTGACGTTCATTCATTCCAGCATAGAACCTGGAGGTGAGGGTTGAGGAATATTACCACTTTTTAGAATTTTAATTTATTTTGGAATTTTAGATTATTATTACTTGTTAAAGAATTTTTCACAATTCTTATGCCCTTTCACTCCCAATCCCTGAGAGACACTAGATGATGTTTGTGTGTATTTGCAAGAGTTCCATGGGTGGGTCATGGAAGTACATGTATGTGTGTGCATGTATGTGTGCGCGCACACACACACACACACACACACACACACACACACTCTCACTCACACACCAGCCTGGCAAGCATTGGCTGTGGCCAACACAGAGCCCTGGGAGGAATCTAAGCAGAAGAGCAGACATGGAATCAGATTTCTATCTGGGAGATGCCTCCCAGCAGAATGGAGGATGGATGGAGGGGGACGAGGCTGGAGACAGGATTCCTTCTGGGATGCTTGTCTCCAACTGTTCAGGGAAAAGATAATAAAGGTAGGAATTAGGGTGATGTTTGAATTCTCAAAGATGGGATTTGGGCATTGGAAGAAGAAAGGGAGGGAGGGAGGGAAGGAGGGAGGGAGGAAGGGAAGAGGGAAGAAAGGAATGGTCAGATCCAGCATGTATGGGGCAAGTATCAATACAAAGAACAGACAGCATTCTATTTGACTCAAGCAAAGGATGTGTGAGTTGGAAACCAAATTGGAAAAGTAAATCAGGGCTCGATAACAGAGACTGTTCAGTGCCAGGTTACAGCACTCCGACCTTATGCCATAAGCTGGGGGTTTTCTGGGTGGGGTCCCCAGACCACAGCACCAGCCTTAGCTTCAGCAGCATTACCCAGGAACTAATCAGAAACTCAGATTCCCAAGTGACCTCCTCCTTCCCCCAGACCTAAAGAATCAGACACCTTTACCATGAGGACCAGCAATTTGAGTTTTAAGAAAGCTGTCTGGGTAGAACCCCCCTACACTGTTGGTAGTAATGTAGATTGGTGCAGCCACTATGCAAAACAAAAGTAAACTTTAAAAAAACTCCTCAAGGGCTTCCCTGGTGGCGCAGTGGTTAAGAATCTGCCTGCCAATGCAAGGGACACGGGTTCGAGCCCTGGCCCAGGAAGATCCCACATGCTGTGGAGCAACTAAGCCCGTGTGCCACAACTACTGAGCCTGAGCTCTAGAGCCCACAAGCCACAACTACTGAGCCCACATGCCACAACTACTGAAGCCCGTGCTCAGCAACAATAGAAGCCACTGCAATAAGCAGCCCGTGCACTGCAACAAAGAGTAGTCCCCGCTCACCACAACTAGAGAAAGCCCACGTACAGCAACAAAGACCCAACACAGCCAAAAATAAAAATAAAAATAAATAAATAAATTTATTTTAAAAAAAAAAACCTCCTCTAAAAACAGAGTTGCCATATGATCCTGCAATCCCACTTATGGGCGTACATCCAGAGAAAACTGTAATTCGAAAAGATACATGCACACTTGTGTTCACTGTAGCACTATTTACAATAGCCAAGACGTGGAAACAACCTAAATGTCCATTGACAGATGAATGGATATAGAAGATGTGGTATACACACACACACACACACACACACACACACACACACACACACACAGTGGAACACTACTCAGCCATGAAAAAGAATGAAATAATGCCATTTGCAGCAACATGGATGGACCTAGAGATTATCATACAAAGTGAAGTCAGAAAAAGAAAAAGAAAGACAAATACCACATGATATCACTTATATGTGGAATCTAAAATATGACACAAATGAACTTATGTACGAAACAGAAACAGACTCACAGACATAGAGAACAGACCTATGGTTCCCAAGTCGGGGGAGGGGAGGGATGGATTGGGAGTTTAGGGTTAGCAGATGCAAACTACTACATATAGGATGGATAACCAACAAGGTCCTACTGTATAGCACAGGGAACTAAATTCAGTATCCTGTGATAAACCATAATGGAAAAGAATATGAAAAAGAACTTATATATGTATAACTGAGTCACTTTGCTGTACATCAGAAATTAACACAACATTGTAAATCAACTATACTTCAATAAAATACATTTAAAAAAAAGAAAGCCCTCCAGGATGCTTGCTAAAATTTGAGACCTACTGCAGTAAGCAAAAGGAAATTGTTGAAGATTATTAAGCAGAGAAGTAACGTAACTCTGTCCTAAAACTGAGGCAACATTTTTTCCAGCCTCTCAAAATAGGAATGGTAAATTCAAAGTTTAAATTTGTTTTCATGTCCTAATTGCACATCTTTGCCTTTGGCCCATTTTCTAATATTCAGCCTTAATAACCTGAGGACTGGTTTTGCTACTATAATATTTACAATGTAGGACTTCCCTGGTGGCGCAGTGGTTGAGAATCTGCCTGCTAATGCAGGGGACACGGGTTCGAGCCCTGGTCTGGGAGGATCCCACATGCCACGGAGCAACTAGGCCCGTGAGCCACAACTACTGAGCCTGCGCGTCTGGAGCCTGTGCTCCACAACAAGAGAGGCCACAACAGTGAGAGGCCTGCACACTGCAATGAAGAGTGGCCCCCGCTTGCCACAACTAGAGAAAGTCCTCGCACAGAAACGAAGACCCAACACAACAAAAATAAATTAATTAATAAACTCCTACCCCCAACGTCTTCTTTTAAAATATATATATATATATATATATATATATATATATATATTTACAATGTAGAAACACCTTCCTGGACCAATATCCAGGTGTGATGAATAGGACCCATAGGAAATCTGTTCAAGGAAAAAGGGATGTGAGGACGCTGTCTTGAAACCAAAGCATTTAGCATTCCTCAGCAGCTGTAGCCTGTAAAACCTTTGCTTTAATGAAGCAAGAGAGCATCTGTGGAGCCCTGCCTGACTCCACAGGGAGGTGGCCCCTCAAAGTGCTCACTCGAGAGGTCAATGAGGCAACATCAGAAGGTGGTCTGAGCAAACATGACGCCCCCTGGTGAGTAAATTCACGGTTTGTGCGGCTGCCAGGATGTCTTTGAGGTTTTTTTGCCTCACTGTATTCAAAACAATAACAGATGAAAAAACCAGGTCCGTAATTGCTGCCCAGCACCTTTCAAACGGCCGTTTGCTTCTGTTTCTGTGCTGAAGGTCTTAAATTTCCTACAGTGGCTTGAAATCTGCCTAGGGAACATTGTCTTAATTGGGTCCCTTAATCCCTAAAAGTTAAGAGAAAGAAGAGTCAGACGTGGAGGGTGGGAGACTCCAGAGAGTTTCTAAGTTCCTGGATAAGGTGGAGAGGGGGAAATATCCAGAGGGAGATCAAGACAGCGATTTAATGAGGTGGCGCTTCAATGCTGAAGTACGTGATTTGTCCGGCCGCCGCAGATTCTGCGTCAGGTGACTATCCACTCCCCCGCACCCACCCACAAACCTCAGGAATCCAACTCTGGACAAAAGTCAAAGATGAAAGGTTCTCGGAGGCCAGCGCAGAAAGGACCCTCCACGGCCTCGTCTCCATCAACAAAGGAGGCAACCAGCTTACAGGAGCATCGGGACAACGGGACCGATCCAAAGGTGATTCTATAATTATCCATTTTTACAGTCACACCACTGTAATAGTTGAAGAAATGTTAGCTATGCGATGTCACGCCTAGGGATAATGGAATCCATCAATCTATGGCCACCCGTGATGTCACGGCCCAGTGATGTCATAGCAGTGGCATCGAGGAGGCCTCACTGTTCCTGGCCACTTTTATATTGCATTGGATAATTAATGTTTGAAAGCATAGATGGGATCCAGAGCATCTTAACGCTTTTGTGAGTCACATTTTACAAAACATATTAAAATGCCCCCATAGAACTTTAAGAGGTGAGTGGAGAGATGGTTGATTAGTTGACATAATGTGATATTTTGTAGGCATTTAATTAAGCAGTTATTAATTTTATACTTTTTCTTTTCACATTTTGGCGCCATTAAAATGACTTTTTAGGTCCCAACCAGATCACAGATCTTTGGAACGCAGTCAGGCTGAGGCTATAGAGGCTACAGAACCTAAAGTTAAAAAGCCCTTGTGAATTGCAAGTGTGAGGCATGTAATATGCATCCCAGTCCTTAATCTACATCAGAAAATGAGTTGCCAAGAGGAAACTACAGAGGATTTCCAAGGGGGGGCAGTGGGAACAAGAGAAAGAGCATTGAGCTTTCTCTCTACAGATGCTGAAAGGATGGTGAGAAATCATAGGGTGAGCCTAGCTCAAAATCATCAGGAACATGGTTTCTAAGATGTGTAGTATTTTTAAATTATTTATTTCCTATCATACATTATGTTCTCTGCTACCTTGTAGTCTTTAAAAATCTTTTTCGTTTGTTTGTTTTCAAACACTGTGTTTGGGGGCGGGGGTGAGCGTTAGACTATCTGTGCTCCAGGAATAGCTTTCTTGGCATTCTGGACAAGATACTGTCTACCTTAATTCTGCATTTAATTCTGCATGGAGTGGGTGGGGGAGACTGCAGGGAGGGCCATGTGGAAAAGATAAGATGAGCTCCGAAAAGCAGGACTAGCCCAGGGAGAGAGTGGCCGGTGAGTTCTAGAACTACTGGAGCAGAGACAACCTCTACATCCATTGATAGTTGGACAGTTACCTATTTGTAGAAGACCAGGCAGACTTTACCAAGAAGGAGGTAGATCTCTCTGTGCTGAAGTGGTAAGATTCCCTCCAGGCACGCTCCTGGGTGATAAATGCGAGCTACAGGACAGTATGAACAGAAAGATCTCATTTACGTAAAACACAAAAGAGAAGCCAAAAACAGAGACAAATCACCTGTGTGTCCAGTATAAGTACGTATACAGAAATGTAAGTGTCCGGAAAAGGATTGGAAGGAAATACATGAAAACGTGGACAATGGTCACCTCTGGGGAGGGAGTTTGGATGGGGAAGATGAGGGCTGAGGGTGAATGTCCTCCTGAATTGTGTGATTCCTCTATAGACCTCAGCAGGTATCAACATCTCACCTGTCCTGGATACCATTCTTGATGCTACATAGGGGTGAATGGCGCCACCAGGTGGTTACATTCTGGTGGAAGGAGAGAATAAACACGCAGAGAGGTAAACCAGGGACAGACCCACGCTATGGAGAGGAGTGAATGGAGTACGTGATAGAGAATGCAGGCTGGGGTGCCGCAGCGGAAGGACAGTGAGGACAAACCATGGCAGGTTCAGAGTAAGAGCACAGGGAGGAGGGTCACCCAGAGCAAAGGTCCCAAGAGAAGAAGAACTCACCAAGTTCAAGAGGCAGGAAGGAGACCAATAGGGCCAGGGAGCAGTGAACAGAGACGAGGTGGAAGGCAGGCTCCACGAGCATGGCCAGGGGTTTGGATTGTATGCAAAACAAAATGGGAAGACTGGGGAGTTCTAAGGGGGGTGGGGGAGGGTAGACATCAGCTTTGTGCTGAGGAAGATCACTCTGGCTGTGCAGGAGCAGGGGGACAGGCTCACGAGGAGAATATTCCAGTCACCAGGGTGGGGCAGTGCGGGGGACATGTGTGACAAGGGCGGTGTCAGTAGAAATGGTATAAAGTGGTGGTTTTCAAGATCTATGTTTGAAGGAGGATTTGGCAGGACTTACAGACGCACTCACTGTGGGATGCGGCAGAAGAGAAGGATCAACCACATCTGTGGGTGAAGACCTGAGTAACTTGATGGACGATGGTTTCACTGTTGAAATTCTGTTACTGAACTCGGGTCCAGTTGCTTGCTGCTATAGAAAATCAGTACTCAAGAGGCAAGTGTTAGTAGAAATGGAAAACGTTGCTTTTAATCAGAAAGTTGGCAGTCTGGGAAGAAGGCAGGCTTGCATCCCAAAACCAAGTCCCAAGATTCTGCTCGGCCGTGAAAGCTTTTAAAGGGAAAAGGGGGGACTTCCCTGGTGGTCCAGTGGTTAAGACTCCCTGCTTCCAATGCAGTGGGTGTGGGTTCAGTTCCTGGTCGGGGAACTAACATCCCACATGCCGTGTGACGTGGCCAAAAGATTTTTAAAAAATAAAATAAAATAAAGGGAAAAGGGGAAGTAATCTCAGTTAATCATGGAGATGGGGGTCAGACTTTCACCATCCCCCACTGCACGCAGGCGTGTGTGCAGGCTTGCTGACTCCTTGTGACCTTTCTTTAGATGCTGTCTTGTTCACACAGATAGTCTGTTTGTAAGATTACCGAAGGGGAAGCTAGGGAAGAGGTCTGGTCATCTGTTAATTACTTGTTCTTCATTTCTACTTCTTTGATCTACAGAAAGAACCAACAGGTTAGGCAAGGCTTTGTGGGATTGAAAGATTTAAAAGCTGAAAGATTTAAAAGGTGTGCTCAGGCCGGAGATGGGTAGAGCATGGGGGCGTTTAAGGTTGGTTACAATATAGCTTTGCCAAAGTGACAAAAGGGGCCTCCTGCAAAGAGCTCTTTCCTGCAAAGAGCTGCTTACAATTGGTCAGACTGGGAAGCAGAAGGAATGTGGCAAAATTTGGAGGGGAAATCAACAGAGGTGCCCGTGTGCATTGCCACCCAAGAGGAGATACAAGTGGACAGTCCTCTGGGCAGGTGTAGACACAGAAAATCAGCAGCACCTGGATGGCGCTTAACACCACGGGGCAAGGTGATGTAACTCCAGAGACAAGCCGGTGGAGGAGAGAAGGGAGCTCAGGGCCACACCCAGATGTAGGGTCTGGGGAAGGAGGCGGAGCCATCAAGGAAGACAGAGAAGGAAAAGGAACAGCAGGTGACTGAGTGGCTTGAAAGCTAGAGCAGAAAAGGGTTCAAAGAGAGGAAGGTGACCCACTGTCTCAGCCACTCCTGAGTGGGGGGCGCGGTGGGCGGAGATATGAGCACAGGGCCGTCACTGATGACCTGGACATCAGTGGTTTCAGGGGCAGGAGGGAGAGGAACTGGATGGAGTGGGTTGCAAAAAGAGTATGTTCATGTTCTAATCTGCCATCGAAAAGCCCTCATTAAGGACTCGGGAACTCTCTGGCCTCGTGAGCTAAGGAATTCAGCCCTTGTTGTGCCCCCACCTGCACTCACGGTTATTAGTTGGGTGGCAGCAAGAATGCAGAGTCTTTGGAAACCCAGGTGGATCATTAGAGTGTCAGGCCGCATTGCAGGAAGTGGGGGGAAACTTCCTAATCGATACCCAGGAAGCTGACCTCTGCTCCACATTGGCTGGTAGACTGGGCTCTTCCACCGAGATTCAGAATGTGCTCGCGTAGCCTTTGGACAGCTGCCACCCCTCCCGACAAAGCCATCTTTTATCTCCCTTGCAAGTGACAGCATCAGAAAAAAAGTATCTAAATTATTTGCTGTATGGGTTGCCCGTTTTCAATGTTTAAAATGCTGAAAAGGCCAACTGCAAATAAGGGATTTTGTGGAATCTGCAGCAGCTGTCAACCAGAAGCAGCGTGGGGGGCTTGGGGAGGGGCAAGAGGTGGGGAAAGTTCAGTACAGGTGGCAGGACACCTGCTCCAGCTCCAGTTCCAGCAGGATTCGCCTGGGCAAACTATAGCCTTCCCTGTTACTTAGGGTTTAGACAGAATCCTAACATTGTTAGATGTGGGACCCTGTGTTCAAGTGAAACCCTATGCAGAAGACCCATGAAGGCAGAGATAAATGTGGAGGTGTGTGGCTGGCTTTAGGTAAGGATCTGGGACCCCCCAGCCCTCACTAAGTACCCCTTTCCATGGACGCATGCATATCCCAGCATCACTCCCAATCTTGGTCGCTGGAAATCCTCAAGCTTACTGGACTATTCATTTAGGAAAAACACGAGCCTCAACCCTTATCTCACACCACACACAGAAATTAATTTGAAATGGATCATAGGCCTGAAGGTAAAAGCTAAAACTATAAAACTTACAGAATAAAACATAAGAGAAAATCTTTGTGCCTTGGAGTAGCAGATATTTGTAGTCAAAAATGCCAAAAACACTGACCATAAAGGAAAAATTGATAACTGGACTTCATCAAAATTAAAATCTCCTGCTCTTTGGAAAATACCATTAAGAAAATGAAAAAGTAAGGACTGACTGGAAGAAAATATGTGCATTACACTTATCTGGCCAAGAACTTGTGCCCATATTATATAACGAGAGTTTTATAACTCAATAAGGAGGCAAACAACTCAATTTTAAGAAATGAGCAAAAGGTTTAAACACATACTTCATAAAGAAAGGTACAGAAATGACAAATAAGTGCATGAAAGATATTTAACATCTTTAGTCATCAGGAAAATGCAAATTAAACCCACAATGAGATACCATTAGACACCTACAAAAATAACTTAAGCTAAAAATGCTGACAGTGTCAAGTGCTACATTGCTGGGGGAATGTGAATAGTACAGTTCACTTTGGAAAACAGTTTGGGAATTTCTTATAAGGTTAAACATAGGTTTACTACACAACCCAGCAATTCCAATCCTAGGGATTTACCCAGAAAGAAAGAAAAACATCTATCGTCACAAAGATCTGCAGGAGAATGCTCATAACTGCATTAATCACTACAGTGGTGCATCGGCGCAATGGGGTATTACTCAGCAATAAAAAGGAGCCAGTGGATGTTCTAGGCTGGGGGACCAGCATGTTCCTGAGCCTGGAGGTGAGAGAACACAGTGTGTCTGAGGAACTGCCTGGCTGGGGCCTAGAGAGAGAGGGGAGGAGCGCGGAGGCTGGGAGGAGGCAGGGCGCCAGATGCCTCGCGGCGTGGGAAGCATGCCAGTTAGCCTGGATTTGTTCTAAGGGCAGCAAGAGTGGTGCAGCTGACGAACTTGATCCGATCTGCCTTTTTCAAAGACAGCTGGTTGCCGGAAAGAGAGTAAACGGGAAAGGAGCAAGAGTAAAGGACAAGAGACCGACAAGGAGACCCGAGATGACCACGGCTGGGACTGGGACGGTGACGATGGAGGAAGATGCATGCCGTTGAGAGAGCCTAACGCGATTACATCAACAGAACCTAACGACTGGTTGGACTTAGGGAAATGATTCTACTTATCCCTATTAAATGTCATCCTCTTAACTTCCATCCTTCATTTTGGATTCCGTCATCCGGCCCAGAAGCAACGCCTCACAAATCTGATCAGTGTGTGTACGTGTCACCTGAGTCATTGCTGCAAATGTCAAAACAAGATCAGGTGCTTTATAGCAGAAGAGACACAGCATGAGAAGAAGAACGAGAGTCACATGACCCGCTCTTGTATCAATGGTCCTGGCCCCCTGGAGGTCTCCGAGGACTAGCTCTTGGCCCTCCTGCATCCTCAGCAACCGATGGCAGAGATGGTCCCACACACAGAATGCTGAGCATCACTTGCTCCCCCACTCCTTCTCCAGCAGCTCCAGCACTGAGACGACAGATCGATCAGAGCTGGCCTTTGACCCTCCCGTGCAGTGTGCTATAAACCCAGGTGAATAATTGCATCGGATGTGCTTTTCTTAGAAGGGAGAAAGAAACAGCAAAGATCATCTTGACATCTTTCCTCTTTTGAACATCCTATAATCTGACCATCAGGGCATTAATATCTTTGAACACCAAATCCACTGGAAGCAGATATTTAGAACAAAACGCACCAGGTCCTCCCGCTGTGCCATCCAACAGGTTATGACTTAAGCATCCATCACACCTGTACGGCTGGCTTCACGCCCCTTGCCTGCAGTCTCCTCAGTCTTACACATTTTCTGTGTCTTCCTCTTCCAGACCTGTAATTAAGCTGCTCTCTTGGTGTACCGTTTCATTTGCAGTTGGCATGTGAGCTGTTCCTTAGGGGGGAAGCAATCATCAACTCATGGATGGGCTTATTCAGTGACAGCGCTTCTGAGCTGATTTCAGCAGGCTGTCGAAACCGAGTGAAAGTAGAAATGAGCTTACAAGGGAGTGTTCTCATCTCTGGCATTGGGGTAAGGAGAGGAAAGATGAAAACAGACCCACTGTTTTCCCTTCCTTCTTTCCTTCCTTCCCTCCTTCCCTCTCTCCCTCCCTCTCCCTCTCTCTCCCCCACCCCACTAAATGATGAAGGATTGATTTGCTGGCTTGTCATTGTCTATAACTCAGCCTTGCTCTATCTTCTAAACAGACCTGCACATGTACCTGCTGGCAACCTTCTAGTTGCTATTTTGTTGACAATAACTTAGAAACTCAAAGACAATACAGTTGGGGGTCATTGGGCCTCAGCTTCAGCCTGTTTCACGTTTCCCCAATCTCTGCTCTTTCTGGTAAGGTCTCCCCTGCACAGGAAGCGGGATTCTCTGTGCACTACAGAGATAAGGTGCTGGGTCCCGTTGGAGTTCTACTCATGAGAAAGCTAGGCTGGAAGCAGCTCGTGGAGCCATCAGTGGGTGGATAGGCAGACCCATGGGCAAGACCAGGAGACGGAGGCTGGACGGGGCCCAAGTCACTTCCCCGAGACACTGGGGAGAACGGCCACCCTCTGGCGGCCGCCTCTGCTTTGTAGGGTCTTAGGTGCTTCACTCATAGCCGTGTGCACAATTAGCGATGGATTAGAAAAGCTGCTAATAGGGGATTGGGGCCCTAATCGCCTTCCAATTGTTAATATTAATTAAAGTGCTGTTTCCTTTTCGTATGCAACAAACACTAACTACTCCTTTTAAAGGAGGAAATGGAGAATGCCATTTGGTTAGGGTAACCCCTGGCTCGTTTTTTCCAACCAGGAAAGCATTGTGTGTTTGTTTTCATTCTTGGAACAAAGCTTTGTGATGGATGGGAAACACAGGAGGAGGAAGAGAAGCCCATTCACGTTCCACCATTTCATTGGTGAGACATTTCTTAAGTTCTAAGACAAAATGCCTCTCATTTTCCCCAAGAATTTTCTTACTGGCCACTGCGAGCAAATTATTAGATTAAATCACAGAGAGGGCTCAGTTAATGGGAAGCAGGCTTTCATGGGGGGTGGGGGTGCAGGTGGGTGACTTTCCTTGTGGCCAAGAGGGCCAGCAGGTGGCCGGCTCCCCACTAAGCTGGTGTGCTGAGCACAGGGATTCTGAGCTGAGTGGGTCCCATCTTCCCTGGAGAGATGCTATGGGAAATCTCTCACGGCCAGTCCAACAAAAACACCCACCGAGCCCTGGCGTGTGCAGGACCCCGCGCTGTGTGCAAAACCCTGCGCTGTGTGCAAGGAGGGGTTCTCAGGAACAAAAGATGGACGCAGTGAGAAGCTCACGGGCGTCCACATGGCAACCAGAGCAAAACAAACGCAAATAAGTAAAAGCCAAGCACGTGTAGACTCCGGAGGCACCAGGAGAGTGAGAAACACCCCTACATCCCATCTAGGGAAAACCCATCTCATTAATGCTCTGAATTTCAAAACAGAAAAAAAAAAAAAAAGATATCTAAATTCTCCCTTCTGCTCAAACCAGAACATTTACAAGATGTACTGCAGGCCCAGCTACACACTAAAAGACTGTGTGTGTGTGTTTCTGAATGTCTGTGTTTCACTGCAGTATCTTCCCTTAATTAAGGGACACAGAAGACAGGGGCTGTCTTCATTTTTTTTTTTCCCCAAAGCACTGTAAATGATGCCTGACCTCAATTAGCCAGCTTTTCTGGTTTCTTGCCATTTTGGTGTATTTATGCACCAATTATCTCATTTGATCAAAATGGCTTTTTAAAAAAATTTTAATAGAATAAGGTGATTTTCCTAGTTATTTCCTATAATTCAGAGGCTGGATCAAGTTCCATGCTCTAAGGCTCCTACCACACAGACATTCTTTTGGGACCAGAATAACCAGCAAGCCTCCCCCTAAGGATCCACAAGGGTGTCCCAAGAGGCCAGGGCCGTGAGCCTCTCACCATGCAGGGAGTGTGGCCCGCGCTATGCCTGCCCACGTGCTTTCAGGGAGCAGGCAAACACCCTGAGACTCTCTCACACACTAAATCTCTCGCATGTAAGTAGTCTCAACTCTAAATGCCACAAAGCACCCCATAGAATGAATAAACACCAGGCAAGTACCTGGCATTAGGCAAAAGTGGGGCTAGGCAAAGAGCCATCCTTCTGTTGCTATGCAAAAGTCCTCTCTACAGCCAGCCTCCTCCCACCTCCTCCAGGTGAGGCCCACAGACCTGGCCCCAGGAAGAATGGTCCCTTAATTGTCTGCTCACATTCCAGGATGAGCCCTTTTGATGCATCACATCACTAAACCGAGGCATTACTTGTGATGCGCATCACCATTTCCTAGGCTCAGAGCTGCAGCGGTGCCAGTATGTTCTTCCCTTAACCCCTGAGCATCCACTTTGGTAAACAGACCACCGTGAGCATAATAATGATGACGACAGTAACAAAAGCTAATACTCAGTTAGCAGCTGCTGCACTCCCAGTCCTGTGCTTTACCTGGAATGTCTCATCTTGGACCCACACGGGGAGGCGAAGCAAGGGCAAGAGACCTGTAGGTCACCTGGCCATGAGGGGGCTCGCCTGCATCTCAACTCGGGTGGTCCAGCTGCAGATCCCCCACTCCGAGATGCTTCCCTCCGACACATAGTGGGATCCCAGGAGCACACAGCCCCTTATGGGTGGGAGCAGTGCCAAGCACTGCTGTCCCAGTTTGGTCAGAGCCCATGTCAGTACGAGTGCTTGGGATACGATTTGTAAGCCAATGTGCCTGGCTGCTGGGAGCAGGTTAATTTCTCCAAAGTCAGGGCACACAAGTGATGGTGTGTCAGAGTATAACTGGCAGGTTTGGGGGTTTCTTTTTTGGCCTTCCTTAGTGGCACATAAAACAATGGTGAATCTCACAATCGGTGGATCTTGGATTTGATGAAATACAGTGATGTTTATCCAGCCTGCTATTGAAATCTATTCCAAATGGGCACTTTTCAAAATTCAGAATAACAAACAATTGGTAGCATGGATAAGGCAGAACCTGCAGAGTAGCAACTGGGGAGAGGGACAAAGTGGGGGGAGGAGGTGGAGAGACAGACAGACAGACACTAGAACACGGGCAGGCTGTGGAGGAGGGGACAATGCTTTGCATCAATCACACTTGAGAAACCAGAGGAGAGCTCCAGCCTGGAGGTACAGATCTGGGCGTCCTCCGTGTCATCTGATGTCTTAGATAAGACAGTATCCTGGGTTTGACACCTGGCTGCCCCACCTGCTAGCTGTGTGACCTTGGGAGGGCTGCTGCAGCCCTCCATGCCTCAGTTTCCTTATCTCTAAAAGGGGCTGATAGTTGCACCTAGCTGCTAGGTTAGTGCAAAGGGGAGGTCTGTTCATACATTTAAAGTGCTGAAAACAGCCCCCGGTAATTATTTCTAGATCTACATTTTACCTATGAAAGGATTCTTATACCACTTCCAGGCCCAAAAGGCAGTCACAGAAGCGTGGTTGAATCCACACAAATATTTGGATTTGGGGAAAGCTTCTGCTGAGTGACGAAAAGAACTGTAAGCGGCACTTCCCTGGCGGTCCAGTGGTTAAGGCTTCGCCTTCCGCGGCAGGGGGTGCAGGTTCGATCGCTGGTCCGGGAGCTAAGATCCCACATGCCTCAGGGCCAAAAAACCAAAACATAAAACAGAAGCAGTATTGTAACAAATTCAATAAAGACTTTAAAAATGGTCCACATCAAACAAATGTTAAAAAAAAAAAAAAAAAACAGTGAGCACAGGATGGTGTGGGAAACACAAGGAAGGCAATGTCAGGGGCCGCCTGGTCGCCACCCTCACCACCGGATTCAGAGATGAGGCAAGACACACGCTCGGCCGTACAAAGGCTGAGACGAACTCCATCAGATAAGCTCAGGAAGGGACCCTTGCATTCATTTTCCCTGAACCCGGCTCTCCACGGTGTTCAGTTCCACCAGGATGCTTTTATTTCGTCTCACCTTGACAGGACCCCTCCCAGAGCCAGCTAGGCTCCTTCCCGAAATGCAGACTTGGAGAATCCCTCTGGCCTCTCTCAGCAACCCCGGGGGCAGCCCGGCTGGCCCTGACCTTCTGCCTGATTGTCCCTCAATTCCTAAGTAAAATTGTGCCACAGAGGAAAACACAAACCCCGGGGTCAGCTGGGAGCCCTCGCCTGTGTCACATTTTTATAAAGAAATAAAAAGCCTTCGGGTAATTTATCCAATATTTTTGCCTGAATTGTTTGGCTGTCTTGATCCTTCATTTCCTTCCTCAGACTTGATCTTTGAAGGGAAAAAAAGTACAAACCCATATAGATACATTCTTTTGAAAGAGAGAAAATTGCTTAAGCAAAAAAGTCTTTTGTCTTCAGGGAGAACACCATCTCCACTATTCAAGTCTGGGAAGATAATCTACAAAACACAGAAATGCAAAGGCAGATGTGGCATCTTCCCCTCTCACCAAATAACTAACAAAGTTCATTTTAGGACTTTTTTCCCCCCAGAAGCCACAGAGTAAGGCCACTGGTTTTTTACCACATTGCTCAAAAATACCCCAAGGGTCGGAAAGGCTGAAGTTCTGATAATAGACACAGATTTTACTGCAGTAACAATTTATCTATGCTTCTCTGCAAGGTCCACCAAGCTTGAATTTCTTTATCTACATGGATCCATTTTAATAAGAGCTGACAGTTTAATCAGGTAAGATAAGGCACATTTTCATAATAGGGCACAAGAGGTATGCATATTTTTCCAGTATCGGATCTTGGGATTTGGTCACATAGCTACCACATAAAATGTAGGCATTTCACCCCAGCGTACCCTTTTGATCTGGTGCCACAGCAGTAAAGCACAGAAAAAAAGGCAAACTAGCTGGAAAAGATATTTTATAATAAAATGGATTGCACATATTAAAAAGAACTCGCTTTTCAAATGAATGTTACTTGGTGTCTTCAGTCACGCTGATCACTTAATGGCCATTTTAAACCTTATAACTAAGACGGGGAAAAATAAAACCACGAAACTTCATTCTGAAAAATGGCTTCATATTTATTCTAAGTAGAGACAGGATGTGGGCCAACAAGTCATGAATATGGATGACTGTAAATGCCTCCGAAGGAGCAGGCGCGTCCGAGAGCCAAACCAGAGGCGATGAGGAGGCGGGGACGGACCTCTCTGACTCCTGTGCTCTCCTCTCCCGCCCCCAGTGTCAGCTCAGGTCCCTCTTCTGAGAGGCGCAGCCACTGGGCCAGTGGGGAGTGGGCAGGGCTGGCCCTGAGGGGTTCCATGGGGGACTTGCTTCCCTCTGGGGGCTGGTTGTAGAGGACCCTGGAGAAGTCCCACTGGTCCTGCAAAATAGCCACCCCTTGGTGACCTTTGGGCCCCTGGTGGGAAGAGGCTGTGTAAGTGGTCCTGGGAGAACATACAGGACGGGGGTAAAGATGAGCTGTATCCTCCCAACCCCTGGTCCCAGAGCCTTTGCAGCCAAGGAGAAAGGTAGGCCCCAAGGTCTCCTGGTTTCCTGCAGATGCCTTGACTACACCTGCTCTTAAAGATGGAGGCTGAGCATCCCGCCAGGTGTGACATCGCTGCCTCTGGAACTGGACCCAGAGCCATAAAAGGTCTAGGGCCTGGGATGAGGGGACCTGACGGCCCAAGAGTGGAAGAACCACCAGAAACCCAGAAAAGGTGGCCCCTGATGAAACAGAACGACTAGAGGAAACAAAGGAAAACTTTTAAAAAACACTATTATTACTGCTGCTCCTCCTCCTCCTCCTAATAATAATAATGAAATTCAATTACAGGATTTTTTAAATCACTTTCTCTCACTAAATTTTAAAATTCCATCTATGAGTTGAAGTAGAGGGTGGCCACTGTTGAGACCTGAATAGTAGCCTTGAAATTAAATGGAAGCAATAATTCAAACTACAGAGCAGCAATTCAGAGGCAATGCACTTTGGGGTTAGAGTATGTCAACACTATCCCACCACACCCTGGGGGCCCAGGGATTCCCAAGAGTTCTGCCCGCAGTACGTAAAACAACTTTCAAGACAGGAGAATGCCCATCAGGGATTGTATTTCTGTTATGATTAAAAGAATGTCCTTTGATTACTGTAGAGCATAGAGAACTACACTCGATATTTTGTAATCATTTATAAGGGAAAAGAATCTGAAAAAGAATATATATATACATATAACTGAATCATCTTTCTATACATCTGAAACTAACAAAGCATTGTAAATAACTATACTTCAATTTTTTTAAAAAAAAAGAATGTCCTTTGAGACATGAAATGATATTTAAAAGATGGATAATCTCACTTTTGTAGGTTATAATCAGTGTGAGAAACGATTTTGGTTTTAAAACACTTGGGGGAGAAAACAAGCTTGGCCCATTCCCATGACACCATGAGTCAGTCTGGTTCTACCAGTGGCTGCTGGGCTGCCTCAAGTTCGTTGGTGACTATCCCATCTTTCTTTCTCTTTGAATAACATGAAGATGCTACAGGTCATCCATGCTATCTGTGAAGGATATTCTGGAGTGACCTGTCCAATATCAACTTTCTTGGTAAGTAAAATCATGTAACTTTACAGCCAGAGGGAAAAAAAAAAGGTCTAGCATTCCATCTGCTGTAGTCTGCTTCCAAGAAACACTGAGGGGTTCTAATGATTTGCTGTTAGGATACAGATCAGCTACATAATAATCCTTCTAGGATTCAGGAGTAGGATGTGGATGGAAGCAGAACCAAGAACCGCTCAGCTCTTGATTGAATCAGTTTCGATCATTTCAGTCATGTAGCTGTCTTGGTTGGGGTGAGTATTTCTGGACGATGTGCACAAATGCAGGAGAATATCCCTGCATTTCCATGATGAACCTGCTGGACCTGGAGGAAGCAATATAGCTCCTGGATTTCATCGCCAAACCCCACATTCAATTATACGATGAAGCAAATGACCAGGGACAATAGCCATTGGAATAGTCAAGGCAATGACCTAGAAGGCTTAAAGGGGAAGCTTTTAAAAGTGAGCATCTCTTAAAATTGTGATTCTTAAAGTATGGGGACCCCCGTGATCCTTTCAGAGCTCCACCGGGTCAAAATTATTTCTATAATATTACCAAGGTATTATTTGCCTTGCCCACTGAGTTGACATTTGCACGGAAGGTACAAAAGTAATGGTGGGTAAAACAGCTAACACCTTAACAAGAACCAAAGCAGGGGCACCAAACTCTACTAGCAGTCATTGTATTCTTCACTCTACACCACTATATGTCAATACCTGTATAAAACAAAACCAACATCTCCCATTTCTCCTAACAATGTTTTTGATGAAACCAGTGCCTCTTTCTCAGCCTTGTGTCCTCCTGTCCTGCACATCTCCCATCCACCTCTCCAGATCCACTGCACCCTTCTCCACCTGTGCTTGGCCCTGGCAGGCTGACCTGCACGGATCACAAGGACAGGGCTCCCAAAGGGGGCCAGAGGTAGGATACAGGAAGAAGAGAAGATGGGGAGTTTATTCCCCTGGCTCCTCCTCTTGGGCCCTCTATGGGCTGGTGAGTCTACTTCCTGTAGGCAGCTCTTTCTTTCTTCCCAGCCTCCTATGCTCTATACCATCTGTAATCCAGCCTCAATTCACCACCTCTGGTGGGACTGCAAAGAGCTGCTGATACCAGTCGTAGGGTCTGTGCCATCCCTGCCACATCTTATAAGTGGCCCCTTTTTAAAACTCTCCTAAAATTACCCACATGGAACATGCTCTCTCTCTCCTTCCAGGCCCTTGACCAGTGGACTAGAACAGGTCCAACCCAACGTCTTGGCATGGATGGCCCTCAGGTATGGATGGCCCTGGGGAGGGCAGGGGCCACCTCTATCCTGTTCACCGCTATCCTCCAGGGTTGAGAAGCATCCCAGGCACCTAGTAGGCACTTACTAAATATTTGTTGGAAAAATGAATGATAAATGAATTTCCATTTTCATTCTGTCCACATATTAAATAAAATGCTTTAAAACACTTTAGAGGGCTTCCCTGGTGGCGCAGTGGTTGAGAGTCCGCCTGCCGATGCAGGGGATACGGGTTCGTGCCCCGGTCCGGGAAGATCCCACATGCCACGGAGCGGCTGGGCCCGTGAGCCATGGCTGCTGAGCCTACGCGTCTGGAGCCTGTGCTCCGCAACGGAAGAGGCCACAACAGTGAGAGGCCCGCGTACCAAAAAAAAAAAACTTTAGAATGCTTTAATTGACTCTCGTAGTCATTATTTCAATCCGATAATCAAACCTCTACCCACCCACAGTTAATAAATGAAAAACAGACTCATAACAAGTTAGCAGAGAGGAGAGCTCAAATGAAGCCCCGTCTGGAAATTTCACATAGGACTCCACACTCCAACGCATGTTCTTGTGACTGGGGAAGGGGTGGAATTCTCTGTATCTGTTCTGGGTTTTTTTCTTTCTTTTTTTCCTATTTGCCTTTTAATTTCATTTACGATTTTTTAACATAACTTGCTTAAGATATAATTCACATACAGTAAAATTACCCACTGAAAGTATACAAATCAATATTTCTTTAGTGTATTTACAGAGTTGTTCACCCATATCCATGATCAATTTTAGAACTTTTTCATCACCCCAGAAAGAAACTCCATACCCAGGACTTCCCTGGTGGTGCAGTGGTTAAGACTCTGACTGCCAGTGCAGGGGACACTGGTTCGAGCCCTGGTCCAGGAAGGTCCCACATGCCGCGGAGCAACTAAGCCTGTGCGCCACAACTACTGAAGCCCACGTGCCAAGAGCCCATGCTCCGCAATAAGAGAAGCCACCGCAAAGAATAGCCCCAGCTCGCCACAACTAGATAAAGCCTGCGCAGCAATGAAGACCCAACGCAGCCAAAATAATTAATTAATTAATTTTTTAAAAAGAAAAGGAAGAGAAACTCCACACCCATTAGCAGTCATTCCCTCTTTCCCTCCAACACCCCAGCCCTAGGCAACCACCGTCTATAAATGTGCCAATTCTGGAAATTTCATATAAATGAAATAATACAATATGTGGTCCTTTGTGATGGCTTCTTTCATTAAGCATAATATTTTCAAGACTCATCCAGGCTGTAGCATGTCTCAGTACCTCATTTCTTTTTATTGCGAGATAATATTCCACTGTATGGATACACCACATTTTATTGATTCATTCCTCAGCTGATGGACATTTGTGTTGTTTCCACTTTCTGGCTATTATGAATAATGCTGCTGTGAACATTTGTGTACAAGCTTTATGTAGACATATGTTTCCATTTCTCTTGGGTGGGATTGCTGGGTCATACAGTGACTCTATGTTTAACCTTCTGAGGAAATGCCAGACTGTTTTCTAAAGCAACTAAACCATTTTACGTTCCCACCACCAACGTACAAGGATTCCAATTCCTCCGCACCCTCATCGACACATATTATTACCTTTTTTATGACAGCCCTATACTCACACTTAAATATTTCCAGGAGATGGGATTTTTGTTGAAGGTGGCTTCGATCAGCTATCTGGGCTCCCCACTGAAGTGACCACACGTATGAGGGATTATTCTAGAACTGATGCCCCGGTACCTCACAATTTCTGGAGTTCTGTCCAAGGTCCAAGGGTGCTGAGTAGATGTGACCCCACGTAGCAAATCAAGAGTCCAGTTAAATTCCACAAAGGCATGAATTCTACAAGCTCTAGAGCACAGAGTCATCCTGTCCAATATGTTAACCGCTAACCTTAGGTGGCTATTCAAATTTAAATGAATTAAAGTGAAATGAAATCTGTCACACCAGTCACACTTCAAGTGCTCAATAGCCACCTGTGACTAGTGGCTACCACATTGGACAGAGCAGAGGTAACACTTTTCCATCACTGTAGAAAGTTCCGATGGACAGCATGGAAGAGGAAAGGCAAAGGGCCACACACCTCACCACCTGTGAGAAACATCGATCAGAGGGGCTTTGTCTCCAGACGCCTCCATTTAAGAACCCCATGACACACACGCCCAGAGCCCATTTTTCCAGTCATCCCAAAAAGCTCCGAGTTCTTAGGGATGCCAGAGAAAAGCTGGGTGGGTGTGTATTTTGATGTAGAAATGCCAAAAATTAGATCTCAAGACCTTGCAGGTGGACAACCATGTTTTCCAATCAATTCAAGAACATTTAAACTACTCTTTTCACTCCTCGGGTCCAACTACCCAAACCTCAATGTCTGGGATGAGAAATACTTAAAATATAAAATGATCTCTTTCTGGAAACTCCTCTGTGAAGGACTGCCAACATTTATGCATTTCCAAAAGAAAGAATGTGCTGCCCATGTGCTATTCATAATTAGCAGTCAATTAACACTTTTCAGCTTCCAACATGCTAGAAATGTTAACCAACATTTTTTAGGAGAAAAAAGTCATCGTTGAAGCAGCAATAGTGTATCAGATACTAAAGCAGAGTTACCTTGAATTCTGGGACTGGTATCTGATGGGGCATACCAAATATTGGATTTCACGCATCTTTATTATTATTAATATTCAAAGAGTATATTCTTTATACCTTGAAAGGGAGGCAGATACTCCTTACTATTTGTACAGAAGATATCAGTGGGTACTGGCCTTATCTATACTTTGCTGCAAGTTATATGATGTCCAAAGGCCAAAGCTACAGGTGAACATTTCAATCCACTTATACAAAAGTTTGCAATGACTAATTCAAATCTGAAAAATTATATAAAGCAACTTAAAAGTCAAGTTCCCCACAGAGCTTTCCCCCACTTTAAATCACTGTAGACAAACTAACTCTGGCCAGGTCTTGTTTTAAAGAAGAAACCAGTAACTTCTCCATCAGGACAAATCGAATTCACAAGTACGTGACCTTCAAGTAAAGATTGCAGGGCGGCCAGGGAACGCATCTCCCTCGATATGAACTTCTAGTCTGTGCATGAACCCAGGTGTTCAGCGTTTTACATCTGAACAGAGCATGAGAGGCCCCATGAGAAGCTTCTGATTGTGATGGCCTGGCATCTAGTACTTGTTCAGTAAGAAGAACAGCCTCGCCCCATGCTCCCCGCCAAAAGGCGGTCGAGACACCGTGAACTCCTGCAGCTGGCACCATTCTCCCTCCTTAACGGCCTAGGTTCTGTATGCTGTAAGAGTGGATTATGTGGTCTCTTCACACACTTAATCTCCTCGTGTGGTGGGTCCCAAAAGCAGCAGCAGGATACGGAGAAAAGTCAACGTAGTTGTGAAGCAGGTTCAAGAGTGGGTACAATCTGAAGTTTTTAGGGACAGAGAGAAAGCTGAGTGAGACCATAGAGGTCGTTGCTCTGAGCTCCTGTGACTCTACCTGCCCACATTCGAGGAAGTAAGGTCTTATTGTCCCCACTTTACAGAGAAGTTCACAGAAATGGAACTACTTACTCAAGGTTATTGGGATAGGACGAGAATTGAGGTGTCTGGTCATCATGTATAAAGCGAATAAAAACATTCATAAAATGCGGTGATCACCTCCAAAGAAGATCACACGGTCAAGAATAAGCACAGGACTCAGGGCTACAGAGAGGCAGCGGAAGTCTGTAGGGCCTGTAACACCTTCTGCTCAATCTGTAAACTGAGCTATTGGTTCCAGATAACCCCTGCTCTTCCCATGTCTGTGGATTGAGGGTGTCACATGGGTGTGGGTGTGGGATACTGGGAATTTAGATGAGAAAGCCAGTTATCCCATTCTGAAGGTGGGTCCCAGGCCAGGGCTAAGACCCTTCCATGGTTTTCTATCCTCAGGTCAGCCTTTTAACACCAGCGAAGGCTCAGGACCTGCAGTCAACAGAGAGGAGTATTGGCCCCAAAGGGCATCGTTCCTCAGAACGTGACATAGGACCAGAAAGAGGAGTGGCGTTAGCTTCTGTTGAATAGAGTTACATACTTTGATAATATCTGAGATCATCTGTGAAATACAGCAGCAGAAATACTTTTTTCTACACCAGCTTCAGGGCTCAGTTGTGTATTAGTTGGCACTTATAATGAAGTCCTAAAGCAATATGTATTTATTATTTCTCATGGTTTTGTGCACTGGCTGGATGCTGATTCTGTTCCAGCCCAGCTGGCTGAGGCTAGACTGTCTAGAAGGGCCTCACTGACATGTCTGGGTTCTCACCTGGGACCCCGGGGCTCCCTCCATGTGCTCTCTCATCCTCCAGGAGGCTAGCCTGAGTTTATCCACAGGGAGGCACAAAGGTTCCCAGAAACTGGAGGGGATCAGCCCTGCCTCACAAGGAGTTTTCTAGTTTCTGCTTGCGTTGCAGCCCCTGATACCCCTTTGGCCAAAGCAAGTCACATGGCCCAGCCCAGAGTCAGCTGGGAGGAGCTACCTAAGGGCATGGCTATTAGAAGGCATGACTCATTGGAGGCAATTTCTGCAGCAATCCATCACAAATTACCTTAGAGGTAATGGGAGTACCCTAAACCAGCAAAGTACATCTCTTCTGTTAGATGAAATGTAGATCTGAAATCATATCTAAGACAAGTTATTATACTTATTAGTAATATTTCATAATATGACTTCAGTAACTATTATTGAAAGAAGATGCATTTGAAGCAAAACTATAAAAGTATAAGTCTAAATACAATGATCTGATATGACTCATACTTTTAATTTCCTTACAGTTTATTCTCTAATGAAATCTCCTTAAGATTTCTTTCCGTTATTCAGCAAACATCTTTTTTCAGTACCTATGATTATAAGGCATTTTGAAGACTCAGAGATGAATAAGATATGATCTCTCCCCACTGGGAGAGATACAGTCTCTACTCAGATCACTGTATTTGCCATAAGAGAAGGGAAAGGCATTATGAGAGTAGAGAAGCAGAGGAAAGTCCAAGTGTCAAGATTAAACTTGAGGTATATCCCATGTATATCCTGTTGTAGCTTCATGGAATCCCCAGTTTTCATCTGGTTCTGACTTGACCATGTGCTGGGCACCTCCCATCAGGGCACCACCGCCTTTACTGGTGTCTGAGATCTTAGCATCAGTGATAGGGGACTACTGAGTGACCTGGACCATTGGACAAGGGATTATCCTCTGGGATGGCTAGATGTGGGGCTGAGCAACATCTCAGGGCATAAACGAGCATGTTTCTGCTGGACAATTGCTACATAAGCCCCCGCACTGCTGGTGCTTGTGGTCAGCCCAAAGCCGATAATCTCTTGATCCTCTGCCATTCTTGTCTGACTGAATCCTCCTCCCAAGCCTGTGAGTGTTTTATCTATTCTGGGGCTGGAATAAACTAGCTCTGTAAATATGCATTCAAATCTGTCTGCCTCACACTTAAACCAATGGCTATTAAACTGAATAATCATGCATTTGCCACCATCTATGCTTCTATTTCTGCAGTGATCCTCCCCTATTAAGCAGTAGGTGACCCACGTCTAGCCGTCCTAGGGGAAAGGTTCGCAGAGCTCACCTGGGTGGCAGGTGAGGCACACCAAGGAATCATTCAAATATGACTGCATCCATCCCACTGAGTCTCCCAGAGAGCCATGCATCCAGCTAGCAATTTTTCAGACAGGAGGTGGAACATAAGCTGGGGCTTGGAGGATTTCAAGAGACAGGAAGGCCTTGTAGACGTGGGCAAAGGCAGAAAGGCTGTCATGCAACACGAACCCTCTAGCAACTTCTGGCATCCCTTGCTCAGCAACCTGGTGGCTCTTTGTCCACTAACTTAACTTTGAACGGCAGGGCAGGGCTTTTGGTTATCTGAACCTCATCGTTCTGGTCTGTACAATCCATCTCCTTAATTAATAGCCGTTCATGATGAAGGTCAAGCTCGTGGCCATTCATGCCACTTGAAGAACAAAACCTTTGATCCTTGCTCTTTGCTTGTCTCCTCCTAACTGAATCTCAGGCAGAAGGAAAAATACCATCAAGTCCTCCCTCCTTGATCCAGGGACCGTTAGTGCCCCGGCAAAGTGGGGCCGCAGCATTGATATGTGACCTGGCTTCTGGCTTCCTGCCCCTCCCCCTCCTAACCAGAGCTACTTCATCTAACTTGAAAGACAACAGGAGACTTAAATCACTGGACTGTGTTTCTACTAAACCTGTGGGGCACCATCTGCTGTCAAAAAACCAAGCTGACTTAATTCCTGCCCAGAGAAACGTCCTCCTGATTCTCATAACCCAAGGAGGGGCAAAGTAAAATACACACTGTGCGCAATGAAACGGTACAAATTTCTCTCTATATGCTAGACTGATTGTCTTTGAGCTGCCTTCTCTTTAACTCCCCCAAATGATACACTTACACCCACCCCAAATGAGAAAATCTGGGGCATTTCTTCCAGTTTGATCTCCAACCAGGGAGTGTTTTAAGACAAGTGCTCAATCCCCACTCCTCTCCCCAGGGTGCCGATGAAAAGAACGTTCTACTTACCGATTGGCAAGAACAAGCACCACTGCAAAACAACACCACCGACCTAAATACCCGCACAGAGATTCTATGCCTTCCACCCATAATGGCTGGTCTGGATTCTTCCAAGCCATTGGGTCAAGCCATCATAGCTCAGCCTCTGACACTCCTCCAGCCCAGGGCCAGTCTTCCTAGCAGGTGTATATTTCGTGGTTGAACATTCAGTCTTTGGGTATCAACACACACTGATACACAAGCCCCTTGATTCGTTCTCTGCAAGAAAAGCATTTCCCAATACTGTGTCTCATTTGCTTGAGTATCTTCTGTGGTCTTTGCCAGGGCAAGGAGCCTTGATATCAAGGCCTCTGTCCTTGTCTGTGTCCTGGGATCCTCTCTTTCTGTCAGGCTGATCTGCTCCCTCATCCTACTGTTTCTCTCTACAGAGAAAAGCATCATCTACCATGGACTCTCTGTCCTACTTTGGATTTGCCATTAAGAATGTGGATTATATAGTGAGAGGGAGGGAGGAAGGAAGGGAGATCATCAGTCACAAAATCCATGAGCAGTAAATGTTAACGTATGCCAATTTTTATTCAGAGCTGGCTGTGGGCCACGGTTGATGCTTAATATTTATTGAGTGTCCATAATGGATGATGTGCCTTCTGACTTCCTTGTGGAACAATCCTCAGGAGGGATAGAAAATGCTTTCCTAAGGGAATAAACCTCCCTCACTGTGAGGCTCAGAAGGGAATCTTGAAGCTAGAAGGGGTTTTATTACCATATTTAATCAAATTGAAGGTGCCTTTCAATCTTACAATCTTATATTGATGCACCATTATTTTCTGGACCTAAGAAGAAAGACACTACAATTAATTGCAAAGTGCTATGGACTATACGATGCATCTAGGTTTCAGAAATGTTAAAGTGTGCCAAAATGTGCATCTTAGAATCAATGCAATATGTATTTTATCCAGCTTTGCCCCCGACTTTGATGTGGAAGCTTTTTAGTCCTGGGACACTATTTGTTTCCTTCTTGAAAATTCTAAGACAGAGGCCTCCCACCTCCCCACAAACCACTGTCATATTTGAATCATCCTTATTCTCAGAAAGTCTTTCTGCCTGCCTGGCCTAATTCTCTATTACTTTAATTAATACTTGTTTGACTTTCCACTTACCTGGATATACGCTAGATGTCTCTTTCCTTATTTTAAATCAAACCCTGTATTTGCTTAAAGACAAGCATCAAGCATCCCAGTCTTTTCTCCTATGAGTCAAACGACTTCGATTCCTTTTTACTGAAGGGTGACACATTCACACTGAAAAGGACAAATCACACATGTGTAGCTTAATAATTTTTACAAAGTGAACACATCTGGACAGTCACCACACTGACTCCCTCACATCTTCCCCGCTTCATTCTCCACCCCACGTTAATCATTCTGACCTCAAGCAGAACCAGAGATTCATTTTGCCTGTTTTGAACTGTATATAATGGAACCATACAGTGTATACACCTTTGCATTTGGTTTTTCTTGCTCAGCCTTATGCTCACCATCTTGCAATGTGTGGCAGAGGTTTGCTCCTTTTTATTTCTACAATATACTTATCCATTTCACTCTTTATGGACATCTGGGTTGTTTCCCACTAATGCCTGTAGGGACAAGATCATGTCATGGATATTGTCAAAAATGTCTTCCAGGACACAGAGGCATACATCCCTGCTGTATACATACATAATCGACAGTCAAGAGTTTTCCAAAGTCGTCGTGCTAGTTCATACTCCCACAAGCAATATACGAGCATTCCAACTGCTCCAAATCCTCACCAACATTTGATGGTGTCTACTTCATTTTAGCCATTAGTGCATGATATCTCACTGCAGTTTTAATTTGAATTTTCCTGATGATTAATGGTCTTAAGAACCTTTTCATATATTTGTTGGCCATTGGATATCCTCTTTTATGAAGGACCTGTTCAAGTCTTTGGCCCTTTAAAAATTGGGTTGTTTTTTCTTATTGATTTATAGAAATTCTTTATATATTCAATACTGGTTACAAATCCTTTGTTAGATCTATCTACTTATCAATCACCATTATCATCTGCCACTCTATGACTTGCTTTTTTTTTTTTTATTTTATTTTTTGGCCATGCCTCATGGCATGTGGGATCTTAGTTCCCCAGCCAGGGATCGAACCCACACCCCCTGCGATGTAAGCATGGAGTCTTAACCGTTGGACCACCAGAGAAGTCCTGATGGCTTGCCTTTTCATTATCTTACATGGTGTCTTTTCATGCTCAAGAGTTCTCAATTTTAATTTTAAAATAATTCAGTTGAACAATCTTTTCCTTTACAGTTGGTGTTTTATGTTTTACTGATCCCACAATTGTGAAAATATTTTCCCATGTTAACTTCTAAAACCTAGTTATTTTAGCTTTTACATTTAGGTAAAACATTTTACAATCCCCCTGGAACTGATTTTTTTTTTTTTTTTTGTATAGTTCCAACTGATTCAGGATGATTTTTCCCCACATCATCGCTGGCGCCCCTTTGTCACACATCAGGTGATTCTGTAAATGTGGGTGGTAGTTGGGCTCTCTATTCTATCCCTGCTCAAATTCCTCACTATCTTGACTACTTTAGCTTTTATGCCTTAATTAATAAAAAACAACCTAATTTTTTTTAAAAAGGCAGATGATCCAAATAAACATTTTTCCAAAGAAGACATACAGATGGCTAATAGGCACATGAAAAGATGCTGAACATTGTTAATTATTAGAGAAATGCAAATCAAAACAACAATGAAATATTACCTCACACCCCTCAGAATGGCCATCATCAGAAAGCCTGTACAAATAACAAATGTTGGCGAGGATGTGGAAAAGAGGGAGCACAGTTGGTGGGAATGTAAATTGGTGCAGCCACTATGGAAAACAGTATGGAGGTTTCCCAAAAAACTAAATATACAGCTACCATATGATCCAGCAATTCCATTCCTGGGGGTATATCCATAAAAATATAAAAACACTAATTTGAAAAGATACGTGCACCCCAATGTTCACAGCAGCATTATTTATAAGATATTGAAGCAACCAAAGTGCCCATCAACAGACAAATGGATAAAGAAGATGTGGTGTGTGTGTATGTGTATACACTTTGGAATGTTACTCAGCCATAAAAAAGAATGAAATTCTGCCATTTGCAGCAATGTGGATGGACCTAGAGAATACTATGCTTACTGAAATAAGTCAGACAGAGAAAGACAAATACTATATGATGTCACTTATATGTGGAATGTAAAAAAATAATACTACAAATGAAGGTATATGAGAAACAGAAACAGACTCACAGATATAGAAAATAAACTAGTCGAAGTGGAGAGGGAATGGGTAGGGGCAACTTTGGGGTATGGGATTAACAGATACAAACCACTATGTATAAAATAGCTAAGCAACAAGGATATATGCCATAGCACAGGGAATGATAGCCATTATCTTGTAATAATGTTTAATGGAGTATAATCTGTAAAACTATTGAACCACCATGCTGTATACCTGAAACGAATATAATACTGCACATCAGCTATACTTCAATGTAGAAGTAAAAATATACATGCTAACAAACAATTAAACCATAATAAAAATTTGTTAACAAATGGTCACCCATGTGATTCACTGGCAGAACAGTGTCTTGAGCAAAAGAATATAGTCCATTGAAACTAAAGGACTTTTAAAATAATTCAACAACTTTATTTGTATTTCTTGAGCATCATTTCCTGAGCATCTTTCTCCACCCCAATTTAGTCCACTCTCCTGTTTTTCATCACAGAAGTCAGAAAAAAAAAATACAAGACCCTCTTTGGAGGGTGGGAGGTGCAGAGGGAAGGACAATTCAGCAAATCCGGACTGGTCAGAGAGGAGGAGAAGGCTAGGGAGACTCACTGTGAATCACTTGCTTTAATTTGTTTGGTTTTAAACGTATAGAAGCCAGACTGACATTTTATAAATTTCAGTAAATGGAAGGAGAAGAATAACTTATATTCCAAACTAGCTCAACAATTATAAATTTAATGCATCTCTGCCTGGTATTTATTTCACATGTACAAGCAGTCATTGCTTTTTAATTTGACATAAGCATTACAGCATGTCTTGTATTATTGCAACGTATTCATAACTTCTATGGTAAATGAACACAACATTTGATTAAGTGTATTACCAAAATTTACATAATCTTTTTCCTACTCTTAAGCTTCTAGGTTGCTTCGGATTTTTCTTAATAGATAATACTGCAGTGAACATCTTCAAGTATATGGTTGTTTTCCTCCTGTTGTATTATTTCTTCCCAGTAGGTTTTATTAGTTAATATGACCACTGGTAATGTTCAAGTTCAACATACATATTGTGATGTTTGCATATGTAAACATACATATTTAAATTTTTAATTTGTATGTGTTTTCTAGTTACATCTTTTTTGTCCTTTGCACATTGATATAGCAAGGTCTTAATAGGTTTCTTTTCAATTGCGTGACACACTTTTAGATGACAAAAATAGACATTGTTTGTCTCTGTTAGACCTTGTGCTCCTTCCGGTCAGGGCCAATGTGAAATTTATCTACGTGTCTTCAGTGGCTGGTTGGCACACAACAGGCACACAGCATATGCTCAATCAATCTTTGCTGAGTGAATGAAGTCATATTTGTTTCACATATTCCTCCCCATCTATTGTTGCCATCTGTGCTTTGTGCATGGAAGGAATTAATAAATGTTGATTGTTTATTATGATAATGATGACATATGGTATATTTATTTTTAGTGGCATCTGTCATGAAAAAGAGTCCCCAATTTAGTTATTTCAGTCTGACAATCTTACAGATTGTTTTGCTGAGCCATTCCACTCATTCTTGATATTAATAAAAATTCTTCTATGTGATTAGTTTAGTATAAATAGGAAAATTTAGAGAGGATTCCGCTGCCTTTCTTAACGCATCAATACTCATTTTTCTTTTTTTTTTTTTAGATTTTTTTGATGTGGACCGTTTTTAAACTCTTTATTGAATTTGTTACAATATTACTTCTGTTTTATGCTTTGGTATTTTGGCCACAAGGCATGTGGGATTTTAGCTCCCTGACCAGCGATCGAACAGGCACCCCCTGCATTGGAAGGTGAAGTCGTAACCACTGGACCACCAGGGAAGTCCCAATACCCATTTTTTGTACTCCACAATTATTTTGCATTTCAGTGATGCTAAACTACCTGCAGTTCCCTGAATGTGAAGGCACCACACTCTCTCTTGCTTCTCGGCCTTTGAATGTACTGTTCTCTGCCATTTCTACCACCCCTGCCCCCCCTCCACCCCCTAACTGGCTTATACTCAGTGCCTTCTGATGCCCAGTTTAGCAAACATCCTCCTGGGCTGGTTGGGGTGTTCCTTCCCTCTGCCTTCCTAGCACCCCAACTTTTCCCTCACCACAGCCCTTTGCAGCAAGTATTAGAACTGTCTCCAGGGGTTGTGTCTGGCTCATTCTCGTTCTTACTCCCACCCTTTGCCCTGGGCCATGGCGGCAATCAAAACTTTACTGTTGGGCTTCCCTGGTAGCGCAGTGGTTGAGAGTCTGCCTGCTGATGCAGGCGACACGGGTTCGTGCCCCGGTCCGGGAAGATCCCACATGCCGTGGAGCGGCTGGGCCAGTGAGCCATGGCCGCTGAGCCTGCGTGTCCGGAGACTGTGCTCCGCAACAGGAGAGGCCACAACAGTGAGAGGCCTGTGCACTGCAAAAAAATAAATAAATAAAATAAAAATAAAAAATAAATAAAATAAACTTCCTGTAAAACAGATGTGTGGTTGCCAAGGGGGAGGGGGGTGCAGGAAGGGTAGATAGGGAGCTTGGGGCTGGCAGATGCAAACTAGTATATACAGAATGGAGAAGCAAGAAGGTCCTACTGTAGAGCACAGGGGACAATATTCAATATCCTGTAAATAAGCCACAATGGCAAAGAATAGGAAAAAGAATGTATGTATGTGTATAACTGAATCACCTTGCTGCACAGCAGAAATTAACACAACGTTGTACATCAACTAGACTTCAACAGAATTAAAAAAAAAAAAAGAAACTCCATGTAGATCAACCTTATCTAGCTCAACTGATGAATATAATGTTATCAGGCTTAGAAAGGAGACCCAGAGCCAACTTTACACTCTTTATCACCTGCCCATTGGCAGGTGCTGCTGTCTCCTCCCTGTGAATAAGAAAAAAAATCGGATTTTTCTTTCTATGTAGTGTTGTTTTTAAGTCTGGACACTCTATGTTAGTAGTTCTCAACTGGGGCCATTTTACCTTCTAGGAGATAGCTGTCAGTGTCTGGGGACATTTGTGGTTTTCATAACCAAGGGGAGGAGGTGGCTGGTAGAAGCCAGGGATGCCGCTAATACCCTGCAGGGCCCAGGACGGGCCCCACCACGCAGAATTATCTGCCCAACGTCAGGAGTGCTGCGGAACCCTGATCTACGAAATCCTTCCCCATTCCTCAGCAGCACCCCCGCCATCACTCGGCAGTCTCCATTTCCCCAGAAACCAGTAGAAGCATGCAGAATGCCCCTGCACACGGCCACGGTCCCCGGCTCTGACAGGGCCAACCCAGCTTAGTCAGAAAGGTGCCCATACTCCTATAGGACAAAGAAACTCAACAACCCTTCAGATATCTACCTGACATAAAATCATTTAATTTACATGCGCAAGCCCATATCTTCCTACATACTTATCATTGCCACAAATTAAGTAGCAAGACTGAAAAGCCTCACATGAAATATTAACAGTGTAATCTGATTTCAAAATGCTCTATGCAACTGCCCTCCAGAGGAGACACAGAAGTTACAACAAACAGCACAGCCCACAGCCTCAGGCCCCGTCCCTGCCCTACCAGTGCTCTCCAAGAACTACTGGACAAGCTCTGTAGACCACAGAGGAATCTTTTTAAAATACAAGTAAGAGCACACCCTCCCCTGCTCAAAACCTTCCCTGGGCTCCAGACTTCAACTTGAGTAAAAGCCAAAAGCCTTACCATGGCCTCAGGGACCCCCCATCTGTGAGGTCATCCCCACACCCCCTTGTTCATCAGCTCCAGACTGGCCTCGTGCTCTTCTCAAATCCTTTACGCTTGTCCCAGCCTCAGGAGTTTGTCCTCCCCCCAGATTTCTACACAGCTCACGTTCTTCATTCATGTGTCTCCAGTGTCCCTTTATCCACAAGGTCTTCTCTGACCACCTGTACAAGGCAGTGCACCCCCCAATCCTCTCTAACGGCCTCCTTTGTTTCTTTTTCTTTGCATAGACTACCGCCACTTGACAATTTATCTCTCTTTTTTCATGTCTTTACTTATGTCTCATTCTCCCCAAGTAGAATGAGAACCTATGTGGCGGGGTCTCTGATTGTTCCTGGCTATAGTCCCAGCCCCTAGAATGGTTTCTAGAACACAGTGTTGACTTAATAAATATCTGTTGAATGAATGACTACACCACTGCAATTTGGGGTCCACCCCCATAATGCAAAGAGATGAGGAACTTCATTGGTCAACTCAGCAAGTAGGTATTAAAATCTTCCTAGGTGTTGGCAAGTGCTAGCACTGGAGGATAATGACAAGATATAAAACCTGGTCCTTTTATTGTTTGTTTTCCATTCAGAGTCTGCATCGAGCACTGCCTCTGGCTAACCTAAGCCAATGAGACCTGGGGAGCTCACAGAATTGCTGAGAAGACTGAGAATGTGGACCCTGCAGGAACCAAGTGGGCTCCTGGGAACTAAGCAGCCAAGAGAGTCAAGAATGTTTTTTTTTTTTTTTTTTTTTGCGGTACGCGGGCTTCTCACTGTTGTGGCCTCTCCCGTTATGGAGCACAGGCTCCGGGACGTGCAGGCTCAGCGGCCATGGCTCACGGGCCCAGCCGCTCCGCGGCATGTGGGATCTTCCTGGACCGGGGCATGAACCCATGTCCCCTGCATCGGCAGGCGGACTCTCAACCACTGCGCCACCAGGGAAGCCCCAAGAATGGTTTTATCAACTATACTTCAATTTTTTTTAATTAAAAATAAAAAATAATAATTTAAAAAAGAATGATTTTATAGCTGATGCACAGTCAGAATAAGAACATTGAGCCATGTGACCTGTGATTATTTCTTTTCTCCTTGATACGCATTCCAGGGTCAAAGTTCTAGAAGACAGCATCCAATGGGTCACCTGGAGGATACATGCTAAATGTATAGAACAGGAAGAGGAAAGGTCTGGCACGAAATCTGCCCGGGGACCACATTACCTTCCCTGGTGGGAGCAGGCATCCATATTTATCCCCACAAGGCTGGCCCTAGAAAGAACCTGGCATGCTGGTAGGAAATGGAAAGGGACCCTGGGCAGACAACCATAGACAAACACCCACTCTTCCCTTTCCCTCACGGAGCTGTCAGCTGTTCAGTGCTAAATCACAAGTGAAGGATGCACCAGGTCTAGGGGCCCAATGGGCCATGCCAATGCGGGGAGCTGCAGGGCTTCTGAGGAAGGTGCCCAGTGGGACCCTAGAATCCCCTCCCCTACTCTTTCTCACTGGAAGGAGGAGATTATATCTAAGCAGTCTGTCCTTTCCCACAGGAAAACATCTAAAGTATCCATGAAATGTCTCCGGAGCCCTTGGGCCAGAACAGCCCTTCCTAATGTGTGTTCCTCATGACACCTGTCCTGCAAGACGTTGGTCATGCAAAGGCCAAGCAGGTTTGCAGAAAGTGCACAAATATGCCCATTAGCATAACGAGGGTTCTAAGAGCCTCTCAGTGAAGAAGACAGCTCACTTCACTAACCCAGCGTTTCCCAAACTGACCTGACCAAGCGATGTTTTTATAAAATACGATAAGAATTTAGCATCCTGCTTAACTGGCGCTCAGTGGAGCATCCTTAGGGAACCTGACCCAGAAGAGAATGTTCTTGCAGGGTGTGTCCCCCCACCCCCACCCCCCATCTCACCCCTGACTGGTTCTGACATATCCTGAGAAAGAAGAGGAGCTGGGAGGTCAGCAGTGAGGAGGAAGCGGTGTTGGATAAAACCAACACACATTCTTTAAGGAGTTGACTAACCCCTTTTGGCGATTTCTTTACCTTCTCTAAAGTTGTCAAAGACTCACGTGAAGTGAAGAGCGGGCATCATAGAAATTTCACTGAGGACTGAAATTCAATCACTTCATTTCTTTACATTGTTCACCAGAATTTTATCACCATCTTTAATTCCTACAGTGGATAGTTTTGAGACTAGAGACTTTCACAGAATGCTGGATCCCCTCTCAAAATGTGGGAAGGGGGCTTCCCTGGTGGCGCAGTGGCTGAGAGTCCGCCTGCCGATGCAGGGGACGTGGGTTCGTGCCCCGGTCCGGGAAGATCCCACATGCCGCGGAGCGGCTGGGCCCGTGAGCCATGGTTGCTGAGCCTGCGCGTCCGGAGCCTGTGCTCCGCAACGGGAGAGGCCACAACAGTGAGAGGCCCGTGTACCGCAAAAAATAAATAAATAAATAAATACAATGTGGGGAGGCCTCAGACCGCTTTGTTTTCCTGGTCAGTCACCCACCCTCCTCTGAACTAAGGACAGGTAATCACAGAAAGCAGGCTACTACCTCCTCCTCCCTGTCTATCCCCCTTAGGCCAGGCCAATCCTGCATCTCACCATCCTCCAGAGACCATCTGCCCCTCAGAACCCACAGCGGTCCTGGCTGAGGAGGCAGGGAAATCTGACACCTGGCTGGCTGCACTGCTGACGCAGCAGCTTCAGTCAAGTTCACGGGTGTGGATGCTTTGGGTCAGTTCAGGAACTGATGTGTCTCCTACCCCGCCTGCCTGTGAAAGGCTCATTACTGGGATAATAAAATCTTACCCTGGCTTTAGGTATGTTCTTCCAACTGATGAAAGGATTACTGCATCTTTTTTTTTTTTTTTTTTTTTTTTTTAAAATTACTTCCAGTTATTTTTTTAAATATAATAGTGTTTATTTTTACTTGTTGACAGTTTGCTTTATTTATTTATTTATTTTTGGCTGTGTTGGGTCTTCGTTTCTGTGCGAGGGCTTTCTCTAGCTGTGGAGGGCGGGGGCCACTCTTCATCGCGGTGCGCGGGCCTCTCACTATCGCGGCCTCTCTTGTTGCGGAGCACAGGCTCCAGACGCGCAGGCTCAGTAATTTTGGCTCACGGGCCCAGTTGCTCCGCGGCATGTGGGATCTTCCCAGACCGGGGCACGAACCCGTGTCCCCTGCATCAGCAGACAGACTCTCAACCACTGCGCCACCAGGGAAGCCCGGATTACTGCATCTTTGATATCACAATTCAAATGGATCAGTAGGGAGAAATATCGATTGATCCTTGAACTATGGTGCTGATCTGCTAAAAGTGCTAAAATACGCCTTGAGCAGAAACACTGAATCACGGGGATCAGTAACTGAGCTCCGGCGGTGCCATCATTGCGGGCTGCCCAGGTAGGCTGGCGCTGGCAACGAACGGAACAGGGTCGACATAAAGACCATTTCACCGGGAACATGGAACCTTGATTTTTGAGTGAAAGTGCAACTGTCCTTGGGGTTGTCAACATGCCTCAATTCTTCTTTGGCTGTTTGCAAGGACATTTCCATCCAGCAGCTGCCTCGGCTGCCGTGACAAAGGCCACCTTGCTAAACTGAAATAAAGCTCAGTGAGACCAGGTAAGAGCATGTAAGAGAGATGATTTTCTTTTTAATAATGGAGACAAACTGGTTACTTTCATTTCTAAGGAATGGTTCCACTTTAATATGCCTCATGGATGATTAGGAAAACCTCAGTGCAGTCCATGTTGGTGAAATAGCAACGCAATAGCATCTGATTTAGGGGAGCAGCACCCAAAAGGAAACCTACAAGTTTCCCTTGTCTCTTGTCTCTATGTGGTGTGTGCCTCCGGTCCTGAAGCCATACTGAAACTCCAGAGGTTTGGCCGCTCCAAGTTAGAAAAAAAAACAGAAGGCAAGGCACGGGATGGAGGGCGATCCACTGTTAGAGAAAAATCACATATAGTTCATTTCTGCGTTTTGGCAGTTACAGGTAAGAAGGCGAGGTCTTAAGGTGACACATTATCTTTTCTCTCGGCTCCCCCAGCAAAGAGAAAAGCCAGGACCCCAGCTGCTTGGCAGACTGTCTTCTTATGTCAATGTGAATATATCTGGTTTATTTCTGAACATACCTGGCCAGTTTTCCCTGAATCAGAGGCCTGCTTATTCTCCGTATCAAAACTAGCAGGTGTCTCTTGGAAAAAGGCATGGAATTACACCCAACCTGTAAAGCACACATTTATTCTCTTCGTGAAGATGGGCTGCTCAGTGTGGTGCATGAAAACCCCTTCAACCTCCCGTTAGGAGGCCCGGATTCCAGCCCAAGCGGATTGGGTCCCTCGTCTGTTCTGTGACTCCGTTTTCTTTTTGGTCAAATGGGGCAAGGAGTTCTCTAAAGAACTCTTGGGCAGTCACATTCTTGGGGTCTCCCAATGTCCATTTGTTGTAATACATTCAAATTTTCCAGGTCTGTGTCTTATTTATTTAGGTATTTTCAGGGCCTTGCTCAAAGTTGGCACCCATTAGATGTTGGGTGGACGGATGAATGTTTGGATGGATGGATGGACGGATGGATGGATGGACGGAAGGAAGGAGGGAGGGAAGGAATGAAGCAAAGGATGGAGTTGGGTGACTGCATGCTGTGTTTGTCACTATTTCACGGGTTCCTTATCTGTGGAGAATTCCAGCACTCATGATGAGCCCTCTGCTTGAGTTCCCACTGTCCCTGAGAACACTGAGCCAGAAGGAGGGGTGCTGATCATGCTAGAGGTCAGCCTCCCAGCATCGAGAACAGCTCAGTAATAAGTAACGTGGGGCTGATTTTGCTGAGTGGACCATTCCGAGGACTTGGCAGTCACTACTCCTCAGTTGGGTGTCTCCCTGGCCACGTAACATCACCATCTGGTCCCGGCAGCCTCTCCGAGACCAGCCCTCCCCTCCTGCCCCTCACTCTCTGTTCTCCTTACAGGTGGGAGTGCGACGGGTGATCCCAGTTCGTTACAGAGGGGCTGGGCTGTGACTGCCGGGCTCCTTCCAGACACCGAGCTGCTGCCATGTGTCCCCCACCGCACAGAGCAGCACCGCCATTTGCCATTTCCTCTACCAGGTGGCCTACCCTGGCCTCCGAGAAGACCTCTGAATGGCCTTTGTGTAAGAAGATGGGGTCTAAATAGGACTCCCTGCAACACTGCCAATCCAGAAATTAAGATTCCAGCCACGAGCCAGTGTACCACATAGTCACATCCTCAGTGGGGTTGGAAGGCGGACGCAGCCTTCAGATGTGGCACGTAGGGCGCCAACGGCTCGGGAATGATGAAGGCTGATTTCTGCAGCACTGATTTTCTGTCATTGACCTCTTCCTGCGTTAATTGGGAAGGGTGAAAACTTTTATGACGACAGCTTCTTAAATGCTAATTCCGTCTTTTTGGCGAGGGAACAAGAAGCCCAGCTTATCCCAACGTACAGAGCACAGAGGCAGACACCCTCCGGCAGAGATCTCTGATGAGCCACATCTGACGGACACATTCTAATGAAGGGAGAACATCTGGCCAAAGATCAGCTTTGGCACCCACAGATCAGACCCCTGCTTCACGCACAGCACATCTCAATTATCAGGAAAACCCAGTGCGGAGACAAATGACAGGTGTTAAAGACAAGAGCAGGAGGTGCAGCTTCCAGCTGCCCGACAGATGCAGACATCTGAAGGGATCTATTCTTTCTACAATGGCTTGAAAGGGGGAAAGTTTTCAAAGTGATTTAAAATCCCACATATTTAAAATTTGAGTCTAACCTATCAGAAAAACTGATGCTCGCCAGGGAAGAGAGGCCATTTGTAGAAAAATGAGCTTATAAATAATAGGGCTATGCATGCTTTGTATTCTGTGTGGATATGACATCGTTTCCCATTAGTAAACCCACATACTTTGTATTCAGTAAGGACAGGAGCCACCAGCTCTGCAAAGCTCTGTCCAGGGCGGGGGCCAGGCCATGCAGGGTTTGATGAATGCCAGCTGCAAGGAAAGGTGAGTGGGGGGAGGGGTCTCAGACCCCAAAGACTTGTCTCTGAACTTCGCTGCTCGAGAGCCTCATTTTTGCATTCACCAACTTCTCTTTTAACTTGCAAATATACCTTAGAGTTTTATCTGGCATTAACTATATGATACTGTTCATCTTTCTTTCCTCTTAAAATACAGATAATAAAAACAGCCATCGCCCGCGTGTGCACTCTGCACCAGGCATGGTGCCGGCATGACTTTGTTTAGTCCTCTCCATGACCCCGTGATGCAGGGACGATCATTGTCCCATTTTTAATAACCAGAAAACAGGCCAGAGAAGCTTTAATCCCTGGAGCCCTTGCATGGAATGAGCTTGCTCCTCCACCTTTATGTCAAAGACCTTCATTCAGCAAAACCTGACTGGATGCCTACTGTGTGCTGAGCCCCAAAAATGCTAGGATGAAGGAGTCCCCACAGTGTGGCCACCCTGTGAACAAGCTCATGGGGTTGGGGGTGGGAGGCAGAAGAGGAGGGAGAAGGGACCACCTAGAGGAGATGTGGTCCAGGCCGGGCTCTGAGAAGTGGCCGAGGGACCCCGGGTTAGGTTAGGTGAGGGTCCGCAGTGGGAGGAGAACGCAGAGCGAGAACCAACAAGAGAAGGAAAAGGAGTCTTTTCAAGTCCTTCTGACAAGATCTGCGCACGTCTAGTCTGAAGTCAAGCGCCCCCATGAGTGACCGCCCGCCGCAGCTCTGCAGCCCGCCCCCCCCCAAGCACATGGTGACAGGGGCTTACAGGCAGCTGTGTCGGAGCAGCCCAGCCAGGGTTCAACCTGACACTGGGCAGTTCTGAGCCCTGTGCAGGTTACGAAACCTCCTTACTTCTGGACTTAAGACGATCACCAGATAGAGAACAAACTAGTGGCTCCCAGTGGGGAGAGGGAAGGGGGAGGGGCCGTATAGGGGGAGGGGACTAAAGGTACGAACTGTTACGTGTAAAATAAGCTACGAGGGGGCTTCCCTGGTGGCGCAGTGGTGGAGAGTCCGCCTGCCGATTCAGGGGACGCGGGTTCGTGCCCCGATCCCGGAGGATCCCACATGCCGCGGAGCGGCTGGGCCCGCGAGCCATGGCCGCGGAGCCTGTGTGTGTCCGGAGCCTGTGCTCCGCAACGGGAGAGGCCACAGCAGTGAGAGGCCCACGTACAGAAAAAAAAAAAAAAAAAAAAAAAAAAAGCTACGAGGATATACTGTACAACACGGGGAATACAGCCGGATTTCACAATAGCTATACATGGAGTATAACCTTTAAAAAGTGTGAATCACTATATTGTATACCTGTAACTTATATAATATCGCACATCAACTATAAGGCGATAAAAAAATAATTTAAAACAAAATGTCATCACCAGCACCTCCTGGACGTACGGAGAGGATTAAAGGAGAGGAGATGCTTCGTGTGATGTCGTCTTCAGTTCCTCCATTACCCTGCTGCCCACATCCAAGCCTGGAGCAAAATCTTTGGATTCTATGCCCAACACCTATCTGAGTGCATCTAGTTCTCCAAGGCCAGCACCCTGGTCACCACTCTCTCTCGTCTGGACAGCTGCTACACGCCCTGAACTCATCCTCCTGCATTCACTCCTGCCCCCCTTCATTCATACATCAAGGGGGACCCAGTGCGAACCAGAGGGAGCTTCCGGACCCTCATCCACGTGGACGCCTTTCCCAGCCTCTCTCAGGGCCCTGCACTTTTGTACGTGCCATTTTGTATGCTATTTCTTAAACAAGTTTGCCCAAATTATATAGGCTTTAGGCCTCAAAACACCTGAATCTGCCCCAGCTTGCATAAGTGGTCTTGTCACAAAGCAGAATGAGTCCCACAGCTTCCTCTTTTCAAATGCTTTAGTTGCTTCTGCATGAAACAGGAAGCTCAGCCCTGTTAGCACAGCCCTCCCGCCTGTCTGATCCACCTCCTGTTCACCCTTCCAAAGACTCCTCCTGTCACTTCTCCCTTCCTCTGTATGATCAAGCCACATCGGGTCTCCTTTTAGCTCCTTGAATGTACCAGGCTCTTCCCTTCCTCAGAACCTTTGTACATCCTGCTTCCTCTTCCTGAAGCAACCCCGACCCTGGCGCCTGGTAGAGCACACTCCTTTTCAACCTTCCTGACCTGAAGTAGGTGTCCCTCTTTTTTTCTCTCTTCTCCTTGTCTCACTGATGTTGCTTGTTTCTTCCCTTGATTTTTGTCCATCTTGAACCTCTAGAATATAAATTTCAGGAGGGCAAGTTCCACTGATGTCAGGTTCAACATTGCATACTCAGCACCCATCCCAGTTCCTGGCACACAGTAAGTGCTCAGTAAAAGGGGGGCTGCCATTCTGATTCACAACCTCTACCTCCCAGGCCTTTGAGATCTCCAAACTTCCTTGATGGCAGGGACTTGACCAGTGAATGATCAAAATCGAGGACTGGCAATGTAAACACCAAGACCTAAGGAGCAGATCCTTGGATGATGAAACCATCCTTAGGAGCCATGGGTGCAGCTTCCCAACTTGACCTTGACCAGGTCAAGGACCAAGCCACTGCAGAAGTGGCAAAAACAGATGGGGCAGGTGTTAAAGGGGGATGAGACACTGTCCTCATTTACGTAGTCATGGGTGCCCCAGGAGAGCTGAAAAACAGTGGCCCCAGGGAACAGAATTCCAAGACATATCAACTGGCAACATTCATATGGAAGAGATGAGATTGGAAACTTTTAAGAGTGACCTTAAAAGATACCGTGTCTCCCAGACTCCAAAACCAGAGACCTCACAGCTAATGAATGACGAATCAGACTCAGACCCAGATCTGCCTGACCTTGAGGTGTTGCCTTTCCAAGACCCTATGCGTTGTCATGAAGCCATTGAACAGCTATTTATCGGGTCGTGTTCTCTGAGCCAGGCACTGGGGCTGCATTGACTCGGGGACACATGTGGTCCCTGGGCGTGTGTGGTTTCAGGTCCATGGGCAGCTGGCATCTATGAGGATTCACTGTGTGCCAGGCACAGATGCCGAAGATACGGCCCCAGTGTGTTCACCCCCATCACAGAACTTGGGGTAGAAAATATGACCCTCATCTTAGAGACGAGCAACCCAGCAACCCCATAAGTTATGGACCGTTTCTGAAGCTCAATATTCTTATGTATCAAATGGACATACGTGTACCTTCCTCTTGGAGTGGTTGTGAAAAACAGCACAAACCCTGCTCATGCCCAGCAGACTGCTGGGTGCAGAGTTGGTAGGTGGACAGCATTAGGAGCTGCCCAGTTCTCCACCCCCTCAGACCCCACCCTTTTCAATGGGCTTTGCGGCTCCTTCTGTCAGGAGTGGGGTCTATTTTTCCACGTCTAGATTCTGAGCTCTGCCATTTGACTTACTTCAGCTTGTACATGTGTTTCTGCTTCTGTTTCCTGTTTCTGCTCTTGTCCCCAGCCTTCACCCCAGGTGACCTGCTTGAGTGGAGCCGTCGCCCCAGCTGACAGCCTGCCAACCCCAAACACACAAGCAGGCCCAGAAGAGACCAGAACCATCAGCCAAATTCACCAACTTGAGGCTCCAGAGCCAAAGAAATTCTCATTCTATGAGCCACTGAGTCTTGGGGATGGTGAGTGTTTCGGCATTACCATGGCAACAGATACATGAATTCCATTACTGTTGTTCATCCCTTATCCCGCTCTGAGTCCTCTGACAAAACGGCACTTCTGGATCTACGCGGAGCCCCACCTGACTCTGGTGTCTGCTGCCACCATTCAGACATTGCCCCTGCCTGCCGTCACCCACTTGCTGCCACCCTGCCTGTGAGGTTGCAGTGTCCAGGCTCCAGGGGCATTTTTCATCATCTCTCTGCTGATTTCCCAGAGACCCACAAGGCAGAGATTTTGCCGATAGGCAAGAAATAGTGTGAAGAGAGATGTAGGATGATCCAGGGCCAGGAGAGGGCACGGCAGCGTCTGCCTGAGATGGGGCAGCACACAGGGCAAGGACGTCACCAGACACCCACTGAAGTGCTCAGGAAGCCCAGGCCAGGGGCACAGGTCTGATCCATCCTGAGACAGGATGGGACAAAGCTGCAGGGATAAAGAGGAAGGCCGGCATGGGGATGGGCTGAGCTTGGTGACCCGCTGGATGTGCCCATGGTTTTCTGGTGTGGCTGATGTGGAATCCACAGATCACAGACCACAGGTGGTCCTTCTCTCCACATGCCCCACGTCAACTCACCATCTCTCTCCTTCCCCCAACACACAGCTCAAACAGGATGTTTCGGAAAAAGAAATATAGCCTGTGAGCCTCTGTACAGAAGGTTGATATCCTGAATGCTAATTTTAAAATCAATGATTAGGATCAGTCACTAGTCATCAGAGAAATGCAAATCAAAACCACAATGGGATATCGCCTCACATCTGTTAGGATGGCTCTTATAAAAAAAAAAAAAAAAAAAAAAGGGCTTCCCTGATGGTGCAGTGGTTGAGAGTCCACCTGCCGATGCACAGGACACGGGTTCATGCCCCGGTCTGGGAAGATCCCACATGCCGCAGAGTGGCTGGGCCCATGAGCCATGGCCGCTGAGCCTGCGCGTCCGGAGCCTGTGCTCCGCAACGGGAGAGGACAAAGCAGTGAGAGGCCCGCGTACCGCAAAAAAAAAAAAAAAAAAAAGGAAAAGACAACGAGTATTGGCAAGGATGTAGAGAAATTGAAACTTCTGAACTGTTACTGAGAATGCAAAATGGTGTAGCCACTATGGGAAACAATATGCACATTCCTCAGAAAGTTAAAACTAAAACTACCCTATGATCCAGCAATCCCACTTCTGGGTATGATCCAAAGAACTGAAATCAGGATCCTGAAGAGATATCAGCGCTCCTGTGTTCATTTCAGCTTTATTCACAAGAGCCAATATGTGGAAACTATCTAAATGTCCATCAACAGATGAATGGATAAAGAAAAAGGGTGGTCTGTACATACAATGGAATACTATTCAGCCCTAAAAAAGAAAGAAATCCTGCAATATATGACAACATGGAAGAATCTTGAGGTCATTATGCTAAGTGAAATAAACCAATCACCGAAAGACAAATACTACATGAGTCCACTTATGTGAAGTTTCTAAAACGGTCAAATTCATAGAATCAGAGTCTGGAAGGGTGATGGCCATGGGCTGGGGGAGGGGAGCTGGGGAGTTTCTAATCAAGGGCATAAAACTTCAGTTAGGCAGGATGCATATGCCCTAGAGATCTACTGAACAACATTGTATCAACAGTCAACAACAATGCACTGCACGCTTTCAAACATTTGTTAGGAGGGTAGATCTCATGTTAAGTGTTTTTACCGCAATAAACTTTTTTAAATCTTTAGGATTAGTGTTTTATACGTATTATAACTACTCCTCAGAACAACAGTGCAAGGGAGGTCTTATCATTCCCACTTTACCAGTGGTGAAGCTGAGGTCACTCACTCATCGCATGTCCAAGAATGAACAGTAGAAGAGCTGGCATTTTCCAAAGCCTCTTAATTTCACCCCAGAACTTGGATTCCAAACTTGTCTCTGAAGGCAGAAACATTATCCTTTGACCCCAATTTTAATTCATGCTCAGGCCATCCCCAGCTCAGAATCCACGTTCCCCCACCCGCTCACGTGCACAGCTTTCTGGAAGGGAGTCCCGACCCCCCACATGGCTGGCTCTCAAAGCCGCCCAGGAACCAGCCTTGGCCATCTTCCCCGGGCTGCCTGTCTCGATGTTTCATCGCCCTCATAGAGGGTTCCTCAGTCCCATAAAAAGGACAAATCAAACTTAAGCACACGCCAGGCCTTAGAGAAAGCTCCATTTGGAGTTGAGTAAGTAGCTGGAGGCCTGCCAGGGCCAGTATGAAGGATCTAAAAGAAACTCTGAGCTGAGGGTCATTAAAGGGACGCTATTTAATACCGGAAAAGGAAGGGAATTTTAAAAGCACCATCCTATGATAGACTCTTGCTGCATCCCATCTTCCAGTTAAAACCCAGAGCACATTTCCACCTCTTCTCCCTTCAGGGGATGCCACAAGCACCAGCCCTCAGCCCGGAAGAACCTACAGCATCAGGTCCAGCCCTAAGGCACTAAGATAATCACAATCATGAGAGCCATTAAGTAAAGAGGGATTTAAGAACTCGAGTGCAGATCAATAAGGAAAGCAGGGGACGTCTCTAGGTTAAAACGGACCGCCCGCAGGGATAACCTGCTCATTCCACAGGGCTGCAGGTTAACGGTGTGATGTCTCAACATTCAAAGAGAAAACAACCAATTTCTATAGAAATGGCCTGTGCTCTCCTCCCAGGCCTCTGCCCACGATCGCTTTCGAATCATGCTCCCACACACCAGCAGACTTCCAGAACATCTCAGGGGAGAGGGCCCACCTGGGCATGTGTGCCCACTGCCCGCCTTCAGCCAGAGCTCCTATGTTTCTATCTGTTTGACAAACTGGCTTCCCCTAAGATTCCATTTTCAGAAAGAGTTCCATTTAAAAAAAAAAATCACATATTGGGCTTCCCTGGTGGAGCAGTGGTTGAGAGTCTGCCTGCCGATGCAGGGGACACGGGTTCGTGCCCCGGTCCGGGAGGATCCCGCGTGCCGCACAGCGGCTGGGCCCGTGAGCCATGGCCGCTGAGCCTGCGCGTCCGGAGCCTGTGCTCCGCAACGGGAGAGGCCACAACAATGAGAGGCCCGCGTACCGCAAAAAAAAAGAAAAAAAAAATCACATACACCACTTGAAGGAAACTCAGCCCCCTGTGGTCAAGGTAGTTTGTGAAAAACAGAAACTTCACAGCTGAAGCTCTTCAAATAAGATTCAGGAGCTCTGCCCTCGGCACAGAGGTCAGACAGCAGCGTTGTCAAATACCAGCCTAAGGGGAGAACATTCTGGAAGGGCTCCTCAGGTGCCAACGCAGGCTCCTGACATGAAGCCAAGGCCCTTCAAAGAACAATAGCACCATCAAATGAGGAGCAGATCTCACCTGCCTCCTGCTCGAACCCAGGAATATGGTTTGCACCAGGGGATGAGAGTCTGTCCTCCCTCTGAAGCTGGAAAGGGGTGTCGACCCTAATTTTCCTTTCCTGGCGATGATGCCTGCTCATAATGAGCTCTCTCTCAGCCAGGCAGATCCTCCCTGCCTACTGCATTTCACCACCTGAGCTAAGGGCAAGCTGTCAGCCAGCGACCCCACCCAGAGAGAGAGAGAGAAGGAAGCAGTTTAAGTCATCTGTTCACAAGTCATTGCTTTACAAGAATGAGCTTATGTTCCATATATATGTGTTAGCATACGGTATTTGTTTTTCTTTCTGACTTACTTCACTCTCTATGACAGACTCTAGGTCCATCCACCTCACTACAAATATCTCAATTTCGTTTCGTTTTATGGCTGAGTAATATTCCATTGTATATATGTGCCACGTCTTCTTTATCCATTCATCTGATGATGGACACTTAGGTTGCTTCCATGTCCTTGCTATTGTAAATAGAGCTGCAATGAACATTTTGGTACATGACTCTTTTTGAATTATGAAGAAACTAGGGGTAAGATGGGAATAAAGACACAGACCTACTAGAGAATGGACTTGAGGATATGGGGAGGGGGAAGGGCAAGCTGTGACAAAGTGAGAGAGTGGCATGGACATATATACACTACCAAACGTAAAACAGATAGCTAGTGGGAAGCAGCCACATAGCACAGGGAGATCAGCTCGGTGGTTTGTGACCACCTAGAGGGGTGGGATAGGGAGGGTGGGAGGGAGGGAGACGCAAGAGGGAAGAGATATGGGAACATATGTATATGTATAACTGATTCACTTTGTTATAAAGCAGAAACTAACACACCATTGTAAAGCAATTATACTCCAATAAAGTAGTGGGGGCTTTTCCAGCTATCTTTCTGTTATTGATTACTAGTTTAATTCCTTTGTGGTCTGAAAGCAGACATTGTATAGTTTCTATTCTTTTTAATATGTTAAAGTATGTCTTATTGCCCAGAATGTTGTCTAATTTGGTGAATGTTTCATGTGAGCTTGAGAAGAATGTATTCTGTTGTTACTGGATGAAATATTCCATAGACGTGAATTAAATCTTGTTGATTGCTTAAAAAAAAAAAAAAAAAAAGAATGAGCTTATGGCCAGCACTGGTATTTTTACCAAGACATAAAATAAGCGATGAGGGTAGACAATTCTGCTTTGTTGGGAAGATGCTTTCCTCAGATCCTCAGGCCCTCTGCCTCCATCACATTACAGCTGCCAGATAAAAATTCCTTTTGTGCTGGAAAGCTCGACACTAACACGATCATGATATTAAAAAGCACAATAAGCTTCAAAAATACATTTAATTCCATGTGTCGCTTTCAATTGCAAAAGCTACTCCAAAAAAAAAAATACTACTTTAGCTTTTAACCAAGTCTATTCTCTCCACGCCTTATTAACAATATTTCACCAAAACAAGCAGCATTCTGCACAGCGGGGCCCACAAGAGTTTGGGAAAGTGCCTTCTATTTGCAGCCTTTCTCCAATAATATACAACCCTCGGAAGGAGTGTGTGACTTCCGACAATTATTTGTAAGTGTTATTTTTCTCTTGGGGGGCTCCTGATATACAACTAACAATTAATAAGGAAGTAGGAACCAATAAACCTTTCTAATTTAAAGCAGCCTGAAGTTGCACCAATAACAATGTCTGAGCCCAATACAAGCATCTGCACAGGCTGGGGTTCATGGCTCTGGGGCCAGGCAACCCTAGGAGGAGAGAGGGTGATGACATCAGAGGAAGGAGATTGAGAAGATGGGGGTCAGGAGAGAGGGTGGGATCCATTCAGAGCGTGGAAGAAGAGAAAGCAGGAAGGGAACTAGACATAACGTCTCAGCATGGCACCTCAGAGTCCTTTCGATGTCAGCCATGGTGATGTGTCTGATTCCCTGTCCTCACAGCTCTCCAGGCTCTCCTTCCTGCAACCAGCCAGCTCATCCCCCAAACAGGTGTTTACGGAGCACCTGGGCTTGGCACGGGGGCTGGCAAGCAAAATCTAAGCTCTTGTGCAGCTTACAGTCTGGATGAGGGGACGGATATTCATCAAATACAAAGAAACATCACGTGACTGTGACAAGGGCAGCAAAGGAGAGGAAGGTGGATTCCAGGCACCTGAGGTGGGGTTGGTCTTGAGATCAGGGATGGCTTCCCTAGGGCATACGGGTGAGGATCTGTAGGATGAGTCAAGGTCACTTAGGGAGAAGGGAATGAGTGGCATAGCTCAAGCTGGAGGACCAGCTCGTACAATATTAATACAAGGATCCCACAGCAGAAGGCTCACGGAGAGCACAAGTGCATTAGAAAGAGGGAGGTGGAGGTGGTGGAGCTCAGGGGCAGGGGCCCCAGGGCCTTTCAGACCACAGCAAGAACTTTCTTTTTTCTTTTTAATAAAATTCAACATCCATTTATGATAAAAACTCTCCAGAAAGTGGGCATAGAGGGAACTTACCTCAACATAATAAAGGCCATATATGACAAACCCACAGCTAACATCATACTCAACAGTGAAAAACTGAAAGCATTTCCTCTAAGATCAGGAAAAAACAAGGAGGCCCACTCTTGCCACTTTTATTCAACATAGTTTTGGAAGTCCTAGCCACAGCAGTCAGAGAAGAAAAAGAAATAAAAGGTATCCAAACTGGAAAAGAAGAAGTAAAACTGTCACTGTTCGCAGATGACATGATACTATACATAGAAAATCCTAAAGATGCTACCAGAAAACTACTAGACCTCATCAATGAATTCGGTAAATTCACAGATACAAAATTAACACACAGAAGTCTGTTGCATGTCTATACACTAACAATGAACAATCAGAAAGCGAAATTAAGGAAATAATCCTATTTATCATCGCATCAAAAAGAATAAAATACCTAGGAATGAACCTACCTAAGGAGGCAAAAGACCTGTACTTTGAAAACTATAAGATGCTGATGAAAGAAACTAAGAACTTTCTTTATTCTAAGAGCAATTGAAAGGAATGGAAAGATTTTTAAGTGGGGAGCAACGTGGCCTCAACAGCTCATTCTATCTATAGGTGGAGACTAGGCAGAAAGCATGGACTAGTGCAGGAGTCCAACCAACATGGCAGCAGGGATGGAGAGAAGAGGGTGGATCCCAGAGATGATTGGGAGGTAAATCACAAGAATGTAGTCAGGGATTCGATGTGGGAGTGTGAGAGACACAGAAAGGCTCCTTGGGTTCCAGCTTGGCCAACCAGATGGATGGTGGTACCATTTCTGAGATGGGACAGCAACCCTGAGCTTAGAGAGATTGCACGGTGGATGAAGGGCTCATACCCTCTGGGGAGAAATGAATTGAAACTCATTCCCCCTTTCTAAGAATAGGACACAGTGGCCCTCAGGGACTGTCCATGTCATGTCCACCCCAGCATCTGACTTCCTCAGATCTGGATGAGGTTCTTTTGCTCCTCAGTACACAAGAGGCAGTAACTAAGTGTCCATGCCTCTGAGAGGAAGCAGTTAAATCTGCCTGGATGCAGTTCTTTCTGACACAAAGCTACACAACTGGGTAATCTTCAGCTGAGCTCTTTGCTTAGTACATTATTTCACCAATTATTTTAAAAATTAGATTATGCACCAGGTGATGGGCAAAGATGAAGCTAGAGGCAGAAACTCGTACAGGGGGAAAAAGTTGCTTATTGCACTATTTATTGGTGATTGCAACAAAACTGAGGGTCAAGACCCAGGCAGCCTCTAAGCAGAATTCAGGAGGGGATGTGAGCGGAATGGTTATTCATCAGAGAACAAACAGGGACCATCACATGTCCCTGTGACAAAAGCAACTTGGTCTATTTTCTTTCCAATAATGTCCTATACAAGTTGGCATAACTGACCCAAACACGTCTCTTTATGTCTTGCTCAGAAAGCAGGAATAAATGTCCTTTCTTCTCCGGGGACCAGGAGTTGTGCTGCTTTTTCCCACCTCCCTCTTGCAGAACAGGGTGGAGGCTGGGTGGAGAAAGCAGAAAGGAGACGCTCAGTGGAAGGCTGTCCCTCTCAACAAAGGAAGCTGAGTCACAGGACAGGTGCCTGTCATACAAAGCCCTTGAAAGAATCTTGGAAAAATCCAAAGACAAGGACATCCCTGGTGGAGCAGTGGTTAAGAATCCACCTGCCAGTGCAGGGGACATGGGTTCAAGCCCTGGTCCGGGAAGATTCCACATGCCACGGAGCAACTTAGCCTGTGTACCACAACTGCTGAGCCTGTGCTCTACAGCCCGTGAACCACAACTACTGAGCCCGTATGCCACAACTACTGAAGCCCACGCACCTAGAGCCTGTGCTCTGCAACAAGAGAAGCCACCACAATGAGAAGCCCGCACACCGCAACAAAAAGTAGCCCCCGCTTGCCACAACTAGAGAAAGCCTGCGTGCAGCAACGAAGACCCAAGACAACCAAAAATAAATATATTAATAAATTAACTAATAATAATTTTTTGAAAGACACTCTTAAACATTGCTCAAGAGAGGAATCCTCCCCATGGGCAGGGAGGAATCTATAATAAGGCAGATAAACACAGTGTGATCAAAACAGCTCTGTACAAAAAGTATCCACATCATTCTACTCCAACAATTAGAGCCTTAATTTAAAAAACAGGTTTTGGGCTTCCCTGGTGGCGCAGTGGTTGAGAGTCCGCCTGCCGATGCAGGGGACACGGGTTCGTGCCCCGGTCTGGGAAAATCCCACATGCCGCAGAGCGGCTGGGCCCGTGAGCCATGGCCGTTGGGCCTGCGCGTCCGGAGCCTGTGCTCCACAACGGGAGAGGCCACAACAGTGAGAGGCCCGCATACCGCAAAAAACAAACAAACAAACAAACAAACAAAAACAGGTTTTTCAGGGAAAACAAACAGATAAATTTGGTGTCCCTCAAGTAAACTTATTTACGAAACAGATTCACAGACATAGAAAACAAACTTATGGTTACCAAAGGAGGAAAGGGGATGGAGGAGGGATAAACTAAGAGTTTGGGATTAACAGATACACACTACTATGTATTAAATAGATAACCAACAAGAACCTACTGTACAGCACAGGGAACGATACTCAACACCTTGTAAAACCTATAATGGAAGAGAATATAAAAAAAGAGTATATATATTTATATATATGTATAACTGAATCCCTTTACTTATATATATGTATAACTGAATCCCACCTGAAACTAAGACAACATTGTAAATCAACTACAGTTCGATTTAAATAAATAAATAAATAAAAATGTGGTGTCCCTTCTATACCTCATTCGTAGAGAAACTGCATTACAAATGACTTCCAGAAGAAAAAACAAAACACAACTCACATCAGATCCAGGGTGGTTTTTAAGGTATAATAGAACAACCCTTCCTCAAAGCGTGATCAACCGTACGTGTTTTATTGGGGCAATTGTTTGACTCTATGAAATAAAATTGAAACTATGATTATGACAGAAGCAAATCACTGTTCTTATAAAAGCTGGTATAAAGGAACAATTATCCTCAAGTTTTAAGTGGAAATATAATCACTTCATCCCACTCATCAATCAAAGACCCACCCTTTAAAAACTGCCATTTGTAAAGGTCAGGCTTAATTGATCAGGAGGGAGAAAATTTCATGCTATTCCACCTTCTTGTTTACCTAAGTGAATTGCTAATTGAAACAGTGACCTTCGTCAATCCCCTTTACATACATTTCCTATAAGTGATTTCCACAGAAATGGCTTAAATGTGAGCCTGATTTTCTTAATCCTTTCTAAATCCTTAGAGCAAGCAGTCTCATAGGGAGACAGGTAACACAGTGATGGGGAAACTGTAAACAGAATCTTTTTATAATACACAGAATGGAAATTTGAAAGAGACTTCCTACCTCTCACTGATTTTGAAAACAGATGTAAGTCTGGGCAGAAATAGTCATCCTAAAGTGCAGACAGCAGAAGCAAGAAGAATGACAATCCTGCAGCCTGTGGAACACATTCACAGAAAGACAGACACGATGAAAAGGCAGAGGGCTATGTACCAGATGAAGGAACAAGATAAAACCCCAGAAAAACAACTAAATGAAATGGAGATTGGCAATCTTCCAGAAAAAGAATTCAGAATAATGATAGTGAAGATGATCCAGGACCTCAGAAAAAGAATGGAGGCAAAGACAGAGAAGATGCAAGAAACGCTTAACAAACATCTAGAAGAATTAAAGAACAAACACAGAGATGAACAATACAATAACTGAAATGAAAAATACACTAGAAGGAATCAATAGCAGAATAACTGAGGAAGAAGAACGGATAAGTGACCTGGAAGACAGAATGGTGGAATTCACTACTGCGGAACAGAATTAAGAAAAAAGAATGAAAAGAAATGAAGACACCCTAAGAGATCTCTGGGACAACATTAAACACAACAACATTCACATCATAGGGGTCCCAGAAGGAGAACAGAGAAAGGACCCAAGAAAATATTTGAAGAGATTATAGTCAAAAACTTCCCTAACATGGGAAAGGAAATAGCCACCCAAGTCCAGGAAGCACAGAGTTCCATACAGGATAAACCCAAGGAGAAACACGCTGAAACACACAGTAATCAAATTGGCAAAAATTATGACAAGGAAAACTATTTAAAGCAGCAAGGGAAAAACGACAAATAACATACAAGGGAACTCCCATAAGGTTAACAGCTGATTTCTCAGCAGAAACTCTACAAGCCAGAAAGGAGTGGCATGATATACTTAAAGTGATGAAAGGGAAAAACGTACAACCAAGATTACTCTACCCAGCAAGGATCTCATTCAGATTCGATGGAGAAATCAAAAGCCTTACAGACAAGCAAAAGCTAAGAGAATTCAGCACCACCAAACCAGCTCTACAGCAAATGCTAAAGGAACTTCTCTAAGTGGGAAACACAAGAGAAGAAAAGGACCTACAAAAACAAACCCAAAACAATTAAGAAAATGGTCATAGGAACATACACATCAATAATTACCTTAAACGTGAACTGATTAAATGCTTCCACCAAAAGACACAGGCTTGCTGAATGGATACAAAAACAAGACCCATATATATGCTGTCTACAAGAGACCCACTTCAGACCTAGGGATACATACAGGCTGAAAGTGAGGGGATGAAAAAAGATATTCCATGCAAATGGAAACCAAAAGAAAGCTGGAGTATTAATACTCATATCAGATAAAATAGACTTTAAAATAAAGAATGTTACAAGAGACAAGGAAGGACACTATGTAATGATCAAGGCATCAATCCAAGAAGAAGATACAACAATTGTAAATATATATGCACCCAACATAGCAGCACCTCAGTATATAAGGCAACTGCTAACAGCTCTAAAAGAGGAAGTCGACAGTAACACAATAATACTGGGAGACTTTAACATCTCACTTACATCACCGGACAGATAATCCAAACAGAAAATTAATAAGGAAACACAAGCTTTAAATTACACAACAGACCAGATAGATTTAATTGATATTTATAGGACATTCCATCCAAAAACAGCAGACTACACTTTCTTCTCAAGTGCACACAGAACATTCTCCAGGATAGATCACATCTTGGGTCACATATCAAGCCTCAGTAAATTTAAGAAAATTGAAATCATATCAAGCATCTTTTCTGACCACAATGCTATGAGATTAGAAGTCAATTACAGGGAAAAAAACATAAAAAACACAAACACATGGAGGCTAAACAATACGTTACTAAATAACCAAGAGATCAATGAAAAAAATCAAAGAGGAAATCAAAAAAATACCTAGAGACACATGACAATGAAAACACGACAATCCAAAACCTATGGGATGCAGCAAAAGCAGTTCTAAGAGGGAAGTTTATAGCTATACAAGCCTACCGCAAGAAACAAGAAAAATCTCAAATAAACAATCTAATGTTACACCTAAAGGAACTAGAGAAAGAAGGACAAACAAAACCCAAAGTTAGCAGAAGGAAAGAAATCATCAAGATCAGAGCAGAAATAAATGAAATAGAAACAAAGAAAACAATAACAAAGATTAATAAACCTAAAAGCTGGTTCTTTGAGAAGATAAACAAAATTGACAAACCATTAGCCAGGCTCATCAAGAAAAAGAAGGAGAAGACTCAAATCAATAAAATTAGAAATGAAAAAGGAGAAGTTACAACAGACACCACAGAAATACAAAGCATCCTAAGAGACTACTACAAGCAACTCTATGCAATAAAATGGACAACCTGGAAGAAATGGACAAATTCTTAGAAAGGTATAACCTTCCAAGACTGAAACAGGAAGAAACAGAAAATATGAACAGACCAATCACAAGTAATGAAATTGAAACTGTGATTGAAAATCTTCCAACAAACAAAAGTCCAGGACCAGATAGCTTCACAGGTGAATTCTATCAAACATTTAGAGAAGAGCTAACACCCATCCTTCTCAAACTCTTCCAAAATATTGCAGAGAAAACTCCCAAACTCATTCTATGAGGCCATCATCACCCTGATACCAAAACCAAAGATACTACAAAAAAAGAAAATTACAGACCAATATTACTGATGAATATAGATGCAAAAATCCTCAACAAAATACTAGTAAACAGAATCCAACAACACATTAAAAGGATCATACACCATGATCAAGTGGGATTTATCCCAGGGATGCAAGGATTCTTCAATATACATAAATCAATCAATGTGATACACCATATTAACAAACTGAAGAATAAAAACTATATGATCATCTCAACAGATGCAGAAAAAGCTTTTGACAAAATTCAACAGTCACTTACAATAAAAGCTCTCCAGAAAGTGGGCACAGAGGGACCCTACTCAACGTAATGAAGACCATATACAACAAACCCACAGCAAGCATCATTCTCAATGGTGAAAAACTGAAAGCATTGCCTCTAAGATCAGGAACAAGACAAGGATGTCCTCTCTCACCATTACTATTCAACATAGTTATGGAAGTCCTAGCCACGGCAGTCAGAGAAGAAAAAAGAAATAAAAGGAATACAAATTGGAAAAGAAGAAGTAAAACTGTCACTGCTTGCAGATGACATGATACTATACATAGAGAATCCTAAAGATGCCACCAGAAAACTACGAGAGCTAATCAATGAATTTAGTAAAGTTGCAGGATACAAAATTAATGCACAGAAATCTCTTGCATTCCTATACACTAATGATGAAAAGTCTGAAAGAGAAATTAAGGAAACACTCCCATTTCCCATTGCAACAAAATGAATAAAATACCTAGGAATAAAACTACTGAGGGAGAAAAAAGACCTGTATGCAGAAAACTATAAGACACTGATGAAAGAAATTAAAGAGGATACCAACAGATGGAGAGATATACCATGTTCTTGGATTGGAAGAATCAATACTGTGAAAATGATTATACTACCCAAAGCAATCTACAGATTCAGTGCAATCCCTATCAAATTACCAATGGCATTTTTTAGAGAACTAGAACAAAAAATCTTAAAGCTCGTATGGAGACACAAAAGACCCCGAATAGCCAAAGCAGTCTTGAGGGAAAAAAACGGAGCTGGAGGAATCAGACTCCCTGACTTCAGACTATACTACAAAGCTACACTAATCAAGACAATATGGTACTGGCACAAAAACAGAAATATAGATCAATGGAACAGGATAGAAAGCCCAGAGATAAACCCACGCACCTATGGTCAACTAATCTATGACAAAGGAGGCAAGGATATACAATGGAGAAAAGACAGTCTCTTCAATAAGTGGTGCTGGGAAAACTGGACAGCTACATGTAGAAGAATGAAATTAGAACACTCCCTAGCACTATACACAAAAATAAACTCAAAATGGATTCGAGACCTAAATGTAAAACCAGGCACTGTAAAACTCTTAGAGGAAAACATAGGAAGAACACTCTTTGACATAAATCACAGCAAGATCTTTTTTGATCCACCTCCTAGAGTAATGGAAATAAAAACAAAAATAAACAAATGGGACCTAATGAAACTTAAAAGCTTTTGCAAAGCAAAGGAAACCATAAACAAGACGAAAAGACAACCCTCAGAATGGGAGAAAATATTTGCAAAAGAATCATCAGTGAAAGGATTAATCTCCAAAATATATAAACAGCTCATGCAGCTCAATATTAAAAAAATGAACAACCCAATCCAAAAATGGGCAGAAGACCTAAATAGACATTTCTCCAAAGAAGACATACAGATGGCCAAGAGGCACATGAAAAGCTGCTCAACATCACTAATTATTAGAGAAATGCAAATCAAAACTACAATCAGTTATCATCTCACACCAGTTAGAATGAGCGTCATCAGAAAATCTACAAACAACAAATGCTGGAGAGGGTGTGGAGAAAAGGGAACCCTCTTGTACTGTTGGTGGGAATGTAAATTGATACAGCCACTATGGAGAACAGTATGGAGGTTCCTTAAAGAACTAAAAATAGAACTACCATATGACCCAGCAATCCCACTACTGGGCATATACCCAGAGAAAAACATAATTCAAAAAGACACATGCACCCCAATGTTCATTGCAGCACTATTTACAATAGCCAGGTCTTGGAAGCAACCTAAATGTCCATCGACAGGCAAATGGATAAAGAAGATGTATACATATATACAATGGAATATTACTCAACCATAAAAAGGAACAAAATTGGGTCATTTGTAGAGATGTGGATGCATCTAGAGACTGTCATACAGAGTGAAGTAAGTCAGAAAGAGAAAAACAAATATCGTATATTAACGCATATATGTGGAACCTAGAAAATGGTACAAATGAACTGGTTTGCAGAGCAGAAATTGAGACACAGAAGTAGAGAAAAAACGTATGGACACCAAGTGGGGAAAGCGGTAGTGGGGTGGGGGTGGGGGTGTGATGAATTCGGAGATTGGGATTGACATGTATACACTGATGTGTATAAAATGGATGACTAATAAGAATAAAAAAATAAATAAATAATAGACATAAAAAAGAGAAAAGAAAAGAAATACTCATCCTTCCTACAATTTTTTCTCCCTTAGTGTTAGGAGCCTATTAATCATAGTAACCTGAAATTTTACCCTGGCCAAGAGATTTCAAAGGCCTGGACACGAGGACAATTTTACCATAAGAAATCAAATCTCTGCCATTCCCAGTTCTGGAATTTCCAATGACCAAGGCAGTGAATAGTTGCATTGGGTAAATGAAGGAAACAAAAATGAAAATTCAGAGATGACATTCACTTCAGATTTCTTGCATGAGCACTCTGAACTCCAACTGGACCAAATACCTCCGATCTAGCTTCTGTAACAGAGACTGCTACCCACATCACTGAGTGTTAGAGCCACCCCCTGGACACGGGTGAAGCCTAAACCACCGTTGTCTGAGACCTGAGGAAGTGGAGAGACTTTTCCAAAAATAAAGGACAAATTGAGGGCAAGGTCAACACTGGCACTGGACCTCAAGTTACACCTCTTCGAACCCCATGCCCGTGCGTACCTCAGGCTTTGTAGCCCACTCTCTTCCCACTTCACACACTGGCTCCTGCACTCATCTCAACTGTTCTCCTGGTTTCTCACATCACCCACCTGTAAATGACGATTACATCGAGATCGATAACCCTGACCTTTCCCTGGATCTCGACACCAAATTTCCAGCTGCTTCACAGACATCTAGGACAGATGGTCTCTCAGATGCAGAGCATCCAAACCCCACAAATTCAGATGCCCCCACCAGCACCAGCCATTGAATCCTGAATTTCCTTCCCCACGGATGGTAGCGCTGTTCGCCCAGAAACATCTTTAACTCCTCCCTTATGCGACCGCTTGTAAATAATTTTGCCATTTCCCAGTGCTCCAACAGTCCCAGCATCCCCTGCCCCTGCCCTGGCCTAAACCCTATATCATCGCCTTCCTAGAATATCACAATACAGTTGTCTTCCTAGAACACAGATCAGACCACATATTCCAGCAACGTAAAAATATTTAATGGGTCTCTTTGCCTACTCAGTACAGATTAAAAATAAAGAAGGTTATTCATTTTGGCTCAACACAATAGAAAAGCTTTCTAACAATTGCAGCTGTGTGAGCAAGTCATGAGCTACCTTCAAATAGAGCGAGTCCCCTGGCCTTGGGGCTTACTGTGTGGTCGGCCTCCTCTGCAGAGGCTTCCTCACTCCTGCGAGGGCAGGAGGTGGAGGAGATTCAGATGTCAGGTATCAGGAAGAAATTGGACAAAACAACCTCCATGGCCCCTCTCAAACTTGAGATTCCATGGGCCTACTTATGCCTTTGGGGCATCAGCTTGGCCTGTGGACTCCTTCTGGGAGAACTGCCTTGTTAGCCAGGCACCCATAAGGTTGGATGCCCAGAAGCCAGGTTTCTAACATCTGACCTTGTCTCCTAACCCGGGATGATTGACTCAGGATGGAGCCTGAGAAGGTTAACTGAAAGACATGGGCTGCAAGAGTCAGGCACGGATCCTGTTACCACGGCTCTAAGTGAAGGACCACACTCTTGCTACTGGGTCCAATGGAGTCCCCTTGGTTCCTGTACTTTGTGCAACCCGGTGGCCTGTTCTCCTACAAAGTTCACTGGTTTCCTTACAACCGTATTTCTTTTGTCGTCAATAGTGTGTTTCTGGTCCTGGCAACCCCAAGCCTGACCTAAAACTCTGGGTTTCCCAAAGCCCAGGGGGCTGAGAGAGGTCTCATCCTTGCACTGAGCCCTCCTCAGGAGCGTGGGTATAGGAAGTCTAATTCCTGAACCAAACTTCCTTGTTCTTTCCTGAGGGAGCAAGTTGGACCACAGAGAGTTCAAAGGACACAGGGGACAACTCAGGCCAATTTTCGTAGAAGAGGTGTGACAGGCCTCCCTCCTGGACCAAACTTTAGTCAGACTCCTCTGAGCCCTCTTCCCGACCAGGCTTCATCTAGGCCTGCTGCCTTGGCCTGTCAGGTCCAAGAATCCCATTGAGTCCAGTTTTATTCAAATCCTGCTAAGCTGGTTTCACAAGAATCTCCCTGACCTGTGATATCTAATCAAGTTCTTCTCGGTAACTCTCCATCCGCTGCGTCGCTCACTCCCCCCATCAGCTGTAGGTCCCCAGGTGCCTGCCGTACTCACAGTTGAGCTCGGTGCTGCACTGGAATCTCTCCCCGGCTGCAGCAGCTCAAATAAAATCTGTCTTGCGGCTTTCAACCAGTGTCCAGTGCAATTTCCCTTTAACAGGTGGGAATGACCTTGTGGGAAGATGCGGAGGGCATAAATGTCTCCTCAAGGAGTCAGCCCCCCACGGAAGCACGGTGCCCACACATGCACCGACTCCGACAGAGACCATTCTTGACCTGAGTCAGTCTCCTCTGAGAACTCTTTTTGACAAGGCCACGCTCTTGGGTTCTGTCCTTGGCCCGTTTAGCCCGATTTTAGCAAGAATCCTGCTGGGTCAATTTAGAGGAAATCCCCCGTTCTTGATATCTGATCAAATTCCTCATCCCCCACCTGTCAAGTCACTTTAGCCAAAGTTCCCCTTACCTCTGATGTTTCCTCTTAGAAATCTTCCATCCACTGACCCCTTCCCTGCTCCTTGGCTATAAACTCCCATTTTTCCTTGTATTTGGAGTTGAGTCCAATCTCTCTCCCCTCCTGTAAGACCCCACTGTTGCAGTCCCTCTGAAAAAAATCTGCCTTACCCTCTTTAACAAGTGTCGGGAATGATTCTTTAGCAACTCCTTGCCTTCAGCCTGAATACCCAAGTTTTAAGACTGCCTCAAAAGTGTTCTTCCAGAAGGAGAACTTTGGAAATATAGATAGATCTAAAAGGAAAGAAAGAAATCCAGGAGATACGTGTCTTCCCGCTCACCCAGGGTTGCTTGGGCACATTCCCTGCAGCCTGGACCTTTAACCTCTGGTCTCAGGGCCAGCTTGTGCTTGTTTCTAGGTCATTAAACTGCTAACTACCACGTGAGCAGGCATCCCTGTCGGAAGAGCTGGAGCAGGCCTGTTTTAGCTGACCTAGCCCTCAGGGAAAGAAGACAGACACATCCACATGAGGTCCCCTGGGCCTGACTGTTCTCCCAGGCACCTCCAAGTGCCCCAAGGAAACGTGGCATTCTTCCCAATGTCCCCAAACTCCCTGTGGGGGTGCCGGTGGCCAGTGTGCTTCCTGAGCCTGCTGCCCACACTACCAGAAACTTCTATCTGTGGATTCACCTTCTTACTGCAAGCAATTTCTGGGCTAGGTTTTTAAAGGATCCAAACTAAAAAGCTGCCACTACTAAAGAATAAGCTTATAAACCAGGCTGTGGTGGCTCCACAAAGGATTAACTAGGAAAGCTCCTTTAATAATATTTTTGTCTTGGGTTGACTGTGTCAGTTAAGGAAAGGATTTCAGACCCCTGATACCTTTGATATAGGCAGGTGGTGAGGGGTAATGAAAAGAGAGGCTACAAATGTGTGTGTGTGTGATCACACACACACACACATTGATACCAACGTATCAGTCACATTTACAAACTTAAATTCAAATGGAGATTAAAAAATTGAATTTGCTATGTGAAAAACAATTCTTTCAGAATTTTTGCTACAGTCTCTGAATAGAAATATTCCATTAACCCAGCAGTCTTATTACAAGACCATCAGAAATTTGACCTACACCCATATGATTTCTCTCATGAAAGGGAGTAAAAAAGCTTAGCTTCATGCCATTTACATTAACAAACTTAAAGTTAGGGACTAGAACCATTTCACCTAGTGTTTCTACAGTTGAGTGCCTATGAATTGAAGCTTCATAAAAAGTGATTTATGAACGCACAGACACTGTGCCTATGTTTCAATTGCACTGGCTCCAGCTCTGAGAAGATTCCACACTTGTCCCTGCTCCACGCTGGCCTAACCCCCACATGCTCAGCGATCTGGGGTAATCTTGGCTTCTGAAGGCATTACCTAAGGCAACCAATATTTCTTCTGCGTTGTTTGTTTTTTCAGAGACTGCCAGCCTAAAAGCCTATGTGTTTGGAAATTCAACTCAGCTTCAAATCTTGTCGGAGTCACTGAGCTCTCATTTCACGTTTGGGGAAAGACTAGTCTCCAAAGCACATTTCACTATTAATAAAAATAAAGGAGAGAGAGACTAAATAAAGGCTTGGGGGGAGTGCCACCCGGTCAGCGATGAGTTCTTTACCTGGATTTGAAAGACTCTCGTTTCTTTCCCAGGCAGAGTGATCTTTGGGGGATGAGAAAAGCCGACTGTGGATCTGGAAGATAAACAGAAACCTTCCCAGTTTTATATTCTTATTTGCCAGATATATAATCTTCAGTAATGTGTGTTACTGGATTAAAAAAAAAAATCAAGAAATGTCCCTAGAATCTCTCCTTTCTCCTGAGAAAGGATTGCAGATTGTAATGAATATACTTATTTCCATTTCTCCTGTGTTAACTCTGCCAATGAATTAAAGGTGGTTATCTTTTTCCTTTTTTTTTTTTTTTCTGCTTGTGGCTTTTCTGGGTATTGAAGAAAAGTATTATTATTTTTATAGAAATCTAGTTGATTTACAGTATCGTGTTAGTTTCAGGTGCACAGCACAGTGATTCAGCTGTGTGTGTGTGTGTGTGTGTGTGTGTGTGTATACACACACACACACATATCTATTCTTTTTCAGATTCTTTTCCCTTATAGGTTATTACAAAATACTGAGTAGAATTCCCTGTGCTATACAGTAGGTCCTTGTTGGTTCTCTATTTTATATACAGTAGTGTGTATGTGTTAATCCCAAATTCCTAATTTACCTCTCCCTGTCCTTCCCCCTTTGGTAACCATAAGTTTGTTTTCTATATCTGTGAGTCTCTTTCTGTTTTGTGAATACGTTCATTTGTAAAGGGTCTCTTTCTGATGATTGCAAAATGCACAAGAAGGAAGCAGGGAGGGAGAAAAACTAATCAGTGAACATGGATTTTGCCATGAATTTTGCTAGTAGATCAAAGAACCACATCTCATATTTCTTTTCTCTCCCAGCAAAGTGCTGAATGGGTGTTGAGCTAAAATTGGACATTCGATAAATATTGATAAACTGATTAATCATGAGCCATCAAATTTCAAAAATTAACCTTCAAGGCCCAAAGAAAATAAGATTAACGTATACAAAAGTGTTCTGCCGTCTGCAAGCATGATCAGGATACTGACTTTCTCTGCCAAACAACAAAGGTTTATAAGTTTATTCAAAAAGCAGTTCCCTGTGGGTGAGTCTTTCGGTTCTGATTTATCAACTTCTAATCAGACTCCAGAGAACCCATTCCTCATGGGGTCTCCCTGCACGCCCATCATCCCTCTGAATAGCCCGTGACCTTTCCCCAAAGCTGGAGAATAACTCTTTGGACCCCCCCACAGTAGTAATCTTATCCTGATCTGAAGAGGCTACACAGTCATGGAGCTGCAGCCAGCCTCTAATTCTGAACCCCAGTAAACTGCTTAGACCCAGGGGGGAGTTAAGCTTTTCGTTGCTCACGTCTCGTTTTTGGCCCCTTCACATCCCCAGCATCTGGGCAACCAGTTTGGGGATAGCAGAGAGGAAGCTGCAAGCAAACAATTCTTCTGTTCCAAGCAGGAGCCTGGCCTCTGAGACCTCATAGCGAAAGAGAAAGAATGGGGCAGGACCCAGACTGCGGCTGGGCTGAGACGGGGAGAATTAAAGAGTTACATAGCATTTTCTGCCACTTTTCAGGCTCCTCCCCCCTGGGCCTCACTCAGCCACTGCCAATGGGTAATATGATTATTAATTATAATAAGCATAAGAAGAACTGCTGACAGTTATCGAGATTTCATATGGGCCAGTGCTGTGCTCTGTGCTTTCCATACATCATCTCATTGAATTCTCACAACTGTTAGAAACATATGCTGCTCTCAGCCCTGCTATGGCAGCTGAGAAAGTCAAAGCTAAGGTCCCCCACTGGGTACCTGGTGACACAGGCAGGAGTCAGACCAGGCTTGTCAAACCCAAGCACCTGAGCGTTTAGCCAGCATGTCCCAAATACCGTTACTATTATAATTTGAAAAGACACATGCACCCCGGTGTTCACAGCACCACTATTTACAGTAGCCAAGATGTGGAAGCAAACTAAGTGTCCATTGACAGAAGAATGGATAAAGAAGATGTGGTACATATACACAATGGAATATTACTCAGCCATAAAAAAGAATGAAATAATGCCATTTGCAGCAACATGGATGGACCTAGAGATTATCATACTAAGTGAAGTCAGACAGAAAAAGACAAGTATCATTGATATCACTTATATGTGGAATCTAAAAAAATGATACAAACTAACTTATTTACAAAACAGAAATAGACTCACAGACTTAGAGAACAAACTTATGGTTACCCAAGGGGAAGTGCTGGGGGAATAAATTAGGAGTTTGGGATTAACATATACACACTACTATACATAAAATAGATAACCAACAAGGACCTAATGTATAGCACAGGGAACTATACTCAATATCTTGTAATAATCTACAATGGAAGAGAATCTGAAAAAGAACATATATATATATATATATATATATACACAAAACTGAATCACTTTGCTGTATACCTGAAACTAATACAACGTTGCAAATCAACCATATTTCAATAACATTTTTTTAAAAGAAAAAAATTAAAAATTGTTATTTTTACTAAGTATTATTGTTTGGTTATTTGACTGTACCTGGCTGTGCTTATATAGCTATCACACTTACATATGTCCTTTTCTTAGACTTAGCATAGACATGTCATAAGAAACACACACGAAAACTTTTCAGGAAGGAAACAAAAGTGCAACACAGTAGACATGAGGATGGAAAGTAATTTAAATCCTAAATTTAGGAGAAGAAGTGAGTTCTCTCTCCGCTGCTTCAAACAGAATCAGTTCCCTGTTCCGGAAGCTATCTGCGGAGGAAGCGGTGCAAGGAGACTCCGGTCCAGCAGAGATTTTAAGCTTCCTCTCTCCAGGGTCATTGTCTTGTATGGCTCTTTTCAGAAAAAGTTTTCTGTGTATTTTTTAAAGTAACTCCATCAAGCCTCACAAGTCAGGTGACCTGGGACCTGACTCGGAATCAGGTCTGCCCAGCAATTCCCCTGTGCACCAAGCAACGCTGAGAGAGCGCCCAGCCCCAGAGTGTGTGAAGTTACAAGCACTAAAGTGTACTGGTTCCAACCGAGGACAATTTTTCTCTCTCTCGGGTCCCAGTGACTGGCAGTAGATAACAAGCTGACTCAGCCCCGCAGCCCTCTATAAATGCCTGGCCTCTCCGAAGCCTGGAACCGTCTGGTACAGGTTCTGGGTATTACAGAAACCCAGAATTCCCAACAACAGGGCGATTCAGGAACCTCAGACATCATCTGACCCCGGCTCTCAGTCCACCAGCGACGTCCTGGAGACATGTGGCTTTGGCTCTACGCTCTGTGGGTTGCTGACTGAAATCCCTTCATGCAGAAGACAATACCTTCCATTGCCCTTAGGACAGAGCATCAGAAGAGCCCTGTGTAGTCTGCCCCCGCTGATCTCTGGGCATCACTGGGCACCCCTCTCCTGGCCACATGTGCTGTGTGAGCTTCCCTCATCCCCTTGAATTGAACTCTCCCCCCTACCACAGGGCCTTTGCACCTGTTGTTTCATCTGCACAGCGTGTTCTTTCCCTGGTCCTCCTCTGACCCCGCTCGCATGACCTGCTCGTGTGTCCCTCCATACACCACTCTCAAAACTCAGTTTCTGATTTATAAGCTCTTACAGGAGCATTCTTTCCCTTCAGAGCACTCACTTGTAAGCACGCATTGACTTGGGTAAATCTACGACCAATGTCTGCTTCTCCCCTAGACTCTAACCCCTCTGAGAATAAAATTATGTTTGCCTCACTTGCCAATGTATCCTGGCTCCTAATAGGGCTAGATGCATAGTAGACTTTCAATAAATATTTGTTTAAAAAAGGATGGAAGAATTAACCAAGCAATGAATTAACAAAAGCAAAGCTTCCTCCCCAAGTTAAGTGGCACAGTGGCCTTTAGAATCCACTGCCCCATCTCCTCGGAGACCGTGCACCATCAAGGGTCCCCCCTCCTCTCCATCTTCAACTTTGCCCTCCTCAATGTTTCTAACCGTGTCCAAACCTTTCTTTTCTATTTCATTTTTTTAACTGAAGTATAGTTGCTTTACAAGGTTTTGTTAGTTTCAGGTGTACAGCAAAGTGATTCAGTTATACGTGTGTGTGTAGGTATGTGTGTGTATATATATTCTTTCATCATATTCTTTTGCATTATGGTTTATTACAGGATATTGGATATAGTTCCCTGTGCTCTACAGTACGGCCTTGTTCCTTATCTCTTTTATGTACAGTAGTGTGTATCTGCGAACCCCAAACTCCTAATTTATCCCTCCCCCACTCCTTTCCCCTTTGGTAACCGTAAGTTCATTTTCTATGTCTGTGAGTCTGTTTCTGTTTTGTAAATGAGTTCATTTGTATCATATTTTAGACGCCACCAAAATCTTTCTTAGCTTAAAAACGAAACCAAAAAAATCCCTCCACAAACACACGGTGTTTTCCACCTTTCACCTTCCCACTGGCCCCAAAACTTGTTGGCCACACTCTCTGTCCCGCTGCCTCGTGCCCCACCAGGTCTCAGTTTAGCACAGCCTCGACTGAGCCACTCTGACCTATGACACGGAAATTCTTCTCACTATTCTCGCTGTGCTCTCCCGGCCCCACCCACCAGCCAGCTCCAGTGGATGTGCTGTACCAACAGCGCCGGTGGGTTACGTTCCCTAAATATCTCCACGTTGCATCTCCGCCTCCTTCTCCCCACCGCTTCCATGGAGGGCCTCAGAATTCCTGCCAAGACCACACATTCCAGCAGCCTCCTCCCTCCACAGCATCCCCAGTCATGTTTCTATAAAGCAAATCTGATTGTGTCCCTCCCCAGCTTAAAACCCTTGGATTTCTAACTAATTCAAAATATAGTTAAGCGGGGGTGGGAGAGGGATAAATTAGGAGTTTGGGATTAACAGATACACACGACTATATGTAAAACAGAAAACCAACAAGGACCTACTGTACAGCACAGGCAACTATACTCAATATCTTATAATAACCTATAATGGAAGAGTATATAAAAAAAGAATACATATACTTATATGTGTATATATAACTGAATCACTTTGCTGTACACCTGAAACTAAGACAACATTGTAAATCAACTATATTTCAATAAAAAATTTAAAATATATATATATAGTTAAAGTCATACGCACAAAAGACATTTCTGCAGTCTGATTCATTATGACAAAACACTGGAAGCATCCAAAATACCCTACAGCAGGGGCTGGCTTTGTAGGTCGGAGCACATGTGTTAATGTATCCATTAACATTACAACAATGCTCATAATCCACTCTAGAGTCTCCACATCTGCACATCTGTGGACATAACAACGTATCATGGCAGCCTTGAATGCTGTGCCAATGTGGATATTATTTCCTAAGTGACAGGCAAGCTTTGGTGATTTCCGAACAAGGCAAGTCAGTGCCTTATGTTCAGTTATGTGTTAAAGCTTAGTCTTGTATACACATTAGATTACAGCCTTGTCTCTGGAGCCTTGATTCATGAGCTGAAATTAGCTGCTGCCTGTGTAAGATGCAACGTTTTGCAACTATATTTTACAAAGCCTAACATGTGATAGGTTTATTTTTTAAATTTTAATTCTCGTTATTGTGGTTAAATATACTTCACATAAAATTTAGCACCGTAACCATTTTTAAGTGTATGGTTCACTGGTGTTAAATATATTCACATTATTGTACAACCATCACCAACATCCATCTCCATAATTCTTTTAATCTTGTAAAGCTGAAACTCTATACCCATTAAACAATAGCTCTCCCCTCCCCCACTCCCCAGCCTGTGGCAACCACCATTCTACTTTCTGTCTCTATGATTCTGACTAGTCTAAGTACCTCACACAAGTGGAATCATACAGTATTTGTCTTTTGGTAACTCGCTTATCTCACTTAGTGTAATGTCCTCAAGGTTCATCCACGTTGTACCCCATGTCAGAATTTCCTTTCTTTAATTAATCTTTATTGGAGTCTAGTTGATTTACAATGTCATGTTAGTTTCTGCTGTACAGCAAAGTGAATCAGTTATACATATACATATACCCACTCTTTTTTAGATTCTTTTCCCATATAGGTCATTACAGAGTATTGAGTAGAGTTCCCTGTGCTATACAGTAGGTTCTTGTTAGTTATCTATTTTATACATAGCAATGTGCATATGTCAAGCCCTATCTCCCAATTTATCCCTCCCCTCTTTTCCCACTTGGTAACCATAAGTTTGTCCTTTTTTAAGACTGAATAATACGCCATCATACGTATACACCACATTTTGCTTATTCATTCATCTGTCTACAGACACACTTAAGTAGCTTCCATGTTTTAACCTATTGTGAATAATGCTGTACAAATGCTGTACAAATATCTCTTTGAGATCTTGCTTTCAATATTTTTGGATATGTACCCAGGAGTGGAATTGCTGAATCATACGACAATTCTATTTTTAATTTTTTGAGGAACCAACATACTGTTATTCACAGAGGCTGTACCATTTGCATTCCCACCAACCGGGCCCAAGTGTTCTGTTTCCCACCCCCTCACCAACACTTGTTATATTCTGGGGTGGTTTTTTTTTCATAGTAACCATTCTAATAGGTGTGGGGGTAGTTACCTCATTGTAGTTTTCATTTGCATGTTCCCTAACGATTAGTGATGCTGAGCATCTTTTCATGTGCTTATTGGCCATTTGTATGTCTTCTTTGGAGAAAGGTTTATTCAAGTCCTTTGCCCATTTTCGAAATGACTTGTTTATTTGTTTTTGAGTTTTAGGAGTTCTCTACATATTCTGGATATTATTCTCTTATCAGACATACGACCTGCAAATATTTTCTCCCATTCTGTGGGGTGCCCTTTTACTCTGCTGATACTGACTTTTGATGCACAAAATTTTAAACTCTTCATAAAGCCCAATTTACCTATTTTTCTCATTTGTTGCCTGTGCTTTTTGAGCCACGTCCAAGAAATCATTGCCAAATCCCACATCTTGAAGGTTTTACCCTACGTTTTCTTCTAAGAGTTTTGTAGTTTTAGGTCTTTGATCCATTTTGAGTTAAATTTTGTACATGGTGTCAGATAAGGATCCAACAAGAGTGATCACTAAGTGACTCCTCATTCAGCCCATTCAAGACTTTATCTCCCTTAGGTCTCTGAAGCGTGTTATTTAGTGAATGGCAGTGTGTTATTTAGTGACAGTAACTAGCAACAGTAATTTACCAAAGCCACACAACAGGAGGAAAGATTTAAGATCTCTTTGCCACTTCTGTTCCCAGAGGCTGCTGAGCCTGAGCCTGCTTCAAGCCTGGGGCCACACCAGGAGCTAGCACTGAGGGCTCATCGCATGCCAGGCAATTACCTCATTGAATCCTAAGACAGCTCAGTGAGAGAAATATAATTATTATTTCCATTTTACAGAAGTGGAAATTAAGGCACAGAAAGGGTAAGAAAATTGCCCAAAGTCACACACACCTAATAAGAAAGTGAAGAAGCCCAGACTGGAACCCAGGCAATTAGGATGACTCCTTGGGAGTAAAAACTATGACTAGGATCAAGCACATTAAAAGAATCATGAGGGCTTCCCTGGTGGCGCAGTGGTTGAGAGTCTGCCTGCCGATGCAGGGGACACGGGTTCATGCCCCGGTCCGGGAAGATCCCACGTGCCGCGGAGTGGCTGGGCCCGTGAGCCATGGCCGCTGAGCCAGTGCATCCAGAGCCTGTGCTCCACAATGAGAGAGGCCACAACAGTGAGAGGCCTGCGTACCGCAAAAAAAAAAAAAAAAAAAGAATCATGATACCCAACAATCATAAGAAATGCTCCAGTTTGCAAAGTTCTTTATTATACATCACCTCATTTGGATTCTCCGAAGTCCCTGAGAGGTGGCCAAGAAAACACAGAGGTTTTTTATGCAAAGAAAACAAGACCCACAGAGGGTAAGAGACATAAATGCCCCAAAACAATACAACGGTGGCTCTGGCACCTACACCAGCCCTCCTGAGCCTGGTCTGGGGTTCTTCCACATCACCTTACCACCTGCCTCCTTACAGAGTGCAACCTACCAGCAGAAATTCTGGGGTCAAACATGACACCAGCTAGGATACTGATCACATTGACAACAAGTTGAGCTATGAACTCCATCAGGAGCCAGAAGCTGATTTGAACATTGTGGGTACAATAATACTGGAACCTTCCATTTGTATAAGACTAAATACTCCACAAAACAACTTCCACATTTTTGCACTCGGTCCTCCCAAGTCCTGCCATAACAGCTGTGCTCTAATGAGCAAATGTCTTATTGTCTTTTGCTGGATTTTTTGTTTACTGACTCTCCCTTCAAGACATCTGAGTACTCACTATGGACCCATAATCCCTTATGTACAATTCTAAAATTCATGAAGCTCTGAAATATGAGAGGTTTTCTCTCTGAGTTTGTAGAAAACTAATCTGACAACAAAACCTTACCTGAACTAACCTGGGGCTATTTATAACATTAATTTATTCCATTTAATGTGAATATTCATATATTTTATTACAGAAACATCAGTGAGATTGATTACAGGGTGCTACTCAGATCCCCTTGGGAATGTTATGCAGGATCACCTTTCTGAAATAAAACTAAAAAGTCACCGTTGAATTACATTTGGCCCCAAGAGTTCTGGATGGAGAACCGTGGATGGGTACCACAGATATTTAATGAACTCACCAGCCCCTGGGTTAGTGTTTTCCAAATACCCGTCATGCAGTCCCCACAAGACAGACGTTATCTCTGCTTATAGATACAAGCACTGGGGTGTGGAGAGATTCTCTAATTTGTTCTGTCTCACAGAGCTACTTAATGCCAGTGTCAGAACAACCAGAACATCATGTTCTCAGCATTCCCCACATGTGTGTGTGTGTGTGTGTGTGTGTATGTGTGTGTTGGGGGGAGGGGAGGTAGTCAGAGATGGCTTATGGGCTTTGTAAAGCATGAGCAAGTAAAACAGAGACTGAAACTTCATACACCCCAGGAAATAAGAGAGAGGAGAAAACAGGGATTTCCAGGCCTACATAGAACCCTACCTCCACTTTGCCTCTTCTGGACACCTGTCTGTTTGGCAAAGAAAACAGAGGAGAGATTCTGAAATAACTTATATCCCAAGTTGCCAACGACCAAGAGTGGATTTTGGCTGGCAGGGTCTTCTTTTTAGGGTAATGGGAGATACTGTTTGGAGTCTGCCAACAGAAAAACAGGGAAGAGGGCCATTTCTTCTCAGCATCCCTGTGCCTTCTCCTGGGGATGCTGGAGGTACCACTAAAGGGCAAATAACAAGCACAAGGTATGGATGGTTCCAGATTGGACCGCCTATGGGTTAACACAGCCTCTTTGGGGCCTGGAATGCACTCTCCATGGCTAATCTAGATGCGTGATTGATCTTCGCCAGTGTTGCATGTTTGTATTCAATCTTCTGAACTCTCTTCTGCAACAATAATTCATGTCAGAGCAGTTTATGGATCAACAGTGTATTTTCTGGTTAATGCAACCCTGGACCTATAATAATTCAAAAGTGAGATTTATCACTCTGCCACAATTCCATCTTCATGCTTCATCTCTTCATGTTTACATCTGGTTTAGCTTTTTCTAATCTAAAATAAATCAGCATGAAAAGCATTAGATTTTTCATTTAGACTCTCAATTGCCTTTTATTACCGAGATAACATCTCTTATCTGACTGCAAATGGTGGGACTGTTCCCTTGTTAGGATCTGAAAAAAGATGCTACAGTTCAACCTCTGTGTCTCTCCTTGCTTCTCCTTCACTTTGGTTTTCAAGGGTGGTGTCTGGTGGGGTTCTGGTTGGAAAATGAGACAAGTCAGGATGTAAAGAGGAGAGATCATTTCAATCATTCCTCCTCTCGTGAGACTCACAGACGAAGGCCTCCCCTGGCTGCCTCATGAGAAGTGATCTTGGGAGAGTTCACTCTTCATTGCCCCACCAGTGCCTTCAGCCCCTGTCTGTTTACAGGGAGCAGCAATGACGAAACACTTGACTGGAGACTTTTATGCGAACATCAGGGGTGGGGGGAAAATAACACCGTATTATAGGCATGTTAATTACCCAGTTACAAAGTCAATAAAATGTACCATTGTAAGTGTCCAATTCCATGAGATTAAGTACATTCACCATGTTGAGCAACCATCACCATTCTCCATCTCCAGAGCTTTTCCATCTTCCCAAACTGAAACTCTGTCCCCATTAAACAAGGATTCTCCATTCCCCTCCTCCACCCAGCCCCTGGCAGCCACCACTCCACTTTCTGTCTCTGTGAAATTTAACTAGTCCAGGCACCTCAGAAAAATGAAGTCAAACAACATAATGGGGCTTCCCTGGTGGCGCAGTGGTGGAGAGTCCGCCTGCCGATGCAGGGGACACCGGTTCGTGCCCCGGTCCAGGAGGATCCCACATGCCGTGGAGTGGCTAGGCCCGTGAGCCGTGGCCGCTGAGCCTGCGCGTCCGGAGCCTGTGCTCCGCAACGGGAGAGGCTGCAACAGTGAGAGGCCCGCGTACCGCAAAACAAAACAGAACACCAACATAATGTCCTTCTGTGCCTGGCTTATCTCAGTCAGCACAAGGTCCTCAAGGTTCAGCCATGGTGCACATGGGCTGCCTTTCACTCTGTTGACAGGGTCCTTGGATGCACACAGTTTTTCACGCTGATGCAGCCCAACTTATCCATTTTTTCTTTCGTGGCCTGTGCTTTTGGTATCGCCATCTTGGATTTTTAAATAATTTTATCTGTGAACTTGTGTTTTGTGTATAAACCCCATGGGATGGGAATGCATGTGAGCAGAAAGACGTGTGCCATGTGTGTGTTGGTTGATTTCCTTGCTGTCCCATTCACAGAAGGTGTTCTGGTGTTCCTTGATCACAGAATTCGGGTGAACCTACAATGCATGGGAGTTTAGAGAGATCCAAAGTGAATAAAAGTTAAGCAAATTACCCCAAGATCAACTGAGCAGAAGGATGACAGCCCCGAGAGGCCATGCTTTCCACTGGAACCAGGTTTGCTTCAAATGTAGGAAGAAGGCTATAGATTTCTGAAAAACACAAATGCCTGAGCAACTCTATTGAGACAGACTGGGACCTGGGATCTGGGACCCTTTGCTGCAGTGCTTGCACCTGAACAAACATCTTCTCAAGCAAAAAAATACAAAGAAACCATAAGGGACTAAAAATAACTGCATGCATGTGACGTTGGGGCAAATTATGGACAAGATACAAAATGACCAAAAACCCAACGGCCATTTCTGAAGAGCCGGGAGCAAAAGCAGGGTGTTGGGGGCAAAAGCAGGGTACTGCGCATGCCCGCTGCACTCAACACCACCAAAGGGGGGCAGACCACCTACGCCACCGCTCCAGCCTGACCTCTGGACACACCCCTACCCTCACTCCACATAAGGAACCAGCTCGCCCCCCCTTAGGGACCCAGCAAGGGAACCTGTTACTTGTTCTCACTCACCCCTGCTGAAGCAGGGGCCCCAGTAAAGCCTTGCCTGAATTTCTTGTCTGGCCTCTGATCAATTTCAACTGATTACGGAGGCCAAGAACCCTGGTTGGTAACCCTATCATATCTGTTCTTACTCCGCTTACATCCCTGTGTTAGCCAACCGCTTACGCTGAAAATAATAGCATAGAAGGAAAGGTGAGATGGGCAACCACAGTCCCCTTTCCTTTTGGTGCTTCCTTACTCATCAGTAAACTAAAGGTAGAGAGTGTTGGTAAAATATGATTATACCAAGGAATGAAATTAAAATCTGAATTGGTTTTTGCAGTGTTTCCGTTGTTCTAGTAAGAATAGATATATGAGACATTTCTCCAAAGAAGACATACAGATGGCCAGCAGGCACATGAAAAGATGTTCAACATCACTAACTAGAGAAATGCAAACCAAAATTACGATGAGGTATCATCTCACACTGGTCAGAATGGCCATCATTAAAAAAGTCTACAAATAATAAACCCTCCTACACTGTTGGTGGAAATGTAAATTGGTGCAGCCACTATGGAGAACAGTATGGAGGTTCCTTAAAAACCTAAAAATAGGGACTTCCCTGGTGGCGCAGTGGTTAAGAATCCACCTGCCAATGCAGGGGACACAGGTTCCATCCCTAGTCCAGGAAGATCCCACATGCCGCGGAGCAACTAAGCCCATGCACCACAACTACTGAGCCTGTGCTCTAGAGCCCGCGAGCCACAACTACTGAGCCCGTGTGCTGCAACTACTGAAGCCCATGTGCCTAGAGCCCGTGCTCTGCATCAAGAGAAGCCACCACAATGAGAAGCCCACGCACTGCAACAAACAGTAGCCCTGCTCGCCACAACTAGAGAAAGCCAGTGCACAGCAACAAAGACCCAACACAGCCATAAATTAATTAATTAATTAATTAATTAATTAATTAAAACAAAAAATAGAGCTACCATATGATCCAGCGATACCACTCGTGGCATATATCCAGAGAAAACTCTAATCCGAAAAGATACATGCACCCCGATGTTCACAGGAGCACTATTTACAATAGCCAAGACATGGAAGCAAATTAAATGTCCATCAACAGATGAATGGATAAAGAAGATGTGGTATATATATACAATAGAATATTCCTTAGCCATAAAAAAGAATGAAATAATGCCATTTGCAGCAACATGGATGGACCAAGAGATTATCATATTAAGTGAAATGAGTCAGAGAAAGACAAATATCATATATCGCTTATATGTGGAATCAAAGAAAAGATACAAATGAACTTATTTACAAAACTGAAATGGACTCACAAACACAGAAAACAAATTTATGGTTACCAAAGGGGGTTAAGATAAATTAGGAGTTTGGGATTAACATATACACACTACTATATATAAAATAGGTAAATGAAAAGGACCTACTGTATAGCACAGGAAACTACTCAATATCTTGTAGTAACCTATAATGAAAAAAAATCTGAAAAAGAATATATATATATGTATATAACTGAATCACTTTGATGTACACTTGAAACTAACACAACATTGCAAATTAACTATACTTCAAAAAAATTTTTTTAAAAAGGAAAATATATGCATGGATGAGATTAAAAACAATAATTGTACCATTTCAATAATTCCACAGATGAGTTAAATGTTTTAATATTTGTGTTAAAACTGAGATCACACAATATAAAGATGAACAGTAAAATTCATGGTTATAATTTAAATTTTTAGTTTTTCTTTACTTACACCAACTAAATAGCAAATAAAAACCATCATAACAAATCAAGAGAAAGACCATGGAAGAAAGGAAAAAGACTTATATGTTAGAACCTTAAATGATTATTATTCCTGTTTTTTTTTTTAACATGGGGACCACCTGTTCATTTTGTTCTGGTCCCCACAAATGACACAGCCAAACCTGAGTGAGTGGCCATTTACTGCAGAACTGCTGCATGGAAAGTCATCGTATTCTTGTTCCCTGTGTCTGAGAGCTGGCACAGCGGCACGCAGGCCTTTGGAGCATTTTGAACACATATCCAGGCATTTGTTCCTGGATGTTACATCCACAGCGAGGGGCAAACAGTGTGGATCTGAGCCCCCCGCATCTCCCATGCACCGCGGGCCCCTCTGCACGTCCATCAACTGAGACCCAGTCCCTTTCACACACCTGGCCTAACCCAGCGCCACTGAAAGCAGCTAAGCTGGAGAAGCCAGCAGTGTCCAGAACTCATTAGTGGGAGCTGAGCACACTTGTAACTCAAATAATGAGTTTTGTGACGTTTCTGTAACTGGAGGGCTGGCTCTGAGGCTCTGAGCCCTCCACAGGGTATGGCCGCTTGAGGGCCTACCCTCTCACCCCTGGTTGCAGTGGCTTTGCTGGGAAGAGGCTTCCTGTTCTCGACACAAAATGGCAAGCAATTTGCTGTGTGCTTTAAGAAGGTCATGCCCCCATTTTGCCTTCAACCCTGTTTGTTCCTCTGAAACATGATTATTCCTAAATCCTGGATGTTTTCCAAGATACTCCTTTTTGGAGCTGTCTCCAAGTCTTTTCTGGATGGAGAAAGGATATACATTAGACTCACAGAGAGGAAATTAAACAACTTCTCTATTAGGAATTTGATTAATGAAAAGGGGAGAAAATGGAATGACCTCTAGTTTGGAGCTTCATTTTGGCAATCTAGAGCTGATGTCTGTCTGTCAATCACTAAAAAATGAGTGAATCTGGAAGCGAGCCTAACGTATCAAATCAGAGGACGCTCTCTTCCATGCCCAGAGTCATCAACCGTCACTCACTCCGGCCTGAGGTTTTCACCTAAAACACACTTCATGCACTTTTGTTCATTCGTTCATTCATACACGTACCCCACAATGTTTCTTGAAGGCTGACCTGGTGCTGGGGACACAGTCGTGAGCTAGAACAGATTAGGGGCTCCTTTCCTTGTGAAGCTGTTAGACAGAGGTTCACACCTATTTGCCTTCAATTCCAAGGGCTCCTATTATTTCCCTTTTTGCACAGATACAACATTTTAAATACAGTATTGTAAGCAGAATACTCACAGGTATCATACGTCCTCTTTCCTGAGTGTGAGCAGAACCTGTGAATACAATGGGCTATCACTTCTACAATTAAGTCCTGTTACACACAAAAGGGTTTTGCAGATTCAGTTAAGGTTGCTAATCAGTAGATGTGGAGTTAATCCAAGGTAGATCATACCAGGTGGGGCTGACCTTATCAGGTGTGTTTTTTAAAGCAATCAGAGGGATTCAAAGCAGCAGAGATTGTCCTGCTGGCCTTGAGGAAGCAAACAAACATGCTGTGAACTGCCTATGGCCGGAGCCACATGACAAGAGGACAGCCTCTAGGAGCTGAGCATGTCAGTCAAGAGCCACCATGACAATGGGGACTTCAGTCCTACAGCCACAAGGAACTGAATGCTGATGATGACCCTGGATCTTGGAAGAGGACTCTGAGCTGCAGATGAGATTACAGCCACATCTGACACCTTGATTCAGCCTGTAAAGACCCTAAGCAGAGAGGCTAAAACTGTGAAATAATAAATAGGTCTTGTTTTAAGCTACTAAGTATACGATCATTTGTTTTGCAGCAGTAGAAGAATAACACAGATAGTATCTGCCAGATTGTTTTGTTTTTTTCTAATAGCCAATCAGAGCTGAAACTATGTATCATCCTGCACTAAACTGATATTATCTCAGCCATAAGTAAATAAACAAGTTGCCTCAGTTAATTTATACAGAGTGAGCACAAGGAAACAAACATATTCCTTGGACTGCAGAATGCTGATTGATAATGCTGTGGACCACCATGTTGGGAAACACTGAAATATATACTGTTTAATGTGACATGGCCCAATCTTGATGATCTGGCCTCTGACAAGTATACTTGGTATATATACTATAAAATATACTTGACAAGCAATGCTTTGACATAAGTTCCACTAAATTAGGAAAATTTTTTAGCCATTATTTCTTCAAATATTTTTCTGCCCTCACCCCATCCCCACTCTTTCAGAGATTCTAATTATATGTGTCTTGGGTGTCTTGAGATCTCTCCCTCTCTTTTTTTCTCTCTTCAGTTAGACATTTCACTGATCTTTTCTTCTATAGCATCCAATTTCCTGTTAATCCCACCTAGTGAAATCTCCATTTCAGATAGTATTAAAGAATCATTTTTTTCTTCTCTATAAGTTCTATCTGGTTTATTTTTATATCAACTACTTCTCTTCCCATTGTGGTAATATCTTCCCTTAAATCCTTGACTTTAAGGGGAAAGCAATATATTTATAATATTTATAAGAGCTTTATAAAAAGTCCTTGCTTGCTATTCCATCGTCTCTCCTACTTACGGACCTGCTTCTATTAATCGTAATTCCTCCTGGTTAAAATCATAATTTCCTGCTTTGTCAAATACCTAGCAAGCTTTATCTGGATGCCAGATATTTTTAATTTTTTATTATTGCTTGATGGATTTTGTTGTAATCTTTTAAGGAATGTTAATCTTTGTTCTGGCCGGCAGTTAAACTACTTGTGCAACAGCCTGATTCTTCAAGAACTGTGTTTTAAATTGCTATAGGATGAACCTAAGACAGCCTTTAATCTAGGGCTGGTTTAGCAGACTTCCAAGGCAGAACCTTTCTAGAATCTCTACTGAATTTACCATACATTCAATGAGGTCTCTACATTCTGGATGGTGGGGAACTTCAGTGATCCGTGGCCCTAAGTGAGCACTGAGAATTGTTCATCTGATAGCTTCCCAGTAACTGTTCTTCCCTTGCTGGTTGTTCTTTGGCCTTGTGAAGTTTCACAGCACAGATTGGTCTTCATCTGCAGACTCAAGGGAACCTGAAGGAAATGTCTGGAGCTCTTTCTCTGCCTGGCTCCCTCCTCTCAGGAACTACATCCTGTGAATTCTAGCCGCAGTTCTAGAGATTACTGAGTTCTGTTTACGTTCTGCCTGCCTGTGCACCACCTAGAAGTTGCCATTCCAGCTGCCTGAAGTGTCTTCCCCTTCACCATTCTTACCCCACATTCTCACCCTCCCTGCTGGTCCTGGGAAACTCCCAATCTCTCGTGAAGCACATGCCCAGAGGTCTCCTCCCCTGTGCAGTCTTGCTGAGTTCTCTGGGTCTACAGCTCTCTGTAGACCCCCTGACTTGGCATTCATTGGCTGCCTCCCCGACCAGACGATGAGAAGGGGCCGGAACCCTGCCTTTTGCAGCTCTGTGTCCCCGGCACCCAGCACAGTTCCTGGCACATAGTAGGTCCTTGATACTTTTAAAAAAATGATCCAGCCCAATCTTTCCTCTTTTTTCCATCTGCTCCACTAGAAAGGGAAGAGAACCTGGGAGAGCAAAAACAGAGGGCACTGAGAACCCATGTGGGACTTATAAACCAGAAGAAGGTGCTTAATGAAAAAGCCACAGGAAGGAAAGATGCCTAAACCAGAAGGAGAGAGTCAGTGGGCTCTCTATTGCCTCTTCCCACCTGATTCTGGCATGGTTTAGTTTCTCTAGGACCAACTCTGAAGTCCCCTAGGTCCCCAGCTATTGCTGTCAGGACAAAGGCTGCTTCCCTCTCTGCTCCCCCAACACCTTGCAAGAAACACAACCACAGAGGAGGATGTCACTAAGGTAGAAGCTCCCTTCTGCCGCTCCTAACTGTGTCTCTGTGCAGCCTGCATCATCTATCTGGGCCTCGCAGAATTTTCTCTCGGAAAAACAGGGCTCATGTGCCTCGCACAGCTGTGGTGAGGATCAATGAGGCAATTCAGGGACCAACCAACACAGTCCCCTTTGTTCCATCCCCATCTCAACTCTCCTTGCACAGAGTGGTCCAGCCACTCCGCTCTCTGATCATATCTCCCCCCACCCCCCCGCCATGCCCCTTCACACCGGCTTTCTCAACACAGGCAATTCGCACGGGTTTCTTTGTCATTTTCTCTTTGGTTCATGCGGTTGGAAAATATCGTTCTGAAACTTCCAGATCAAGGAAGTTGATCTGTATCAGAATCACCTGGTTTTTATGCTAAAAACAGAGATTTTTGTACTCAGCCATAAAAAAGATGAGATAATGCCACTTGCAGTAATATGGATGGACCTAGAGATTGTCATACTAAGTAAGCAAGTCAGACAAAGACAAGTATCATGTGATATCACTTATATGCTGAATCTTAAAAATATGACACAAGTGAACTTATTTGCAAAACAGAAACAGACTCACAGACATAGAAAACAAACTTATGGTTACCAAAGAGGGGGGTAGGGATAAATTAGGAGTTTGGGATTAGCAGATACAAACTATTATATATAAAATAGATAAACAATAAGGTCCTACTGCATAGCTATATACTGAATATAGGGAACCATATTCAATATCTTATAATAGCCTATAATGGAAAAGGATACAAAAAAGAATATATATATATATATATGCATAACTGAATCACTTCACTGTACACATGAAACTAACACAACATTGTAAATCAACTATAATTCAATTTTAAGAATGAGAACATGTCACTCCTCTGCTTAAAACTCTCCAATGATTTCCCAATGTACTTAAAATAAAGTCTAAAAGCTTGGGCTTCCCTGGTGGCGCAGTGGTTGAGAGTCCGCCTGCTGATGCAGGGGACACGGGTTCGTGCCCCGGTCCGGGGGGATCCCACATGCTGCGGAGCGGCTGGGCCCGTGAGCCATGGCCGCTGAGCCTGCGCGTCTGGAGCCTGTGCTCCACAACGGGAGAGGCCACAACAGTGAGAGGGCCGCAAACCGCAAAACAAAACAAAACAAAAAAAACTAAAAGCTTCAAAATAAAAAAAAAAAAAAGAACCAGAGATTTCTGGACCCCACCCTTTCCCAGAGCCCAGGGGTCTACATTCTTAGAAAGGTCTCTTGAGGATTCTGAAGGACACTAAAGTATGAGGGCAAGTCAATGCTTTATGAGGTGACAAACTCCATTCAGATCCTGGTAGGTCTTCAAGGGAGGGTACAACTTACATGAAAAAATATCCTGTTAATACTTCCTGACTTAACCCTGGCTTTACCAGGCAGGAATCAGATGTGTGTGAACACACATTCTCAATAATCTCTTGTCAGATGGAATTTGCAGCTGGCCACAGGACTGGGTGGGCTCTGAGTAGAAACTGTGCATTCAGCTCAAGGACAACTTAGTGACAAATCTCTGAATTGCTCGGGGAATGGAGCCAAGGGTATAGAAGGTCATAAGTCACTGTCACCTGGCACTTTCAGTGAGGAGAAGCTAGGAAGGGGATGTTCACCCAGTTGAAACAGGACTTCTGGCACAGGGGCAGCATCCTCAAAGCACTGGTCACAATTAGCTTGGGTCCAGGGGCCATGTCTTCATGCCATGGCTCTGCTTCAAAGTTGGGGATGACAGAAAAAAGGCACATTGGAACTTGAACACCAACAACGACTCACTTTTACGGAATGCTGCCTCCGTGCCACGCCCGAGGCTCAGCCTTTATATAGAGCATCTCCCTTATTCCTCCCAGCAACCCTGTAAAGCAGATGTCACCATGGTTCCCATGAACGCAGATGAGGAAACTAAGGCTCAAAGAGGTCAGGAAACTTTCCAAGGTCACTCAGCTATCAAGACCCCAGAAAGACTCCATCCAGTGCCCTGGGTCTTGGTCACATCCCCGTTTCTTCTACCATCTCTCCTGCCTTGGTTTGGCTGAAATGTGGACGTAGTCCCCCCACCCATGCACAATTTCCTGATGGAAGTTGGCCAAATGATGTCAGATAGGTCTTGGCTGTAAATATTCCAGATCAACTTGCACTTCATCTTTCATAGACATTCACAGTGCAGTTAATTTGGAGACCTCAGTCACCAGGTGTGCTTCTTTTTTTTTTTTTTTGTGGTACGCGGGCCTCTCACTGTTGTGGCCTCTCCTGTTGTGGAGCACAGGCTCTGGACATGCAGGCTCAGCCAGCGGCCATGGCTCACGGGCCCAGCCGCTCCGCGGCATGTGGGATCTTCCCGGACCAGGGCACGAACCCGTGTCCCCTGCATCGGCAGGCGGACTCTCAACCACTGCGCCACCAGGGAAGCCCTAGGTGTGCTTCTTGACATATCAAAACTCATCTCAGACCTCTGACCTCTTGTGCCTCCTCAGGACCTCGCCCCCTGACGGCCAGCCTCCCATTGGCAGGAGCAGGGAGGGGCTGGTGTGGCAAATGGGCAGCACTGATTCCCAAGGGTGGTCGCTCATCTTTTGCCTCTTGGATTCCCTCCTCCTGCATCTGGACAGAGGCTACCAGCCATCGTCAATGGATGAGTGTTGAAGCTTCTAGGAGATTCTAGGAGGATCACTGAGTACACTCTCAGGCCTTGCGTATGAGGCAGAGGTTTCCGACCTGGTCATTGGGCGGCAAAGCTTATTGAAATATTTTTTGTCCTTTGTGAAATGTCTTTTTCTCAGTCCTGACTCTGGAGGGCTCAGTGCCTTCCCTGCAGCCAGAGCCACCAGCATATCCCAGGGAGAATACCACTCGGAGGTCAAGTCTTCAGAAGGAAGAGTGAAACTCAGAAGACTCTGATCTGGCTAAGTCTCTTCAGCTTGGTTTGGATATAGCTAAATTGTTTTGCACCTTTTGATAATTGTGAGAAGTAAGGGAATATTTGTGTCACCTTCTGTTTGGTCTCAGTGACTTCTTTATTCCCTGAATAAAGTTATCTTGAAGCCCAAGCACTTAAAACTTGAGTGCTTTTGTTTCATACTACCTAAGGGTTCACTTCAACCACTGGAAAACATCCATCAAAGCCCAGAGCAGCATTTCTCAACTCCAGTGGGGCATCAAAGCCACCTGGGCAGACACGCCTACTTCCGGCCATGATGGAGCAACCAGACAAAAGCTATGAAGCAATTGTTTCCAGACACTGGGCACAAGAAATGCGGGGCTATGAGGGGTAACCAGAGAGGTGAGCCCTACAATTGTCCCCACCTAGAAGCAGTTTCCAGGCTGTGTATTGGGAAGGGACGCTCACGAGACCCTGGGGTCTCACTGAGTGGACAGGGCAGGGGTGCAGATTCAGAGAGGCTGAGGTAGCTAGAGTTTGTGCAGCCAAATACCAAGGAATAGCAAGGAAAGAGAGTTTCTAGCAACCTGCCAGGGGGCCCAGCAGTCTTTGGCCGAATACTCATTTGCACATGCTTAAGGGAAAACTGTCTGAAACCAGGAAAAGAACTGCCAGACAGTAGTAAGCTGGACACTTCCAGGACCTCACCCAGAGCTGGAAACAGTTTGTGTTCCCACTGGCCCTGGTGGAAAGATCTCACATACATGGGACATTAAGTTGAGTCCTCACAAGGATCATGCCTTAATAGTGGGGCTGAACAGTATGGAAAACAGTATGGAGGTTCCTCAAAAAACTAAAAATAGAGTTACCATATGATTCAGCAATTCCACTTCTGAGCATATATCCAGACAAAACTATAATTCGAAAAGATATATGCACCCCTATGTTCACAGCAGCACTATTCACAATAGCCAAGACACGGAAGCAACCTAAACATCCATCGACAGATGAATATATATATGTGGTACATATATACAATGGAATACTACTCAGCCATAAAAAAAGAATGAAATAACGCCATCTGCAGCAACATGGATGGACCCAGAGATTACCATACTAAGTGAAGTAAGTCAGAAAAAGAAATACAAATACCACATGATATCACTTATACGTGGAATCTAAAATATGACACAAATAAACTTACCTACAAAACAGAAACAGACTCACAGACATAGAGAACAGACTTGTGGTTGCCAAGGGGGAAGGAGGCTGGGGGAGGGATGGAAGGGGAGTTTGGGGTTACCAGATGCAAACTATTATATGCAGAATGGATAAACAACAAGGTCCTACTGTAGAGCACAGGCACCTATACTCAATATTCTGTGATAAACCACGATGGAAAAGAATATGATAAAGGATGTATATATATGTATAACTGAATCACTTTTTTGTACAGCAGAAATTAATACAACATTGTAAATCAACTATACTTGAATAAAATAATTTTTTTTTTTTTTTTTTTTTTTTTTTGTGGTACGTGGGCCTCTCACTGTTGTGGCCTCTCCCGTTGCGGAGCACAGGCTCCGGACGCGCAGGCCCAGCGGCCATGGCTCACGGGCCTAGCCACTCTGCGGCATGTGGGATCCTCCCGGATCGGGGCACGAACCCATGTTCCCTGCATCGGCAGGTGGACTCTCAACCACTGCGCCACCAGGGAAGCCCTAAAATAAATTTTTAAACGTAGTGGGCCTGAATTAGCACGAGATCAGGGTTCCTCAGCCTCCACACTGTGGACATTTCAGGCTGAGCAGTTCTTTGTTCTGGGCACAGGGGACTGTCCCGGGCACTGCAAGATATTTAGCAGCATCCCTGGCCTCTACCCAGTAGGTACCAGTAGCATCTTTCCTGAGTTGTCACAACCAAAAATATCTGCAGACATTACCAAATATCCTCTGGGGTGTGGGTGGAGGGCAAAATCACCCATGATTGAGAAGCACTGCCCTTGACTAAAATCTGCCAAGAAGTAAGGCTCAAAAGGATCAAAGTGTTTTCAAGGAATGTAACCTCCTGCCAGAACAAAGTTCAATGCTCTTTAAAGGAATACAGCAAAGTCAAACACCCACTCTGGGTCACAAGAGCCTTGGCTGGGCCACAGGCATATGTAGTTTGTAAAAGTCACCATGAGAAAACAACCAAAATATCCACCGGCAGATGAACGGACAAAGAGAATGTAATATATACATACTGGAATATTATTCAGCCTTAAAAAAGAAGGAAACCCTACCATTTGTGACCACATGAATGAAACTAGAGGACATTATGCCAAGTGAAATTAACCAGTTACAGAAGGACAAATGGCATGATTTGTCCTGCATGACTCTACTTATATGAAGTATAACAACTAAGCAAATTCGTCGAAGCAGAAGATAAAATGGTGGTTGCAGGGGCTGGGGGAGGGGGAGGGGGAGGGTGGAGTTGCTACTCGATGGGTATAAGTCTTCAGTTATGCGAGAGGAATAAGCCCTAGAGCTTTCCTATACCACATAGAGCCTATGCTTAACAATGTGGTACTGTTACTTCAAAATATGTTAAGACAGATCTCATGGTAAGTGTTTTTACCTCCAAAAAACGAACAAAAAAGCAACACGCAAAAGAACACAAGGAAATTTTTAGCAGTGATGGATATGTTTAGTACCTTGATTGTGGTGATGGTACTATGGGTGTGTGCATATGTCTAAACTCCTCAGAGGGTAGACATTATCAAAAAGATAGATAAATATAAAAAAATAAAAGTTTGCCATGATTCTTCTATTCAGCCAGAATTGAGCACCACAGCCAAGTCCAAAAAAAAAAAAAAAGGATGATTAGGAAGGGGAGATGGAAATGATAGAGGTTTGGGGAAATGTTGAGAAGTATGGCTAAATGGTGATCACCAAATACAGAAACTTTCCCTGGTCCATCTAATGATGAAATGTATTAGAAACGGTCATCTACATGAAGACAGATGGGTGAGACTTGGCTGGCGTGCCCCAGCCCACGCCTATCATCAGAATGGTCTCCTCGATCAGTTAACAGATGCCCACTCACATTCCAACTCTGGGAGATGTGAGCACATCTCTGAATTCTATGTGGCTTCCCTTCTAACCTCAGGGAAACTGTCCGCGCCCTGCTTCATAGGGAATCTCAGAAGGTGGCCATGCTTGCAATGTTGACAGCAACCAGACTCAAATAAAAATCCATCTCCTTGCCCATTTATAGTTATTTTGATATCCAAAATTTATCAGGTATGTCTGCAGGAGGAGAAAGGTTCTGAACATACTGTGGTTTTAATAGTTTGGGGCATTTTGGAGTCAGCAGGGATCAAGGCTTTGCAAACATGAAGAGCAGGATCTTTAGCCCCCTCACCACCACCTGCTTCCAATCCTCACTGCCTTTCAGATGTGACCGTACATCTGCTTGTCATCCCTATTACAAGGCAGTTTAAGCAAGGGAACGAGTATGGCTGGACCATCCCTGGGCCAGAGTTAGGTCTGTCCCAGATGAGAGGCAGCACCTCCAAGCATTAACACAGCTCAGGACTAAGGTCACAGTTTTAGAAAAATGCCAGCCTTAGACTTTCAACTCAACTCAAATACATCTGTATGTCTTCCTGAGGAGGACTTGAAATCCATAAGGTTTTTACAGAAATAAAATCTCCCAAACTCACTCTTCCTGGAGGACCAGCCAGTTTCTTTAATCTGGCACCTTCGTGCATTGAGAGTTCATCCAGTGAGCTTGCTCATTTTTCACCCCATCAGGTACTTTATGGTTAAAGCCCTGGCAGATTAACCAATGGCCTTGGAGCCTTCGAGAGAGAAGGGGTCACTGGGCCAAGTGTAACAGGACCCAGAGGCTGTTAATTGGGTTCTCGTCAGTTCAGCTTGGAAACTGAGCAAGAAAGCTGCCTTCTTGCTGGGTTTCCTAACCTAAATGGCTGACATGCCCCAGTGGGAATAACACCAAGAACAGTTCAATGGACATTGAATATTTTAAAGTGAAATGTTTTTGCTACTAAAAGAACAGAGCTCGGAATTCAGAGGGATCAGAGGCATCAGAGGCACAGATCCTATCTGAGTTTTCAAACTTGGCCTGCCCTTAAGTGGAGGAAGCAGGCCCTGCCTGGACCGCCTTTCAAATCACAGACATAGTGAGGGCTGTCCAGCTGACCAGCCTGATTGCTGTGGGTCTCAGACTCACTTGAACATAAGACTTTAGACTCCAGGTTACACTCAAGCAGCAGGCACACAGCCTCAATTGTTGGCTGTATTTGGAAATGTGGCTTGGGGGGGAGTTGAGTCACACAAAAAAATGCTGTAGCTGCAACTGTCAGCATAATAGATGTTTTTTACAATCTCCTACAAAGATGCACTTTTCCACACTGTTACCTTCAATGTTGCTATAAAAATAAACAAAGCTTTATGCATACCAAAAAAAAAAAAAAAAAAGGAACACAAGAGCTGCTCTTTGCCACTGAGGGTGTAAAATGGAGCCATGAACACTTTTTTAAAAATGCAAGCTGAGGGCTTCCCTGGTGGCACAGTGGTTGAGGGTTCGCCTGCCGATGCAGGGGACACGGGTTCGCGCCCCGGTCCGGGAAGATCCCACATGCCGCGGAGCGACTGGGCCCGTGAGCCATGGCCGCTGAGCCTGCGCGTCCAGAGCCTGTGCTCCGCAATGGGAGAGGCCATAGCAGTGAGAGGCCTGCGTACCAAGAAAAAAAAAAAAATGCAAGCTGATATAATTCAACAAGTTTTTCTCTGTCTCTGGAGGACTGAAAAATAACCTCAGTGAAAATGATACAATGATAAAATTCTATTCCCATCTGATTAATTCCTCCTGAATAATAACATCTCTGGTTTCCTTCAATTATATTCTAATTGCACACCTCTTGCTCTGGTTGATTCGGCAATGAACCAATGAACAACTATTACTGAATTTAATTAACACCATTATTTCCGTGGCCTTTATATCTCTGTGGTGAACGTGGAAATTCACAATCCCAGGGCTGGCACTGGGAGAAGCCAGCCTTGAACCCTGCAGAACAGGTTCTGACATTGCTCTGGAATAAGGAAGCCCAGTGTGGGGAACGAAAGACCTGGAGTTTTTGCCAGCATTCATGGGAAGCCTTTCCTAATAACAGCATAAGTATTCAGAAAGGTTGCCTTTCCATAAAACATTAGCAATTTGCATGTTACATTTATCAAAAGGGATGGGTAAGTGAGCTATATGGGAATCAATTACAATGTCATTCATAATTTAGTCCATGTACTATAAAGCACTGATCAGATTTCATGTGTGTTTACCTTCTGAAGGATAACTGCCTGTGGCTTATTCTAGTTTTAGAATACAAATATGTTTCAGAGCAATGTGTTTATCTCACTTTGACATTCTAAATCTCCCAAGTTCTCCTTTTTCTCCCAGAAAAAGTCATTTCTGCTTGAAAATAAGAGCTCACCCTCAAAAAAATAAAAGCCCATTCTTACTGGTGTAACTTAAATCATTCTACTTCAACTTCATCAAGGCAAGGCATAGATATTCTCCTGCAAAACCCATCAGGAAACAAACAGGAATTTGTTTTTAAAAATAGATGATTGAAAATTTACACAGCTAAGAATATTTAACTCCCAGAAATGTACCACAGTTTCTAAAGGTGGATACAAATTATCCAACTGTTCCGGGTACTATTAAATTAGTTATCCACTATGCTCCCGCCCCCTCATATTTCAAAAACTGAAGTAAATTAAGAGATGAGAAAGTCTTTTCCAAATACCTCAGGAAAAACTACAAACCGACGATTTATCAGACCAGATAGAACATCTGACCTGTCTGTTTGATAAGCAACACTCCATTTCTCTGAACGAGGTGTGTGCCCAAATTCAACCTTACCTCGTATCTGCTGGCTGTCTGCTCAGCTGTCTTCAGGCCTTGATACATATGGATGATACAAACTTTGGCTCTTCTCTGGGAGGGAAACCAGTTCCTCTTCACGAAATCCATGACCATCACATGGTTTTTCAACTCTGTACTAAACGTTTTGATCTGAAAAGTCCGGTGGACGGCTGTTTCCGCGTGGCGGGCAGCATACCCCTTCTGAAGAGTTTTTGTAGAAATTCCAGACTGCTGCATGATACGCAGAATCCTGTGACTTCAGCGAGCGCGCCCAGCAAACACAATTTTCTTTGTTTAATCCAGGTATCGAGTGCAGCAGGAGGCACGTGGGAAGTGCCTGGGCTCGACCTCTCCCGGAGTTTTCCAGCTCCAAACCTAGTTGTTCTCAAACCCCAGCTGCAAAGAATATAGGATTTGCACGTGGGAATCTCGAGGGTGACCTTTATGTGCTATAAAAATACTCCTTGTTGCTGTCTGCCCGTCTCCAGCACTTCCACCTGTGTTCTCAGGTCGCTCAAAATCTTCTCTGATTTCAAAGACACGTTTCTCTTTCCCGCTGCATTCAAGTTCTGAACACAGGATCCACCTGGTTACCGCGAGGTCCAGTATGTTTTTCAGTCTCCAGCCCCTCGAATCCAAATAAATTATTCACGGGGCGCTGTACAAAGGAACCAGGAGTGATAATTGTGGCTTTTTAGAATTCCTGCTTTTTCTTGCCAGGACTGAAAGGAACAAGAACAGACTGCAACTGACACAAAGGGTGACCTCAGCCCTGGAGAAGATAAGAAACACATTCAAGTGGAAAAGAGAAGTCGAGCACAGAGCAGTGATGGGTACAAGCTGGCATCAGAGGCACAGGGCTCGGGTGGGATGTCCTGGTTGCCACTGGGGGGAGTGCCCTGGCTTAGCTGAGGGCTCTGGTCCCCAGCCAACCCTGGGAATCCCCTCACTACCCCAGAGCCTCAGTTTCCCCATGAGGAAACTTGGAATAATAATGCCTGCCGCTCACAGCGTTGTTAGGAGGATCAGGTGAGCAAAATGGTGAGCAAATAGCATGTAATAGAGTCACATAAGGCATCATTTCCAAAGAACAGTTGCCTTTTTTCTGCCCAAATTATGCTGCACAGACATAGTGAGGACTACTACAGTTCTCCTCATAGGGAAGAACAAATCCGCCTCCGTATCAGCTCTGTTTCTTTTACTTTAAACTTTGTATTCTATTACTTTTGCTACAAGTTAAGAATGTTGCCTATAGCCTGAAATATACAGAGAGCCCATCCTCAAGGCTCTGACGTTTATGGGTGTAACACTTTTCCATTCATATAGAGATAAAAAGTTGCAAAAAGTTGCAGAACAGAGACTAACGTTTGTCTTGGAGGTTTATAGGAACATGGTGATCAGACCTCCCTGGACAGCTGTAAGAACAAAGGATTCTGACACCAAGAAATCTGCAACAACCAACCACACCCCTTCCCCTTCTAGTATAAAAGAAGCCTTAATTTCTACCTTGGGGAAGGTGGTTCTTTGGAATAAAGTCGCTATTTCTTGCTGAAACAACTCGTCTCTCAATTTATCAGCCTGTCCTGCAGCAGGCAGTACGATCTTGGACTCAGCAACATTCTCTCTACACATATAATATACAGTAAGTCCCCTATATACAACCCTTCAAGTTAAACTCTTTCAAAAATGCAAACGTGCGTTCGCATGTCCAATCACATAAGTTAGTTCACGTGCTTGGAGTACATTGTCACATGCATGCATCCTCAACAAGTGGTTGTGCTTTTGTGTACTTTACTGTATAGAGTCCAATAGCACAGTATCTTTATTTCAAGCTCAGGATGTCCGGAAGCAAGCGTAAAAACAGCAAGGATGTAGCTGGTACTGTACTGTGCTTTTCAAGGTACTGTACTGTAAGATTAAAAATGTTTTCTTTATTTTTTGTGTTTGTTTTTTATGTATTATTCGTGTGAAAAGTATTATAAACCTATTATAATACAGTACTATATAGCCGATTGTGTTAGTTGGGTACCTGGGCTAACTTTGTTGGACTTACAGACAAATTGGACTTACGAACGTGCTCTCAGAACAGAACTCATTCATATGTAGGGGACTTACTATAGTGGAGATTTAAAGGATGCTGAAAATTATTGGATTCTGAATTTCAAATCATTCAGAAATGCAGATGATATACTCCTTTTCACTTCATTTCATGTTTTGGTACTATTTCTGTTAATGCAGTTATTGAGAAGTGAGAATTACAAGCCTTGGATCAGCGGTCTGGGCCAGAAGAGGGCAGGTGACAAGCACCTGGGCTATGCTCTGAGCTCACACACACAACTCTCTTCTGCAGGCAGCCTCCTCTCAGCTTTTGGCAAATATGCGCCTTGAAGAGTTCTCCCTCTCCACACGGAAAGCCGTGGGGTAGAGTGAATGAAGACATGTTTCCAAATGACTTTCCTGAAAACAGAGCATCAGTCCCTGGCCCAGAACCGAACCCTTCCTGCAGCAGGCGGGAGCTCAGCAAATCACACTCAGCGGTGCTAGGACTTGGAGGGTGGAATGTTAAACTTGCCCCTTTGGAGGCAATGGGAATGTTGAAGCCGAGAACAAAAACAGAGTAGGAGATAGAAAAGACTTCAGAGGTAATTTAGGCCAATGTTCTCATTTGAGTGTTAAGACAACAGACCCCGAGAGATTAAATGCCAACCCAAGACCACACAGTGGAGTTCCCTATTCCTTACACAGAATACTGGCGCGTTCTGCCTGTGGTTCTCCCAAGGAGGTCAATGTGAAGGTCAAGATCAACTGATGGCAGTCATGATTCCCATGAAAACACAGCACAACCGAGATTGATGGCCAGGAGGCATGCTGGACATGCCCCAGGGAGCTGCATGGGGGCGCCACCTTAGATTTGGAAGCTCCCAGAAAAAGACAGGGAAGAAATTCAAGCAATAAATTAAAATTAAACAAGGACAGCAAAGGAAGAGGACACCACTTGGCTCTTTGGGGGCTGTGAAGGCCATTCCTGAGACCCCACAGTGACCATCTGAACCAGCTTTTGCTGGTACCCATCTGTTCCCAACCAGGAGCTCCTGCAAACCTGGTTAAAAAAAAAAAAAAAAAAAAAAAAAAAAGGCCAAGTCTTTCCTGTCACCACAGCACACCAAAGGACACTGGGCAACACAGAGGCCAGTGCACTGCCCATCCAACTGCTCTATCAATGAGAGGTTTGCTGAGGGGTGCTGGCCGCTGCTGAGAGCCGCCCGTCACAGGCCATGTCAACCAGCAGTGGCTACGGAGGCTCCTCAGATCGTCAAGTCTGACTTTCTCTTCCCTTGACCACAGACAGGGCTGGGCTTTAACCAGCCTTTGCAGCCACCAGAGAAAGCAGTCACATTGTTACCAAATGCAAGTCCGTGGGCCCGATGCACAGTGAGGCCAAAGGATACCAAAGCGTCGGAGTTTGGAGCAGAGAAAGTTTTGTTGCAGGGCCCCAGAAGGAGACGGGCGGCTCATGCCTTTAAACCCCGAAGCTCCTGGAAAGCTTTCAGCAAAGTCCTTTTAGAGGAGAGGTGAGGGAGGGGCGTGGTTAGTTGCAAACTTCTTGGTGTCAGATCCTTTGCTCTTGAGGTCAGGTCACGGTCCGGTCAGGATGCTCCTGTAAATCTCCACCAAAACAAATGTGATTCTCTGTTCTGACAAGAGAGGGAAGGTCCCAAGGTCGACTTTCACATTCTGAGGTCCAGGCCTGGCCAAGAGGAAGAGGTGCCTGCGGGGGCCGGTTACACCCGCTCCCTCCCGGGAGCTCTCGTCCAGCACCCAGTCCGGGTCCTCCCACCAATGCCCAGGCCCGGCTGAAGAGGCCGCTCCCAGCTGGCGGCGCCCTCAGGGCCAGGTCCCCAGACCCTGCTCAGCCATCATCACCGAGGGAGCCAGGCGTCCAGGACCCCGCCGGCCCTCAGGCCGCCCAAACAGGGGGCCAGGCCCCAAGAACCACGACCCGTGGAGACCACGGCCGCCCCCATGAGGTCTCGGAGGCGGGGATGGGGAGAGTTTCGCGGCTGCCTCAAGGGCTGGGCCCGGCCCCCTGCCTGTCCCCAGGCCCCCAGCTCACCCGCCAGCCCGAGGCCGGAGGGCATGGAGGGCCCCGGGGAGAAGGCCGCCACCTTCGGGACCGTCGGACTTGATCCCTCATCAGAGGAAGAGGACAGAGGCCCGGAGAGGCCGACGCTTGGTGGAGAGTCAGCGGGATGGAAAGGGCACAGTCAGGGGATGGGGCCCCAAACACGGTAGCATGTGATGACTTACAGACACGCCCCTCCCCTGCGCTTCAGTTCAGTTATCAACAAGCCCCTGGTGGCTCTGACACCCCTGAATGTAAGAGTGGGTCAATCCAGGCCATGCGTGGACATAGCAGAGAGCGGCTTCCCACCCAGGGCCGTCCCCCACCCCAGGGGAGGCAGCAGGCCCCCTGCAGAGAGAGCCTCCTCCTGTCTGGGCCGCTGAGGAAGGGGCTCAGGTCCTTCCAACAGCCCTGGAACCAGTACTGTCACTCCCAGCGGGGCCACCATCTCCACAGCCCCATCACTGCCCCATCGGGAAGCACAGTCTCCGAGTCAGAAGACTCAGCTCTCTCTGGGGCTCCCAGCACTGGCCCTGAAACCTCGGGTGAATTGCAAACTACCGTTGCCTCGGTCTCCCCATCCGTTTCATAGGGTCACCATAGTGCCTTCCTCCTTGGGCTTCTGCGGAGATGGAGGGCTGGCACGTGCAAAGGGCTTGGGGCAGCCTGGCACTGGGCGTGTGCTCCACAGACCCCAGCTGTAGTCACCCTCAAAAGGCAAAGATTTTCAAAGTGGTCAATTGCCAGACATATTATCTGAATAATAAGTAAGGAAGATTGTTAAGGAGAAACGGATGGACTTAATGGGACGTCACAAGAGCCAGTTCTAGGACTCCCTCCACCATGCAGTGGTGACCAGAACCAGGTCAGGACAGCCTTGACTCCCCCAAATGCAAAACAGAGATAGCCTCCCTGCTGAGCAGTTTGGTGTGAACATTGTGTCAGGTAGTCAGTGTATGGGAAACTTTGGGACTGACATATACACACCACTATATTTAAAATAGATAACCAACAAGGACCTACTCTGTAGCACAGGGAACTCTGTTCAGTATTCTGTAATGACCTATATGGGAAAAGAATTTGGAAAAGAATGGATACATGTATATGTATACCTGAATCAATTTACTGTGCACCTGAATAAATAAACTATATATTTAGAAAATTATACTTTCTCTTAGTATCTTTCTACTACTTTCTCCTTTGGCTTAAACTATTTGAGTTTCTGTCACTTGCAACCAACAGAGTTTGGGCTAGTCCTTGAAAATCCATTATTTTATTAAACAAACACACGTGATGTGCTTCTCGGTGCCGGGTGCTGAACAGGCAGCAGAGACACACAGATGAAAGGGACACTTTGCTGCCACAAAGAGTTCATCGCCCAGCAGTGGGACAGACGCCTGACATGCAGGTCCCCAGAGCACAGGGACTGCTTCCAATGAGGGAGGTTTGCATCGGCTGATGGAGACCCTGAGAAAACCTCAAGGAAGAAAGGACATTGCAGTCTTGAAGGATGCCTGATGGGCTGCCAAACCCCCGTGGCTGAGCTTGCATGGACAAAAGTGAACCGTAGGCCTTCACTTTTGACTCTCTGTGCATACATTTTGCCATAAAGTGTCACAGCCAAGAAGGGGAGGCCTTAACTGAAGCCATATTTACCGCAAATAATCATCACTCTTTCTGGAAAACAACTACCTGAAACTTTTGCTGTTTTTTTCTTAAACCAAATACTCAGTCATCTATAAAAGTTAGATCCCTGCAGAATCTAATTATTCATGTCGTGCAGAAGATCCTACTTAATTTCCCCAAACTGGTCCCTGAGGTAACTAACTAAAGCTGTACCATTGTTAGCAATTGCAATTCAGTGACACCAAATCAACATAAATAAGCCTTGACTGTATTTAGTGTTGAAATATATGTGAAATTAATCTCTTCTTTCTCCCTTGCCCCTGGTACAACATGTAGGGCTGTATAGGCTATCCAATGAAATATTTAAATAATGGATTATTCAAAAAGAAAAGGAACTACAGGTACCTGATGCCAGGAATTTATGCCTATGAATTCTTAATCTCTTCTCCAATAAGATTAGCATTTACAACTATGGAAGACATCCTAATTATGCAGTTTCAGAGCTGATTTTCTGCAGGGCCTGCGCAGAACTAAAAGCATTAGGCAACAATAAAAACAGATGACTATGAATTTCTGAATTCATGATTTGATTTCCCTTTTGGGGGAAATGACATTTTTATTTATGGGTGCTTCACTCCTCAGGTGGGAGCTGAAGTCTTCTCTCAGAGGCACGGTGCTTGCTGTGAGAGCATCTAAAGAATCACCCTTTTAAATCAGATGTGTGGGGCTTCCCTGGTGGCACAGTGGTTGAGAATCCGCCTGCCGATGTAGGGGACACGGGTTTGTGCCCCGGTCCGGGAGGATCCCACATGCCGCGGAGCTGCTGAGCCCGTGAGACGTGGCCGCTGAGCCTGTGTGTCCAGAGCCTGTGCTCCGCAATGGGAGAGGCCACAACAGTGAGAGGCCCGCGTACCGCAAAAAAAAAAAAAACAAAACAGATGTGTGAAATTCATAAGGGCTGTAGTACAAATGATGCAATGTATTTCTCCTCTTAATCCCTACCCACTGGGGTTCTAAAACAAAACAAAAGAATTGAGAATAATGTGGCTGATTATGGGATCCTGCACCTTTTAACGGTAAGAAGAGAATGCAAGTTTGCTTGATGAACCCCATTCCCTTGCAAATCATTCAGCTGTGCTGGGTTTTAGCATCAATGCATGGAAAAGGGGTGATCATTTCAGTGATCAGTTACAGGTTCTCAATAGTTATTTGTTCAATGGATAAATAAAATGAAAAGGTATCAACTATCTTTTCTCGTATGGTATACTTTTTCTCCCATGGCTGGCCTTACATGCACAAAAGTCAACGGAAGGCCTTCACTTTTCACTTTCCATGCACACATTTTTTTTTTTTTTTTTTTTTTGCAGTACGTGGGCCTCTCACTATTGTGGCCTCTCCCGTTGCGGAGCACAGGCTCCGGATGCGCAGGCTCAGCGGCCATGGCTCACAGGCCCAGCCGCTCCGCGGCACGTGGGATCCTCCCGGACCAGGGCACGAACCCATGTCCCCTGCTTCGGCAGGCGGACTCTCAACCACTGCGCCACCAGGGAAGCCCCCATGCACACATTTTGTCGTAAAGCATCAGATCCTGTTTAATTTCCCCAAATTGGTCCCTGGGGTTACTAACTAAAACTGTATACTTTTTTCTCTTCTGTAAATGGAAAAAACTTTTTTTCCACTTCACTATACAATGTTTGGAAACTACAATAATTTGATGTTTCTTCTAACTTTCCAAGAGGAAGTGGCAAAACCAAGGAGAAAACTGGAGCAGTGGCACCAACCACATTGCCATATTCATCCACGAGATTCATTTTCTCCCCCTTTGCAAGCCTTCAAAAATCATTTACTTTGCACCCGCTGGGTGTTCAGCTCTGGGCCAACTACTCCAATTCCCCGTTCAAAGCCACTTCTAATACTGGTAAAAACCACAGCAACCCACAACAAGGGAGAGATCACACAGCCCTCCTTCTAACTCATTGGGACGAATGAGTTATTTGAAGACAACAAATGGTATCTTCATATTTTCTCTCCAATGTCTGAATAGATTTTGAATAAAGAAAACCTATGACTTTGTTAGAAACTATGTTTGATTTTTAACTATATATTTTGGCAAGCATGAGGGGGTGGTGAAGACTGTGGTTGAAACTTTAAGGAAATAAAAAAATCAATTTGATATTTACATCCACAGTCCATTTTACTTACCCAAAAGGAAAACCTTTAGTGTCAGCCACTTGTCGCTGTCCTGCCACGAGAAACGGATGCCAGGCCCGGCTGTGGGCAACGAACAACGTGGCGGGGGGAGGAGGGGGGGTTATGGCCTTGCCCCGAGAGAGGACTCCACTCTGCCCAGATTTCCTTCTCACAGATACACTGACTGCCACTCTTTGCCATGTTTCCTTGCTTGTATGAATTAATGAGTGTGTTGAGCAAATTCCTGAAATCCAATATTTATCAGGAAAACACCCAAGCCCCAGGGGAAACCACAGGCCCAGCACCAGCCGACAGTGTGGCCACTGCCAACCTCTGGGACTCCCAACCCTGACCCTCCCTCCCATGGGGACAGCAGGTGGGCAGCTGCTTGGGGGGCAACCAGACCCTGCCCTCAGTGCAGAGTGGCAGGCACCTGTGTGGGTGAGGCCTCATCCCAGGCCACAGCTGACACTTACTGACAGAGAATGGCCTTCCACATGCACCCACTGGCAGTCAGGCCCCTGTCCTGTTCTGGTCAGAGGATGGGCTTTCCTTGAGCCCCCAGAGGATCCCCTTACTGGGTACCAAAGTGGTAACTCCAAGGTTCTCTCCCACTTTATGGAGGAAACACAGGTGGCCAATTGGGTCATCCTCACACAGTAAGACCAGCAACCAGTGTGGGCAGTTTCCTGGTTTCCCAAACATCATAAAAACCAGTTCCACGTAATGATTGTTTTTGCGTGCGCACACACACACAAACACATCCACAGAAGATGTGTAATAGTCCATGTGCGTTTTCTGAAAATAAAATAGGCCTGGTACAAGTTACCTTTTAGGTCATTTCATATAAATATAACAATTTTCTAGCCACCTCAGCTGTCCATCAGTGAATAAGACCGGAGGCCTGTAAACTATGGCCTGTGGGCCAAATGTGGCCCACAGCCTGTTTTGTAAATGAAGTTTTATTGGCACATAGCCACCCCCATTTGTGTACGTGTTATCAGCAGTGTCTTTGCTCTTCACAGGGTGGCCGAGTTGAGTGACTGCAGCACAGACTGTGTGGCCTCCAAAGCCAAAAATATTTGCTATTTGGCCCTTGACAGAAACAGTTTGCAGCCCCCTGAAATGAGACCTTCTGGGGAGGCAGTGAGCTCACTCTGTAACCGTGAGCCAGAGGGGAGACCCCTGCTTTGACCGTGGCGGGTAGACCAGCCCAGGGTTACCGAAACTCCCTGTGCTACAGAAGCACTGGGTGCTTCTGAAACCGCGTACCCTCAGGCCCCGCCCGGGCCCTGGATCAGAATCCCCGGATGAGGGGGTGGAGCCGGAGGTCCAGGAAACAGGGCTCAGCTCTCCGGCCCCCGAATGACGATATTTTCCATCACCCTCTGCTCGTTCCCAAGCGTCGTCCCACTCATTGCCCTGTTTAGTTCTCACGGCGCTGTGTGAGAGGGTGATCTGGATTCCCATTTTACAGATGAGCAGGTGAGGCCCCTGCTGGTAAGCGGTAGAGCCAGGGCTCCGACGAAGTGCAGAACCTCTTCCGTCATCCCTGACCACTCTCCGTGACCTCTAAGATCCGCAATCCTATGAAGTCCCCAGTGAAACAGGAAAGTCAGCCCCAAAGACCAAACCCGCTTCTCTAGCCTGTAACCCAGCTGCTGTACATGCCTGGTGTGCCCCGGGAAAGCGGTATGCCCGCCAGGTGTGTGCACCTTGCAGTGAACGGTCCCGAGTGCTGGGCACCGGGCTCGGACCAGCCTAAGACTCTGGCTTTGACTGTGGCTAAGACTATGGCTGAGAACAAGGCAGCACAGCCCCTGCCCCCATGGGATGTGCTGAAGAGTTAGAGGGGAGGGGCGGGGAGCCCGACCCAGATAATGCTCTGAAGATTTACTTGTCACTGACACTTGCTAATCACACTCCCCCTGGTCCCCCGTCCCTGTACATCTGCTCAGCTTCTCACTTCACGCTGCCCCCAGCTCAGATGCCGTCTTCGGAATGGACCCTCCCAGGCCAAACACCTCCCTTGCCGCACTCGGTTCTTCTTCATGTTACTTCTTATCCCAACGTATATATTTAGGACTGTTTTCTATAGTCTCTCCCTTACCCCCAAGAATGTGAACTCCAGGAGAAAACGGCGCGGTGCCACTCGTGGTGGTGCTGGCTCTCCAGTTGGCTTCCTTCCTCCCTGCCCCCTTTCCACTGCCTAAAGCTCGGATGAACGATAGGGTTTTGCCAGGCTGTTATGAATGTGGATGTTGGGGGGTTTGCCCTAAAAGAAGGACTTACAGGGACTAGACATTCTCAGCAATATCTGGAAAGGCGTGGCTTGGTGTTACATGCAGACCTTGCACCTAAGGCCACGCTTGGAGCCCTCGGACGCTGAATCGCACATCTCTTGTGGCGCCATCCAGTCCCCTCCACCCCGTCTCCCTCTTTCTGTGCAGCTCTGGCCAGCTTTGTGCAGGGCCACCAGCAGGGCCACCTGGGTCAGTGGGATCAGGGGCTGGCGGATGCCCAGGGACAGGCCTGAGATGTGCTTCCTAAGGCTCATCCACGGGGCTGGTGACGGAGCACCATCTGCCCAGGGTGCCTGCCCCACAGACCCTCTCCCTGGCCTTGCCACCCACCTTCTCAGTCTCCCTCCTTGGTTCCTCACTCATGCCCGCTCCTGGGTACACATCCCAGGTCAGCTGCTGCATACTCTGCTCTCAGGAAGACCCGGGCTGGACCCATTTCCAAATCGCCTATGGTGTCCCCTTGACACGTCACCTCTTGGTCCCTCAGGGACCTCTCCTGTCCCATCTTTGACCTTGAAATCTGTCCCCCAGGCACTTTGGTGGTGCCCATTCTGCTCTCAGTGGGATGAGTATCAGAATCTCCGCTGGGTCCTCCTAATGTCCAGCTAGCTCAGTGCCCTGCTCAGAACAGAATCCCAGTAACCACTGGTTACATGTGATAGTGCGGTCACAAATGCATCCACACAGAGGAGTAGGGAATGAAGCCTGTGCGTAAGGAGACTGCCAGAGGCCACGAATCAGCCTTCCTCACAGAATGCTGAGTTAATCACCATTCAGAGTACCTGGTATGACTCAGAGGCCCAGGAACTCTTTCCATGGTCCTGCTTGAGGGTCAGCATCCTTCTCCTGGAGGAATCAGGGTGAAGGATTGTCCAACACTCAGGCAGGTCACAGAGAGGCTGAATGCCTCCCTATAGGTTTTTCTCTGATTCCAACCTGCCTTCAAGGGGGTAAGCCTGAGGAAGTATCACCGAGGTGTTATTTTGAAACCCATGCCGAGAGAGTATAAGGCTATCTCTTATTGATTCAGAACCAGTAAAGGGAAGTGCAGGCCTAGCAGATTTTGCCCCAGTGGGCATCCCTACGGGGGCATCCCTGTTAGGGCACCAGCAAAAGGAACAGACTCCGTAACAGCAAGCTGATCTTCCCGCCACTTCTCCGAAGTTTGCCAGCATGGGTATCTCCAGCCTTTGTCCGAACTCCACCTGTGCCTGTGAATGGGTAACTCCCTCACCCTGTTACAGGCGTCTCCCTCTTGGGGCAACAGCTTTCTATTAAGAGGTCTGAATATAATTCAGAAAGTGCACACCTCTTTACAACAGGATTTCATTTCTAAGCTGCATTTGAAGTGATCCCACGCCCGTTAGGAAGCCCACACCTGCCAAATCTCCTCAGGTGTGTTCCCTTTTTTTCTTTTTTTCTAACACGCAGCTTTAATAGCCTTTTTTTTTTTTTTTTTGCGGTACGCGGGCCTCTCACTGTCGTGGCCTCTCCCATTGCGGAGCACAGGCTCCGGACGCGCAGGCTCAGCGGCCATGGCTCACGGGCCCAGCCGCTCCGCGGCATGTGGGATCTTCCTGGACCGGGGCACAAACCCGTGTCCCCTGCATCGGCAGGCGGACTCTCAACCACTGCGCCACCAGGGAAGCCCTAATACCCTTTTTATTTTTATTTCTTCTTTTCCATTCTAGTTTACAAGATATATTGAATATAGTTCCCTGTGCTATACCCCGTTGTTTATCCAGGTGTGTTCCATCTTGATCACCTGGTGGACTCCCCCTCCCCCTCCCCTCCTCAGCACCTGTCTGAGAGGCCTCCACAGGCCAAGGGTGACAAACAAACTGTAGCATCCTCGCTGACAGGAGATGAAGCCTGCTGGACCAGTCTGGCCAGTGTCTATGTCCAGCACACACTGTCCACTGTGCCAACTTCCTGCGCCTGGGCACCAAGTGTGGGGCAAGGCTACCTCAAGGTGCAAATTCGCTCTCTCCCCTTTCTCATGTCCCCAGGTTCTCAGTCTTGGGGCTCTTCACCCTTGGCTGCATTGCCTGGCCTGTGTTCCTGGCCAGCCCATCATCCGAGGGGATGGACCTCGGATTCCATCCCTCCTCCCTGGAGCTGATCACAAAGGGCGCCTCCTCGGGTTTCCTGCATGCTTTCTCCTCCCCATCTTCGGTTTCCTTGCTCCTGCCTTCTGCCTTTGCTAAGGTTTCTCTGTGCTTCTCATCCTACAGTTAACATTCAAATTGGTTGACAGCCCTATTTTTTTTCACTAGACAGATATTTATTTCTCCCTGTTACCTATTCTTCCCTTAGGTTAGTGTAACACAGGACACTAAGGGAAAATAACCCTCTCCAAAAATGGGCTGGAGAAAGAAGAGGGACTGGTTTTCAACTGGATCGTTCAAAGAGTTTGTCGTTCAGCATCACACACAAACTCATTGATCAGAATTTTGAGTACACTAACAATGACCAAGAAAGGGAAAGAAAAAAAACAAGAAAACTATTCATTTTATCTTAGGTAGCTGAATTCATAGAAACATTTCCTATTACAATGTGGAATAAGAAGCAACTCCCACAATTTAAGTAATTTCTATCCCAATCTGAATTTAGACACAAATTATAATACTATGCGATATTAGCCTAAGTTAACGTGGCAATGAGTTCTAAAGTGCTTACTGACCGTAACACCGGATTCGTTGTTTCATAAACAAGAAAACAGCCTTGTTTTGGAGAAATGAAATGAACCAGGAATATAGGGCCAGACCATCCAGTGCCCTTTTCAAAAACAAGAAAACAGAAAGTCTGAGGGTTTGGTTTGGGGAAGGGGGAGGTTTACAGGAAGCATCCACCCTGCCAGCCAATGGCAAAGGCTAAAATAGTTTTCAAAGGTACAACCTGAGTCCTCTGAAGAAAGGAGTGGCAGCCCTTTTGGCGTCTTAGCTAGAAAATGAATAATTCAGAGTCAAGTGCAGGTCCCACTGGGTGGAGCCTCCGGTTGCCCGGTGTCCAGACTTCCCTGCTGCCAGCCCACCTTGTCCCTGCTGAAGAGGATGCCCTTACCTCCCCCCGCCAACTCTCCCAGAATTTCAGTGAAACTAGGCTGCCTCGTGCTCAGGCGTTCACTCCATGGACACTTTCTGATGAACAGGCACAGTTCTAAGCAGGAGGAACACAAGATTAAGTGAAATACGGTCCCTGAATTGTGCACCCTTGGTGGGAAGGTAGAACGGTGCAGACACTGTGGAAAACAATATGGCGCATCCTTAAATAATTAAACGTGGGATTATCATGGGACCCAGCAATTCCACTCCTGGGTGTATACCCAAAAGAACAGAAAGCAAGGTCTCCAAGAGATATTTGTACGCCTATGTTCATCGCAGCCTTATTCACAACAGCCAAGTGGAAGCAACTCAAGTGTCCATTAATGGATGAACAGATGAACAAAATGTGGTCTATCTATATGATGGAATACAACTCAGCCACACAAAAAAATGTTCTGATGCGTGCTACAACATGGATGAATCTTGATGACATTATGCTAAGTGAAATAAGCCAAATACAAAAGGACAACTCTATGACTCCACTTAGATGCAGTACCTGGAGTAGTCCAATTCATAGAGATGGAAAGTAGAGTAATGGTTGTCAGGGGCTGGGTGAGAGGGCAATGAGGAGCTATTGAATGGTTGTGGAGTTTCAGTTGTGCAAGACGAAAGAGTTCTGGAGGTGGATGGTGGTGATGGTTGCACAACAATGTTAGTGTACTTAATGTCACTGAAGTGTACACATAAAATGGTTAAGATGGTAACTTTTATGTTGTGTATATTTCACCACAGTTAAAAATAATTTAAGAAAGAAACCAAGCATGGTGCCTGCTCTCAAGGCTCCTGAAGTCTGGTGGCCCTGGGACAATGGCCTCCAAACCTGGTCTGGGCACTTGCACAGACATGCTGGTGTCCACAGGGGTGGGAAAAGATTACAGCTTTTATTTATACATACTTTTATCTCATCTTTTTTCAATATCTGTATAGAATATGTTAATCCAATAGCTCGTGGTCATACTTTAGAGGCAAAAATTGGTCCTATATTAGGAGTGCCCTAAAAATTCTTCACTGGTGGGGATGAATGATGCAAAGTCTTCTGGAGCCCCCATCCTGGAGGAAACTTCACAGAACTGGAATTGTTTCCTCCTCGGTGTGGGGTAGAGGTGGCAGTGGGTTGGGAAGCATCATAAATCAAGTTGCGTTGGCGATGACAAGTGGCAGTGGGGATGTGGCCCTTGTCCACCAGGCCACCAAACGTGTATTAGGAAGGGCAATTGAGGGTCCAGAAACAATGACCCTGTTCCCCTCCCCTTTCTCCAGTGGGGTCAAGGAGAGTTCAGGTGTTACTCTCTTTGGGGACCTTTTTCTGCTGCTCTGGGGACTGCTTGTCACCGTTCAAAACTGTGAATGGCTGAGCCTTGCAAAACCATTGCTGCGTCACCTCCACCTCTGATATTGGGGTCAAGCTCACCCACTTGCCCCAAAATGAGAGGGTTGGGGGGCTCTCCCTAGCAGAATAAGAGCCTGCCATGAGATGTCCCACTGTGGTTGGTCTTCTGACAGCCCCACTCTCAAGGAACTTGTGACAGACTGTTCCAGGACTGGGTGGATGGCACTGTCCAGGGTTGACTTCTTCCCGCTAGTCCTCAGAAGTGTCCTACGGCAGCCCCGCCACTGACCACCGTCTGTCTTTGGTAAATTCCAGTTCTACTCTGGAGGGAGGAGAATTTGCTGAGGTTTCCAAGGAAGATGCTCATCCCTGGTCTGGGCAGGCCGGGAGACACTGGCTCCTTGTGCATTGGAGGAGGAGGGGGCTGTGAAGTCTGGAACTTCTACAGCCATCTCTCCCCTGAGGACAAAGCCTGACAGCAGGGAGGCCAGAGTGGATGCACAGAAAGCAATCAGGCCCCCGATGACATGGAGTAGCCAAATCAAAGCATCCCTGAAGTCCACCCTGCTCTAGACTGACCAGATGCACATGCAAATTAATCCCAAAGACTGTTTAAACTCGGTTTGAGTCCATGACCCAATGCATCCTAATTATACAATGGCTCTCTGATTTGGTCCTATTTCATTTTATTTAATCATTTTTTTAATGAAGTATAGTTAATTCACAATGTTGTGTTAGTTTCAGGTGAAGAGCAAAGTGATTCAGCTATACATATACATACATTCTTTTTCAGATTCCTTTCCATTATAGGTTATTACAAGATATTGAGTAGAGTTCCCTGTGCTCTATGGTAGGTCCTTGTTGTTTACCTGTTTTATATATAGTAGTGTGCATCTGTTCATCCCAAATTCCTAATTTATCTCTCCCCCACATACATTCACTGTGTTAAATTAGAAAACTGGTAACCATAATTTTGTTTTTTATGTCTGTGGGCCTATTACTGTTTTGTAAATAAGTTTGTTTGTATCTTTTTTTAGTTTACACATATAAGCAATATCATATGATATTTATCTTTCTCTGTCTGACTTACTTAGTATGATAATCTCTAGGTCCATCCATGTTGCTGTAAATTGGCATTATTTCATTCTTTTTTATGGCTGAGTAATATTCCATTGTGTGTGTGTATGTATGTATGTGTGTGTGAATGTGCATATATATACATATATCACATCATCTTTATCCATTCATCTGTTGATGTGGTCCTACCTCATTTTTATTGCTGACTTTGATAGACCAAGAGATTCTCCTTGGACTTCACTCAACCTGGAGCTATTTCTGGTGGGACACAGATGATCGCTTCTGTGCTCCATTCACTCTCAGGAGCCAATGAGTTCCACCCTTCATCCTGAGGTCTCTGTTCATCCTTTTGACTTCAACACCACTTCTCTCCACACATGGACCCAAGCCCACCAAAAGACAAATCACAGGAGGGAGAGACTATACCCTGTGTATTGACTTGGAGCAAAGGGGAGGGCCAAGCACCATGATTTCAAGCATCTCTGTTACTCTCACTCAATTCCCCATAGTTGCCTCATTTTCTTCATATCTTACCTGTCTATTAGGGGAAAGAGGGACGTGTTTATGTTTTCTTATATCTCAGCTAATTGTGTTCACAGGGTGCTTCCTGCACTGTGATTTTTAATCTGATTAATAGGCTTAAGTCCCATTTTTATTTTATCTTGTATTGTCCTGCTTCTGTTCTATCAATCATGTCACAATGTAGAAAGTAATCAAAGTAACATAACATTAGCTTATTCTTCCCCGATTCATGTATCCCAGTCGCATTTATCTTGCTGTTGATCTTTCACCTTATTTCTTTCGAGGATTACGTGAACATGCACGTGTGTTAAGTTAGAGAAATATACAACCTTGTAAGAGGGAGCTATCATTTGCATAAAATACTGCCACCTGACAGCCTTGTAAGCCACTGTAGACATGACAGGGCTTAAATGTGAAGTTCAAAGCTACTTCGCCATACACAGCAGATGTCCTCCAGGAAAACCCAGTGTATGTCAAGAATACTGTAATTGGGTCATTCTTGAAATACACAAAAGGATCCAGATTTTTTTTTTTTTTTAGTGAACTGGTGGTGAGTCATTTTCTACAGTTAACCATGCTTATTAAACTATTAATTATTTGCCAACGTTGCTCCAAGTTTAAGTCGTTGCAATGGTTTCTTAAGCAGGTTGTACTGACTGAGAGCTTCTCTCTCCATCAGAGAGCTCCTTAAATCACATGACCCCATTGACTGCAGATGATTGGCTAAAAGGTGGAAGCTCGATTCAAGCTTAGCCAATCAAATTTCCTCAGAGAAGCTTTGTCATCGGGAGCAAAGAGAATGAGCCAACTAGCTGAGGACTGCCGTTTAAGGCTGACCATGCCAGGACCATGTGCAAGGGGATGACCAGAGAAGCTGGGCTGCAGAGAGCAGAAAAAAGCAGACTGGCAGTAAAGATGAAAGGGGAGAGAGAGCTTGCCAGGGCACCCTGGTCTGGCTGGCTGGTCCTCACTGTATTTAGGATCCGAGGAATACACTTTTATTCTGACCACAAATCCCACATTACTTGCGCCTACACGAGCAGACGTTTGTACCTTGCAGTCGAGCAGTCACACCGACTAGGATTCATTTAGCTCTGCAGGATGAGCACAGGGAGGCTCTCATCCACACCCCGTTCTCAACACCAGAGGCTTCTCCCAGGCCATCACCTTCCCTTGCCCTGTCTTCCTTTCTTCTTCCTTTCTAATTCACCAGCTGCTCACTCATGAATGGCTTCTGGAAAGGGCTTCAGGGAAACACTGTCAAGGATCTTCGAAGACGCCCAAGTCCTCATGATGGGAATTTCCAAGTTTTTACACACTCATGTCTTGGTTATAACTAACGGAATTTTCAAGTTGAAAGGAACTTTATATTAAAAGACCAAGTGGCCCAAATTTTGCCCAAATTTGCAAAATAATCCTGATTTCAAAGATTCTGTTCAATGTTCAATCAAGCGATCATTTTGGTTTCAGAAGATGTTCTTCCTTCTTCTGCTGGGGATCAGAGGGTAAGAATGGACCCAGTAGCTAATCTCAAGGAGCTCTTGAAAAGGTCAAACATATACAGTGGAAGTCTTGTGGAAGGTCAAATATATACAGTGTGTTAGGATTCTGGGGGTTGCCAATGACAGAAACCCACCTGCACCAGGCTAGACAAAGAGAGGAACCCACTGGCTCAAGGAATCCATGGATGGATCAAAGAATCACAGTGCCAGAAAGGCAAGGACTTACTGGGAATCAGGAACAACTGGATTCTCCATCTGGACTCTCCCTCTGCCTAAACCATGGAGGCTTAGTTTACTTAGTAATGGGTGGGAGGAGATTGCCTCCCATACAGGGTTAGAATAAATATTAAATTTTAAATACCCCAGAGAAGTGCCTAGGATGATGCTCCTAGTAGGAGCTCGATAAATTTCCCTATTTCCCCTTACAGGTGTCTCACAGTAATGAAGCCCAAGAACATACAATTTGTTACCTGACATGCTTTGTGTGGGGTGTAGTGGAAAATGGACAATGGGAGGAAAGGGAGGAAAAGAAGAGATAAAGGAACTTTTGAGTCACTGGAGAGAATCTTCCAGGCATTTCTGAGTCCAACAGAGATATTCTCTCCTCACAAAAACCAGAGAGGCGTATTCAACCTCTCTGCCTGCCAGGATAGTTGCAGAAATTGTCTCGAAGAAAGCCTTATCACAAAATAAACCACACCTCCTAAATAATGCACAGATAAGTAAAATATTACAATGGAACACCTAGAGCTAGAAAAATAGAAATATATTTACAGCATTTATGGAACTGAGTCAGAAAATCGCTGTAGATTCAAGAATGAATTTGGACTCAGAGGGACTGAAAACACCCTGAAATTAGGATATACGTATTGATTTAAAAATAAGTAAGGGGCAGTGAAGATGGCGTCAGGCAGTGGGACAAAAAACTTGGACTTTTGCTGAAAGTGGGACAAAGATGAATATGAGAAGCTCGCCAAGAAGAGGCTCACGGAAGAGAGAGAAAAGAAGGATGGAAAACCAGTGCACAGTCAAGCGAGAGCTTCTCCAGCATAGGGACTACAAGGTGGACCTGGAATCCAAACTCGAGAAGACAACTGTCATTACCAAGACCACCCCACAGTCTGAGATGGGAGGATACTACTGCAATGTCTGTGATGGTGTGGTGAAAGACTCCATCAACTTCCTGCATCACATTAATGGAAAGAAACATCAGTGAAACCTGGGCATGTCTATGCGTGTGGAACATTCCACTTTGGATCAGGTGAAGAAATGTTTTGAAGTCAACAAGAAGAAAATGGAAAAGAAGAAGAAGGATTATGATTTTGAGGAAAGGATGTAGGAACTCAGAGAAGAGGAGGAAAAGGCCAAAGCCGACGAGAAAGAGAAACAGAAGGAGAAGAAAAGGAGGGCGGAGGAGGACTTGACATTTGAGGAGGAGGATGAGATGGCAGCTGTGATGGGCTTCTCTGGCTTTGGTTCCACCAAGAAGAGTTACTGAGGCTTTCTATGCTTGGCTTTTTGCCAGGCCTAACTTCGTGTATGTGGGTGTCATTTTTAGGGGAGGTACTGGGGAAAGTCCTTAAGAGTGGCAATGGAGAGGGCTAGAGGGTGGGTGCTTGTGGTTTCCCTCTGCCTTGTGAGAGAGCACAGGATGCAAAGGAACGTGCTGTGGCATGTTCCTTCAGCCTCAGTATTTCGCTGGAGACACAGGACCTCTGATCATCTGAGTTCCCAATGAAGAAAAACCTCTGCTTCTGAGGCTGCTTTCCCGACACTCCCCCTGCATCTTTTCCTTTTCATCTGTCCATCTCATCTGAGCATCATACATTTATCCTGTGTTCTGCCTTTGTTTTAATTTTTACTCTTGCTTAGCCTACAACAGAAGGGTTCTCTGGGTCCCCAGTTTCCAGCTGATAGCATATCCTTGACTGGCCCCGCCTTTCCCCATTCTCCCCCAACCCCGCCCCGTGGTTCTCTGGCCACCTGTGCACACGTGTGTACTTCTGCCTGGGTCATTGATATGTGCGAGTGTGTGTGCATGAAACTGTCACATAGAGGGAGCCTGAACTAGAGCCTCAAGAGCATTGCTGCCTTGGGGCCTGGTGTTCTCAGTTTCCTCAGAGCATGTAACAGGAAGTTAAATGGGAGGAGTGTTTGGTGTAGTTTTTGTCTGGTGAGTTTTTTAACCTTTGTTCTTCATATGTAAATTGTTCAGCTTTTCCTATTTGTTTCATTTTATTGAGAATTACTCTGTTTTTCTCTTCCTTGTAAGCAGGCTCTTGGAAGAACCTGTTTGATGCAAAAATGAAGAAGGAGAAAACCTCATATGGGAGCTCTTGGGTCTCAGAGGCTGTTCGACGTGTATAATAAATGGCATTGACTGGGCCTATTTCAAAAAAAAATAAGTGAGGACTTCCCTGGTGGCTCAGTGGTTAAGAATCCACCTGCCAATGCAGGGGACACGGGCTCGAGCCCTGGTCTGGGAGGATCCCACGTGCCACAGAGCAACTAAGCCCATGCGCCACAACTACTGAGCCCACGCGTCACAACTACTAAAGCCCGTGCTCCTGGAGCCCTTGCTCCACAACAAGAGAAGCCACCACAATGAGAAGCCCGTGCATCACAACGAAAAGTAGCCCCCGCTCGCCGCAACTAAAGAAAGCCCGGGCATAGCAAGAAAGACCCAATGAAGCCAAAAATAAACAAATAAATTTATTAAAAAATAAAATTAAATAAAAATAAGTGAGCATTCTTAGAGCAATTGCCATGGGCTGATACTGGTTAGTAGATTAGACGTAGACAAACTCAAGGAGACTAAAAGACCCAGGACAAAACTGCTCTCACCATCCCTAGCTGAGGTTTCACCAGTACCCTGATGAGGAGAGGTCTAAAGGAAATAATCAGAAGTGAGGAAAAAGATATTTTTTAAATGGCAAATGTGCTGATTATAATATAAAAAAGAAACAACTGAAAGTTCCAGGTAAGAAAGCACATTATTCCAATACCAATTATATAACATAAAATCGTACACACACAGAAAGCGACACAAAGGGAATGTGATCAAATATTACCAGTGGTCTGCTTGTGTGGTGCTACTATATAGGCAATTTGTTCTTGCTGCATTTCTTTTCAGCAATGAATCTGCAGTACTCTTCATTAAACACAATTTTAGGGAAATGTTTAAAAATGATTTCTGTTACTGCTGAAGAGTGGCACCTGGGAGATCAAGCAGATATTTGATGAGAAGTACCTGGAGCATAAATTAGGTGCAGAACTGACACTTACTGGGTATTGGTATTCCAGGTGCCGAGCAGAGGGCTTCGTGGAGAGAAGGTGCTTATCTAATCCTCACAACCCCCACCCCCCACAAGGGGTGGGTGTGAAGGATGAGGTGAAGCATGAAAAGTGTGACTCCCTGGGGCAAAGACACAACGTGGAGGTGGGCTGGGGTCTGACTCCGAGCCCACCCTCTAGACCTCTAGGGGAGCAAGTCACCCCATCAAAGCTCATTCCGCTCAGTAAGACGCTCCATTAAAACTAACACAAAAGTTGCTCATTTAGTTCTCATAAGGGTCCTGGGCAGGTGCAGAAACCAAGTCTCAAAGAAGTCAAGCAAGCAGACCACAGGTGCACAGCTGGAAAGAGGCCGAGCACAGATGCGGTCCTTCTCCCCGATTCCCATCCCACGGCTGAGATTCCAACTCTGCTCGGCCCACCTCGGTCCAGGGGTTTTCCCAGGAAATGCAGTAGCACATTCAGCAGGGGATTATCAGGTACTTCCCAGGGGCTAATCACCAGGGCCCCAAAGACAACACCCCCGCCTGAAGGAACACAGATCCCCTGGGATGTGGGCATGCCCACAATCACAGCATGCGACAGGACTGTTACGGTCATAGGTATGAGATTAAAAATCTTCCATGGAAGACCCAGGAGGGTGCCCTAGTGGCCCAGGAAATAAGGAAAGAAGCCAGTTCGTGTCTGTGGCAGGTCTGCATATGGTCATCGATTCTCCTGTTGAATTTGAGGCCTGTGGCCCGTGAATCAGACTGGGCACTCCTGAGAGATTCAGCTTAACACAGAATCCAGAGGTGCCTCCTACCTTGATTCACCTCCCATCCTCCCCTGAAATGGGGTTAGCACCCTGTTGATTTGAACGTCTTTCATCAGCAAATGCACTACAGGCTACATATCATGTATGGTGCTAAGTGGAGACACCAGCTCAGGAACCAAACTTCCTGGGGACATTCAAACTCCTGGTCCGGAGCCTGTATCCCAGAAGGGCCAACTGCAGCCATCACTCCATCTACTGGGTCAGATTTAGTGACAGCCCACAGTGAGCCGACTCAGACAGTAGAGAGAAAAGAACAGTGAGAAAGGGAGCTGAACCCCTGATTCCAAATTCTGTCACTAGTTGGATTCTCTCCCCTCCCTGTATCTTTCACCCTCTTTTCCACAATCAATGCTCTTGCACACCAGACTCGCCGAGTTTTGTAACTGTAATTGGCTTTGGTGCTGGCTGCCTTCTAGGTTGAACACAAGAAAAAACAAAGCATAAAGGAGTTAAGAACTCTCTTGACATCACACAGCCAGCTCGAGGTGTCCTTCCCATTTATTCTAAATGGAAGCTGTTTGGGGATAATCTTAAATAGGAGCTAAAGACTCTACCCTGAAGATTATTTCCAGGAGCAGAAGCAGAAACTGGTGAAAACTGGTTAAACCAGCAGCTTTAGGAAGCCTGGTCTCTGGGGGACCCAGAGGTCAAAGTGGTACCCTCCTCCCCGCTTCTCTCCCCTCTGTACCCTTTGTGGGGTGGGTCCCTTCCCCCTGAACATCTTGAATGGAGTTTTCTGTCCACACGGAGTAAAACCAGATAAGGAAACTCAGATGTCTGGCTTGATGGGCTGAGAGTAGAGTGTGTGATCTGCAAAGCCAGACCCACCAACAAGAGGTCAGGGTCCTGCAGCTCTAGTCCCAACACTGCCATTTGTTCTGTGGACTGAACAATTGGAACTTCAGTGTCTTTTTTAGTAAAACAGAGGCAATGTTTGCCTTGCTCACCTTAGATAGTAGCTCATTAAAAATAATTATTAAAAAATAATGGGACAAAAAAAATAATAATGAGACTTCCCTGGTGGCACAGTGGTTAAGAATCCATCTGCCAACGCAGGGGACACAGGTTCGATCCCTGGTCTGGGAGGATCCCACATGCTGTGGAACAACTAAGCCCATGTGCCACAACTACTGAAGCCTGCATGCCTAGAGCCCATGCTCTGCAACAAAGAAGCCACCGCAATGAGAAACCCGCGCACCATGACGAAGAGTAGCCCCCACTCACTGCAACTAGAGAAAGCCCACGTGCAGCCAAAAATAAAATTAATTAATTAATTAATAAAAAAATAATAATGATTCTGACACTTGTTACAATGGTAGGGAAGATTTATTCAAGACTATTGCAATAGGAGAGAGACCAAGCTCAAGGGCAAGTTGAGGATTTATAGCCAAGGAACAGAGTGAGAGGCTCAACGGACGGAAAATTCCTAATAGAAGACATCAAGAGTCAGGGGGATTCTTGGGACTTCCTTGGTGGTCCAGTGGTTAAGATTCCATGCTTCCACTGTAGGTGGCATGGGTTTGATCCCTGGTCGGGGAACTAAGATCCTGCATGCCGCGTGGCACCCCCCCAAAAAAAAGCAAACAAAAAAGAGTCAGAGGGATTCTTGCTAAAGGCAAGCGGAGGTGATCAGATATCAAAAATGGGAGGTGAGGGGCTTCCCTGGTGGTGCAGTGGTTGAGAGTCCACCTGCCGATGCAGGGGACACGGGTTCGTGCCCCGGTCCGGGAGGATCTCACATGACGTGGAGTGGCTGGGCCCGTGAGCCATGGACGCTGAGCCTGCGCGTCCGGAGCCTGTGCTCCGCAACGGGAGAGGCCACAACAGTGAGAAGCCCGCGTACCGAAAAAAAAAAAAAAAAAGGGAGATGAGAAGTTTGATCAGATATCAAAAGTAAGGGGTTATTGCTGTGATGGGCTGGGCAGACCACAGATAGGACAAGGGCCAAAGTCAAGACCTAGAGGAAAAGATGTCTCAGAGGAGGATAAAGTTAGGTCCAGGACAAAGTGTCTGTCAAGCCACAGAATCAAAAAAGATACTCTGTAACCTGCATGTTTGAAAACTGTAACAAACGATTTACATAACTTTTTTTTTGTTTCTATCCCTCATAGACATTGGCCATGAAAATTATTTAGAAATAATTTGTGTTTACTAGCTGGTAAAAAAAAAACACACACACACACACAGTTGGCATTTCAAGTCTAATCCAACCAAATACACAATCTTCAGGCTCTGGAAACTCTGAGAAACAAAGAGTTCAGGAGCCAATGATGTTATGACCATCTGGCTAATCTTTTTTCACTACCATCATAGCTAATGGCCAAGCAGTCCATGGACCTCTGGGGGCTGGACCTATCAGGCATCTGAGTGATGGGCCCAGCCAGCTGCCTGTAAGACTCTTGGGCTGGTTCCCACTGCACAGTTGGGATGTGGCACAGAGGGCTGTGCTAATCAATCCTGTACTTCCAGCCTGGGGTAAAACAAAAGTATCAACAGAAACAACTCAGAGCGGAACTTTCTCATCATATATCAAGTCTTTCTAATGATTTTCAAGACTGCTATTTAATATCTGCCAGGATTTTAGGAGGGGGCTTAAATTTGCTTCACAGATTTGAAAACATTGCCAGGAAAAGGATCACCTGGCCAGATGGGTGGCTTCTCCTGCCATGCTGCATTTACATGCACTTTTATGCCTCTAGAGAGTTCTAATGTGTGCCCAGAAGTATATCAGCAGATGAACTTAGAAGACCCAGAACCGAGGATTCAGGGAAGCAAATTAAATCTGACGAAGGGAAGACCATTGGGCTCAACAGTCCAATACAACACGGTATAGACCATGCAGATGTGAACGCCTGAGACCCGGACCATTTTCCTCTGCCCAATAAGCCACATGTTTTCTTTACTTCGGGGCTTCTACCCTCTACCTTCTCAAAGTGAACACCTATAGATACAGAACTGCCTGTTGGGGTGTCATTGGGGAATTCAAAATTGTCATTGACTTTGGATGCACCAACACCCGTCACCAGCTACCCTTACAAAAACAAGAAGGAGGAAGTAAGGTCTTATTTCAAACGAAGTCTTCCACGATTCCCAAACTCAGTGCAAATTCTCTGTCTCTCAACCCTCTGATATTCTGTGAGTTTTCTTCCAAGCACATTTTACTGTTTTGTCCTGCGGTTATTTCTGTCTCACCCACCATATTCCACCACTTCCTCTGAGGACCTATTGAGACGTCTTGAGTCAATCAAGGCAAAGCTTCTACTCACCCTGGACGCGGCCTCACAATCCTCAGTCACTCTCCCAGGCAGACACTGCTGGGGGGCTAGAACTGGCATCAGAAGTAAGTCAATTTGTTGCCATTTTGAGTCTAGACAGGGAGGGTGGGACAGCCTCTTATTGCCCCTAGTTTCTCCCTCTGGAGCTGGATTGAATAGTTTCAGTGCTTAATTTGCTTTAGGTTCTCAAATCATTCACATAAAACAAGTCAGACCCTCTCACCAAAAGCAAACGGAGCTCGGCAAGGCCCTACTTTGTGAGTCCTAACATTTCTAAGAAGAGAGAATGTGGACGGATCTTAAGGGGCCCACACACCCCTCACTTCTTTCTCACTTCCTCCCTGCATGACATGAGGAACTGCTCTTGTAAGGGGGCATGGATGCCCCACCAGCCACTCCAATCAACTGGTCAATGTGGTCAGCTTTGGGGAGGCTCCTGCCAGAATCCTACCCTTTGCAGACATCTGATCCTACAGAGTTATGGTCCCTGGGAAACTTCAGATGTGGGTGGGAATAGGGGCGGGGAGCTCTTACTTATTCTAGAGGGTAAAACCAGAGACTTTCAAAGCAAAGTCTCAGCAGTACCTGATGTTCTTCCCACCTACACCTGTAAGGATTCCTTCATCTGGGGAAGCCCTGGACTATATAGTGGATGGGAATTCCCCACTGGGAAAAGTCTTCTTCCTTCTGGATGTGAAACATCTGAAAGAGAAAATGTGCTTCTCCCATGATGGGCATCAGTGCAATACTATTCACAATCCACTGACAGATGCAGGCTGTCTATACCGAATAAACCGGCAGAGGCCAGAGGCCATTGGTCCAATAGAATCAGAGTCACCTAGAAAGGAAAAGACTGGGACAAAAGAGGGATATGCTTTTTGGAATAGTTTTGGGCACTGAAGATTTGATTCTATTAACCTGCTAAGTCTAATGAAAGGAAAAACTCTTCAAAAAGAAGCAACACATATTTATAAGAAGGGGGGAAAATATATCCCTCTGGAACCCGGCACTAAACACATGTGAAAATGCAATAAGTAGACATAAAAGACACTGCACCACACTCAGCCAGCCATACTACAAAACCAAGAATGACACACAGACGGCAGGTGGGCTCCTCCAGGCCCCCATGCCTGGATCTCCCGTGTCCTCTAAGTTCTGGAAGCCTGCGGATTGAAGTCTGCTCACAGATTGTTGAGGCCACCTGGCTGTCCCTCACGGCCAGAGGTGACCTGGTTGGAGTGCATCGCCAGGCAAAGCACCAGGAGCTACCTCGGAGACCACAGATGAAGTCAAACGAGCAGGGGTGCAGAGTTTGAGCCAGGTGGGCTTGGAAACTGGGGGCTGGGGGCCTCTCCCAGGGCAGAGGCAGCAGGGCCGGGCAGGGAGGAGGCCGGGGAAGCAAAAGAGCTTACTGCACGGCTGCTGAACCCGCTGGGCTGGCATTTGGTTAAGACCCCTGTGACTTCTACCTCCTAAGACCAGTGGCTCATGACTGGGGACCATTTTGCCCTCCCTGCCCCCGCCCTGGGGAACATTTGGCAGTATCTAGAGACATCTGTGCTTATCGCAGATGGGGAGGACGTGCTATGGCATCTGGTGGGCAGAGGCCAGGGATACAGCCAATCACCCTACAGTGCACAGGCCATCCCCCATGAATGAGGTTATCCTGCCCCAAACCTCAACAGTGCTGAGGCCGAGAAAGCCTCCATCAGACCAGCATGGAAGACACTCGAAGTTTCAAATGCAAAGTGGTGCCACCCGTGGGAGGCCCCCATCTTCCGAGAATTTCTACTTCAGATCTCAGCCCCACTCCCAAAGCTCTGGAAACAACCTGATATTCTCACTCACACCATGCACGAAGTGACCTGAAAGTCAGAGGTCCTGAGGCTGGAAGGCTGCCTCCAGTTTTACCCACTCTTGGTTTTCTAAGAAGCGTTCCTTTGTAGGGGGGAAGATGCCCTGAAGAAAAGCAATTTAGGAGAAATGAATTGTTCCCTTCTCTGGCAGTGAAACCGGGAAGCTGCCATTTGACTAAACAGGGGTCATTACCCTTTGAAGGATGTCTTCCCTTTTGTCTGATTCAAACTAGCCATTTTTCATGTAAAACATAAGCTAACCAGGAAATTACATTTCTACTCTTTTATAATACAGATTAGAGAGATGAAGAAAAATCTGCCATAAACAATAGAAAAAGCCATTATTCAGATGAAGAGCAGCCTGCAGGAGGCCAGTTTGCTGGAGAAGCAAGCCCTGAAATTGGCATATGGCTCCAGGGGTCATATTCTCAACCTCAGCTGCGCATTAGAATCACCTGAGAAGCTTTGGAACTCCCAGTGATCAGGCCAACAGAAGCTTGGCGATGGTTCTCAAACCTGTGCCTCAGAATCACCTAGAGGGCTCATTAAAATTCAGTTTGCTTATATGTCCATGCCACTCTCTCACTTCTTCCCAGCTTACCCTCCCCCTTCCCCGGGAGGGATAGGGAGGGTGGGAGGGAGACGCATGAGGGAGGGGATATGGGGATGTATATATATGTATAGCTGATTCACTATGTTATACAGTAGAAACTAACCGCACCATTGTAAAGCAATTATACGCCAATAAAGATGTTAAAAAAAAAACAATTCAGTTTGCTTGCCCCACCCCCAGAGCTTTCAATCTGTAGGTCAGAGGTGGAGGCTAGGAATTTGCATTTGTAACAAGTTCCCCGGGGGCACATACGCTGCTGGCCTGCGAACCACACTTGGAGAACCACTGCTCTTAGGAAGGGACCCAGGTATCCCCAGGTGTGCTGCCAGCGTTGAGAATCACTGCTCAGGGACCGACTTCACGGAGAGAAGCAGGGAGGAGAAACACTTACGTGGGTCTTTTGTGCCTCTCTGCTTTACCCCGTCAGCGCAGGGCTGAAAACGAGACTTCCTTAATGAAGACAGAATGGGAAGGGGAAAATGGTAACCGTAGAGAGACACGGCCTCAACCAAAGATCAAGGTTAACATCACTGGTACTGAGTCACATTGTATCACATGCCCCCTAATACGACGTGACAAGGAGGGCACGTGACCCCTACAGTGTTCGTCCCCCAAATCCGTAACTTCAGCCTAATAATGAGAAAACATCAGAGAACCTGAAGCTGAGGGACATTCTACAACATGACTGATCATTCCTCTTCAAAAGTGTCAGGAGTATGGGGGTCAAGGAAAGACTGAGGAGTGTCACACATAGGAGGAGGCTAAGAAGCCCTGAGGACTAAGTGCCTCGTGGGATCCTGGATTAGCTCCAGGGACAGAAAGAGGACATCGGCAGAAACCCTGGAGAAATCCAGAGAAGTCTGTAGTTTCATTCACAGCATTGCACCAACGCTGATTCCTCAGTTTTGATGAATGCAGCGTGGTTACATAAGAGACTAACACTAGGTGAAGCAGGGTGAAGGGAGCCCCCTGCCATCTTCACAACGCTTCTGTGCATTTAGAATTATTTAAAATAAGAAAATCTAAAAAGTGAGAATCCTGGGACTGTAAGATTTTTCTCAACTCCTTTCATAATTTGGAATTTATGAGAAGATCCACGGAAGGGATGCAGATAATTATAGAGACACCACCATTCCCTAACTCAATTCCCATTGGCTGCTGTTGACAAGGACAAGGTAGGGTGCCTGGTAGAATCTGAGGCAGGGCATGGGCAAATGTTTTAATTTTAGTCCTGGAGTACTGGTTATTAGGAAAAATGATTACTCCAATACATGACTAAGATAAATCGGGGGAGAAATACAGAAATGGCACAATTTGTGAAACGCAGACAAGATGCAAAGAGTCATGCATTTCTGAGCAGCCTCAGTTTACCCAGCTACGAAATGAGGGACTGAGACAAGGTATGCTTGAATGTCCATCCCACTGTCCTGTTCAACAATTCACATGTATATAGGGATTTTTGAATAATCATCTTTTTTTTGAAAGCAAGGCATGCCTATGTCAAACACACTGGGAAATTTGAAGGAACATCCATAATTGTCTTTAAATAACTTTAATAGTGATTTCAGTTTCTTCTTTATAATTTCATGTTATTTTCTCAGTTTTGCAAAAAGTGATATGTGGTGCTTTTAGAAATTAGGGGGAAATGAACTAAAACAAACACACAAACAAATACAGGAATATCAGTGTTTTCAAGACCCATAGAAAGCAAATCACATAGGAGAAGACCACTGATGGCCTGGAATTGCTGATGATAACTCTTCTCTGAAAGATATCACAAATTGACAAGATGTGTAAATATAAATGCCTCAAAGCTCAACAAGATGCTAAAAGAAATGAGTTTGTTTGCCACAGTACAGGACTGATTTTTCTTTTGCCTCAAAGTCTCAAATTACGCTGTTTTGAATCTATTCTACCAACATGTTGGCAGGCTGTGCATGCGATCAAGAGTTAAAATGCACGATTTGAATCCAGTGTTTTGGAGTATTAAATCAAAACTAAATGGAGGGCTTCCCTGGTGGCGCAGTGGTTGAGACCGCCTGCCGATGCAGGGGACACTGGTTCGTGCCCCGGTCCGGGAAGATCCCACATGCCGCGGAGCACCTGGGCCCGTGAGCCATGACCGCTGAGCCTGCGCGTCCGGAGCCTGTGCTCCGCAACGGGAGAGGCCACAACAGTGAGAGGCCCGTGTACCGCAAAAAAAAAAAAAAAAAAGAGAGAAAACTAAATGGAGACGTCCATGTCTAGTCATGACAGAGGAACTGGTTTCAGATTTCTCCTCTTGCCGAAAGAGCTGTTATGGGCTGAAAGGTTGTGTCCTCCCAAAATTCGTATGTTGAAGCCACCCCAAAGTGATGGTGTTTGGAGGTGGGGCCTTTGGGAGGTAAGTAGGTTTAGAGGAAGTCGTGAGAATGGAGCCTCCACGATGAGATTAGTGTACACCACTATACAGTGTACATAACACAGAGAACCAAAAAGCACCTACTGTATAGCACAGGGAATTCGACTCAATATTTGTAATGACCTGTAAGGGAAAAAAAATCTGAAAAAGAATAGATGTATATATATATATATATATATATATATATATATATATATATATATGTATGTATGTATAACTGAATCACTGTGCTCTACATCTGAAACTAACACAGCATTGTAAAGCAACCATACTTCAATTAAAAATATATCATTAGAGCTTCCCTGGTGGCGCAGTGGTTGAGAGTCCGCCTGCCGATGCAGGGGACACAGGTTCGTGACCCGGTCCGGGAGGATCCCACATGCCGCAGAGCGGCTGGGCCCATGAGCCATGGCCGCTGAGCCTGCGCGTCCGGAGCCTGTGCTCCGCAGCGGGAGAGGCCACAGCAGTGAGAGGCCCGCGTACCGCAAAAAAAAAAAAAAAAAATGTAAACAGTGGGTGAATCTTGGTAGATATTGGGATTTTTTATAAAAATTTCTGCAACTTTTCTCTAAGTTTGAAACCACACAAAACACAAAGTAACAAAAGAACTTGTCACTGTAGGGAACAGGAGCTTCCCTCATAAGCATGATTTCAGCCCACCAGCCTCGCCCTCTAAGCCATGTCTCACTTCCACCAGTGGGACATGGTGCCCACAGATGGCCAGTTGCTTGGGATGATCCGGTATGGAATTAAACACTCGCTGGACATGATATACCCAGTGAACGAGCCCAGGTGAGTAATCAAGAGCGAGTGAATGCTAACATTCTCTCCCCAAATCCTGCACATTGAACCTCTGAGCAGGAAAGTTCTACTTCCTGGTCACCCACATCACTGGTCCATACTCTGGGCACTTAGCCTGTGACATACTGAGATATCAGGGGTGAAAAATCTTTGTAAACTTTGATCTTTATCAAGAACAACATTTTAAGTAGCTGATGTTTAAGGGAATTGCTAGAAAGAGATGTTCAGGCAGCCCATCCATTCCTTGAGCTCTTCCAAGCTTCACCCCTGCATCAAGTCAGCTTATCAGGGACTTGCACACATGGTCATTGTTTTGGCCACTGTGATGGGTTAAAAATGGCTACCCATTCCTTGCTATTTCTCCCATCAAGCAGTGGAGTCAATTTCCCATCCCCTTGAATCTGGGCTAGCCTGGTGATCTGGTTTGACCAATAGAACGCGGAGAAAGTAGCACTGTGAAACTTCCAAGGCTGGACCTTGCAATGTCTACATATCTAAAGATGTTCACAGCTTCCCCTTCACTGTTAGAATGGTTCTCCTGGCACCCAGCAGCCTTGTTATGAGAACTGAGGCATCCCAGCTGACAGCCCAGCTGAGCTCCCAGCTGACAGCCAGCACCACCAGCAGCCGTGCGAGGGAGCCGTGTTGGATGCTCACGCCAGCCAAGCTCACGGAGGATGCAGCCCCCGCAGACGCTACGTCACCACTGCCCAGCTAAACCCAATCAACCGGCAGACTCCGGAGAGAGAAATTGTGGCCGTTGTGTCAAGTCACTAAGTTTGGGGTGTTTTAATGCAGCAATAAATACCTGAAATACTTCCCACACCCGCACACCTTTTGTGGTATCTTTCACTGAAATGCACTTTGTTTTTGGCTCATCTGCTTGCATTAAGGGACTCGGTATGAAACTGGCGTTCATACAAAGGTCATTACTGTCTCCACTAGAGCTCTTCTGAGGACAAAGTTTGCATCAACCAACACTATTGCTGTGAGGACCCAGAGCAGAAATTCTCAAGTGTCAGCCATAGGTGTCTGAGCATCTGCTAAACAGCTCACCTGTATCTATCTTACTGCTAGTGTGAATTTTGTCACTGACCCAGTTTCTCTCTTTGCTTTATGAGCCAGGAAGCTCGAGCGGAGTTTGTGAACCACCTCAGTCAGCAATGAACTAACCCTCTGGCTTCACTTTTTCCTACCGAAAATTTTCTTTTTCCTGTTTACAACTACTTATTCCAACATCGTGTATTACTTACATTTTGGGAAGTTACATCAAACTCTTTGCTGTCTGAGGCAAAATATACATAAAATATGGAGAAAACACAGGTAAATAAACATCACAATGTAAACTTCCAAATTTGCCGTTCCCCTTTTTCCTGTAAATGTCACAAAGTGACATTAACCTAAGGATACAGAAAATGAATTATGTCTTGCCCACCGTGAGGGGCAGAAAAAGGGATTCTGTGATCCTGTTTGTAAACTTGCTGCTAAGATCATCATTCTCAAACTCTGATACGTTACTCCACAAGTTAAGAACCTTCAGTGATACAAGGTGTAGGGGACAGGATGATGGCCCCCAAGGATGGTCACCTCCAAGTCCTCAGCACCTTTGAATATGTTAGGTTCCGTTGCAGAGGGAATTAAGGTGGCAGATGGAACTAATGTTGCTAATTATCTGATGTTAAAATAGGGAAACCATTCTGGATTGCTTGCATGAGCCCCATATAATCACAAAAGACCTTAAAAGTAGAAAAGAGAACCAGAGAGAGGCAGCTTGAGGTTGCTACCCTCTGTCGCTGACTTTGAAGATGGAGGAAGGGGCCAGGAGGAATGTGGGCACCTGTAGAAGCTGGAAAAGGCAAAAAAAGCAGATTCTCCCCTAGAGCCCCCAGAAGGAATGTGGCCCTGCCTACACCTTGGATTTCAGAATCACATTGGGTGAAACCCAATTTCACCCAATGGGTGAAACCCATTTCTGGCTTCGGACATCCAGAACCGTAAGCTATAAAACTGCATTGTCTAAGTTGCTAAGGTGCGGTGATTTGTTACAGCAGCCATAGAAAGCTAACACACGGGATAATGGACAATGCCTAGGAATGTGTCCAGGACTCTATAACCTGGGCTCACTTTCCCATCTCATTCCAGCCATTCTTCCATCTCTAACCCCTTCACTACCCCGTTTTCCTCCTACCTCTCCCCATTCAATCCCCCCTGGACCATTTGGCCTGGAGTCCTCATGCTTCAGGCACTGGCACACATGCCCGCCTCCACGGCCATGCCCTGTCCCATTCCCACTTCTTCCAACCTGTCCACCTGCTGGACTCCTATTCACCCATCAAGGCCCAGCTCAATGGTCACATTCTCCCTGGAGCCCTCCTTGATCCTGCCTGTGTCCCACCCACTGCTCCACACCATACAGATAGGGCCCCTGGCTGAGAACACTCGTGCATTCGGCTGTTACATCAGCATTGTGGGTTTGTTTTTCTGTAACCCTGCCCAGAACCGACACTTTGAAGACAAAGACAATGCTTCAGTCACCTTTGCTTCCTCGGTGCCTGGCTCTTCTCTTAGTAAATGCCATCCTAATAGAATAGAATCGGACAAAAACACAAGGACGCAACCACATTGCCTTCACGGGCAGATCTTTCACCATCTGTAAAAACCCTGTGTCAACAAATGGGAGGCAGCACGGGGTCGAGAGGCTGGCCCTGCCAGCAGGTCACCTGGGCTCCCCCCAGCTTCGCTGCCACCCGCCACATGGCCGTGGGCAAGTTTCTGGATGTCTCTGTGCATCCCTTTCCTGACCTATAAAACTAGAAGCAGAGTAGAAGGCCTCCACAATTCAAAGCTGCCAGGATAAACTGCAAGGATGAAGCCCTCAGTAAACACTGTGTCATTATTTATTTATCACCCTTTAAGAGAAGTCTCCAGGGCTTCCCTGGTGGCGCAGTGGTTGAGAGTCCGCCTGCCGATGCAGGGAACGCAGGTTCGTGCCCCGGTCCGGGAAGATCCCACATGCCGCGGAGCGGCTGGGCCCATGAGCCATGGCCGCTGAGCCTGCGCGTCCGGAGCCTGTGCTCCGCAACAGGAGAGGCCACAACAGTGAGAGGCCCGTGTACCGCAAAAAAAAAAAAAAAAGAAGTCTCTATCTTTACACAAGTTCAAAAATGACACAGGAGTTCAGCTTTTGCTACTAATGGAGAAGAACGCTTTGGCCACCGTAAAGGGCCGCTGACTGCCGGCTCAAGTGCATCCACCCTTTTTAGGTCCTCTTCTCTCCCATCACACCCCCCAGCCTTCAGTCCCCTGGTCTTTGGACGGGTTAGCTTCAGAGTGGAGACTCGAGGAATGTGATTCTCACAGAGTCAAAAAGCAGTCAGCACATCGCTCTAGAAATCAAAAAGCTTAAACAGCACACTGGGTCCAAGATGCAATTTATAGGAAAACCACTGAGGAAACACGCCGATACGCACTCTGAACCCACCCATCCCCTGAGACGCTGATTCTGTGGGATCAGCCAGCTCCCCCAAGCAATTCTGATGTGTGCGTCCACGGGACACCTTTGGAGAAACCCTGGATCATAATCTGTAAGTCCTTGCTTGCTGAATGTCTCGCTAGAACTCCTACAGGAGCGCTGCATGAATCCCTGACTAAATGCTGGAGAATTCCTGACTGCCGCCCACCCCGGAACATGCAGAGGACACATGCGCATTTGCCTGCCTGCACCCATTCCCCCGCTTCTGCAGTAGCAGCCACACTTGGCCTTCGGGATGTCCCACTCCAACAGAGTACGTGGTGATGCTGGGACGGCCCGTCGAGGCCCCCAGCCCCGCCTCCCAGCTGGCGCTGCTCCTGGCAGAGGCCACCCATCCACTGCTGCTCCCCAGCTCTGCACAGCAGCCCCTCTGAGGCCGGGGCCTTCAGTTTTGCCATCTGTCTGTGCTCTTCCTCACACCCTTCCAGCAAATGCCTCTCTGGGCGGCATGCCAGCTGATGTTCGTCTCTGTTGCTTGCAAACAAGCACCTGAACCCCTGCTCCGTCTGTAACCTGCTTCCACGCTGAGGCCCCACGGGCAGGGTTGTGACAGGTGTTTGCCGAGAGGGTTTCCTAGTAAGGGCTGCCTCCAAAATGGGAGTGAAAAAAACATCTGTGTCATCCTCTAGGTTTCTGCAATAACAGCTATCAATATTCCAGCTGCTTCCAGGTGATTTAACGTGAAAGAGCAGCCCTCGAAGGTGAAGCCCTGCCTCCTGTGAGCAGCGTTTTAAGAGGATGAAAAGCACCCAGGGAGCCTGAGTGATGTCGAAGGCTCTGAGCCGTGCAGCTCGAGTGGCGATGGGAGAAACGCAGGGAAGATAAAAAGCAGGAAGTGGTTTTCTGTGCTGCCCTGGGCCAGGGCCTCCATAGGCAGCAGGCATATTGGAGACCCAGCAACCTCTTCAGGCTTTAGATTTCGTGTCCAGCAGGCAATACCTGCTTGGTGACTACAGGACCCAGATGGAGGTGACATCCAGGGCTGGAGACCCCAGTAGCAGTTATCTCTGACCATGGGAACTGGGCAGCTTGGGGGGGACAATAAGGACTCTGTGGGATAAAAATAGAGTTGCCATATAACCCCACAATCCTACTCCAGGGCATATATCTGGGAAAAACTATAATTCAAAAAGATACATGCACCCTTATGCTCATAGCAGCACTACTCACAATAGCCAAGACATGGAAACAACCTAAATGTCCATCAACAGACAAATGGATAAAGAAGATGTGGTACATATATAAAATGGAATACTATTCAGCCATAAAAAGAATGAAATAATGCCATTTGCAGCAACATGGATGGACCTAGAGATTATCATACTAAGTGAAGTCAGAAAGAGAAAAAGAAAGACAAATACCATATGATACCATGTATATGTGGCATCTAAAATATGACACAAATGAACTTATCTATGAAACAGAAACAGACTCACAGACATAGAGAACAGACTTGTGGTTGCCAAGGGGGAGGGGGTTGAGGAAGGGATGGATTGGGAGTTTGGGATGAGCAGATGCAAAATATTATATATAGAGTGGATAACCAACAAGGTCCCACTGTGTAGCACAGGGAACTATATTCAATATCCTGTGATAAACCATAATGGAAAAGAATATAATATAATATAAAAAAGAATGTATATATATATATATATATATATATATATATATGAATCACTCTGCTATACACCAGAAACTAACACAACATTGTAAATCAGCTATACTTCAAAAAAAAAAAGTAAAACATCTATTTCAGTACTTTTGGGTGTAAACCTAGGAGTAAAACTGCTGGATCATAGGGTAATTCTGTGTTTAACTTTCTGAGGGATTCCCCCAGACTCTTTTCTTATATATATTTCTTATGAGGATGTGGAGAAGCAGGAATCCTCATGCATATATATATTCTTTTTCAGATTCTTTACCACTATAGGTTATTACAAGGTGTTGAATATAGTTCCCTGTGCTATACAGTAGGTCCTTGATTATCTATATTATATATAGTAGTTTGTATCTGCTAATCCCAAACTCCTAATTTATCCCTGTCCCTTTCCCCATTGGTAACCATAAGTTTGTTTTCTATGTCTCTGAGTCTGTTTCTGTTTTGTAAATAAGTTCACTTGTGTCATTTTTTAGATTCCACATATAATATATGATATTTGTCTTTCTCTGTCTGACTTCACTTAGCATGATAATTTCTAGGTCCATTCTGAAATGGGTGCGTAAACAAAAACTTATACACGAATGTTCATAGCAGCACTAGTCACAATAGCCAAAATGTGGAAACAACCCAGATGCCCATTAACTGATGAATAGATAAATGAAATGTGGTCTATTCATACAATGGAATAGTATTTGGTCATAAAAAGGAAGAAAGTACTGACACATGCTACAACATGGATGAACCTTGATAACATGCTAAATAAAGAAGCCAGACACAAAAGGCCACATAGTGTATAATTCCATTTAAATGAAATGTCCAGAATAGGCAAATCCATAAGATAGAAAGTAGATCAGTGGTTGCCAAGGACTGGGGGGGATGGGAGAAGTGAGGGATGACAGCTTAATATGTACAGAGTTTCCTTTGGGAGCGATGAAACTGTTCTGCAACTAGATAGAAGAGATGGTTGTACAACATTAGGAAGGTACTAAATGCCAATTAAGTGCATGCCTTAAAATGGTTAAAGTAGTAAATGTTATGTGTATTTTATCACAATTAAAAAAAAAAAAGAAGAGCCCTACCAGCCACAGCTTACAGCTTAAAGAGAGAAACGAAAAAGAAGCTGGCAGGCTTCCCTGGTGGTGCCGTGGTTGAGAGTCCGCCTGCCGATGCAGGGGACACGGGTTCCTGCCCCGGTCCGGGAAGATCCCACATGCTGCGGAGCGGCTGGGCCCGTGAGCCATGGCCGCTGAGCCTGCGCGTCCGGAGCCTGTGCTCCGCAACGGGAGAGGCCACAACAGTGAGAGGTCTGCCGTACTGCAAAAAAAAAAAAAGAAGCTGGCAATGACTATCTGTGTGACAAAGGCATCAACAGGGAAAGGCCGGATACTAAGGGCACAGGAAAGGGGTTTATAACTTGGATGAGGGGAGAGTGTCAGAAAGGAAGACTTCCTGGAGGCAGTGCTATCCAAACTGGGAAAGGAAATCTTAGAGTTTCCAGACTGGCACCTGGGAATGAGGGTCGGGGGCATGGAGAGGGGCTGGATGAGGAGAGGATGTGGAGAGCTGGCAGTGCAGAGGCCCAGGGCCACAAGAGTCTTGGCATCTCTGAGGGAATTTGGAGAAGCAGAACATGAGGTGGGTTAAGGTGAGGAATGAGTCTGGTGTGCAGGACCCAGGCAGGGCATGGCTCTCTGGCTGCAAATACCCTCTGGATGGCAGGTCTCCCCATTCACACTGGCCTTCCAGTCCTAGCTGAGCTCGGAGCGGAGGAGAACAAACGGGGAAGCCTGCTGGTTCCATCTTCAGCAACGTCCCAAGTAGAACCGTCTGAGAAAGGTGTGCGGAAACCAGGAGAAGGTTCTCAACCTCCCAGCACTTCTTTGCTTCCCATTCCTCCTCCTCCTCCCTGTTTGGACCTTGTCTGAGGGAACAGACAGTAGAAACAGGAGTAGTGGAGGACTCTCAAAGGAACAAGTGATAAAGGACTCAAACTTTGACTGAGTGCTGACTCTAGTATCAGACACCATATCTCCACTTTACAGATGGGGAAACTGAGGCTCGGGGATGTTACGATGTTTTCTCAGGGTTGCAGTGGTAATGAGTGATGGAGCAGGGACAAACCCAGACATCCTGGGCTCGGTCCTGTGTGCCTAACTCCAAGGCCATGGGGGAAGAGAGGAAGGGGAAGGGGCAAGACAAGAAGACTCAGCCTTCAGAATGAGGACGGGGCCCAGGGCAGAGAGCAGCCCCGGCCTCCTGGGCGTTCTTCCGTTCCACTCTGTGCGTTGTCTGTCCCTGCTGCCACCTCCCCTGGCTCACGGAGCGAGGGGAGTAGATACCCCGCACTGATCCTACCCCTCCAGAAAACATCCCTCGGGCCGGTGTTGCTTGAACCTCCCTCCTGTACCAACCAGGTCAAGTCTCAGCCTCCCCTCTGCCAACTGCCGTCTGCCTCAACCAGCCCAGCCAACATTCAGCTTCCTACAGGAGCCGGGCCTAGGGATGTTTTTTCCCCTAAAAAGTTATTCTCGGGCTTCCCTGGTGGCGCAGTGGTTGAGAGTCTGCCTGCCGATGCAGGGGACACGGGTTCGTGCCCCGGTCTGGGAAGATCCCACATTCCGCAGAGCGGCTGGGCCCGTGAGCCATGGCCACTGAGCCTGCGTGTCTGGAGCCTGTGCTCCACAACGGGAGAGGCCACAGCAGTGAGAGGCCTACGTACAGCAAAAAAAAAAAGCTACTTTCCTCCAAGCTCCTCTCCAGGCTCACCAGCCCCTGTACCTGCTGGTGGATCTGTCCCCCTTACACTCCCGTCAAGGGAGTTCATTCTCCCACTGGGCCTCTGGGGTACTGCAGTGAAGGGACCCTGCTTCTAAGATCAGGAATTTCCCAGCACCCACCTGATTTCCCGCTGCCCTGGGCACGATCTGGTTACGTAAAAGCAGCCAAACTACTCAGCCTTGGAAGCATCCACTGCTCTTGAGAGCCTCAAAACAGGGCATTAGGAACAGCTGTTCCCGGGCCTTCATATCCGGATGACCTTGAAGTGTTTATAGAGCTTCCTAAGGGCACAGAGAACTTCTGTCTTTCCTGACTTCCTGTGCTTTCCCAGAGAGAGATGTTCTCTGCTAAGGGTAGACACATTATAAAATACGAGGGTATTGTGAATCTGCACAGATTTCAAATAACGAAGGCAGCAATAAAATAATTATTTAATTAAGAAAAACAAAAGGTAAGAACCTTTATCTAACACTTCAAAACACAAGTCAGAAATGCATCTCCAATATTAGGCAACGCAGATTCCCCACCCTTGTTTCAGAGGCTTCAGCCACCCTGATTGCTGTTCCTGAAACAAAGTACGCCTCTGTATCCTTCCTCATGCTGTTCTCTCCTCCAGCCCTCCATCTTCACTGCCCCATATCCAGCTAGGGAAATTCTACTCAATCATCAAGGCCCAGCTCAAGTGGCCCCTCCTCTAGGAAGTCTACCTGGGTTTCCCCTGGTTGAAAGCGTGGCTTCCTCCCCTGAGCTCCCTCAGAAGGGTGAAGACATCCCATTATGGTGCTTATGGAACTGTCTTGTTGACATTTACCTTTCCGGCTTCCCGTGAAAGTAAACCCTTTTGAAATAGAAACAAGCTAGCTCATCTGCATTTCTTCCAGGCCAAGGCACAGTCTGGCATGCAGAAAGGGCCCCCCACCAAGATCACTGGAGTCAAAAAGCCAGGGTTTCTGAAGAAGAGGGCACAGACCTTCTAGCTCCTAAGGAGGCAGCGAGGGAGCCAAACACTGAAGATAAATGTGTGATTCTATTTCAAAGTTTGGCTTGAATACCCCATGAAGAATGGCCAGACTTGATGGATGAAGGAAAACTCATGAAGCCATGTGGGTCCAACTAAATAGGATGTAAAGCAGGTATCCTGCCTTCAGGGAGTTTGCATTTAGCGGGGAGCAGGTAGTCAGGCAGTAAAATAAATATATAAGAACTTCTGGAAGAGAGAAAAGCACTGACTGTGTGTCAAGTGCTGTACTGAGAACTGGAGATAGAAGAGTGATAACATCCTTCCCATGACAGAAATTATCATCTAAACCAATTTTACAAAGAATCACGTAATCCCCAGATCCCACATTTTCCAGCCACAAGCTCAGGCATATGCAAAGGTAATTTTATTTTTTCTTACTTGAATTTAATTTCTATCTTAAATTTCATCCACCCGTGGCAGGAACGTAACTTTAGATCGTTCAGGTGAAGCCCAGTCAATTCAGGCTCCTCTTCCCCGCCTTTTTACTGGATTGGCCTCTAAATTCAGGGAGGGGGGTTTATATTGTGTCAAGCAGAGAAGGGAAAGAGGGAGAGGGGCCTTGGTGTCATCTGTCCAAGTGACAGCTGCTAGGGAGCCCTCATTCCCTCTGGTCACCAGTCGTCGGCGTCAGTGTCTGCTAGCATCCATGAGACAGCCTCAGCGCCAGCTGGTCTACCAGCAAAGTCAACAAGGCCAATACGAAGCCCTCTCACCCCAGCCTCCAGGACCCCTCAGTTTAACAGCCATCTCTGCCTCCTTCTGCGCTTCCGCTGCCACTTTGCCAGGTTTAGCAAAGAAAAATACAGGCAATTATTTCTTTGAGATGCAGGATATTCCCGATGCCCTTGCCCAACGCTCTGGGGCTGCATGAGCCCCCGAGTCTCTAAGATCCGCTCTGACTAGACCCCCTGCCCCACCATATCTACCCCCCCCCCACAAGCTGCTGTACTACACGTGGTGGGGGATGAGCATTTGCTGCTTCCCTGGGCCCAACCAGGCAGTGAGGCTCAGCCCTCCTTTGCTTTAGAGGTTTTATTCTCTCTCTTCCTTGGGGATATTTACCAAACTCCATGGGGTAGGGAGCGGGGCACGGAACAAGTCCCTTTTCAGAATCCCATGCTGGCATCGAACTCCTGGGCTCTCCCTCTGACCCTCCCCAGAAAGAACCCAAGAAAGCTTTTCCTCTCAAGAGCAAGAAACTCGGTTCCTTAAGTCTTCTTCTAAGTCTTATTTTCTTACACCTACACCTCAACTTCTGAAATAAAAGCTGAAAATTGCCTCTCTTCATTTTTTTTTTTTAATTTGACTAAACTAACCTTACCAACCCTGCCCTAGAGGCAAGGTGTTTAGGGGGAATAGAAAAATTCCAGGGGAAAACCTAGATTAACAGCTCAAAATATGATTGAGACATTCACTTGCAAATGGGCTGGGGTCACTGATGGCTGACCAGTGCTCCCACCTGAGATGGCAGCAACAGCTTACAAAATACAGAAATAGCCTGTGTTAATCCAGGTCCTCCAAGAAGAAGACATCAAGATGAGATTGACTGTGTAGTGACTTTCTTAGGGGAAAAAAAAAAAAATGCCTTGTGAGAAAAAACTGAGAGGGAGCTGGGAAAAGTCATCAGACCATGATGCAAGTCTGATGGCAAGTGAAGGAGAAAAGGAGGGAAGGAGATGGTCCAGGCTGCGGTGCAGTCTGAGGAGGCTGGGAAAAGCCCCCAGGAGGCCCTCAAGCCAAAGTCATCTGGTAGAGGAGTCCTGTGTCTCCCAGGAGTGGGTCTGCCTTAGTATCCGTGGCACCTTCAATCACCAGCTGAGAGCAACTCAGGAAAAGTGGGGGCTCAGTACAAAGGCAGGAATGGATTTCAGAGCACAGCAGCTGGGGATCTTGGTCACTTGTGCTTCCCATAACTGGAGATTTGTGAGGATCTACTGTTCAGAAGCAGTAGAAAGCTGCTGAAGCAATGAGAAATGAGGGACTAAGATTCCAGAGAAGGAAGAATATTAGAGAGGAAAGCTGACTGTCACTGGCTGCTATTAGTCTCAGGACATTTTCCAATTCTAAGTGTGGAAAAAGACTGAAAACGTCGTAAAGCTCAGTGAGAAACTAGGCGGAAGGCCACTGCAGGGGGACAAAAAACCCCAGCAGAATTCTGATACACTTTTGGGAGTCCTCAAGAATGATGACCTGTTTCCTCTCAATATTAGCTGAATTCTGAGGCTACACACAATGTAAGCTAAAAATTTAGGTGTAAACCTCTGAAAAGCACACTCTCGAGAGACAAAGGTTTGCATTCAGGACCTTTCAAGAAGAGAAGTCTTGTAGACTTAACTTGGATCACAGCAGAAAAACCCTCTAGGGTCAGAGATGATCAGAGTAACCTGAGCCTTCCTAAGGCTGCAGATAATCAGCAGCTCAAACCCTGATTGCATTGGGGTAATCAGCCATTGCTCCCTGATCCCAGCAGAGAAAAGGGTTTAGTCCTATCTAGAGGAAAACAAAACCATTTGGGGCCTCTAAATTAAAAAATTACTAGGTACACCAAGAGAGACAAAATCACATGACCAAATAACAAGAGGGGAAAAAACCTAAACAACACAAACATACCCACAAGGACCCAAATATTGAAATTAGCTGACAAACTATAAAATAACCATAATTAACATGTTTCTGATCATTTGTAAAATAGATAATAGATATAAGGTAGATCATTTTAACATAGAACTATTATCTATAAAAAATTAAATAGACAGTCTCCAACTGAAGTAGATAATGCTTGAAATTAGGAACTCATTAATTGGATTTAACATAGTAAAATACAAGATTGTTGACCTCTACTGGAAGACAGATTAACAGAAAATATCCAACAGAATCATGGAAAGGAAAAAAGTATGGAATAAAAGCAGGAAGGAACAATTAACATTTATGTGGGTCACAGTCAAAATATCTAAGATGTGTATAATTGGTGGTCTGGAAGGACAAGAGAAAAAGAATGGACCAGAAGCAACATTTGAACTCATGATGGCAGATTATTTTCTAAAGCTGGTGAAAGATCAACTCACATATTCAAGATGTTCTACATAAGTATAAAGGAAGCCATAATAAGGTCTATCATGTTAACACTAAAAAGAATTAAAAATGTAGAGAAAATCATTCAAGCAGTTGAGAGGAAAGAAATTGCCTTCAAAAGACTAACAGAAAAGCTAACAGCTGAGTTGTCAACAGAAACTATGGATTCTAGTGCCAAGGGGGGAAAAAAACCTTTAATGTTCTTCAAGAAAATACTGCCAACCTGGAATTTAAATCTCAGCCAAAAAAAAAAAAAAAAAATCCTTCAAAGATAAAGGTGACATAAAGACATTTTAGACAAATAAAAACCAAGAAAATTTGTTGCCAAACTTCATTTAAAGCAACATTAAAGAGATTTCTTGGAAGTCCTAGCCACAGCAGTCAGACAAGAAAAGGAAATAAAAGGAATCCAAATTGGAAAAGAAGTAAAATTGTCACTGGTTCCAGATGACAAACTACATATAGAACATACTAAAGATGCCACCAAGAAACTATTAGACATAAATGAATTCAGTAAAGTTGCAGGATACAAAATTAATACACAGAAATCGGTTGCATTTCTATACACTAAAAATGAACTTTCAGAGAAGTTAAGAAAACAATCCCATTTACAATTGCATCAAAAAGAGTAAAATACCTAGGAATAAATCTAACCATGGAAGTAAAAGAACTGTACTTGGAAAACCATAAGATGCTGATAAAAGAAATTGAAGTTGACACAAACAAATGGAAAGATATACCATGCTCATGGATTGGAATAATTAATATTGTTAAAATGACCATACTAACACAGATGTATAGAATAAACATATGGACACCAAGGGGGGAAGTGGCGGAGGGGGTGTGGTGTGATGAATTGGGAGATTGGGATTGACATATGTATAAAATAGGTAACTAATAAGAACTTGCTGTATAAAAAAATAAATAAAATAAAATTCAAAAAAAATGACCATACTACCCAAGGCAATGTACAAATTCAATGCAATCCCTATTAAAGTCTTTCACAGAACTAGAACAAAAAAATTTTTAATTTGTATGGAAACACAACAGACCCTGAATAGCCAAAACAATCTAGAGAAAGAAGAACAAAGCTGAAGATATCACACTCCTTGATTTCAAGCTATACTGCAAAGCTATAGTAATCAAAGCAGTATGGTACTGGCACAAAACAGACACATAGATCAATGGAACACAATAGAGTACCTAGAAATAAACTCACACTTATACAGTCATGACAGAAGAGGCAAGAATAATACAATGAAGAAAGACTGCCTCTTCAATAAATGGTGTTGGAAACACTAGACAGCTACATGCAAAAGAATTAAACTGGAATACTTTCTGACACCATATACAAAAATAAAATTAAAATGGATTAAAGACTTAAATGTAAAACCTGAAACCATAAAACTCCTAGACAAAAACATAGGCAGTACACTCTTAACATTAGTTTTAGCAGTACTTTTTTATATCTGTCTCCTCATGCAAGGGGGAAAAAAGCAAAAATTAACAAATGGGACTGCATCAAACTAAAAAGCTTTTGCACAGTGAAGGAAACTATCAACAAAACTAAAAGGCAGCCTACTGAATGGAAGTAGATATTAGCAAATGATATATCTGATTAGGGGATAATTTTCAAAATATACAAAGAATTCATACAACTCAACATCAAAAAAAACAAACAACTCAATTTAAAAATGGGCAGAGGACCTGAAGAGACATTTTTCCAAAGAAGACATACAGATGGCCAACAGACACATGAAAAGGTGCTCAACATCACTAAAAATCAGGAAAATGCAAAACAGAACCATAATGAAATACCACCTCACACCTGTCAGAATGATTTTCAACAAAAGGACAACAAATAACAAGTGTTGGTGAGGATGTGGAGAAAAAGGAACCCTTGTGCATTGTTTGTGGCATTGTACATTGGTGCAGCCACTATGGAAAAGAGTATGGAGGTTCTTTAAAAAATTAAAAATAGAACTACATATGATCCAACAATTCCACTTCTGGATATTTATCCAAAGAAAACCAAAACACGAATTCAAAAAGATACGTGCACTCCAGCATTCATTGCAAACCAGGAATATGAGGATACCTTCCTAGTCTTATGTTTCCTACCAAAAAACCCCCACAACAACAAACATCAAATTGAATTGTCGAATTGAATTATTAAAACTTTCCCCTTGAGATTGGAAGTGAGAAGATACCTACTATCACTATTTCCATTTACCTTGAACCAGTTTTTAGCCAGTAAAATAAGGCAAGAAAAAAGTCAACTGCTTGAGGATTGGAAATGAAGAAATATGTATATGGAGAATGTATAAATGAACCTACAATTAATTAATAGATTTAGCAAGTTTTTTAGATATGAGGTAAATATACACATACCAATTATATTTCCATATATGAGAAACAAAGTAATAGAAAATGAAAACTTTTAAATTACCATTTATAATATCATCACAAATTTTCAAATGCTATGAATAAATATAAGAGAAATGTAGAAAATCTGTACACTGAAAATTTTTTACACATACTTCAATACATGAAATGAGAACTAAATACATGGAGGGATATGTCAATTTCATAATTTGGAAGACTCAATATTATAAAGATATCAGTTCTCTCAAATTTATTTATGCGCTTAATGCAGTTTCAATCAAAATTCCAGCAAGCTTTTTGAGAACACTGACATGCTGAATCTAAAATGGAAATTAAAATGCAAAGGGTCAAGAATAACCAAAGCAAATCTGGAAGGCGAACAATGGTGGGGGAATTTACATTGCCAGATACCAACTCATATTAAAGTCATAGTAATTAAGACAGTGTGGTATAGTCACAAAGAGAGACAAATAGGCCCATGGGAAAGAAAAGGGCCTAGAAACAGGTTCACAAAGGGGGATATCTAATTTATTAATTTAGTGGGCAGTAGGAAAAAATAGTCTTTTCAATAAATGGTGCAGGATCAATTGGATATGTATATTAAAAAAAAAGGTAACCCTTGCCTCACGCCATAAACAGAAAACATTTCCAGATGGACTGTACATTTTGATATAACCCAATTTACCAATTTCCTCCTTGATTTTTAGTGTTTTTTGTATCCTTTTAAACATATTTTCCTACTCTAAGGTCATAAAAATATTACCCTGGTCCGGGGTTGCACTGCTGAGGGTCCAGGTTCAATCCATGGTCAGGGAACTAAAATCCCACAAGCCACATGGTGCAGCCAAAAAAAAAAAAAAAAAATCTGAGGGGAAATGTATTCTGAAGGTAAAGCTGATGGGTTGTGCTAAAGGATCAGGTGAGTATTCTGAAGTGAAAAGAAAACCAAGAATGAATCCAAATGGCCAAGAGGTACATGAAACGGTGCTCAACATCACTAATCATCAGAGAAGTGCAAATTCAAAGCGCACTAAGACATCACCTCCCCCTGGGTGAGAATGATTATCATCAAGAAGACAAGAAATAACAAATGTTGGAGAGGATTTGGAAAAAAGGGAACCCTTAGGCACTGTTAGTGGGAATGTAAATGGGTTCTACCACTGTGGAAAACAGTATGGAGGGTCTTTTAAAAATTAAAAATAGAACTACTATATAATCCATCAATCCCACTTCTGGGTATATATCCAAAAGAAATGAAAATATCAAAGAGCTATCTGTACCCCAATATTTATTGCAGTACAACCTGAGTGTTCATCAATGGATGAATGGATAAAGAAGATGTGATATATATTTATCATATATAATGATTTAAATATCTATATAATGGAATATTATTCAGCTGTGAAAAAGAAGGAAATCCTGCCATTTGTGACAACATGGTTGGACCTTGAGGACACTGTGCTGAGATAAGCCAGACAGAAAGGCAAATATTGTATGAGATCATTTATATGGGGAATCTTAAAGAGCCAAACTCAGAGAAACAGAGAGTAGAATGGTGGTTACCAGGGGTCTGGCTGTGAGGACATGGGGGAATGATATTTAAGGGTACAGACTTACAACTAGCAGATCAATAAGTTCTGAGGATCTAAAGCACAGCTTGGTGATTACAGACAATACTGTATTATAAACTTCAAAGGTGCTAAGAGACTGGATCTGAAATATTCTCACCACAAAAAAGAAATGATAATTATGTGAGGTGATAGAGGCGTTAGCTAACCCTACCGTGGGAATCATATTGCAACATATAAATGTATCAAATCAATACATTGTATACCTTAAACTTACACAATGTTGTATGTCGATTATATCTGAATTTAAAAAAAAAAGAATGCCTTAGTTACGTATTTGACTTAAGAAAATGGAAGAAGAACCACAGCATTTTCTGATATTTAAATAAAATAATGCACAAAAGGCCCTTAGCAGAGTGGCTGCTGTATGAGCACTTAATGTGCTATTATTGTTGTTCATAATAATTATGATTTCTTTTTATTACAGCCAAGCTGGGAACTTACTATAGGTTGTTGGGCTGGCAGAGCTTCTGGAAATCTCCAGTCCCTTTCCAGTGCCCACCATTCTCAGCCCTGGTCCATCCATGCCACTGACCCCACTCCCAGAGGCTTGGCAAACCCATTTGCCCATTGAGGCAAGGTTGCTTTCTCACTTGGGTCCCTAGGGAGCAGGAAGACAGGCTCTTTGGCCACCCCTGGAGGGCATCGCCCATTGGTACCTGCAACCTTTGCCAGTCCCTCTTCATATTTGGGCAGACTTCTTTGCCTCGTAATTCAAAGCTTCAGCCTCTTCCTCTTGCCCCCAGTCTTCCAGGCCTCTGCAGGGTCCGCTGGAGACCCTCCCTGTTCCTGGTCCCCAGTGTAGGTGGTCCTGCCTCTGCTTCCACCTCAGAATGTCCCAGCAACCCAGGTGTGCCTGCGTGAGGTCTCACCTACAGCGTCTCAGCTCAGAGTTCTCCCTCCCAGCTCTACGTTAGAATCGCCTAGAGAACTTCTAGAACACGCTGATGCCTTGGTCATTTCTGGGATGAACTTAAATCTCAGCCACTGGGGACTGGGACCCGGCCATCCATGGTATAGTTTAAATGCTTTCCTGGGTGGTTCTAATGAACAGTTAGAGCTGAGACTCACTTGGACATTATTGTAACTCGGCCTTTGAGTTGCTGAGTTCTAAACACACCCTGAAAAGCAGGCAGAATCACTCCAGTCAAACAGAATGTTTCAGGAGGAAATTGAAATAAAGATGCTCATTCAACTCAGAGATTGGCAGTTTGAGTGACGAGATAAAAGTCAAACAGTCAAATTTTTATGTAAATATTTCAGTAGATTCAGCTAAACTATAAAGATGCTAAACGGAGCATAAAAGTTGAAAGACACCAGATTTTATTATCAACAGTGCCGTGCAGACTGGAATCCTAAGCATGTGATGGGCACTGAGTATTAGTGACTACGGCCACATGCCCTCGTAGATACACAAAAATTTCTGTGAGAAGTTTCAGAAGTTTCATAGACCTTGAAGCCCAGATCACCAGACCTATGGGTCCCAGCTTACAAACCCTTGAAAAAGACTGTGCTTTTTAGAAAGAGGAGCTATGTCCTTCACATCCTGTATCACCAGCACCAAGCACATGCCAGGCTCATTGACTGAAGGAAAGGATTCCACACCCACCGTGCATTTGACCTTTTGCCAAGTGATTACAATTTCCACGGTGGTCCTGCCACCTCAGCTGGGGTCCTGTTATTTTTCCGAGGGACCTATATCAAGAAGTAACCTGGATAATATGGTGCAGTGAACTCGTGGTGAGCTTTTAAAGGCTTCGCGGCTTCTGTACCCGCAGAGCCAGCGAACACCTGGGAAACATTTTCACACTCATTTCTCACCTGTGAAGTGGAGGACCTCCTCTCACTGGGGATGCAGTTGAAGCCCTCTCCAGAGTGAAAGAAAGGGGTAAGGAAAGTCAATTTCTTGGCACAATAACTTACTCTATAAAGAGTCTTTTATATGCTTCTCACAGCAATCAGGGCAGAGAGGGTGATGTCATCGGCCACACTTTAGCCCTTAGTCTCAGCGGCAGGAAGGTGTCATGTGGCAACAGAACTGAGAGAAAGGTGAGGCCCCAGGTGCTTGAGCCAGAAATCAGGGCTCCCTCAGCACCACATAGACTTTAACTGCTTTACAGGATGCTTCTCATTAGAGCAATGTCATCTGCCCCTCCGGGCCTGTGTCCTTTCCTTCCCACTTTTCTCTATAGCCCTTCTTTCTATTTTCTCTACTTTTCCAAAGATGAAATATTTGGCCTCAATATCCTCTGAGTTATCTAATTTTGTTTTCTCTTTTTCTTTATAGCTACTGTACTGGGTTGAATAGTGTTCTCCCCAAAATTCATGTTTTTCCTGGAACCTCAGAATGTGACCTTATTTGGAAATAGGGTCATTGCGGATGTAATTAGTTAGGATGAGGTCACAATGGAGGAGGGTGGGCCCTTGATCCAATGTGATTGGCATCCTTATAAGAAGAGAAGAGTCACAGAGACAAACACACAGGTAAGAAGGCCTGTGAAGAGGGAGGCAGAAATTGGAGGGATGAGTCTACAAGACAAGGAACCCCAAGGGTTGCCAGCAACCACCAGAAGCTGGAAGAGGCAAGGAAGGATTCTTACATAGAGATTTCTGAAAGCCCCTGATTTTGCACTTTTGACTTCTGGAACTGTGAGAGAATAAATTTCTGTTATTTTAAGCCCCCCAGATTGTGGCAATGGGTTAGGCAGCCCCAACAGACAAACACAGTTCCTTTGGTAGATTTTGGGCTGGGATTTGTATTCATGGGGGAGCAGGGAGCGTGTATTTCATACACATATTTGTTGTTGCAGGCTGGTGTCTGGTCTATGGATACGGACTTGAGAGGAGAGAGGACCTCGGGCCTTGGGATGGGGCAGCAACACTGGGTCAGATGGTGATGGAAAAGGGCTCCCTGCTTGAGCTGTAATTGCACAGCCACCCCAGAGATAAAAACGAGTAATGGAAATTCTCTTCAACTCACTGCACAGACATCGGGGTGCCAGCCCCAGTGGGTTTCGTCTCTTTATTCTGAGAATGTTACTACCTTTCTTTGGGGACCCATCACTCCCCTCCTGTGTCACTCCCACTCCCCCTCCTATCAGAGCATCACTCCCAGGCTGGCCAGTCACCTAAGCTTATGCCATGGCCGCAGGGCTGGGCCTAGGGATGGACACACGGGTCAGTCCATTCCTTCCCTGGGATTTTATACACAGAGGCTGTGACAGAGGAGCTGTCCTTTCCCCCTGTCCCCTGGGGTCTCTAACCAGGGAAGCCATAGGTCTCTGGTCATCCCTGTTGTCCCCACACCCTGACGGCACCATGATCCCATCAAGGAAGCTCATGAGTGGCATGAATCATGAAACAGCACAGGGAGAAGCCACAGGGAAAGACCAGGAGAGACCAGCCAATGTCACTGAGGTCCCAGTCCCCAGGCCAGTTTCACACGACCCAATAAACTCCTTGTTCTTGCTTAAGTTACTTTTTTTTTTTTTTTGCGGTACATGGGCCCCTCACTGTTGTGGCCTCTCCCGTTGCGGAGCACAGGCTCCGAACGTGCAGGCTCGGCAGCCATGGCTCATGGGCCCAGCCGCTCCGCGGCATGTGGGATCTTCCCGGACCGGGGCACGAACCTGTGTCCCCTGCATCGGCAGGCGGACTCTCAACCACTGCGCCACCAGGGAAGCCCTGCTTAAGTTACTTTGAGATGGATTTCTGTCCATCGCTACTCAAGGAGCACTGTCTCTTGCTACCACCCATGTCAAGCATAGAAGAAGACAGAGAAAGAAACAAAATTTGGACTTTTTCCAGGTTGTTTATAATTCATGGGGTCTTTAAGCAAATCATATTTTCATTAAAATGCATTTAAAAATACTGGTTTGCCCACAGTGCTGTGTGAGGCCATTAGAAGAGAGCCACACAGACACAAGGTCTGCTTCATTCATTCGTTCATTCATTCATTCATTTAGTCACAATCCTTACTTCCAAGAAGCTTACTGCCCTGAGGATAAAACAAGCATTTAGGAAATAATTACATGCTAGAAAGTCCAGTTAATTTCAACTGTAATGAGCACTAGAAAAAAAAAGTACAAGATGCCACAGAGCTGTGAACAGAGGACACCTCAGATATTTGCCGACATTCATGTTAAATAACAGGCATCAAGTGGCCCTCAGGCTGCTTTGGGGATCTCCAACCCCACTGATGTACTTCCTTTAAAGCCACTTCTGAATCATGGGTGAGTAGCAAAAAGTACGGATTCTAAATTCTTTGTATCCTATGCTGCAACATATCTATCAAAAAAACAAGAATTCCCGCAATGTTGTTACTACCATTAAAACCGCTGCCACTACATCTACTAATAGTAGAAACACTAATGATGCAGTGATACCCTAGGTGTGATCACTGGTAACAATTACTGTGTATCTTTCTACCAAGCATTTACAAACATATATCTCTACGCAAAGAAATGCACAGGATTCTTCTTTACATAAATACTATATTATTTGTCTGCAACTTGCCTTTTTTTTTTCCTCTTGACAACATGACTAGGAGGCCTTCCCATGTCAGTTTTTCTACGCTATGCTCTAAGTGCAACCGCATGGTCAAAAGCTGTGCACGTCTTAATTCTAAAAGACAATGTCAACGTGACCTCCAAAAATCCCAAAGCACTGAAGGAACAAAGTAGCACCCAGCTCTGATAAGCCAAACGTCCTATGCCTCAGTTTCCTGACTTGTAAAAAGGCAATTAGTAATCTGTCCCCTGCCTACCTCCCAGGACGCTTGTGAGGACCACATCAGACCCAGTGTGTGTCCACACTATGAAATGTGCAAATGTTATTGACAACACAACAAGTGCTTCAAAGGCAGCTGGTGGCCTCCTGCTGAACCAGGCAGGCAGGAGCTGCAGCCCGCTGGTCCACTGCTGTCTCTTGGAAATCACCACACTGTTTGTCACTGGCATTGTTTAATGAGCACCAAACCTCCTCAGTTGCAGAGAGAACAAGCACGGCTCTGCCAGGCATACAAATTGCATGGCTTCCTTAATATATTCAGAGCATGTACACTCGGCATTAATTTTAAATCATCCATTGCTCTTCTTATCAGGGTAGAAGACACTGGTGCATTTTAGTGTTATCTTGAAGTTAATTTGAGGCTTTAAATATTTAAGTGTTTGATAACTTGTAGTCTGGAAGGATGAAACACTGAGAGAGCTGTAGACTGTATTTATTTATCTTCAGGTGAGATACGGGACACCTTCTCCTCTTGCAATAACACTGATTTTTAAAGAATTCTCTTTAGGACTTCTCCGGTGGAACAGTGGTTAAGAATCCACTTGCCAATGCAGGCGACATCGATTCGAGCCCTGGTCCGGGAAGGTCCCACATGCCGCGGAGCAACTAAGCCTGTGCACCACAACAACTGAAGCCCGCACGCATAGAACCCGTGCTCCGCAGCAAGAGAAGCCACCCAACGCAACCGCGACGAAGAGTAGCACCCACTCACTGCAACTAGAGAAAGCCCGCGTGCAGCAACGGAGACCCAGCGCAGCCAAAAATAAATAAATAAATAAATATTTTAAAAAAAGAAATTTCTTTAAAAATTCATTTTTCAGCTATTGATTCTTTCAGTGAAGATGCTCTATCTGAGAGGTAAAGAAATAACTTCTGAATAGCTTCTTATTCCACAGAATAGTTGGGTTAGAGTGAACGCTGGGTGATCTAGGCAAGAGGGCAAGGATGTACATTTGTAAGGTGAGATGTTAGCATCTTAGAACCCAGCCTTGTGACCTTGCCGTCCCATTGCAGCACTCCCTTCACCCCACTACAGCATTTCCATCATGCCAACACAATGTGCCAGGGAGCTGGCTGCTCCTTCAGTTAGAAGACACATCATTTCTTGTTTCCTAGGAAGAACGATGATGTTCATGAAACACTCAGGTATGCTTTGTACAATTCATTTATCCATGCAACCATGCATCCATCCATCCATGCATCCATCCATCCATTCATCCATTCACGAGGGCTATTAGCTGACAGTTGATAGTAGGGCATGGAGGGTGAAGAGCTCTCCACCCAGGTTCAACCACAGCACTGCTGCCCACCAAATATTTGACCTTGGACAAGGCTCTCCTCCACTTACAGCAAAATAGGGATTTTTTTAAAAGCACCTTCTTCTGATGCTGTTTAAAGATTAATCACTAACACAATATTGTCAATCAACTATACTTCAATTTAAAAACAAGAAGAGGAAGTCAGATATTCAAAGTACAAGAAAAAAAAAGATGAATTACATAAGGCACAGAAGCACTGAACACACCGCCAGGCACAAAGAAGTGTCAGCGAACGCCGTGCACTGCTATGACTGCTCTGAGCTGTGTGCAGGGTCTGGGCAAAGCCCAGTGGAGGTGCCAAGATGAAGGAAGACAAACCTGCACCCACACCCTGGAGCCCAGATGCATGTAAAATGAGATAAAACCATGAGAGTCTGCAGTGAAGGAGTTTCAGAATGTAGACTGGCGTTTGGAAATCTCAGCATCCAGGGATGCACAATGTGGAGAGAAGAAACACCAAGAACTGAGATCCTAGAAGACCCACTGGAGGCTTCCGGGGAACAGAAAGAACTTCTGGTGTGGGACAGGGATTTGTGGAAGGGAATTCATGGTTTTGACACATGACCAGGCACTGTTTTGGCCACGTCCACAGATGCTGCCCCTTTCCATGGAAAGATAGATTGAGACCAGGGAGGGTAGCACCATGAACGCCCACCAAGACCTGAGGACTTGATTTGGTTGGAAACGGGGCTGCTGATCACATTTCAGCAGAGGAGGGCAGTGATGTAACCAGCGCTGGGCTCCAGGAAGGGTAATCTAGCAGCAGTATGAAGGACAGGGGAGAATGGAAAAGTCTGGAAGCAGGGAGACCAGGTGTGGCCTCACAGGGGTGCTCAATGATGCATGATTAGAGGGGGGCTGGTTAAATAAATCCTGATCTGTTGCTCCTCTGTCTACCAGATCATTCCCAGCAGCTTTCAAACATACTAGAATTTCCAACCTTGGCAGGCGGCAGTAGGGGGAGGCCCAGTGGGCTCAAAAGAAGACACTTTAAAAGATCAATTAGGCAACAAACGAATTTTTTAAAAACGTGAAGATGCACCTTTCTACTGGGAAACCTAACATCAATGATTCAGTTTCAAGAAAACAGTGTCAATTGCCCTAATGCTGTTATGATTTGAATGTTATTGCTGTTTGTTTTTATTTAATGAATCACTTGATTTGGTTTTAGAGTTGTAGAAGAGCATAGAACTTTATACCTCTTTCTACGTTGGTATATATGTGGTGCGAAGATGATAATAAAGCCGTGTAAGTCATCAAGCTCCGCCTTGATCCTACAACCTCTGCAGCTCTCCCTCCACTCCATCCCACTGTTGTACTTTACAGGAAACTCACAGCCAGAGATATCTGAACAGCACAGTCCAGCTCTCCACCTCCCATTTTCTGTGCTGTTCATTCCAATGGAGCTTTCACTGCCAGGCTCTCCTCAAGGTCACCAGTGACCTCCAGGTCCCTCAATCCCATGCTCTGTCTCAGTCCTTATCCTGTTTGACCATCAGCAGCTTTTTACTTGATTGATTATTCCTCCTCCAGGCGTGCTTTCCCCGCCTACCTGCTGCATCCTCTCTCTCCTCCTCCTTTCTCACTGCTGCTCCTTCCCAGGAGCACTGCTGGCCCTTCTGCATCCTCTTGATCTCTAAACCCTGGAGCACTCCATCCTCAGGCACCTCTTCTCCATAGGCATTCACTCCCTGGATGAGAGCATCCATCATAGGCTATTAGCTCCCACATTGATAACTCTAGTCCAGGCTTCCGCCTGGGACTCCAGATTTGCATTTCCAACGGGCTGTTCATCCTCTCCACGTGCTTGTGTCATGTGCCTCTTGAACTCAAAATAGCCAAAACGGAACTCCTGATTTCCTCCCCTAAACCTTGTCTTCCTGAAATGTTCCCAGCCCTAGGAAATGGCAACACTGTGCCTCCTGCTACTGGAACCAAAGCTTTGGAGTCATTCCTGTCTCTTCTCTTTCTCTACCAACCCTTGTCCAATGAGTCAGCAGATCCCATCAGATCTTCCTTCAAAAGTCACCCATGATCCAATCACCACTCGCTCACATCTGGGTCCAAGTCACCAGCATCGTCCTCCTGGATTATTGTAATAGCTTCCTCCTCCCCCCTTGCTTCTGTCCTTGACCTTCCTATAACCTCTTAGCAACCCTTCAAAACTGTAAGTCAGATCAAGTCACCCTTCCAGTCAAAACCTTCCAAAGTCTTTCTATTTACACGGGGAAAAACCAGAGTCCTTACATTGGCCCTATGTGACCTGCCCCAGCCCACCTCTTTATCTACTTCTCTCCCCCTTGCTTAGTCCACTCCGACCACACCAGGGACACCTTCTGCCTCTGTGGTGCACTGGGGCCAGCTCATGCCCCCTGGATCTGGCTCACAGGGGACAATTATGAGTGTCCCTTGCTGACTCCACATTCAGTGACATCATGTTGGTGGCTTAAAATCAGCTATGGTGGGTATGTTTATACAGTGGAAATCAGCCACTGTTGCAAGTAAAATCTCATTTCAGAGAGCTGATTGTTAGTTACTTACAGCACAGCACTGCTGTGCCTAGAACAACCTGTCCTGATTTGTCTCCTCACCCCTTTGCTTCCTTCGGGTCTGTGCTCAAACGCATCCTTTCCAGGGGGTCCTCCCTGATCACACTATAGGAGATAGTAACCCCAGACACTCACTCCTCTCCCCCACACCCTATGTTACCTTCTCCATCTGACATGCTATGTATTTAACAATTTGTTTATTCTTCTAGAATATCAGCTCTATAACGACAAGGACTTTGTTTTGTTTGTCCTTTATCTCCAGCACCAAGAACAGTGCCTGGCATGTGGAAGGCACTCAAAAAATATTTATTGAATGAATGAATAAACTCATTTTATGAATTATTCCATGCACTTATGAACTTCTCAGCAATTATTCAATACATTGAAATATTACACAGTAAAAGAATAAAATAGATGCATCTATTATACTGACATAAAAAGACATCTAAGATTTAAATTTAAAGAGCAAGCTGTTAAACAAGTTATAAAATAATATATGTATGGGTATGAACATATGTATATACATATATATTTACAAAAATATCTCAAAGAATATAGAAGTCTTCCACACTTTAATTTATATACTTTGAGAATGTGATTTTCTAAACAATTAGCATTTGTAAATCAACTATACTTCAATAACGTTTTAAATATAAAAATAAAACAGTGAGCAAGCATCCCTTTTGATACATTTCAAATCTAGAAAAGCAAAAAATGAAAATTCTCTGGGTTGTGAGCTTCATGAGGAGAGATCGGAGGCATATTCATTGGACATCTTTAGTGTCTAGAAACTTCTTGGCAAACAGTGGGTGCTCAAAACGCTAAGGAATGGTTGAGTTCAAGAGAGAGCTAACACAAGCCTGAACTCAGAAGCATGGGGTGGGGGGCAGTGTGATGTCTAAACCGGCAGCATCAGGAGTACATGAACGAACACATAGAGCTCTGGGAGCCGGGGAACAGGGAGAGGCAGAGATGTGGTCACTTATTCGCACATACTGCCTGAGTGCCAACTTCGTGCCAGGCACCATGCTGTATCTGGGGACAAAGTGATGAACAATGCATGGTCTACCGGACCCTAAGTGTTTCAGCATCACGAGCTGAAGCATAGAACCTGGGAGCAGAACCGGGCTTGGGAAGGAAAGCAAGCAGCCCCCTGAAGAAGTGTTGCACCTGCAAAGAAGTCCCAAGCTACAAACCCGGGAAGGCAGCCAGCACTGAGAGGTGGACTCTATGTGTTTGGCCTCAGGTGACCTCCCCACTCTTGGGCCCTTACTCACCAGGACTTACTGCTTAGACTTAACATTGACAAACCAACCACCATACTGAATCCCACTTTAGGGTGCAGGACCATTAACTTGGAAATGCCTCTCTTACCAGCCTAGTAATGTGCCATGAGAAACGGACAGAATCAGACCTAGAAGATGATGCCTTTCTTCTTTGGAAATCAAACTTGACCTGTATCTGTGATGATACCCTATTATACACACCATTATCTACACGATCAATCTAAGAGACATTTCTCTTCTATTTTAAGGAATTGTGATAACTCATTATGGAAAGAAAAAAAAGATCAGGCACACTTCATTACATGTTTTCCCTCAATTAGGCAGAGATCTCAGTGGATTAGTATTCAAAAAGATATAGGTCTTTCCTCTGACCTGGATTTTCACTGGGGTTTCTCAATATCAGGCAGTGAATACCAAGGTAAAGTCAACGATATATGGTAAACAAACCCATGCATTACTGCATTTTAAAGTTTTCCCAAGCCAACCGTTTCAGCCATAGTTACTTGATAAAAATGAATAACTTCCCTCTACTGTTTTGAATGATTTTCTTTCTAGAAATGTGATGGGCACGATAGAAAAATTCTTAAGATTGGCATAACAAGCTTGCTTTTGCAACTCAGCAGGTCATTTGACCTCTATTGCTTATTTTCTCATCTGTAAAAATGGTTAGAATGACAATCACTTCACAATGCTGTCATGAAGGTTAATAATGTACTTTACAAAATCATTATGACATATTCCAGCAAGAGCAATTATTACTTGTATTCATTTGTTAAGTAAAAGAGTTTTAGTTGTTTCGACATATTATTTAAAATAATTGTGTCTTAAGCTTGTGTAACTACTAATTATGTACATTTTCCTGCAACTCCTGCTAAATAACCAGCTTTAAAAAAAAATCCAACATGCAAATCATGTTTATTTTCCCAAATGGCCTTAGTCCTCATGATCACTTCTGCTCCCCCAATTTTATAAGTCCCTCCTTCCATTGCGGGAGCATCCCTTACACGACCCTCATATTTCCCACAAGTATGGTCAATTTTCAGATATTTGGTGTTCTTTAGGGAAAAGACTGCATAAATAAAAGAGAAAGCCCAAAACTTATCAAGCAAAAGCACAGACGTCTCCTCATGAACCACGTTTCCATGGGTTATTTGGTGAGTCACTGAAGCTGGTTTAAGAACTTGGATTCCACAGAAACAGGTTTTCTTCTCACCCTGTGCCAAAGAGTTCCACTCATCCAGTTTTGTCTTAAAGCAGAGGGGCCCAGCGCTGATAAAGCAGGCAGTAAAGTAGAGTGAAGAGGCTTTGGGCCATATCATGTCATCAGTACTGGGGGCGTGGGGGTGATGGCGGAAGCATGGTGAGGCTTTGGTCCTTCTGGTAACTGAATTCCCATTCAATTTTTTGGAAGAATGAGCGTTGAGCTCCACACAAACACTGCTTTCTTTTTCGTCCTTATTAATTTCTCCCACACTTTCCCTCCTTCCATTTCCTGCTCTCCTCCCTCCAGAATGTTTATCCTCCAGCATCCCAGTGGTTCAGAGCAGAAGTGGAGGCTGGTATGGAGGAAGCCATGGGGAGGAGGGGAAGATGCTGATGAATCTTGAGTTGTTCCCATCATTCTGACATCTCCATTTCATTGTTGTGGTTATTTTCAGATTTTATCCATCTTCCCATTGAGATCTCAGTTTGCACCTGAGTTTCTCTTCTGAAGAGGTTGCAGAGCATTTGTGTTTTAAGGTGTTTAAATTACCTACACTTTGGCAAAACATTTGTCTTTAAAAGTGACCCTCTTGGGCTTCCCTGGTGGCGCAGTGGTTGAGAGTCCGCCTGCCGATGCAGGGGACACAGGTTCGTGCCCCGGTCCGGGAAGATCCCACATGCCATGGAGCAGCTGGGCCCGTGAGCCATGGCCGCTGAGCCTGCACGTCCGGAGCCTGTGCTCCGCAACGGGAGAGGCCACAAGAGTGAGAGGCCCGTGTACTGCAAAAAAAAAAAAAAAGTGACCCTATGTCCCTGACCTTCATACTAAATGAAGGTCAGGATTAAAATTCAACTCTTTCTGTCAGCGCTTTCTTCAATGAGAAAAACAAAATTGGGTCTGAAGTAGATTTAAAAACTCATTTGATGTCACTCGAGGTGAAGCTGAAATATGAGGCATCACTAGAAGCAAGTATGCGTGTTTCACCATTTAAATGTCTTAAGCGTTCAAATCACTTAGCATTGGGTGACACGTTGCCCCTGTGACTCTGTCCCGCAGACTGGAAGCTGAATGTCTCAGACTTGCTGTTACTTCTTCCATCATCCCCAGAATATACAGAATCCCAGGATGTGGGCCCTTTGGAAATATCCACAAATTCCCAAACTTTCACAGCTCGAGAATCACCTGGGTTATCTGCTACACATGAATCTTCCCAGGCTGCTCCCTGAGAAAGCCTCCTTCATTAGGTCTGGGGACAGGAGGCAGGCATCTGAATTTAAATATTTAACAGGTTCCGCATGTGATGCTGATACAAGTAGCTCATGGAAAACACTTTAAAAATACTGAATAATAGGGTGACATTTTCCACTTAGGGGGCTCTTCACCCACCCTGCAGGCTTTGACGTGATCAATGCCTTAGAAACACTCCACACTTGTGATAGATTTGTAAAGAAAACAAACCCAACAGAAAGGGAACTCAGTAGTATCGTCCCCTTCCAGGTCTTACACATGACTATGATCTTCCTTGCCTCATATTTCATTACATAGGACTTGACATATTAGATTAATATCACACACTTCTATTTATTTCATCCACACACAAATTCCCTGCTAGCACTTCAGAACAGAAGTGAACTAATTTTAGTACATTTTTCGTGGTGAATTTAGGGGACTTGGGCTGTTTCAGAAAGTCTGGGGAAGGGCGATAATCAGCAGCTCCACAGCACAGTCTAGGTGAAGCTGAATTTTGGGAACAACCACACCTACAATCCTGTGGGTTCATGGCTCAAAAATGGAGAAACTTCTTGCTTAGGGGCTGGAAAGTTTCCCAAGTGGATATGATCGCCACTAACTCAAACATTAAACCAGTGACACAATTGATAATTGCAGAAAAGGTCGCTTGAAATATATTGAATTTAACAAAACTTTGGCTGTGCTTTATCTTTGTTAGTGTTTCTTGAGCATGATATTAATGGAATACATTCCTGTTAGGGACCCAGAGGGACTTGCCCTCAAATCTTTGCTTTGTCCCTGACTCACTGTTGGGATGCCCGAGGCTGTGATTCCAATCAGGAGTCATTACGTTTGTTTCCCAAAGTGGCTCCTGCTCTTGACACTTCCTAAAAGGAAGTGAGTGTCCACATGGGGTGGTTGGTTGCAATACAGGAAGGGTGTGCAGTTTTGAAAAGCCCATCAAAGTTGTCTCTTGTCTGAAACTTCCCTGGTATTCTTGACAAAGGATCTAAAAGGAGGAGAAATTAACATCTTGGCTCTTAACCAGCTATATCTCGAAATGAAGATACACAGACACTAAATTGGCTTCTGCTACAGCTGCTCCTTTATGCACACACTCTTTCTCTTTTAACAAGAAGGAATCCCTACTGCTCTTTTTGAATGCCAGGACCACCTTGATCTGGGGTTCCATGAGTTCTTGTTCCTCTTATGAGGATGACAATCATTCTTTAAACAATATGCCAAGAGATCAAAGATCTGTGTAGTACTTCACTAAAATCAGAGTGTCGACTCCTGGGGGCATGAAGTACACTTTTCATAATTCCTACTGACAACACTCTGACTAAATGATTTTATCCTGCGATCCTGGTAGATCTGCTAGATGAGAAGCTCCTGGAAGCATAACAGAGGGGCCGTATGCCATCTGCTCAACAGAAACAACCCCCATGAAAGGCATAGGGCTTGAATGCATTTGCCTGCAAGCTGAACCTCTCCAAGTGGGATTTCACTACACCACTGTTAATCCCACTTACATAATCTATTGCTTGAGGCTTTCTAGAGACAGTGTGATTTAGCAAGAAACTGCTCTGGGTATTGAATGTGACCCCAGTACCATTGATGTCAACCTCAGCTTTGGCACCCAAGAGCCTCCTCCTGCAGCTAATGGATCTTCCACACACCTGTGCTCAGCCAGGTTGACAGGTGCGCAGCATACACAGGTGATTCGCTTGGTTTCGGGGCACACACTCCAAGGTTATAAGGAAAAGGGGTAAGGAAATGCAGAAAGCTGGCCTGTTTGGGATGGTAGCAAACTTCAAAGGGCAGCTCGTCCAGAAGGATCTGCAACTAGAGAGCCGCATCCAGTGCTACGGGCACAGTGGCAGCCCTGAGCTGCCAGATTTTCTGGTTTTTCAAAAGAAGCCAGATATTTGTTTTTTTAGGTGAAAGCCACTGAATATTTTTCTTAATTAACTTAATGAACGCATATAATTTAAGAATCAAAGGCTTAGAAACTATGGAGATGGTAAAAAGACTCTTTGCCAGGGGTTCGAGGGAGGGGGAGGGGATGAATAAGCAGGGCTCAGAGGATTTTTAGGGAGTGAAAATACTCTGGATGATATTATAATGGTGGACATATGTCATTATGATACATTTGTCCAAAGGTACAGCACCAAGAGTGAACCCTAATGTAAATCATGGACTCTGGGTGATAGCAACGTGTCAGTGTAGGCTCATCCGTTGTAACAAATGTACCATCTGGTGGGGGCGTTAATAGTGAGGGAGGCTGTGCACCTGTGGGGCAGGAGCTATATGGGAAATCTCTGTACCTTCCCCGTGTCCACAATTTTGCTGTGAACCTTAAGATCCAAGCTAAAGAGCAAAGAAAAACGGGGGGAAAAAAATCAAAGGCTTATAGTAACAGTGGCCCCTGCCCCCACCTCTCTCCAATCACCATCCTCAATCACCACTTTCAAAGGCTCTTTTTATTTCTTCACTGTTACTAAAAAGTATGGTTATTCTTCTCTTCATTAGCTTATTCTAAGCATTGCCTATTTATTTCCTGCATTCACTGAGGCTGATATCTGTTAGCTCTCACTGCACCGACCCTCCCAACACAGTCACAGTCCCTGTTCAGTGACCTCGGTCTCACCAGCTCCCTAGTCCTGCTCTCGCCCTGGGGCATCCCTGTGCCCCTCTCTTGAGTTGGGACCCCTGTTTTCTGGATTCCATGGTTTTCTGAGTTGTCATTTTGTTGAGATATATTTCTGGTAGTTTCCTAAAAAGGCTGCTTGGGAAGTAAATTTTTGGAGACTTCACGCATTTGAAAGGTTTTTATTCTACTCACATCTGATTGGATTTGGCTGGTATAGATTTCTGCCTGGAAAACTGTTTTCCTTCAGATTTTGAAGGCATCTCTTCTTCATGCCTTCCCATTTCCAGAGTTGCGTTGGATAAATCTGACACTCTGATTCATGTTCCTTCGGCTGTGTCCTGTTTCTCTCTCTAAGATGTTAGGCTCTCCTTTTCATGCATGGTGTTCGGACATTTCATGGCAACAAATGGAGGTGTCAGGTAGACCTTCTGGGCCTCAAACCCTGCAATGACGCTCATGAACTGGGTGATCTTGGACATGTGACTTGACCTCACTGTGCCTCTGTAAAACCGGTATGAGTGCCCTTCATGTAGAGTGCATGTGCAGAGTAATGAGATAATACATCAAAACCCTTCAAACAGGGACTTCCCTGGTGGTGCAGTGGTTAAGAATTGGCCTGCCAATGCAGGGGACATGGGTTTGATCCCTGGTCTGGGAAGACTCCACATGCCGTGGAGCGACTAAGCCCACGAGCCACAACTACTGAGCCCATGCACCACAACTACTGAAGCCATTGCACTCTAGGGCCCGCGTGCCACAACTACGGAGCCTGCATGCTGCAACTACTGAAGCCCGTGCACCTAGAGCCCATGCTCCACAGCAAGAGAAGCCACCACAATGAGAAGCCCGTGCACCACAACAAAGATTAGCCCCTGCTCACCATAGCTAGAGAAAGTCCACGTGCAGCAACAAAGACCCAACAGAGCCAAAAATAAATAAAATTTTTTAAAAAAGGGCTTCCCTGGTGGCGCGGTGGTTGAGAGTCTGCCTGCTGATGCAGGGGACACGGGTTCGTGCCCCAGTCCGGGAAGATCCCACATGCCGTGGAGCGGCTAGGCCCGTGAGCCATGGCCGCTGAGCCTGCGCGTCCGGAGCCTGTGCTCCGCAACGGGAGAGGCCACAGCAGTGAGAGGCCCGCGTACCGCAATAAATAAATAGATAAATAGATAAATAAATAAATAACCCACAGTGCTTGGCATGTAGTGAGCAACCACTGAATATTGGGGGTTTTGACTGCTGATACTACATTTCTCTGTTCTAGTTTGGCTTTTTCTTGCAGTGGTTTGTGTCCTTCCGTCCTGTTACTTGGACTGCATCTTGGTAATTTCCTCCCTCCATCCCCTCTCTTCTTCTGTCTTGGAAGTCCCATCAGTCAGACACTGGATTCCTAGACTCATCCTCTCCTGCTCCCATGCTTTCCTACTTCCCATTTCTCTTTCTTTTTAATTATTATTCTATTTTCTGAGATACTTCCTGGACCTTTGTTGCCCAATTCTGCTGAGTTTGCTGATGGCTACCATATGTCAGTTTGCAAGAGCTCATTCTATGTCCCTGATGGTTCCTTCCCCATTGGCATTCTGATCTTGGTTTCTGGATGCAATGTGTCTTCTTATCTCTCTGGGAATAATAAGTACACTTTGAAATTGTTTTCTGAGTCCCATGATGGCGTTTCCTCAGCATTTTTTCCCCTTGCACGTGTTTGCTTTGTTCTCTCACTTTCAGGTGCAGGATTTCCTCCTCAAAGTTCTGGCCTTCCTTGGCTGTTCATTCATACCCCAGAGGGAGACCTAAAAAGGCTGTGCCTATGGGTCGTGCGTGTTGACTGGTGGCTTCACCCCATGGGATCCAGAGTCTGTTCTCCATAGCTCTGCCCACGTCTCTAGAGTGGAATCCTCCAGTCCTACCTGGGGACAGAGTCTGGCTGCAACATTCCAGACAGGGTGGGGGCAAGAGCCGGGTGTCCAGGCTCAGGAAATCCTGCTCACCACAGCTCACCACGTGCCATCCATTTTTTCCATGAAATCCTCTATATTTAGCCCTGCACTTCACCCCCGCCTTCTGCAGCCCAGATGCTCCCCATCTCAGTTTCTTTAGAGAATGAATTTCCTAGATGTATATGAGGCCAGCTGCTCTGGTACAGACTTTCTATCAGTCTCACTATCCACCCTGCCGTCCTCACAGCCTGGGGTCTCCTGGCCCTGCCAGGCACTTTGGCTGCTTCTCCCCAGCATCGAGAAGGAGTCAGTTTCCACTCCTTCTGACTCCAGGGAAAAAAATTCTGATTTTTAAAGTAACTAATTCTAATTTTGCTCTATTCATTAGGACAGGTTAGGAGGCAAAAGATGCATGCAGGAGTTATAAGCAGCCCTTTGGCCAGTCGTTAACCTAGGATACCCCTACTTCAGCCCACGTATAATAAGAATGACCTGGGCTTCCCTGGTGGCGCAGTCGTTGAGAATCTGCCTGCCAATGCAGGGGACACAGGTTTGAGCCCTGGTCTGGGAGGATCCCACATGCCTCGGAGCAACTAGGCCCGTGAGCCACAACTACTGAGCCTGCGCGTCTGGAGCCTGTGCTCTGCGACAAGAGAGGCTGCGATAGTGAGAGGCCTGCAATCCACAATGAAGAGTGTCCCCCGCTTGCCACAACTAGAGAAAGCCCTCGCACAGAAACGAAGACCCAACACAGCAAAAATAAAATAAATTAATTAATAAACTCCTACCCCCAACAACAACAAAAAGAAGAATGACCTGCGATGCTGTTAAAAACCCAGATTCCTATCCAACCTCAGACCCACCAAACCAGAAGCCCTGTGGGTGAGGCCCAGGAATCTGCATGCTTAACAAGCTGCTCCTGCGAGGTTTGGATGCACGTGGCCTGGTGTTTGTCACACACGGATGGACACCACTTGGAGAAAAACCAACTGGGAGCCAGGTCTGCTTCCCTGGATGCACAGCTCGGCCTCCTGGTGAGTCACTGCTAGTCTCTGGCCACTCAGTAAGTATGTACTGCATGTCCACTTGACACTGGCCTCACTGGGTGTTTCTCATGCATTGCGATCTGTAAGGCAGAGCCCAGAGATGCACTGATCTCACTGGGGCAGGCAGCAGGGTCTAGTCGATGTTCTGCTTGACGCTGCCCCGGGAGCACTTTTTGGTAGGAGCAAAGGTAAACTCCATTTGCAGTGGCTCCCTTTGTGCAGGTGAATGCGTGGACCAGTGCATATTTGAAGGGGGCCCTGTTGAACACCACACAGCTAGAGGAATGGGTGGGCTGTGCCACTCGACAGGGCACTCTCTCGGGAACATGACATTGAGTTGTCACTTCCAAGAGAAGAGGGCTGCAGTGAAAAGCACAAGATGGGAGATGCGCTCTCTGATGTAAGGCAAATGCTTCAGGCCACAGAAGAAGCTCAGAGTTGGCTTAGGACCTCCAAGAGGCTGGGACCTGCGGAGGGGGATTAAAAGGAGGAGCAGCAGAGAAGGACTGCCAATGGGAAGACCCCGCATCACGTGGCAGGGGACTCTGGCTGCTGCCCCATCTCCTTGGGTTGGCGGGTGCCTGAAACACCCCTTTGGACATGCAGACCTGAGGACCAGAGAGGCTTCTAAGGTTGTCCCGAGAAGTCCTGCTCTATCGTCAGCTAACATTCCTATAGGACCCCAGCATGGCCTGAAGGAATAAGCACAAACCAGTAGGTTTGGCTCTAGACAGAAGAACCAATGCCTTCCCTCCTCTGTGATTCAGTCTCCTCGTCTATTAAACGGTGTCTCACCATCTACTGAAGTGTCTGTGCGCCTTTACAGGTCTACACTCAGCTATCCTTCCAAGGGCAACTGTCTTTTCTCCCTACAGTGTGTTTGTCAGCTCTGAGGACACAGACTGTCTTCATCATCTTTTTTTTTTGTTTTTTGCGGTATGCGGGCCTCTCACTGTTGTGGCCTCTCCCGTTGCGAAGCACAGGCTCCGGACGCGCAGGCTCAGCGGCCATGGCTCACGGGCCCAGCTGCTCCGCGGCATGCGGGATCTTCCCGGACCAGGGCACGAACCCGTGTCCCCTGCATCGGCAGGCGGACTCTCAACCACTGCGCCACCAGGGAAGCCCTTCCGGATGCGCAGGCTCAGCGGCCATGGCTCACGGGCCCAGCCGCTCCGCGGCATGTAGGATCCTCCCGGACCGGGGCACGAACCCGTGTCCCCTGCATCGGCAGGCGGACTCTCAACCACTGCACCACCAGGGAAGCCCCTCATCATCTCTTGCATCCAGCACTTGCCACTGTGTGGCCCTCCATAGGTGCTCTGTAAATGGCTTTACTGACACATTAATTAATGACTCTTCACCAGATATGATTGAAACTAACTGCTCTCCATTCAGCTTTTCCCCTTGACCTGATGCCATCCGAGGTGCCATCTTGGGAGGCCATTTCAGATCATAGGAAATATGCCATCAACAGGTCTTGCAATCACAAAAATGCAGAAATGTGAGGTTAATTAGGTCTTTTAATAGGTGTGAGATGATATTTGAGGCTGACTGTTTATGGGAAGAAGAAGAAAAACATAGGTTGCTTTTGAAAGAAGTGGAATGTATGTTCTGCAGAAATTCACAAGAGCAAAGTGTGATTTGGAAAGTGTCGAGGTTGACCTGAAATAATAGAACAAGAGTGTGTGTATGTGTCGTGTGTGTGTGTATGTGTGTGTACAAGAGAAAGAGATTGCATCAAGGAAGAAGGACAGAAAACATATCCTTCTCTAGATGAATTGACTCCTTTAATATCAGTGGGGTGAACGAGGCTCTCCACGTTTGCTGTCACTCCTTGTCTAGAATTTGAGCGCTATAAACATGGGAAGGGGGATCTTAGAAGCTGCTTTGGTTACGATCGAGTCTTTTTCAATCGAGAGGGTGGATGATGAGTCTCTGGATGTGTCACGTTTTTATCATGAAGCGGGGAGTGCACTTCAGTGTCCATCACCATGGTTGCCCAGATGCTCTAACTCTAGGACCACACAGGCTGGAAGGCTACTGGCTGCCTCTGTTGTGAGTAGGACCAGCCCTCCCTCGCCAGGAGCTCCACAACCCCAGACCCACTCTTTCATAGCCATCCTTCTCAGCATTAAAATTGTTCCTCTTCAAAATCCCTCTACTGAAAATAAACTGGGGCTACTGAGACAATGCCTACTAAGTTAAAAGTTAAAATGCACAGCGACTCCATGCAGTCAAGGATATTTGTGAGAAGGTGTTCATTACAGTCTTGTTCATAACAGCAAAAAATTGCAGACCTCCTAAAAGTCCCCCAATAAAAATTGGCCAATAAACTATGATACCCCCAAGCTATGGAACTCTGCACAGCAGTTAAAATGAATGAGGTACCTGTCTCTACTTACTTGGAAGGGCACCCATGCTGGATTATTAGGGGAAGACCACTACAGACAAAATATATACACAACTTTGTTAAAAAATTAAGATGTCTACCAATATATAATACATGGGTATATGTTTCTATGTGCACAGAATAAGTTCTGGAAGGATACACACTAAAGTAAGAACAATAGTTACACCGGAGAATGTAACTGGTAGCGAGGGGGTGATAAAGAAGGTGATTCTCTTTTATTTTATTTTTTTTTAATTTAGAATGGGCTGATTTTGTAATTTTTTTTAAATCCTCAGTCCCTTATTAAAATAGAGCTCTCTACTGGAAGGGTTATTCCGTGCTGAGGTCCAGTAGCTTGGTTGGAACCTGGGTGGGTTATGGGAGGGAGCATTTATTTTACAGTCTGCTGAGAACTAGCCCAAGGATTTTCACAGGAAAGGGGCTGTCAGAGCCCAGACAGAATGCACATGGTGGAGATGCCCTGTCCATGGCAATGCCCCATCTACAGGCCAAAGATATGTGTCAAAAGAGGGATTTGTGGAGCCCTGCCCTTTCCTGGATGGATAAGGATGCCCCACTGGCAGCTCCAGTCCTCCTGCAAACTGTCTCTACCACAGGATTTCCTTTGGCAAAGATGCTGCCCGTGCACATGAAGACCAATGGACTAAATTATAAATGGACTGGCTTGTTATCCATCTCATGTTCTCCCTTCCCTAATGTTCCAGATCACTTTATATCTTTAAATAGCAACATCTCTACTTGGTCAGAAGAATTTAAAACCGGTCCCATTTGGAATAGACACATGTACATGTATAACTGGATCCCTCTGCCGTACACCCGAAACGAACACAACATTGTTAATCAACTATCCTCCAATATAAAATAAAAAGTTTTAAAAAATAACTCAATTAGAAATAAATAAATAAACCATCACATTTGGGCAGTTTGATACAGAGATAACAGTAGTTCCCATTACATAAAGAAATCTTTGGCATTCCCATCCTGAGCTATAGCTACCCTTCTAGATGATTTAGGAGCTGACTGACAGCAAAACACTGCCTTTTACTGAAATCAACAAGGGCTGGGGGGCCTAGGATTTTGCTTGAGATCCCAAGCAATCTGCTGACCTTTCTCCAACACCACTTATTATATTTTAGTGTCAGAATCAATTGAATGATGCGCTCTAAAGAGTGCAACTGAATCCATTTGTGCTTTGGGAAAAAGCAGCCTCAGCCATCCTCATCCATCAAGGCTAGATGGAAGGGGAAATGCCTTAAAGTGGGTCGTTTTTTTTTCAACGGCAATATGCCAGCGAAGCACATAAGGATTCTGTAACGTGCCGCAACCACTGTGATTTATCTGCATAAGGCAGTGAAGGCAATGCCTGATCCAAAAGAGAAAGTAAATCTCAGAGAAATCACGTTTCTCTGCTGGGAAAGTGGACGGGCCATTTGTCCTGGAGGTACCAACCACATAAGAGTTGCAGTGCCCTCTGGTGGTAGTTGTTTTTTCCTGCATTGCGCCATTGCACGTTTCTGATTTGCCCCACGGAAGACCAAGGGATGGCTTGGGGGAATGAGAGGCGCAGAGGAAGAGAGTATCTGAAATTGAAAGGAAAGCAATCGACACTTAGAACTATGAGAAGAATGACTGCTGGGTGCAGGTCTGGCTCCCCGGTGTCATGCTGAGAGTTGGCACCTGACAGAAGAGGCAATAGGTGCTTTGAAGCTCTGGTGGGTCCTCTCCAGATCTGCTGAAAAATAGGGTGAAATGCCCAGCGGCGGAGAAAAGCAGCACTGCCCAGTGGAAGAACACAGACCTGGTTGTCAAAGAAACTGCGGGGCCAGTTCAGCCACTTGCTGGTTAAGGGACACAGGGCAAGTCATTTGTCTTCCATAGTTTGTTCATCTGTGAAATGGGAGGAAGAAGCCCTACCCCCTGAGTCACTGTCCAAACAAACCAGACAGTATGCATGACGGCTTAGCAGAGGGTAGGCAGTCCCTCGGTGGCAACTGTCACAAAAGTGCTGCCACCCCACACCTTGTTTTAGGTTCTTTACGTAACTTAATGAAACTAGGGGAGATAATGGACATTTTTATTTTATTTTATTGACATATAGTTGATGTGTAATATTATGTAAATTCTTGGTGTACAAAATAGTGATTCACAAGTTTTAAAGGTTATACTCCATTTATAATTATTATAAAATACTGGCTCTATTCCCTGTGTTGTACAATGTATCTTTGCAGCTTATTTTATACCTAATAGTTTGTACCTCTTAATCCTCTACCCCTATCTTGCCCCTCCCCACTTCCCTCTCCCCACTGGTAACCACTAGTTTGTTCTCTAGATCTGTGAGTCTGTTTCTTTTTTGTTATATTCACTAGTTTGTTATATTTTTCAGATTCCACATGTAAGTGATATCATACAGTATTTGTCTTTCTCTGTCTGACCTGTTTCACTTAGCATAATACCCTCCAGGTCATCCATGTTGTTACAAGTGACAAAATTTCATTCTTTTATGGCTGAGTAGTATTCCAGTATATATATATATGTGCCACATCTTCTTTATCTATTCCTCTGTTGATGGACACTTAGGTTGCTTCCATATCTTGGCAACTGTAAATAGTGCTGCTATGAACATTGGGATGCATGTATCTTTTCCAATTAGTGTTTTCATTTTTTTTCAGATATATACCCAGGAGTAGAATTGCTGGGTCATATGGTAGTTCTATATTTAGTTTTTTGAGGAACATCCATACTGCTTTCCACACTGGCTGCACCAATTTACACTCCCACCAACAGTGCACAAGCGTTCCCTTTTCTCCACCTCCTCTCCAACATGACAATAGACATTTTAAAATCACACATGTGTGTAATAAAGTCACGCCTCCTTTCCTCTAAAGATGAGGTCTGAAAATATGAAGAATCTGATACAAACAATCTTGCATGTTCTTTACTTTTCCCTTCTCAATTCCTCCACTGCTTGTTGGATCTCATTCTAAAATTAACAGGCCTCAATAGCTCTTTTTAAAAACCTCTCACAAATTACTCTCAAGTCAAAGAATTCCTATGTTAGACAACCCTTCTTGCTCAAGTTGATCGAAAGTATTTCAAGGAATCAGGATCATCAACAATGTGCCCACTAATTTTAAGCTGCAAACAGGCAACTGTTCTGAGTTGTCCCCTGACCACTGAGCTTATGTGTATAAAATGTATTGCTAATATCACAGGAAACATGCCAATGGTCTGTATCTTGATTGGGTGGTAGTTATACGAATCTACACATAATAAATTGCATAGAACTACACACACACACAAATGAGTGAAGTCTGAATAATTCTGTGGGTTGCACTAATATCAATTTCCTGGTTGTGATATTTTCTAGTTGTACGAGATGTTACCATTGGGGGAGACTGGGTGAAGAGTATGTGAGGCTTCCTTGTACCTTTTTTGCAATTAACTTTGAACCTATAATTATTTAAGAATAAAAAGTCAAAATAATAACATACCAATGAGTTTGCTCTAACCCACAATTACTGGTAGGCATAGTAAGCATTATACTTCGAGTCAATAAGACATTAAGAGTAAGCCATGAAAAAAAATTATGATCATTTACACTACTTTTTCATATTCAAGTATAATATTTAGTTTTCCTCCAGCATCTACCAAATTTCCTCAATTTTAAGTTTCTGTGTTTTTATATTTTAACCTCCTTGAAATCAGGATGAGTCTTATAATGGATAGCATGTCATAGCTTAATTAGCAACATTTTTTCTTTCTTATTGTTAGACAAAATAATGGTGCACTTTCAACCCTTGGCACCCGAAAGTCGATGAAATGTAATGAATAAGACAGTCATTTGTGCTATTTACCGAATATCACCTGCTCTCCTCCAGGACACATGGTAGGATTGCGCTTATCTGCCCTCTGAAAAGTTGGTGGGGCTGTGGGATTGACTTTGGCCAATAAAATATGAGCAGAAATGATGCCCCTTCCAGAAGAAAGTCTTTAAGTGCCTGTGAGCCATATGTCCTTTTGCTGCCGCTATGACCATGGATGTTCTAGTTGATGGGGTCTTTGTCAGACTGTGTCCCAGCAGGAAGCAAGTATGCAGAAGAGCCCAGGTACCGACAATAAACATGAAGCATGAGGTAAAAACTAAATCTTTATCATCCTAAGCCACAAAGATGTAGGAGATGTTGTTACGACAGCATAACTTAGCTGATCCTAGCTAATGGTGTGATGGTCAGTGTGGGCCACGCTGTCTTATACAGTCAGTTTTCATTGTTTGCAGTAGTTATGTTCTATAAAGTTGTCGTGAACACTGAACTAGGGAATACTGAGTCATTGCCCCTAAAGGAAATACAAGGTTGGGTTCCTATGAGCCTCTGGTCACATTTTCATCTACTGATCAATATAGAAACTTGGTTTATGTGTGTCTCTGTTTAAAGACACCTTATGTAATATGTACTGTTAACTCTTTAACATTGAACTCAGGGCCAACAGCACCATAACTCATGCTAAAATAAAACTTATCTAACACGTGTATTTTCTCCACGAGGCACATCCCAGCATTCTTGTGCTCAGAAACACTGGATAGCACTTCTGTATGATATGTGGGGTCATTTTAAACAGTAAAATCACCAAACAAAAGCACAGAATTAAAGCTAAAAGTGTGGCACTAAATAAACTGCATCAAGGACCCTGGTTTATGGTCTGAGAGCCGGACAAGGAGGGCAGAGGGTCCCCTTGTTTGACCTCAGCTGGGAACGTGCACACTGAGCCACAAAATTTAAGCCACTCTGGGCACATGCTTGTCCACCAATGGCCACAAGTGTGCAGTGAGTATTGACTGGAGGTGACAAAAAGATCTTAGTGAGTAGGTGAATTCACAAATACTGAATCTGTGAATAATGAGGATCAACTATACCAGCAGTTCACCAACTAGGGCCTGTGGACCCCTGAGTTTGCTAACACCCTTTCGGAGAGTCTGTGACAGTAAAACAGTTTACACAACACCACCAAGATGATATGCGCCCTTTTCTCTGTATGGACATTTGCACAGATGGTGCAAACAATGATGGATCAAACTGCAGGTGCCTTAATAACCAATGAAGGTGTGCCACTAAATTGCACCAGTCACCATCATGTTCTTTACTGCCCTGTGCTCATTGGAAGAAAAAAAAAAGCTAGTTTCACTCAAGAATGTTCTTGATGAAGTAGTAAAAATTATTCATTTTCTTTTGTCTTCACCTATGAGAACATGTCTCTAAATATCCCTGTGACAAAGTTGGGAAATACACATAAAATACTTCTGCTGCACTCCACAGGACGATAGTTGTCTTGAATAAAAGTTCTTGTGCAGTTATCTGAGTTGTGCACTGAACTAGATATTTTTTCATGGAATTCTGTTTCTACTCGAATGAACCTCTGACAAACTATGGTTATTCAGACTTGGGTAACTAACAGACATTTTCTCAGGAGTGAATGAAGTAAGCCTGTCACTTCAAGGAAAACAACTGATATTTGTTTCCAGTGATAAAATTTCAAGCTTTCAGGTGAAAATTAGATGTTGGAAAACTTACATATGCCCCCATGAGCTGGAAAGCCTTCCAATATGTAAACCCTTTTCTGATGTGATTGATATTAACCAAAGTAATTTTTGATAGTATCTAATGAAATGTATCAACATTTGGAAGGGCTGCCTCACTTAGTTGAACCAGTATTTTCCAAGTGGCCAGTGCATGATGTTACAAAATCATGCATGGGTAGAAGATCCATCCAAAGTGATGGAAAAATGGATTTTAACATAACAGAGAATGAAAAGTTCATGATATCATTCCATATTCCATGTTGCAATTAACTTTGGGGACACTACTACATTCAAGTTTTGATATGGTATAAAAGCAGAATAGCCACCATTATCTGAAAAGACTATTAGAATCGCCCTCCTTTCTCCAACTACATACCGGTGAGAGGCCAGGTGTTTCTTATATACCTCAACCAAACACATCACATTCCATAAAGAAGTAGATAAGAAAATGTAGCTGTCTTCTAGTAAGCCAGACATTAAAGAGATATATAAAAATGTAAAACAATACCACTCTTCTCACTGTCTTTTCCTTGGAAAATATAGTTTTCTTTTAATTAATGTGTTATTTAAGCCAAGACATGGAATAACCTGTCCATCAACAGATGAATGGATAAAGAAGATGTGGTACATATATACAATGGAATACTACTCAGCCATAAAAAAGAGTGAAATAATGCCATTTGCAGCAACATGGATGGACCTAGAGATTATCATACTAAGTGAAGTAAGTCAGACAGAGAAAGACAAATACTGCAGGATATCACTTATATGTGAAATCTAAAATATGACACAGGGAATTCCCTGGTGGTCCAGTGGTTAGGACTCAGTGCTTTTACTGCCGGGGCCTGGGTTTGATCCCTGGTTGGGGAACTAAGATCCCTCAAGACACTCGGCATGGCCAAATAAATAAATAAATAAACAAATAAATAAATAAAATAAAATACGACACAAATGAACTTATCTATGAAACAGAAACATACTCACAGACATAGAGAACTGACTTGTGGTCGCCAAGGGGGAGGAGGAATGGGGTAGGGATGGAGTGGGAGTTTGGGGTTGGTAGATGCAAACTAGTGTATACAGGATGGATAAACAACAAGGTCCTACTGTAGAGCACAGGGAATTGTATTCAATATCCTGTGATAAACCACAATGGAAAAGAATACAGAAAAGAATGTATATATGTGTGTGTGTGTGTGTGTGTGTATGAATAACTTTGCTGTACAGCAGAAATTAACACATTTTATATCAACTATACTTCAATTTAAAAATTAATACGTTATTTATGTTAACATGTAATAGGTCTGTTATTGTTCTTTTAAAATTAGTTAATAAATAATTTTTAATGCCTCAGTTAAGTTCCAATGTGGGAAATCTCATTAGATAAAAACCCACATGAACAAGAGTTCTCCGGGGCTCTCAATCATTTCAAGAGTGTATGAGAAGGGGGCTTCCCTGGTGGCGCAGTGGTTGAGAGTCCGCCTGCCGATGCAGGGGACACGGGTTCGTGCCCCGGTCCGGGAAGATCCCACATGCCGCGGAGTGGCTGGGCCCGTGAGCCATGGCCGCTGAGCCTGCACGTCTGGAGCCTGTGCTCCGCAACGGGAGAGGCCACAACAGTGAGAGGCCCGCATACCGCAAAAAAAAAAAAAAAAAGTGTATGAGAAGAGTTGCCCACGCCACATGCTACTTAATCAGCACTGTCAGCACCCTACCTGCACACACCTGACTCTTACATAGGTCACAAGACCACGGCTCTAGACGTCACTCCCCACCAGCAAAGGAGAGCAGGAAGAAGCTGGGTGCCTGGAGAACGGAAGTCCCTGCAGACAAATTCCCAGCCCTGCAGATCTCATGACAAGTGGGTTTCGCTTTTCTGAGTCAGTGCAGGACACTCGTTACATATGGAAGGACTTTGATCACTCCATGGAGAGAGCGATGATCTCTGTGAAGATGAAAGATCTCAAGAGTAGCCCTCTTGGACAGCAGTCCTCAAAGGTCAATGGATGGAGGATTTGCTGGCCAGAGGATTCCTGTGCTATGTCCCCACTCTGAGCAATCTCATCAACTCACAGACTTCCAACTACCATCTGCAGCCGGATTTCTCAACCTGTCCCTGAGAGGCTGTGAAATCTCCTCCTGCTTCCCCAGTAAAAATGCAATAGAAAAATAAGAACAACACCCACAACTTGAAAAGCCGTTTAGATTGTGAGTGCCAAAGAGGGAATGACATTGCCTGGTACTCCATGAGATGGTGCAAATTGTGTCAAAGTCCCACTCCGGGCAGCCGCCTTCTCCAAAAATCTCCTCGTCAAGTTCTTCCTGAGCATCCTTCCTCCCACTTCTCCCCTCCTAAAAAAATCCTCCAGCCTATCTTGGCTTTCGGGATCCATCTTTTCTCTACAACTACTTCTCCCGTTTTCTCATATGATTATCTAGCTTTCTTCCCTTCTCTTCTCCAGGCTCTACACAGATCAACACAAACCACCCCACCAAAAAAAACCTGATCCCCCTGGAAGAGGAATAAGACAGGTTGAAAATACTTATGTGCAAATACTTTTGTACAAATTGCTTTCTTTTCTAACAGACAAATGGCATGCAGTGCCAAGGTCTTCTATTTTTATGGGACTAAGCATTACCCATGAAATATGTTTCTAAATTTGGAGTTCTTAAACTTAAATCAGCCCCATATAAGAATTTACTGAGAATTCTGCCAAACAGTACTACTTCTCTCCTGCTTCCTGTGCAAATAAGCATTTGGAATTTTCAGGGATAACGCTTGGTCATTAATGCGTCGTCAACGTTGCCTTCAGTTGTTGTGGTTTGGTCTTGCAACTATTATTCCATTTCAATTAGAAATCTTTATTAGTTTAACTTCATCATTATCACTTTAATTTCTTGTGAGCTATTTGATCAGCTATATAATGAGATGCCTATTAGCATCCATTGCATTTTTGGCCCATAATTTTCCAGTGCCCAGATTTAGGACAATGTGTGATGGTACAAATACGAACCCTTCAGACTCCTATTGCTAAGATTTGTGAGGTGTTATTTTAGATAATTATATAATGATAAATATATTATATATATTAGTTTGTTGTTATAGAAATCATTCCCTCAGAATGTCTTTGGACAGTGAAATTTTGTGATTATTGAAAGTGTTTCTTCAACTGGGAAGGCGAACAGGGCAGTTTGGGGCCAGAGTGTCTGCGTCTCAAATAATTAATGTTGAAAATATTTAAGAGACAATGATTTGTAGCATATGCTGATAATTCCCAAATCAGAATCTCTAGTCTATGATTTTTCCTCATCTCTGGTTCCATATATGCAACCAGGTTTCACAAATAAACTCATTATTTCCGAAATGGAAAGCATCTCTCCTCTCCCACACCAGACTTGCAGCTTATAGCTGTTCCTATCTCAGGAAATGAAATCACTGTTCACATGTTCACTCCATCTACAAACGAGGTTCCTCTCTCTTTCCCAGTCCAGTCCCTAAGTTCTGTTAACTCTGCCTCCTAGATACTTCTTGAATCTCTCCTTTTCTCCCCATTCCTTCTGCTTTCACCCCAAGGCATTGCCATCTCTCACCTGGATAGTTGACTGCTTTATTCCCAGCCTCTAGAATCATTTGTAGCACATAGTAGGTGCTTGCACAGAATCATTCATAGTACATGGTAGGTTCTTGTGCAGAATCATTCCTAGCACATAGTAGGTGCTTGTGTGATATCTTTTGTTTGCCTCTTTGGATCCACTCTCCTCCCTTCTCCCCCTGTTATGGGCCCAGGAAGCTGACCTGATGGACCATCTCAGCAGGATGTCTGGCCCTCTGGCTTTTTCAGCAGTGCTGTTCAACAAAAATAAAATACAAACCCCTGGCATGAGCCACGGGTATCATTCAAAAATTTCCAGTAGCCACATTTTAAAAAGTAAAAAGAAATAGGTGAAGTTTGTTTTAATAATGTATTTTATTTGACTCAGTGTATCTGAAACATTACCATGTCAACACATGATCAATATGAAAAAAAATACTTATTTGTGAAATATTTTACAATCTTTTTTCTCACCAAGCCTTCACAATCCACTGTGTATGTTATACTTACAGCACATCCCAATTCAGATTAGCCACATTTCAAGGGCACCATTGCTGCATCTGATGACCGCCCACCACCCTGGAGAGCTCAGCCCGGGAGATCAGAGGGCGGGAAGGGAGTAAGAGCGGAATATTTATGTCCCTAACTCCCCCCACCACGGGGTCCTCACAGGCTGGAGGGTCCCACCTCCTGTCAAGCATCCTCGCTGTCTCGACACCCAAAGTATTAGTGTCCCAAGGCTGCTGCAACAAAGTACCGCAAACTAGGTGGCTTAAAACAACAGACGCTTTTCTCTCACAAGAGACTGTAAATGTGAGATCGAAGAGTTGGCAGAGCTGTGTTCCCTCTGAAGCTTCTAGGGGAGAACCTGTCCCATGCTTTGCTCTTAACTTCTGGTGGTGCCACTATTCCAGGCTGTCTTTGGCTTGTAGGTACAGCACTCCAGTCTCTCTGGCTCCATTGTCACTCGTCTTCCCCTGTGTCTCTTCATTTTTTTTTTTTTTTGCGGTACACGGGCCTCTCACTGTTGTGGCCTCTCCCATTGCGGAGCACAGGCTCCGGACGCGCAGGCTCAGCGGCCATGGCTCACGGGCCCAGCTGCTCCGCGGCATGTGGGATCCTCCCAGACCAGGGCACAAACCCGCGTCCCCTGCATCGGCAGGTGGACTCTCAACCACTGCGCCACCAGGGAAGCCCTGTGTCTCTTCTTATAAGGACATCAGTCGTGTTGGATTAAGGGCCCACCGTACACCGGCATGGCCCCATTGGAACCAGTGGCATCTGCAATGATCCTATTTCCAAATCACATCACATTCGGAGGTTCTGAGAAGGACATCAGTTTGGGGGGGACAGTCTCCAGCCCAGGACACCCTGTAACTGTCACCTCCTTTGAGCAAAGGATGAGCATGCCCTTGCTGTTTCCTCACTGGTCTGAGACCCGTCTTTATGAAGTACTAAATTTCCACCTGCAGTTGGGTCTATTTCCAGATTTTCCCACTTCTGTTCCATTGGTCTGTCTGTGCAAGCACCAATTCTATAGTACTGTAGTTACAGAGCCTTTCTGGCATGTTTTAAGATTCTAATTCTAGACGTTCTATAGTATGTTTAACCTGTGCTCCCCACGCCTGTGCCTCAGCTTCCTCTATTTGTTTGTGAATCTTCCTTATTTGTTCTTCAAAGTAAACTTCAATTTACAAATCGGCCTGTGAAGAATTGATATATTTGTGAAAATGAGTTTTTCCATCCAAAACATAGCACGTTTTTCCACTTCTTCATGGCCCTTCTTGTGTCTTCCAGGGTGTTTAAGTTTTCCATAAGGTTTTGGACATTTCTATGTAAGTTTATGCCTAAATATTTCATTTTCTTTCTTGCTGTTATAAGTGCAGTCTTCTCTTCCACTAAGTTTTCTGACTGGTTTTTATTTATATATATGACAACTGTTGATTTGTGTGTTGATTTTATAACTTAATTTACTAAATTTTCTTACTATTTTATAGTAGTTTCCCATTGATTCTTTGGGTTGCTCCATAATCATATTACCTGTAAATAGAAATACATTTATATTCCTTTCTAATATATACTCTGTAAATGTTTTATTTTGTCTGATTACATTGGCTAGTAACACAATGTTTAGCAGTAGTAGAGACAGCAGGCATTAGTTCTTGTTCCAGACCTTCGTAGCAAAGCCCCAAGTGCTTTCCTATTAGGTCAAAAGCTAACTTTGGTCTGAAGCATATATATCTATCATGTTACGAAAGTATCCATCAATTCATATATGACTAAGTGTTTATAAAATGAATGGGTACTGTTATGGGCTGAATTGTGCCCCCCCCCAAAAAAAGAAAGAATTCATATGCAGAAGCCCTAACTCCAGCACCTCAGAATGTGACTGTATTTGGAGGAAAGGCTGTTAAAGGGGTGATTAAGTTCAAATGAAGCCGTTAGGGTGGACCTTAATCCATTCTGACTGGTGTCCTTGTAAGAGGGAATTTGGACACACCAGGAGGCACCAGGAGCACATGCACACATAGGAAAGACCAGGTGAGGCAGTAAGAAGGAGACCACGTGCAACCCAAGGAGAGAAGCCTCAGAAGAAACCACCCGTGCCTATACATTGATCTTGGACTTCCAGCCTCCAGAGCTATGAGAAGATACATTTCTGTTGCTCATGCCACCCAGTCTGTGGTACTTTGTTATAACACCTTTAGCAGTCTAATATAGATAGAATTATGTCAAGTACCTCTTCTGTATCTATGGAGATAATCATATGATTCATCCCCTTAGCTCTATTAATAGTATGGCATATCAATATATTTCCTAATATTGAACCATCCTTGCATTCTGGAATTAATCTCACTGTTTCTTGTTTGTTTGTTTGTTTTGTTTTATTTTTGGCTGCACTGCACAGCTTGTGGGATCTTAGCTCCTGGCCTGAGATTGAACCCAGGACACAGCTAAGAAGGCACCCAGTCTTAACCACTGGACCACCAAGGAATTCCTCAATCTCACTTGCTCTTAATGTATCTTTCTTTTCATGTGCTATTGCATTCTTTTGGATAACTTTTTATTTAAAAATTTAACATAGGGACTTCCCTGGTGGCGCAGTGATCAAGAATCCACCTGCCAGTGCAGAGGACACAGGTTCGATCCCTGGCCTGTGAAGATCTCACATGCCGAGGAGCAGCTATGCCTGCGTGCCACAACTACTGAGCCCGTGCGCTGCAACTATTGGAGCCTGTGCGCCTAGAGTCCGTGCTCCGCAACAAGAGAAGCCCCCGCTCACCACAACTAGAGAAAGCCCTCGTGCAGCAACAAAGACTCAATGCAGTCAAAAAAAATAATAATTACCACAAATATTTATCAGCAAGATCAATCAGAAGTTTTATTTTCCAATGAAATCTTTTCAAATTTGAAGATTAATAATATACTCACTTTATAGCAAAGTTTTCCTTGATTTTTTTACACTCTAGAATAGTTTGGGAGGTATTGAGATTACAAGAACTTGAAAGATGCATTTTAGGTCTGGTGCTTCTTGGGGAGGATAGTTCTTTAATAGTTTCTTACTTCTTCTGTGGTAATAAGTCTGTTTAGACTTAATGTCTTTACTAGATTCCATTTTGGTAAGTTGTATTTTTCTAGAAAACTATCCATTTCATCTAGGTTTTCATATTTATTTGCCTAAAGTTGTGAAAAGTACTCTCTTGATTTTTTAAGTTTCTTTTATTTTTTGTTTCACCCTTTGTCACTTCTAATGCTGTGAATTTCTGCTTTCTCCATTTTTAATTTGATTAGCTATTGGTTTTTCTATTTTGTTGTTTTTTCACTTAAAGAAATCCACCTTTGCATTTTTTTAAGATCTCTACTGTTTTTCTCCTGCCTAATATATTAACTTCTTTATGTTTATTAACTCTTTCCTTCTTTTTCATTATTGTTGCTATAGGTATTTAGTGCTACAAGTTTTCTGCTAATAACTCTTTTAGCTGTATCCCTCAGATTCCGATAGATCATATTTTTTAACCTATACTTACTTTTCAGAACTTCCACAATTTCATTTTGCATTTTCCCTTTAACCAAGAGCTGTTTAATAGAGGGTGTTTTGTTGTTGTTGTTTTGCTGGTGGTAGTGGGTTTTGGTTTTAGTTCTTTATATATTTTGTTTATTAATCCCTTATCCAATATATGGTTTGCAAATATTTTCTCTCATTCTGTATGTTGCCTTTTCAATGCATTGTTTTCAAATTTATTGATTATTTTTCAATTTGCTCTGCAGAAGTTCTTTAGTTTGATGCATTCCCACTTGTTGATTTTAGCTTTTGTTGCCTGTGTTTGCTGTCATTGTTTTATATTTAAGAGTGGAAGGATGTTTTTGTTCTTTTAATGTTGTCAATTTCTGGTTCATTGTGGTTAGAGAATCCTGCTTGTATTATTTCTATTCCTTTAAATTCATTGAGATCTTCTTTGTGAGGTAAGATTTGGTCAATTGTCTTAATGTTTCATTTGTACTTTAAGAGAAGGTGTCTTCTCATATATTGTTTAGATTTCTATACATATCTATAAAATTTACTCATTGAGTATGCTATTATGTCTTCTATATTCTTACTAATTTTCTGTCCACGTGGTATTGCTTCAGTTGAGAGGAGTGGGTTAAGTCTAATGTTATGTGCTTGACTAATTCTCCTTGAATCTTTTATAGATTCTGCACTGCAATTGTTGCCACGTCACTGGGTGCCTACATGCTAGCAACTGCGGTATCTTCTGTGATCGTAGCCTTGACATTATAAACTGCCTTCCCGGTCTTTTATAATGCTTTCTGATCTGACATCTACCTTGCCAGATATCAAGTTTTCTTTCTTGCATTTTTATCCTTCTTTTTATTTTACTTATTCATTATCTCACATAGCATATATTTGTCCATTCTTTAACTGTTAATCTTTCTAGATCTCTTTATTTTAGAAATGTTTCTTATATAGGGCATAGTGTTGGATTTTTCTTAAGTAACCAAAAATGTAAATCCTTCCTTTAACAGTCTAAGCCGATTTACATTTATCACAATCAATATATTTTGTCTCAGTGTCATCATATTATATATTTTATGTACATATACATATGTATATACATACATATATATGTATATGAAAATACATATAATGGTCTTTCAGTATGTAGTCATTTCAGTTTTTTATCTTTCTGTCTTAATGAGGTTTGTATTTTTGTGCAAGTAATTACCTCTACACAAATACCTCTTTATAATACTTTACTTCCTCCTCACTTAACTTTTAATCTATTGACCCTCTGCTATAAAAAATATCAAAATTAACTAGTTGGGCTTCCCTGGTGACGCAGTGGTTGAGAGTCCACCTGTGGATGCAGGGGACACGGGTTCGTGCCCCGGTCTGGGAGGATCCCACATGCCGTGGAGCGGCTGGGTCCGTGAGCCATGGCCGCTGAGCCTGTGCGTCCGGAGCCTGTGCTCCGCAACGGGAGAGGCCACAACAGCGAGAGGCGCGCATACCGCAAAAAAAAAAAAAAAATTAACTAGTTGCCTCTTCTTTGCATCCCCATGTTCCTCCTCAGTATCTAATCTGAAATAATATTATTTTACTCCCAGTTCACACAAATAAGGTAATCAGTAAACTTATCCTTGGAATTATCTATTCTAAGGTCATCAAAGTTAATAATTCCAATTTCTGTAGTTTAAACATTTTAAACAAGCACAATACACTCCAGGAATGTCTGATACTCTATAACCCTAATGACCACACTGCCCTCAGTGCTATGTATTTGGGCATTTTCAAATAGTTAGTGGATATTTACTGAGTGACAAATGTATACCCAGTACTGTTCTAGGTACATATAAAATGTTAATTCAGGTGAGTGAAGCCCAGGGGACAATGTCTAGCACAGAGTAAGTAATCATCAGCACCATCATTATCAATATCACCATCATCATCATCATCAATATCACCATCACCATCATCAACATCATCATCATCACCATCATCATCATCACTCTGAAAAGACATCAAAGCTGACCCCTGGACATTGAATATCCTGAGTAAGCATATCCTGGCATTCAAGGCCTTTTGGGATCTGACCCCAAACCCTCTACCTGTTATGAACATTCAGGCTTTTTTTCCATGACCTCCTGGCATCTATTCCACTTTCCTTTCTAACCACATCCTTATTTCCCTCTGAGAAACCACCTCTACCAAACTCTCACCCCTGGTTCTTGGAGGAAACCTGGCCTCATCCAGAGGACACGCTCCAAAAGTGAAGCACACCAACAAGATCTAAGCCAATCAGTGATAAATCACATTTCCCTTGACACACTGGTGGGTTCAATGTTATGCACATGACGAATCAGAGGCAATGAGATGCAATAAGACTTTTTCCAGGTATCCTGGGAAATACATATTATTTTCTGCTAAGAAATATGAGGATTGGAGCTATGGCACCTCTTTTGTGGTCATGAAAAGAAAGTCTCTCTGGGATAAAGCCCATCACTAAAGCCAGGTGACAAGATGGGGAGAAACAGGGTAGGGACATTTTTGAGTCATTCCTAAGGCTATCCCTGACTTTTCTCTTAAGTGAAACAATAGATTCCTTTTCTCTTTAGCTGACTGGTATTGGATTTTGTCATTTCCAACCCAGAGACTTAAGTGACACATGATCTGATCTTGCTTTTCCTGATTTTACTGTCATCCATGTGTACTCCATAATTTTCCACCTACTTGGCTTTGTTTAAACTATTCTTTCTATCTGGGATGCCCTTTGCCTATCCTCATAGATCCAAATTCTTCTAATTTTTTAGGATTTAGGTAAAATGCTACCTTCTTTATAGAGAATTCCCTGAAGTGTTCAGGGAAGATGAAGCATCAACTCAGCAACTTATTCTCAAATGGTCCAGAAAACCATTCTTTATATTCCAATTGCAACTTTCCTATAACTTTGTGATTCTTTTAAAATTAAAAAAATTAAACATAAAAATGTCTAACCTCTTTGATGGGTTCGTCATCAGTAGAGGCAACTTCACAACAATATTATTATTATTATTTTATTTATTTTTTTTTTGCAGTACGCGGGCCTCTCACTGCTGTGGCCTCTCCCATTGCAGAGCACAGGCTCTGGACACGCAGGCCCAGCGGCCATGGCTCACGGGCCCAGCCGCTCTGCGGCATGTGGGATCTTCCCGGACCGGGGCACAAACCCATGTCCCCTGCATCGGCAGGCGGACTTTCAACCACTGCGCCACCAGGGAAGCCCACAACAGTATTATTAATATTCTTCCTGTCGGGGTTGATTTGCAATAGTTGTAATGTGTCACATCCCTTGAACAAGGTAGATGTGTCCCTTGTCAAATGAGCAAAAGTCTCCAGGATTTATCCCAGTTCCTGGCACATAGTAGGTACTCTACAGAAGTTTTTGAGTGAGTGAATGAACAGGAGTGGATCCTACACACAGGCATCAAAGCAGAAAATCCATGGAACTTTTCCTTTGATATTTTATGTGATGTAAGGAAAGATTATTAATGTTCTAGGGTCTGATTCCTGTTTAAATAGGAGAATAAAAAGGAGATTTTCCAACTGAAATAACTTTGCTTTCTGTAGACCGTGTAATGAGATAAGTGAAGAGTGATGCAACACTAATGGATTCTTTGTGGAAAGGATGGATGCATGAAGGGAACCTGACATCACTGCATGATGACAACAGCAGCAGTTATTTATCAGAAATTTAAATGGATTTACTCGGCTCGTGGCATCAACCCTATTATAATGCCGAGAACACATTTGGTGAGACTTACCTCCTTCCTCCTGACCTCCCTCCTGACCTTCCTCTGCTTTGTCTCCCCCTCACTTGCTGGTACTTCTTGCATCAGACTGTCAATTTGCATGGCGCTACAAATGAGTGCAATCCTGCATATAGTCAGGAAGCCTGCCTAGCACCATCATGAGCACAATGGCTCAGAAAACAAAAATCCCACTCCTTGGAGTAATTAGTAAGAGACCATACTCAGCCTGGTTGCTGCAGGCCTGACCCCAAAATCTCACTTCACATAGAAGGCATGGATGCTAACTCCTCTCTCCAAAAGGGCCACCAGAAAGATATCGTGTCCAGTTGGGAAACCTAACCCCATGTCTTGCGTTATGGAAAGAGAATTCCATCCATTTAAAAGAGCTCACTCCCCAACACTGTCCCTGTATGACTTTGATAAATCACCCTTCGTCCCAGGGTCTCAGGCTACTGGTCAGACAAGTAGATATAGTAAAAATTGCCTTAACTTCTTCACCCAGTCATAGTGAGGATCGAATGTACAGGAAAGCACTATGAAAATAAAGCAGTTCCCAATACACACAAATTATGATCAATATTTAGATGCTAAGGCAGTAGTTACAGAGACATGAGGCATCCAAGCAAAAAGAAGGTAGAGTGGACTAAGGGAATTTGGTCCAATCTCCAAATGGAATGCAGTGCCTGACTTCCCCTTCGGTGATGCTGGCCTTCCACCGTACCCTGGGCTGACAGCATCACCAGGAAGGTCTGATTGTTGGAAGCCTATACAATGTACAGTCTTAGGACTTCAGCGTACATTAATGTAACTCACGTCTTGAAGAGATCACGTCTGTGCTATTTGGTGGTATTTGACGTGACAAAGAGAAGAGTGTCTCCCAAAATAGTCCCGTGGCTTCCCCATTTCTCTCCCCATCTAGAAAGCAGCGGGCCTCCTCTCCATCATCTGTGCTCACCTGCTCTTCCCCTCTGCCCCTTTAGGACTCTCCCGCTCTCCCTTTTTTCTTTTCTACTAGCTCCAAGCAAACACATGTAGACCTTCCCAAACAGGAAATACTTCCTACTACTATGCTCCCTTCCAGGATAAAGGATTCTCTTCTCTCCCTCTTCTCCCACAGGCCTCCTAAGTGAGGATCCATCTCTTGGCCCAATTCTCTCCCACTCTCTCCACATCCTCTTTCCTGGACCTTCTCAACCCACCTGGGCTGCAGCCAATGATCCGCTGAGGACCCTTGAGCCAAACTCTCCCTGGACTCCTGGACCCCACTGCCACCTGTCTATGGGATATCCTTCCCCGAATGTCGCAGCAGACCCTCATCTCATGCTCAACTAAATTTTCATCTCCTTTCTCAGACTGCCTTCTATGTTAAACTCTTTTATTTCACCCAGTTGGGCCAACGTGATTCAAACCATCCAACCTAAGAAAACAAACTCAAAGTCATCTTTGAATGCTCCCTCTTTTTCCCTACTTGCCCTGTCAATTCTCTCCATTCTTTTTGCTGCCACCCTTTGCTCAAGTCACTGCATTTCTCCTGGACACTAGCCTTCCAACTGCCTGGTCCCAAGTATCTCTTCTTTCTATACAACTGCCCAGAAGATCTTCCTAAGTTACAGCACACAGTTCCAGAATCTAAAAGCCCTCAGCCCCCATGTCCACCTCTCACATTGCTTTCTGTATAGTTCAATCCCCTCAGCTTGGCATTCAAGTTTCTTTTGGGTCTCGCCCCAGCCAACCCCTCCTTCACATGCACTGCTTACTTCCTCGTAACCAGAGTATGGACACTACACAAGTGCGTGCCCAGGGCCTTTGTTCATATGGGTTCCTCTTCCTGGAGCACCCTTCCTTACCTCCCAGCCCTACTTAGCAGAATCATCTGAGGCCCAGCTCTGGTCCACCTGCCAGGAAAACATCCTGGATTCCTGCTTTTCTGCTGCCTTTATTAGAACTATGAGCATACATGCCTGTTCTCTTCACTAGGTTATAAATGCCATGAGAAAGCAGTCTGGGTCTTGTTCATTGATGGATGCCACACAGCAATATCTCATTGTAGCATGCAATGCTTATTTGCTGTAAGAAATCCATTTGTTAAAATAAATTCCCCTGGGGTGGATTCAATACCTCCTTTGAAATGAACCTTGTTGCCTTCTGATGTTTGCATCCTCTTGAAATTTTCAGAAATTTTCCTTAAACTTGAGGTTTCCATTTTGAATCACCTAGATAGATGCACTTAGCTGGCAACTACAATACTAATCTTGAAATTTCATGAAAGAATAATAATCCAATTCCTATGGAATAATAGAACAATGCTAAATAAGGGTTTATGTTTGTAAACTACAAAATGCCCAAGAAGAAAGAAATGCTGCTTGAATATTTAACCAACAGTGATCTAAAGAAACTGAAGAAAGTACAAGTAAAGCCACGCCTTCTGATTTCTCAATTCCCTGAAAGCTTGGGAGTGTACCCTTTCCGTGGTCAGGAGAGGAGACAATTGCATTTCCGAAGTCAAAATAGAAGATGACTGATAGTAAAGTGGATTCGGCAGTGAGGGGAATGCTTGCTCTATTGGAAAAAAGTCGCATATTTGCTAGGAAAGATGATACAAGTTATTTTCTCTTTTGTTAAGGCAGCCTCTGAAGGTATCTTTAGAAACTTTTTCCTATTTAGAAAAAGGTTGAGTAGAATCTCCCATGAAAATCTTCAACTAAAGATTTCCAGGTGGAATCACCAAACCAATTAAAAATTACAATATGCCAATGGCTCTGGCATATATGTTCATAAATATGTTTACAAATTCTCGAGGTGGCATGTCTTGACTGCAAATTACATGCTGCTAGACCCACCTGAACTAGGTCTCTAACTCTCTTTTTGAAAATGACATCACATGACCATAAATAGTTTATATTCACAATTTGCAAATTTTCTTAAATGGAATACCTTGGTAAGGGATCATATTTCTATCACCTCTGAGAAAGCTCTCCTCTGTTAATTAGAAGAACTAAGAAATTAGAAGAACTAAGAACTCTATTTTGTTGGCAAATTCCTACACTGGAGGACTAGAGGGTTTACCTACAATATTTGTCTTGTGACTCATTTTGGCTTTGACAGTTTGACTACCATAATTATCACTTTCTCAGGAATTATTTAATGAAGATAATGAGATAATCCTGTGCATGACTGCACTTTCTCAGGGAATCTTTTTCATTCATTATTTTAATGATAGAAAAAATGTGAATTTGCTATTAAGCTAACACAAGGCTGAATTTTCAGATATGTTGCAAAAATGTACATTATGATACATAATTTTAAAGGGCATATACACTATCTTTGTGGAGTAAGGTTTAAAAATATCATCTTAATGGAAAGACCAACATTCTTTTAGGGAGGGTGCAAGCATTATGTTGGAAAATACCTCAGTCATCCGTTCACGGGGTTTAAAGTGGCTCCCCAACTTGAGTGGCTACCCCAGTCAAGTTGGCTTGAAGCAAGTCAATAAAAGATGGGCTCAGGTGCTCTGCATGTAGAGGTCAAGGAGAGAAGAGAGGAGGGGGGAGAGGAAGGGAGGGCTGAAGCGGAGGGTCCTCAGGGGCTTCGAAGGACAGAATAGCTTATTAAGTGTGAGTTACAAAGCAGCTCCATCATCGCCAACATTCCTCCAAGTCCACCGCCCGTACAACTGCCTTGTGTGTGGAATCAAGTGGATAGACAGAGGTATGCACTCAGGGTGGCATGGACCAGAGAGACTGTGGGTCCCGCAGAAACAAAAACTGAATGCGCCCAGGGATTTACCTGAATCTGGGGGGCCTGGATGAGGGAACATGGGTGGACCTCTGCATGGCACTTGGGGATGCTCTGCTTTCAAGTCTCTTTTTTTGATATTACCGCTAATTTTTGAAAAGAAAACATTTGCCCCTGGAAATCTTTTTCCATATTTTTTTCTGACTCAAGAGATCTGTGACTCGCAACAGAGCTTTCCCCTCCCCACACCAGGAAAAGATATGCTTTCAGCAAAGCACATAAAGGATTAAGGATGAAGTAGTCCCTGACTCTTCAGTTGGGTGTTTCCTCCTCTGACTTTCTCAGTATGGACTCAGAGAAACTGATGGAAAAACTCTGCAGGAAACTGGGGTGTTAGCAACTTCTGGCATCTCTGCTCGGGGTTGAAAATCCTCAAGGCTCTGTGTCTCCTTCTCCCTTCGTCCTCAACCACAAGTTGGAGTCTTAAAATGTACCAAGTCAGGACTTCCCTGGTGGTGCAATGTTTAAGAATCCGCCTGCCAATGCAGGGGACACGGGTTCGAGCCCTGGTCCGGGAAGATCCCACATGCTGCGGAGCAACTAAGCCCACGCGCCACAACTACTGAATCCCGTGCGCCTAGAGCCCGTGCTCCACAACAAGAGAAGCCACCACAATGAGAAGGCATGAACTGCAATGAAGAGTAGCCCCCGCTCACCACAACTAGAGAAAGCCCACGTGCAACAATGAAGACCCAACACAGCCTAAATTAAATAAATTAAATATATGTATATACCTCAGAAAGAGAAAAACAAATACCGTATGCTAACACATATATATGGAGTCTAAGAAAAAAAAAAGGTCATGAAGAACCTAGGGGTAAGATGGGAATAAAGACACAGACCTACTAGAGGATGGACTTGAGGATATGAGGAGGGGGAAGGGTAAGCTGTGACAAAGTGAGAGAGTGGCATGGACATATATACACTACCAAACGTAAAATAGATAGCTAGTGGGAAGCAGCCGCATAGCACAGGGAGATCAGCTCGGTGCTTTGTGACCACCTAGAGGGTGGGATAGAGAGGGTGGGAGGGAGGGAGACGCAAAAGGGAAGAGATATGGGAACATATGTATATGTATAACTGATTCACTTTGTTATAAAGCAGAAACTAACACACCATTGTAAAGCAATTATACTCCAATAAAGATGTTAAAAAAAAAGCTGACTGATAATATGTAATAGGCAGTAAGTATCATTATTCCAGTTTATAGGACATTAGAAATGTTTCTTAATTATCACATGTATCCTTATTACTAATGGCTCTTCTTGCCATACCTGTTTCTAAAATATTTGCTCTTAACTTGGGGTCAGGAAACATACTTATATTATACGTAGAACTTTGCATATTTGTCTACTTTTGAGGGAAGTAAATTTGTTTTGTTTTATAATGAAATTCCAAAGAAGCAGGTAACCCAAAATATATAACAACTAAATTTTCTAGCAAATGAAAATTTTAGAGAAAAAAAACTGTATTAAGAGTTGATAGATTGGAAGCCTAGGATTCTACACCAACACTGCAGCTAGTTAGCTGTCATTTTTGCAGATCTTTTATAAAATGATAGTATTTCTCTTGCTGACAATTTAAATCTCCCAATCTGTGTCCCATTCTCTCAAGCATCACTAACAAATTTGCTGTGATGATTGTACACTCCTTGATAGTGAAGACATTACTGTTGTCACACTTTTACACTCTAAAGTTGCCCACTAACAGAATGGCTCAGACTAGGCACTCTGAACTGAAACTGTACAGAATCCATGGCATGGTAGAAGAACTAAAACTTCTACTCTAAGGCAAAAATAAGTTTATCAATATTGGCCTTCCTCAACATAACTCAAAGGAATCAGTATTGTAGAAGTTTCAGGTTCTAGGATGGGTTACTCTAGTAATGTGGGTTTTGTAGTCAGACACCTTCAGCTCCCAGGTCTGCCTCAACAATGGTGGGAACATGTACAATGCTTTCAATGTATCTGTTTCAATGTACCCTTCTATAAAACTGACATAATAATATTACTATTTAGCTTAGTTTTTGCAAGTTTTAAAGAAGGTAATACGTGTGTTTCTGTTTGTTTGTTTTATTAGACCTGTGATCTGGCTTGTACTAATTAATTCATTAATTAATCCATTCAGTTTTATTTATATATAATTGACAAATAAAAATGTATGTATTTAAATTAGGAAAAAATATATATATATGTACCAAGTCCTCTTCCTCCTTTTCATTCTCAACTGTCATCCATTTAAAATATTCTTTCCTTTTTTTTTAACATCTTTATTGGAGTATAATTGCTTTACAATGGTGTGTTAGTTTTTGCTGTATAACAAAGTGAATCAGCTGTACATATACATATATCTCCATATCTCCTCCCTCTTGCGTCTCCTTCCCACCCTCCCTATCCCACCCTCTAGGTGGTCACAAAGCACCAAGCCGACCTCCCTGTGCTATGCGGCTGCTTCCCACTAGCTATCTATTTTACATTTGGTAGTGTATATGTGTCCATGCCTCTCTCTCACTTCATCCAAACTTCCCCTTCCCCCTCCCTGTGCCCTCAAGTCCATTCTCTACACCTGCGTCTTTATTCCTGTCCTTCCCCTATGTTCATCAGAACCATTTTTTTTAGAATCCATATATATGTGTTAGCATACGGTATTTGTTTTTCTCTTTCTGACTTACTTAAAAAAAAAAGATACAAATGTGACACAATTAAACAATGGGAATACCTCAGTTTCACTTAATTTTCAGTTTTATACTTTATATGGAGAAAAACATACACAAAAATTTAATTAGATATTCTCTTAGGTTGTTTACAGTAATTAAAATCAAATTTACTGCAGCAAGGAGAAAAATTACGGACTATTTCATCAATAAAAATAATAATAAATAAAAAATAAAATAAAATATATTTTCTGAGCTCCAACTCTGCGTAACATACAACATATAGGCAGCCTTGCTAGAAAGGAATATTTTTATACTGAGCAAGAAATTAGAAATGGTTGAAAGAAGAAAATATTAGGAAAATTCGCCCACTAGAGTAGAGATACTGTGTAACTAACCACCAGTAATACACAGTTGTAACTGGCAACTCAGGCTAAGATCCCCTGCTCTGTAAACTCATGATTTACCCCTCGACTTGTAGATTCTAAAACTGTTTCCTCTAAGTTTCTGGATGATTCTTCACTCTAAGGTTTAGGAGATGGTGACCAAGTCCATTTCGCACAGGAAGTGTAAAATGTGCTAGCCCAAGGTGAGATGGGTCATGGGTTTTTTTTTGAATCCAGATGAAGAGAAACTGGGAAAATTCAGGTATATTTGTGAGCAGTTTTTTCCTGAGCAGGAGATGCTTGGATTTGCATTTTGACGTTGTCTGCTCCTCAGTTCTGGGGAAACCAGCCAAAGTCCTTCAGTATCTGCAAAGCAAAGGGACTTTACTGGAAAGGAAGGCCTTGAGAAAACATGGTACCAGGCACCATGCTCCTCTGTGTCATCCTCCGAGATGCTGCTATTTTTGTGGACAGAGCTGCCTACTCTGCAGGGTATTAGTGATGGAAAAGTGCTTCTTTCCTAAGTGAGGACTGAGCCTGCCCTTAGCCTATTTTCTTGTGCTTCCTTACAGAGCTGTGGGCGTGTTCTCAGCAGTTTTGGGTGGTGTGGATGGGGTGTTGAGAGCTACAGGAAGGACATGCAGGCCCACCTAGCCCCTTAGGCCAAGAGGAGAGACTCAAAAGGACACCAGCTCCCCCTTGGCCAAGCCCAGCCTAGACTGCAGGTGGGATTTAAGATCAGGTAATCCAACTTGGAGAAATGTAGTCATGTTCTGTGGCTAGTAGTGGGGCAAACCAATGATTCTAAAGAGATCAAAGCTGGATGGATTTCTTAATAGAGTTAAGGGGAAAATGTCCTCTGAGCCTTGGGGTCTGGGGCCGATCCTGGGAGTGCACCAGTGGGGAGACAGAAGTGGGCTGTGAACTGAGGTAAAGAGGGGGCTGGGAGAAGATGCCCTGCAGTGGTTGTATGTGATTCTGCTCGCCTCCTATGATCATGGATCCATCTTTAATATTTTTCTGGAAGTTGGAACCTGCTCTTTGCTGTGGTGCAGGACCCAGAGGAGCCAAGGGGAAGGCCAAGCTCAGCCTTTGTGTTAGTTTCCTGTTGCTGCTGCACTAAATTACTGCAAACTCAGTGGCTTAAAATAACACAGTCATTCCTACAGTTCTGGAGGTCAGAAGTCTACAATGGGTCTTAAGGAACTAAAATCAAGGCTGGTGTTTCTTCTGGAGGCTTTGGGGGAGCATCAGTCCCTTGTCTTTTCTATCATCTAGAGAGCTCCTGGATTCCTCAGCTCATGGCTGCATTACTTCAACCTTCACTTCCATCCTTGCACCTGCTTCTTTGACCCTGACCATCTTGCCTCCCTCTTAAAAGGACCCTTGTGAAGATATCAGGCCCACTTGGTGAATCAGGGGATCTCCCCATGGCAACATTTGCAATTTAGTCACATCCTGCAAAATCCCTTTTGCCATGTAAAGTAACATGTTCACAAGCTCCAGAGATTGGGACCTGGACACCTTGAGAAGCCATTATTAGCCTTCCACAGCCTTCCAGCCCCAGCCCAAGTGAGCACTGGCAGCTGCACCCAGCAAAGGAGCCCACCCAAGAGGCACTAGTGGCAGAGGCCACAGAGGGGAGCCCCAAGGTGCATGAGGCCAAGGTGGGAAACCAGGGCAGGGGAGGGGGTGGGTCCTCAACACTCTTTGTTTCATATTAACAACAAATCAGTTTTAGTGTAAATAAAACCCAAATATTACACAGGACATACTTGTACTAAAAATTATTCAGTGTTTATCTGACATTCACATTTAACTGGGTGTCCTGTATTTTCATTTCCTAAGTCCAGAAACCCTGGAGAAACTCACAGAAATAGTTCCGAGGCATCTGGAAGGAAACTACTTAAAGGGAGCTAGTGTCCTACAATGAGGCCATTAGAGAGGTTTGCTGGTGTTATTACATCACACATTTTACTCATCGATTTTATAAATTACAGTCATGGTTCCCTTAACACTTTCTTATTCCCACATTAATATCTCTCTGATCTTAATTTTATTGTCTTTTCTAATGTTAGGTTTTCTGCATTTTTAAAACTTGGCCAGTTTTATCCAGGTACTAAATATACATTTCAAAAATGTCATTCCAACCAATGTATCGAACTGAGCATTTTATTTTCATAAAGCAAAGACATCATCTGTTGCCTACAATAAACAGAGTGTGGCTCAAACAGTCAAAGTCATAACTGGGCCACTGACTGTCAAAGTTCTTCTTGGACTTCAAGACAATCAAGTTAAAGTTGACAACCAGTTATATTTCTTGTGCATCACAAAATTCTCAGAGGTCTCATGTGAAATGGTATGACACTTCAAAAAGCATCATAGCCTCGGTATTGAAAAGGGTCTCAAGTAAATTTCTATGTCATGGAAGATTTCCTAAGCAGTGGGCAATCAGAAGTGTGAAAAAGCCCCAGGATGATTTGACATCATTTTTAAAGAGTGTATATTCTTGGAGGGCAGACAGCAGAAGCAAGAAGAACTACAATCCTGCAGCCTGTGGAACAAAAACCACATTCACAGAAAGATAGACAAGATGAAAAGGCAGAGGGCTATGTACCAGATGAAGGAACAAGATAAAACCACAGAAAAACAACTAAATGAAGTGGAGATAGGAAACCTTCCAGAAAAAGAATTTAGAATAATGATAATGAAGATGATCCAGGACCTCGGAAAAAGAATGGAGGCAAAGATCAAGAAGATGCAAGAAATGTTTAACAAAGATGTAGAAGAATTAAAGAACTAACAAACAGAGATGAACAATACAATAACTGAAATGAAAACTACATTAGAAGGAAGCAATAGCAGAATAACTGAGGCAGAAGAACAGATAAGTGACCTGGAAGACAGAATGGTGGAATTCACTGCTGCAGAACAGAATAAAGAAAAAAGAATGAAAAGAAATGAAGACACCCTAAGAGATCTCTGGGACAACATTAAATGCAACAACATTCACATCATAGGGGTCCCAGAAGGAGAAGAGAGAGAGAAAGGACCAGAGAAAATATTTGAAGAGATTATAGTCAAAAACTTCCCTAACATGGGAAAGGAAATAGCCACCCAACTCCAGGAAGTGTAGCGAGTCCCATACAGGATAAACCCAAGGAGAAACACACCGAGACATATAGCAATCAAATTGGCAAAAATTAAAGACAAAGAAAAATTATTGAAAGCACCAAGGGAAAAACAACAAATAACATACAAGGGAACTCCCATAAGATTAAGAGCTGATTTCTCAGCAGAAACTCTACAAACCAGAAGGGAGTGGCATGATATACTTAAAGTGATGAAAGGGAAGAAACTACAACCAAGATTACTCTACCCAGCAAGGATCTCATTCAGATTCAATGGAGAAAACAAAAGCTTCACAGACAAGCAAAAGCTTCACAGACAAGCAAAAGCTAACAGAATTCAGCACCACCAAACCAGCTCTACAACAAATGCTAAAGGAACTTCTCTAAGTGGGAAACACAAGAAAAGAAAAGGACCTACAAAAACAAACCCAAAGCAATTAAGAAAATGGTCATAGGAACATACGTATCAATAATTACCTTAAACATGAATGGATTAAATGCTCCAACCAAAAGACACAGACTTGCTGAATGGATACAAAAATAAGACCCATATATATGCTGTCTACAAGAGACCCACTTCAGACCTAGGGACACATACAGACTGAAAGTAAGGGGATGGAAAAAGATATTCCATGCCAATGGAAATCAAAAGAAAGCTGGAGTAGCAATACTCATAGCAGATAAAATAGACTTTAAAATAAAGAATGTTATAAGAGACAAGGAAGGACACTACATGATGATCAGGGGATCAATCCTAGAAGAAGGTACAACAATTATAAATATATATGCACCCAACATAGAAGCACCTCAATACATAAGGCAAATGCTAACAGCTATAAAAGAGGAAATCGACAGTAACACAATAATAGTGGGGGACTTTAGACCTCACTTACACCAATGGACAGATCATCCAAACAGAAAATAAATAAGGAAACACAAGTTTTAAATGACACAGTAGACCAGATAGATTTAATTGATATTTATAGGATATTCCATCCAGCAGACTACACTTTCTTCTCAAGTGTGCACAGAAAATTCTCCAGAATAGATCACATCTTGGGTCACAAATCAAGCCTCAGTAAATTTAAGAAAATTGAAATCATATCAAGCATCTTTTCTGACCACAACGCTATGAGATCAGAAATGAATTACAGGGAAAAAACCATAAAAAACACAAACACATGGAGGCTAAACAATACCTTGCTAAATAACCAAGAGATCACTGAAGAAATCAAAGAGGAAATCAAAAAATACCTAGAGATAAATGACAATGAAAACACAATGATCCAAAACCTATGGGATGCAGCAAAAGCAGTTCTAAGAGGGAAGTTTATAGCTATACAAGCCTACCTCAAGAAACAAGAAAAATCTCAAATAAACAATCTAACCTTACACCTAAAGGAACTAGAGAAAGAAGAACAAAAAAACCCAAAGTTAGCAGAAGGAAAAAATCATAAAGATCAGAACAGAAATAAATGAAATAGAAACAAAGAAAACAATAGCAAAGACCAATAAAACAAAAAGCTGGTTATTTGAGAAGATAAACAAAATTGATAAACCATTAGCCAGACTCATCAAGAAAAAGAGGGAGAGGACTAAAATCAGTAAAAGTAGAAATGAAAAAGGAGAAGTTACAACAGACACTGCAGAAATACAAAGCATCCTAAGAGACTACTACAAGCAACTCTATGCCAATAAAATGGACAACCTGGAAGAAATGGACAAATTCTTTGAAAGGTATAAACTTCTAAGACAGAACCAGGAAGAAATAGAAAATATGAACAGACCAAGCACAAGTAATGAAATTGAAATTGTGATTAAAACTCTTCCAACAAACAAAAGTCCAGGACCAGATGAGTTCACAAGTGAATTCTATCAAACATTTACAGAAGAGCTAACACCCATCTTTCTCAAACTCTTCCAAATAATTGCAGAGGAAGGAACACTCCCAAACTCATTCTATGAGGCCACCATCACCCTGATACCAAAACCAGACAAAGATACTATAAAAAAAGAAAATTACAGACCAATATCACTAATGAATATAGATGCAAATATCCTCAACAAAATGCTAGCAAACAGAATCCAACAACACATTAAAAAGATCATACACCATGATAAAGTGGAATTTATGCCAGGGACACGAGGGTTCTTCAATATATGCAAATCAATCAATGTGATACACCATATTAACAAATTGAAGAATAAAAACTATATGATCATCTCAAGAGATGCAGAAAAGCTTTTGACAAAATTCAACACCCATTTATGATAAAAACTCTCCAGAAAGTGGGCACAGAGGGAACCTATCTCAATATAATAAAGGCCATATACAACAAACCCAAAGCAAACATCATTCTCAATGGTAAAAGACTGAAAACATTTCCTCTAAGATCAGGAAAAAGACAAGGATGTCCACTCTCACCACTATTATTCAATATAGTTTTGGAAGTCCTAGCCACAGCAGTCAGAGAAGAAAAAGAAATAAAAGGAATACAAATTGGAAAAGAAGAAGTAAAACTGTCACTGTTTGCAGATGACATGATATTATACATAGAGAATCCTAAAAATGCCACCAGAAAATTAATAGAGCTAATCAATGAATTTAGTAAAGTTGCAGGATACAAAATTAATGCACAGAAATCTCTTGCATTCCTGTACACTAATGATGAAAAATCTGAAAGAGAAATTAAGGAAACACTCCCATTTACCACTGCAACAAAAAGAATAAAGTACCTAGGAATAAACCTACCTAGGGAGACAAAAGACCTGTATGCAGAAAACTATAAGACACTGATGAAAGAAATTAAAGATGATACCAACAGATGGAGAGATATACCATGTTACTGGATTGGAAGAATCAATACTGTGAAAATGACTACACTACCCAAAGCAATCTACAGATTCAATGCAATCCCTATCAAATTACCAATGGCATTTTTTACAGAACTAGAACAAAAAAATCTTAAAATTTGTATGGAAACACAAACGACCCCGAATAGCCAAAGAAGTCTTGAGGGAAAAAAACAGAGCAGGCGGAATCAGACTCCCTGACTTCAGACTATGCTACAAAGCTACAGTAATCAAGACAGTATAGCACTGGCACAAAAACAGAAATATAGATCAATGGAACAGGATAGAAAGCCCAGAGATAAACCCATGCACATATAGTCACCTTATCTTTGATAAAGGAGGCAAGAATATACAATGGAGAAAAGACAGCGTCTTCAATAAGTGGTGCTAGGAAAACTGGACAGCTACATTAAAAGCATGATATTAGAACACTCCCTAACACCATACACAAAAATAAACTCAAAATGGATTAAAGACCTAAATGTAAGGCCAGAAACGGTCAAACTCTTAGAGGAAAACATAGGCAGAACACTATGACATAAATCACATCAAGATCCTTTTTGACCCACCTCCTAGAAAAATGGAAATAAAAACAAAAATAAACAAATGGGACCTAATGAAACTTCAAAGCTTTTGCACAGCAAAGGAAACCATAAACAAGACGAAAAGACAACCCTCAGAATGGGAGAAAATACTTGCAAATGAAGCAACTGACAAAGGATTAATCTCCAAAATTTATAAGCAGCTCATGCCACTCAATATCAAAAAACAAACAACCCAATCTACAATGGGCAGAAGACTGAATAGACATTTCTCCAAAGAAGATATACAGATTGCCAACAAACACATGAAAGGATTCTCAACATCACTGATCATTAGAGAAGTGCAAATCAAAACTACAGTGAGGGGGCTTCCCTGGCGGCACAGTGGTTGAGAGTCCACCTGTCAATGCAGGGGACACGGGTCGTGCCCCAGTCCAGGAAGATCCCACATGCCACGGAGCGGCTGGGCCCATGAGCCATGGCCGCTGAGCCTGTGCATCCAGAGCCTGTGCTCCGCAACGGGAGAGGCCACAACAGTGAGAGGCCCGTGTACCGCAAAAAAAAAACTACAATGAGGTATCACCTCACACTGGTCAGAATGGCCATCACCAAATAAATCTACAAACAGTAAATGTTGGAGAGGGTGTGGAGAAAAGGGAACCCTCTTGTACTCTTGTTGGGAATGTAAATTGATACAGCCACTATGGGGAACAGTATGGAGGTTCCTTAAAAAACTAAACATAGAACTACTGTATGACCTAGCAATCCCACTACTGGACATATACCCTGAGAAAACCATAATTCAAAAAGAGTCATGTATCACAATGTTCATTGCAGCAGTGTTTACAATAGCCAGGACATGGAAGCAACCTAAGTGTCCATCGACAGATGAATGGATAAAGGAGATGTGGCACATATATACAATGGAATATTACTCAGACATAAAAAGAAACAAAACTGAGCTATTTGTAGTGAGGTGGATGGACCTAGAGTCTGTCATACAGAGTGAAGTAAGTCAGAAAGAGAAAAATACCATATGCTAACACATATATATGGAATCTAAAAAAAAAAATTGTTCTGATGAACCTAGGGGCAGGACAGGAATAAAGACACAGATGTAGAGAATAGACTTGAGGACATGCGAAGGGGGAAGGGTAAGCTGGGATGAAGTGAGAGAGCAGTATTGACATACATACACTACCAAATGTAAAATAGATAGCTAGTGAGAAGCAGCCATATAGCACAGGAAGATCAGCTCAGTGCTTTGTGACCACCTAGAGGGGTGGGATAGGGAGGGTGGGAGGGAGACACAAGAGGGAGGGTATATGGGGATATATGTATACATATAGCTGATTCACTTTGTTATACAGCTGCAACTAACACAACATTGTAAAGCAATTATACTCCAATAAAGATGTTTAAAAAAATGTCAATAGATGTACAACTGTAATTAATATAACATTGTAAATCAATTATACTTTAAGAAGAAAATAGGTCAATCGAAGCTTTAAAACTAAAATGCAAAGAATGAAAAACAAAATCCCCAGAACATTCTAGAGTGATGGGAAAAGGGAGTTTCCTGGTTAGGATTCTGGGCTTTCACTGCCACTGCCTGGGTTCAATCCCTGGTCGGGGAACTGAGATCCCACAAAACATGCTGTGTGGCCAAAAAGAAAAAAAAAATAGAGTGATGGGACAATTTCAAAAGGTATATAATAAATGCATAATTGGAATACCTGAAGGAAGAAAGAGAATGGAACAGAAGAAATAGTTAAATAATAATGGCAAAGAACTTTCCAAAATTAATAATAATTGCTCCAAATCCCAGATCCAGAATAACAGAGAACATTAAGCAGGATAAATGCCAAAAAAAATCTACATGCAGGCATAACATATTCAAACTGCAGAAAACCAATGACAAAGACAAATTACTGAAAGAAGGCAGAGGAAGGGAAAAAAGACACTTTATCAGATGAAACAGAATTTTAGCAGCCATTCCACCATAAACCACGCAAGAGAGAATGGAGTCAAAGATTTTCTGTTGAAATACAAAAATGCGAATCTAGAATTCTATGTTCAGAGAAATTACTCTTCAAAAGTGAAAGAAAAAGAAAGATCTACTCATATAAACATAAACTGAGGAAATCCATCACCTGTTCTGCAAGAAACATTAAAAGATTTTCTCACACAGAAGGAAAATGATGTAGGTCCAAGACTTGTATCTACATTTAAAAAAAAAAAAAAAAAAAGGAAAAGCATCAGAGAAGGAATAAATGAAGGTAAAGAAAATACGCTTTTTTCTTAATTGATCTAAGAGATAACTATTTGTTTGAATTGGTAATAATAACAATGTATTAGGTGATTACAGCAAACAGGTAAATGAAATGAATGGCAGCAAGGTCATAAGGATGGAAGGGAGGCATTGGGAATTATCTTTTATAAGATAACCTCACTACATATAAAGTAGAATAATGTTATTTGTAGGTAGACTTAAATTAGTTTAAAAGTGAGTTTTGTAAACTCTTAGAGCAACAATTTTTAAAGAAGCATACTTGCTGTGCTAAGAGAGCAGATAAAATTTAATCATATGAAATGCTCAAATAAAATCAGAGAAGACAGAAAAGAAGTCTCTGACAATAAATAGAAAATGGTTACAACCATGGTTGATATATTAATCCAAATATATCAGTAATCACATTAAATATGATTAAAATAGACTGTCAGAGAAAAAAAGACCGCAATATATGTTATCCACATGAAAGTGACTATAAACATAATGTTTAATGTAAAAGAATGGAAAAGATAGACCATGCTAATACTATTCTAAAGAAAGCTGGAGTAGCTATATTAATTTCAATGCAGATTTTAAAACAAGGAAAATTATCAGGGGCACTACATGATGATAAAGGGGCTATTTCTCAAAGAAGACATATAAGAGTTCTAAAGATGTATGCACTTACGAAGAAGGCATTGAAATACATGAAGCAAAATTTGATACAACTGAATGAAGAAATAGTCAAATCCACTGTTAAAGTTGGAATTCAATACCTTCTTGTCAGTAATTGATAGCCTAAGCAGATAGAAAATAAATAAGGATACAATAGACCTGAATAATACTATTAATCTCCTTGATCTAATTGCCATTTATAGAATACTCTATCCAACAACAGTAGAATATACCTTCTTCAAAGCTCTCATGGAATATTCAGCAAAATGGACCATGTTCTGGGCCAGGAAATACATCTTAATAACTTAAAGGGAATAGAAATCACACAAAGCATGTTCTTGGGCCACAAAGGGATTAAGCTAGTAATTGGTAACAGAAAAATAGCTGGAAGCCCCCAAATATTTGGCCAATAAGCAACACATTTCTAAATAATACATGGCTCCAAGAGGAAGTATCAAGAGAAATGTAAAAATATTATGAACTAAATTAAAATGAGATCACAACCTATCAAAATTTGTGGGATATAGTAAAATCAGTGCTTAGAGAAAAATACACAGCATTAAAATGTACTTATTGGGGGCTTCCCTGGTGGCGCGGTGGTTGAGAGTCTGCCTGCCGATGCAGGGGACACGGGTTCGTGCCCTGGTCCGGGAGGATCCCACATGCCGCGGAGTGGCTAGGCCCGTGAGCCATGGCCGCTGAGCCTACGTGTCCCGAGCCTGTGCTCCGCAACGGGAGAGGCCACGGCGGTGGGAGGCCCGCGTACCGCAAAAAAAAAAAAAATACTTATTGGAAAAGAAGAAAACTAGAATATCAATAATCTAAACTTTCATCTTAGAAAACTAGAGAAGGAAAATCAAGAGAATCCTAAAGCAAGAAAGGAAAAGAAAAAATGAAAATTAGAGCAAAAATCAATAAAATTGAAAACAGGAAAATAAGTGAGAAAAATCTATAAAACCCAAAGCTGGTTCTTTGGCAAGATTAATAATATTGATAAAACTCTAGGCAAGCTAACCAAGACAAAAAGAGAAGAGGCACAAATTATCAATATCATAAATCTGGAAGGTTCATCACTACAGATACAGTGGACATTAAATAGATAACAAAGAAAGTCTACAAAAATCTCTATGCCCACAAATTTAATATTTTAGATGAAATGGACCAATTCCTTGAAAGAGGCAAACTAATAAAACTCACACAAGGAGATGCAGATAACCTGAATAGCCTTATGACTTTTAAAGAAATTGAATTAATCATTAATATCCTTCCAAAAAAGAAGCACCAGATCCAGATAATTTCATGGGTGAATTTTACCAAACATTTAAGTAAGACATAATGCCAATTCTCCACAATGTCTCCCAGAGAATAAAAGCAGAGGGAACATTTCCTAACTCATTCTATGAAGCCAGCATTACCCTAAAACGAAATTTAAAAAAAGAAATTAAAAGAAAGGAAAATTACAGACCAATAGCTCACATGAACACATACTCAAAAATCCTCAAAAAATATTAGAAAATCTGATCCAACAATGTATAATGTATTCTATTCCACAACCAAGTGGGATTATTATCCCAGGAATGCAAGGCTGGTTGAACATTTGAAAATCAACCAATGTAATCCACCATATCAACAGACTAAAGAAGAAAAATCATACTGTCATATCAATTGGCATGGAAAAAGCATTTGACAAAATCTACACATAATCATGATTTTTTTTTAATTCCCTGCAAACTAAGAATGAAGGGTATCTTCCTCAATCTGATAAAGAACATCTATAAAAACCTATTTAAGATATATATATGTATATATATATATGTGTGTGTGTGTATGTATAACTGAATCACTGTACTATACACCTCAAACTAACACAACATTGCAAATCAACCACACTTCAAAAAAATAAAAATAAAATAAAAATTTAAAAATCTATTTAGTTTTTATAGGTAACTATTAAGTGTGATAGCTAATATTATAATTAATGGTGAGAAACTGAACACTGTCTCCCTAAAACCAGGAATAAGACAAGGATGTTCTCTCTCACCGCTCCTATTCAACATCACACAGGAAGTGCAAGTTGGTAAAATGAGGTAAGAAAAGAAAGTAAACGGTATACAGAGTGGAAAGGAAGAAATAAAACTTCTTTGTTTTAAGATGACATGGTTATGTATAAAAATTCCAATCAACCACAAAAGAAACTACAACCAAAAAAAAAAAAAAAACAAAGAAAAAAAACCTCCTGGAACTAATAAAAGAGGATAGCAAGATTATAAGATACACAGTTAATATACAAAAGTCAATTGCTCTCTTTTGCCAGCAATGAACAATTGCCATTTGAAATAAAAAAGAAAATAATTTACAGTAGCATCCAAAAAATAAAATGCTTAGGTACAAATCTAACCAAAAATGTGTAGGATCTATATGCAGAAAACTGTAAAACACTGATGAAAATCAAGAGAATCTATATAGAGAGATATTCCATGTTTATGGAATGGAAGACTCAATATTGTTAGGATGTAACTTCTTCCCAATGCGATCTAAAGATTCAACTTAATCCCAGTCAAAATATGAGCATGCTATTTTGTAGATATTTACAAAATAATTTTAAAGTTCATGGGAAAAGGCAAAAGGCCTAGAATAGCATACACAATTCTGAAGGAGTACTAAATTGGAAGACTCACACCTCCTAATTTCAAGAGTTACTGTAAGGCTACAGTAATCAAGACAGCACAATATTGGTAAAAGAACAGGCACATAGATCAATGGGACAAAATTAAAAGTCCAAAAATACACCCACAAAAATCTAGTTAACTGATCTTTGACAAAGAAGCAAAGACAATTAAACGGAAAAAGGTAGCTTTTTCAAAAAGAGTACTGTATTTTAAAAATGGTTTTAAAAAAAACAGTACTGTATGCAAAAATAATAACCTAGACACAGACCTTACACCTTACACAAAAATTAACTCCAGATGGATCATAGACCTAAATGTAAAATGCCAAACTATAAACCTTCTTGAAGAAAATCTATATGACCTTGCGTTTGGGGATGAGTTTTTAAATACCACATCAATGGAATGATTCATGAAAGAAAAAAATTGGTAAGTTTGACTTTATTATAGTTAAAACATGCTCTGCACAAGACACTGATAAGAGAATGAAAAGATAAGCCACAGATTGAGAGGAAATATTTTCAAAATACATATCTGATAAAGGATTTGTATCCAAAATAGGCAAAGAACTCTTAAAACTCAACAATAAGGAAACAGACAACCCAATTTAAAGATGGGCAAAAGATCTGAAATGACATCTCTACAAAGAAGATAAACATATGGCAAATAAGTATATGAAAAGGTGCTCAACATTTGTCCTTAGGGAATTGCAAGCTAAAGCAACAATGAGACACCACTGCACACCTATTTGAATGGTTAGAATCCAAAAGACTGACAGTACCAACTGCTGGAAATAATGCAGAAAAACAGGAATTCTCATTCATTGCTGTAGGAAATGCAAACGGTATAGCTGCTTTGGAAAACAGTTTGGTAGTTTCTTACACAACTAAACACAGTTTTACCATAAGATCTAGCAATTACCCTCATAGGTATTTACCCAAATGATTTGAAAACTCATGTTCACACAAAAAACTGCACATACACGTTTATAGCAGTTTCATTCATATTTGCCAAAAATGGGAAGCAACCAAAAAGTCCATCAGTAGGTGAATGGATAAACAAACTATGGTACACCCATGCAATTATATGATGTTGGGGAAAAAGCCAACAATAGAGACAATAAACAGATCTATGGTTGCCAGGAGATCCAAGTCAGGGTATGGTGGTTGAGTAGGTGAAGCACACAGGATTTTTAGGACAACAAACCTATTCTGTATGATACTATAATGATGAATACAAAACAAGAAGCATTTGCCAAAACCCGTAGAATTTGACAGCACAAAGAGGAAACCTTAAAGTATGCAAATAAGGCAAATTTATAAAAAATTACTTAGGATGTTAGGAGTCCCAGGATGGAAGTCAGAATGTGACAGAAGACTCTAAATGTAGTAAAAATATATGCAACAATCTGACTAGGATGGGGAATAAGGTGCTGACCTAAGAAACTTTGGAAATGAGTAGAGGCTATACACATAACCTATACATAAGCACCTTAGCTGATAAGCTTGTTCCCGTGGGGATATGCATTAACAATTCTGAAACCGTTATACATATATAATGAAAGTAAGCAGTTAATAAATGCCAGGAGTCAGGTTTCTCACTGTTAGAATGCGAATGGATTAGAGTTAGAGGTAGGAGTATGCTAAACTCATGTTCAGCTTGCTATAGATACAGATGGGTACACACAGGAATATTGATAGATATGTACATACACATGGACTAGTACATGAATATATGACTGCTCTGTTAGCTGAGAGGACCTAAAAGAAATTACACCCTAGGACTTCCCTGGTGGTGCAGTGGTTAAGAATCTGCCTGCCAATGCAGGGGACACGGGCTCAAGCTCTGGTCGGGGAAGATCCCACATGCCACGGAGCAATTAAGCCCATGCGCCACGACTACTGAGCCTGCTGCACTCTAGAGCCTGTGAGCCACAACTACTGAGCTCATGTGCTGCAACTACTGAAGCCCGTGTGCCTAGAGCCCGTGCTCTGCAAAAAGAGAAGCCACCACAATGAGAGGCTCAAGCACCGCAACAAAGAGTAGCCCCTGCTCGCCGCAACTAGAGAAAGCCCGTGTGCAGCAACGAAAACCCAATGCAGCCAAAAATAAATAAATAAATAAATTTAAATTTAAAAAAGAAATGACACCCTAGTAGCAACAAGCACAACAAGCACTAGATCTCTAGTTTCTAATAACGTTCTCCAGTGAAAGAAATCCAGGCTAGTTAGACAAATGGTGGGATTATAGACTGGGACAAGAAATACACAAGATGAGCCTGGAGCATCCTGTAATGCAAGGAAGTGTAAAAAGAATAAGAAAGCTGAGGGTATTTTAAAGGAGTACAGGAGCAACTGAAAGAGCTCCCCATGGCCCAACTGGAAAATTTTGAGTAGTGAAATAAAATAAATAAAGTAGTATTGGATTATAACCCAAAGTATATTATGAATATGTAGGGTCCGTGCTGATGTAAATAAATGATTAAATAAGTAAATAAATAAGAAAGATTAGGCAAATCTTCTATGCAGAAGAATTCCACATGATTTATGTATACACTCTACCTTGAAGGAAGGGGGCTATACTCCTTGCTCCTTAAGTGTGGGCTTTCTTTGGTGACTTTCTTCCAAAGAGTACCCGTAGGGAAAGGGAGAAATAGAAGTACCACTTTATAGTAGAGGTATCTGACAAACACAACCTCAGCCAGGTGATCAAGGTCAACATCAGAAGTGATGGATCATATTAACAGGAGGTACACTTGGTGTGATGTGATGAGAATAGCACTTGACCTCTGTGGTCCTCCTCCCCAGGACCCCATGAATCCACTTTACTCATGAGAAAAACATCAGACAAATCCTAATTGAAGGACATTCTAGAAAATATCTGACTGGTAATCTTCAAAACTGTTGAAGTCATCAAAAACAGGGAAAGTCTGAGAAACTGCCACAGCCAAGGCGGCTTTTAGGAGACAAAATGACCAAGTGTAATGTGGGATCCTGGGTGGAACTAAGGAACCAAAAAAGGGCATTAGGTAAAAAGTAAGGAAATCTAAATAAACTATGATCTTGGGAATTCCCTGGTGGTCCAGTGGTTAGGACTTCATGCTTTCACTGCCGAGGGCATGGGTTCAATCCCTGGTAGGAGAACTCAGATCCCACAAGCAGCAAGGCATGGCCAAAAAAAAAAGAATAAAAAAAAAAAGCTATGGTCTTTAATCAGTAATAATGTATCAACTTAGATGCAGGAATTGTGACAAATATATTATATTAACATAAGATGTCAATAACAGGGGAACTGATGTGGGGTACATGAAAACTCCCTGTACTATTTTGGCAATAATTCTGTAAATTTAAAACTGTTTTTTAAAAGTTCATTTTTTGTAAATCAAAGGGATAGAAAGCAGAGGTCAAAATTGAAAAAACTCACAGAACTCTGAAATTCAGGCAACACATCTGCAAAAATAAAAATTAAAAAGCTTGTTTTAATCTACCAACATGTCCATCATAATAACATAATTGGTTAATCTAAACTGATTCTGAAATAAACTGATTTCATTATATCCAATTATAGGCAAGATGCAGACACATACCAAACTATTCAAGAATCAGATGGGCTGGAGAAAATATCTTAATAGAATGAGTGGTTTGTTTTTTAAAATGCTAAATCAGAACATGAAGATCCAAGCATGCATGCTGGCTAAACCCACACAGAGGTGGGCAAATAGAATCTCAAACATTGTGCTGCTAATTTGTGGCATCCTTATAACTCAATTGGGCAGTTTGAGGAACATCGCAGAAGAAAGACAAATAATAAAAATGGACCTAAGGAGATTATAAACAGAGCTAGAAAATAAGAAAATGAGATTCCTGCTGGATAAATGCCAATTAATGCTATAGGAAAAATAATCCCAAACAGATAAAGTCACAGGGAATGAGATGCTTAAAAATGCCAAGGAAATCAAGCAATGAAAGCAGATTAGATGTTAGCTTGTACGCAATAAGGCGTGGGCAGTGAACCAAGGTGGGAACAGGACGTGGGCTTCAGAGATGGTACAAACAAGCCAGTGAACCTCTCCTGGGTAAGGACCTCTGGTCCTCCGGGAAGCTGGGGGAGGGCTGAGTGTGGAGCTGGCTTGTCCCAGAAAACAGAGAGCTAAGAGATTCCATGCTCTTCAAATTCATGCCAAATGAGAAGGTTGTTCTTCATTTCTGCTAAGTGTCCATAACTGAACAGAGTCAAAGCAAGCCACAGAATATGAGAATTGGAAAGGACTTTTGAAATCCAATGTCTAAAAATCACGATAATGGGAGCCTTGAGCATCACTGAGAGGTGACACAGCTTAACACCATTCTTTTCAAAAAATAAAAATAGTCAATAGTGTTTGCTGAGCGCTTACCTCGTGCCAGCCCTGGGCTAAGCATCTTATGTGCATTGTCTCACCTAATCCTCACAATAGCCTCTAAAGGAGGAAATGGAACTACAGGTTTCCCCCACTGTCCAAAAGCAGAGCATTCCTATGAAAGCTTCTGTAACTGAAACAGCATAAAGGGAAGAAGCAATTACCTTAGGGCACATCTTGCTAACAGGTGTACAAAATAAATTGAGATAAAGCACACGTGCTCACAGACACAGTTCAAAGCTCTGGTGACTTGAAGCTGAGATGCTGAGTGTAGTCCTGGGGAAGGAGCTTGGCAGGGCCACTCCCACTGCTGGGGGTGGGGGTGGGGTCCACTGCCCCTAAAGTGACTGCTGCAAAACAAACTCTGAACACAACTTTCACAATTTTTGCTTTTCACCTTTTTTTGTAAAAGTAAAAATCTTCTTCCGGTTTCTTTCAGTTGGCAAAAACAAATACTAGTAAAGCTCTTTCGTAAAAGCAAAGCATTAAGTGAACTTTCCAAAAGTGGGGGATTCCTGCATCCCCATTTTACAGATGAGGAAGGTGAGGCCCAGAAAAGTTGAGGCACTTTCCTGAGGCCTCCAGGCAGTTGATGGCAAGGCCAGGATGATCACCAGAGCTGCACAGTGCCCAAGTGTATGCACCTAGTCCCTCAAAGAGGTGGCACCCTGCTGGGCAAGCAGCCAAAGTCAGCCCCGCTGATCAGGTAGTCCTGCTGGAGTGGCTGAAAGGTCTGAGTCCCCAGCCACTGCAGACAGAGGAAGCACTGGGCCACCTCCTGTCTTGTGTGCTTTGCTTTCTGAGAAAGTGAGTTTCACAGGGCAGCTATAGCCCTGGGGTGGGGTGAGGGCCAGAGTATGTCCATACTGTGGATGTGGGGAGCCCCGTGTGGCCACACACCTGGGTCTGTCCTCTTACTGACTCTTCATCCGGAAATGGGATGTGTTCATTGCCGTTTGCTTGATTCCTCCCATGAAGGGTCTCTCTCCCTTCCTCTCTCTCTCCCTGTCTCTGTCTCTCCCTGTCCTCCCTGTCTCTCCCTCTCTCTTCTGAACTCAGGCAGGTAACGGGACTGGCACCTATTAGCCCGTCAAGCTCAACACTGACAAGTGAATAACGCAGTCCCCTCCCTGTGAACTCTTTCTGCTCCATAGAGATGGGCAGTGCCAAGGCCTCAGGGCCCCACCAGTCGGGGGGACACTCCCAACACACCGCAGGGCTCTGCCCCAAACACGTGGCCCACACTTTCCTTGAGCCTTACACTCCCCCCGCCAAGCCCCCGCCTACCAGCCAGAGGCCAGTTCAAATCATCTCTCTTGGGCATCAGTCCAAGCTCAAAGGGGTCTTGGGAACAGCCCCCTTGCTTAAAGAGTGCCCACCTTAGGTGGGAACTTCTCATTTCACACCAGAAATGTTGATTTAAGCATCTGTTATGTGCCAGACACCTGTCTGACACTGGTGCAATCAAGAAAAATTATACACTGTGCCTACTTTAAGAAAACCAGTCTGGTGGAGGCCACCATCATGTCCACAAGTCAAGAAGAAAGAGTTGGGGCTCTGCATAGCAGAAGCCTTGACGTCTCCCAGGGAGTGGGCAGTGACCTCACCAAGCCAAGAGGATTTTATGTCCACATACACATGATGATAGAATACACAGCTAAAGAACAATAGGGAATAAGAGAAAATAAGATGCAATGGAAGGAGGTGAAAATGATTGGGTCCAGGCAATAAGTAAAGAGAAAAAAAGAAGAAATAAGAGTCAGTAGAAGATCAATGAGAAGGCTTCAAGAAGCAGCAAGACTTGACTTGGGTTTTGAAGGGCATCTGGGCTCCAGGTAGGCATGACTCAATGCACAAATGGGGTTTCATGTGGGGAATGAATGTGGGGAGCAGAAATCAGAGGAGGCCCAGGTCTCAGCCCAGGGCATGAGCGGGCATAGAGGGCACTGCCCAAGCCCAAGGAACAACAGGCAAGTTGGGAAGGGCCAGGGCCAGGACCGCCACGAACACCCATCTGCCCCCCACTGACAGAGAACCTCGGCCCCTGGGCAGCCTTTGAGGAGTGCGTGGGCAGCCAGGATGGGCCAGAACTGTCTGGTCACTCCGAGGAAAGCTAGGAAGTTCCCTGCCCAGCCTCCGAGGCCAACTGTGCAAAATGTTCTATCCAAAGATCAGAGCAAAATAATTCCCGGTGGGCTCCCCACTTTAGATGTGATTCTTCAGAGCCATAGAATCCACCTGGAGTGGCACATAAAACACATCTGATCCAGAGAGCCACTCAACTACTCTTACAGGAAGTGGGAGTGATCATGACAGAGTCATCCAATGTCACAGACGGAAAGAGAAAGAAGTGCCGGGTCTAAAATCTGCGCTTAGACACGTCACCTACCCAGTGCCAGGTATTTTAGGGGGTGCTGGGGATAGAAAAGTGACGAAAACAGACAAAAATCCCTGCCCTCACAGAGTCTGCATTTTGGGGGCATCTATACACTGCAGATCATACTAGTGCCTCCCTACGGAATTATCCCAAAGTTAAAATAAAGTTCTGTCTTCAACGCAATGACTGTTTAATGGTGAAAGAAACAAATTCCAAGGCCAGCACAGAATCCATGGAGCTGGGACTCGACAAATAGGGAAGCTGGAGGTTGGACCCTCCCTGCCATATCCCAGGATGTCCCCGCTGCCCAGACCAGACGCCCATGAGGCTGGAAGCAGGAAGATCCCCGGCTTTGCCTCCTTGCTGGAGCGCCTAAAGCCAGTAGCTCCACAGTGCGGGAGGCCCCACCACCACCAAGGCGTCCCAGGAGCGCCACACTCACATCCCCAGACAGCTTGCACTCAAAAGGAGCCCCGGAAATCTTTCTTTGTTGACCAAAAGAATGGAAATTGGTTTTTTGCCCAAAACCTGTGATTTTTTTTAGGAGTCTTCCTCTACAGATGCTTCCATTTACACCCTGTAGGTTTTAAGCAAAGATAATTAAATGGATCTTGCAAGGCAAAGACCAACTGGTGTGATAGAAAATTATAGTTCAGCACATGCTTCTAACTGAAACATGCAACTTAGCAAACAGACGAGCACCTTCTGCCTTGTTTGTGCAAAACGTTGATCTCCACCCTCAGGTGCGGTAACAAGAGAGATGAAGGACCCTGAGCAGACCCACAATGTGATCTCACCCACCACACCTTTCTGGCTTTCTTCTGGGCCCTCACTTTCAAGTGTCGGTGCCTCAAAGCGATCCAGCTTCAAAGCCCAAAGCTTCTTGCCTGGACTAGCAGCCAACCCAAAGGCCCCGCGAGGAGTCTGTCTGGTAAGGTCCTTCTTTCTGCTGGGACCGACTGTCCTGGAGGGAAGAGCTCCTGAAAGTCAGGGGCCCGGCCAACGACGCCACGTGTGCGTGCAAGGGTGACACCACGTGTGTGCAACCACACCACGTGTGCATGCAAGGACGGCTGCCTGGCCACTGCACCCACCGCCGCCCTGCCCCCGGCCTGGGGCCTGGCTCATGAGCGACCTTCCCCTCGGCCGACTGCCCTCTGCTGCCTGCTCCTGTGATGTTCTGCTGGTGATGTCGAACTTTCCCAAGCCCCCTGCTCTGGAAAACAGCGATGGTGAAACCCTGTCCCTGCCTTTTTTGTTCCAGCGAACAGCCAACTGTAGGGCTTAGGTCAGAATCACGGATGGCCCCGCCCCGCCCTTGTTTACCCATAAGAAAGCTGGACACAGACCCCCAATTCCCATTTTTTGTCTCATAAATGATTGGCTGAACTGGCTGTCCCCACTGACCAATCTGGACAAAATGCCTGCTAACTTGGTCGAAGTCTCATCGGGCTCGGAGCCCCTTCCCCAGAGCCCCTGAACTTGTCCTCGGGCACTGGAACAACGAGCAAAATTTTCCTAACAGAATCAGCTGACCTCAGAGCCAAACACGCCCCGGTCCACTGTCTGATCACCCTCTCCTCCCGCTGGCCCATCCCTGGTGCTTTCTAGCCCGTTGACTCCATCCTATAAAGGAAAATCCCTTGCAACATGGATTGACCTAGAAATTATCATACTAAGTGGAGTAAGACGGAGAAAGACAAATCTCCTATGATATCACTTATATGTGGAATCTAAAAATGTGATACAAATGAACTTATTTACAAGATAGAAACAGACGCACAGACCTAGAAAACAAATTTATGGTCACCAAAGGGGAAAGCTGAGGAGGGGTAAATCAGGTACTTGGGATTAACAGGTACACACTACTATATGTAAAATAAACAAGGACCTACTGTAGAGCACAGGGAACTATATTCAATATCCTGTAAAACCTATAATGGAAAAGAATATATATATATATACACACATGTATATGTATATATACATATATAACTGAATCACTTTACTGTATACCTAAAACAGTGTAAATCAGCTATACTTCAATTAAAAAAAAAAAAAAAAGAAAAGAAAAGAAAGAAAATGCCTTTTCTGCCTGACCTTGGAGAGCTTGCAGTTTCATGGTCAAGCGTCCTCCTTATTAAAATAATAGTCCCCTCCCCCCACTGCAATAATCCTTTTAAACGAAGTTTCTCTGTACTTCAGTCCAGATTCATTTTATCTGACACCAGCACCTCCAGTCCTCCATAAGCCCTCTCAGTCTCCACCCCTTTCTCCTTGATTACCTGGAAGCCCAGGTACCTTTTGTGATTTGCCTCCTCCACAAAGTCTCCCCTGACGGTAGGCTCAGCCCACTGGAAAGCAGATGGTGTCTGACCAGCTTGGCTCCAGATCGTTGCATTGTTATGATGGGCACATGACCTCAACAAGTTCCTTCATCTCTTAGAGACAAGTCTGCTCCTCCACACAATGCCGTCAAAGACGCTTTCCTCGCAGGAGGAATAAATCGGGGTGTGGGAGATAGGGGGTGGGGGGCACCCGTAAAGCACTCAGGTCTCCAGAAGCCACAGCAGCAAACACAGAGCACACGTGCCAAGACCGCTCCAGCCCCCAAAACAAACATCACCAGCTGGGCACAGCCCTCTTGCCCTGCCAAGAAGAGGACAGATGCAGAACCACCTGGGAGAGCCCAGGAACCGATACAGAAAGGAAACCGGCCAGGGCAGCTCCGGGAAGCTGAGTTTCTAACATCGGAACACAGCGCAGACCCCTTCAGGTATCGCAATGCTTCCTTCCCACCTAGTGGTTCCCACACAGCTGGAGTTCAAAAAAGGTAATAATGGGGCTTTATTGTCTCTGTTTCCTATGCGCTTGTCTGAGTTGAGGCTGCAGAAGCTCATTAAAATATCCATTTTCAAAATTGCTCTTGGGGCTTCCCTGGTGGCGCAGTGGTTGAGAGTCCGCCTGCCGATGCAGGGGACACGGGTTTGTGCCCCGGTCCGGGAGGATCCCACATGCCACGGAGCGGCTGGGCCCGTGAGCCTGCGCGTCCGGAGCCTGTGCTCCGCAACGGGAGAGGCCACAGCAGTGAGAGGCCCGCGTAGCGCAAAAAAAAAAAAAAATTGCTCTTGGTTGGCATCATGACAGTTCATTGTGGTAGCACTGGCTATGAACGGCTATATAAGAAACGCCTTTGAAATGATGCAACTGACAAGGGCTTAATTTCCAAAATATACAAACAGCTCATACAACTCAATAACAAAAAAACAAACAACCCAATCAAAAAATGGGCAGAAGCCCTAAATAGACATTTCTCCAAGGAAGGCATGCAGATGGCCAAGAGGTATCTGAAAACATGCTCAATGTCGCTAATTATTAGAGAAATGCAAATCAAAACTACAATGAGGTATCACCTCACAGTGGTCAGAATAACCATCGTTAAAAAGTCTACAAATAATAAATGCTGGAGAGGGTATGGAGAAAAGGGAACCCTCCTACACTGTTGGTGGGAATGTAAATTGGTATAGCCACTATGGAAAAACAGTATGGAGGTCCCTCAGAAAACTAAAAATAGAGTTGATATATGATCCAGCAATCCCACTCCTGAACATATATCCAGAGAAAACCATAATTCAAAAAGATCAATGCACCCTAATGTTCATTGCAGCACTATTTACAATAGCCAAGATGTGGAAACAACCTAAATATCAACAGCTGAATGGAAAAAGAAAATGTCTTATGTATATATTGGGTGGGCCAAAAAGTGCCTTCTGTTTTTTTAAGTAAAAATAAAAAACACATTTTTCATTTTCACCAAGAACTTTATTGAACTACATATTCACCCTTTTGTTCCACTACCTTCTGCCATTTTTCAGGGAACTTCATAATTCCATCTTCCCAAAACTTTTTATCTCTTTGAGCAAAGAACTGTTCCAGGTGCTTTTTACAGTCTTCCAGGGAATTGAAATTTTTTCCATTAAGAGAATTTTGTAAAGACCGAAATAAATGAAAATCCGAAGGTGCAATACCTGGCAAATATGGCAGATGAATCAGCACTTCCCAGCCAACCTGTAACAGTTTTTGCCTGGTCATCAAAGAAACATGTGGTCTTGCATTATACTGGTGGAAGATTATGCATTTTCTGTTGACAAATTCTGCATGCTTTTCGTCGAGTGCCACTTTCAGTTTGTCTAATTGAGAGCAGTACTTGTTGGAGTTAATCATTTGGTTTTCCGGAAGGAGCTCATAATAGACTCCCTTCTAAACCCACCATATACATAACATCACCTTCTTTGGATGAAGACCAGTCTTTGGAGTGGTTGGTGGTGGTTCATTTCGCTTGCCCCACAATCTCTTCCATTCCACATTATTGTACAGTATCCACTTTTCATTGCCCGTCACAATTTGTTTTAAAAATGGAACGTTTTCGGTAGAGCCGGAGGAAGATGGCGGAAGAGTAAGACGCGGAGATCACCTTCCTCCCCACAGATACATCAGAAATTCATCTACACGTGGAACAACTCCAACAGAACACCTACTGAACGCTGACAGAAGACCTCAGACCCCCCAAAAGGCAAGAAACTCCCCACATACCTGGGTAGGTCAAAAGAAAAAAAGAATAAACAGAGACAATAGGATATGGACGGGACCTGCACCAGTGGGAGGGAGCCGTGAAGGAGGGAAGGTTTCTACACACTACAAGCCCCTTCGAGGGCGGAGACTGCAGGTGGCGGAGGGGGAAAGCTTCGGAGTAGCGGAGGAGAGCACAGCAACAGGGGTGTGGAGGGCAAAGCAGAGAGATTTTGGCACAGAGGATCGGTGCCCTCAGGCACACACCAGCCCGAGAGACTTGTCTGCTCGGCCGCCAGGGCGGGCGGGGCTGGGAGCTGAGGCTCGGGTATCGGCTTTCAGTCGGAGCGCAGGGAGAGGTCTGGGGCTGGCGGCAGGAAGAGACCCTGAAGGGGTTAGTGCTAGCCCGGAGGGAGTCCGGGGAAAGGGTCTGGAGCTACCGGAGAGGCAAGAGACTTTTTTCCCTTTTGTTGCCTGGTGCGCGAGGAGAGGGCATTCCCCTCCCTCCCCTCTGCCTGAGTGAGCCAGAGCCCCCGAATCAAGCGGCTCCTTTAAACCCGTCCTGTCTGAGCGAAGAACGGACGCCCTCCGGCGACCTACGCGCAGAGGCGGGGCCAGGTCCAAGGCTGAGACCCGGGAGCTGTGAGAGCAGAGACAGGGAAATCTCTCTGTGCAGCCTCCGTGGCAGCGGATTAAAGCTCCACGGTCCATTTGATGTGCCCTGCGTCTGTGGAGTGCATGAATGGAGAGCGAATCATCCCAAATTGAGGAAGTGGACCTTGAGGACAAGATTTAAGACTTTCCCCCCCCTTTTTTTTCCCTCTTTTTACAACGAATTATCTCAAATTAAGGAGGTGGACTTAGCAAGATTTCAGACTTTTTGCTCTTTTCCTCTTTTTACAACGAATTATCCCAAATCGAGGAGGTGGACTTGGAGAGCAAGATTTTTGATTTTTCCCCCTGCTCTCTTTTTGTGAATGTGTATGTGTAATCTTCTGTGTAAGATTCTCTCTGTATAGCTTTGCTTCCACCATATGTCCCAGGGTTCTTTCGGTCCGTGTTTTTTTCAATAATTACTTTTTAATTTTAATAACGCTACTATATTTCATACTTTATTCTATTTTACTTTACCTGCTCTTTCTTTTTTTCCTCCCTTCCCTTCCTCCCTCCCTCCCTCCGCTCCTCCTTTCCTTCTTTCTTTTTCTTTCCTCCATCCCTCCCTCCCTCCCTTCTTCTTTCCACTTTCTCTTTCTTTCCTTCCTCCCTCCCTCCCTCCTGTCTTTCTTTCTTTCTTTCCTTCCTCCCTCCCTCCTTCTCTTCTTCCATTCACTCTTCCTTTTGCTTTCATTCCTCCCTCCCTCCCTCCTTTCTTTCCTTTCTTTCCATCCTTCCTCCCTCCCTCCTTTCTTTCTTTCTTCCTTCCTTCCTTACTTCCCTTCTTCCTTTCTTTCAATCTCTCTTTCTTTCTTCTACTAATTATTTCTTTCTACTTTTTCTCACTGTTATTCTGAGCCGGGTGGATGAAAGGCTCTTGGTGCTGCAGCCAGGAGTTAGTGCTGTGCCTCTGAAGTGGGAGAGCCAACTTCAGGACACGGGTCCACAAGAGACCTCCCAGCTCCACATAATATCAAGCAGCGAAAATCTCCCAGGGATCTCCATCTCAACACCAGCACCCAGCTTCACTCAACGACCAGCAAGCTACAGTGCTGGTCACCCTATGCCAAGCAACTAGCAAGGCAGGAACACAACCCCACCCATTAGCAGAGAGGATACCTAAAAACATAATAAGGCCACAGGCACCCCAAAACACACCACCAGACGTGGACCTGTCCACCAGAAAGACAAGATCGAGCTTCAACCACCAGAACACAGGCATTAGTCCCCCCCACCAGGAAGCCTACACAACCTACTGAAACAACCTTAGCCACGGGGGACAGACACCAAAAACAACGGGAACTACGAATCTGCAGCCTGCAAAAAGGAGACCCCAAACACAGTAACATAAGCAAAATGAGAAAGCAGAAAAACACACAGCAGGTGAAGGAGCAAGATAAAAACCTACCAGACCTAACAAATGAAGAGGTAATAGGCAGTCTACCTGAAAAAGAATTCAGAATAATGATAGTAAAGCTGATCCAAGATTCTATTTCCCAGATCCAAAATCTTGGAAATAGAATAGACAATATGCAAGAAACAGTTAACAAGGACCTAGAAGAACTAAAGATGAATCAAGCATCGATTAAAAACACAATAAATGAAATGAAAAATACTCTAGATGGGATCAATAGCAGAATAACTGAGGCAGAAGAACGGATAAGTGAGGTGGAAGATAAAATAGTGGAAATAACTGATGCAGAGAAAAATAAAGAAAAAAGAATGAAAAGAACAGAGGACAGTCTCAGAGACCTCTGGGACAACATTAAACGCACCAACATTCGAATTATAGGGGTTCCAGAAGAAGAAGAGAAAAAGAAAGGGACTGAGAAAATATTTGAAGAGATTATAGTTGAAAACTTCCCTAATATGGGAAAGGAAATAGTTAATCAAGTCCAGGAGGCACAGAGAGTCCCATACAGAATAAATCCAAGAAGAAATACACCAAGACACATATTAATCAAACTGTCAAAAATTAAACACAAAGAAATCATATTAAAAGCAGCAAGGGAAAAACAAAAAATAACACACAAGGGAATCCCCATCAGGTTAACAGCTGATCTCTCAGCAGAAACTCTACAAGCCAGAAGGGAGTGGCAGGACATAATTAAAGTGATGAAGGAGAGAAACCTGCAACCAAGATTACTCTACCCAGCAAGGATCTCATTCAGATGTGATGGAGAAATTAAAACCTTTACAGACAAGCAAAAGCTGAGAGTTCAGCACCACCAAACCAGCTTTACAACAAATGCTAAAGGAACTTCTCTAGGCAAGAAACACAACAGAAGGACTATACCTACAATAACGAACCCAAAGCCATTAAGGAAATGGGAATAGGAACATACATATCAATAATTACCTTAAATGTAAATGGACTAAATGCTCCCACCAAAAGACACAGAGTGGCTGAATGGATACAAAAACAAGACCCATATATATGCTGTCTACAAGAGACCCACTTCACACCTAGAGACACATACAGATTGAAAGTAAGGGGATGGAAAAAGATATTCCATGCAAATGGAAATCAAAAGAAAGCTGGAGTAGCAATTCTTATATCAGACAAAATAGACTTTAAAATAAAGACTATTAGAAGAGACAAAGAAGGACACTACATAACGATAAAGGGATCGATCCAAGAAGAAGATATAACAATTGTAAATATTTATGCACCCAACATAGGAGCACCTCAATACATAAGGCAAATACTAACAGCCATAAAAGGGGAAATCGACAGTAACACAATCATAGTAGGGGACTTTAACACCCCACTTTCACCAATGGACAGATCATCCAAAATGAAAATAAATAAGGAAACACAAGCTTTAAATGATACATTAAACAAGATGGACTTAATTGATATTTATAGGACATTCCACCCAAAAACAACAGAATACACATTTTTCTCAAGTGCTCATGGAACATTCTCCAGGATAGATCATATCTTGGGTCACAAATCAAGCCTTGGTAAATTTAAGAAAATTGAAATTGTATCAAGTATCTTTTCCGACCACAATGCTATGAGACTAGACATCAATTACAGGAAAAGATCTGTAAAAAATACAAACACATGGAGGCTAAACAATACACTGCTCAATAATGAAGTGATCACTGAAGAAATCAAAGAGGAAATTAAGAAATACTTAGAAACAAATGACAATGGAGACACGACGAACCAAAACCTATGGGATGCAGCAAAAGCAGTTCTAAGGGGGAAGTTTATAGCAATACAATCCCACCTTAAGAAACAGGAAACATTTCGAGTAAACAACCTGACCCTGCACCTAAAGCAATTAGAGAAAGAAGAACAAAAAACCCTCAAAGTTAGCAGAAGGAAAGAAATCATAAAGATCAGATCAGAAATAAATGAAAAAGAAATGAAGGAAACGATAGCAAAGATCAACCAAACTAAAAGCTGGTTCTTTGAGAAGATAAACAAAATTGACAAACCATTAGCCAGACTCATCAAGAAAAGAAGGGAGAAGACTCAAATCAGTAGAATTAGAAATGAAAAAGGAGAAGTAACAACTGACACTGCAGAAATACAAAAGATCATGAGAGATTACTATAAGCAACTCTATGCCAATAAAATGGACAACCTGGAAGAAATGGACAAATTCTTAGAAATGCACAACCTACCAAGACTGACTCAGGAAGAAATAGAAAATATGAATAGACCAATCACAAGCACTGAAATTGAAACTGTGATTAAAAATCTTCCATCAAACAAAAGCCCAGGACCAGATGGCTTCACAGGCGAATTCTATCAAACATTTAGAGAAGAGCTAACACCCATCCTTCTCAAACTCTTCCAAACAATATCAGAGGAAGGAACACTCCCAAACTCATTCTACGAGGCCACCATCACCTTGATACCAAAACCAGGCAAGGATGTCACAAAGAAAGAAAACTACAGGCCAATATCACTGATGAACATAGATGCAAAAATCCTCAACAAAATACTAGCAAACAGAATCCAACAGCACATTAAAAGGATCATACACCATGATCAAGTGGGGTTTATTCCAGGAATGCAAGGATTCTTCAATATACGCAAATCAATCAATGTGATACACCATATTAACAAGTTGAAGGAGAAAAACCATATGATCATCTCAATAGATGCAGAGAAAGCTTTCGACAAAATTCAACACCCATTTATGATAAAAACCCTGCAGAAAGTAGGCATAGAGGGAACTTTCCTCAACATAATAAAGGCCATATATGACAAACCCACAGCCAACATTGTCCTCAATGGTGAAAAACTGAAACCATTTCCACTAAGATCAGGAACAAGACAAGGCTGCCCACTCTCACCACTCTTATTCAACATAGTTTTGGAAGTTTTAGCCACAGCAATCAGAGAAGAAAAGGAAATAAAAGGAATCCAAATTGGAAAAGAAGAAGTAAAGCTGTCACTGTTTGCAGATGACATGATACTATACATAGAGAATCCTAAAGATGCTACCGAAAAACTACTAGAGCTAATCAATGAATTTGGTAAAGTAGCAGGATACAAAATTAATGCACAGAAATCTCTGGCATTCCTGTACACTAATGATGAAAAATCTGAAAATGAAATCAAGAAAACACTCCCATTTACCATTGCAACAAAAAGAATAAAATATCTAGGAATAAACCTACCTAAGGAGACAAAAGACCTGTATGCAGAAAATTATAAGACACTGATGAAAGAAATTAAAGATGATATAAATAGATGGAGAGATATACCATGCTCCTGGATTGGAAGAATCAATATAGTGAAAATGACTCTACTACCCAAAGCAATCTACAGATTCAATGCAATCCCTATCAAACTACCACTGGCATTTTTCACAGAAGTAGAACAAAAAATTTCAAAATTTGTTTGGAAAAACAAAAGACCCCGAATAGCCAAAGCAATCTTGAGAACGAAAAACGGAGCTGGAGGAATCAGGCTGCCTGACTTCAGACTATACTACAAAGCTACAGTAATTAAGACAGTGTGGTACTGGCATAAAAACAGAAAGATAGATCAGTGGATCAGGATAGAAAGCCCAGAGATAAACCCACGCACATATGGCCAACTTATCTTTGATAAAGGAGGCAGGAATGTACAGTGGAGAAAGGACAGCCTCTTCAATAAGTGGTGCTGGGAAAACTGGACAGGGACATGTAAAAGTATGAGATTAGATCATTCCCTAACACCATACACAAAAATAAGCTCAAAATGGATTAAAGACCTAAATGTAAGGCCAGAAACTATCAAACTCTTAGAGGAAAACATAGGTAGAACACTCTATGACATAAATCACAGCAAGATCCTTTTGGACCCACCTCCTAGAGAAATGGAAATAAAAACAAAGATAAACAAATGGGACCTAATGAAACTTCAAAGCTTTTGCACAGCAAAGGAAACCATAAACAAGACCAAAAGACAACCCTCAGAATGGGAGAAAATATTTGCAAATGAAGCAACTGACAAAGGATTAATCTCCAAAATTTATAAACAGCTCATGCAGCTCAATAGCAAAAAAACAAACAACCCAATCCAAAAATGGGCAGAAGACTTAAATAGGCATTTCTCCAAAGAAGATATACAGACTGCCAACAAACACATGAAAGAATGCTCAGCATCATTAATCATTAGAGAAATGCAAATCAAAACTACAATGAGATATCATCTCACACCAGTCAGAATGGCCATCATCAAGAAATCTAGAAACAATAAATGCTGGAGAGGGTGTGGAGAAAAGGGAACACTCTTGCACTGCTGGTGGGAATGTGAATTGGTACAGCCACTATGGAGAACAGTATGGAGGTTCCTTATAAAACTAAAAATAGAACTACCATATGACCCAGCAATCCCACTACTAGGCATATACCCTGAGAAAACCATAATTCAAAAAGAGACATGTACCAAAATGTTCATTGCAGCTCTATTCACAATAGCCCGGAGCTGGAAACAACCTAAGTGTCCATCATCGGATGAATGGATAAAGAAGATGTGGCACATATATGCAATGGAATATTACTCAGCCATAAAAAGAAACGAAACTGAGCTATTTGTAATGAGGTGGATAGACCTAGAGTCTGTCATACAGAGTGAAGTAAGTCAGAAAGAGAAAGACAAATACCGTATGCTAACACATATATATGGAATTAAAAAAAAAAAAATGTCATGAAGAACCTAGGGGTAAAACGGGAATAAAGACACAGACCTACTTGAGAATGGACTTGAGGATATGGGGAAGGGGAAGGGTAAGCTGTGACAAAGGGAAAGAGAGGCATGGACATATATACACTACCAAACGTAAGGTAGATAGATAGTGGGAAGCAGCCGCAGAGCACAGGGAGATCAGCTCGGTGCTTTGTGACCGCCTGGAGGGGTGGGATGGGGAGGGTGGGAGGGAGGGAGATGCATGAGGGAGGAGATGTGGGAACAGATGTATACGTGTGACTGATTCACTTTGTTATAAAGCAGAAACTAATTAAAAAAAAAATGGAACGTTTTCATTACATTTCAGTAGAGAATCGCGTGTGGAAATATGGTCAAGAAGGTTTTTCTTACTTAACTTATGTGGAACCCAAACGTCAAAGCGATTCACGTAAACAAAGCTGGTGCAAATGATTTTCAGCACTTGATTTGGATATTTTGAGTATGTTAGCTATCTCCCGCGTTGTGTAATATTGATTGCTCTCAATTACCATTTCGATTTGATCGCTATCAACTTCAACTGGTCTACCCAACCGTGGAGCATGGTCCAGTGAGAAATCTCCAGCACGAAACTTCACAAACCACTTTTGACACGTTCGATCAGTCACAGCACTTTCTCCACACACTGCACAAATCTATTTTGCTTTTCAGTTGTGTTTTTACCTTTCTTGAAATAATAAAGCATAGTATGCCGAAAATGATGCTTTTTTACCTTCCATCTTCAATATTAAATGGCTACACAAAAATTCACCAATTTTTATACCTTTTCTAAATGCACACTGATATAACAGCTGTCACATGCAATCTAACAAAATTGATTAGAATGAAGTTAAAGAAAACTAAAAGCTACTAAAGCCATCTTGTGGAAAAAACTGAACGAACTTTTTGGCCCACCCAATATATATAAATATATATATATATATATATATATAATTAAATATATATATATTTATATAATATATAAATGAAATATTACTCAGATTTTATATATATATATAAAAGCTGAGGGGCTTCCCTGGTGGCACAGTGAGAGTCTGCCTGCTGATGCAGGGGAAGCAGGTTCATGCCCCGGTCCGGGAGAGGCCACAGCGGTGAGAGGCCCGCATACCACAAAAAAAAAATAAAGCTGAGTAGTATGTATGTATATACATATATATATATATATATATATATATATATACACACAATGGAATATTACTAAGCCATAAAAAGGAATGAAATAATGCCATTTGCAACAACATGGATGGACCTAGTGATTATCATACTAAGTGAAGTAAGTCAGACAGAGGAGGGCAAATACCATATGATATTGCTTGTATGTGGAATCTAAAATATGATACAAATGAACTTATTTACAAAACAGAAACAGACTCATGGATGTAGAAAACAAAATTATGGTTACCAATGGGGGAAGGGGTGGGAGAGGAATAAATTAGAAGTTTGGGATTAGCAGATGCTAACTCTTATATATAGAATAGATAAAGAACAAGGTCCTACTGTATAGCACAGGGAACTATATTCAATATCCTGTAATAAACCATAATCAAAACGAATATGAAAAAGAACACACACACACACACACACACACACACACACACACACACACACACACACATATATATATATATATATAATTGGATCACTTTGCTGTACACCAGAAATTAAAACATTGTAAATCAACTATACTTCAATACAAATTTTTTTAAAAAAATAAGAAATACACTTTGTATGCAAGGTCTTTCCCAAAGTGAGCTCCATAGAGAGGAAAAGTTCTGTAAAATATCCCATGACATAAAAGGTGACCCCCTCATCCTACAGCTAAAGCCCTGAGAAGCTGGGAGTGCCAAGTTTAGGTTACAATAGGCAGGTTTACTTCTAAAGTAAGTTTTACTTGGCCAGCATACGAATCTTGGTTTTCTTTTGTTTGTTTTCTTATACATTTGAATATTTTCAATTCCATAGTGCTGACCATTCAAATGCGCGCTTTCCATTTTCCCACTGTCACCCTCATCACTCAGTGGCCCATTCCCACCAGATCCCACAGTTGTCACCTCTGCTGGGATCCTATGGACATTTGGTTCTGTGGCTTCAGTCAGGTCTCCTGCCTCCTTGACCACTGACTTTTCTACACTGTCCTGTGGCCAGCTGTGAACTTCAGCCACTTCTCAAGGAGTCTTAACCCCAAGTCAGCCTCAAAGGCCAAGAGAGTCCTTTAGGTTCTCAAGGGACACATGCAAAAGTCTAAGACTCAAAAATCTCATTGGGGCCTCCCTGGTGGCGCAGTGGTTGAGAGTCCGCCTGCTGATGCAGGGGATACGGGTTCGTGCCCCGGTCTGGGAGGATCCCATATGCCGCGGAGCGGCTGGGCCCGTGAGCCATGGCCGCTGAGCCTGCGCATCCAGAGCCTGTGCTCCGCAACGGGAGAGGCCACAACAGTGAGAGGCCCGCGTACCGCAAAAAAAAAAAAAAAAAAAAAAAAAAATCTCATTGATTTAACTTAGAAAGCACAATTTTTCTTTCTGACCTAGCTTTTCTACTTCTAGAAACATATCCCCAGGAAGTAGGATCCAAAAAATATATGTGTAATGATATTTATCAGAGCACTGATTGAATACTAAAAAATTGGCAATCATTTAAATGACTAGCAATGTAGCACTAATCCACAATTTATACCCACTGAGAGATTATACAGCCATTTAAGATATACATGCTATAATCAGATATTTGTTTAATAACGTATTAATGGCAGAGAGTTAAGTGGGAAAATTATACCTTCTCTTGTCGTGAACCCAGTTTGCTTGGTCCCCTCATCCGGCCACCCCTAGAGCTTTGGCTGTTTGCTCAGTGAGAATCCCACTGCTGCCACCAAGACCTATTTAGTCTCCTGACCCTGCCTGGTGTCTCAGTCTCCCCAGACAAGGGCTGGGCTCAGGTTCAAGCCCATGGCTCCAACAGGCAGGTCTAAATCAAAAACCCCATGTATGGAAGCTCCCACCACTTCCAGATCCAAATGAAGCACTTGAGCTGCTGGGTAGGACCTGCTTTCTCCAATGGCTGCCTGGAGAGGCTGGCAACAAAGCACAGAAATGCCAGGTATTTGATGTCCATGGGGCAAAATTTGACCAATGAGAGGGAAGAAATTAGAAGGATCCCTTAGGTAAGAGCCTCTCCCTTCCAGCCCCTAAGAGTGTTTTGAGACATGGAGGTCCCACACAGGCTGTTGGAAGACAGCCCACTGTGTCTTCTTGTGAGGCTCTCGGTAGCCCAATAATGTACCACATTATATTTTGCTTTTTTTACCTCTTCTGCCTCCTTCCCCTTTTCCCTCACTGTTGCTGCCGTGGGATTGCACCTCCCAGGAAAGCCTTAGCAAATAAGCTAGGTACCTGGGCCAAAACAAAAAATATCTAAAAGATACTCTCTGTGTGTGCGTGTGTGTGTGTGTGTTCACACACATGCATATGAGCCTGTACATGAGAGAGAGAGAATTGTGGTTTCAGGTGATTTTCACTTTTAAATTGTAAATTTTTGTATCATTTTAATTATGATTATTATTACATTTATAATCTTTAAAGTTTATTTTTTTGAGAGTGCCAACCACTGAATATTTTAACCGTCCCTGTAAAGGTTAGAAAACTGCAAAATTAGAGGAAGCACAGTCCACAAGATCACCCTCACTGCTGACACTAATTGCTAGTCTGGAGGATTCCTGAAACCCCCTGTAGGTTTGATAACTGGCTAGAAGGATTCACAGAACTCACTGAAAACTGTTATGCTTGTGGTTACGGTTTATTACAGGGAAAGGATAAAATTAAAATCAGCCAAGCGTGGGCGGAGGGATAAATTAGGAGTTGGGGGATTAACACACACACAATACTATATATAAAATAGATAACCAACAAAGACTTACTGTATAGCACAGGGAACTATACTCAATATCTTGTAATAACCTATAAGAGAAAAGAACCTGAAAAAGAATATAGATAAATAGGTAGATAGATAGACAGATACAGAGATGGAGATGAGATATATCTGTATGTATGTATGTATAACTGAATCATTTTGCTGTTATACCTGAAACTAACACAACATTGTAAATCAATGATACTTCAATTAAAATCAGCCAAGGGGAGGGGCTCATGGACAGAGTCCAGGAAAAGTCCCTAGTGCAGAGCTTCCATTTTTGTCTCCCTGTGGAGTCAGGAACAGCACTTCTTTCCCAACATCAACGTGTGACAATACGCACAGAGTATTGCCAACCAGGGATGCTCACCCAAGTCTTGGTGTCCAGATTTGTACTGGGGCTCCATCACATAGGCATCACTGATTGCCCGTGGAGATGGTCTGTCTCCAGCCCCTCTGGACCCCTGACCCAAAGTCCCCACCCTACATCACATTGTTGCTATCCTGCTTGGCCCAAGTCCCCAGGAAAACAAAGATGCTCCTATCAGGCAGAACATCCCAAGGGCTTAGAGATCACCTCTCAGAAGCTGAGGGCAAAGGCCAGATCTCGTTCTGGGCAGGGATAAATTCTCTGGTGCTCATCCCCTGTAAAATTTTAGCTCAGTGGTCCTCCAGCGCCTCCATGGTAAAGTCAGATCTTTGCAGACCCTTTAAGATCCATTCACTGCGTATCTCTCTGCGCATGTGCAGCCCTCCCAACCACACATACTCTCCTGCCGTCCTGGTCTGTTGCAAGCACTGCTCTCTCTCGCCTCCAGGCCCTTGCGTGGTCTATTTCCCCTGCCCTGAATATCTGGCTAACGGCACCTCACGCTCGGACACACTGAGTTTCTGCTTCCGAAGCCTCAGATTCTTACACCCACAAAGCCTTCTTCTTCCTTGGAGGCCATGTCTCAGGCCGCAACTCTCATAAAGGAATTCTCTTTGAAACATTGTTTCTTTGGGCAAAATAATGCCAGAAAGAAAATCCGTGCTAGTGATGGAAGTAAAGCATCTAAGAAATGACGGTTCTTAACCAGAAAATGGAAGTGTAGGAGAGATTACAGAGTGAAATACCAAATGTGGCAGCCTTTCGTATCTATGCCTGTTACGTATTAGTCTCTTTCTGGAAAAGCAGTTCAGGAGTTAACTCGACAAGTAGTCCTACTGCTGCAAAAATTACACATTGAGTTAAAGATAAAACTTCAGTGATATTTAGAAGGACAGTTAACTGTGGTGTATCAATATGCAGAGAAAACATGTAACTATCAATTGATTTAAATAATTTACTTACTTAATCTCTTCTTAGAACCCACTGTGTGTCATATATTGTTCCAAACCCTTTACAAATAACTTTTTAAATAACTTATTTCATCCTTTTAACAATCCTATGAGGTTAGTACTAATATTAACCTCCATTTACATAGGAGGAAACTGACACACAGAGAGGTTAGGTAACTTGCCCAGGGTCACACAGCTCATAAGTGGTAGAACCAGGATGGGCATCTGCATTCTGATTCTATGGTAATAATGTGATTCACTAGAGTATAAACACCCAGACACCAAGAACTGAGATTAATTTGCTCACTTTTATATTCCCTGTTATTAGCACAGTTCCTGATACCAAATAGATACTCAACAAAGGTTTATTGTTAATTGATTAATTAATTAACAGGACTAAATATTTTTAATGTCTATTAATTAATTAATCACACTAAGGGTTTAATACATGAAACATTTAATGGACATTTTAAGACATTAAATTATCTGCCCAGTCAAACACACGCTATAATCTAGGGAATGTTTTGTGGCTGCAAGGGAAACAAATGAGTTAGGGATTCAGGGAAGGATCCATGGAAAGCATAAGTTTGAGAGCCCTCTCCTAGAAAATAAGAGTTGGCAGATGACTTTCTGGGGTGAATATAGCTAAGACACAATTAAATAAATTTCTTGTTGAAGTCTTGAGTATGCTGTCAGGTTCATTACTCAATGCCCATAAGGCTTAGATTGAGAGAATCACAGAATTTCATTTCAAAGGTGGAAGTGACCTTAGAGGTCATCAAATTTAACTTTCTCATTTTGCCGTGTTTTCATAAAAAGAAACCAAGACCCAGAGTGTTCCGGTGGCTGGCTTATGATTATCTCTCCCTCTATGTCGAAAGCCCCTTGTTCCCCTCTTCAGAACGTCCTGGTGCAATGCATCCTACAAGGCTCTTCTCAACCCACCCACCCCCATGTGGTCTTTCTTGCACCCTCGAAGCCACTGGAAGCCATTTATCTCCTTATAACTCCCATAACATCCCGTTTTTAGCACTCTTTAATGCTTAGCTTTCTTCAGCAACTGAGTGTGTGTTTAATTTCCCCAGATGGGCAGAGAGGTCAGCAAGCAATTGCTGAATGAATAAATCCAAGCTCCGTGTTGTCTGGCACAGCAGGACACATCTGGCTTCACGTTCCATGATGCAATGTGCCAGCTCACTGGGGACTGGGGCCCAGCGAACAGTGTGCGTGAACTTATACCTGTCCTCTAGGAAGTCAGTGATCATAGCGGTTAGGACCATAAGCCTCAGAGCCTGGGTTCACATCCTTTCTCCATCACTCACTGGCTGAGTTATTTAGGCGTTTACTTATCTGCCCTCCTTGTCTGTCAAATGAGGATGAAAATAAACTATATCTGCCCAAACGCCCTCTATGAGGATAAACTGGATGATGTTATGTAAAGCACTTAGAACAGTATTTAGCACATAGCGAGTGTTCAATAGATGTTACCAAAACTAGAATTATTAGTTTCTTATTATTGTGCCTTGAATAAAGCCTGACGTACAGTAAGTGTCTAATAAATGGTAACTGCTATTAGTTCCTTTGGCATCTAGAATCTTTGTCACTGTCTGCAACTACACTTCAGAACAGAACATTTCAAATGATCAGAAGAACAAAGAATGCAGAATAGACTAAGGAAACTGCACCCCTCGAGGGGAAGTGGTAGGAAAGCCTATCTGTGCAGGAAGAAATGTACATAACATAACTACTACAGACTCTTAAAAATTCCATAAAGTTGCATGAGCAATTAAAACACATTAGGGACTGATTCCAGATGTGCTCCCAGGACCAAATAGTGTAATTATGTCACTGAAATAATATCATCATTTCCATTTAGCTGAAAGAGTTCTCAGGTCATAAACACAGTGGTTTGTGTTCTACCATAGCCGACTGCTATGAGGGTAATGGAGACCTAATGACCCAGCCAGTTTAATCAAAGCAAGGAATCTTCTTTCCAGAAGCTTCTGTCACTTACACTGTATGATCTAAACTTAAAATTACGGCACAGCTGAAACACAAGGCAGTATTCATTCACCTTTATGAAGCTCTTAGCTCTGAAGATTTAAAATATAGTGAACCAAGTACTTTGAATTCAGGGAAAAACTGTTTCCTCAAGTTAAGTAATGGGAGTGTTAAGAGCTATGAGGCATTATTAACCTTTCCTGCCCTAGAACCACATTTCAGAGATGATGAAAGAGGATTTTGCGTTCCACCCTCCACACAAGCTTTCTTTCCTCTGATTTTAAGTATTAGTCTCAGGTTCTTTTTTTTTTAATAGTAGAGCTGCTGTCTTTTAAAAAATTAATTAATTAATTTTATTTATTTTATTTTTGGCTGTGCTGGTCTTCATTGCTGTGCACGGGATTTCTCTATGCGGTGAAAGGGAGCTACTCTTCGTTGTGGTGCACAGGCTTCTCATTACGGTGGCTTCTCTTATTGCGGAGCACCGGCTCTAGGTGTGCGGGCTTCAGTAGTTGTGGCTCTCGGGCTCAGTAGTAGTGGCGCATGGACTTAGTTACTCCGCGGCATGTGGGATCTTCCCGGAGCAGGGCTCGAACCTGTGTCGCCTGCATTGGCAGATGGATTCTTAACCACTGCGCCACCAGGGAAGTCCTAGTCTCAGATTCCTGTGGCCTGTGGGATAATGACAAGGTGCCCACATTTTATCACATTTTCTCATCTTTATTGTATTTCCTACATTTGGGCAAATAGTCTAACTACCCAGGCTCATCAACAGCAACAGGGGTCTCAGCAGCTCAGGGGGACCTCATAGACCACCACCATCCTGCCCTTTCCTGCTCTTTGCATCAGCCTTGACAGAACAGGTAAATCCATGGCTGTAAGAAGGTCTTTGCGTCCAGGTTTATAGGTCTGCTTGACACGTGAGCAGCACTTAACAGTCAGAAGACAGAAACAGAAGTCCTTCTCAGACATAGCTTCTTTAGCAGGGCATTTTGTGAAAAGAAATGAGACCATTTGGGGCTTCCCTAGTGGTGCAGTGGTTAAGAATCCACCTGCCAATGCAGGGAACACGGGTTCGAGCCCTGGTCCGGGAAGATCCCACGTGCCGTGGAGCAACTAAGCCCGTGCGCCAAAACTACTGAGCCTGCGCTCTAGAGCCCACGAGCCACAACTACTGAGCCCATGTGCCACAACTACTGAGCTCATGTGCCTAGAGCCCGTGCTCCCCAACAAGAGAAGCCACTGCAATAAGAAGCCCACGCACCACAACCAAGACCCAATACAGCCAAAAATAAAAACAAATAAATAAATAAATTTATTTAGGAAAAAAAAAAAGAAATGAGACCATTTGACTCCATTGTTAAACAGCACTATAAGTGCCTATAAGAATACCTGCCGGGCTTCCCTGGTGGCGCAGTGGTTGAGAGTCCGCCTGCCGATGCAGGGGACACAGGATCATGCCCCGGTCCGGGAAGATCCCACATGCCGTGGAGCGGCTGGGCCCGTGAGCCATGGCCGCTGAGCCTGTGCCTCTGGAGCCTGTGCTCCGCAACAGGAGAGGCCACAACAGTGAGAGGCCCACGTACCGCAAAAAAAAAAAAAAAAAAAAAAAAGAATCCCTGCCTTCCTGTTCTTGAAGAGGGAAGTTTCATTGTGAGAGACCTTCTTGATGTATTTCTGTCTAAATTTTATTTGAAGATAATTCTTTTGCACTTGTAGAAAGTTTCTTTTATCTTCGTTGAAGGGAAATCAGCCCTGTTGTATTATGCTATTTTTTTTAAATAGGAAGGATGTTACCTATTGCTTGGACTTTCATAGGAACCTGATATTCCTGTGAATAAGATAATTAGAAGGATATAACTGAATGGCAAGTGAATTGAAACATCCTAAGTGTGCATCAGCGTGAGCTGGTTAAGTGAATCATGGCACTCACACAATGGAGTATTATAAAGCAATTTCAAAGAATGAGGCAGTTCTTGTATGAATATGGGATATTCTCCAATACAACATATTATGAAAAAAGCAAGGCCACAAACAGTGGAAAGAGTAGGCTACAATTAGTGGGGGTATTTTCAAAGGAGAGATAGATCCTTATATTTACCTATACACACAACTTCACTGCAAAAATCCACTAGAAATTTATAACAGTTTCTATCTCTTGGGAGGTAAACAGAGAACTAGGGCACTGTGGAGAAAGAGAGATATACTTTTTTACTGTATATTTCATTTATTTTTACTGAGCTCTAGTATTCAATTGAGAGAAAGAGAGAGAGAGAGAGAGACATTTTTTGGTATCATTTTTTTTAGATTCCACATATAAGTGATATTATATGACATTTGTCTTTCTCTGTCTGGCTTATTTCACTTAGTGTGATAATCTCTAGGTCCATCTGCTGCAAATGGCAAGAAAGAGATACAATTTTTAAAAAGGTTATTTCTACAAATGATGTTAGAACAGTTGTCAGCCATACACAAAAAATAAAACTTGACCTATATAAAGACTAATTCAAAGTGAATCAGAGATCTAAATATAAAATACAAATGATAAAACTTTTTAGAGGAGGGGACTTCCCCAGTGGTCTAGTGGTTAAGACTCCACGCTTCCAATGCAGGGGGCACAGGTTTGACCCCTGGTCAGGGAATAAGATCCCACATGCCATGTGGCATGGCCAGAAGATTAAAAAAAAATAAATTTTTTAGAGGGAAACCATCAAAACCTGGGTAAGATGAAGAGTTCACAGAAATGACACCAAAATCATTACGTTAAAAATAGATAGAACTTCAGCAGGTGTTGGAAGAGGAGGTATTTGGCTCTTATTCCCACTCAGCAATAATAGTTTGACAGATATCCACAGACAAAACATTTAAAAAATTGATAAATTGAATTTTATTAAGATCTAAGATTTGTCCTTATTCAAAGCTACTGTCAAGAGAATAAAGAGACAAGCTATAGACTGGAAAAAAAAACATACAACTCACATGCTCAATAAAGTACTTATATCCAGAATATAAAAGAACTCTCAAAATTCAACAATTAGAAAGCAAACGACCCAATTTTTAAAATGGGAAAAGGACTTGAACAGACACTTTACCAGAGACTATTTGCAGATGGTAAATAAGCACATAAAAGATGTTTACCATCATTAGCCATTAGAGAAATGCAAATTAAAACCATAGTGAAATACCTATACACCTACTAGAAGGACTAAAATGTTTAAAAATGATGACAATAAGAAATGCTGGCAAGGATGTGGAGCAATGACAACTCTTATACATCGATGATAGGAATACAGAATGGTACAGTCACTCTGGAAAATAGTTTGGCAGACAAATGAAGTTAAATATTCAAATGAAGTTAAATTTTATCATTTGACCCAACAATCCCATTCCTGAGTATTTGCCCTACAAAAAAATGAAAACTTATGCTCACACAAAAACCTGTATTCATAGTTGCTTTATTCATGAAAGCCAGAAGCTAGAAATATCCCAAATATTGTTCACTAGGTGAATTGATAAAGTGTGGCACGTCTGTACAATGGACTATCACTCAGAAGTAAAAAAGAAAAAAGAGACAAACTATTGATACATGGGACAACTTGGATGAATTGCAAAGACATACTGCATGAGGGAAACAGTCTCAAAGGTCTACATACTGTACAAGCCCATTTATTCGACATTCTCAAAAAGACAAAACTATAGTTATGGAAAACAGATCAGTGGTTGCCAGAATGACAGGTAAGGGGAAGGTATCACTATAGAAGGAAACATGAGGACATTTTGGGAGGGTAATGGAACTGTTCTATATCCTGATTATGGTAGTGGTTACATGAAGATATACATGTGTCAAAACTCATAGAACTGTACCAAAAGAAAACAATTTTTTTTTTTTTTTTTTTTTTTTTTTTTTTTTTGCGGTATGTGGGCCTCTCACTGTTGTGGCCTCTCCTGTTGCAGAGCACAGGCTCCGGATGTGCAGGCTCAGTGGCCACGGCCCACGGGCCCAGCCACTCCGCGGCATGTGGGATCTTCCTGGACCAGGGCACGAACCCGTGTCTCCTGCATCGGCAGGCGGACTCTCAACCACTGCACCACCAGGGAAGCCCCAGAAAACAATTTTTAATTTAGTGTATATTTTAAAATTATTTTTTAATAATTTTTTTTAAAGAAAGGTGAGTTCCAGCTTCCAGTACTAGTGGAGTAATTCGGTAAAACTAAGACACTGTTACAATGTTCCTATATTATATATAAAGTAGTGAATTGTTAAATCTAAGTTGATTGTGATAAATTAATGTAATCCCTACAGGAACTACTAAAAAAAAAATTAAAACAGCAAAAATGCCTAAAGAAGAAACAAAAAAAATATTGTATTAATTCACAAGATGTCAAGAAAGGAGAAACAGAGAAACACAAAGCAAAAGAGACAAATAGAGAACAAATCGCAAAATAACTCACCTAAATCCAACTGTATCAATAAGTATATTAAGTGTAAATGAACTAAAAACTCTAATCATAAAATAGAGATTCTCCAGCTGGATAAAAAACTAAGACCCAAGTATATGCTGTCTACAAAGGAGTTATTTAATAGTTTTTTAAAAGACACAAATAAGTTGAAAGTAAAAACATGAAGAAAGCATATACCATGCAAACACTAATCCTAACAAAACTAGAGTGGCTACATTAGTATCCAACAAAACAGATTTCATGACAAGAAGCATTACCAGAGATAAAGCAGAGCATTTTATAATGATAAAAAATGTCAACATAGCAGGGAGGCATAACTGTATCCCTAATAATGGAGCTTCAAAATACATGAAGTGAAAGCTGATAATAAAAAAAGGAGATGTCCTTCTACAGATGCATAGATAAAGAAGATATGGGAGATATATATATATATATGTTGGAATATTACTCAGCCATAAAAAATAATGAAATTCTGCCATTTGCAGCAACATGGATAGACCTAAAGAATATTATGCTTAGTGAAATAAGTAAGTCAGACAGAGAAAGACAAATAATGCATGATATCACTTACATGTGGAATCTAAAGAAATAATATAAACAAATGTATATAGCAAAATAGAAACAGATTCACAGGTGTAGAAAACAAACTAGTGGTTACCAAAGGAGAAAGGGAAGGGGGAAAGGTCACGTTAGGGGCATGGGATTAAGAGATACAAACTGTGTATAAATTACATAAGCAACAAGGATATACTGTATAGCACAGGGGATTATAGCCATAATCTTATAACAACTTTTAATGGAGTATAATCTGTAAAAGTACTGAATCACCATGCTGTGTACCTGAAACTAATATAATATTGTAAGTCAACTATACTTTAATAAAAAAAATGTTAACATAAATTTTTTTTAAAAAGGAGAAATAGGCAAAGCCATAATCAGAGATGGAGATTTTAATACCTCTAAGTAATTGATAGAACAATTAGAAAAATCAGCAATGATACAGAAGATCTGAATGGCACTCTAAAACCTCTGACCTAATAGACATTTACAGAACACATATTTAAGAAGTGTGTGCTACAAAGTTTGAACATTTTACCAAAAAAAAAAAAAAAGTAAGTGTGGAGAATGGGTATAATTACTAATGAACAAAATTAGGGATGACTGTTCATAATTGTTGAAACTAGGTGATGGGTACATTTGCGTATATGTATCTATGGTGTGTATGTATGATTGGTAACTTTGGTACATATGTATGATTCTGTTTACTCTGTATATGATTGAAATTTTGTGTTGTAAAAGCTAAAAATTAAGTTTAGGTCAGAATACATGGCCTTTAGCAGATGATTTTTTTCTTTTCCATTATGGTTTATCATAGGATATTGAATATAGTTCCCTGTGCTATACCCTAGAGCCTTGTTTTTATCCATTCTGTATATAATAGTTTGCATCTTAGCAGAAGACTTTTAAACTTCGTACACACACAAAGGCATGCTGACTCTGATGGTAGAACCTCAGGAACCAAACGTGGCGTGAACAGTGGCGCAAGCCTGCTCCCTTGCCTGTTCCCTTTATCTCCTTAGGTCTCCCCACCCTCCAGGCACACCCCATGACCTCAGCATCCATAAGATTATTCATACCATTCCCCCAAACTCCTCCTCCTCCTCTCCACAGGGCTAAAGTCCTCCTCGTCACGCTCAACCCCACTTCCGCTGAGGACTTCTCTACCCACTCATCCTACTTCACCATGTGAAGATGTTGCCCAGAACTTTCCATGACGCTCACCTGGCATTCAACACTTATCGTCCAGTATGGCTAACTTTCCTTCATTAAACCTCATAGTTCCAAAAATGGACACAAACTATAAAGATTGTCAGAATCTCCACATTCTGGGTAGAAAGCAGCCATTTTGTTTTGGCAAACACATTGGCGAACTCTTCCCTTAGACAAAGATGGCTCCCTAAACCTAGGCCGGAGAGAGTAGGTCACGATATAGGAAGTTAAGTAGGAACAGAAATCTCCTGTCTACCCCTAGGTTAGCCTTAACACTGTAGTAAAAGACTCCCACCCCAACTAGAGAGTGGAGGAGCCAGGTCTGTGTCCACCCTCAGGGCACAGGTCTGGGGGAGAGAAGAGCAGGAAAAGGGACCCCCATGGCAAGAGGCAAGCAAGACACACCTCTGCACGCTGCTCCTTCTTGCCTTCCCACCTCCGAGTTTCTCCCTTTTTCTTCTCTGTGGCAGCTAAGCTTTGGTGAAAGCAGTTTAAAGTCTCCATTTCTATTTTGATAATATGAAATCTTCCACATTGGACCATAAAATATGGATCACGCTCACTTCTGAAACAGACTCCCACATCAACCCTTTCCAAACAAGCTTGGAGAACACCCTGACCTCACGGGTCATCTTCAGCCTATGCTTAGCTTTAGGAAACAACAAAAATCATACCAAGAGAAAGAAAGAAACATTTGTAAAAAAAAAAAAAAAAAAAAAAACATTTGTATCATGCACCCCTTCAAACCTCAAAAAATATGTATATAGACATTTATGAAAATATGAAGGAAAAATATGAAAGACATGACCATTTCATTTTTTAAAACTTCCTGGAACAGTATGAGTGTAGATGGTCCTCACCTTGCATGGTGGTGCACATTGGGACCATGCAAAATCAAGGACTGCCTGTACCCTTACTTAGTAATTTATGATCCCTTAAAATTGGTAGCAAAGGGAACTTTTTGATGAAAGGCAGGTGAGTAAACCTACTTCTCGCACCCCTTTCAAGGTCGCCCCAAACAACCTGAAAATGAAGGGAAAGCCTCATCTTAAAATGGACAAGGAAAGAGCCACAACTCCAAAGCACAAAAGGATGCATGCCTACAGGGTACTGTAAAACACACTCAAAATTGGGGAAGACACCAAGAGATAAGGCACATCTTCAGAGTTTAAGCTACTCACCAATGCCCATAAAAGTTCGTCACAGTCCTGAAAGGCTACGCTCTTCATCAGCCTTTGATTAGATCTGTGAATAGGGTAGATCATGCTAGAAGCAAACCAGTTAACTGATGGTCAGAAGAGGTCAATGTAAAGGAGAAACCACGAAGAGACACCACTTTCATTTATGAAGGACATGGCTTCTGACCTGAGGGAGAGACTGCCTGAGAAAAAGAGGAAGGGGAGGCAGTCTGACCAGATTAGGAAACAGTGAGGCTATGGCTAAGGACTTTATAAAAGTCCACTGACTTTATGGTTGCTGCAAATTGAGAGCATTTCTCTTTCATCTGAAAGATCACAGGTGGATTGGACTGAACGTTTATGTCCCCCCCAAATTCATGCGCTGAAATCTCATCCCCAAGGTGATGGTATTAGGTGATGGAGACTTTGGGAACTGCTTAGGTCATGAGGGTGAAGCCCTCATGAACGGGATTAGCGTCCTTATGAAAGATCCCACTCCTCTTCCACCCTGTGAGGACACAAGGAGAAGCACCATCTCTGAGCCGGAAGGTGGGCTTTAGCCAGACGTTGCATCTGCAGGCACTGTGACCTGGGATTCCCAGCCTCCAGAATTGTGAGAGATAAATGTTTGTTGTTTATAAGCCACCCTGTTTATGGTATTTTTATTACAGCAGCCAAAGTGGACTAAGACAAAGGCAACCTGATTCTCTGATAAGAGATCAAAGAAGAGAGAAAGATTCAAACATATATTATAGGACACCAGAAGAAGATAAGCAGGTTGGAAGATTTAAGAAAAATAAAAACATTTACAAATTCAAATCAGTACATCAACTATACTTCAATTTCTTAAAATCTTAAAAATAAGTAGTTGGGGGGGGAGGGATAAATTAAGAGTTTGGGATTAACATATACACACGACTGTATATAAAATAGACAATCAACAAGGACCTACTATATCGCATAGGGAACTCTACTCAATCCTCTGTAATAACCTATATGGGAAAAGACTCTGAAAAAGAATGGCTATATGTATACGTCTAACTGATTCACTTTGCTGTACACCTGAAACTAACACAGCATCGTAAATCAATTCTACCCCAATATAAAATAAAAACTAAATTAAAAAAGAAGGCACTACTGCTTTCACAATTTATAAAATGCTCACAAAACCTCATAACATAAATAAAACAGCTAAAAAGTTTCCAATGTAAAAAAGTTTTTAATTAAAAAAAAGTTTTTAAGTAGTTTGGGAGCCCAGTGTTATAGGGCCAGAAGTTATTCAGCCCCCCACATGGGGAAAAAGAAGAATTTAAATCATATTGGAAACAACCATAATTAGTGTTCAGAAATATAGCTGGGGCAAAACAAAACGCGAAAAATAAAGCTATAAACTTACCAGAGTTCTGCCTTCTGGTCATAGACTAAGCCTCATGTTGGTTATAATAATTATAAACTCTGGACAAAAATCTTTAAAATATAATTTTTGGAGGCACTGGAGAGCAACCAAAATTAGGCAGAAACTGGAGGTAGTTCAACCCTTGAAAGAAAGGAGTCACAGGGGGTGTGATCCACGTTTAATTGCTTTTCCTTCCAGAACACTCTGCCCTGCATGGTGGGGGTCCCTTAGCTCTCAAGGAAAGTCACAACCTGTTGGCGAGAGAAATAGGGAGAAATTCGGGGCTGCCAGGACGTAAGAAATTAAGGAGGAAATCCAATAAAGGAGGGAGGCACAGAAAGGGGAGCTCCATGACTGAATAATCTCACCTCCAAATCATTGGCTGGTCCTGAACTGTATATGTGACCAATGGGACTCCAAGTAGAGGGGAGACAGCAGGAAAGCTGAGTGCTGAGCAGGGATTTCAGTTCCCACCAGGAAACAATTTGGAATTTCAGTGACCAAGTTAAAGGCACTGGGTAATCACCCAGGTTTCTAGTGAAGCCCCAGAAAGGCCAACCCAGAGTCAAGTCCACATCCCAACCAATGGCACTGGGAAGCTGGACCAGAGGGGCTCATGGTCTAGGTCATCGTATTCCAGCTGCCAGGGTCAAAGGACAAAGCCGAGACCAGGCCAGAAGATGGACATACAGCCGGGGTCCCTGTGAGTGTCCACCTGCTGAGGCTTGTGTCACAGGAGGGTCCAGGTGTACTGGGGAGCCCCCTCTCATTCCAGAACCTTCTTTCCCCTGATGTTTCTCCTGGGCTTTGCTTCTCTCTGATGCTGTCTTGCTCTCCATTCTCTGAAACTCAGCCACTTGGCTTATCCTCTTTCCAGGATTTACTGAGTAGCCCCTGTGCCGGGCCCTGTGTTGGCTGCTGGGTTTCTTCCAGCTGGTTCTTTTCAGCTCCAAGCTTTCATTTGGATCTTCCCTTCTGACAAGACACCATCCCCCTTTGGCGCCTCAGTGCCAAATCCTTAGATGCAGCCTGAATCCTTGGCAAGGGCAGAGCCAGAGATGACTTTACATGCATTTAAGGTGCAAGGGACATCATTTCCTGGTGACAAGTGTGAACCCCAGTCATGACAAATGCGTTGCATAATGGATGGGTCCACTCCTCCGCTGGAGGTTTGCCAAGATTGTTTTTTTCTTCCACACACACATCCTTCCCATTACATACCAATCAACTGGGGATCTTTCCATGAATTGTAACACTCTATCTTAAAGACCTTTTTCTGTGATGAGTACAAACTGGAGAAAGGCGTTTTAGAGCTTTCTGAAATCCAGCATCTCTGATGACTTTTAAATGTGTCTACATGGCTTCACTCTTAAGAATCAGAAAAATACATTCTTCTGGGACAAACTTCACTCATTCATTAATTCAAATGTCTGTGCTCTGTTCACAGGAGATTGATTCAAAACGCTACAAGACAAATGCTAATTATGAACTTAGCTCTGTGACCCTGGACAAGCGATATACTTACCTGCTGTAAGTTTTCTATTTCTTCTATAAAATGGGAATAATAATGTCACATACTTGACAGAGGTGTTTGACAAATAAAGAATGTATGGGAGTATTTAGCCCATGGCTGGCTCAAAGGAATCAGTAAAAGCTAGCTGTCGTTTCAGGTTTATCTCTATTCACAGGGTTAGTGCAGGAGAGAGCAGGGATTTGAACCTACGACCAGTGCTCAGAAACTTGTTACACTTTCTGTAGACGTAAAGCCCTCTGCCCTACACCTAGCACTCGGGAAACACAATAAATCATAGTAACTGTGGTTCTGAACCAGGTTCTACAGTAGCAGAGGTTTACAACTGTACCTAAACAAATATACAGATGCACAAAGACTGCAAAATGAAAACAAAAAGTTTTAGAATAATGAATTATGGCTCTTTCCTTCTCTTTTCCCTTAATTTTATGCTACTAAGTAAATGAACACTTTGGAGGAAAAAAAAACCATTTGTAGTTACAGGTTATAAACAGTGTAAGTGGAATGAGATACAGGGATTCTGGGAGGAGGCAGGAGCATCCCCAGAGACATATCGGGACAAAACTAAAATTCAAAATGATACCTGCACCCCTATGTTCATAGCAGCCTACATGTCCATTGATAGAGGAGCAGATAAAGAAGATGGGGTACATATACACCAAGGAATGAAATACTGCCATTTGCAGCAACATGGATGGACCCAGAGATTATCATATGAAGTGAAGTAAGTCAGAAAGAGAAAGACAAATACCATAGGATATCACTTATATGTGGCATCTAAAATATGACACAAATGAATTTATCTACGAAACAGAAACAGACTCACAGACATAGAGAACAGATTTGTGGTTGCCCGGGGTGGGGGGAGGGAGGGATGGATTAGGAGTGTGGGATTAGCAGGTGCAGACTCTTATATAGAGAATGGATAAACAACAAGGTCCTACTGTAGAGCACAGGGAACTATATTCAATATCCTGTGATAAACCATAATGGAAAAGAATATGAAAAAGAATATATATATATATATGTATAACAGAGTCACTTTGCTGTACAGCAGAAATTAACACAACATTGTAAATCAACTATACTTCAATAAAATAAAATTTTTAAAAAAGCAAGCACGGTGATGCCCAAAAGAAAGCTAAGGGGAAATACAGGTATTTGGTTCAAGTCCACAATCATCACGATTCTAATAGGTGACCCCTCTCTGGATAAGTTAACATACAAAGCATTTAAAACAACAACAATCTCTGCCCAATTTTTTTTTGAAAGTTTGAGAAATGTGCCAGTTTAGAGACAGGCAACAATAATAAAGAATTAAACATCGTTTCCCATTTTTTCCCTGAGTTGCTATGGCCAGCTCTCATCAACAGTAAACAAGAATGAAGCTTTGTAAGAAAAAAAAAAATGGATTAATAATTAAAAAAAAAAAGTTTAGCTCTCTTAAGGGTCAGAACCAAAAGATCCTAAGACCTAGGAACCCAATGGCACAGACCACATCTTTTTGTGTCCCCAAAACCCTGAAATGCTTCCCATTTCTTGACAAGCGTGTGGCCCCACACGTCCCCTACTCACGAAGCATCTCCTCTGTGCTAGGCAGGCACTGCGCTAAGTTCTTCTCTGACAAGTTTCTTATCACACAGTCGCAGTGATAACTAATGTTGGGGCCAGGATTCAGACTCACGCTGGTCTGATTCCAACACGGGTGTCCTTACCCGCACCCCAGAGTTACACCTGCCCCTTAGTCTCACTTCGGTTATTACAACAGATCAGCCCCCAGCAGCATCTGTGCCTTCCTCCCTCTACTGTTTTGCTTCTGTTGTTCTCTCTGCAAAAATGCCCCCCCTCCAGGGGGATGATGGATGTTTACTCAACTTACTGTAATGATCACTTCATGATGTATATAAGTCAAATCATTATGCCTATACAGTGCTGTATGTCAGCTGTAGCTCAATAAACTGGAAGAAAATCAATGCTACCCCACCAAGTCTGTTGAAAGCCATTCTTCCTTCAAACTAACCCTCACAGGCTACTTATCCCCTCCAGACACAGATTTCTGCACTCCCATCCCACCTCCCCCCACCCGTTCTCCCTGACTGTGCCCACATCTGTTTTTCTACACCTGATACACCTGCCACCTCTCTTAAGGAAACCAGAAGGGTATATGCGGTTTCATGGGGTCCTGGAAAATGCTTGGGCTTTCCCACCAGAGCTGGAAGCCAGTTCTGCTTCTCGTTCACTATGTGATGCTGAGTAAACACCTCAGAATCCCATCTGAAAAATAGATGCAGCCACTCCCACTCAGAAGGGTTCCCATGAGGGTTTAGTGGGATGAACCAAGCAGCCTAGAGGCTCCGTGAGCCCTGCTTCCTTCTGCCTCCCCAGGGACCTCCCTCCTACATCTGACTCGTCTGGTGGTGAGTCGGTATTTCTCTTGCTACCTGGTTAAGTTGTATGACACACATGGACAGACCATAGGTTACTCATCATGCCTTTCCTGCTCAGCCCAATACATATTAGGGCCTCTATAACTACCTGTCAAACTGGATGAAATGCACATCTCCCCCAGAACATGGAAAAACAGTCGCAGCACCCTCGTTTATTCAGTCTGGACCTCATAACATACATTTTTAATACAATAAGAATTATTCAGAGTTGTCAACATTCAGAAACAGTCTTTGCAACGAACTTCTAAATCTTTAGTAAGAGCTATGTTTACATAAATATTTATTGAGTTTAAGGCTTTCAGTGTATATTGTAAACAACACTGCCAGGCACAGTTCTTATTATCGCTCAGGATAGACCGAATTTAATCATTCATATTCTGTTCTTAGTTATTAAGGATATATCACCCTGACCGGGTATCTCTGGAGCCACCAGCAAATAGAAGCAAGTAAAGAAAGAAGAAGAGCATGATTCCAGGATCCTTGGTCAACATTCCCACTCACCAGCCATGGACGGGTCCATCAATCCATCTAAGCATTTATTTCCCATCTGTAAAATGGGGATGATTTGGGCACTGCCCGCAAGCAATGTTGTAAGAATCCAATTAAAAACCATATGCAAACGTGTTTGCTAACAGGTAAGAAATGCAATGTTACTAAGAATTACTGACAATGCGCTACTGGGGCTGTTCACCAAACATAGCTCTGAGCTTCCTGGCTATCGAGTCTCAAGGGATGACCATAGTTTACCTGGTTTCTCGGTGTTTAGTAAGAGGAAGCTTAACAGTTCTTTCAAAAAGAAACTCTAAGCCTCTGCTGAGGGGAATTTGGCATCTTGACACACACAGGAGACCAGCAATTTCCTAATGAATGATGTGTTTGGGGCTGTTTTGGAAGGAACAGAGACCTTCTTCCTGGGAATATTTATCCCAGGAAGGTCTGATGACAGCTGAGGACATCAGGCTGGATGGTCACTCAGGGGAGGGGTTCCCAGGCAGCCAGATTTACTGTTCCTTGAAAAGCCTTTTTTGGGGGCTTGAGAATGTCTCAAAATGATAAAATGGCTTCATTATCTAGAGACCCTCCACAAGGCAGGAAAGAGAGAGAGAGAGAGGGAAAAAGCAAGAGAGGAAGAGAGAAAGAGAAAGGACATTTAAGATATCAGCTTCACCTACTCAAAGATCAAAGAATCCCGGATCCTCGATTTCCCAAAACTGTCTCATCTTACAAGCTAGAAAGAGATGAAAATCTTTACTAGAGTACAGTAGCTCACCAAGAGAAAAATGCTGAACTAAAAATATTGGGTTGGCCAAAAAGTTCGTTCGGGCTCTTGTAAGATGTTATGGAAAAACCCGAACGAACTTTCTGGCTAACCCAATACTTCCTTGTTCTAAAGTTAATTATTAAGCCACAATTTTTTATCAGTTAGCACAACCCTCATTTATCTGATGCTCAATATTCAGCAAATATTTATTGGGCATCTATTATAGGCCTAAGGATATTATTATTGATAAAAGCATATAATAAAAATAATAGCAGGCATTTACTGAGTGCTTTCTATGAGCCAAGGGAAAATTCTGGATATTCATGGTCAAAACAATACAGTCTTGGCCACCACCCTGGAGAAGCGAAGCCTCTCCTCTTCCCCCTACCAGAATTTAGGGAGCAGGGGTCCTGGTGTCCCCCCTGGGGAGAGAGCCAGGAGAGCACTGAAGGCTAGGAAGATATGAAAGTGCATCTCTTATCAAAGGGTAGTATGGCCCCGTCTGCAAGATCAAAAACCACCACAGGAGAGGGGAAGACATTCGAGAACGAAAGGTGAGGATGACTTGTCCTGGGAAAGTGGAGCTTCCAGTACCGACCCCACGTGCTTGCAAAGAGCAAGTCCACAGCTGAGTGTTTCTCGTTCAAGTCAACTGTTGCAAACATGCACCTGCACGTCTGGAATCTTCTATCTGACCTGCCCCTACTGGGTCCAAATCATCATCTGCTTCCTAAATGCCCCTCCCCTTGGGCTCTGCAAGCAGCCAGAGAGCGTCCTGGATTGCAGGTCTGACTCGTCACTGCCCCCACTTGAAATAAACCCGTGGTGTGTCCCCACTGCCCTCAGGATAGAGGTGGACTCTTCACAAGTCTGTTCCCACCAACCTCCCTGGGTTCTGCTTCCTTCATCACCCTCAGACCCACTCAGTCCTCAGAGGTTCCCTCTGGACCCTCACCTCCTGGCCCAGCATGAGCCTCATCCAGTCCCCTCCTCCCGTTTCACCCATCTCACCTCTCATCCCTTTAGCCTCTGGGTCACATTCACGGAGCAGCTCCATCCCTATGGGGTTCCCCCACCAGGAACTGGCCACACTAACTATCATTGCTCAACTGCTGTCTCATGCCCTGCCCGGCTGATGTCGACAATAACAGCCCCATGGTGGGCTCCTAAAGGATGCTCGGGAATGTTGGCAGAATGAATATATTAAAGACAAAAGGTAGGGCTTCCCTGGTGGCGCAGTGGTTGAGAGTCCGCCTGCCGATGTGGGGGACACGGGTTTGTGCCCCGGTCTGGGAGGATCCTGCATGCCGCGGAGCAGCTGGGCCCGTGAGCCATGGCCGCTGAGCCTGCGCGTCCGGAGCCTGTGCTCCACAACGGGAGAGGCCACAGCAGTGAGAGGCCCGCGTACCGCAAAAAAAAAAAAAAAAAAAAGACGGAAGGTAGAGGGCCACCTAAGAAGCAGCTCCTGACCCAGTCTGGACTAACACCAGAGCAGGTGGAGAGCCATCCCAGGTCCACCAGTTTGTCACCTCTGCCTGGGGGCCAGCCAACTACAGATACGGCTTCAGTGAAAGTGCAAGATGGGAAAGCCCTGGCCAGTTCTCTTGGGGCCACTCACCGTGAAGTTCCTCTCTGATCGAGTCAACACGAAACGAACATCAGTCTCCTCTGTGGTACCATTGCTTTCTTCGAGATGAGTACTGTCACCGTATTTTAATTGTCGGTGGACTATTTCACAGTATCTTCCCTCGTGAGCTCTGAGATAACCATCACAGAATAACAGAATATAAATTCTAGGTCCACAGGGTTTGAGGGGGTTTTGTGGCCACATTTCTGAAATCAACGGATTTTTCCATAGTGACATGTAGCTCAGTACAGTCTTTCACTTACGCTGCAAAATACCTCAAATTTTGACGATGTGGGTGCACAAGTGAAAATCATAGAACTGAAAGGCCGTAGCTTGACATGCAATCACCGGAATCCACCTCCCCCTCACACACGCCCACCACACACTCCAGAGATCTGAAGCCTCCAGGGCAAGACTTGATGCCTAATTTGGTGAACCTGGCAAGTTTCACTGGGGATCTCAAGGAAAATGGATAGACTCACTCTCTGAATGGGATCAAAACATCTAAGCAGAAAATACCAACACTGCTTTGTTTCCACCAAACTTAGCCCCTGGGGAAATTACACTTGGATGATTTACGGAATGTGGGTCTTTAGCTGCCGTACACTTTGCAGTGCCAACAAAGACAACAATAATATATAATTGATTCCACTTGGATCTCAGCGAGTCAATAAAGAACTTTGTTTATACATAATTTTGTTGGGCAAATCTCCCAGATGGTACTGAAATGTTGCATTTTTAAGATGTTGAGTTTGGTCCAGGAGGATCATAAATTATAAAGATAATGTGTCTTTTGTATCGTTACAGTCATCTAATTGTAATCACAATTATAGTCACTGTGAAATCTAACTACCTTCTATTTTAGTATTACGCCCGACATTTTTTTAAAGCTTCATTTATTTAAGAGCCAAAAGTCAAAATAAGAGCTCCAGAATCCCAGAGCTCCACCTGCTAACACAAGGGCAATTTTACAGATTAAAACCTATCATGAAAATAAAAATTTAATATTTTCATAATAGGAATTAACAGCAGTACAAACATAAACTCTCCAATAGGTTTTAGGTTAACTTTCTCACTCTCTAGAAAGAGGCTTTAGCTAGGTTCCTAGGAAACTAACTCTTCATCTCTGCAATAATTTTCTACTCTCTGAAACATGTAATTTATGCTTTTATTAAAGATAAAATTATGGTTCTCTCTCTTATTGCTGCATCACACAAAAATGCTTGAACAGATTAACACAACATTGGAAGGGTAGGTTTGGGATGTCGTGATTTAAAATATAAGGTGTCAGCTTAGGAAATGCCTTGGGGGGCTGGCCCTGGTGGATGCATTTCACAGAGCCTGGCACATGTCCCAGAACAGCTGAGACTGGCACCCCTGCCCACCCCACATGACTCCCTTCCAAGAGAGCGACAGTGCCTGCATACTAAGACACTGTGGACAGAGGAAGCAAGCAGTAGGTTCAAAAACAAGCCCCCAAATGGAAAATTACCCAGGCCGAGGCTAACAATTGCCGGCATTGGCTTAAAATTGTGCTGCTTCTCCCAAGGGCAACGCTTCATCACCTGCTCCAGGTGAGAGGCCTCCGGGATTTAGGTATCAGAGGATGGTTAATGATTCTCTCAAGTCCTGGCAGAAAGCCCAGCTGGCTTCAGAACAGGTGGGAGGACATTCAGGGCAGAGGAGGGGGACCTGGAATAAGGGACTAGAGAGGCAGCTCTCAGACCTGAGTAAGTGTCCCAATCATTGCAGGACACATTAATCACAGAGGGCCAGGCTAGGCCCAGACATTCTTATCCGAGGGCTTGGGATGGGGTCTGAGTAACTGCGGTCTCCAGCTTTTATTACTTACTGGTCCAGAAACCGCACGGGGAAAACCACAGCACAAGAGCCTCGTGCTCCAGGGCGGTCTTTACCTAGACCCAGAGCAGCACCTGGCACCTGTTAGAAACACAGAATCTCAGACCCACCCCGGACCTATTGATTCAGAACCACAGCTTAACGAGATTCTCCACGTGGTTCGTGCACACGTTAAAATTTGGAAAGCACCATAGTACGTGCTATTTAAGGCCCTTTCGGCCCCTGGGATTCAACGAGTTCTGTGTCCACATGGTTCCAATATGGATGCGTGTTGGGGGCATAGGGGTGCATGAGCACGCGCGTGTTTGGGGTGGGAAAAGAGGGTGTGGCTCGCTTTTAACCCTTGACTAACTTACCCTCCCCCACTCCCTCTCCCCTCAAAAACATACTGAGTAAAGTAAGGTTTTGCATCTACCCTCCTGGATAACCAGTCGGTACGAGCACAAAGCACATAAATTAGCCCTGAACTGGCTATGCCCATCATAACACTATAATGACAGCTGCGCATCCTTGAGGGTCACCCTGAGGGCAAGGTGACACTGTCCTGAGAGCCCCCATTCTCGCCACAGCATGGTCTGGGCCAATAGATGTTTGCGGGCTGACCGAGGGCTGCCGGGTGAGGACACGTGGGGAGACACACAGCACCTGATTGTGCTGTAACACCCCTGAGGCCCTCCCCAGCCTCCTCCCCACCTCGACATCCCCAAAGCCCCAGGGTCCGTGCTGTTCACAGCACCGCTCACCCGCATTCTCCACGCTCACAGCTCCTCTCCGGAAATGCCTGGGTTCTGAGCATCAGCCCCCAGAACCTGAATGCTGGGTCTCAGCCTAGAGCAGGAACGGGCAAGCTTTTCCTGCAAAGGGCCGGATGGTTAACACCTTAGACTCTGTGAGCCACACAAGCTCAGGTGGGCAGCCACTCAGCTCAGCTGATGCTGCTTGAAATCAGCCAGAGACAATACCTAAGCCATAGGCTACGTTCAGACAAAACTTTACGGACACTGACATCTGAATTTCATGTAATTTATATATATTACAAAATATGATTCCTCTTTTGCTTTTTTATTTTAAACCACTTAAAAATGTAAAATTTCTTATCTCAAGAACCACACAAAAAACAGGAAATGGGCAGCGGCTGGATTTGGCCCATGGGCCATAGTCGGACCTCATCTAGAGGTCAAGTGCAAGGTTAAAGTCAAGTCCTGGCAGTGTGTCTGACTAGATGTGTGGCCTTAACCAACCGAGGGCTGCTGTCCCAGTGACATGAGATGACACACAGTCTGTGGCCTGCAGGGAGTGAGCAGTAAGTAGTGGCCATTGTTACCGTTGTCATGGTTGAGCTCTAGAAAAAGCCAGTGGAGGCAGGTGGGAAAGGCCAAGACGCTTCGGTCAGGGCTAGGTCTTGTTTGATAAACATCCGTGGAAATATGGACCCTTTAGAGGAAAGGGGGCATCTCTCCATGGAGCCCCAAACTGGAAGGGCTCTGTGGACACTGAGCTGCCTACCCAGTGGTCACCAGGAAGACGCAATTAAGCATTTGACAGTTATGTGAGCAAAGGCAGCACCGGGACAGGCAGGGGTGAGGTAGCTGCAGAGAGAGGACCTATGGTGGCCGGAACAAGCCCCAGCCAACGTGACCCAGAGGTGAGGGGGAGCCAAGGGTCCCCTAAGGACGTTGGAGTCAGGGTCTGGCTCCCCCGTTTGTGGGCCCCCAGGGCAAGCTGCTAATTCAACCTGTTTGAGCCTTGGTTTCATCATCTATAACATACTTGTCAATTTGTTTGGCAGATATTTACTGGATACCTACTGTGTGCCAGGCACTGTGCTAAGTGCTGCAGATGCATGGGTAATAGAGTCAAAAAAGACAAATGATGGACTTCCCTGGTGGCGCAGTGGTTGGGAATCCACCTGCCAATGCAGGGGACACGGGTTGGAGCCCTGGTCCGGGAAGATCCCACATGCCGCGGAGCAACTAAGCCGGTGCGCCACAACTACTGGGCCTGCACTCTAGAGCCCGCGAGCCACAACTACTGAGCCCGTGCACCACAACTACTGAGCCTGCGCTCTAGAGCCCGTGCTCCACAACAAGAGAAGCCACCACAATGAGAAGCCCCCGCACTGCAAAGAAGAGTAGTCCCCGCTCGCCGCAACTAGAGAAAGCCTGCGCACAGCAACAAAGACCCAATGTGTCCAAAAATAAATAAATAAGACAAATGATGGATCAATAGATAAATGATAGATGAGTAGATAGATGATAGATGGGTGAATGGATAAATAGACAGACAAATGTTAACAGCTGCCATCAGCACCTGCCTTGGCTTAGGAGCATAATTTGATCAGCCTTTTGCGTTGTGCACAGCGAGACCAAAGGCCACAGTCAGCCCTCAGGGGGATCCCCAGCTGCCTGCTGTCAGGTGGCAGGAGTCGCAGGACAACACGGACCCCCTTCAAGGGACAGACTGACACGGGAAGGGGTGCTGGTTTTGCCAGATTGTCCACATTTTCCAAAGAAACTCAAACTTCGGCAGTGCACCCAATGTTAAATATTGGTCTCTAGTTCAAAAACTCCCAAAGGCTATGGAACAAACAAAACACACCCATGAGCTGAAAGTATTGGCCCGTAGGCCACCGGTTTGTGATCTCTGACTTAGAAAAAGAGGCAGCAAAACAAAGGAATCGCTAACTCACCCTGTAGGAGAGGAGCAGAAAGCAGAACAGACCGTGGGGGACGTGGGGGTGGGAGGCTAATGGGGCGTGTCTGGGGCACTGTGCCCAGGGGGCTCTGAAGGACAAAGATGTCTCATGTCAACATTGCATTGTTGTGACACCAACTCCCTCATCCCCGGCCAGACTCGGGTCTATCTGCCTTGAGTGAGTGGTGCAAGAGAGATGAGGGGACACACGAGGGGCTGAATACCACCTCTGGAGCAGGGCGGCAGTGGGAGGGTGGTGGCCAGCAAGGGCAGGACCCCAGGAGCTGCAGGACCTACCGCGAGAAGTAAAGCCCCTTCAGGATCACAAAAACAGGGAGTGAAAGAGGAGGCTGGGGTCCATTGAAGTCTGAAAGGCCAGGGTCCCCCAGCCTATGGCAGGTTAAACAGAGGAGGGCAAAGCCTGGGCCCTCAGGGGTCCTGGGGAAACGGACAACCTTACAGCACTGGGAGCGGGGGACAGATTACTCTCATTTACCCACAAAGAAAGCAAGGAGCAGACAATGAGATAATATGTCCAAAATCACACAGAAAAGAGTACGTCCAAATCCTACCCAGGTCTGTCTGATGACCCCACAAAGTGTGATTTTGTTGTGTTGATGTGTTGCCACAGCCCAACCCTGTCTGGAGAAGAGAGGCACTGTGCCTTGTCCCCCAAGCGTACCTAAAAGTGGAAAAAGACAGCACAACTGCTGCTGTGTGAAAGGGCACGTCCCACACGTCCTCCATCCTTCCTCATCACGCTGTTTGCTGAAGGGATGCTGGGGACACAGTGGATGGTGGACCTGGAGTCTGACCATGAGGCTGAAGCCCAGTTTCGCACCTTCATCTTCTGTGTCTTCTGTCTTTTAACCTCTCAGTTTCCTCATCTGTGAAATGGGAATAATGATAACAGTTCCTGTCTTGAAAGTATCCTCATGAAAAGCTGTGTGATTGACAGTATGGAAGGCCTCCATCAAAGACGTTCCGTGCATCTGTTGGGCTGGGTTTTGTTGTCATCATTGGGGCGGTAACCCGTGCAGTTTCCCACCTGCATTGTCACCGGCGAAGGAAGTCCTGACTCCCGACCACAGTCGTAACCAGTTCACGGGGCCGGACTCTTGAGTCTACGGTGTGACCCGACATCACACCGGGGGATGTCCCCTCCCCCTGGGGACTCATCATCAGACCCACCTGAGTTGCCTGGGCTTTGGTGATCCCACTGTGGGGCGGGGCCCTTGGGGTCGAGAGAGCTGGAGCCCATCAGGGGTCCTGGCACCGACCACCCGGGCCACTCAGGGTTTCTGCTTCTGTGGAACTCTGCGTCTTGGTCCAGCTCTCCTCCAGGCCGGCCTCCACCCTCTCCGGGCCAAATGACCCGTACCCTCCCCATCTCATCCTTCCTGTCTGTGTGCCAATGCTTCACGGCCTGTTGGAGCCCAAGTATGATTATGTGAAGCCCTGCGTTTATTGCGACAGCCTCCCGGGGGCACGCTCATGATTTGGGGGACGAGGGGGCCTTGGAGTCTTAATTCAAACAGTAGCTTTCAGTGGAATTTTAGACCGAGGCATGAGGGTCACCAGGCTTGTTCTTTGCTGGGGGGCTGCTTACAGATGGGGTTCTGCCCACGACCATGGTTTCTCATTCTGGCTTTGAGCAGGAGTCCCACCTGCATACGTAGACACCATTACAATGTCACATATACACATATATACACATATATATGGTATATATTTTTTTTGACTTCTCACTTTGTGTTCACTTAAGTAGGCTCACTGGTCTACACTGCATGGCACACCGCAGTCCCATCCATACCATGCCATGTCCTGGACAGCAGAGAGGTGGTCGGTGCCAAGCCCAGTGACCCTCGTTTTGGAAATGTCCCTCAAGTCCAAGCCAGTGGATGCAAGAGGCAAATGAGCCTTGTTTTGTGGCCCTCATCCTCACCCGCTCCCGGTCTGCCACACCAGGGCCAGCCAGCTGCGTGCACACACAGGCTGCAGCCACAGACATGAAAATAAAAGGCCTTTGCCTTCATGGCACTGAAAGCATCATGCTTTTAGTCCATGCAGTATAGGGGCCATGCTTTGGGAATCACTGGCCTATACCGAAGAGTGTATAAATAAATTCATCAAGTATACTTCCTTCTTCCACTACTTTTGTAATTTAATAAAAAACAACTTTGCTTGATATGGTCCATCTGTTATATTCCGAAGGCATGGGCATTACTGCTTTAGGTTAAATATAATTTTGAAACGTGCCACCTGGATACCATCATCCCCTGAGCCCTTTAAACTATGTTCTCTTGGAAAGAATGTGACATGGAAGGTGAACATAGGGTCTTTTCTCCCCATTGTAAATGAGCATTTTCTGTCCTCTAAAAATCAGAAGGATATTTTTACTGTTATGATTTTATTATGCTTCTTTATAGTGTCGTTTGCTTTCGTGAAGTTAAAGGAAGCAGTGAAGTGGAAACCAGTAACAAATAGGGCATGTTGAAATCGAGCTCCAGAGTTTAAAGTTTCCGTTCATTTAACTGGGGAGAAGAGCGTGTGTTTGTTTGGATACCTAATTATTGGGATAGGAGAGGTTCATCTGTCTAAGTTAATATCCCCTAACGGAGCTGAAAATTAGCATACATCTCTTTAATTACACCTGCTGCTACAGCCTCATGGACCAGCCACACACACAGGATGGGAGGGGGTGTCCTGACCACCTGCCCCCCGACACTGCCTGTTGCTGCAAGGACGTCGGGCCCCCCAGGAAGCTCCAGACGCCTCTTCCCCATCACCGGCTTGAAACCCACATGGCCCTAAGTGACCAGCCTCCATCAGTGTGCTCAGCCAGCGTATCCTCAGAGCCGTACCATGCTTGGCGCACGGATGTGCACAATAATTGTTGAATGAATGAATGAATGAATGACAATTTAACAAGTGCTCGTGATCCCTCCTCTGTGACATCACATGGCACATGGACTAACATTGATCTCCAAAGCCAAGCATTAACAGGCCCCATGGAAACCACTGTGGCTCCCGTAACTGCTCCCCCTGGAGGCTGGGAAGGGAAGGGCCCCTCCTGCTGTGGGGTTATACGTTAATTTCTAAGCCCATCATCTGGAGGTTCCATTTATTCACTTGCTTATCATTGCCGAAAACAAATGATCTGGAGCTTAAATGTCTGACAATCAAGAAATGGTTGAGGAAATAATAGAATTGCATTGCACTAAGTTGCTATTTAAAATGATGTTTATCCAGCAATAATAACGTTAGAAATGCTTATGATCTAATATTAATGGGAAACAAAATCGTCTATGCCATATAAAGGCATATGAAGATCATTATGGTAAAGGCGTTTTTAAAAAATCAAAGAATTCAAATACAAGACCAGAAGAAAACAGCAAGAATGTTAACTGTCTTTGGGTGATGGGTTTATGTTACTTGATTCTCCTTTCTGCTTCTCGGTGCTTGCCAGAATTTCTATAGCTAGCATCTACTACTGGTTCTATATAAGAAAATCATAAAGCTTTTTTGTTTTCTAAGAGGAGGTGATCTGTAGTCACCTCTCTGCCCACAGCCAGCTGAAATTGCTGTTTCTGGTTTTCCTGAAGAGGGGGTTCTGGTGATACCTGCGTGTCCAGGAGGTTTTCCCCCACCCGGAGGGCTTTGGGGTGCGTGCTGCAGAGGGGTGCAGGCCCCAAGCCCCATGGCAGCTGCCCCTTTCTAGTGATCGAGGACCGAGTTAGTGTCCAGATACCGAGGGCCAGTGGAAGAATGGGACCAGAGCCCCTCCCTCTGCTTTTCTTGTTAATGATTCAGGCCCGTACACTGCACTGCCTCCCCGGTTACATTTCCAAGGCGTTTTACAATCAATAACTAATTTATTTACGATCCTCTAAGAAATAGTTAGGTGTTATTTTCCATCTCATTAAAATGCAGCTTGAGCTTCACCCATGACTGACATGGGGATTCAGCTCTGGTTGGGGCTACTGGGATGAAAAGGTCAGGGCGGGAGGGTGAGGAGGATTTATAGATGCTCCTGGTGCAGGGGGGAGAGGAAGGCAGTGGGACGGGAACTCCTAAATGCTGCCCCCAGAGCAAAGCTACTGTGGTTGGAAGGGAGGGACCATTCTGTGTTCCCCCAAGGAAATTTCTCAGTGTACATGGTGTGAATTCACTCTAGGGATTCTAGTAACTGGTGTGTGTAGGAAGGATTTTCCAAGGGTCCTTGGAAGTCCTGTGAGAGCCAGAAAGCCCCAATGGTTGTGGTTGTTACTGCTAATGTGCCCCCCACATGGACATACCTTCTGGATGGCCTGCCCAAGGAAGCCGACCTATATTCATATATTTCCTATAATGTTTCATTTCTAAAGAAAAATCTTGAAGGTTTTATTTAACAATGTCTAAAACATTGCTGTCACGGGGACCAAAGTCGCTTTTTAAATCACTTATTGAAGCGTTAGTCATTTGAGTTCACAAAGATAGGGTAAAAAATTTTATCACAGTACCATTTAGTTATAAAAGCACCGGAATCCATCTCCGCCAGAACTTTCCAGTGCACGTTTCCTTTGATTTATTAGCATTTCTGAAATCCAGCAATTAAACTTGCTTAGAAAGGTAGCCAGGCAAATGGTGTTCTCAGCCTGGGTCCCCATTTAGGGTCTCCTTCATTCCCACCAATCCTGCCCACGAGACTCCAACGGTGCCCCAGATGGCGCCAGGTGCCATGCCCTCTGCATGTCTCAGTCTCTCTCTTCCCCAACTCTCTGGCTCTCCCCAGGCTTCCAGGCAAACCCACCACATCATCACCCCTCTCCCGGCGCTATGGGGTGGGGGAAAGGGGGCATCCCCACGCCAGTTTCAGGGAAGAGGAGAGGAAGGGAAGGACGACGGAAATAGACTGTGAGATCCTCAGGTCGGGGCATGAAAGGCAGGAGGGAGAGAATGTGAGATCGTTCCAGAAACGTAGAAGGGGGTCACTTTGGAACACCCTTAAGTGCAACGCCAGCACAGTTGTCATTCATCCTGCAGGTAAAAGGGAGCCACTGATGGTTTCCAAGCACAGGAGTGAGGTGATCAGAGATGTGGTCTTGGAAGGTCCTGAAAGAAAATTACAGCTGGATAGAAGCAACCCACCGTCCAGCTGGAAGTCAAACCGCCCCGTTCGAGACCCCTCCTCTTTCCTTCCATTCTCCTTTTATTCACGAAGACTTCTTTCTCCCCTTTGATGTGGCTTCTCTGTCCTCACGCGTCTCAGTGTCCCGCTGGTCTGGAAGCGTCTTGCAGGCAGGTTTGTGTCTGAGATACCCGCCCTGACCAGCGTGTATGGCAGTAATCTGTGCCCCCCACGCTGCCTGTCTTGCTGCCTGATTTCAAAGCTGCCTTATTTCGAAAGAGATTTAGGGAAAATTGTGGGTGATTAAGAAATCAGATGGATGTGTGGATGGATGAATGAAGGAACAGGTGAGTGCTTGAGGGAATGCCAGCTTTCATAGTCCCAGAGGCCCCTGCCTTTCCTACAGCCCACTCTGCCCAGAGCTGGCAGTGGCTCTGGAAACCTCTGGGCATGAAAGCCTGAACGAGGGGGAGACTCCCAGACTCCTGTTCACTTGTCACCTGGCACCAAGCGGCCCTGCCTCACATATCCAGGTTCCGGGTACCCCCGCTGATCCCTGGACGCCCTCTTCATGCTTCTCCCCACATTCCTAAAGGATAGAGGCTTTCTTCATTGCTAGCTTTGCGAAGATCATTAGAGCAGAAGGGTTACGCCCTGGTCATGCCAAACCACACATCCTCGGCCTCTCCTTTAGAAAACTAGAAACCCTCCTCGTTTAAGGTGATTAAACTGTGGTCTGCCGAGATGCACGGTTCTTTTCCAGCCAAACCTCCATATCATGACCTACCCCAGATCCAGTACCTGGGGAGTTTTGTTCTACCTACTGTACCTTTTCCAATTGTACTGGACCCCTGGGCAAGAGAGCATTTTTAAAGATTCCACCTCTGTACTAATATAATTGAAGAAACTGGGCTGAGAAGAAATATGATGTGTTTTAGAAAGATAAGTAAATACTGGGCCTCCAGGTTATATATATATTTTACAATAGCCTGTACCCCAGGATCTTTATTTATGATATTGAAAAGAAGCTGTTTGGAAAGCTGTAATAACTTTAACTACAGCATAAAGGAAAGTAATATGTAGCATGATTAGCTTGCCATTATGTTATTTGTGCTGTATAGATACAAAAGTTCAGAATCAGATATTTTATGGGAAATCATTACAATTCTGAAAATGTGACTGAACTTTTCCTAAATATATCAAAAAAGGAACAGCTTGTGAGCATATATAATTGAAAACAAAGTTTATGAGGCAGTAGATGTCTACAAACATCAACAGAAATTTAACAGAACTATGTAAAATTTTGTGTTTTGTCTGTTACACTCAGACGCTCCCCTGCGTGTATCCACTGTTCCTGTAGTGAGTAGTGCTCAGCCCATTTGCAGATGGGTATAGTGATTTGATGAGAAGGTTTATGGGGTTTGAGACTGATGGGGTGGCCATGTACAGCCATGCAGGTTGTGCACTGAACAACTGCAGGGCACCCCTTTGCCATAGAGAATGATGTGAAAGGCCCCTGCTGGAGTTCACAATACAAGACCCACACAGCAGTAAGCAGTTCTTCTTGAGCCATCACCTTGATGGGGAAGCAGAATCCACCTGTAATCCCCCAAATAATACAGCTGAGAAGGAAAACCTAAAGCTTTGTGCACTGTTGATGGGAATGCAGATTGGTGCAGCCACTATGTAAAACAGTATGGAGGTTCCTCAAAAAATTAAAAATAGAACTACCCCATGATCTAGCAATATCTCTTCTGGGTCCATATCCAAAGGAAAATAAATTACTATCTTGAAGAAATACCTGCCATTGCAGCATTAGTTTCAATAGCCAAGACATAGAAACAGCCGACGTGTCCATCAACAGGTGAATGGATAAAGAAAATGTGGTGTATATACACAACGAAATATTATTCCACCATAAAAAAGAATAAAATCTTGCCATTTGTGAAAAAATAGATGGGGCTTGAAGGCATTATGTTAAGTGAAATAAGTCAGACAAAGATAAATACCATATGATCTCATTTATATGTGGAATCTTTAAAAAAAAACACTTATAGATACAGAGAAAAGATTCGTGGTTGCCAGAAGTAGAGGGTGGGCGGGAGGGGTGGAATGGGTAAAGGGAATCAAAAGGTACAAACTTCCAGGTATTAAAAAGAAAAAAGCTTTCCTAGCAATCATAACTACCTTCAATTCATTCATTCACTCATTCATTCATTCAGCTCTTGAAGTTGTGAATTCCCCCTTAGAACCATCACAGGGGCTGCCAGTGGATTCCTACATCAGGGAGAGAACTCAACTGCTGGGTGTGCTCTCACCTGGGATCCACGATCTCACCAGCAAGCCCGATGCTTTTCCTCCCATATTCCTGCTCCTGGGTGCATCTTTCTTTGACCCCAGTGTATGTGGGTTGGAACCCGTGCTGCCTTATGACTAACAACTGGGATGGTTGCTTTTGCCATTTTTGAATTTGCATCTGAGAAAAGGCTCAGCCACGTCCTCCTCTGTCTTACATGATGGGTTCCTAATGCTACCTGGCATAACGTTAAATCGTTTCTCAAAAGCTGCTCATGCTAACGACCTACAACTACTCCCTGAAACGTGCTCTCATTTTAGGTCCAGCAAAAACAATTCCATGCCAACAAATGATGTAGAACTGACAAAAAATATCTCACAAATAAAATAGACACAAAAAAGCAGTGAGGTGACATCTGTTATGACTTTTGAAAATGTCCAGATCTGTATAGATAGATTGCGGGGCTACCAACCTTTGTCGTATTTAAAGCATCCTCAAGGGATCCCCACTCTGGAGCTGGAATTTTCTTTGCTGATTCTTCCCTGCCTAACTAGTATTTAACACCATCACACACATCAACACACATTGAATAATTACAAGAACTTGAGTCTCTTCTAGAGAAAAGAAAATCAGATAATTTAGGAGGTAGAAAACAAAACCTAAGAGAGAAAAAAAAATTGTTGGAATTAGGACTGTTTAACCCAGAGGGAAAAACGACTGTCTGATGGGTCACTAATTCCGACAAGTTGACTAAATACTTTTACATAGGATACTGACCATCTGGTTTCCCCTTCCTGAGCACAGAAAGGGAAATGATTTTCAATTGCATCAGGAAGGATTTAGGCTGGAAAATAAGGAAGAGTTTCCAGATGCTTAAGTTTATTAAATACTGACCTCTGAGAGGCCACAGCATCACTTTTTGGAAATGATTCAGGGTACGACAAATTCTGTCCATCCGGGCTGTTTTGGGAGCAGTCTGAGTGGAGGACGTAGGATGAGTGAAATGACCTCTTTGAAAAGCCTTGCTACCCTATTTGTTGTACTAAAAGCACCTCTTAGAGAAGCATACATAATTCCTAGGCTTTCAAAATACTCTTACTGTCTCGCTTACATAGACCCTTCCTAGAGGCAGAAAAGGTGAGGTACCTGGTTCTGGCCTCGCCTCTCCTGTGGGTGAGTCATGGGATCTGCAACGTGTTGGGATATCCAGCCCTAGTTTCCTCGTCTGGAGCCGCTCTCATGGAGATAAACATGTCGATGAACAGCTTGCTATGTGCACCTGCTCTTGTTTTTATCCTGCTGGCTTCCCGTCCCCTGGATCTGGATCTGGAATCTACTTCCCTAATTGCAGGGGAGGGAACTCAACCAAGGTGGCAATCCCCTGTCCTCTGTCCACTGTGATTGGTCCAGGGGTGTGTGCGTGTAACCCAAGATGGGCCAATCCGTGTTTTACCTGTAGGTTTTACCTTCAGTGTTTCTGTGTTTTACCTGAAGGTACTGGGGAGAGGTCTTGGTTTCCTTGCTGGAGGCAAGCTGGCCAAATGGAAGTCCATGACTGCCTGAAGCCATGTCTCCACTACCTGGAGAAAGCTGTTTGTATAAAAATCCCCCAAACTGTGAGAGGCTGAAAGGACAGCGAGAAAACACTTCAGGCCCTCAAGTCAGCCCAGAAGATGGCCCTCACCCCGCTATCTCCCCTTGGGTTTTGTGAGTCGATGGAATACATTTCCCCCACCTTAAGCTAATTTGAGTTCAGTTTCTGTCATTTGCAACCCAAACGTTCTGGTGAATATGGAATAGAACTGAGGTCCCAAGGATGGGGGAGCTCATCTAGGAGGAGCCAAGGGCACAGAAGACAGGGCCCAAGCTGTTCTGCATTCGGAATATCTTTAGCAATATCTATTCACACCTCAGGGGAGAGAAGAGAGAAAGGGGAAGAGAAAGCGGGCAGAAGACTGGAGCCAGGAAACTGGCAGAAGGCAGGGCACAGCCTGGCTGAATCTGCAGAGGCGCTAACATGCCCTTAAGAACAGCAGTACATAACGTGGGGTTTTTGAACGCTTGCTGCCCAAAGGGACTACTCCTAGGACTGTAAATTTCAGGAAAAGTTCTTCCACGTGGAAGCAGCCTATATTCGTGGCAGCTGGAAGGGAGGTGTAGGGTCAGAGCTGGGCTCACCATACTGTAGCCATAAGGACTAATCACAAGAGGCAGAGCACAGAAGGAGACTCTTTCCAGCAGGAAATCAAGAATCCTGGTCTGATCCTCTCATGGGAAGCTAAGCCATGGGCTGTTTGCAGTCCCTGACAGATGTCTTTTTGATTTCCAGAGGCCCAGAATGGGGAGTTGAGTCACTGTTATCCTAGATGGCATAGGACCTGGAGATCCCAGAAGACACCTGGTCACAAAGGAACAGGCCTTGTTATCAGAGGAGACATTAAAATGTGGCCCAGGTAACCTCTTTAAGTGCTATGGTTTATTCTGCTCTAAGGAAGTGTGTGTGTACGCAAGTCACTAAAATGTTCTCCTCTGATGGAATCACGTTGCACGGGTGATCCAGGACCCACACGTGAGCATCCATTCACAACAGTTAAGCCAGGCCCTTTCCCATTTTGCATGGGGCGTTTTGTAAACAGAGGACACTCAGCAACAGAGGAAGGTTTCCCCACGTCTTCAGGGGAGCCGAGCAGGATCCAGAATCAGACAGAAATTGTGGACAGGACAGCATCCGTAAGCCAACACAATTATTGCACCTAAATTGCAGAATGGATAAAAGCAGCTTTCGGAATGAAATTGATCTGGGCAAAAATTGCTGAGAACACTGTTTTAAGGAACAAGCTACCTTTTTTTTTCTTTTTTTTTTTTTACCATCTAAGCTTATTCTGAAATGACTTTATCATTAGATTTTAACAAGAAGATTTAATGGGCGAGAAGCTAAACTTCCATTAAGTCGTTTCAAACACCCCCGATTCATATTTACTAATAATGATGATTTGCAAACGCTCATTCCTGCAACCCAGAATGGGCAGCCCAGCAGGCAGATGCCATGCATGGAGTAATCTCCATGAATAATTGCCTGTCAGCATGGCATACTAAAGGGAAACATCAAGGTTACAAGATAATGCTTTGGTCTGCTGTCTAACTTGAAGACACAAAGTGGAAAACCAGACTTGAGGAAAAAGCTTTTAGACTTTTCAAGTTTACATGAAATTTGGGAATCTTAACCCTTAGGGTGGGGCTTGGAAGGATCAACAGATGCCCCGAAAATGTGCACCAGATTTTTTGCATGTCTGTATTATGTGCCTTTTTTCTAGGAAGAGGATCCATAGAGCGGACACGACCCCCAAACTTTTAAGAATCACTGAATACATGTACTTTTACCAGTGCGCCCCAATAGAACTTTCTGGAATAATGGAACTATTTTATATCTGCATTATCCAAAATGTTAGCCATTAGCCCCTCATGGCTCCTGAGTGCATGAAATGTGGCTAGTGCAACTGACAAACTGAATTTTAAACTTTATTTAATTTTAATTAATTTAAATTTGAAAAAGTAAAATTGTAGGGATTAAAAAACAGATCAGTGGTTACCAGGGGCTAGGGGTTGGGAGAAGTTTGACCACAAAAGAGCAGCCTGATGGAATAATTTGGAATGATGGAACTCTTCTGCATTTTGATTGGGGTGGCAATACTTGACTTTATGCATTTGTCAAAGCTCATGGAACACTACATCAAAAATAATGATTTATTGGGAATCCCCTGGTGGTTAGGACTTCATGCTTCCACTGCAAGGGGCATAGGTTTGATCCCTGTTTGGGGAACTAAGATCCCACAAGCCGTGTGGTACAGCATATACATATATAGTGATTTATTATATGCAGATTGAAAATAAAATTTTAAAAGATGTAATTGCCTACATGTGGCTCGTGGCTACCATATTGGTTGTGCAGCTCTAAACCATCACTTTAAAAGGCCTACATGTGTAGGCATCACCAATGATGTAACTGAACTTTCCTAACTAACAGAACAGCCACGGTGACCTGAATGTACAGCCTTAGCCTTGGTAAGTTCCACTGACAGTAGACATCTTACTCAGAAGCAATCTCAAACTCACGTGCTCATGGAAACCCTTTTAAACACAACTCCAATTTTTTCCCTTGTGACCGTTTATCAGTTTCCTAAGGCTGCCCTAACAAAGTACAGCAAACTGGTAGCTTAGAACAGTAGAAATTGATTCTCTCCGGCCGACCAGAAGTCTGAAATCCAGGTGTTGGCAAGACTGGTGTCTTCTTGACTGCTCAGAGGGAGAATCTAGTCTATGTCTCCCTTCTAGCTTCTGGGGCCTTCTGGGCATCCTTGCATGCCTTGGCTTGTGGCAGCATCACTCCCATCTCCATCTCCACCTTCCACCTTCATAGAGCATTCTCCCATCTGTGTCTCTCTGAGTCTCTGTGCACAAATTTCCCTCTTCTCATACGGACACTAGAAATTGGATTTGGCCCACCCTAACTCAGTATGACCTCATCTTAATGTAACCACATCGGCACAGATCCTATTTCCCAAAAAGGTCATATTCACAGGTACCAGGACTTGAATGTATCTTTTCAGGGGACACAATTCAACCCATAAAAGACTACAGTCATTGTTGGGACAGAACCCCTTTCCCAGTATAGAGCATTCCAGACCAAGTATGGACTTATCTTTAATTTCATTTGTGTGTATGCACCTGTGTGTGTGTGTTTTCCATTTCAGCATTTTTACCATGACATGAGTGTCCTGTCCGTGGCAAAGGGAGTGGTGCCTGGCCAGTGCCCTCCTCTACTGGGCCCTTGCCATTCAGGAAAAACTTCCCTTCATTAACTGAAAGGCAGGCCCTGAGGCAGAGATGTGGCCTCTCCCAGATCAGTGGCCCTTGAGCTGGTTGGCAGAACTCTGGGCACAGGGGCAGGGAGGCCGTAAGACAAGAGGAACTGGATTTGTTGCTAAAGCCTCTTATTACAGGTGACACAGAAGGACTTACTTTACTTTTTTTTTTTTTTTTGGCGGCACAACATGGTGTGCGGGATCTTAATCCCCTGACCAGGGATCGAATCCACAACCTCAGCAGTGAAGGCACGAAGTCTTAACCACTGTTGGTTAAGGGCTTATTTCAAAAAGTCTTTCTTGTCCCACTAACATGTCGCATAAACAAAAGTTTCAAATATCAAACAAAAGGCTTTTATTCCCTTAGGCCAAAGTTTTCACCCTAGAAAAAGAAGGTAAAAAATTTTCTTTTAAAAGTAAACCTAGGGGCTTCCCTGGTGGCGCAGCGGTTAAGAATCCACCTGCCAATGCAGGGGACACGGGTTCGAGCCCTGGTCCGGGAGGATCCCACATGCCGCGGAGCAACTAAGCCGGTGCGCCACAACTACTGAGCCTGCACTCTAGAGACCGTGAGCCACAGTCACTGAGCCCATGTGCCACAGCTGCTGAACCCGCATCCTCTGGAGCCCGTGCGCCACAACTAGAGAGAAGCCCATGTGCCGCAACGAAGATCCCTCGTGCCACAACTAAGACCTGATGCAGCCAAATGAATAAATAAAAAAATATATAAATATTTTTTAAAAAATGAACCTAGGTATATACCCAAAACAACTGAAAGCAGGGACTCAGATATACGTACAGCAATGTTCATAGCCGCATCATTCATGAGCGCCAAAATGTGGGAATATCTGAAATGTCCACTGATGGATGAGTGGACAAACAAAAGGTGGTCTATCCATACAGTATCATTCAGCCTTTAAAAGGAATGAACTTCTGACACGTGTTGCAACATAGATGAACCTTAAAAACATTAACATTGGGCTTCCCTGGTGTCGCAGTGGTTGAGAGTCAGCCTGCCGATGCAGGGCACACGGGTTCGTGCCCCGGTCCGGGAAGATCCCACATGTCGTGGAGCAGCTGGGCCCGTGAGCCATGGTCGCTGAGCCTGCGCGTCCGGAGCCTGTGCTCCGCAACGGGAGAGGCCGCAGCAGTGAGAGGCCCATGTACCGCAAAACAAACAAACAAACAAAAAAATTAACATTAAAAGCATTACCTTAAAATAAGCCAGACACAGAAGAACAAATATTGTATGATCCCCCTTATATGAGGTGCCTAATATAGGCAAATTTATAGAGACAGAGAATAGAATAGAGGTTCTCAGGGCCTGGGGGAAAGATGGAATGGAGAGTTAGCATTTAATGGATACAGTTTTAATTTGGGATGATGAAAAAATTCTGGATGTGTATAGCCGTGATGGTTGCACAACAATGTAAATGTGCTTAAAGCAGCACTGAGTGGTACACTTAAAATAGTTAAAGGGGGTTTCTGCTTGGAGTGTTGAAAAATGTTCTGTAACTGATCATGGTGAAGGTTGCACAACTCTGTAAATACGCTAAAACCCACTGAATTGTATACTGAATTGTAATGGGTGAATTGCATGGCATATGAATTATATTAATAAAACTGTTATAAAAAAAGAAAAAAAAATAGTTAAAGGAAAAAAAAAATAGTTAAAGGTGGGTTTTATGTCGTGGATATTTTACCACCATCAAAAAAAAAAATTATTACTTCTCCCCAGGGACTGTCCCAGGGAACCGCAGGTGCAGAGTCTAGGAAAGGCCTAGAATAACAGTCAACATGAAAATGCAATGTAAAAAAAAGAGAGAGAACAAAATCAATGGGACTAAAAATAACTTTTTGGAAACAAAAACGAAATATGATCGGACTGAGGCTGTCCATGCTATGGGCTACTCATTTGTTGATTTCTTCATTCATTTAACGACTGTTTACTAAGGACCTACCATGTGTCAGGAGAGTGTGAGATACGATGGGCAGAGCACATGCACAAGACCTGTTTCCTCTCATCCCTGGGCTTTGAGTCCAGAGGCTGGACGTGGGGTTGTGCCACCGGGGACCCCTTCAGAACGGAGCCGCTCTTTCTCCCAACTGCTGGGAGCGCTGGCAGAGGATACTGCTCAGCTGAGTCTCCCTCCAAGCCTCACAAAGGCCGTCGCCAACCCTAAGGTCATGCATCCCACCTGGGGCAGCCCACAGTGACCAGTCCATGATGGGGTATAAAGTCCTGGCCAAGGAGGTCATCCCCAGGAAGGCACTCCAGCTCCAGGGCCCCCAGGGGATGAGCCGAGGCCTGAGTTAAACTGCATCACATCCACCTTCTCCCTTAACCCGATCTTGCTTTCCCACCCCACATCCCCTGCTCCCCCATGGGGCTGATCTGAAGGATTCTTCCCAGTACCTTCCTGCACACAAATCTCCTTCTCAGCATCTGATTCTTGGGTAACTTGACCTAAGACAAAGGGACAACAACACGAGTTCATAAACAGTGATAAGACAACCCTGAGTGAGCCCCACCAGGAGGAGGGAGAAACTGTCTTCCTAGGTGGCCTTGTTTTCTGGGGGCAGATTTTATCTGAAACATGAAGAACAGAAAAGACTTCTAGTGGCCACAGGCGGGAGGGCATTGTACCAGAAGGGTCAGGCCTGACACAGACGAGAAGCCAGGGGCAGGGCCTGGGGTGTCCCAAAGACAGTGGGGAGGCTGCTAAAGACGTTATCCCGCGAGTAAGTCAAGTAGGATGTTAGGCCCTGAGGAAAACCAGGAACTTGGGAGAAAAGAGCTGGGAAAGATTATGTGTATTCAGCGTGGGGGTCTGAGAGGTGGAGAAAATTACCTGATGATAAATTGTTAAACTGTTAAAGACACAGCAACATCTTACCCTAAATGCTTTCTTTTATAAGTTCCATATGGGTACATGCAGGGACCTGCAGGAAAAAATGGGAAGGCATATATCTAACATCCCTTTTCATAGATGATGATTCGGACAAAGACATGGAGTGAGGTTAAGCAATGTGTCTAAGGTCAACCATTTGTAGATTTATATTCTTGCAGGGCAAGTGGGGCACATAGCAGCATACTTAACAGTAACATTGATAGAATTCATAAGTACGTAAGAGGATTTTTTACGAATTTTTAAAAGTTATCCAAGTCCTTCATGTAACAAGCAAAAGTCTGAGATTCAGAAGGGTTAAGTAGCTCACCCAAGATCACAGAGCTTTAGCATTAGACGGGGTTCCAATTCTCAGGACCAAGCAGCTATGGAAAGTTCTATCAGCAACATAGTGGGATCTGGTACTGAATCCTCCTCTGGGTTTAGACCAGTTTTATAAGCAGCCCAACAGACCATGCCCTGGCTCGGTCCCCCATGACTGGTGAGTGGGAAATGTAGAAATTGTTTTCTTTAGTGGGCTCCACTGAGATCCAGAAAATGTTTAATGTGGTCCACTCTTGAGTGATAGATTGCATCAAATTACAACCTTCACATCATGATGTCTTGTGACTTGGAGCCCTCTCTATAGCACGTAAGCCGGTCACGATCCCAGATCACTCAGCTGTCCAGGCTCATCTCCCCCTGTTCTGTACCACCTGTGTGGGCCCCAGCAACATAGAACCCCGAGCCATCCCCAGGCCACCAGTCTGTCATGATCCAATGCCTTTGCACTGTGTGTGTTTCCTGGCCCCTGCTTTCCTCTGCTCTGTCAGGGAAATCCTATGTGTTCAAGACTCAACTTAAAAAAAAAAATCTACACCTATATTTATAGCAGCAGTATTCACAATAGCCAAGAGGTGGAAACAACCCAAATGCCCATCAAAGGATGAATGGATAAACAGCATTTGGTATATACACACAATGGAATATTATTCAGCCTTGAAAAGAAAGGACATTCTGATGCAGGCTGCACCATGGATGAACCTTGAAGACATTACGCAAAGTGAAATAAGCCAGACCCCAATAACAAATACTGTATGATTCCACTTATATGACGTCCCTAGAGCAGCCAGATTCACAGAGACGGAAGGGAGAATGGTGGCTGCCAGAGGGTGGCGGGAGGAGAGAAGCTGGGGGGAGTTATTGCGTAATGGGTACAAAGTTTCAGTTCGGGAAGATGAAAAAGTTCTGGAAACTGATTGCACAACGGGGTGAATACACTTAACACTGCTGAACTGTCCACTTAGAAATGGTTAAAATGGTAAATTTTGTTATTTTAAAAAGTCCATCCTCTGCAAAGGCTTTCTTGCATCCCCATGTGGGGTGATCCACTCCCCACCCCCAGGTCTGCTTCAGGTCTTCTGGACACACTTGTATTGACACATTGGCCATGGCCACGATGGAACTACAAACTGAGGTGCTTCTTTCAATGAATGAGGGGCCTCTCGAGTGGAGAATGGCATGATTCCTGTTGGTCTCCGTAGCCACAGCCCCTACACAGTTGCTGGCACATGCTGCACAATAGTTGCTGCTCAGTTAGGACCCTAAGTAGGATGCTATCATGAGGCGTCAAGCCTTCCCTAGCTCTTTGGCAGAATCATAGGTCCATGATGCCTCTACAACTGACAAGCCATTTGTAAGGAACAGGCTTGACAGATCGAACACTTTCCCCTTGAAAAATGGAGATGAATAAGAAAATATTGAGCATCCTGAACGCATGGGAAGATTTACAGAGACATTAATGAGAGCCCAGCCCTGCCCAGCTCAACTCTGCATTGTTGGCATCTCATTCACCTCCACAGCCTGCCTCCCCTTATGGGGGTCTGCAATCTACAAGCCTATAAACATCACAGTAACATATGACCGGGAGTGTCAGGGATGTCAACCAAGGTGGTAAAAGTGTCTGTCAAAGAAGCTTGAGGGTGCATCCCAGTGAAGGATGGACTGGAGATGGGAAATGCAAGTGTTAATTACAAGGCTGGGGTTTGCCATCCAGGCGCAAAGGCAGCCTTGGGGAGTGGAGGGAAGACAGGGCAGAAGAGCTCTGGCGGCCAGGAGCCGCTCCTGGGCCTCTCTTCCTCCTGAGCTGTTTCCTGCTCTCAGTGCTTGTGCTTTGGGCCCAGTGACGAGATGTTAATCGGGTCATAACACAAGTCCCCGCATGCTTTCAAAGTCCCCCTCCCCATCCTCCTATGGTCAGCCTCCGACCTGGGCTTCGGATGTGAAGAAGAAACAGCTATAGATGGGGCAAGTGCCCCAAAGAGGGTGAGGAGTCAACCCAGAGGTGTGAGAGGAGGGGGTTCATCAGTGGGAGCTGGGTGAAGGGGTCGCAGTTGACGTAAATGATCATCTCAGAGCCAAGGTCACCTGGGGGGCTAGCACGACGCATATGAGACCTTCAGGGCAAACGATCCGGAAGCAAACAGCAATGCATGGACCCAACTACATGGCTTGGCTAATAACAACCACAATGGTAACTTACACTGTTTGGACACTTGCTCAATGCCACGCACTGTGCCCAGCATTTTTTTTTTTTTTTTGCGGTACGTGGGCCTCTCACCGCTGTGGCCTCTCCCGTTGCAGAGCACAGGCTCCGGACACGCAGGCTCAGCGGCCATGGCTCACGGGCCCAGCCACTCTGTGGCATGTGGGATCTTCCCAGACCGGGGCACGAACCCGTGTCCCCTCCATCAGCAGGCGGACTCGCAACCACTGCGCCACCAGGGAAGCCCTGTGCCCAGCATTTTTAAGTGGACTATCTCATTTCATCCTTCAAGAACTCTATAGGGGATGTGCCATTATCCCCACTTTTCTATAAAGAAAATTGAGGCCCTGAGAAGTCAAGTGACCTGCTCAAGGATCTGTGTGATATCAGAACAAATGTGGAGAAGCAGGAAGCGAACCATCATAAGTCAAGATAAAGAGCTGCAACCTCGGGGCAGCTGAGGAAACACACGCTGGAGATGTGACAGCAGCTGTAGTCATCACCAACAGGCAGAGGGTCAGGAGCTGGGGGTAAAATACCACCTAGGTATTAAGCATTCACGTTAATCAGAGGGTGGACTGGTACCTCAATAAAGGGGGCAGTAGAGGAAGTGGGGGTGAGATGTACGGCCTGCTCCTACCTGGGGAGGGCGAGCTATGGGCAGGGAGCCCATGCGGGCTGCACACTGGAGGCCGAGTGACACAGAGCAGCTGCTGCTCTCAAGGGAAGGCAGGCTGCCACCCCAGTGTCTCCTCCTACATACTCCAGCAAGACCTCGGCCACAGGCAGGGTGCGTCCGGGTCTGGCCGTTCACAGACAGCCACGTCCTCAGGGGAAAGGAGAGGGCAGTCCCTTGGCAAAAATCTTCTGGGGACTCTGCACTACATTTCAAGAGTCTTCAAGCCTAAAATTACAGGCTTAATTTTTAAGGATCACTCAGTAGAACATGCAATGAAAATGACCAAGTGCATTCCCCAGCAGATACTGGAGGAAATACACTAACTCAGATTATCTTAGCCCTGGAGCTGTGCTGCATGAGAGAAGCTCACACCACATCTCACACTCAGCACACATTTAGTGGGGCCCTCCGTGTGCCATGGGCTGTGCTGGGTCCTGGGCCTATAAGGTCAAAGAAGACCTGGGTTCAGCTCTCAAGATGCTCACATATGGGGGTGATGGGTCAGGAATGACGTGGAATCTGCAGGAACACACTGGCAGGTCACTGTCTGGGTTTGGGGACACCCAGACCTTGAGGCGGGAATTGGAATGCAGAGAGCTACTCAGCAGGTGCCAGCGATGCTAGTAGGGGGCGGAGAATAAGACCAGGGAGGAAAGCAGCCAATAAGGATGCGTTATCAAGCCAGCATCCCTGTGGGGTGAAGGAGCTTCATCCTGCTGGGGAAGCTGGGAGCCAGTGTAGGACACCTGCCTCTGAGCTACCCCACCGGAGGACGAGGAAGCTGGGGCATTTATGCACCAACTCCCACCAGTCATGGGCTAAGCCTACTCCAAAAGCCTCTAATTCTGACCTGCCACTCAGGTGACAGCCGGCTCCATGGGCAAGCAGAATCCCTCGGGGGGCGGGTGGGAGGCTATGCTGGTGTTGGGACTCTGGCCTATCTGCACCAGAATGGTAAAGGTGAGGGGACATGGCCAAGACGCTCCTAATGTCCCCTCAGGGGTCACACACCTTCAAGTGGTTATTTTTAAGGGGTTTGTCTTGCCTCACACGCTGGAATATTAACCCGTCCAAGGACAAAGGCCCCTCCTACACCTCCCGGCATCCGGTCACATGTATTGCCACATATTTGACCAATACCCTGTGCCCAGTGTCAGACTGGGAGGGTTCCATGCACCATGCTCCCCAAGGACTCTGTGCTATGAAATCATCAAGCGTGTTTCATAGAGAAGGAAACAGACTCAGAGGGTCAGGGCTGGGGCGTGTGGGCCATGGGTGTCGCTCATAGTACACCCATGCGGTCGTGCAGACTTCTACATGAATGGAGCCTCCTAGTTTTGTTCAGTGCGAAGCCTGGGCAACTGTGTCCCGGGGACCTAGGTGAGAAAGGGTGATACCTTGCCAAGCATCCCTCTGCTAGGAAGTGGCAGTGTGGGCACCTGTCGGCTCCAAAGCCCCGACTCCTAGACCCTGCTTCTTTCCCTCCACAGCCCTGGAAGGCACTTCATAAACAAAACCCATCTTAACTCTTTCAGTCCCTCGGGCTGCTGCTGAGTCATGCACCTTCATGGCTTAAAGGATTTGCGCAAGTCATCAGCCCAGGCCAGGGAGTGGCATGAGTCATGATAGGCAACAGGCAAGAAACAGAAACAAGAATCAGAGAGGGGGAAGTGAGCAGAAAAAGCAGAGGTCTTTGGAAGACGACAATGAAGTGGGTTTAAGAGGCAAATGGGCAGCAGGAGAAATGAGGGAGACTTAGGCTAAGGAACCGCACAGCATTTCCAAAGAACCCAGAACTTTTTAAAATAAATTTATTTATTTATTTTTGGCTGCGTTGGGTCTTCATTGCTGCACGTGGGCTTTCTTTAGTTGTGGCGAGCAGGGGCTACTCTTTGTTGCGGCGCGTGGGCTTCTCATTGTGGTGGCTTCTCTTATTGCAGAGCACGGGCTCTAGGCGCACGTGTCAAGGTCATGCATGCGCTCCACTTGGCCAGTCAAGTGATCCCTCCTCTGTCCTCATCCCAGCGTCTCAGCGACCTTCACAGTGGGCCTCTCCTGCCTGCTGGACCCCACACTTTCTGGGCTTCCCTCCTGGTCTCTGATGCTCCTTCCCAGCCTCTCCTCTGCTTCTGACCCTCACTGAGGGTGTATCCAGGGTCTGCTCTGGGTCCCCTCCTCTTTCTCTCTTCACATTCTTCCCAGGTATCTCATCCTGTCTCCAGGCTCTAAACGCCTTGTATTTGACCTCTGAATCCATATCTCCTGCTCTCATCTCCTCCTGGAATTCCAGATTTCTAGATCCAACTGCTTATTGACGTGGCTCCTCACATGTCTAAGAATGATCTCAGACTCAAGAGGCTGAACAGAATTCTTTATTTCCCTCCCTTGCCTGCAGCCTGCAACCTTCCTGCATCCCCTCCGTCTCTGTAATCACCACCCCATCACTCACCCAGATTTCCAAGCCAAAAATCTTGGAGTCTTTCTGGCACCCCCTCTTTTCCTCCCTCCCCACTCGCAGCCCCTTCCTGGGTCCTGTCATAGCCCCCACGTGAGGGTGGACCTCTACACCTTGATCTCCAGAGATCTTCGGCGCCTCGTAATGGGTGTCCTGCCCAGACTCTTAGAGGCAGAACTTTAAAAACATTAGACGTGTTCCTTCTCTCAGCCTAAAATCCAAAGGTTACCACCACATCTAGAATAAAACCCAGCCCTTATCATGGCCTGCCAGGTCTCTAGGCTGTCTACTTCTTAACCCTGACCTGTGCCTCTCTCACACGGTTCATGCTTTGCCAGCCACGCGGCTGTGTCTGTTGCTTAAACACGCCAAGCTCATCCTTCACGTCGGGCTTTGGCCACCCTTAGTTCCTCTCCTCAAAATGTACACCCTTCACCTGGGCATCACGGAGTCCCATCTTAAAGGTCCTGTACCCGTCTCCGCCCTCTGTGACCCCCTCCCACTTTCATTCTCTGCAGAGCCCACCTCCTTCGTTCTCCTGTTTAGAGATCTGTTTGTTTACTGTCTGTGTCCCCAGACTCACTCACCGTGGTCACACCAGCGCTTGGAGGAGTGGCTGACCATTGTTGCCACCGAGAAGCACTTGAATGAACTCAGAATGGACAAATGTTTAAGTTGACCCAAACCAAGAGCAATCAAGCTGTGAAGTCTCTTTCAAAAACGGGTATGCCCAAGAGTCTTCTGAGAACTAAGCCGCCTACAGGAACAGTGACATTACCATTCTTCTGTCCCCAAAGACCAATGATAAAAGGAAAAGCATGCCCAGAAGTCCCGTCCAGGACATTGCCTTCTGATTCCTCTTCTAAGTCAATCTCATCCTTGCAATTAGCTCCTTTCACATTACAGAGTCAACCTGAGCTCGATGGTAAATCAATGACACCAGGAATGAGGGAGAATAAGTGGGCCCATCTTACAATCCTCAGGCTCAAACATCAAAGAAATGTATGTGTGTTTCCTCTCTAACCCTTAACTCTTGTGCTGGCCACTCAGTGACGTGCAATGAGTGATAACTTCACAATTGTGCCATTGATCAACTGCCTAGGTTTTCTTCCATTGAGATCTGGATTTTGCTCTATCATTTTTCTGTAATTCTACGTCAGGATGATATTTCAGTAAGAAAACCTATCTGAAATCAGAAGTATAGGTCTTAACTTCAGACATTAAAAAAAAATGCACTGAACAAGCGAAGTTTTGTGGAACTCTATCATATAATAATCCAGAGGTCAGGGCTTCCCTGGTGGCGCAGTGGTTGAGAGTCCGCCTGCCGATGCAGGGGACACGGGTTCGTGCCCCGGTCCGGGAAGATCCCACATGCTGTGGAGCGGCTGGGCCCGTGAGCCGTGGCTGCTGAGCTTGTGCGTCCGGAGCCTGTGTTCCGCAACGGGAGAGGCCGCAACAGTGAGAGGCCCGTGTACCGCAAAAAAAAAAAATCCAGAGGTCAGAGTGGCCCACAGCTGTGCAAAGTCAAAACTTAGTGTTGTTATTGTTCAAAGAGGGAAACTCTTCCTATGTGTAAAGAGCACAGAATAATAAGCCAGATGGGCTGCGCTTGTTAAATGAAAAATAAGCAGGACTTCTCCCTAGAGGTAGGATTTCCTCCTTGATAACAGTTGGAACTCTCAGACCCCATTTGACCTAGAGCCGGAGACTTTCTCCTTCAAATTCATATTTTAAAACCTTAATTCAGTTTATAATATGTGTTGTCTTAAAGCCTGATGAAGATAGCCTTATTCGTGTTGTACTAAATACTAAGAATCAACTTCCCAATATCATCGTATTCCAGATGTGGATTCTGTGACTTAAGGATGTGGGTTGAATGGAACCACCAACCCATTACTGCCCTGTGACATCTTACTTGAGGACATGCCACTCCTGAATGACTGAGGATGAGGTCATTCATTCATTGCGTCAACCACCAGAGTCCTATTGAGAAGATCTTAGCTCTTTGTGGTCTCTTATCTTATCTCCCATCTTTTCTATCAACTCCTATCCTAACCCCCTACCCGGGGCCAGGCCCGCATCACTTCTCCCTGGCAACACTGTTTCACCGCCCAGACGGTTCACCCTCCGGACAGACATCTGGAGCCCAGCCTTCGGCACGAAGCCCTTGCATCTGGTGTGCAGGACAAATGCAATCACCAGGTTGAGACTCCGTCGACATGGAGGGGTGCCTACAGGAGAAGCCTTTGAACCCGAGCAGCCGTGACCTTCCCCCTTCCCACCTTTCCAGTTGCTCTTCATCGCTCCTCACCCTTCTGTCTGGACTCTACTAGACCACAGGTGACTTCACGCCTTCTCAGCTTTACTCACACCCCTGCTGTGTCTTCTTGAAGGGTTTTTCTCCCCTGCCCGCCTCCCTGCCCAGCTCACATCTACTCATCTCCTGAAGCATAGTATCACCTCTGCTGGAGAGTCTTCCGGGTCCTCAGACCTGGCTCCAGGCCGCTCTCCTGAGCGCCCATCATCCCCAGTGCACACAATGCGTTCCCAATAAACTCTTCTGGTCCACTTACCCCACTGGACAGTGATGTCCTTGAGGGCAGGGTCAGGGTGCTTTCTGGCACAGAGCAGACACTCCACAAAGGTTAACCAAATGAAGGTTGAATGGATGGGTCTGTTACTACAGTGATGCTAAAAGCTTTTGTAAAAAAACGCTAGCTCCTGTCATCTGGACCAAGAGGACCCAGACAAGCAGCCAGTGTCCATACTGGGGCAGAGGCTTCGAGGGAAAGTAAGTTCACTTGTCGGGCCACCATGGAGGCGGCACAGGAATTGAAGGGAGAAGCTGTCTCTGTGGTTCCAAACATGGGGGCTCTAACTAGCCTTTCAGTGAAGAAGACAACTGTCCTGACCTATGTACGTTTGCTCGGAGGGGCCGTGAACAGAAACAAAAGAAGAAAGAGATTGGGAAAGGAATCTGAAAGCGAAGAGGTAAAGAAAGATGGTATTTAAAAATAATAACTGAATTAAAGGAGAGGCCGTGAGGTATACGAACAACCCACTCATTCAACACAGGACTGATGGGAGGACACCCACAGGCAACCACCTGAGAGCTGGGAGATGGGGCTTCCCTCTGGAGGAGCCACAGCAGGAATCTCCACCCATCGAGTTTGCTTCAGTGCCTGTCCTGGGATCAACAAACAACTGACATCTCAGAGGTCCTGCTACAATAGGAAAAGCAGGCAATGACTGTCCCCTAGGAGGCCACTCAGTGTGCCCGCTGGGCCTCGCAGGGGGTGCCCGCTGGGCCTCGCAGGGGGCACCAGCTAGATGTGTCCTAGTTGATGTCCCCATGTGCCAGGTGCAGGACATCAACATTGCAGCAGCCGAAACTGAATCTAGGGTTGACCAGACATAGGAACAAATTCAGGTTAACAAAATTTCCAAGAGGTGAATGTATAAAATGATACAGGCCACATGTTCACTGATATCCAAAAATAAAATGCTGAGTTGCCTGCAAGACTCATGTCTGTGGATCTCTCTTGCTCTCTTGGAGGGAGACCTCAAGGGAAGTCACACCATCAAATGAAGGTCAGTGGAAGCACAGAGTCCAGCAAAGGCTGCTGCTTGGAGGACCTGAAGGCTAAGGCCAAGGGACTCTGCCAGCCAATGCCCCATCTTTATTGTAAAGTGAGCTCTAAGCTACCATCAGAAACTTGGATCTGAACTGACAAATTCTTGCTTTCTGTCTGAACCTTTTCTAGCCCTTCTCCCTTCCTCAGACTGGATATAGGGGACTAGGCTGAAGACTTTTTGGAAATAATACCCAAATTAGTGTCATAGTTTGGTTGCTCCCAAAAGGAGATACTGTGACAAAGATTTGCATGAAGATAGCTTTTTGGAAGGTGATCCCAGGAAACACAAGGAAAGAAGTGAGGAAAGTGAACCAAGAAGGGAGAAAAGTCGATGAGGTCCACGGATGATCAGGAGGCTCCTTGGTCACCACTGGGGGGTCATCTGAGATACCAGGTGGAAAACGCCCAGTGGAGCATTTACCCACCGAGCCCTTTCCCACTGGCTGAAGTTTATCCCTGGAGGCAATCACTCTCCACTCACTTCCAAGCTGCACCTGTGTGCGTCTAGGCATGCCTCAAGTGCCAAAGAAATCCCTTCAAGCAGACGGGAAGAGAGAGAAACCAGAGTTCAAGGTGGGGCATTGTCAGGGTGCTGGGAGTTGTCTGCAGGTGCAGGAAAATTCACATGGGCCCATAGATGATGCTACAGCTTGTTATTCTACAGTCCCAGGAGTCATACATTTACAGTCAGCTAAACTGCTCCATAAATGGATAATTGGCTGATACTCAATTCTTTTTTCTTCCCCTTGAAGTGTAATCTTCCAAAAAGCTCTGTTCAAGCCACCACCCTGGTTTCATGGTCCCACCCCACTCAGCCAAGGCATTCAACCCCAAGAATAAAAGTCATATTCCATGAAAAGATTATTCTTCTCTTCATAATATTTTTATTCACTATAGACTATAAATGATTCATAACTTGATTTTCCCCACTTGTCACAAAATACGAATTTTCATTTCATTTTTAAGATTAAATTTTAAACTTAAACTAGCCCCTTAAAAAGTAGAGTGATATTTAAAATAACCTTGCAGTTCATTTCTATTTTAATACAGAGATTAACAGACCTACCCAATATTTAAGATGTTATCTTTTTATTCAATTAATATCTTAGAATTAAGTGTTTATTATTGATATTAATGAAAACTTCAAAAATTATTAATTGGGCCTAAATTACAATCAAGTCAAATTTTTCCAAATTAAGATGTGAGACTAAAACAAACACTTATCACCCCTTTCAGCTATGATATAATTAGGAAGTCAGTCAACCAACTATTTATTTAAAGTATCCATTCAACCACATTATAAACCATGAATTTTTAGGAAAAGTTCAGTTGCCAAGCTCAAGCTTCTAGAGTATATTCTTTGTTCTTCCTCCCACTATAATAGCAAATGACAGTGACAAAATTTCTCACATCTGCTACCTCTAGCTGGAGTGCAATTATAGAAAGAGGGGACCATAATTAAAAGCCATCCAGAAGCAAAGATATAGGTGGATTCTGAGAACAGCAGTTGAAACCAGGAGGGGTTTTGCCCCTTCCAATAGCAAGTGACTGCCACGGGCCCATGGGAAGGAGGACAAAGGGACTGGGGCAGCTCAGGGCCTGCCAGGGATTTCTTCTAGACCAGGGCACACACAGAGGAGAAACTTCAGGGAATGGAATAAATTTGATCAGGACAGGGACAATAGAGATGAAGGTAAGATCCAGGTCGCAGTGGTTAAGGGGAATGGATCCCAGAAACCTTGCTCGGAAAGCAAGTTGCCATATCTTTTAACAAGACACAAAAGCAACAGAGGAGGAGTTAGAAGAACTCTGGGGAGTTAGACAAACCTTCCTGAACACTGCCTTAATTGGAAAGTGAAGGAGAACTAATTCCACTTAAAAATGAGCAATGGACAAGGAATGAAGTTAAATTCCATACAAAGTGACTATAAGAAAAAGAATAGAAGGGACAAAATAAACATCCCAATAGATGATCAAAGCATGCCAGAGAGATGAGACAACAGACAGATCAAAAGTAACCTATTATTTCAAGATAAGCTAAAATATATGAGTAAACAACATTTAGGAAAATTCAGGAATGAGATAACAGAACTTACAAAAGAAGTCAAAAAAAAGTTTGTATAGAAATTGAAGACTTGGGACTTCCCTGGTGGTCCAGTGATTAAGACTCCATGCTTCCAATTCAAGGGCGGGGGTTCGATCCCTGGTCAGGGAACTAAGATCCCACATGCCATGTGGCACAGCCAAAAAAAAAAAAAAAAAAAAGGAAGACTAATTTAGAAGGAGCACAGTGGTGAATAGACAGAAATAATGCTTAAAGAGTAATAGCAGAATTTTTAAAAAGCATTTTAAATCAAAAAGAAATTTAAAAAAAGATTTGAGAAAAAGTAGCCAATACTGAAGTAGGCAAAGAAGATTAAACATGCAGATAATAGGAGTCCCTTAAGAATGTAATCAAGGCAAGGGAAGAAAACAAATATTAAAAGCATAAGTCAAGAAAGATTCCCTGAAATAAAAAAAGGATATGAAACTACATATTGAAAGAGCATAGTACACACCTGAGACTACTGACCCAGAAAACCAACACCAAGACATGGTCTAGTAAAATTACTAAGTTTAAAAAATAAAAAAAGCCCAAAAAACTTTGGGCATCTAGAAAAAAAGAACATGGGAATTGTAAGGGAAAGATAATTAGACCATCTTTAGACTTTTTAACTGCAATATTTCCTGCCAGAAGAAAGTGGAGCACCTATTTAAGAAACTCAAGGAAAGGGATGGTAAGCCAAGGATTTTATATCCAGCAAAACTGACTTTCCAACATAAACACAAATTACTATGAACTTTCAAGAAAGCAAGGAATAGTGTTCCAATCAGCTATTCCTGAGGAATTTAATAGAGAATGACTTTCAGATCCCCAAATGATCAGACAATCATGGGCATAAGGACAGATGGTGAACACTAAATATATCATTATTTGTAGAACTAAAAGTAAGTGAGGGTTGAAATGTAGAGGTCATAGTAAGTCATGAGGATGTGCTCTGACAACGTAGGTAGAGACACTGTTTTTTTTTTAATGGGGGATTAGAGATTGTGGAGAACATATGCTCAAAATATTTAAATATGTTTGTGGTAGTATTAGCACTATTATTCTGTGGCTGCTGTGTGCTTGATAGGGGATAAAAGAAATGCAAAATTTGGGGCCATATTAATTCTGTCATCCCTTGTGTCCTTAAAAACTAGGAGTTATGGGCTTCCCTGGTGGCGCAGTGGTTAAGAATCTGCTTGCCAATGCAGGGTACACAGGTTTGAGCCCTGGTCCAGGAAGATCTCACACGCCACAGAGCATCTAAGCCCACGTGCCATAACTACTGAGCCTGCGCCCTAGAGCCTGCAAGCCACAACTACTGAAGCCCGCACGCCTGGAACCCGTGCTCCGCAACAAGAGAAGCCACTGCAGTGAGAAGCCCATGCACCACAACGAAGAGTAACCCCCGCTCACTGCAACTAGAGAAAGCCCGTGTGCAACAATGGAACCAATGCTGCCAAAAATAAATAAATAAATAAACAAATTTATTAAATAAAAACAAACAAACAAAAAAACTAGGAGTTACAGATATAGTAGGAGAAAACTGGAGAAGAGTTTATGTCAAAGCTCTAGAATCTTAAGGTTGAATTGGAAATCAATATGAACTCAGGAAAAGTTTTTTCATATACATATGATTTATATATATATATTTTTTCATATGTGTATATAAAGTTGCTGAAAAGGCTGAGAAACAATAATTAATCCAGTAACAATGAGCATTCCTAGAGCATTCTTTCTCACTGAAAGAAACCAGCACTTTTTGGAGAAATGACTGATTATAGCCCTGGGGCAGAAAATATATAAATGGCCTGAAATATCTTTTAATACCATATAGCACAAAAGCTATCAACAACTCCTAGGGTCATGTCAAAAGGACCCAGGAGCCAATGTGAAATGCCACCTTCAGACCAAAGGTGGGACTATACTTTCAATAATGATAATAACTGCAATGGATTGAAACCCACCCAATATGTTTAAATCCATAACTTCATAAAGTTAAGGCCAAAAAAAAGGGGGACTGCATTTGGAAGATTACAGAAAAAGAGTTCATCATCCTGAAAACCGGTAACTAGAGAAGAATTAAACATTATCTTACGAGCCCCTTGTGGAACCAAGAAGTAGATGAGGAGGAGTGTCTCTTTAAAAATGTATTTCAATTAGTAAATGAAAAGAGAAATGGTGGAATTAGAATACCACCACTTAGCAACCTCTAATAACTTAACAGATAAAGGCATTGAGCACCAAAGCCCTCTAACATTACAAAGGGAGAGACAACTAGTTATTAAGTGCATCCTATAGTCTGGCCAAAGGGACCTGACCTGAATCTAATTCAGTTTCTGGATCCAGCTGTAAATTTTCAGGAAATACAGGGACAGAGGAACATGTTAAACTGTACCATAGGGACTTCCCTGGTGGCACAGTGGTGAAGACTCCAATCTCCTAATGCAGGGGTCCGGGGTTCGATCCCTGGTCAGGGAACTAGATTCCACATGCATGCTGCAACTAAGACCCGGCACAACCAAATAAATAAATAAATACATATTTTTTTAAAAAAACAAAAACCTACACCATAAATGTGCAATCCGCAAAACCCAGACTGTAAGAAATTTTACAGATCAATGGTCCTCCAACAGATACTGTATGGAAACAAAAGGGAGGAAAGAGAAACCTAGAGGTTAAAAGAGACTTGAAAGGTAAACCAAAAATGTTTTTAATGTAAGACTATAGTTTTCATATAATAAGAAATATATATTAAGTCTCTACCCACACCCCTACCCTACCAATTCCTGGCACAGAGCTTCTCAGAGCCTAGAAATCTCTTAAGTGCTCTGAGTGTCTTTGGCATGCTAATGAAATGATTCTTTTTTTAAAATTTTTATTGAAATATAGTTGATTTACAATGTTGTGTTATTTTCAGGTGTACAGCAAAGTGATTCAGTTATACATACATATATATATATATATATATATATATATTCTTTTTTAGATTCTTTTCCATTGTAGGTTATTACAACATATTGAGTATAGTTCCTTGTGCTATACAGTAGGTCCTTGTTGGTTATCTATTTTATATATAGTAGTGTGTTTATTTTAACCCCAAACTCCTAATTTATGCCTCCCCTGCCTTTCCCCTTTGATAACCATAAGTTTGTTTTCTATGTCTGTGAGTCTATTTCTGTTTTTAAATAAGTTCGTTTGTATCATATTTTTTTTAGATTCCACATACAACTGATATCATATGATATTTGTCTTTGTCTGACTTACTTTACTTAGTATGATAATCTCTAGGACCATCCATGTTGTTGCAAATGGCATTATTTCATTCTTTTTTATGGCTGAGTAATACTCCATTGTGTATATATATCACATCTTCTTTATCCAGTCATCCGTCAGTGGACACTTAGGTTGCTTCCATGTCTTGGCTACTGTAAATAGTGCTGCTATGAACATTGGTGTGCGTGTATCTTTTTGAATCATGATTTTCTCTGGATATATGCCCAGGAGTGGGATTGTTGGGTCATATGGTAACTCCACTTTTCGTTTTTTAAGGAACCTCCATACTGTTCTCCACAGTGCTAATGAGATGACTCTTAGTTGAGGGGTCTCTAGGTAGGTTGTAAGTTGTCAGGATCTGGGCTGGTCCCTCTGGCATCGAGGGCTGGGCAATTTGGGCTGGTTCCAGGCCAGAAGAACCTGCCCTGTGATTAGAGGGTTGGAACTTTCAGCACCACCCCAAAACCTTGATGATTACCAGTGGCCAAAGATTTAATCAATTGTGCCTACATAATGGACCGTCCATAAAAACCCCAAATGAAGGGGTTTGGAGAGAGTCCCGGTTGGTGAACACATCCATGTGCCGGGGGGATAGTGCACCCCAAACTCCATGGAGACAGAAGCTCCTGTGCTTGGGATGCCTCTGGACCTCAGCTTCTGTATCTCATCATCTGGCTGTTCATTTGTATCCTTTATAATAAACAAGTAATAGAAAATAAAGTGTGTCCCTGAGTTCTGTGAGTCATTATAGCAAATTATTAAACGTGAGAAGGGGGTTGTAAGAACCCCTGAATTGTAGCCAAGTCGTACAGAAGTGTGGGTAACCTGGGCACCCACTACTTGCAATTGGCATCTGAAGTTAGGAGGCAGTCTTGGGGGACTGAGCCCCTAACCTGTGAGGTCTGGCGTTAACTATTGTGGTTAGTGTCAGAATTGAATTAAACTTTAGCACGCCCAGGTGGTGTGGGAGAATTGGAGAACTGCTTGTTGTGGAAAATCCATACAGTTGCTTCCAGAAGTGTTATGAGTGGCCAAAAAAAAAAAAAAATCAGTTTCAAAAAGCACAAGAGGGCTTCCCTGGTGGCACAGTGGTTGAGAGTCCACCTGCTGATGCAGGGGACACGGGTTCTTCCCGTGCCTCCGGGAAGATCCCACATGCCGCTGAGCGGCTGGGCCCGTGAGCCATGGCCGCTGAGCCTGCATGTCCGGAGCCTGTGCTCCACAATGGGAGAGGCCACAACAGTGAGAGGCCCGCGTACCGCAAAAAAAAAAAAAGCACAAGAAATTAAAAGTCAGGATAACGTTGCATCTGGGGCAAAAGAAGGGGTTGTGATTGGGACAGGCATCGGAAGGAGCTATCAGGGTGGCTGGCAAAATTGTATTTCTCAACCTGACAGTGTTTGCCTGGAAAGAATTCACTGGGAATTCCCTGGCGGTCCAGGGGTTAGGGTTCCACACTTCTACTGCAGGGGGCTCGGGTTCGATCCCTGGTCTGGGAACTAAGGTCCCACATGCCACAGGGCACAGCCACCCCCCCAAAAAAAAGGGGGAAAAAAGAATTCGCTAAGCCATATATTTGATTTGGGAAGTTTTCTGAATTTCTGATTTATTTTGTAATAAAAAGTTTTTTTTAAGTGAAAACAAAGGTCTGTCCCATGAAGACAATTTTCCTTTTGAAAGCTAGAACCTCATTTGTCTCCTGTTCTTTTCTATATATTATGAAATAACTACATCTATAAGCAAAGACGCGTTTAAAACCTCTCTAGAAATCAGGATGCATACAAAAGTTGTCCTCTTGCTTTGTTTCACGAGGCTCTGTATGGCTTTTCTGGTCTGCAGAAAAATGGAGAAATTCACCCACACAACTCCTGCTTTCAGGACAGGATTAAGTCATGTTTCTTCAATAGAACAAAAATGTACTTCTCTATTATCTGCTTGAGACGAACAGAGAGACAATCTGAGATTTCGTGATTTCCTTAGAAAAGTAGAGCCCAGTGTGGTCACTTAAGGTCACCACGCTTGTTTGGATGTGAGCTAGCCAAGGGCTCCCCGCCTCAGACTAATGAATGGATCCAAGTATAATAGATGGGAGCAGCCCGCACCGCAGACTTGCCTTGACTCGGTCTTACCTTCATCCTATGCCCCACAGCTGCATCCTTGCATTGGCACCTCGCTTCTGAGCTCTTAAAACCAGTGATTTAGCAAACCCAGCCACCGGGGCCCTACAGAGATGTTGGGGATATTCCCACTGGGGAGCTAGGATCCTGCAGGCCTCATGGCATGGCCAAAAAAACAGTGGAACTATACCATTATGAGGAACCTCAAAAAAAAGGCTGTGCTTCCAGGTCCTAGGAGCTCCCTGACAGTGGGAGGAGCCCAGGCTTCCTGCAGTCTCAGAGCTCCCGGCCTGCAGCACAAGCCTGGCATAGCAGAGGTCTTGTGAACGATAATACATAATAATAAGTACATATACTATATTATATATGTATTAGAAGTGTTCACTAATATACCCATATAAATAAATGGTCATACCTAATGCCGAGTAATTCCAAGGCATGGCTTTTCCTCCGCCATTTACCCCTGCACCTCCTTCCCGCTCCCCGCCATCTCAAATTCCGAGGTCTCCTTTCTGACCCCAGCATCCAGCAGGTGCATTCCTGCCTCAGGACCACTGCACTTGCTGTTCCCTCAATTCTAAACACTCTGCCCCCAGATTTTTGCAAACCTCCTCCTTCCCTTCCTTCAGGTCAGCTCAGATGTGATCCTCTTCCATTATCTACCTGATTTACTTGTTTGCCTGTTTATTTCCTGACCCTTGCTGGACTATAAGCCCCGTCAGAGAAGGAATCCTTGTCATTTCCATATCCTGACCCTCTAGGACACCCCCAGACTCCACGCGTGTCTGGGAGACTGGAAGTCGAGGGCTGGCCCCTGGCCTTCACTGTCACCAAGAGGATCCCTGCCCACCAGGTGTTGAGTTCAACACATCTCACCTGGGCCTGGGCTGTGTGCTGAAGCAGGCAGCCTAGGCGCTGGGAGTGCCGAGTCCCTAGGTCCCCTTCTCAATCTGGGGGACCCCCCTTCTCTCCATGACTCTACAAATGTCCTCCTTTCTCCCTCCTATCCAGGACACCAGCCTCTTTCTTTTTTAAAAAAATAAATTTATTTATTTATTTTTGGCTGCGTTGGGTCTTCGCTGCTGCGCACGGGCTTTCTCTAGTTGTGGCGAGTGGGGGCTACTCTTTGTTGTGGTGTGTGGGCTTCTCATTGCGGTAGCTCCTCTTGCTGCGGAGCTCGGGCTCTAGGTACATGGGCTTCAGTAGTTGTGGCACGCGGGCTCAGTAGCTGTGGCTCACGGGCTTGAGTGCAGGCTCAGTAGTTGTGGCGTGTGGGCTTAGTTGCTCCGCAGCATGTGGCATCTTCCCGGACCAGGGCTCGAACCCGTGTCCCTTACATTGGCAGGCGGATGCTTAACCACTGTGCCACCAGGGAAGTCCCAGCCTCTTTCTTTAACAAACCTTTTTAGGGCAGTTTCTCTAGAATTAGACCCAAGATGGGAAGTCTTGTTCCGTGATGCTCTGCTAAGGCAGTGCTCTCAGGGAAAGGAAAGAGAGGGAGCAGAACAGGGAGGAAGTCAGCCGAAGACTAGCTTCAGCCTGGCCCTGAGGCAGGAGGTGAGCGGCAGGGCAGGAGTTGTCCCACTTGGAGGAATGAAGTCCTGTTTTGTGCCTCTGGCCAATCAGTCACTGGCCTCAGTCTGGGTGACTGTGGGGCTCCTGAGCTCTCATCCAGCCCAGTGGGGCGATGCTCCCAAGGGGACAGGCAACACTCACCAGGACCACAGGTCAAGTTACCTGGGCGGGGCTCTTGACTTCAGGCAGCCTCAGCTTCCTGCCTGCAAGAGCCCTGCCTGCAGGAGGGAGAGACCACAGCCTGCAGGGCCTCTGCCCCAAAAGGAGAGGAAGAGGAACAGGCAGGGAGGAACCCAAATCCATATCTCAAGTGTCCTGCCATCCAAGCAAGCGCTCAGTAATGTTAGCTCTCAGCTACAGGTGTTCCGGGGGCAGCGGGGAATAAAGGAGGCCTGGCCACCCTCCTGCCCTCCCGAGGAGCCCTGCAGCCCCCGAGGTGGCCAGCCACGCAGACTCCAAAGGCTTGTCCACTGGCAGCAGGGAAAGCGGAATGGCGGGGGTCCCCTTTCCCTGCAGTTCCCCTGACCCAAGTCCTCTCTGTCACTCATTTCCTTTACAAGCAGCGGGAGAGCCTCAAGCTATAGATTTTATAGCCTTAGGAAATCCCATTGAAGTGATGCTGTTCTTGCAGAATTCCTCTACTACTATTTTTACTGGCAGAAAGAAAAGAAGAAAATCAAGGATGCCTAGAATACAGCAAGAGAACCTGTTTCTTTCTTTCTTTAAATTTAATTTTATTTATTTTTTTATACAGCAGGTTCTTATTAGTTATCTATTTTATACATATTAGTGTACACATGTCAATCCCAATCTCCCAATTCATCACACCACCACCACCACCCCCCGCCACTTTCCCCCCTTGGTGTCCATACATTTGGAGAACCTGTTTCTTAAAATTGTTTTAGTCCACTGATTAAAAAAAAAAATTGTGGGAGTTCCCTGGAGGTCCAGTGGTTAGGACTCAGCGCTTTCACTGCTGTGGCCTGGGTTCAATCCCTAGTTGGGGAACTAAGATCCTGCAAGCCACGCAGTGTGGCCAAAAAAAAAAAAAAAAAAAAAAAAAAAAATTGAACTTCAGAGAACAAAGATCTCCTTGAAATCTGCATTCATCTAAAATAGTGATTCAATGCATATTGCAATTATGACACACTCAAAATGTTTGCAGTTTTATTTGTTTTATAACATGATAAAAAACATGCAGGTCAACCCTGCAAGTCATTCATGTGTCTACCTGGGATTGGATGGGGGTGGGGTCTTTTGTGTCTCAGAGTTAAAGTGGAGTGTGGTAGATACAGAAAGAATTCTTCCCAAATGCCTCCCGAGCATGCCTTTACCTGGTCTCTCACCAGCAGTCGGGTCAGAGGGGAAGAGAGGGGCCAGGAGGGCCCAGACACCCTATTTCTTCAGGGTTTTATTCTATCCAGAGTTCTGAAATCGCACTGAAGGGCTGGACCCAGACAACCCAGCAGCTGGCAGCCCCACAGCCTCTGCTTCTCCAGCTACAGGGTCCTGTCCCCTCCAACCCAGCAGAATGGGTTTCTAACTTATGTCTTATCATCTAGGCTGCTCCCTGCAGAAAACTCTCCATGCTGGTAAGACAGAATCCCCATGTCTGATTGTTTATGTCCCCCCAGAATTCATATGTTAAATCCTAACCCCGAATGTGATGGGATTAGGGGGTATGACTTTGAAGAGGTGATTAGGTCATGAGGGTGGAGGCCTCATAAATGGGATTAGTGCCCTTATAAACGGGACCCCCGCAGAGCTCCTGAGCCCCTCCTGCCCTGTGAGGACACAGCAAGATGGTGCTGTGAACCAGGAAGTGGGGCCTCACCCGACAGGTCTGCTGGGGCCTGGATCTTGGGCTTTCAGCCTCCAGAACTGTGAGAAACAGACGTCTGTTGTTTGTGAGCCCCCTAGTCTATCATATTCTGTTACAGCCACCTGGAGAGACCGAGACAGTTTCCCCTCTAGGGACGCACACACACACACCCCCGGCCCCAAGCGGCTCTGCGCTGCGCCCTTGCTGGTGGAGCCCTTCTTTCTCACCCACTCTTGCCCTCATTTACTCCCCTCCACCTCCCTGCAGCCCCGTGACTGCTGCAGGGCCCCTCCTGCAGAACCACCCTCTCCTGGAAACCCTGCCCAGGCCGCCCCGCCCCTCAGCCCTACCTCCCCTCGGGGGTGAGGGGCCCTGCAGAGAGCAGAGCGTCCCCAGGGGTGGGCCAGGAGAGGGTCTGGAGTAGGCAGGTGAATGACCACTTCCTTCTTCAGGCAGTCAGGCCTTTATTTTTAGTTCTTTTCTATTTACGGCTGGTTCTCCTTTTTAAAATCAACTTACTTTTTTTGATTCTTAAGAAAAATATTAAGCAAATCGTAGCACAAGTGGTGCTGGGCAAGCAAAAGTCCTCAGGGTGGAAAGAGAGGGATGGGTTTTTAGAACCTGCGGCCCTTGCTGTTTCTGTCCTCACCTGCACTTACAACCTTCTCAGCTGTTCCTTAGTTTGTTCCCAGTCCTCCAGACTGGGAGCTCCTGGGGGGTGGTCATCACTGTGTCTCCAGGACCCCCATGGTGCCCTCGTACAGTGGGTGTGTTGTGCACACTTCCTGCCCTGAGCTGAGCCCCACATGCTTGAGCTCCTCCGCTGGGCCTGGGTGTGTGTCTGGCTCAGGCCAGAAGCCACTTCCTCATTGTCTGTGGTCCTGGTCCTTGGGTAACAGCCAAGCAGGCACAGGGGGGTGTGTGTCTGCCTGCATCTGGCTGTGGCCCTGCCTCGGGGCCCAGGAGTGGAGAGGGCTTGTTGGTGAACATGTTGGCGAGGCCAGGCTTGTCCTCTTTTGGGGAAAAGGCCTGGGAGTGGGCCTTCCATGACGCTGAGCCACAGGAGTTTTGTGCAGGTTCAAGAAAAGGTTAATTGGGTGAGCTCTGTCCCCACTGTCACTCACCTGCACCCTTGCACAGGTGGATCAGTTGGTCCGCAGGCCAAGGACGTGAGGTTGTACCACTGATAGCCCATGCTGTGTGTGGTCCCTGCAGCACCCAGAAGGGAGGCCAAGTCACCCCAGGCACTCACTCCTTCACTCAACAAACATCTGCTGAGCTCCTACCCTACTGACAGCAGTAGCTGACATGTATTACACACTCGCTGTGCTCCAGGCAGTGCATGAAATGCTCCCACGTGGTTGTCTGCAAATGATAGGCTGTAATTAAATGAGATAATACATGAGCTCAATAAAGCCTGCCTCTTTGTATTATTACCGCTTTCATCTCGCTATTATTAGCCCCAAGTGCCAGGCTCTGCAGATAAGATGCATAAAGCCTCCCTCCCAGCCTGTGGAGCAGTCACAGATAATTACAGAACCAGATAAGTCAGTCCAGGTAGATGCCCTCTGAGGGGGAAGCGCTTCTGTGAGTGCTACAGAGGGAGGGACTAACTGTCTGCAGGGTGAAAAAACCTCACCTGGCTGACCCAGGCTGGGATAGCATTAGCCTTGGCCAGAGGGAGAGAAGAGGGGCAGGTACTGTACTGGTCTAGGAAGGCTTTGGTTTAGGTGCCCTCTAGGGCCTGAGCAAGTGGTGTATGTCCAGGCCTGGCAGGAATTTGTGTGGATGGAGGCCGGCAGGGAGAGGCGCAGGCCCCTGGGGCACCTGGCTAGTAGGGCTTAAGCACAACAGTTTAAGCTGGCGGGCTGGGTGTGTGCCTGTGGAGCTCGAGGGGAGCTGGCTGGGAGGAGTAGCCTTGGTGTGGAGGCCGCTCCCGGCAGGGCTGCCCTGGGCTCAGGCCACACCTAGAGAGGAGCCACTTGGCTGCCCTGCTGGGCCCGGATCTCCATCCAGTCATGGTATTGGGACACTAGTGGTTAAGGTGGCCATTGTGTGGTCTGGATGATGAGAATTATTCAGCTTTGACACGTGCCTTTGGACTGCCAAGTCCCAGAGACAGGGAGATCCAAGGAGCATTGGTCGCTGAAGATGAGAAGTCTGGAGGCCTGGGCTTCTGCCCCAGCAACCCTGTCAGCCTCCTCATGTGCAAAGTGGACATAAGAACAGCCCCCATCCTATCCACCCCATAGATTTGCCGTCAAGACCAAATTCATGGAGGTGGTTCAGAGTCTGGGGTCGGACATTACAGTGATTGGGTTCCATCTGGATTCTACTGCTTTTTAGCTGTGAACTCTGAGCAAGTTACAGAGAACCTTTAGGAGCCTCAGTTTCCTCATCTGTAAGATGGGGCTAACCATAGCTCCTAACTCCCAGGTTATTGTGAGGAGGACATGCTCCTAGTGCATTGGTGGGTGTGTTCTCTCAGTAAATTAGCTGGTGGTGTGCACCTGTTTAATTTGTGAATGTCTCTAAACAAAGGACTTCCCAAATTCATGCCCCCTGTCCCCTTAACTCACTTTCTAGATCCAGTTTCTCTTTTCTCAGTCCTTCTTCCCTTCTGCCACCAGGGTGAGCTTCCTAAAGCACAGCTTTGCCTTGTGCTGTCCCTTGGGCTTGGTGGTCACAGCCCTTCTCCTCTGGCTGCATACGCACCCCACCCACCACGACTCTTCATCCCACGCCCGCGCTCCACCTCAGGCACTGAGCGCTTTTTGGACCTCGGCCATTCCTCACGCTTCTCCTTCTGCCTGGAATGGCACCTCATGTCTCACCTTCTCCCCATTATGGCCACCACACTGTCTGCTTTCCCTGATTCCTCCAGGTGCTATGAACTTCTCTTTCCTCCAAACACCCCTAAGCCTCCAGAGGCAGGGGTGTGGGTTTGCATGTGTATCTGGGCCCCGTGACTGACAGACCCGGGGCCTGCCCACCGTTGGCCTTACGTAAGTTCGCGCTCACCTGGACTCCTCTGTGGTGGCTGAGAAGGAGCCTCTGGCCAAGGGTCAGGCTGCGAGGCTCAGGAGAGGAAGCGCTGCCTCTGCCATCTGAACCATCAGAAGGCAACGGCCAGGTCCTGGAGCCGTGCCAGCCTCCCGCGCTGCGGCCCACATCCTGTCCCTGGCTTTCATGGTGGCCTGAGTGAGGATGCATGACAGCGGGAAACCTGGGCAGCTCCTGTGCAGGAGACTGCAAGAAGTCAGAGAGGAGAAATGTATTTCTTATAGATCTGGAGGTTGCAATCTGAGATCAAGGTGTCAGCAGGTTGGTTTCTCCTTGAAGCCTCTCTCCGTGGTCACTTTCAGGCAGTGTCCTCACATGGCCTTTCTTCTCTGTGCATGCACCCCTGATGTCTCTTTATGTGTCCACATTTCTTCCTTTTATAAGGACACCAGTCAGATTGGATCAGGACCCACCCTAATGGACTCGTTTTAACTTAATCATCTCTTTAAAGGCCCTATTTCCAAACACAGTCACATTCTGAGGTACTGGGATTAGGACTTCAACATATGACAAAATTCAGTGCATAACAGTGGGTCCCCAAAGGACAGCCAGAATGGCATTGTCCAAAGATGGAGGAGTAGGGGGGACAGAGACTCACCATAATTCCTGACTCCCTCTTCACTCAGGCCCCATGCCGAAAGCAGTGAGCCCTTTCAGAACCAGAGACAGGAAGGGTCTCATCTAGATAAGTTTAAAAGGAAGAGGCTGGGAGAATCCCAGAATTTCCCAGATAGAATGAGGTACCCCAGGGACTTCCCTGGAGGTCCAGTGGTTAAGACTCTGAGCTTCCACTGCAGGGGACATCGGTTCGATCCTTGGTCAGGGAACTAAGATCCTGCATGCCATGTGGTGCAGCCAAAAAAAAAAAAAAAAAAAAAAAAAGAATAAGGTACCTTATTCTTATTCTTAGAGGTATCTACCACCAATGCCACCATGACAATAACAGCTCCCATTTATGAGCACTGACTCTGACTCTGTGGTTGCCATTGCTTTCGCACCATTTTAATGTTTTCCTCTACGTTTTTTGGGACTTGGAGCATGTTGGTAACTCTGTTTTAAGGTCTTTGTCTGCTAATTACATCATCCCTGTCATTTCTTTGTTTGTTTCTACTGATGTGTTTTTTTCCCTGGTTACGGGTCATATTTTCCTGCATCTTTGCATGTCTGGTCATTTTTGGTTGGATTCCAGACATTGTGCACTTGGTGTTGTTGAGTGCTGGATTTTACTGTATTCTTTTAAATAGCACTGGATTTTGTTCTGGCATGCTGTTATGTTACTTGGGCTCAGTCTCCTTCTTTTGATCTTGCTTCTAGGCGTTATGATTTACTAGAGCAGCCTTTAGTTTAGGGCTAAGGTCGTCCCACTATGAAGGTGTGATCCTTTGGAGGACTCCACTCCACTCTATATCATGAGGTCTTTCCACCCTGGTTGGAGGGAATACTAACTCCTGTGTGAGCTCTGGAAATTACTCAGGGCCTGTTACTTCCTGGTGTTCTTTCCACAGCCGGCTTCCCAGCATTTCAATCCACCCATGCAGAGTACTCAGAGACTCAGTGCAGCGCTTCTGCAGATCTCTGGAATTCTCTCTCCGGGTGGACAGTTCCCTCCTCTTGGGTCCTCTGACCTGTGACTCCTAGCAGCCTAGGGTCTCCTGAACTCAGGTCTGTCTTCTGTGACTGAGCCCCCGGGCTGGCTTTAGTTCCCCTTCCTGTGCTGTGGCCCAGAAACTGCCTCCAGCAAGCCACCTGGGCAGCCACAGAACTCACCTCATTCATTTCCCTTCTTCAGGGCTCACAGCCCTGCGTCGCCTGGAGTCTGATACCTGAAAACCACTGTTTCATCTGGAGGCCCTACGAGTGAAAGCTCTGCTACCATCATCTCATTAAGTCTTCAAGACACTCTAGAAGTCAGACTATTTTGAAAACAAGGGGGGGCTTCCCTGGTGGCACAGTGGTTAAGAATCTGCCTGCCAATGCAGGGGACACAGGTTCAAGCCCTGGTCCGGGAAGATCCCACATGCCGCGGAGCAACTAAGCCCCTGTGCCGCAACTACTGAGCCTGTGCTCTAGTGCCTGTGAGCCACAGCTACCGAGCCCAAGCGCTGCAACTATTGAAGCCTGCACGCCTAGAGCCCATGCTCTGCAACAAGAGAAGTCACTGCAATGAGAATCCCGTGCACTGCAACGAAGAGTAGCCCCTGCTCGCTGCAACTAGAGAAAGCCCACACACAGCAACGAAGACCCAACACAGCCAAAAATAAATACATAAAATAAATAAATTTATTTAAAAAAAATAAATAAATAATAAAAACGAGGAAACTTAGAGCACCCGGGTAACTTCCCCTGAGTCAGACAGCTGCCAAGGTGTTGGTCACGTGTCTGCCTGGCTCTGAGAATGCTACCATGCACTGTGTGGACCCTGAGGGAATCCAGCTTCCAGAGGCAAGGCCTTGACCGTCTCAGGCCTTGCCACCTGGATCCAGGCTCCTCCTATTTCAGGACACGCCCCCTCCTGCAGGTATCCTGGCCCCCAGCCCCGGAGCTCATTTCTGTATGTACTCAGTGTGGGAAGGACTGCTTGGTCTGCATTTATATTCACAGTCACATCTGCCCACAAGGCACATTGGGTCAGCAGGCAGCATCCTCTACTGAACAACATAGTTGGTCTATGGAGCTGGTTGAAGTTTAACATCAAGGGTCTGCCTTAATGATCTGCACGGAGAATGCAGAGCGGTGCACCTGGGAAATGAAGCAGGGCCCGAGTGATGGCAGTGAGGCCAGCCCAGGCTACTGTTTCACAAGCGGTTTTCAAGTCTCAAGCACTTCCCTTCCCTCACTTTATTTATTAAAAAATTTCAGGGACTTCCCTGGTGGTCCAGTGGTTAAGACGCCACGCTTCCACTGCAGGGTGCATGGGTTCGATCCCTGGTTGGGGAACTAAGATCCCACATGCTGTGTGGCATGGCCAAAAAAAAAAAAATTCAAACATATAAAAAGAGTAGAGGGATGAACCACTCATAAACCTGTCACCTAGACTGAAGAAGTTTGTTTCACCTTTCTTTGTTTTTGTTGCAGTATTTTAAAGTGAATGACAAACTTCTAAACACTGCAGCATGTATCTCTAAAATATAGGACTTTTTTGATATAACCACAATAATTCTATTATTACACTTAGCAAAATAAATAATTTAAAAATATTCTCTACTATTGGTTCATAGTTAAAATCCTCTCTTGTCCTTAACGACTTTTAGAGTTGGTTTGTTAAAAGCAGTACCCAGTCAAGGACTGAATTTCTTATATTTCTTTCTTTTTTTATATTTATTTATTGTTTATTTATTTATTTTTGGCTGCATTGGGTCTTCGTTGCTGTGTGCGGGCTTTCTCTAGTTGTGGAGAACAGGGGCTACTCTTCGTTGCGGTGTGAGGGCTTCTCACTGCAGTAGCTTCTCTCATTGTGGAGCACGGGCTCTAGGCATGCAGACTTCAGTAGCTGCGGCACGTGGGCTCAGTAGTTGTGGCTCGCAGGCTTTAGAGCACCGGCACGGTAGTTGTGGTGCACGGGCTTAGTTGTCCCACGGCATGTGGAATCTTCCTGGACCAGGGCTCAAACCTGTGTCCCCTGCATTGGCAGGCGGATTCTTAACCACTGAGCCACCAGGGAAGTCCTCTTATATTTATTGTCTTTTAAAATCTAGAACAGTTCTTTCCCATCCATCCATTTTTTTCCAATAATACTGACTTGTTGATGACACCAGACCAATGTCCTACAGAAGAGACTACCTTCTATCTTCATCTGACTGTACAGATATTCCTCAACTTACAGTGGGGTTAGGTCCCAATAAATCCATTGTAAGTTGAAAATATTGTAAGTTGAAGATGTATTTAACACACCTAACTTAACAAAACTCATCGCTTAGCCAAGCCTACCTTAAACGTGCTTAGAACACTTAAGTTAGCCTACAGTGGGGCGAAATCATCTAACACAAAGCCTGTTTTATAAGAAAGTATTGAATATTTCATGTCATTGATTGGATACTGTACTGAAAGTGAAAAGCAGAATGGCTGGTTGTCTGGATACCAATGACTGTATGTGTATTGGTCATTTCTCCTCCTGATTGCAGGGCTGACTGGGAGCTGTAGCTCCCAGCTGCTGTCCTGCATTATGAGATAGAATTGGACTGTGTATCATTAGCCCAGGAAAAGATCAAAATTCAGAATTCGAGGTAAGTTTTATACTGAATGCACATCACTTTTGTACCATCCTAAAGTTGAAAAATCTTAAGTCGAGCCATCCTAAGTCGAGGACTGTTGGGGGTTCTTGTGATGTCATTTAACCTTTTGCTCAATCTCCTCTATTTTCTGTAAACTGGAATTTAGGTCTAAAGTCTTGAATATACTTTTTATTTTTGGATTATACTTTTTAGTTCTGTGCGACATTATGTTCTGTGGCCACATGTCTGGTCATGTAATATGATGCTAACATCTGCTACTGGATCAAAGGGGCAGCAACTAGATGCCTCACTGCAGACCCCGTACCTCCTCTTTCAGGTGGCCAGCAGTCTGTGGTTAAGCCCCTTGATGAAGTGTGTAAAACCCCTGCATCCCTGTCCTACTCTCATCTGCTCACCACCCTTCCTCATGAGATAAACATGTCCCCCGCCCCCATTCACTGTGCCTTCTGGCACCTCCACCAGTCAAGATTTTGCTGAATTTATCTCTTGAGTTTGCATTGTGAATATGGAAAATTTTTTCAAATTAAAAAAATTAATTTAAATTAAAAAAATTTTATTATTTATCTGGCTGCACCAGGTCTTAGTTGCATGGGATATTTATCTATTTATCTATCTATTTATTTATGGCTGCGTTGGGTCTTCGTTGCTGAACGCGGGCTTTCTCTAGTTGCAGCGAGCGGGGGCTACTCTTCATTCTGGTGCGCGGGCTTCTCATTGCGGTGGCTTCTCAGGTTTCTCACCGCGGTGGCTTCTCTTGCTGCGGAGCACGGGCTCTAGGCGGGCGGGCTTCAGTAGTTGCAGCTCGCGGGCTCTAGAGCGCAGGCTCAGTAGCTGTGGTGCACGGGCTTAGTTGCTCCACCGCATGTGGGATCTTCCCGGACCAGGGACTGAACCTGTGTCCCCTGTATTGGCAGGCAGATTCCCAAGCACTGCACCACCAGGGAAGTCCCTGCATGGGATCTTTAGCTGAAGCATGTGAACTCTTAGTTGAGGCATGTGGGATCTAGTTCCCTGACCAGGGATCGAACCCGGGCCCCCTGCATTGGGAGCGAGGGTCTTAGCCACTGGACCACCTGGGACGTCCCAATTTTAATTTTCAAAAGTTAAAACTGTAATATCAGTTAAGCTTTTTCATGGCTCCATCGCAAGATTCTGCCTTATCTTGGGAGGGGGTCACTAGTCTGAACTCCCAGTGATGCTTAGGACTGGGCGACTCAGAGCCACAGTGCTCTTGGGTGGGTCACACCTGCAAGCACGGCAGAGATCCAAGTCCTGCGTGATGCCTGGGAGGTATGGCTGAGCTCTGTGGCCCAGCCACGTCAACTCAGGAGTTAAAAATGCCAACTCACTATAACCACCCAGGGCTCGTGGAATTGGAGATGATGCCAGTCTGGAGCTCAAGCCACCACAGGGCAAGGAGCCAGGGCCCAGACTCGATTTAGAGCCGCAAGATGATACCACTGTCAGAGTCAGCCAGGGAACGCCGACAAACCTCTCAGTGCTTCAGGGACAGTGGCCAAACATCGCAATAATGGGACCAAAACTTCATTGTCTCCAACACATGGTCTGTGGTCCATCTGGAGTTTTAAAATTCTGATTTAGAAATTTATTTTTATGAGTGTCTTACAAAAGTATACAAATCCCACTCCACATTTATTTATCTATTCAATGGGTCACCTTTATCAGGGTGAAAGTGGAAACTGCTCTAGAAAATGTTAACCATCATGTTATGAAGCAAAATCCTGGGGGCAGCATCAGATGAGGAAACCAAGCAGAGCTAGAGGATGTTTTACCTGTCCAGCAATATCTTCACCTTTGATCCTCAGAAGAGCTGCGTGAGGTTGGTACCATTACCCCTAGTTTATATGTAGGGCTCTCAGAACCCTAAGGCTTACAAGCAGAAAAGGCTAGAAATGGAAGAACGGTCACACAGCTGGTAATGGCAAGGCCAGGACTCTGAGATGTGCGTGGCTCTCAAGCCCCTGGTCTTTCACTACAATACGCCATCTTCCCCAACATGTAGCCACACAAGCAAAACTAAAATTGGGCACAAGACAGATCAGTATCACTAAAATGTTTTCCAGGTTTTCCTTGCAGAATTCCAAGTTCCTAACAAGACCTAGAAGGCCCTTCTACTGCAGGCCCACTTCTTGGCCCTTTTCCCCTGGTTCCCTGTGCTTCAGCCACAGTGGCCTGTAAGTTCCTTGAAGGATTTGTGCTCCTTCCCACCCCAGGGCCTTTGCACATGCTGTTCCCTCTGCTAGTCTCTGCTTTTCCTTAAAGTCTTGGCTTTCTCTGTTTTCTCAGGGAAGCCCGTCCTGACTTGGAGTCGGTCAGGCCGACATGTCATTTGTCTCAGAGTGCCTACTTCTCCTGTACAGCACTTTCACCGTGCTTCTCCTTCAAGGGTCCGAGTCACCAGGCCACAGGGTCAGGGCCTGAGCTCCTGAGGTTTCTTTCTACAGGAGGGTTTAAGTGTGTACATGAGGTTGTGTGTGATTGGAGCTCAGTCTCCTTTCTTCTGTGGGACTTAAGTTCCTTATCAGTAAAGCAGGGCCTGCAATTTTCTATAAATCAGTGGTTGATGTCCGTGAACTCTCAAGTCATATACTATCCTCTGTACGTAGGAGGTTGCCTCTCAGCCATCCAAACTGACAAGCCCTTAGGGCATTCTCAAGTGTTTAATTAATGTATGTTCTGGGTGGAATGTTGAGATTTCCCTTTCTCAAAGTGGTCCCAAGGAGAGGTGACGGGCATTCCCTACAGCAGAATGGTGGCCTTCCTGGCCTTTCCTAGGCCCTACCAGCCCCTTCCCCAGCTCTGCCGTCCAGCGCTGTCCCTACCCCACGGGGCTTTCCAATCTTTTTTTACCTTCCTTCGTCCAATCCTTGAAGGCTTTCAGGCCTACTGCCTTGTCACTGGCTCTTGGGGTCATGAGGAGGCGGCCAGCCAGTTAATATTCCATGACACCCAATTTACTCCATTTTATGGGCTGTCTTCATTCTGAAGCTGTCTCATTCCTCCTTTTCTTGGTTTTGACCTTTTCTATTCTTTTCTGAAATTATGGTAAAAATAACTGTGTGTGTGTGTGTGTGTGTGTGTGTGTGTGTGTGTTGTTATAAGTTTTTCCTTGGAGAAATCTGAAGCCTCATCTTCTACTGCTGTGGAAAACACAACAGTCTGAGAACTCTGACAGGGTGAAGACCACGTTCCTAAGAGGCCAGTGTGTCTGCTCCAGACCAGGCCCGGGGTTTCCTCTCCAGGACAGCATCTCTTCCCCTCTTTCCCCACCTCACAGACCTTGAGTCCTACTCAGCTGGCAGAAGTTTCTGGGGGCCCAAGGAGGCTGAGGTCTCTGGGCCCCAGCGGGGCCTTGCCTGCCTTTCCCTCTTGGCCTCTCCGGGTAAATGCACTCATTCCACACTCCAGCAAGAGGTCACCTCCCCGGTAAGCGCTCCCTGACCAGCACTGCACCATCTCCTCCCGCCAGCCCTGGGTGTCCCCGCTCAAGCACGAGGAGCCGACCCACCTCTTGTAATTCTGTTCATCACCTCCCCACCCCTAGCTTGGCGAGTGTGGTGCTCCTAGCGCACCCGGGGAACTGGGTAGGTGCTCAGTTAATGTTTGTCAAATGAATGAATGAACCACGTGCTCCGGGAAGGCTCCTCCCAGGGAACCTGCGGGTTTGCTCAGCTCTAGGCCTCCCCCCCACCAAGGCGGAAACTGAGTTGGGGACGTCCCATCACCGCGCGCCAGTCTAACCCGGGGCTGTGCAAGCCACAAGGTTCACAAATTGCCAAGAATCCCCCTGCCCACCTGCCGGCCAGGGCGCACCCCTCTCAGTGTATGAGATCCAGCCCCCGGGAGGGCTCCGTGGATAAGGGGGAGACGACGCCCCTGCGGGGCTGCTCTTCGGGGGGTGGGGTCGTGGGCCACGGCCGCCCGCCCGCCCGCCGCCCGCCGCCCGCCGCCGTCCCGCCTCCCGCCGGCGCTCCCGGCCTTTCCCATCCGGCCCGCGACGCTCCGCCCGCCCCGCCCCACATGACACCGCCTCCGCCGCAAACTTTTTCCACCCCATCCTGTCGCGGCTCGAAAGGAATGGAAAATGGCGGCCTAGGCGCGGAGTTTCCTGGCGGAGCGGCGGCGGCGGCCTGGGCGCCGGGACGCGGGCGGCGGCATGACGCGCTGGGTGCCCACCAAGCGGGAGGAGAAATACGGCGTGGGTGAGCACCTCCCGCGCGCCGCGCTCCGGGCCGGCGGGGCGGGGCGGGGCGGGGGCGCCCGGGATCCTGTTGCCGGCGGCCCGGGCGGCGCGGGCGGGACGCGGCGGGGCCGCGGAGGCCGGGAACCCGCGTCCCCGCCCTGCCCGCCTGAGGGTCCGTCGGCGGGCACTGCCCACTCGGACCCCGGGCGCACGCTGTCCCCGCGCCCGCTCCGGAGCCCGCGCGAGCCGGGCCGGGGACACGCGGGGGTGGGGGGAGGCTTGTGTCACTTCCCGAGGGTGTCCCCTCCGACGTCCAGCTCTCGGGCGGGCACCCCGGCGGCGGAGCCTTCCAGCCCCCTGGGCTGCCCCCGACGCCTCGACCCCAGCTGGGCCGGGCCGGGCCGGGCCGGGAGGCCCCGGCGGCATTGTTCGGCCGCGCCTTTTTTGCTTTTCGGATGAAGTTGTGCCCAGTGTCTGCGGCTCCGGGCGGGCAGTTTCAAGTTGCGGCGACCAGAGCGAAGAACTGTGCTCTCCCCCGGCGGGAGGTGGCGTGTGCGACCGGGGCTGGCCGATCGCGCCGCCTGCCGCTCGGTGGTCCTGGCCTGGACGGCGCGGGACCCTCGGAAACCAGCGGCCGAGCGCTCCGGGGTCCCCGGGGCCGGGAGCGGGTTGCGAAGGGCGGGGACCTGTTTTGGCTCCGCTGTTTTCTGTCGCTTCCTGGGGGGAGTAGGGAGGGTCGGCTGCAAGTTTACGTTTCGGACCAAGTACACATTCCAGAGTCGGAGGCTCTCCTTCATGGCAAAGCAAGCAGCCCCCCAGACCCCGTGCGCTTGCCGCCCTCCTGGCGGGGGTTGGTAGCCTGGCCTGCGGAGGCCTGTGGGTGCTTTGCCTTCTCTTAACTTGCGCACCGGAGGCTCTCTCTGGGCCCGCGGCTGGTCTCCCCCTCCGCACGGCTTCCCAGTTGGCTTCAGTCCCTCTTTGCTCCTGCTCCACGATCCAGAGGCGTCCTTGAGTACCTCTTCAGCCAGGCTGCACTCTGCCTGACTTGCAAGGCCTTCTGTAGCCTTGGCCTCCCCTCCGAAGCCAGGTGGTGCCCTCCTGGGGTTCCAGACCCTTCGGCCCGCCCCGCCCTGCCCTCCCGACCCTGAGCCTTTGCGGGGAGCAGCCCACTCCCGCTGCTGGTGTGGTTCGGCCCTCCCGCTTTTGGGAAGCCTGGGTGGTTCTGGCCCCCAGGGTTCTCTCTTTTCTTTCTGTGATGCTTCTGCTAGATGCCAGGGACGTGGAGCGGAGCTGGCCTAGACATTGGCACGGTTCTAGGTCCCCTCTGGGCCTGCAGGGGCTTGTTGCACAGGTGGCGCTGCTTCAGGACCACTGTGGCTGAATTCCCTTCCCACCCCTGTTTTAGAGATGGGGCCTCTGAGGCTCAGGCACATCTACAAAGGCCAGCAGCAGAGCTGGGCTTCCGAGTGCAGCTGAGTTTGTAAGCAGCATCCTGTGCCCATTCAGCTGGTTTCAGCCCCGATAGAAAGGTCCTCATCGATCCACATTGGATGAGGGAGGTTTGGGTGTGGAGATTCCTGCTGGATCAACTTCGGGTGTGGGGCGGCATGGGGGGGGTGTCTGGGCTGCAGTGAGCCTGCTGGGATGCTGTGTGTGAGGGGAGGGCTGAGGGCAGACCCTCAGGGAACGCAGTGCTTAGAGATGGAAGAGAAGCTGGAGCCCTGGGGAGAGGCGGGGGCCAGGCAGGGGGCAGCAGAGCCCACCGCTCCTGCTCAGGGCTTGCCCTCTCAGCCCTGTGTGGTGGGGACTGCTGTCCCTCCCACTTCTCAGAGGCAAAGGACAGTCTAGCGCCACTAGTAAGTGCTCCATCCTGAAAGTGAACCCCGGTGGTGGCTCTAGAGTTCATGGTCACCCCACTGTGCTCACCAGGAGATGGGCGAGGGACCTGTCTTTCAGGTCACTTTGATACCCTTGGCTCCCAGGGTGACCTGGATGGTGTCAGTGAGAACCCTGGAGGTGTCCATACCTGTGGAGTGACTTGTGTCTCATGACCAAAGGGGACATTCACAAGTAGAGACCCACAAGCAGGGTCTCCCCACCGGGGAGGCAGCTGTGGGCACAGACGTGGTTGTGTCCTTCCCACGGTAAGTCACATGCCGTCCAGAAGCTTTGCTGGCACTCACAGCAGAGCCTTCTGTCATCACACCTTTGGCTAATACTTCGGTCTTAGGAAAACTCCACGCTGAAAAGTTTCCAGAGAAGAAGAGTATCCTGGAGGGTTTGGAGCCAGTTCCGGGAAGGATGTGCGTGGCTGTCCGGCAGGGGAGATGGGAGGGGGTTGTCCTGCCTAGTGTCACCAGGGGGAGGGGACGAGACAGCACAGCGCTTTCAGCAGCAGGAGGAACTTTAAAGAACTGGACCCCTGTCGGGGAGGGCGCGCAGGACTGGAGCTCCTAGAGTTCCCGATGTGGGGCAGGGCAAGCGGAGGACGCTTGAGTCAGGCTGCCCTCTCGTCTGGGAGTTTGCCTGGGGGAGGATTCCGCTGGTTCTCAGGGAGTGGGCTGGCTACGAAGCTGTAAGTGTTGGATGTAGGGCTTCATTTCCACGAGTTCAGGTCCTCTTTCCGCCTAAGGGAAAATTACCGGAGAACCCCTTTAGCAACGACAGCGTTTTCTGGGGGAGCCTCACAACAGGACTGTGTTTCCCTGGATGGGCCCTGGTGGGTCTGTGGGCGGCCAGGCTTCCACCCGGCCAGTGACTTGGCCAGTAAATGAAACACGAGGGGAGAGAAAATGGTAAAACTCCAGCTCATTTGGAAACATGCATCACAGCTCATTGTTTGCAAGTACTTAGAATCTGTTAGAAGCACCGTTCGTAAATGAGACACTTCAGTTATTTATTTGCTTTGCGGAATCAGGAAAGGAGTAAACAGCTCATCTGTTGCTTTGCTCAGCAAAGGCAGGAAACGCTGGTTCCCCCTCCCCCCGCATTCATGGTGGGGGTGGGGGTGGGGGTGGGGGTCACCTGTGAAATTGACCAGCCTGTTAGTTTCTCCCCTTGGGCTTGAGTTTCGTGGGTGTTTACAGACCTGGTTTATTAACAAGGACATGAACTTGGACCTAACTGTCACACTGAGGGGTTGGACCAGATGAACTATCCTGTCATCCCCCAACTAGGCAGAGTCGTAACGTCCCAACACCAGTAAAATTGTTGGTGTTCATGTGGATCCTGTTCTTCAGATGAGGTGAAAAGATGCAGCCGTCACATCTGAGGCTGGCATGCTCACATCTCAGTGATGGCATAGAAGGCAGAATAACGGCCCTCCAAGTGTCCAGGACGCGTGAATGTGGTGCGTGACACGGCAAAAGGGACTTGGCAGATGAGATTACGGCTGTAAACCCTGAGGTGCGGAGGTGGTCCTGGGTTACCCACGTGGGCCCCCAAAGCAGAGAACTTTCTCTGTCTGCTCGCACAAGAGCGATTCAGCAGAAGCGGAGTCAGAGCGATTCCGAGCCTGGGAGGGTTCCATGCCTGGATGCTGGCCCGGAGATGTCGAGGTCCACTTGCTACCAGGCAGGGGCCTCAGGGAGCTGAGGTTGGCCCCAGCTGACAGCCAGCAGGGAAATGGGGACCTCGGTCCTGCAATTACAGCTGGATTCTGCCAGCACCCCTGAATAAGCCTGGAAACATTCATCCTAGAGCCTCCCGTGGAACCCAGCCAACCAACACCTCGACTTTGAGACCCAGAGCCACTGGGTATCTGACCTGGAGCACAGTGAGATAATGAATGCAGGTGGTTTTCCACTGCCAAGGGTGTGGTGATGCGTTATGGCAGCAGTAGAACAGGAGTGGACGTGGTGTGGAGAGCAGCCTGGGCGAGACTGCGGTTCTCCTTCCAGCCTTTAGCTTTGCTACAGGCAGATTGAACGAACACCAGTGACCTCAGCGTGCCCTTCACGCCCCACTCCAGGCAAACCTCAAACAGGGGATGTGGGCACTGGCACCGAGACATCTTTAACTTCTGCCGCTTAGTTGTCATGTGGCCCTTGAGCAAGTTATTCCTGCTTTCTTAGCCTCAGTTTCCTCATCTGGAAAGTGGACCCAAGCCTGCCTACCGCAAAGACCGGTGGGGATTCACTGAGATCATGTCCTCAGAGCACAAAGCCCCGAGATCAGCGTTTGCGATAAGCCAGGTATGCCATGGAGCGGTGCTTTTAGTAATTTTTTTTTTTTTTTTTTTTTGTGATACGCGGGCCTCTCACTGTTGTGGTGTCTCCCGTTGCGGAGCACAGGCTCTGGACGCGCAGACCCAGCGGCCATGGCTCACGGGCCCAGCCGCTCCGCGGCATGTGGGACCCTCCCGGGCCGGGGCACGAACCCGTGTCCCCTGCATCGGCAGGCGGACTCTCAACCACTGCGCCACCAGGGAAGCCCAGTAATTTTTTATTTAATAAAGCGCGGTTTAGAAATGTAGCGACAAGTGATTTCCTGTTTGGATTTGACAGTCACGGTGGCTGGAGGAATGCTTCTCTTCCAAACTTGTTGTCTTAATGGTGCGTTTTGCCCCCATATTAGGGGGATGTGACATTTTACTTGGTGTTAGGGATTGTGACGTGTGTATTCAGATTAGCCCTGCGCGATGATAATTGCTAGGAATAGTGTAATATCCCAGTAAGTTTGGGAGTGTGAGAGTTGCTGAGAGATCCTGTTTGTTGCTTAGAGTAGCAAGCAAGCTACTACTTTGGGGGAAGAAAAATTTGATTTGATTGTAAGGAAGTAGAAATGCAGACATTTTCATTCACTGGAGTTGCAGAAAAATGAAATTAAGGCATATTCAATTTCTACAAACCTGATTTTACTTTGGAAACAGTAGAAAAATTTTAAATTTATTGTAGTGCCAGTGTTGGCCCAGAATATCAGACGTCTTATCAGGATTGTCTTAGCGTGTGTCAATAGTTCTTTCTCTTGTTCTCTTGTGACCTCTGAGGATGCAGGTAGTGCAGACACCGAGAAAGAAACAGGCAGTTGTGAGTCCTGTGCTGGGTACAGCCGAGAAGCCACAGTGCCCAAGGGCACCTGCCGTCTCTCTGTCTCTCCTTTTTCTCTTCCTTGCCTCCTTCCTTCTTCCCTTCCCCCTTTTTCTTTTCTTCCTTCCCTCCTTCCTCTCCCTTTTTGTCTGCATTAACTTTGGATTTTCAGATAATTACAGACCCAACAGTTGTAAGAAATAGTACAGAGAGATCCTTTGTACCCACTGCAATTTTCCCCCCGAGGTTATATCTTGCAAAACTGCAACACGGTATCAGAACCCGGATACTGACATTGAAGAAGATATGAACGTCTCCATCATCCCAAGGACCCGTCCTGTCCTTTTGTTGCCAAACCCACCTCCCTTTGCCCTTCCCGCAGACTCCCTGGCAACCATTAATCTGTTCTCCATTTCTATAATGTTGTAATGTCAAGAATGTTACATGAATGGGATCTTGCACTATGTAACCTTTTTGGATGGCCTTTTCTTGCTGAGCATGTCTCAGGAGAGTCAGCAGGTTGCTGTGTGTATCCATGGTTTGAAGGATGTCTGGGTTTTGGCTGTTACGAGTAAAGCTGCTGCGAACATTCACGCACAGGTTTTTGTGTGAATGGAAGTCTTCATCTTCCGGGATAAATGCCTAGGAATGCAGTTGTTGAATGGAAAGGTAGTTTGGCTTTTTAAGAAACTACCAAACTTTTCCTGAGCGGCTGTGCCATTTTGTGTTCCCACAAGCTGTGTGTGTGTGTGTGTGTGTGTGTGTGTGTGTGTGTGTGTGTGTGTGTGTGTGTGTGTGTGTGTGTGTGAGAGAGAGAGAGAGAGAGAGAGAGAGAGAGAGAGAGAGAGAGAGAGAGATCCAGTTTCTCCGAATCCTCGCCCACATTTGCTCTTGTCCCCTGCATTGGCAGGCGAACTCCCAACCACTGCGCCACCAGGGAAGCCCTCATCAAAAACTTTATTCACCCTTTATCCTGGCCTATTTGCTGTTTACAGTTGCTGCTGCCTTTCCTCAAGAGTGTGATACACGATTTATATGCCATCTTGCTGATTCTGTTTAACTTACATGGATACGTTAGGTATACTTTTAGGTATAAATGTAACTATTGTGATTTCCGTTCTGAAATTGGGTTGCCTAGCTGCTGTAAACAAACAGCCCCACCGTTTCGCTGGCTTCATATAATGAATGTTCGTTTTTCCTTCACGTCCCAGTCCACGTGGGTGGTGGGGAGCGGGCACGGGAGCTCTGTTCCATCAGGTCATTCAGGGACCAGGGTATCGTCTGTGGCTTTGCCCTCTGCCAGGATCTTGGGCTCCTTGCCTTTTAATTTGGGGGTGGGGAAAGAAAGAGCTGAAGGATAGCTCACAGGAGATTTTCTTCCCTGCCAGGGCTGGAGGTGGCGCCATCCTTCTGGTCACATTCTTTTGTTCAGAGCTCCATCCCTGGCCAGCGCGTGGGACTCAGAAATGTAGTCTTGCTGTGTGCCCTGCAGCGGGAGGATGATGTGGATCTCCTCCGTGTGTTTCCCATGGATCAGCAAGAGCTGTGATGGACCGGTTAGCGACATGGGCATTGAGCAAAAGGGGTTGTAAGATCTCATACCTTTTAGTCCCTGAGAATCCTTTGGCGGAACAGATGGCCAGACCCCTACAAAGATGTGAAGAGATGTGAATGGGGACAGATGCCGCCTTTTTCTTTGAGGTATGTTCTACTACTTACGTCCTGTAGATTTCAGGATGTTCTTTGCTGTGTACTTAATCCGGAAGGCTGCTGGGGTCAGGGGAGTGGACCTTTGAGCATAAGGAAAGCTCTCTAAATTGGTCATCTTCATATTTGTCGGCAGTTCCTATTCTCACCACCCTAAAATGTATGCAGCACCCCAGACCCCATTCCTGGGTCTCTTGAATTCTTTTGACCTCAGAAGATGGTTACTAAAGCCTGCTAGTGAGAACTGTGTCTGCTTCTAAGTGTTAGCCTTTGTTTCTTTGTTAGAATGGAGTCTTCATTTTCATTTTTTTTTTTATAATTGAAGTACAGTTGATTTACAATGTTGTGTTAGTTTCAGGTGTACAGCAGAGTGATTCAGTTAATATATATATAATATATCTATAGAAATAAAGATACATTATTTTTCAGATTCTTTTCCATTATAGTTTATTACAAGATGTTGAATATAGTTCCCTGTGCTATACAGTAGGTACTTGCTACTTATCTGTTTTATATATATTAATAGTTTGTATCGGCTAATCCCAAACTCCTAGTTTATCTACTCCCTGCCTCCTTTTCCCCTTTGGCGACCCTAAGTCTGTTCTCTATGTCTGTGAATCTGTTTCTGTTTTGTAAATAAGTTCATTTGTATCATTTTTTAGATCCCATATATAAGTGGTAACATGATATTTGTCTTTCTCTGTCTGACTTATTTCACTTAGTATGATAATCTCTAGGTCCATCCATGTTGCTGCAAATGGCATTATTTCATTCTTTTTTATGGCTGAGTAATATTCCATTGTATACATGTACCACCTTTTCTTTATCCATTCATCTGTCGATGGACCTTTAGGTTGCTTCCATGTCTTGGCTATTGTGAATAGTGCTGCAGTGAACGAACCTTCATTTTCTGAAATAGCACTTGTCTTTATGACCAAGCAGGCACTGAAAAAGGCTGTGAGGGTAAATCAGTCAGAACTGCAGTAACTTAAAGTGATGTGAGGGGACTTGATGGTGTGGGATTTTAAAGAGCGCTGGACCAGGAGTCAGAATGCCTGGAATCCAGGCCTGGGTGCAACACTTAGTGCCACCTTATTATTATTATTATTTTTTTGCGGTACGCGGGCCTCTCACTGTTGTGGCCTCTCCCGTTGCGGAGCACAGGCTCCGGACGCTCAGGGGCCCAGCCGTTCCGCGGCATGTGGGATCTTCCCGGACAGGGGCACGAACCCGTGTCCCCTGCATCGGCAGGTGGACTCTCAACCACTGCGCCACCAGGGAAGCCCAGTGCCACCTTATTGACCTCCCCAACCCCTGCACGGGGCCCTGGGAGAATCCCAGAGCCTGTGCTCACTTCTCAGCTGCCCGGGAGGAGCTACAGAGATCACGTGTGCGGGAGAGCTTGCAGCAAGAAAAAGTAACCGCTCGGATTCGCTTACTGTGTGGGTGTTAACTTACTGTAGAGAAAATATGCAATTTCTGGTGATGGTTTTCATTACTTTTAATTGGAAGAGGGCAGTGTGGCCTCGTGAGCTTTCCTTTTCCTAAAGTTTGCTAATTTTTATTTTATTTGTTACAGACAAGTTGTCTGATGATGGACTAGCATCGTGGGCAGATGAGCATTCTGAACGAGCTGCTCACCTGGGCAGTTGAACCTGCATGTAGGTAGAGAGGAGGAGTGTTGCAGTGGTGGAGTAAGTGTGTCCCAGCTTCAGGGATGAGCACAGTGGTCCTCAACCACAGGGAATTGGCCGTAGAAGAAAAGGGTGCCTTCAAACAACCCCTTCCTTCCTCCCTCCGTCCGTCCCCCCCGCACCTTCCTGTTTACTTGACAGCTTTGTTCCTATACCTCGAGGATCCAGAGCCACCCCATGTCTCATCTCCGCTGGATTTTTGCCATTAAGTGAATCACTCAAAACTCTGCGGCGTTTGGAACTTTGGGGTTTGCAGGCACGTGGATCTGTTTGATTCTTTTTTCGTGCCTAAACTAACACGTTCAGTTGTCTTCTGAGAGTGTGTCCTCCACCCCAGCTCTCGAGGTCTCTGATCAGACTCCCGAGACGGTGGTGGCTGCCGCCTCCTCGGAAAGGGCATCCTTTAAAACGCGCTTCCCGGCCTTCTTGGCCTCCTTTGCTGCCGCACTCCTGTCCCACCGGCTGCCTGGCTGGTCCCAGGTCACGGTCTGCAGTTTCCTGCCTCAGCTCGATAGGGTCTGTGCCAGATTCGGCTCATTCCCCCCTCCCGGCATTGCTGGCTTGCTGAGCCCTTCCGGAATTGACTGTCCCCTGTGTTCCCAACCTCGGGCTGCGGGACAGGGTTGTGTGAGGGCCGAGGCCCCAGGGAGAATGGTCCTCAGTCCCCGGGGCCTGGGAGTCTTGAGGGGCAAGGGAGGGGAGTGGGGGAGAGAGCATGGAGAGGAGGCAAGCGGGCCCTGGGGTCAGGGAGTCAGGATTGAGGAGACCAGAGGCCAGCCTCCCCCAGAGCTCACAGCACTCTGGTTTCCCTTCCTAATTTCATCAGCCAGAGTCCCGTACAGATTTGGCTAGTAGAGCAGTGGTGCCCAGGGGGTCCGGAGCAGCTGGCCTGAATACAGGGGAGGGAACCCGTCTAAGGCTCAGTGCCTTGTCCCTCCAATATTCAGTGACATCCCTGCAAAGAAGGTACTTGGAGTGGAGGCTGCCCGGTCTAGGACCGTCGTGCTGGGTCGGGATGCCCCTGGGGCTCTGAAGCCCGTCTGCCCCAGTTTACTCACTTGTCAACCATGGATGACAGTAGTTTCTGCCTCACAGAGTTGCTCAAGGGTTAAATGGGCGAATTCATGTAAAGCAGGTTTTCTCGACCTGTGTACTAGTGGCATTCTGGGTTGGAGATGTATTTTGGTCATGGGGGGCAGCCCTGTGTACTGCGGGGTACTTGGCAGCATCCCTGACCTCTATCCACTAGATCCCACCCTCCCTTCAGGGGTGACAACCCAAAATAGGTCCAGACGTTGCCACCTGTCCCCCTGGGGGCCAGATGGCTCCCACTGTGTCAATAAAGTGCTGGGAGTCACCCCCAACTCCTAGTCAGCGCTCTGTAGTTGTTTACTATAGTATTGTGACTGTGTTGTTAGAAGCAAAGTCTTTGCCGCATATTTGGGAGGAAAAGTTAGAAACCTGCAGGACTTGTTTCCCGAAGGGTGTGCTTTGGGCAAGAGGGCTAGGAGGAGGAAGCCTAAGGGAGTTGAGGGAGGGGTTAGCGGGGCACCGGGGCTGTCTAAGGATGTTCAGGAGACAGCTGTGTTTCTTCTTTCCGAGAGACAAACAGCAGTTTTGAGGTCAGGTCCTGGGAAAAATGCACAGATTACCAGGGGAATTATGGTCCATCCCCAACATTCTAAGAAATATCATTCAGGCTGCCCACAGACCTTCATAAATACAGGAGGTCAGGCATTCGCTCTTGGAGTTTTATTTGCTGGAATAAAGGCACTTATCAAGACTCCATTTTCCCCCCCAAAATAATAACTTATTTTCTTGAACATAATTGGCTTTACCGGGGGCAAATAATGATTTAGCAGGAGGGAAATGTGATTATTTTTCTTCCAACTTGCTGTGCTTCTATTAACTTCACAAGATTAATTTTCAAGTCCTTCTAACATCATGTGTGTTCTACTGCCCATTTTTCAAAGGCAGGAATGCGTTTTGGTCTTCCAGGCGCTGTGACCAGGCTGCCAAGTTTCTTCAGATGGTTCCTGGGGGGGTATTGCTTTGAGGATCAGCCTGGAGAGGCCAGGGGGAGGGAGAGATGGGGACGGGAACCCATACTGGGGACTCCCACATATAACAGGGAAGAGAGCTTAGTTTGGCTGACCTCACTGCTGTCTGGTGGTATTTCCATACTGAAGTTCTGGCACATTCTACCCTGTGTGTTCTGGTAGCGCCACAGTGCCTTTGTACATGCTCTTCTGGCTGCCTGGAAATGCCCTTTGTTTATCTTCCATCTGTCAAGCTTTTCCAGGCTCAGCTCAACTTGTAAACCTTTATTTTATTTTTTAAATTTATTTTATCGAAGTGTAGTTGTTTTGGTTTGGTTTGGTTTGGCCACCCCACGAGGCATGTGGGATTTTAGTTCCCTGACCAGGGATCGAACCCGTGCCCCCTGCAGTGGACCGCCAGGCAGGTCCCAAAGCGTAGTTGATTTACAGTGTTGTGTTAATTTCTGCTGTACATCAAAGTGATTCAGTTATACATATATACATTCTTCTTCCTATTCTTTTCCATTATACTTTATCATAGGATATTGAATATAGTTCAATATACCATATACTGCTATACAGTAGGACCTTGTTGTTTATCCATTCTATATAAGATAGTTTGCGTCTGCTAATCCCAAACACCCAGTCCATCCCTTCCCCACCTCCCCTTCCCCTTGGCAACCACAAGCCTGTTCTCTATGCCTGTGAGTCTGTTTCTGTTTTGTCAATAAGTTCATTTGCGTCATATTTTGGATTCCACATGTAGGTGATATCATACGATATTGTCTTTCTCTATCTGACTTACTTCCCTTAATATGATAATCTCCATCCGTGTTGCTGCAAATGGCACTATTTCATTCCTTTTTATGGCTGAGTAGTATTCCATCGTATATATAGACTACATCTTCTTTATTCATTCATCTGTCAGTGGACATTTAGGTTGTTTCCATATCTTGGCTATTGTAAATCATGCTGCTGTGAACATTGGGGTGCACGTATCTTTTCGAATTAGAACTTTCTTCGGATATGTGCCCAGAAGTGGGATTGCTGGATTATATGGCAACTCTATTTTCAGTATTTTGAGGAATCGCCATACTCTTTTCCAGTTACATCCCCACCAGCAGTGTAGGAAGTCAACTGGCCAGTCTTCCTTGATTCACCCGGGCTGCACGAGGGGCCCTTCTGCAGGCTGCTCTCTGCAGTTCCATAACATGCTTCTGTCTGTGGGCGCCGTTGGTGGACTCCTCATTCATGTCCCCTGCTGGACAGAGGGCCCCTGGGGACAAGGGCTGAGCTGTGTTCCTTCCTCTGTTCCCTGCACCTGTGTGGTCCCTGGCACATCTTGTTGAGTGAAGGTAAAGGGACAGCGAGAGTTCATCTCGGCAAAGTATCAGGAGCTGATTTGAAGCTGTGAGTGTGTGTATCTAGGTTATTACAAAATACTGAGTATAGTTCCCTGTGCCGTGCAGTAGGCCCTCGTTGGCTCTCTGTTTTATTTTTATTTAATTAATTCATTCATTTATTAATTTATTTTGGCCGCCCTGCTCGGCATGCGGGATCTTAGTTCCCCAACCCGGGATCGAACCTGCGCCCCCCTGCAGTGGGAGCGTGGAGTCTTAACCACTGGACCGCCAGGGAAGTCCTGATTATATCTATGTTATATATAGTAATTGCTAGACTCTTAAAGCCAAAAGGGCAACATTGTCTTGGTTTTCTAATTGAAGGACCAAGGCTGTGAGGGTAGAGCTGGGCTGGGACCCTCTCTGGCAGGCCCCTTTAGAGCTTTAATGAACACAAGGGGCCTCGGAAGTGCTGGGAGTGGGGGAGGGGCAGGGAACCTTGGGGGAAAGGTTAAAACCAGTGATGCAACAGAAATCCAATTCTGTAGGACTCCTGCCTCTTCAACCGTGTGTTGCCCCCAGTTGAACAGAAAATAAAACCTCCATTTTACAGTTTTCACCTGACCAGTAGTTACCAGTGGGGACCACGTGTGGTCAAGGGCTCGAAAACATTTGCACAGTTTCCCTCTTCGACCGCTGTGATTTACAGGCAGGCACTTAAAGGTGGGAATAACGTGGAATGGGCCTTCAGAGCGAAAAATCTAAGTGCCTGGGAATGAAGTAGTGGATAAAAGTGCTTCTTAAGGACAGAGTTTTAATAATCATGGCATAAATAGTATAGCAGTAGTTACTTCCATTTTTGAAGTCGGTATTTTATTCACCTAACAAAGTCTGCCGCTTACCTGCAAATACATGCAGCGGCTTTGCGAACGTGCTTTAAAAATGTGTCAGCCTACAACAAGTTTTGGACCAGCTTATAAAATTTTCATTGGGCTTCCCGCTTTTGTCTCTGACTTAATAATGATTCCTCTCGCGGCTGGCATTGCATCACAGCTGGAAGAAATGGAATGGTGGTGTTGAATCTTGTTTTCATTTTCTTATGAACACTTCTTGTTTCATACAGCCCACCTTGCTGGGCAGTGGGCCATTTGCCCTCTGCTTATGCTCTAATTTTTTAAAATTATACACACACACACAAAGCTGGCTGAAATCCTGGCATTACCTGGTCCAGCTTCTCCACTTTACTCTTCTTCTTACCTTTTCCTACCACTCAGGGGATTCATGGGTACATTTCTAAACATAAACACGTGGCAGAGTATATGTGTCATAGCTGCACCCATATGGACAACCGAAAACCTCGAAGGGCAGGTGAGACCAAACGAAGTGATGTTATTAGAAAACCTTTCATGGGACCCTTCTGGAGCGGGGATGCTTCCAATTTCTTCCTTGTCTGAGATGACAAGTGGAGGGAAACCCAAAAGTTCAAGTAGAGATGACTTTTTATTAAAATTGAAGTATAGTTGATTTACAATGTTGTGTTAGTTTCAGGTGTACAGCACAATGATTTAGTTTATATATATATAATATATAAAGTATTTATATAAATATATGTATAGAATATATATGGGACTTCCCTGGTGGCGCAGTGGTTAAGAATCCTCCTGCCAATGCAGGGGACACGGGTTCGAGCCCTGGTCCGGGAAGATCCCACATGCCGCGGAGCAACTAAGCCCGTGCACCACAACTACTGAGCCTGTGCTCTAGAGCCCGCGAGTCACAACTACTGAGCCTGCGCACCTGGAGCCCGTGCTCCGCAACAAGAGAAGCCACTGCGATGAGAAGCCCGTGCGCCACAACGAAGAGTAGCCCCTGCTTGCTGCAACTAGAGAAAACCCACATGCAGCAACAAAGACCCAAGGCAACGAAAAATAAATAAGTAAATAAAATTGATTCTTTTTTTGAATCACTTGGCTTTTCTTTTTTTTAATTTTATTTATTTTATTTTTGGCTGTGTTGTGTCTTCGTTGCTGCACACGGGCTTTTCTCTGGATGCAGCAAGCAGGGGCTACTCTTCATTGTGGTGCACAGGCTTCTCATTGTGCTGGCTTCTCGTTGCAGAGCACAGGCTCTAGCCACACGGGCTTCAGTAGTTGTGGCACACAGGCTCAGTAGTTGTGGCTCGCGGGCTCTAGAGCACAGGCTCAGTAGTTGTTGCGCATGGGCTTAGTTGCTTCGTGACATGTGGGATCTTCCCAGACCAGGGCTCGAACCCATGTCTCCTGCATTGGCGGGCGGATTCTTAACCACTGCGCCACCAGGGAAGCCCAATAAAATTGATTCTTAAAAAAAAAAAGAATATATAAAAGAATATATTTATTCTTTTTCAGATTCTTTCCCATTATAGGTTATTACAAGATACTGAGTATAGTTCCCTGTGCTATACAGTAGGTCCTTATCGTTTATTTTATATGTAGTATCGTGTATCTGTTAATTCCAAATTCCTAATTTATCCCCTGCCCCCGCCCCTATTACCCCTTAGTACAGACCACTCTTAACAATGGAATGAGATTTTCTTAAACTGCCACTCCTGGTGAGCGAACTGAGCGCCATCTTTATCACAGAAGTCGCGGAGAGCCCAGGAGCAGGGAGAGGATGGCTGACCTTGCTCTGGAGTACCGGCCTTATCAGAGGAGCTGTCCGGTGACCTCAGCGGGGAGCTCCGTGACTGGAATCAAATACTGTGGCAGTTTAATTAATTATTTAAGTAATCAGTCTATCTATTTATTCATTTATTTATTTTTCAAGCTTTATTAAGATATAGGTGACATGCCACACTGTGTACGTTTCAGGTGTACAGCATAATGATCCGACTTACAGACATCATGAAATGATTATCACAGTAGGTGTAGTGAACACCCGACATGTCGTATAGATACAACATTAAAGAAAATAGAAAAAAAAATTTCCTGGTGATGAGAACTCTTAGGATTTACTCTCGGCCCCTTTCATGTATCACATACAACAGTGCTAATTATATTCATCGCGTTGTACATTCCATCCCTGGTACTTACTTATCTTACAGCTGAAGTCTGTACCTTTGGACCGCCTTCCTCCAGTCCCCCTCCTGCGCCCCTCCACCTCTGCGGCAATTTTAAATCAAAGGTTAAAAAGTCATCGGTGACCAGGGGCAGCCCTGGGAGCATGAAGGCCTGCCGAGGATTGGGGGCCTGGCCAGTGCTGATGTGACTGCCCTGTGTCCGACCAGGCTGGGCACCCTCTGGGGGAGCCGTCAGGGAGGCCGTGTGCCTGTAGCTGTTAGAATCCTACCAGGCAGGACTAGGAAAATGGAATACCTCCTAGAGGGGCTCTCTCTCGGCAAGGATGTGATGTGAGGGTGTGTGTGTGTGTGTGTGTGTGTGTGTGTGTGTCCGCGTGCGTGTGCGCGTGCGTGCGTGCGCACGCTGGGCAGTTGAACTAGGTAACAATGAGATTCTTCCATCCCCGAAATCCCTAAGTCGAGCCCATGGGGGAGGCACTTGGCATGTATTCAGACCCCCAGATTCCTGTTTGAGTTTGGGCCGGTTACTTAACCTCTCTGAGCCTCAGTTTGCACATCTGTAAAGTGGGAATAATAATAGTACCCACTTCCGATGATTGTGGAGAGGAGTGACAGGCTAAGTGTCAAATGCTTAGCAGCCGCTAATCACTTAGTACTTGGGAACACCATCCTCAGCACCACATAAGCCTGAAAATGGACCCCTGGGGACAAAGCCACCTCTGTTTCGTGTATTTTAGTCTTCTGTTTTAAAAAAAAAAAAAAAGAAAAGATTAAAGATTACAGAGCTATTAAGTAGAAGCATCGGATTTCCACATATGTTACTCGATGTTTGTTCTCGGTTCTAAACTACTTGCAAGCTTCAGTCTGCATTTAGATATCCAGGAAAAGTAGACAAAAGAAAAAAATTAAACTTTGAAAAACAACATTTTCACAAAAGTATTTGCATATATTTACATATTAACTTGAGGAAAACGCAGTTTCTGATACTTGCAATATCGTGCCTGGATCGTTTAATCCACATTCTAGGATGGAAGGTGGAGGATGTTGTGGGTTCAATTGTGTCCCCCCGCAACCCCTATTGCCTCAGACCGTGATCCTATTTGGAAATAGGGCCGTTGGAGATACAATTATCTTATTAGATAAGATGAGGTCATCCTGGATTAGAGTTGGCCTTTTATTCAAGATGACTGGTCCTTGTAAGAAGAGGGAGACCCGGGAGAGACGACGTGAGGACAGAGGCAGAAATTGGAGTTAAGCTGCCAGTAGCCAAGGGACACCACGGAACGCCTGGGGCCACCAGGAGCTAGAGGCTGCAAGGGAGCACCCTCCCATCAAGGCTTCGGAGGGGAGCACAGCCCTCCCCATTCCTTGATTTTGGACTCTTGCACTCCAAAACAGTGAAAGAATGAATTTCTATTGTCATAACCCACCAGGTTTGCAGTACTTTGTTATGGTGGCCCTAATACAGAGGATTAGGGCAGAGATGCATTTGAGAAACAGGTGAAAGGGAATTTCTGGTCTCCATTCAGTGAGGAAGCTGATGGTCAGAGACCTTGTGTCCCAGTATATTTTGCATCATCTTTTTAGAAGATTGTCTGGAGACTAAGGTGGTGACTAATGTGCAAATGAATGTGTGATACTGTTTGTAGGTTTCTGCTCTCTCTTTCATTTGCTTTTTGCTGTCAATTTGGATGTGACGTGGAGTTTCTTGGCCAGAACTTGAGGCGAATAGAACATGCTTAATAAACTGCCATCCCTCCCAAGGGTGAAGGCGCTGAAATGTGCATGGAAGATTCTTCTGGTTTGCAACTGGCTCTTTAGTTGGCATCTGAGAGGTGATCTCTTTCTTTCCCTCCAGAGAGGCCATCTGAGTTCCTTCATTCATTGCTTCATCATTATAAGTAGACATTGAGTCAGAGCTTCCACGGCAGACACCCTTCTAGGTGCTGGGGACTCACTGAAGCACAAGGCAAACGTAGTGTGTGCCCTCGGGTTGCCCACCGTCTAGTGGGAGAGGTGGACTTGGGACCAGGTGGTTATGATGCTTGGAGTGAGTCTAAGGGTGAGGGCGCCTACTCTGCAGGTGGGGGACCCCTATCCAGGGGCCGGACAGCCTGGGAACGCTGGCAGGAGCGAGTATCATTTATAGAGACCCAGGGCCTCCAGCAGGTACCCAGGGGAAGAGACGGGACACGTGGTCTCAGCAGAGGGAACTACATGTCCGAGCTTTGGAGTTGGGATGAGTGGCTTGTTGGAGAGGCTGAAAGAATAAAACATGAACAGAGTGAGGACGTTCCCTGGATTCAGAATATAAAACAGAGTGAGGTGATGGTCTCCAAGCCCCAGGTGGAAGGAAGGAGCCTAAGGAAGGAGGGGGGAGCATTGGACCCCTTTCCCTGGCCTTCAGCCGTGATTCATTGCCAGAGCTGTGTCCTGGGCGGATGGCCGGGCTCTGCCCCCAGGGGCCTCCGCGGAACCTGCTGCCTGACTTGTAAATTTGTCTGGCGTTATTAAGTCTGCAACCCCCAATTTACTAGAAACTCAGGAGAAATGGGCTTCCTTTCTTCCATTTATAAGCATTATTTTGCACGGTTGCCGCAGAGCCACGATTGCCCTGAGCCAGAAGGGTTTGATCTATTGAGTCTAGACTGGTATTATGGTTAAGTATTTAATCAGGTCACCTTCAGAAGCTTGGCTGTAAGCATTTAATCTCTGGAAGCATCTTCATATGTCTTGTTTGAGGGTGGCGTCTCTGTCGGGAAGGACCGCAGGGAAGAAAATGTGCTAAACGTGAAAGCCGACGTTGTCTGGGGAAGGCAGAAGGAACCAGGGTTTGCAGCCACGTATAGGTCTGTCAGGCACAGATGAAAATCCATGCAAGTTTATTTGCGTCAGAATTGATTCTGCCGCTCGTTGTCAGGTCCTATTATGGGCTGGATGGTGGTTGGGCTGAATCCCAGAGGGGTAAGGGACCCTTTGCAGTTGGACTGAGCTGGGGGTGAATTCTGGCTGTCCGCCTTGCTGATTGGGTAATTTTTAGAATTTACTTTACCTTCCGTGCCGTGGAGGGTGAATTTGCTCCCCTGTAGACTGGGGGTAATAGCAGTTGCTACCCTAGTGTTGGCCTGGATTACAGGTCGACACCCAGGTCAGGCTGTTATTTATTGGAGTTGCTTTCAAGAGTCTAGGGTGACAGTTACAGCGATGGGGATGCAAAGTGTTTGCCCTTGGCCTTGAAGGGGTCTGGTGCTTGGTTGTGGGCGGTAGGCTCTCTGCGAAGCTTCACCAAGGACTCCTGGTGGGCCTCGAGGATGCCGAGGTTGGGGAGGGAAGCAGAGAGGGAGCACCCGATGGCGGGGAGCCCGTGGGAGGTTCTGCCTGGGCTGCAGCATGGGCTGCGGGGGAGAGAGGACAGGGGCCGGGCCAAGGGCTTGCAAGCCAGGTTAGGGGGTGGGAACTTGGTCCTGAAAGCCGCGGGGGGCGGGCGGAGGGGGAGGCAGGCGGGGCAGCACGTATGGCACAGTTGTCAGTTTATGAATCTGTGGCAGGATTTACAAGAAAAGTGATGTATTGGGGTGAGACCCACATAAGGGACCGTTAGGCGTGATACGGTGAACAGTTCAGTGGCATTGCTGCACTGACAGCCTTGGGCAGCGTCCTGCGTCTAGTTTCAAAACATGTACATCTTTCCAGAGTAAAAGCCCCCTCACCCGTTAAGCTGTTTCTCCTCCTTCCCTCCTCCTCTGAGGCCCTGGCAGCCACTAAATCTGTGTTCTGTCTCTATGGATTTACCTCTTCCGGATCATACAATATGTGACCTCGTCTGTCTGGCTTTTTTGGCTTGACATAGTGCTTTGGAGGTTCATCCACATTGCAGCGTGTGTCAATGCTTCATTGCGTTCTATGGCTGAAGAGTATCTCATTATACGTATCTATACCGTGATTTGTTTCTCCACTCATCTGTTGAGGGACATCTGGGTCATTTCCACCCTTTGAGTATTGTGAATAACGATGCCAGGAACGCTCAGGGATGAGTATTTGTTGGAACGCCTGTTTTCAGTTCTTTTCGGTACCGACCTAGGAGTGGAATTGCCAGACCATATGGTAATTCTGTGTTTCAATTAGTTGCAAGATTCTCGGACATAACGGCAAACGCTGGCTGAGCAGTAAAGATGCCAGCAGCACAGAGTCCTGGACAGGGTCAGGGCTCAGCTTTGGAGTGAGAGGTTCTCTTGGGCTTGTTAACCACCCCCCCACCCCCCGCCGCTGAGCGAGGTCCCTGTGTTTTGCTGGAGCCCTAATGTGTAGGGTCGTCCGGGACCCCCTGCTCTGTCTGGTACTTCAGGAGGCAGCAGCTCTGACATCCAGGGCAAGGTGGGGTTGGAGGTGGCTCCCAACATTTCATGGGGGAAGATCACTTGGAAGAAGGGTGAGGGCAGTACAGGATCTCAGCCTGCAGACCCACGCTTAGACTGCTTGGGTGTGTCCCCGACGTGTGTGCACTTCTGATAAGGAGCAGGTGTCTCTCAGGTACAGCAGGGCCGGGTGTTAGGAGGAGAACTGGAAGAGGGACAGGGGATAGCGCCCGTGCAGGGAAGTTGGACTGGGGTCCTCGTCCATCTTTACCGTGTTCCAGCTGAGTAACCATGGGTGAGTTACATGCCTCAGTTTCTTCACCTCTCCACACGGTGTGGTTAGGAAGCTGCATCCTAGGGCCATGGTGAGGATGTTGTGAGCTAAGGGGTGTGAAGTACACGGACACTGCCTGCCGGGCGGTGAGCACGATCCATGGATGACAGCTATCGTGTTGGTTGCCGAGGGCTGCCATCATAAGCTGCTGTAACAGGCTGGGTAGCTTAAAATAACTGAATGTATTTTCTCACAGTTCTGGAGACCGGAAGTCTCAAACCAAGGTGTCGGCAGGGTGGGTTCCTTCTGGAGGCTCAGAGGGAGAATCTGCTTATTGCTTCTCTGCTGACGTCTGGCAGTCCTTGGTGTCCTTGGCTTGTGGCAGCATCACTCCAGTCTCTGCCTCTGTCTTCACATGGTGCTCTGTCTGTGTTTCTCTGAGTCTCTGTGTCCACAATTCCCTTTTCTTGTAAGAACAGTAGAAAACCCTAATTCAGTATGACCTCATCTCAATTTAATTACATCTGCAAAGATCCTATTTCCAAAGAAGGTCATTTTCCCAGGGGCTGGGGATTAGATATTTGAATATAACTTTTAGGGGGACAAAATTTAACCTACCACAGCTACTAATTATGAATGTTTCAAAATAAACCGATCAAACAGATCTAATAACCTTGATTAGATCTGTTTCCAGCTTAGCAGAAATCCCATTTCCAGAAGGTTACTAGGGAGGTAATATACAGAAGACCACAAACCTGGGTGAATGCTGATGCCCTGGGAGGACACGCCCATGCCGTGTCCTCTCTTAATGCTGTCTCGGGACGGGCCTGGGCGACCGAGCGTGGACAGAGTTCCTCCATCTGCATACCTGCTGGAAGCTTCCATCTGCTAAAGCTGAGCTTCTCTTAACTCTTGACTTGCTGGGCTGACAGTTACAGCTCCTAGAAGTTCGGGGAACCCGTGGAGGGGAACACTGTTTGGATCTCACTTAGGTGAGACTGGGGAGCTTCAAACAGCCCGGGGAGGTGGGCAGATCATTGCCCTCTACCTCAGAGATCAGACCCCCTCGAAAAGCCAGCCAGGGCTTCTAGGAAAGGGATTTCTACAGCTTCCAAGGGGAGCCAGGCATGAACTGATAAAGTCTCTGAAATGTCCAGTCCCTTTCTGAGGATTGGAGCTCCTCAGGACTACGGTCTGGACAGTCTATTCCCAGATGACCCTGGACGGAAAGGACAGCAGTGTGTTTTCACGGGAAGCCTCTCGTGGGCTCCGACTTGGAGAGACATGGATGGAGCTGGAAGGACAAGCCCCTGACCTGGGGGTGCGGGGGTCTTCCATCTCCGGAGGACCTCGTGTGTTGGATGGGGCGGTCAGCGTTCCGGGTTTTCTCTGGTTCTTTATGGAAGCCAGCCTGGAGGGGGCGGGGCATCCAGGCTGGCGTAGGACACAGCTCGCATCTGCAGGGGCTGCAGTGTTTTCATCTAGAAATGTTTCATCAGTTGGTGCACCTGGACCCTGCCTTTTTCCTGGTGTGGGATTCAGGGAAAGAAGGATGGAAAGTGCTTTAAGTGGTGCCTGGTGTGGACTCCAGGCCCCTTTCTGGAAAGGTATTAGAAAGGCAGCAAGATATAGTCAGATGTTAAAAAGACATTATAAGTCTTTTCTTTTTTTAAAACGGTATTTATTTTTAAAACCAAGTTATTTATTTTATTTATTTTTGGCTGTGTTGGGTCTTCGTTGCTGCACGCAGGCTTTTTCTAGTTGCGGCGAGCGGGGGATACTCTTCGTTGTGGTGTGTGGCCTTCTCATTGTGGTGGCTTCTCTTGTGTGGAGCACGGGGTCTAGGTGTGCGGGCTTCAGTAGTTGTGGCTCATGGGCTCTAGAGCACAAGCTCAGTAGTTGTGGCGCACGGGCTTAGTTGCTCCGCGGCATGTGGGATCTTCCCGGACCAGGGTTCAAACCCGTGTCCCCTGCATTGGCAGGCGGATTCTTAACCGCTGCGCCACCAGAGAAGTCCCAGCATTAAATCTTTTGTTAACAGGATGGAGTGGAAGTGTGGGCATATTCTTAGGGCTAGAATGATCATTTTAGAGTAGTGATGGGTAGAAGGTAATCCTCTGGAGCTCCTGCCCGTTGGATTCTAGAAGGTTGCAGATAGTCAGAGCTGAACGACAGAATCCATATTCAGAGAGGTCTTGATTGTTTCGGATCCCAGGCCTAAGGACATCAAGTGAACCTCTGCCAGGCTAACTGTGGAGTCTTACGGTCAGGGACACAAATTGACGGACAAGCTGCAAGATAACAGAGTGAGGCCTTGAAAACTGGCCTCCTGCGGAGACCTAGAGATTATTGTTCAAGCATCTCAACCAGCAGCCTGTCAGGATTGCTAGAAAAGCAAAATGCACAGCGTTCCAGGCTGTCCTGGACAAGCACAGCTGGAGGTTTGTAGGAGGCAAGATGTGGGGATGTGTGGTGGATGCAAGCCCGTGCTGGAGCAGTGGGTGGGACCTGGTCTGGTGGCACCGGGGAAATGCAAGGCCCGGCGATGCAGGTTGAAGGGTCCAGAGCGGGGATAAGGGGCAGAATGTCCCCTGGAGGACCACGAACCACCCATGGGAGTGTGCACACCTTGGTGACTCAGGAAGGCCCAGCGGGATTGAACTAGAAGAGCTCTGAGTCCCTTCCTTCTGAGATTCGCTTCAGTTACTGCTGGTCCTGGGGGAGCGTTTTTAACAGCAGGTGACCCAGAGCGAGGTCACACAGAAGTCGACTCACAGTGTCATTGCTGATTCATGGAGGACGCCCCCTTTCTCCCCTGGTGTATCTAACATCTGTCCTTCGGACCATTTCCCATGGGTTGACTTGGGTAGGTATTGAGGGAGCCTGCAGGCATGGGGTGGCTGGTGGAGGACAGTGAGGACATTGGCTTTGGACTGCTGGAGGAGTGGCCTGCCCAGGTGCCAGGGGCACTGATGCATGGGCCGACCTCCGCGGGGCTGCCCGTGTGCGAGGCACTGGTCTGCTGGTGTCCAGTTCCCACAGTTGGGACAGATTCTGGGTCGGGGAGGGGGCAGGTGTTGGGACCTGTGGCACTTGCAGGTATGTTGAGATGGAAATGTGACTTTATTTGGAGGGAAACATAGGTAGGTGATACAAGTGGTCCATGTGGTGCTGTGACGTGAGAGGCGCCAGCACTGCAGCATCTCGCGGCTGGTGTGGTGATGCTGGGTGAAGCCGTTCCCGTAAGGAGTGCCCAGCCTCAGGGGCGATGGTGTCCTCCTTTAAACATTTATCTTTTGCCTTGTCGGACGGGCAAGGAAGACGGGGGGCCCAGGCCACCACCCGCCTGGGATCTCGGGGCCCTGTGGAGCAGTGTTGCTTCCTGCCTCTTTTAAGTTAAATATTTCAGTGATTGAAGGATATGTGATGATTCTGTGAAGATCTTTGAACTACTGGGATTGCACATTGCATTAGCTGAGGGCTGCACATCCTGGCGCCGGCCTAGGGCTGGGGATCAAAGGGATGGGAGAGGCAGCCCTCACTAATGGGATGCTTTGCATCCTGGGAGACCAGGACAGGCGTGCAGGGAAATGTGGAGATTTTAATCCAGCTATAAATGATGACGTGCTTATCATCGTGTTTCCCTTGGAGGTCTTCAGTGTTCTGTCAAAGAGGGCGGACGTTTTCTGTGAAGCAACTTGAACTCCCACCCAGGATGTGGGTTCTCCGGCAGTCTTCAGATGCGTGAATCTGAAGTCATTTTATTTACTCTTAACACGGTGGCATTAATTACATATAAGCCCAGATTGTATATACAGCATGATCCATGATCTTTTAGTCAAAATAAAATGTAGTGTTTTTTTATTGGCCGCACCGCATGGCTTGTGGGATCTCAGTTCTCTGACCAGGGATTGAACCTGGGCCGTAGTAGTGAAAGCCCGGAATCCTAACCACTTGGCCACCAGGGAACTCCCAAAATTTAGTTTTTCATTGCCCCCAAACTCAAAACCAAACAGTGTGGTACTTGCCTTACGTTTGCCCTTCCATCGTCCAGGTTCGAAGTCAGAGGGATACCTTTGTGTGACAATGCAGATCTTGGTCGTGACCTTGAGTGTGACACGCACACTGTCATGGTGGCTCTGTGGCAGACCCCACCTTCTGTGAGATGCTGTGCATCCGTGATTTGGTTTTTCCTAATCGTAGCACTTGGTGTTTAGGATCCAAGCCTGGTAAATTCTGCAAATACCGGAAGATGAGTTTTTTTAAATTTATTTATGTATTTATTTTTGGCTGTGTTTGGTCTTCGTTGTGTTGCGCGGGCTTCTCATTGTGGTGGCTTCTCTTGTTGCGGAGCACAGGGTCTAGGCACGTGGCTTCAGTAGTTGCAGCACGTGGACTCAGTGGCTGTGGCTCGCGGGCTCCAGAGCACAGGCTCAGTCGTTGTGGCGCACGGGCCCAGCTGCTCCGCGGCACGTGGGATCCTCCTGGACCAGGGCTCGAAACCGTGTCCCCTGCATTGGCAGGCGGATTCCTAACCACCGCGCCACCAGGGAAGCCCTGAGTTTTAACTTTATCTGAAAAAAAATCACAGTTACCTGACGTGGAGCAGGTACATCGTAGCAAGACGGGGCAGGTGCTTTAAACCCACGTCGAAGCTCTTGAGGGTTTTATTCCCGCTTAACAGATGGGTGTCGACTTTATCTGTTTTCCCACCTGCTATGGGTTGACTTTGGATGGGGCTCAATGTCATGGCTAGCCAGAGCCTGTTTGGAATTTATGGGGTCTTAGTTTTTATTTTTGTCCCGTCTACTTGGTGGAGCCCTCACAGCCATGGGATGATGATTAGGATCAGGAAAGGTATGGAACTTTTCTTTTGAAATGTGGACTCTTACATCGTGGTTATGTGAAAACCCTTCATGGGGACGTTACCGATGTTCATCTAGAATTTCATTGGGACGTTACCGATTTTCATCTAGAATTTTCTGTTGAGAAGGTCATGATGTTTGAAGAGTAGTCGTGATATTAACACAGTTCATTGGTTTCTGATGACTGAGTGTGTGCTTTTTTTCTTGGCTGCGCCTTGCAGCGTGCAGGATCTTAGTTCCCCAACCAGGGATTGAACCCGTGCCCCCTGCATTGGAAGCGGGGAGTCTTAACCACTGGACCACCAGGAAAGTCCTGAGCTTGTGGTTTTTATCTAGAAAATCCTCGTATGTGGTGGGTTTGTGCAGCCCGTTAGGGCTCTATCACAAACTTGACTGGTGGCCCCCAGAGGGATCCTGGCTGCCTCGCAGATGAGAGGCTCTGCCCAGGACATGTGGACGGGAGGCCGGTTCTTTAAAGGGCCAGCAGGGCTCGTCCGGGCCTGGCCTGGCCCCTGCTGCTGCACCAGCTCATCTCACCACTGCTCTCAAGGGACAGCCAGGCTGAGCCATGTCCTTACGGCTGTTGGTCCGTGAAGGTGTCCTTTCTCTTGCCTGAGTGCACGTTCCTTGCCCTGCCCTGCTACTCTCCCCGCCCTCTCCCCTCTGCTCTTTGCCTTGCTTCTCTCTGATCTCCTTCCAGGTTTGGAAGCCCCCTTGGACACTTGCCTTCCGCCTGGTTAAGGTGCCCCTACTACATGCTGCCTACAATGTCCAGCGTAGTAGAGGCCAAGGTCACGGGCTGTGTTGTGACCGCCTGGTTACTGGCCGTCTTGGTCCTCAAACTGGAAGCTCCGTGAGGGCAGGGGTGGCGTCTGCCCGGCCTGTCTTCGTACCCCTGGTGTCTGGTGCTGACCTTGGCCCAGCTGGTGTTTCATCAATCTTTGAACAAATGAGGCTGAAATCTTAAAGTTCCGGAAATCTTTTGATGATCTGTGGGAGGGGCATTGCAGAACATTTGAAACTGGGGCCGTCCTAGAAAAGAGTTGGTAAACTTTTTCTGCTGAAAGCCAGAAAGTAAATATTTTAAGCTTTATGCACTATAACGCCTCTGTTGGCGTCTACTCGTTTTTGCTGTTGTAGCCCCAAAGCACCCACAGATGAGGCGTCAAGGCACAAGTGTGCTGTGTTCCGATACAACTTTATTTATGGACACTGGAACTTGAATTCTGGATAATTTTCGCATGTCATGACATATTCTTTTTTAAAACAATTTTTAACTGAAATATAGTTGATTTACAATGTTGTGTTAGTTCTGGTGTACAGCAAAGTGATTCAGTTATATATGTATATATTCTTTTTCAGATTCTTTTCCATTATGGTTTGTTACAAGATATTGAATATAGTTCCCTGGGCTATACAGTCAGCCCTTGTTGTTTACCTGTTTTATATATAGCAGTGTGTATATGTTCATCCCAAACCCCTAATTTATCTCTCCCCCCACCACCTTTCCCCTTTGGTAACCACTAGTCTGTTCTCTATGTCTGTGAGTCTGTTTCTGTTTTGTCAATAAGTTCATTTGTATCATTTTTAAAGATTCCACATATAAGTGATATCATATGATACTTTTCTTTCTCTGTCTGACTTCACTTAGTATGATCATCTCTAGGTCCATCCATGTTGCTGCAAATGGCATTATTTCATTCTTTTTTATGGCCGAGTGGTACTCCATTGTATATATGTACCACATCTTCTTTGTCCATTCATCTGTCATGGACATTTAGGTTGTTTCCATGCCTTGGCTATTGTGAATAGTGCTGCTGTGAACATAGGGGTGCAGGTATCGTTTTGAATTAGAGTTTTGTCTGGGTACACGCCCAGGAGTGGGATTGCTGGATCATATGGTAACTCTATTTTTAGTTTTTTGAGGAACCTCCGTACTGTTTTCCATAGTGGCTGCACCCATTTACACTCCCATCAACAGTGTAAGAGGGGGTTCCCTTTTCTCCACACCTTCTCCAGCATTTTTAAAAAAAAATTATTTATTTTATTTATTTATTTTTGGCTGCGTTGGGTCTTTGTTGCTGGGCGTGGGCTTTCTCTAGTTGTGGCGAGCCGGGGCTACTCTTCGTTGTGGTGCGCGGGCTTCTCATCACGGTGGCTTCCCTTGTTGCGGAGCACGGACTCTAGGTGTGCGGCCTTCAGTCGTTGCGGCATTTTGGGCTCCCTAGTTGTGGCTCTCAGGCTCTAGAGTGCAGGCTCAGTAGTTGTGGCGCACGGGCTTCATTGCTCCGTGGCATGTGGGATCTTCCCGGACCAGGGCTGGAACCCGTGTCCCCTGCATTGGCAGGCAGATTCTCAACCACTGCGCCACCAGGGGAGCCCTTGACATATTCTTATTTTGATCTTTTCCCCCAGCTGTTTAAATATGTAAAAACCATTCTTGAGCTCACGGCCATACAAAAACTGGCGGCCGACCAGATTTGGGTGGTGGCTACAGTTTGCAGACTTCTGGTCTAAGTAGTTACTGTTGATTAGGATTGTGTTCAAAATCTTGACCAAAAAGGGCAGAATTCTCACTTAAAAAGAATAAAAAACATTAGTGTAAAATCAAAGACAAATGATCGAACCTGTCAGGAGAAGTAGATTCCCAAAATTTCCCCTGGTGTACTACCTGTTTACCTTTTTTTGTTTACATGTTATGTGTATTTTATTTTACCCCAATAAATGGATTTTTGCTCCATTTTGAGTTGATTTTTGTATGCGGTGTTAGGTAAAGGTCCAGCTTTATTCCTTGGTGTGTGGATATCAGTGTTCCCGCAGCATTGTTGAAAAGACTGTCCTTTCTCTGTTGACTGGTTTTGACTCCCTTGCTAAAAATCACTTGTTCATATATGTGAGAGTTCATTGCTGGGCTTTCTGTTCTATCCCATTGGCCTATATGTGCCTCTTTATGCTGGTACCACACTGTTTTGGTGACTGTAGCTTTGTAGTAATAAGTTTTGAAATCAGAAAGTGTGAGTCTTGCAGCTTTTGTTCGTTTTCAAGCTTGTTTTGGGATTCCTTATATGTACCTGTTTACTTTCAGTGTATTTCTTGGCTGATAGTTTAAAGGATGTCAAAGTTTTTATTTATTTTAATTTAAATGTATTTGTCTTTTAATTTTCCCCTGACTGGCAATGGCTTGATTCAGTAATAATCTACCCTTAACCTACCAGATGAGTGTTCTCTGATAGACGAGTTCAGAGATCTGGATTTGGTGTAGCTGCCTTCATGCTTCCTGGATGCTTTGGTTTGGTATTTGATAATACTACAAGTCATAATATTAGGTCCTTCTGTACTTGGGTCCCTCTCTTGGTGGCTGTAAGTGTAGCACATGCTCCTGAGTGAAGAAGGCTGCCTTATTTGGGCCCTTTGTCCTCTGGGGGTCATGCCCAGGGGCTGGCCCTCACAGCAGCCTGGGTGAGCTGGAGGCTGGCCCTCGTCTTTGGTCAGGGCTTGTGTGGCAGTAGGTCAAGGAGAAGACAGATGGGAGGAGAGGCAAGAAGGAGAAGAAAGTGGGCACAGTTTTTGCTTCCTCCAAATGCCTTTCTAACCTTTGAAAGTCCTACATGTGTGACATTGTTGCCTCTGATTGGGACATTTCCTTGTTGTTTCCTTAACTGACAAGAAATTGACCCAGGGCTTCCCCGGTGGCGCAGTGGTTGAGAGTCTGCTTGCCGATGCAGGGGACACGGGTTCGTGCCCCGGTCTGGGAAGATCCCACATGCCGCGGAGCGTGGCCCGTGAGCCATGGCCGCTGAGCCTGCGCGTCCGGAGCCTGTGCTCCGCAAAGGGAGAGGCCACAACAGTGAGAGGCCTGCGTACCGCAAAAAAAAAAAAAAAAAAAAAAAAAAAGAAATTGACCCAGTGAATTAGTATGGTCCATAGGAATGGTGGCTGACCATGGGGCATTTGAGGACTCAGGGACTTGCTTTGCTTCATAATGTAGATTAATTTGTTGGGAGTTATTGAGAATGATGTGGAATAAACTAGCCCTAGGAAGGGGGAGATCCGTGCCACCATTCTGCTTATTCTTTCAAAGCAGGGTGATTTTCCAAGTTAGATAACACAGGGAATCTGGGGCATTTTACACTCAATGTAATTTTTCAAAGTACCTGTACAAGCTTCACTGCAAGTAACTCAGGGTTCGGACTTTTGTAGTTGGCCAGGGTTTATGTAATTAGTTTATCAAGTAAAATTTGAATCGTATTGACAAGAACTGGAGTTATGATAACAAACAGTAATTGCTGACTCTTTATCTTATCAGGGAAATCAAAAGTGTCTATTGAATTATAGTGACTCTATTATGTTGCTCTGTGAACTCACCAAGATAATTCTTTTGGGGGTGACTAAATGTAATCATGAAACCATATATATGAGAAAGCAAACCGATGGATAAACAACCAAAATAATGATCAGCTGTACATTGACATTTTTCCATCACAATATTTCAAGGACCTGCTGGTCCAGAGTAATCTCTTAGGTCTTTGTCTGGAAGGATATTCTTCATAATGTGGTTTGATGGTTTATCTGCCCTGAGATCTGACCAGAGGGTGTTTCAGCAGCTTAACCGCCTAGAAACTGTTTGGAACTTCATGTTTTCCAGAGAGGAAGAGAAAGTTTGATGGTGTGTGTTCTGTGGTTATGAAAGGATGCTGCATGCACTGTATAAAGAAGTCCTGAACAGGATACGAAAGAGATTACCTTTTGTGGATAGATTGCACATACCTAAATCCTGATGACATATTTCACTTTATGGTGCTGGTTTGGACTCTAGTTATCCTTTAAAACACCAACAGAAAACAAAATCAGTCAAACCAACAACAACAACAAAATCTGGCAAAATCAGAGTCAAACAGAATGTGTGGATTTTACCTGAGTATAATTGCCTTTCTTGGAAAACTCTCTCCTTTCTCAGTGCCTTTGCAGGTGGGGTGCTAAGAGTTCAAAATCTCACGTGAAGATGCTTCTGGTGGTTCTCTGCATGTCTTTTAAGCTGCTTTGTTTGAGTGTTTAGATGTGAGTGCTAAGCTCATGCATCGTCCGGGACCTCCTGAGTCCCAGGAATGGGCACAAGGATTGGTGGGCCCAGTCTCTCTCCTTAGTTTGTGTCCAGTGGAGTGAAGCTCACTTTTCATTTCTGGTTGAAGTGGTACGCAGGTTGCTTGCTGTTACAGTGGAAATAAATCTTGGAAGACCTACAAGCATTGGAATCTGAGAGCAATGGATGAATCTGCTCCTTATTTCTGATTTGCAGGAAGTTGCCTTAATGGAATGAGCTGGCCTCCGGGGATCAGCCATCTCTGGGAACCTGGGACCTATGATGAAGCAGAGACATAACATCCTGCTTATTTTTCCTGTAAATACACTCAGCATTACAAAAATTCATTAAAAGATAACCACGATCTGTCCTTTGGGGAAGCTTGTAATAGAAAGCAAGGGATAGCTGATGATTCCTCTGGCTGGGTATGTATGTATGTATGTATGTATGTATGTATGTATGTATGTATGTATGTATTTATTTATGGCTGTGTTGGGTCTTTGTTATTGCACGCGGGCTTTCTCTAGTTGCGGCGAGCGGGGGTTACTCTTCGTTGTGGTGCGCAGGCTGCTCATTGCGGTGACTTCTCTTCTTGTGGAGCATAGGCTCTAGGTGCGCGGGCTCAGTAGTTGTGGCTCGCAGGCTTAGTTGCTTCACAGCATGTGGGATTTTCCCGGACCAGGGACTGAACCTGTGTCCCGTGCTTTGGCAGGTGGATTCTTTTTTTTTTTTTTTTTTTTTTTTTGCGGTACGCGGGCCTCTCACTGTTGTGGCCTCTCCCGTTGCAGAGCACAGGCTCCGGATGCGCAGGCTCAGCGGCCCTGGCTCACGGGCCCAGCCGCTCCGCGGCACGTGGGATCTTCCCGGACCGGGGCACGAACCTGTGTCCCCTGCATCGGCAGGCGGACTCTCAACCACTGCGCCACCAGGGAAGCCCGGCAGGTGGATTCTTAACCACTGCGCCACCAGGGAAGTCCTGGGTGTTTATTTACAAGGTGTTTCTTTCCAGAAAATACTTAAATAGATTATGTGTTTTACAACCTCAATATGGATTTTTTCAGTTTTCATGAGCACTTGTGATTTTAATTACTATCCTAAAAAATACTCACGTCTTTCCTTTTTCAACTAGAAATGATCATTAAAAATGAACAAACAAAGGGTTTAAGACCTTCTTTGAACCTGACCTTCTTACTTTCTTTAAAGGGCTAGTTCTTCTGTGGTTGGAAGCACAGACTCTGGAGCCAGACTCCCCCGGGGTCAAACCCCAGCTCTGCCACTGCTAGCTGGGTGACCTGAGGCCAGTCAACCTCTGCATGCCTCAGTTTTTTTCTCTGCAGATGAGTTAGCTAAATTCATATATTCAGTAAATAATTACCAAGTGCTTACAAAATGTCAGTCACTGGGCTGGGCCCTGGGATACAGTGTGGACCAAGATAGACACGGTGGGTGGCAAGTAAGTCGGCAACTACAAGACAGAGTGGTGAACGGTGGGAGGGAGAAGGGGCTATCAAGGAAGGCTTCCTGAAAGAGGTGACATCTTCGTGGGTGATTTGAAGAATAGGTATGAATTAATGAGATGAAGAAAGGCAGGCAGAAGTAGCATAAATATATCTGAAGGCCCAGCGGCACAAGAGTGCATGGGACGCTGACGTTCAGTCTGAAACCTTTGGAGGGTGGGGGGAGGATGGATTGCTGTCCAGGTTGAGGTTGGATAACTAAGCTGGGCCTTTGCAAGCCTCACTGAGGAATCTGACTTTATCCCCAGATCAGTGAGTAGTTATTAAGGGGTTTAAAGCCAGAGGGTAATGTCATCAGATTTTGTTCTAGAAAGATCCCGTAAGCAGTGGTTTGAAGAGCAGGAAAGAGGGAGGAGAGGAGGTAGGGGATGAGGAGCCTGTGGCAGCCATCCGGGTGAGAGATGACGGTGGCCTGGGCAAGGACGATGATGCAGCGGAAGTTGGGAGAAGCGGATGCATTGGAGGCATGTGAGGAGGATAAGTTATGCGAGGTTGTGCCTGATTGGTTGGGGGCGGGGGCAGGATGGGTGGCTCTGCTGGTGACCGGGTGGGTGGTCCTGGGGAAGGACTGACTCGCTGACGGACATTCAGGAGGTCTCTGCTGACTCCTGATGGTGAGCATCGGCTCAGTTTGGAAGGGCTGAGCGCCGAGTGTCTCTGGGACACCCAAACTCTGCTGGAGTCACCGGGCATTGTTGATGGCGTTGGGAGTCGTCACATGGACAGTGAGATGGTGACGGAAGCCGGAGGTGACTTAGGCACAGGAAGAGGAGAAGCAGTGGCTCAGGCCACAGGACCCCAGGAGCATCGGGTGTAAGGACTGAAGAGGGGGAGACCTGGAGAGTACAGGCCCAGGAGGAGGTGGTCGGGAAGACACAGGTGGAGAGTGTCAGTGGCTGGGATGTCTGTGTGACCCTGACGGGCAAGGTCCAGGGTCACGGTGGCTGGAGCCTGAGTGGGCGGGAGAGCCAAGGACGTGGCTGGAGAGAGGTATGCGTGTCTGGAGAGCTTCGGGGCTGGAGGCTGTTGGAAAGCAGAGGACCGAGCCAGCTCTGCCAGTGCTCCTGTGTGCTAGGTATCAACCACTGCATAACAAACTATACCAAAACTTGGTGGCTTTAGATACTGTTTGTTATCTCAGTTTCTGTGGGTCAGGAATGTGGCTTTGCAGGGTCCTCCAGCTCAGGCTGTCTCATGAGGCTGCAGGTCAGGTCCAGGGCCTCTCAGGGTTCAGCCGGGTGGGGGGGAAGTCAGTCACTAGGTCCAGCTGACACTGACGGAGGGGACCACGTAGGTGGGCCCCGCAGGAGGTGGGATTGTGGTGGCCATCTCGGAAGTCTGTTCATCCCAGTCTCTGAGGTTTGTGTCCTCCCCTTTGTGGGTCCTGGCGACCTGCCCCGCTCAGGCTGTCGTGGTGCCCAGCACATGCCCTGCACACGCCGTGAGGGCTGTGCGGGAAGCGTTAGCTCTCTGTTGGGGTCCTTGTAGGGAGGACCTGAAGGTTGAAGGGAGGTGCCCCCTTGGAAACAGAAAACACTACATCGTAGAAAAAAATTGTTTTATAAGATCTCATATGCTGAGTGCGGTTATATTGGGGGCGGGGGAGGGGTACTCCTCGTCTTCGTGATGCACAGGGGAAGGCCGTCCTTGCTGTTGGGTGTGTCTTATCGGAGCAGGTCCGCCGTCCTGTCCTGTGGGAAGGAACCTGCAGAGTGCGCTGGGAGGGAGGAGGTGCTTCCTGAGCCTTTGTCACCTGAGGATGAGGGGGTGAGATGTGCCCTGGGCCCGGAGTCCTTGAGCATATTCTCCAGACCCTGGTTTGGGTGCTTTGGGGGCAACTCTACTCAACTCTATCATTATACTGCCAATAAGTGAAACTTGACTTGCAAAAACAGGCACCAGGGGCTTCCCTGGTGGCGCAGTGGTTGAGAGTCCGCCTGCCGATGCAGGGGACACGGGTTCGTGCCCCGGTGCGGGAAGATCCCACATGCCGCGGAGCGGCTGGGCCCGTGAGCCATGGCCGCTGAGCCTGCGCGTCCGGAGCCTGTGCTCCGCAACGGGAGAGGCCACAACAGTGAGAGGCCCGCATACCGCAAAAAAAAAAAAAAAAAAAAAACAGGCACCAGGCCAGACTGGCCTGTGGGTTAGGGTTGCTGACTCTCCTGATCTATGGAATGAGGAAATAAAATGCCTCAAGTGCTTTTCACTGATGGTTGTCAATACTCATTTCAAGTTTTATGTTGTGTGTTATTATCCTTGTTAAAATTTGCACTCGGGATTGGTGGAGATCACAGGGACACTTTTGAGAGGCTCTGGGGAGCGGTGCTTAGGGCTTTGCTTTCCTGACACTGCCGTTTCTCAGCTGTGGGACTGCAGACAAGTTACTTAACCTCTCTGGGTTTGTTTTAAAAATTGAGCTCCGTTCTCTCTCTCTCCTCTCCTCTCTCCTTCTCTCTCACTCCCTCTTGGCCCATGCTTGGACTTTCTCTTGCCTTGGGGATCTGTAGAAGTTAGAATTTCCTTGGTGAAAAAGGAAATTTCCTTGGTGACTCTTTGTCAGGAGTACTCCCGTTTCTAAGCTGGTGCCTTAGAAGCAGAGCCTGAGGACAGGATTCCGGTCAAGTGGTTGAGTGAGGGTGCTCTCAGGAGAGGCCTGAAGGTCAACAGGGAAGCAGACAGGACAGGTGAAGAAACTCCCAGTGTGAACAGTACCGGGATCTGATCCTCCTGAGGCACGGGGCCTGGCCTTCTGTGTTCTAGTGTCAGCCTGTCACTGGTTGGGCTCAGCCTGGGTGGAACGTCCTAGGTGTTTTCTGGCAAGGTGCCCCGCAGAGCAGCAGGCAGCCTTTGGGAGGGGCGCCCTGCATCCTGAGCACTGGCAGTCCCCACCTGAGCTGCCGGGGATGTGGTACCTGAGGTACCTGGGTCTCTGTGACCACCCCTCCCCTGCCCCCTCCCCGACCCTGTGCCTCTGCCCGGTGTACATCCCGCCAGGCTCCAGGGTGGGCACCGCCTGGCCACGGGACGGCCCTGTACTCTTGCCCATCGTGCAGGGGCGAGCCCACTGTGCTTCACGAGAAGGGGAGGCAGGAGCCCAGGTCCCTACACACGTGTGTATTTGCTCAGGTTATTTTATTTACAAATTTGAAAAAGCATACACTTTTTGCATGGGTTAGATTTAGAAGAGTGACAAATGCACACAAGGTGACAGTGGACGTTAGACAAGACATTCATTTACAGGCCCATCCCACGCTGCTGCCTAAAGGTGGTGCCATCGGGACTTCCCTGGCGGTCCAGTGGTAAAGAATCCTATTCCCTGCAATGCAGGGGACGCGGGTTTGATCCCTGGTTGGGGAACTAAGATCCCACATGCCACGGGGCAACTAAGCCTGCGTGGCCACAACTACTGAGCCCTAGCGCCTCAACTAGAGAGCCTGCGTGCTGCAACTACAGAGCCCACACGCTCTGGAGCTCTCGCACCACAACTAGAGAGAAACCCATGAGCCACGACCAAAGATCCCGCCCGCCACGACAAAGACCCGACACAGCCCCCGCCCCCCCCAAAAAAGATAAATAAATAAATAAGAGCACTTCAAATAAAAAGGGGGTGCCGCCTATCGAAAAGTGTAACTATCCAAAGAAAGATTGCAAGCGTTGACTCTAAGATTCTTATAATACTGGAAGGGAGGAAGAAGTAAAAGCATCTAGCGTAACTCAGGATTTGAGTGGAAAATAGTTTCCCACAGATAAGCTCCCTTCCTTGGAATAATTAAAACTCTTAAAAAAAGAGGAGGCTTGTAAGTCTATTTATCTAGGGTAGCACTGCTGCTTATTAAAGATGAAACGGTCTCCAACCTTTCCCTAGCTTAACAACTAAAAAAAAATATATAAATTTTGTATTTAGTATAGATTTATTATATCTTGTATTAAAGACTGAAAAGTGTGTATAAACTATATATACATGTTAAACCTTTCCTACCTGCCGCAGGATCAGGGATGATGCCCTGGAGACTGGGGGAGGGCCCTCCCGTACCAGAGGTGGAGCAAGAAGGTTCCAGTGCCTGGGTCTGAGGGCCAGCACACTGGGCCAGAGGCCCCGTTTCCCCGGAGTCTTAGCCTCTTAAGCAACCCGTGATCCCTGCGTCCAGCTATTCAGCTACGATTAACCCCAAACTTGCTGCCCCTGCAAGTGTATCAGCTCTTCTGGTCCTTTGATATTCCATCCTCTCCCTCCCAAGGGACGCTTGCCCCTGTCCGCCGTCCTGAGGTGGAGGCTGTGTGCCTGTGTGGCTTGTGTCTCCGCACCTGGTCGTCAGAGCGGGCGGCTGAGGCATTGCTGGCGCCGGCGGGAAGCACACCCAGCCGGTGTGCTCGCCAGAACCCCTGACCCTCACCCAGGCCTCCCTCCCACACATGCCCTTCGGCCCTGACCCTTGTGCAGTCAACAACCTAGCAACTGCACAAGGCGGTCCTGAATAGGTAGGTGGGTGAGGAATGTTCCTATGATGGGATCCATCCTCGCAAACCCCTCCTCTCCCCAGACCATCGGTACTCCCCTGTTTTACTTCAGAAGAGCGGGGCAGACCTGGGACACGGATGAATCTCTTTGTGTGATGAGAGCGTGGGGTATTGAATGTCTTTTTTGTGCAATAACCATAAATTCATGTTAGGAAAATGTAGAAGTTTGACGGATGCGAGAAGGATCTGGAGGGAAAAGTATTACTAGAGAATATTTCACCTAAAAAGGACTTGGTGACAAGGTTTGCTTCTGACAGTCTTTGTGTGATATTAGATGATATTTTGTGTGACTTTTGTTTTGACATCTTTCCACCTGGTTTTATGAGAGCTATTCAGGGAGCACCAGAGGGAGAGTAGCCAGGGAGGAAGAGCCGTGTCCAGTTGCCCGTGTGGGTGGTGCTCCTTTAGAATGTCACCCGGATGTTTTGTAGCAACACACATGCCAGCTTCTGACTCCTGGCTCCAAAACGCAATGTTCCCCTCCTTCTAGCTCTGTGACTTTGAGCAGGCAGCTTAACACCTCTGTGCCTCTGTTTCTTTACCTGTGAAATGGGAATGGTAGTAGTAATACCTCCCTTGTCAAGTCTTGAAGTAATTGTATTAGGTCATCCTTGAGAGACTGTTCCATGGTCATGGCTGAGTAGCTCTCATTACAGTTTTTGCTGGTTGTGTCATTTGGGGACCTGGTTTCCCATCACAGGTCTATGGCAGGGTGTGTATCAGTCACGGCTCCATTTTTGGTTGGAGGGAGATTGTTTGAGATGGGGAGCTCTTCAGGGTGGAGGAATCTTGTCTTGTTCGCCTTGTGAGTCTCCACCTGCCCCATGGTGCTCACCTGGCACCTTGGGTGGTAAACATTCCTCGTTTGCTGGATGGGCTGTTAGTCTTCGGGGTTCTGGTGAGTGCTTGCTTGCAGGGGAAGCCTAGCCAGGTGTGACATGGGGAGGAAGCTTCTCCTCTAGACTAGGGTTCTGTTCATGGGATTAATGAAATTGTTATTTCATGATGTCTCAACAGCATTCTGGAGTAAGGGATGTGGGGCCTTTGATGCTGTCCCCGATTGTCCCTGTCCCTTTGAAGCACAGTGCGGCTGGCTATAGAGCAGGCGCTCCACAGCCCTTGTTTGTGAAGCGGCAGCATAGTTGCTCTTTGTTTGAACAGCCAGGGAGGGTGTTCTCCCAGCCAGAGGTCACGTGATACCCGTGGTGGTCAGTTACGCAGCACACCCTCCTTCCCTGTTCTTTGCTCATAGCTTTATATGAAGAAATGGGGATGCAGTTAGTACCCACATCTTAGTGTGGGGTGAAGTGAGGAAGTACATGGAGTCTTTTTACAATTAATTAATTAATTAGTTAATTTTTGGCTGTGTTGGGTCTTGGTTGCTGCGCACGGGCTTTTCTCTAGTTGCGGCGAGCAGGGGCTACTCTTCCTTGTGGCGCGCGGGCTTCTCATTGCAGTGGCTTCTCTTGTTGCGGAGCAGGGGCTCTAGGTGCACAGGCTTCAGTAGTTGTGGCACGTGGGCTCAGTAGTTGTGGCTCGCGGGCTCTAGAGTGCAGGCTCAGTTGTTGTGGCTTGCGGGCTCTAGAGCGCAGGCTCAGTAGTTGTGGTGCACGGGCTTAGTTGCTCCGCGGCATGTGGGATCTTCCCGGACCAGGGCTCGAACCCGTGTCCCTTGCATTGGCAGGCGGATTCTTAACCACTGAGCCACCAGGGAGGTCCAGTACGTGGAGTCTTAAATGGAGTGTCTGGTGTTAGTAAGCGCAGAGTGAAACTTAGCTGTGATGGTTACCATGATGGTGGTGGAGATGGTGCTGGTGGTATTGGTGGTGGTGCTGGTGTGTTGGTGTCGGTATTGTTAGTGATGATGATCGTGGTGCTGGTGGTATTGGTGTGTTGTTGGTGATGATCGTGGTGCTGGTGAGCCCCCCATCTGTCTCACTGGAAGCCTTTGCAGCAAAGCCCTCACGGGAACAGTGTGCTAGGATATACCTCATTTGCAGTTGGGATTTTTCCTGGGAAACTGCTTTGGTGGAGGAAATATTTTGGGGTTGGTGGGTGTTGTCATTTCTCGGGGGTCAGGCGTGGTATTATCTAGAGCCTGCTGTGGTGAGTGACAGGGAACAACAGGGAATTGCAGGGAAATGTGTGTTTTCTGATGTCAGATGTGATGGAGCTGTAAAAGTTAAAAATGAAACAAGTAGAAATGGTGGGGAGATGTTCAGTGTTTTGTTCAGTGCATTATACAAAAATACTGAGTGGATCCTGTCTGTTAAGTGTAGTGGCGGACACACTGTTGCGTGCATATCCTGGGATGGATTCTCTCCTGCCTTCCCTTTATCTTCTGCTTTTGTCCAGCAACTCTACAAGCAAATAGGTTTTTATAGCCTCTTGCTAAGTATTGCTCATCTCTTGCTAAGTATTTCTACCATGGTGCAAAAGCAATTTTATTATGTGAGGCTGTATTTTTGTAGTCAATTGAAATGACTATTAAAATATAACATCGCAGTCAGGCTCGCAGGAGCTCTGCTGGAGAAGCACTGCCTTTGTGAAATGGGGCAGCTTCGTCCTGGAAAAAGAACCCTCCTTGAGAGCCAGAGCCAGACTCATAGGCCTGAAACCTGTGCAGTGACACAAGACCTTGCTCTTACTTCTTTTTCTTTCTTTTTAAAAAAAATTATGGTAAAAAGGTACATACCGTAAAATTGATGAATTTAGCCATTTTTAGGTGTCTAGTTTAGTGGCATTAAGTACATCCACACTGCTGTGCAGCCATCATCCCCCTCTATCTCCAGGACTTTTCCATCTTCCCAAATTGAAACTCTGTACCCACTAAGCACTGTACCCTTCTCCCCAGCCCCTGGAAACCACCATTCTACTGTCTCTGAGTTTGACTACTCCGGGAACACGCATATAAGTGGGATCATACAATGTTTGTCCTTTTGTGACTGGTTTATTTCACTTAGCATAATGTCCTCAAGGGTCATCCATGTTGTCTCACGTGTCAGAATTCCCTTCCTTTTTGAGGCTGAATCATATTCCATTGTGTGCGTGGACCACAGTTTGCTTATCTGCTCGTCCACTGATGGACACTTGGGCTTCTTGCACCTCTTGGCTATTGTGAATACTGCTGCTATGAACATGGCTATACAAATACCTGTTCAAGTCCCTGCTTTCAGTTCTTCTGGATATATTCCCAGAAGTGGAATTGCTGGGTCAGGTGTTAATCATATATTTAATTTTTCAAGGGACCACAAAACTTTTCCACGGCAGCTGCACCATTTTATATTCCCACCAGCAGTGCACAGGGGGCCCAGTCTCTCCTTACCAACACTTGCCTTTTTTTTTTTTTTTTTAAAGATAATAGCCATCCTAATTGTCTTAAAATTTTTAATCATTTTTGAATAAGGGACTTCACACTTTTCTTTGCATTGGGCTCTGAAAATTATGTAGTCAGTTCTGCTGGGACGGCACCCTGCCTCGGCCTTGCTGGGTGTTCTGTGGACTTACAGCCAAGTTCAAGAGCATGACGGTCTGGCCAGGTGTGGGCTTAGCAACCTGATGGGGAGGACAGAGGCCTAAAGCAGCTCCTGGCAGGCGGGTCTGGGGCAGAGGAGAGCTCTGAGCAGTGAATGGGCGGGCAGGGGAGACCCTCCCCACGTGCACTGGTTTGTTTACTGCCTCGTCTTTATCTGCAGTCCTGCCTGCGGGCCCACGTCACGTAAGGTCTGTGAGCACATGCTGGGGTCTGCTTTGTGAAAGGCAGCCCACCTGTACACACCCCCTCAGTGAACATGCTGCCTTCGCCCCATCTATGCACTGTGCACGGAGGGCAAATTGGTCAAGTGATTAAGGGAAGACTGGTCTTGTGTCCTTAGGGGGCTTGAACCTCACACTTGATGGCTTCGGCTGGAGCAAGGCCTTTGGATCAGATTCATCTACACACCTGAGAAGACAGACACGAGAGGCAGGTGGCCCGGGTCCGGCCAAGTCAGGCCCCTCGGCTCCCTCCTTCAAGGCAGTGCCGGGACACTGTCCACTCAGGCCTCTGCTTCTCGACGAGGATCAACCCAAGGGTGACCAGTGAGGGGCTGGGTTGCCAGGCAGCATCTTTTCCACACCCAGAGCCAAGAGAGACCTGCTCCGTCTTGCCGCTCCTCACAGCCCGTCCGTCCAGGGCGTGTGGTTTGCTAATGGGCCTGAGTGTGCAGGTGCCCTGGGCAGGATCATTGGCACCATTTGCCCAAGTGAAACTATGCTTATTCTGAGTGTGTGGTCAGACCTCCAGGACACGCCTCCCCGGTGAGGCTGTTAGAACGGAGGTGTCAGAAGCTGTCTCTGCCGGCTAAGACCCCAGTCTGGTCCTTAGTTTCTAATGTGAAATAAATGCAAACAAAACTGCAGTGTTTTCCAACGGGTTTGGGATTCAAGGAGTAGTTTTGCCGCCTTGAAAACCTGTGTTGATTTGTTAAATGATTCACTCAATGAACATTGGTGTCCCTCTGGGCGCCAGGCAGTGTGAAGTGAGGATGCAAAGATGGAACTGATGCAGGGCAGGTGTGGCAGGAGTCGGAGAGCAGAGAGGTAAAGGGCTAAACCGTCCTGTGGTGCTTTAGAAGAACTCCTCATGGAGTGGGAAGCCACAGGAGGGAGCCCGTCTTCAGGGTCCCTGTGACAAGCATTTATTGGATACCTGTTAAGGGATACTTGCTTTTCCTGCAGTGAGTCGCAAATGGGCGGTTTTCTGATGGCGCTTCGTCAGGGTGGGCAGAGGGCACTGTTGAGCTCCTGTGAGGATGCTTCTCACCCAGTAACTCCCTCACTGGGTGAGAAGTGGCGGGGAAGCTTTCCTTACGTGTGATGGATGAAGTGGAGGGCCAAGCCAGGTGCAGAGGGGGGGAAGAAAGGGCCTTCCGGACAGGAGTAGGCTTTGGGACAGAGTCCTGGGGTGGGGTGAGGGCTGTGGTGACCCTGCGGTACGGTGACCTGGGAACCCCTCTGCTTACATTTGCACGATGGCAAAGGCTTCCCCCAGGTTGACTGCTAGCTTTGTGATATTATTATTTTTGGCCACGAAGAAGAACACATTAGCCTTCTGGAAGGTTCCTTTTGTCTTTCCCCTTCATTCGTCACTGCTAATATTAGATTTGAAAAAACGAAGAGGAGAAGGCATGGCCTCATTCCGCAAAACCAATCAAAGCTTCAGCCCAGTAAGAGGAATGGGGGCTTGTGTCAAAGAGACCTTATCGTTGAGAATCACAGGTAAACAGGACTAAGCTCAGTTCTGTTATTCCTCTCCTTGTTTATGGCATATCCCCGGTGGAGGGGACCTGGCTCATTTCTGTCTCCCCAGGCTCCCAGGCCTATGTGTGTTTTCACTGTGCCCTTTAGGTAGAACCAGTTTGACCAGTGGGAGGAAGTTGCAAGTCCTGGCCAGGTCTGTAGCGGAGAAATAAGACGTGCGTCAAACCAGACAAACATCGGAGGGGGCCAGGCTCCTGTCTTCCCCATCGGGAATCTCGCTAGACCAGCCCCTGGTTGTCCAGTGCCCTGGGCTCACAGCCCACGTGCCTGGTGGGTCTGCAGTGCCGTCTGCGGGGAGCTTCATGGTGTTTGCCGAGCCCTGTGGGGTGAGGTCACTGTAAGGTCTCCACGGCTGGGGTGGGAGTGGGTGGTGGAGGGGACATGGGGTGGGTAAGAGCCGAGTTGTTTCACTGGCATATATTTTCCCAAATTGCAGTAACCTTTCTGCCTGAAGAAGGATGATTAAAGAGTTTAGATCTCTCCCCCGTCTCTCCTCTGCATCTCTTTGTCGCTGAGCAAAATGAAATGCAAAAAGAGATAATATTCAGGTCAGCTAAATCTTTTCTGATTTGTGGGTGGATTTGCAAAGACCATCAGTAATGAAGTCAGTGGTCTTCTCCCCTGGCACTGACTTTATGAAAGACAAAAGTGTTGAAAGGTGGACTCATTTTTCGTGTCACGGAAAAGCAATAAAGCCCAAACTCATCCACAACCAGTATATTTCCTAAGAAACCTGCATATTTGGAGCACTGCGACCCTTTGGGCCAGGTAGAAAGGAGATCGTTTCTGCCTCGTTGTGGATAAGGCTACAATGATACTTTCTTCTAAAGAAAGATATTAAAATGTCTTTGAATTGTGTCTGTCAGTTCAGTGAGAATTTGACAGAAGACTCTTTTATGTATTTCTTTTCACTATCTTATCTTTGCCATCCCTCACACCTGTTTCCATACAAAAGGCAAAAAGAAATAATGAATAACCAAAGACAGTTCTCTCATCTTGCTATGCCCCTACACCATTTCTTTAATTATTTGCATGAGTTCAGCGATTCTAATATCCAACATTGCATGAAATCTTGCTGCAGGGAATTTTATTGGCAGAGAAAACAATCTCTCCATTCCTAGGAAAGAAAGAGATGAACCCCAGATAAGTAACTTTGTGACTTTGAAAGTGGTACCCTTTTCAGAAATGTGGGTATTCTGTCAGACCCACACTCGTGCATGCAGCTGGAGGTATTTTTTGACCTTGAGCCCATCACCTCTAGTTTTCCTATATTTCTCCTTCTGGTTTGAACCTGATGTTTTGAACCAGGTAAGGGAAGCTGCTACACCCACTGGGAGTTTGTATGTTTCACAGCTCACAGAAATGGGGGGTGCTGGGTCCACTGGGAATTTTCCTCATTTACTTTAGCAATCTTTCTTTTTATTCATTGCATCTTTTTTTATTATTATGGTAAAGTAGACATAGCATAAATTTACCATTTTTACCATTTTTAGGTGTACCGTTCTGTGGCATTAAGCGCACTCACGTTGTTGTGCAACCATCACCCCCTCCATCTTCAGAGCTTTGTCATCTTCCCCAACTGAGACTCTCCACCCATTACACACTAACTCCCCAGTCCCCTCCTCCTCAGCCCTTGGCAACCACCATCCTACTTTCTGTCTCTAAGAATTTTAAGAATTCTAGGCACATCATATAAGAAGAATTATAGAATATCTGGTCTTTTGTGTGTGGCTTACTTCACTTAGCATAGTGTCTTCAAGGTATCCTTGGATACTTCAAGGTATCCAAGGTATCAGCATTTCCCTCCTTTTTAAGACTGAAGAATATTCCATTGTATGTATAGACCACATTTGATCTGTTGGCGGACTCTTGGGTTGCTTCCACATTTTGGCTATTGTGAATAGTGCTGCTATGAACATGGCCGTACACATATCTGTTCAGGTCCCTGCTTTCAGTTCTTTTGGCTGTATACCCAGAAGTGTAACTGCTGGATCATACGGTAATTCTAAGTTTAATGTTTTGAGGAAACATTAAACTGTTTTCCACAGCGGCTGTACCATTTTACATTCCCACCAGCAATATTATAAAGTTTCCAATTTTTCCACATCTTGGCCAATACTTTTTCTTTTCTATTAAAAAAAATGCCATCCTAGTGAATGTGCAGCGATACCTAGTAGTTTTTAAAAAATTATTTATTTAATTAATTTATTTTTGGCTGCGTTGGCTCTTCGTTGCTATCTCGTATTTTTTTCTTTTTTTTTTTTTTTGCGGTACGCGGGCCTCTCACTGCTGTGGCCTCTCCCGTTGCGGCCTCTCCCGTTGCGGAGCACAGGCTCCCGACGTGCAGGCTCAGTGGCCATGGCTTATGGGCCCCGCCGCTCCGCGGCATGTGAGATTTTCCCGGACCTGGGCACGAACCCACGTCCCCTGCATCGGCAGGCGGACTCTCAACCACTGCGCCACCAGGGAAGCCCTGTCTCGTAGTTTTTGATTTGACTAGTGATGTTGAGCATTTTTTCATATGCTTATTGGCCATTTGTGTATCTTCTTTGGAGAAATGTTTTTTCAAGACCTTTGTCCATTTTTGAATTACGTTGTTTTTTATTATCGATTTGTAGGAATTCCTTGTATATTTTGGTTATCAATTCTTCATCAGTTACAGGATTTGTAAATATTTTCTCCCACTCTGTGGGTTGCTTTTTCATTCTTTTGATAGTTTCCTTTGGATGCACAAAAGGTTTTAATTTTGATGAAGTCCACATCTATTTTTGTCATTGTTGTTGCTGCCAGTGCTTTTGGTGTCATAGCCAAGAAATTTCTGCCTAATCCAGTGCCATGAAGTTTTTCCTGTGTGTTTTCTTCTAAGAGCTTTGCAGTTTTATTAGCTTTTATGTTTACGTCTTCTATCCATTTTGAGTTACTTTTTGTGAATGATTCTTCATTCTTTTGCATACAGATACCAGTTTTTCCAACACCCCATTTGTTGAAAAGATTGTCTTTTCTCCAGGTCTTGGCGCCCCTGTCAAAATAATTTAACCGTATATGTGAGAGTTTATTTCTGGGCTCTTTATTCTATCCCATTAGTCTGTATGTCTGTTTATACCACACAGTTTTGATTACCAGAGCTTTGTAGTAAGTGTTGAAATCAGGAAGTGTGAGGCCTCCAACTTTGTTCTTTTTCAATATTGTTTTGACTATTTGGGCTCCTGTGGGATGGATTTTTCTGTTTCTGCAAAAATGTCATTGGGATTTTTTTTTTTAAATGGGTGAGTGCCCGCTCTAGAGAAGGGTTTCTTTTATTTATTTACTTTTTGGCCACACCACGTGGCATGTGGGATCTTAGCTCCCTGACCAGGGATCGAACCCATGCTCCCTTTAGTGGAAGCTTGGAGTCTTAACCACTGGACCACCAGGGAAGTCCCTGTCATTGGGATTTTAATAGGAATTGCATTGAATCTGTAGATCTCTTTGGGTAGCACTGACATCTTAACAATATTAAGTCTTCCAGTCCATGAACATGAGATGACGTTCCATGTATTTGCATCTTTTAATTTCTTTCAGCACACTGATCTGTTGTTTTCCGTGTGCAAGTCTTTTGCCTCCTTAGTTAAGTTTGTTCCTAAGTATTTTACTTTTTATTTGTTTTATCTTTAAAAAATATTAGAGACAACACTTATGTAGCGGCGTCCTTAGGACCAGGCTCTAAGAATCTTCCTTCCCTTCCCTATCCTGTTCCTTTTCCTTCCTTCCATCCAGGTTGGAGTTCCTGCTGTGTGCCAGGTACTGTTAGGTGCTGGGCAAAAGTAAGGCTGATGGTGAAAGCAGTGCTGAGAGTCATCATGGCTCAGGCCTCTGGGAGGCTCTAACCCTGCCAGAGTTGCCTGCCCCAAAATCAGAGAGGTGGAAGGACTGGGCTGTGGACCATAGAAGCTGGTAATTGAGTGGGTGCCAGTCTCTTTTTTACAATAAAATTTAGGAAGCCCAGCCCCTAGCTCTGATGTAGGGTGGGAGCTGCTCCTTGCCCAGAGTCAAGGTCAAAGGTTGTACATAGGTGTTTTCTGATTCTTTCTACACTGTTTTTCTTGAATGGGTCCAGTATGTGAAAAGGTTGTTCCTTAGAGACCAGGCTGCGGGGTGACTTTACTCCCTGGGGCTGCACTGTGCTCAGCTCATCTCTGCAACACCAGCACCAGCCCACTGCTGGACCAGAGCAGACGCCAGATAGAGGCTTGGGAAACACTGTATGTCTGTGGTTGGCATGGACTAGATAAGCATGTGCTGGGCTTGTGAAACTCAAGGAGAGCAAGACAGCCCCTTAGAAGGAGGCCCTGTGGGGGGCACAGCCAGGGTCCATGCCCCGTCCCCTTAAGGACATGGTCTGCATTTTCCCCAGCCCTGCGAAGATGCCTGCTGTTGAACATTTTTTCCCCACTGATGGCTAGACAAAGGGAATGAGATCACAGAGCCACTAATTTTCACCAATTGACTTTCTAAAAGAATTAGTTAACTTTTTTTTTTTTGCGGTACGCGGGCCTCTCACTGTTGTGGCCTCTCCCGTTGCGGAGCACAGGCTCCGGACGCGCAGGCTCAGCGGCCATGGCCCACGGGCCCAGCCGCTCCGCGGCACGTGGGATCTTCCTGGACCGGGGCATGAACCCGTGTCCCCTGCATCGGCAGGCGGACTCTCAACCACTGCGACACCAGGGAAGCCCAAGAATTAGTTAACTTTTAAATTGCTACTTGAAATCCTGAAGTCATGTTTCAGGGGGACAGTGTGTGGAATAGGGAGAGAAGCTGGGAGCCGAGCAGATTTTGAGAAGTGATGTGTGGTCAAGCCCATGCCTTTGGTGCATTAAGGAGGCTTTGAACCCGCGCTGATGGTGGATTATCTCATTAGGTGGAAGAAACCCAAAGCAGAGCTGGGAAAGCTGTGTCTCTCTTTCTTATTGATTGAATAAGTCTCGGGCTCCTGGAACTGTCTGTAGAGGTCAAGATCATTTTAAAAAGGAACACATACAGTGTTTGCTTTCACTCTGTTGCAAACCTCACAAGAAGGAGAATACTTTGTGGTCTGGTTAAATACAGTGAATTTTTGTTGAGTGCCTGCAAGGCATGGTGTTAGCGACTGTGGAAAATCCAGTGATTAACAAATGTTTACTTTCCCCAAGGAGTTGGGTCTGGAGGAAGAGACAGATATAGATAAGTAACCCTTCAAGGCCGTGGGGTGTCACAGAGTTCATAGGAAAGTTGGGAAGCAAGCAATTAATTCAGGTGTGCATGCACCTTTTTTTGGTCGGGGGGAAAATGTCAGAATTCAGTAAGGATCTGGAAAAGGATGCGAAGTTAAAGGCAGCCCTTGTAGACAAGTGGGGTCTTCAGAGGGAGTGGAGGGAGGGGCATTCTTAGTGGCAGGAGCAGCTTGTGATAGGCCTGGGGTGGGGGGAGGGGGAGTGGGGGGAGACGAGGTCGGACAGGCGGACCGAAGTCAGATCCCACAGGGCTTTGAACGCTGGGCTGTCTGAGAATTAGCCATTATTCAGGAAGCCAAGAGAAACCACGCGGTGTTTTGGAGTTAAGAGTTAAGGAAGGTAACTTTGGTGATGGAGAGAAGATTTTATATAGGAAACCAGCTGAAGTATTATTTTTCATCTCAATGAGAGATGGTGAAGGCTTGGGTCAGGAAGAGCGGTGTGGTGGAGACAGTCTGGAAGGGACACCCCAGGGACCCAGGGCTGCTGTCATTTGCTCTGTCTCCTTGAGCAAGTCATGACTCCTCTGGAGGTCTCTGTGTTTTCATCTGTTAAATGGGCTGATGGACTGTAGTGTTCCCCCTCCGCCCCCCCCAATGTCAGTAGTCAAGTAGGTTTTTTTGTTTTTCCCTGAATAGGAGTTACATTTCGTTGAATTCTTTTCCTGCACTGATTGGGATGATCGTACGCTTTTTCATCATTTACTCTGTTAAAGTGGTGAATTACATGAATCGGTTTTCTGGATGTTAAACCAACCTTGCGTTTCTGGAATTACCTCAATTTGGGTTCTTCTGTGTAAGGAATGAGAAACCCATTACCATGATGTTGTAGACACCGGTGGACTTCAGGAATGCACAGGCATATTTGCCTGTCAGGGATCCAGGCTGGATGTTGTGATTTGTGGGAAGCCATCAGGAGGGCAACGTGAGGCCCAGAGAGGGCGAAGTTTGAGGAAGAGACCCTGCAGGGCTTTGGCATTCTGGCCTCTCATCCAGGCTGGCCTCTGGCCCTGTATAGCCCCTCCACTGGCTGCTCATGTATGGGCTGACTCTGAGCTGCTATAAACCCTGATGAGGGAAGTGGGAAAAATTTTATCTTCACCTCCTAGGACCGTCATGAGGGTTGAATTAGCTGAACATGTGAAGCTCTTAGCCCACTGGCTCGCCCAGGAAATATACTCAGTAAATGTCAGCCACTGTCACTACCAGCATCATCACCCCCATTCATCATCACTATCACCATCACCCTCACCACCACCATCATCATCATCTTCATCTGTATTATCGTCACCGTCAGTGTTATTAATAATCTTGGTGTAAATGGAAGCTCTCCTGTATGATTTATGAGCTCCAGTTATTTATTTATTTTTTTTGTGGTACGCGGGCCTCTCACTGTTGTGGCCTCTCCCGTTGCGGAGCACAGGCTCCAGACACGCAGGCTCAGCGGCCATGGCTCACGGGCCCAGCCGCTCCGCGGCATGTGGGATCTTCCCGGACCGGGGCACGAACCTGTGTCCCCTGCATCGGCAGGCGGACTCTCAACCACTGTGCCACCAGGGAAGCCCCCCCAGTTCTTGCCTTACGTTCCTGGGCAGCCGTTTTTAGGGTGATCAGGAGACTGAGTAGAGGAGATGACTTTGGCTTTTCAACATCTCTGGTGCATCTAAGCTGTGTGAAGCACAGACCAGGGTGTTTATTTTTTATTTTGGGAAAAAACGATCCATGTGCTTCCTTACTCTGTGCTGCTGCCGGCTCTGCCAGAAAAAAGCTACCCCCCACCCCCAAACACGCCATCCTGGGAAAGAAGCTTCGAGTTGAGTTCATCTCCACATCCTTTCCCATTTCACTTTTCACATGAATAACACGTCAAGCTTGTATGCTGGACTCTGCGGTCCAGGATTGAGAAATTCATGTGAAGGTGCATTTATACCCAGTGACGCCGTCTCAAGCCAGGCTATTAAGAAAGGTAAATGACAGGCTTCCCTGGTGGCGCAGTGGTTGAGAGTCCACCTGCCGATGCAGGGGACACGGGTTTGTGCCCCGGTCCGGGAAGATCCCACATGCCACGGAGCGGCTGGGCCCGTGAGCCATGGCCGCTGGGCCTGCGCGTCCGGAACCTGTGCTCCGCAACGGGAGAGGCCACAGCAGTGAGAGGCCCGTGTACCGCCAAAAAAAAAAGAAAGGTAAATGGCTTTGAGGAGGAGGAATCGATTAAGGGAACACCCACCAGCCAGAGGGAGGTGAAGGCTGCTCTCTCCAAAGATGTGAATGGAGGCGCGATGCCCATGTTCTCTTGCAGAGGTGTTCCCACATCTTAACAGACCAGAGAGATAAAGAAGACAAACTGCAGAAAGGCCGCCATCTCTGTGCTTCTGTCAAGTAAAGACATGTTTAAAGCCAGATGCCATCTGTCATCATCATCCTTCGTAAAGAAGAAGATGCCTCTGGTCTTTCTCGTCTCTGCTTTCACCCCCCACCCCCAAAAAGGGGCAGCTTCGAAAGGTCACGTAATCAGAATAAGGCATAGCCTTTTACATTGAATACTCTTGGGCTTATTTAAGAAAAAGTCACTGCATTGTTCTCATTTTTCTGTCACCCAAGAATCGGGGAACCTCAGCCTCAGACTTGTTCAGATGCTTGCAACCCTGCTCAGCAGTGAATAAATCAACCACAAAATACCACTTTTAAATTGTTTTCCACATTCCTCTCTGCATATGTTTCCTATGGCTGCCGTAACAAATTACAAACTTAGGGGTTCAAAACAGCACAAATTTATAATCTTACAGTTCTGGACGTCAGAAGTCCTAAAGTCAACGTTTTGGCAGGGCTCTATTCCTTCTGGAAGCTCTGGGGGAGAGTCCTTTCCTTGCCTTTTCCAGTTTCTAGAGGCTGCCAATACTCCTTGGCTTGTGGCCCCTTCCTTGCTTCCATGGTCACATCTCTGGCTGACTCTGACACTCCTGTTGTCGCTTGTGCAACCTTGTGATTACATGGGACCCACCTGGATAACCCAGGATTAGCACCCCCATGTCAAGATCTTTAACCTAATCACATCTGCACACTGGCCCCCTTTGCTGTGTAAGGGAGCATCCTCACAGGTTCTGGGATTTAGATGTGAACGTCTCTGTGGGCCATTTTTCTATCTACCACACTTCCTCCTCCCTCCCACTTCCTTGTCCAATAATGTGTATAGTTGAGTCTTTTAACTTGCATTTAAATGTGGGATCCTTAAAGGCTGGGGGCTGGGCAGCCATTGTTGTGGTCCAAGCTCTGCTGTGTCATTTGGGGCCACGTGCATACACCCGCGGAGGCTCCCTTTCTCTTCATCTGTGAAATCATGGGTCTTTAAAGCCTCATTTCATAGTTAAATTTGAAATGTCTCTATTCTTGTATGAGATTTTCACAACTGCTTTTCTCTGCCTGCTTCAGAGATGGAGGGGCCACTACTTAAAGGTTTTTGCGTGTATGCCTTACAAAGTTCACATGGACCTGAATGTATTTACAGTGGACTTGTCCATTTTATTTTATTTGTATTGTTTTTGATGTGTTTATTTTTTCCGCATCTGTAATAGAATAGGCATCCTGGCAGGATGCCGTTAAGAATGATGATAAATGCATTTATGGTTCCTAAAGTCTTTGAAAGTGGTTGTGCTGGGCTGGGAGAGGCTGGCATATGTTTTGAGCTTTCTTTATCTAATGCTGTTATTTCTTGTTAAAGATTCACCATAAAATGCTAAATAAACTTAATAACTACTAATAACCATTTATGTCAGTTGAGGACATTTAAATTTTATGAGTTTGGGTGAAAATATAGGAAAATACCCGTGCAAATAGAATTTTCTATGTATATATGGTTATTGATGTTTTATTATTTTTTTAACATCTTTATTGGAGTATAGTTGCTTTACAATGGTGTGTTAGTTTCTGCTGTATAACAAAGTGAATCAACTATACATATACATATATCCCCATATGTCCTCCCTCTTGTGTCTCCGTCCCACCCTCCCTATCCCACCCCTCTAGGTGGACACAAAGCACCTCTGTGAACATGTGATAGTCTGCTAAGACTTTGTGGCAGTTAAAAACAAAGTACCCTCAAACACAAGAGCCTTTACAATTTACTAAGTGTTCACTGCAGGCAACACATTGCATCAAATTAACAGATCCATTTCTCTTTTTTTTTTTAACTTGGCCGCACCGGGTCTTGGTTGCGGCATGCGGGATCTTAGTTGCGGCACACGGGATCTAGTTCCCTGACCAGGGATCGAACCTCGGCCCCCTGCAGTGGGAGCGCGGAGTCTTACCCACTGGACCACCAGCAAAGTCCCAGCATTGTTTTCCTTAAGACACAAAGTACACACCCCATCCTATGAGGTAGATATCAGTCTCCTTATTATACAGATGGGGGAGCTGAAGATGCGGAGGATAGGGCATTTGCTGGAGGTCACCCAGGTCTACCTGGGGAGAGGTGGTACCCTGCCCATTCTGTCTGCTTCCAGAGACCACAAATGTAGCTTGGTTATGGAGCTGGCGACAGGAAGTATGCTGTGTTGCTGGGTTTTTTTGTAGAAGGGGTTTGAAAGAGCCAACACACGCTTGGACTTGGCTCTCTGGAAGAGGTGACACTGGTGGGAAGACCCCTTTGGCAGGGTAGGAATTAGGAGTGGCACACAGGTGTGACTTCTTTCTTTCAAGGAGAAGCAGTGACAGGGACCAGGAGTGTGTGGTTGGAAGGAGGGCCAGGCGGTCAGTCAGATGATGGAGGCCCCCCATGCTTGTTGGAGAAGTTTGCACATGATGTGACCAGGGAGAACTCCAGAAATGGACACAGTAATGGTGCCTGTAAAGGACAGCCTAGTCCAACAGGGTGTTCAGGATGGGTGGATGAGAGTTTGATCCTGATTGATGAAAGGTTTACGAAGAATTTTGCCTCAAGTCTGACATCTTTTTAGGGAGAATCCACTAGGAAGGAAAAACATCACTGTATTTATTTATTCTTATTGAAAGTAGGCTAATTGAATATTTGGGAGTCATAAGCAGTGTGATAGTTGCCTTTATCTCCATGCTTGAGCAAAAGTTTGGCCTGAATTTAATGGAATGACTTTTACATACTTAGCTAGGAGGAACAGAACTGCTTGTTTTTTTAAAAAAATTATTTATTAGTTTATTATTTATTTATTTTTGGCTGCGCCGGGTCTTAGTTGCAGCATGCGGAATCTTTGTTGCGGCATGCAGACTTCTTAGTTGTGGCATGCCAACTCTTAGTTGTGGCATGTAGGATCTAGTTCCCTGACCAGGGATCGAACCTCGGCCCCCTGCAGTGGAAGCGCGGAGTCTTACCCACTGGACCACCAGCGAAGCCCCAGGGATTTCAGACATTTGTTGCATATTGTCAGTTTGAAGGATTGCTTCCTAATATTAGACATATTTTTTGCCTATTTGATTGCTTAATAGCAGCATTGGCTATGTGGTAATTTAAAGAATCAGTTCGGTTTTCAAAAAATATTCAGTCCATGTGTCATTGATTTACAGATAGGAAAAAGTCATCTAATGAGAAAAGTCTGTTAATAGAAATATAAGATAGTATATGAAGTGATAATTGAAATGTTGTTGACAAGAGCTTTAGTTCTCTTTCTATTTTAAACATTATTCCACCATAAAAAGAAATGATTCTGATACATGGTATGATGTGCATACACCTTGAAAACATTATGCTAAGTGGAAGAAGCAGACACAAAAGGATAATACTGTTTGATTAATGGGGTGGCTGGAGTAGTTCATAGACACAGAAAGTGAGTTACAGGTTATCAGGGGCTGGCGGAGGGAGTGATAGGGAGTGATTGCTTCATGGTTATGGGGTTTCTGTTTGGAGTGATGAAAACGTTCTGGAAATTGATGGTGGTGATGGGAGAGCAACACTGTGAATGTAACTAACATCACTGAATTGTACACTTAAAAATAGTTAAAAAGGCAAATTTCACATCATACGTATTTTTCTTTCTTTCTTTCTTTTTTTTTTTTTTGCGGTACGCGGGCCTCTCACTGTTGTGGCCTCTCCCGTTGCGGAGCACAGGCTCCGGACGCGCAGGCTCAGCGGCCATGGCTCACGGGCCCAGCCGCTCCGCGGCATGTGGGATCTTCCCGGACCGGGGCACGAACCCGTGTCCCCTGCAACGGCAGGCGGACTCTCCACCACTGTGCCACCAGGGAAGCCCACATCATATGTATTTTACCACAATAAACCACTTGTGGTTTTCTGGCATTATGAGTAGTTATGAATTTCTTCTTCTTAAACTGAGGACCCTTGGAAAAAAAGCCTCCTTTTTTGGGTATCAGAGAGGATGATCCAGGCAAAGACTGAATATTTCCATCTTAAAAATGGTAGAAACAATCCAGCATAGTTACCTTTACTAATATCTTCTTACCTCTTTTTCCTCTGAACAGCTTTTTATAACTATGATGCCAGGGGAGCGGATGAACTTTCTTTACAAATAGGAGACACCGTGCACATCCTGGAAACGTATGAAGGTGCGTGTTTATTTTGGTATCTTTCTGTTTGTAATTTTATGCAGTTAGTACATTTTTCAGTGCATAATGGGCAAAGCATTACCCTGTTAGGAAAGCGTGTATGATTGGTCTTCTTGCACGGTAGATGCTGTGTCGGGAAAGGGCAGTGGTGAGGTTATCTGTTATTTAAATCTTTTTTTTTTTTTTTTAATTTAAGGTGAACTTAAAACTAAATTCCTAAACTTTTAACCTCTCAAGTTTTCTGTTGAGATAGTTGTTTTATTGTTAAGAAAAAAAACCCACTGTTTCCTTTTTTGCAAATGTATGTCCATCTTTTTATTATTATTATTATTTTATTTCCACAATACGCGGGCCTCTCACTGTTGTGGCCTCTCCCGTTGCGGAGCACAGGCTCCGGACGCGCAGGCTCAGCGGCCATGGCTCACGGGCCCAGCCGCTCCGCGGCATGTGGGATCTTCCCGGACCGGGGCACGAACCCACGTCCCCTGCATCGGCAGGCAGACTCTGAACCACTGTGCCACCAGGGAAGCCCACGTATGTCTATCTTGACTGTTCATAACTGACCACTTGAAAAAAGTTTTTAAATACATTTAAGATATTTTAGTGTTGGGCTCATCGCTTTGAGGTGTTTTATGTGAATGGTGAGACTTTATGTTCTCACGTAGACTGGTTAACAACTTCCTGAGGGGAACTAAAACTGTCATTTCTTATTTTTCCTTTTTAAAAAATCTATGACCCCATTTTCTGAGTGGTGAACAGAGATTGTCACAGCTTTGTGGGATGTGGTCCCGTAAAGCAATTGTTGTAATTATCCAAGAAATATACTGTCGGTGACGGTGGTTTCCTGATGTCCTTGGTTTTTCAGACAATTGGTTTTCATGTTTAGGGTTCTGCAAATCATTAAAACGGGACACCTTTCGTTTTATGCTGTGGTTTCTCGTTGCACAGAAAAGGAGCAGTGACGGGCTTGAGTTTTAGACTCCTCCCATGTGTGAGAGGAGCGTTGGTGGCTTTGTTTCTTGTTCAGAGGGGTGACTTCCATATAACATAGGGAAAAAGAGAACTGATTAAAATTGATACTTCCAACAGCAAAATTGCTTTCAGATTGGGTTTAGCCAGACCCTTCCAAGGAGGAGGTTGGACGACGGGGAGAGGAAATTGCAGACATCCCGTAGTAATCACACATTGATCTTCAGACCCGGTCTTTGGAATCCCCTCTGCACGCGAGTGACGCAGCGTCCAGCTTCTGGGCACCAGGCAAGCTGCAGCTTGCTCCCGTGTTCCCGGAGAAACGCAAACCCATTAAAGTACCCATGTCCACGTCCATGTCCCTCACTTCCCCATCTGACTCATGCTGGCTTGGAATTCCATTCCATTTGCACCTTTTACCCTAAGAAATGTCCTATTGGAGGAAAAAAAAATCAGCTTTCATGGCACATGCCTGGAAGCAGATGTAGTACTGCAAAAACAGAACCCGTCTTTATGTGAATGAGTAGGTGCAATGGGTACCTTCTGCCTGGTTTCAGTTTTTACAGCTGTGACAGTTGGATTGCCTTATCTGCTCCCAGTATATATATGGCCAGTGGCTGAGAGGAAACAGAGAAATTAACTAGAGGTTAAGGATCAAACCTCTCATCTCAGACACTTTTCTGATCTGAAGGAAGAGTGCTCTTACATCGTGTTTTATTTCTGCCCCCGGTCAGCTGCATTTGAAATCCTGGTTAGTAAACACTGGGCAATGATGTCATTCCTGAATAGATAACAATTTCCTGTGCAGCCCGGGGTAGCAGGGGCTGCGACTTCTTGTTTTTTGCTTTGTAAGAAGAATGCTCTCTTTAAACAGGGGAATCCTTAGGTGAGTCGATGATCCCCGTACATTTAACTAAAAAAAAAAAAAAGATTGGTGGCAGGCATTTGACTTTTTGGCCAGTATGGTGATAAAGGATTCTTCAGTGAGCGCTTAGTTTCCAGGCTCATCAATCTTCTCAGTCCTGATAAAAATATTCCAGTCTTTGTAAAGACCCTGTAACATAAAACGACTTCCCCTTCTTTTTTTTTTTTTTTTTTTTGTGGTATGCGGGCCTCTCACTGTTGTGGCCTCTCCCGTTGCGGAGCACAGGCTCCGGATGCGCAGGCTCAGCAGCCATGGCTCACGGGCCCAGCCGCTCCGCGGCATATGGGATCCTCCCAGACCGGGGCACGAACCCGTATCCCCTGCATCGGCAGGCGGACTCTCAACCACTGCGCCACCAGGGAGGCCCGACTTCCCCTTCTTTAACTGCTGTCTTTTTTTGGTTTTAGTCAGAATCCGATCAGAGAAATGCATTTGGGGAAGTAGTTTTGATTTTGGGAAACTTGGTGACTTTATTATCATCAAATAACAATGGAATAATTGTTTTTCTGCTCTTTCCTCTTGTTCTGTTTAAAGTTTATGGATTATATTAGCGTTTGGCATTCCCTTCTTCTTTTCTCCTCACCCCTTCCACTTTTCCCCTAAGAAGATTTATTTATGGTTGTCAGATTTAACTTTCCCTTTCTATGTGATCCTGTTCAGGGTAGGGTATTACTGGGATTGCTCTGGAGAATATGATTTCTAGATGATCATTCCTTATATTAAGGTTCAAAGAACACATTTACCTGCAAGTTATGGTTAATTTTTCTGTCTCAGGCTCATGGAGGCTTGGAGCACAGAACAAAGAAAAGAACTTTTCCGGTCACCAGGGAGGTGGACTGAGCTTTGAGGGGTCATTCGGGGTATGCCTCTGCCTTTAAGCAGTGTCCAGGGTCAACCAGACAGGAGAGGTGAGCCCAGGTCACCGATGTTGATTAAGTGACTCTGCAGCCAAGGAGCTGCCAATCCTGTCACCTGCTCATTTCCAGAAGGATCTCCACGGGCTGGATGCTATGCCTGTGTGAGAGGACAGCATGGCACCCAGATTAGGAAGGCATTCTTTTGATGAAACCACAACACTGGAACTTAATTTATTCAAATTTTTCAAAGTGATAATGATCTATTTTCTTCCAAAATGCACCTTAATTCCTTTTCCTGCCACCAGCATCTGTCAACTGAAGGTCTTGAGAGGACTGCCTCTGGGTTTCCTGGGGCGACTGTAACAAAGTACCCCACAGTGGGGAGTTTAAACAACAGAAGTGTGTTCCCTCACGGTTCTGGGGGCTGTAAATCCAAGATCAAGGTGTCGGCAGGGTTGGTTGCTTCTCAGGGCTGAGAGGGGCAAGCTGTTCCACGGGTCTCCCAAGCTTCTGGTGGTTTGCTGACATCGCTGGCGTTCCTTGCCTTGTGGATGCAACGCCCTAGTTTCTGCCTTTATGATCTCATGGCATCCTCCCTGTGCTTGGCTTTGACTGTCTATTCCTCCTTTTTATAAGGACACCGTATTGGATTAGGTCCACTGTAATGACCTCATCTTAACTTGATTATCTGCCAAGACCCTGTTTCTAGATAAGGGCACACCCACAGGTAGAGGGAGTTAGGACTTCAACATCTGTTTGGGGTGGAAAAAGTAGTCATGTTAATAAGGCTCTCATTTCACAGAAGACCACCAGGCCCTCCAGTGCAGCCTCCACCCAGCAGGCATCCTTTGCACCTTGTCCCAGGTGACTGGCCACCTGGCCCCAGCCCAGTGGAAGAGCACCGCAGCTGTGCTTCTCATCCTGTGTTGCTTCCAGAACCTCCATCCTCTGGGCTGGGTCTGCGCCCCGCCCCCGCCCCGGTTGCCTGCAAAATATTGTACCCAGGACAGCTCCAGAATGCCCAGCGTGCACGCAGATACTGTGCATTAGGACATGGTTTGGTCAGATCCGGCCTTTGGCTGTCTTGTTGTTCAGTACTCAGAGCAGGACACAGTACACCTGACACAGGTGACTGTGCTGTCCATCTTCAGGCAGGTACTTGTGAGTTGGGCAGGACCCAGGACCTTAGTGGTCTGGTCTCCTCCTGTCCCACCTGAGCCCCAGCCTTTTATTTTTCAATATTTACAAATTATTTACTTATTTGGTTGCGCTGGCTCCTTAGCTGCGGCATGCGTGTGGGATCTACTTCCCTGACCAGGGATCGAACCTGGTCCCCCTGCACTGGGAGCGCGGAGTCTTATCCACTGCGCCACCAGGGAAGTCCCCCCAGCCGCCTTCTCACGCGTGTCCTAGCTTTGCTGCTGGCGGCTTCTCAGATGCTTGGTGAGCGCCCCTCGGCACCTGTGCTCTGCCGGGCCTCCCTCCTCCTTCCTGCATCTGACTAGCCCTCCTTGAAGACTCCGCCTAAGCACACCTCCCTGGGCAGAAGCTCCTTTCCGACTCCCTTGCGCCTGCTTTGTTCTGCCTGGTTCTGTCCTCAGTTGGTTCCAGCCCTGGACTTGAGCGGGTGTGCTCCTGTCCTGTTGGGAATGCTCCAGTGTACCCACTGGCTTGGCTGCCATTTTCCTGGGCTGGACGGGGCCCTCCCTGAGTTTCAGGACTACGTCTGACCTATACTTGCCGTTGGGGGGTGGGTGTCTCTTGTTTGGAGCAGGTTGGTTGAGCCCTGCCTGGGAGGAGTGAATCAGCCTGTTAATGCAGTGAGCCATGCACACTCCTGCTCCTATAGCTGCATTCCCCCTGGCCTGCCCGTCCAAAGCAGCAGTCACTCATCATCCTTCTGTGTCCCCCCACTTCCCTGCATGAAGCCTCTGCAGGGATGTCCTCTCTCCTTCATGCTCACATCTCTGCCCTTGGTGGTGGTTTGAGCCCTGCTTGTCGTAGGGGAATCTTCTGGTGTGTGGGCCCTTGGAGGGCAGAAATTGGCTCTAATCTATTGATATTTCTACATTTCCTCTGTCTGGTGTGGCCTCTGGCACATAGTCTGGGTTCTCAGATGGTGGAGGGAATAACAGACGCAGAAATTCTTGGGAAGGGAAACCCTGGGTGTTCCTTTTGCATATTAGGAAGGCCATTAAAAAAGAAACCACCGTCTATTATCATAAAGTAAAATAAAAGGACTCCTTATCTTTCTTATCCCGGTAGCTCAACTCTTTCTCCTCTCCCTTCTCCTGGAAAACCCTTCTGCTGTGTTTGAAGTGAGTTTTTCTCTTGGCCTGTACTGGTTGGTATGCATATATATATATAAAAATATTTTTAATAGATCTTTATTGGAGTATAATTGCTTCACAATACCGTGTTAGTTTCTGTTGCACGACAAAGCAAATCAGCCATATGCTTACACACGTCCCCATATCCCCTCCCTCTTGAGCCTCCCTCCCACCCTCCCTATCCCACCCCTCTAGGTCATGTATATAAATGTGGTTGTAGCTCTCATGCTATTTCCTTTTTTAAAAAAATTTATTTATTTATTTTTGGCTGTGTTGGGTCTTCGTTGCTGCGCGCGGGCTTTCTCTAGTTGTGGCGAGCGGGGGCTACTCTTTGTTGCGGTGCGCGGGCTTCTCATTGCGGTGGCTTCTCTTGTTGTGGAGCACAGGCTCTAGGTGCATGGGCTTCAGTAGTTGTGGCACGTGGGCTCAGTACTGGTGGCTCGTGGGCTCTAGAGCACAGGCTCAGTAGTTGCGGCACATGGGCTCAGTATTTGCGGCTTGCGGGCTGTAGAGCGCAGGCTCAGTAGTCGTGGCGCACGGGCTTAGTTGCTCTGCGGCATGTGAGATCCTCCCGGACCAGGGCTCGAACCCGTGTCCCCTGCACTGGCAGACGGATTCTTAACCGCTGCGCCACCAGGGAAGACCCTCATTCTGTTTCTTACCTTTTTACTCAGCACTGTGCTCTAAGACGCAGTCCTGTTGTGTGTATATGTTTAGTCCGCGGCCCTCACTGCTCTGTGTGCACCTGCACGTGTTACTAACCACCCTCCAGGTCTGGGCACTCATTTTGCCCCCCTAGGTCACGCTGCCATGGGCCTCCTGTGTCTGCCCCGCTGCGTGTGGATGGGTATGTGGGATGTCTTTGGGGAGCGTGGCTGCTTGCGGGGTGTGGGGTTATATACTCTGGATAAGTAGGGTCGCGCTCGCACCGGTTGTGTGGTCTCCACTCCCATCCTCAGTGCCAGGGGCTGCCGGAATCCTGCAGCGTTGAGATTTCTCTCCCTGTAATAACCGTGCAGTAACACTATGTTTTGAAGTTTCATTTATCTGATAATTAGTGTGAGCATCTCTTCATTCGTGTGTTAAGTCTTTTAGGTTCCTTCTTCTATACGATGTTTATAAACATTGCTTATTTTTGACTTGGTTTCTGTCTTCTTCTTGCCGCTTTGAAGTATTTCCTTAGATGTTCTAGGACATTCATCCCATGTCAGTTTCAGAAAAGAAAGGGCAAAGTTAATACTGAAAATACGGGAAGGATAAAATAACAGGATAGCGGACAGTCCTTTACATTGAATACAGCCTTTTGAACAACTTACTCCATTGACCTTCCATCTTTTTCCATTTCACTGTCTGTGAGCACTGTCCTAGGTGGACGCCGATTCTGGCCTTGGCAGGTAGAAACCACTGAAGGAGACAGTGCATGGCTCTCAGGAGGTAATCCTCCAAAGGTGCAGCAAAATCTAGACATTTTGTGTCTGCGGTGCCCCCTAATCAGTCTGTGTAGTTCCCTTGTCAGGAAATGAAATGGGTTCATTGGTTGTATCTAGGTCTTAGCAAATCATTTGCGAGGCTCCTAGCAATTTCCAGCTTCTTTTCTGAATGCTCAGAAAGCATCTGTTCATAGTCCCTGGAGGATCTTAACCCCATCACTTTCGGGTTCCTCTCCACCTCTGGTTGTTAAATTATTGCTCTGTTAGAGGAGTGTGGTCATTGGTGCAATACAGGCCCGTTTTCAGTTTCTGGGCACCTTCATTCATGTATCCCAGGTTTCCAAGGTTTGACTATTTCATACTGTATAAAAACCCAATACTTGGTGGTTCTCTGGGAGTTGACTCGACTGGCACTTTCCAAGTATCTCCATCCTTTTGCTCCTGGGGGGGGCTGAGTTGGAATTTGTCTGAGCTTCTGATTTCCTTTTCTGGAGTGAGGTGACCTAAAGCAGCTTCAGAGTGTTTGGGATAAGGAAACATCCACCGACGTCCTGCCGTGGCGTAGTTGTTGGGAGGTGGGTGACCGGCCGTGGACCCCTGGGCGCTGGCAGGGACGATTTCTGCCCTCAGTTGACGCGGAGGGGACAAGGGAGTGGTCAGGTCCAGTCCGGCACTGAATGTCTCTTCCATTTGGCATTTAATTCCTGCCAGCAGTGCTAGCACGTCTGTCTTCTGCTCTGTTTGCTTGTCCTCCCCACGTGAGGGAATGGGAGCTTGAATCTAGGCCAGACCCCAAGGGGGTAGGCGGACCCGTATTCCTGGGCCCTGTGCTTCCTGTTGGGGGTCCAGTCTCTGCCACAGAAGCACTTTGTGCGATCGTGGCTGCTCCAGGGCAAAGCCCCCCTCCATCCCTTAGAGGGAGGAAGTCGGCTCTCAATAGGAGTTCTGTTTTGCGGCAGCTCTTGATGATCTGAGGATGCTGGTATGTGCACTTGGCAGTGACCCCGCTCCATCCGGCGGAGGAACAGATACGAAAATGCACACTCCGGGAGCCTGCCTAGGGCCAAATGGTCAAAAGGACCACTGCTCCTCCTGGAACTGTGCTTCTTCAGTTCTCATTGGCACCTTCAAGGCTGCGTGCGGCAGGTGCAGGTGAAGGAGCTGGAGGTCTGTGTGTGAAGAGGCCCCTGCCCGGGCTTCAAGCATGGCTTTGAGATGCTGTTTAGGAAACCCCAGGGCATCTCTCCAAAGCCTTAGGATTACTGAGTTCTGTTACGGGCCGACTTCCTTGGTTCTGCAAACAATGAGTTCTCGACAGTGGGAAGGTGCTGTTAGGACGCTGTGACGTCTCCTTGTACTAACTGTTTCACTTTTGTGTTTGTTTAGGGTGGTACAGAGGCTACACCTTAAGGAAAAAGTCTAAGAAGGTAAGTCCTTGTTACTAAATACAGTGCATGTCCCTTCATAAATCACAATAGGCGAGGCAATAAATTCTGTCTCATGGTGCCTAAGAGTTGTCCTTATATATCTCTTTCTCTGAATTAAAAAAACACATGGGTTGAAATATGGGCTACCCTGAATTGTTTTCTTTAAACATTTTTTTTAATTAAAAAAATTTTTATTTTGTTAATTGAAGTATAATTGATTATCAATGTTGTGTTAGTTTCAGGTGTGCAGCAAAGTGGTTCAGTTATACATATACATATATCCATTTTTTTTCAGATTCTTCTCCCATACAGGTTGTTACAAAATATTGAGTAGAGTTCCCTGTGCTATACAGTAGGTCCTTGTTAGTTATCTATTTTATATATAGTAGTGTGTCTATATGTTAACCCCAAACTTCTAATTTATCACTTCCGTTCCCGAATTGTTTTCTTCTGAACAACATATGTACGTAGAAATTGCAATTTCATTTCTGTGAGTGAATGGCTGGGCTGTGGGTGATATTGACCTGTTGTCATGAGAGATGGACTCTTCTTTTCCTGGTAGAATTCTGCATTCTGTTTAAGCACAGGAGGTGTAAGGGAATGATCCGGGTATAATGACTTAAGAAAAAAAGTACTGCTCATGATTTTCAATCTGGCATTATCTTTGATGATAAATTAGCAGATTTGCAGCGCTCACACTTGCTTTTTCCCCTCTTGCTTATAACTATTTTTATACTGCTTACGTCGCTGGCAAAAGAAAGAGGTTCTGCCTTCCAGGGCAGTTTGCATGCGTGGTTGTTTGAATTTCTGAAGCTAAGATGTGCAGTTACATTGCGGTGGACAGTCCCGTACACAGTTCTGTTGTGGCTTTTCTATTCTCAGCTTCACAAAATCTAATGATGGCTCTTCCATTTCATTCTATGATTCTGAAGTACTGTCCATTCTAAGCTGTGGTTTGGCTGTCCACGTTACCTTATAAAGTCTAATTATACTTGACAGATGGTTCATCTTATTTCTGTTTCTTAGCTTGGCCTCTCATTATCTCCTTATTGGGCTGGGCTCCTCTTGTGGTCCTGAGCCTGTAGCTAAGGCTGCTGAAGTCCAGCTGTTCAAGCACAGGACCTTTTTGATCTGCTTTCCCCAGATGCCCTGCTACCAGGCTGTGCCAGACAGATGGGAGCTGTTCATCCTCTGGTCTCAGTCACCTCGGAGGCATCCAGGCTGAGCTTCCTGGCAGCCTTTCTCTGGCATAGTCTGTCCTAATGTGAGAGATGCTGTTAGGGATACCTGGCGAGCCAGATCTGCAAATGGGAGCCAGGACCTCCCACCTCTGCCCTGCTGAGCTCAGACTGGGCTATGAGTCTCTACACATCCAATGACCTGGAGCCTTGAGCTTTGAACAAGGTAGATTCCAACCAGGCGGCTGGCGGAATAGATTTCTCCAGGGAAAGTTCTATTTTCACATTGATTATCTCTTCCATAATTTGAGATTAGCAGATGCAAACTATTACATATAAGATGGATAAACTACAAGGTCCTATTGTATAACACAGGGAACTATATTCAATATCCTGTGATAAACCATCATGGAAAAGAATATGAAAAAGAATGTATGTGTGTGTGTGTGTGTGTGTGTGTGTGTGTGTGTATATATATATTATTTAACTGAGTCACTTTGCTGTACAGCAGAAATTAACACAACATTGTAAATCAACTATACTTCAATTAAAAAAAAAAGAATGTATTCCTGCAGATGAAAACCTGAGGCTCATGTGAGAAAGCCACAGTGGAGGACTTTATTAATAAAGAGATTAGGGTCATGGCCCATCCCCCCTCCCCAGTGACAAAGCTGCAACTTCATGTGCTAGGTGCATCCCAGGGAAGCTGTTCACTCTTCTTTGATATTTGGTGTCTGGTACCACCTTCCCAGTCGGGGATCTCTCCCAACTCCCCATGCCTCCATGAACCCTAACCCTTCCTACCCTGCACCACAGGGCCCTGACTTTACAGCTCATAGAGCTGGGTAGGGGCATATTTATTTTTCCACCTAAAATCTTCATTAGCAGATGAGGAAATTGAAGCCTTAAAAAGCTCGGTCGTGATTTTGCATCAGCACCCCTGCCCCAGGCAGTAGCATAGAAGGGACTTGGCTGCTAGTAACCTGACTCTGTGTTCTGGAAGCATCCTTTTATCGGTATTCACAGATGAGCAATAGATCTGGGCTGGTCCCGACCGCCCCAGCTGGAGAAGTTGCTCATTTCAGGCTTCCCTGGTGGCACAGTGGTTAAGAATCCACCTGCCAATGAAGGGAATACGGGTTCGATCCCTGGTCTGGGAAGATCCCACATGCTGCGGAGCACCTAAGCCCGTGCACCACAACTACTGAGCCTGCGCTCTAGAGCCCGTGAGTCACAGCTACTGAGCCCGTGTGCCATAACTACTGAAGCCCACGTGCCTAGAGCCCGTGCTCCGCAAGAAGAGAAGCCACCGCAATGAGAAGCCCGCGCACCGCTACGAAGAGTAGCCCCCACTCGCCGCAACTAGAGAAAGCCCGCGCGCAGCAATGAAGACCCAATGCAGCCAAAACCAAAATGAATTAAAAAAAAAAAAAAAAAGTCGCTTATTTCAAGCCTCCAGATGTGTCCAGCCTCATTTCTTTCACTGTCCCTTCTGTGGCTCCATGATTCTTTTTTTTTTTTTTTTTTTTTTTTTTTTATTAGTTTCTGCTTTATAACAAAGTGAATCAGTCATACATATACATCTGTTCCCACATCCCCTCCCTCATGCATCTCCCTCCCTCCCACCCTCCCCATCCCACCCCTCCAGGCGGTCACAAAGCACCGAGCTGATCTCCCTGTGCTCTGCGGCTGCTTCCCACTATCTATCTACCTTACGTTTGGTAGTGTATATATGTCCATGCCTCTCTTTCCCTTTGTCACAGCTTACCCTTCCCCTTCCCCATATCCTCAAGTCCATTCTCAAGTAGGTCTGTGTCTTTATTCCCGTTTTACCCCTAGATTCTTCATGACATTTTTTTTTTTTTAAATTCCATATATATGTGTTAGCATACGGTATTTGTCTTTCTCTTTCTGACTTACTTCACTCTGTATGACAGACTCTAGGTCTATCCACCTCATTACAAATAGCTCAGTTTCGTTTCTTTTTATGGCTGAGTAATATTCCATTGTATATATGTGCCACATCTTCTTTATCCATTCATCCGATGATGGACACTTAGGTTGTTTCCAGCTCCGGGCTATTGTGAATAGAGCTGCAATGAACATTTTGGTACATGTCTCTTTTTGAATTATGGTTTTCTCAGGGTATATGCCTAGTAGTGGGATTGCTGGGTCATATGGTAGTTCTATTTTTAGTTTTTTAAGGAACCTCCATACTGTTCTCCAGAGTGGCTGTACCAATTCACATTCCCACCAGCAGTGCAAGAGTGTTCCCTTTTCTCCACACCCTCTCCAGCATTTATTGTTTCTAGATTTCTTGATGATGGCCATTCTGACTGGTGTGAGATGATATCTCATTGTAGTTTTGATTTGCATTTCTCTAATGATTAATGATGTTGAGCATTCTTTCATGTGTTTGTTGGCAGTCTGTATATCTTCTTTGGAGAAATGCCTATTTAAGTCTTCTGCCCATTTTTGGATTGGGTTGTTTGTTTTTTTGCTATTGAGCTGCATGAGCTGTTTATAAATTTTGGAGATTAATCCTTTGTCAGTTGCTTCATTTGCAAATATTTTCTCCCATTCTGAGGGTTGTCTTTTGGTCTTGTTTATGGTTTCCTTTGCTGTGCAAAAGCTTTGAAGTTTCATTAGGTCCCATTTGTTCATCTTTGTTTTTATTTCCATTTCTCTAGGAGGTGGGTCCAAAAGGATCTTGCTGTGATTTATGTCATAGAGTGTTCTACCTATGTTTTCCTCTAAGAGTTTGATAGTTTCTGGCCTTACATTTAGGTCTTTAATCCATTTTGAGCTTATTTTTGTGTATGGTGTTAGGGAATGATCTAATCTCATACTTTTACATGTCCCTGTCCAGTTTTCCCAGCACCACTTATTGAAGAGGCTGTCCTTTCTCCACTGTACATTCCTGCCTCCTTTATCAAAGATAAGTTGGCCATATGTGCGTGGGTTTATCTCTGGGCTTTCTATCCTGATCCACTGATCTATCTTTCTGTTTTTATGCCAGTACCACACTGTCTTAATTACTGTAGCTTTGTAGTATAGTCTGAAGTCAGGCAGCCTGATTCCTCCAGCTCCGTTTTTCGTTCTCAAGATTGCTTTGGCTATTCGGGATCTTTTGTTTTTCCAAACAAATTTTGAAATTTTTTGTTCTACTTCTGTGAAAAATGCCAGTGGTAGTTTGATAGGGATTGCATTGAATCTGTAGATTGCTTTGGGTAGTAGAGTCATTTTCACAATATTGATTCTTCCAATCCAGGAGCATGGTATATCTCTCCATCTATTTATATCATCTTTAATTTCTTTCATCAGTGTCTTATAATTTTCTGCATACAGGTCTTTTGTCTCCTTGGGTAGATTTATTCCTAGATATTTTATTCTTTTTGTTGCAATGGTAAATGGGAGTGTTTTCTTGATTTCATTTTCAGATTTTTCATCATTAGTGTACAGGAATGCCAGAGATTTCTGTGCATTAATTTTGTATCCTGCTACTTTACCAAATTCATTGATTAGCTCTAGTAGTTTTTCGGTAGCATCTTTAGGATTCTCTATGTATAGTATCATGTCATCTGCAAACAGTGACAGCTTTACTTCTTCTTTTCCAATTTGGATTCCTTTTATTTCCTTTTCTTCTCTGATTGCTGTGGCTAAAACTTCCAAAACTATGTTGAATAAGAGTGGTGAGAGTGGGCAGCCTTGTCTTGTTCCTGATCTTAGTGGAAATGGTTTCAGTTTTTCACCATTGAGGACAATGTTGGCTGTGGGTTTGTCATATATGGCCTTTATTATGTTGAGGAAAGTTCCCTCTATGCCTACTTTCTGCAGGGTTTTTATCATAAATGGGTGTTGAATTTTGTCGAAAGCTTTCTCTGCATCTATTGAGATGATCATATGGTTTTTCTCCTTCAACTTGTTAATATGGTGTATCACATTGATTGATTTGCGTATATTGAAGAATCCTTGCATTCCTGGAATAAACCCCACTTGATCATGGTGTATGATCCTTTTAATGTGCTGTTGGATTCTGTTTGCTAGTATTTTGTTGAGGATTTTTGCATCTATGTTCATCAGTGATATTGGCCTGTAGTTTTCTTTCTTTGTGACATCCTTGCCTGGTTTTGGTATCAAGGTGATGGTGGCCTCGTAGAATGAGTTTGGGAGTGTTCCTTCCTCTGATATTGTTTGGAAGAGCTTGAGAAGGATGGGTGTTAGCTCTTCTCTAAATGTTTGATAGAATTCGCCTGTGAAGCCATCTGGTCCTGGGCTTTTGTTTGATGGAAGATTTTTAATCACAGTTTCAATTTCAGTGCTTGTGATTGGTCTATTCATATTTTCTATTTCTTCCTGAGTCAGTCTTGGTAGGTTGTGCATTTCTAAGAATTTGTCCATTTCTTCCAGGTTGTCCATTTTATTGGCATAGAGTTGCTTATAGTAATCTCTCATGATCTTTTGTATTTCTGCAGTGTCAGTTGTTACTTCTCCTTTTTCATTTCTAATTCTACTGATTTGAGTCTTCTCCCTTCTTTTCTTGATGAGTCTGGCTAATGGTTTGTCAATTTTGTTTATCTTCTCAAAGAACCAGCTTTTAGTTTGGTTGATCTTTGCTATCGTTTCCTTCATTTCTTTTTCATTTATTTCTGATCTGATCTTTATGATTTCTTTCCTTCTGCTAACTTTGGGGGTTTTTTGTTCTTCTTTCTCTAATTGCTTTAGGTGCAGGGTCAGGTTGTTTACTCGAAATGTTTCCTGTTTCTTAAGGTGGGATTGTATTGCTATAAACTTCCCCCTTAGAACTGCTTTTGCTGCGTCCCATAGGTTTTGGGTCGTCGTGTCTCCATTGTCATTTGTTTCTAAGTATTTCTTAATTTCCTCTTTGATTTCTTCAGTGATCACTTCATTATTGAGTAGTGTATTGTTTAGCCTCCATGTGTTTGTATTTTTTACAGATCTTTTCCTGTAATTGATGTCTAGTCTCATAGCATTGTGGTCGGAAAAGATACTTGATACAATTTCAATTTTCTTAAATTTACCAAGGCTTGATTTGTGACCCAAGATATGATCTATCCTGGAGAATGTTCCATGAGCACTTGAGAAAAATGTGTAGTCTGTTGTTTTTGGGTGGAATGTCCTATAAATATCAATTAAGTCCATCTTGTTTAATGTATCATTTAAAGCTTGTGTTTCCTTATTTATTTTCATTTTGGATGATCTGTCCATTGGTGAAAGTGGGGTGTTAAAGTCCCCTACTATGATTGTGTTACTGTCGATTTCCCCTTTTATGGCTGTTAGTATTTGCCTTATGTATTGAGGTGCTCCTATGTTGGGTGCATAAATATTTACAATTGTTATATCTTCTTCTTGGATCGATCCCTTTATCGTTATGTAGTGTCCTTCTTTGTCTCTTCTAATAGTCTTTATTTTAAAGTCTATTTTGTCTGATATAAGAATTGCTACTCCAGCTTTCTTTTGATTTCCATTTGCATGGAATATCTTTTTCCATCCCCTTACTTTCAATCTGTATGTGTCTCTAGGTGTGAAGTGGGTCTCTTGTAGACAGCATATATATGGGTCTTGTTTTTGTATCCATTCAGCCACTCTGTGTCTTTTGGTGGGAGCATTTAGTCCATTTACATTTAAGGTAATTATTGATATGTATGTTCCTATTCCCATTTCCTTAATGGCTTTGGGTTCGTTATTGTAGGTATAGTCCTTCTGTTGTGTTTCTTGCCTAGAGAAGTTCCTTTAGCATTTGTTGTAAAGCTGGTTTGGTGGTGCTGAACTCTCTCAGCTTTTGCTTGTCTGTAAAGGTTTTAATTTCTCCATCAAATCTGAATGAGATCCTTGCTGGGTAGAGTAATCTTGGTTGCAGGTTTCTCTCCTTCATCACTTTAATTATGTCCTGCCACTCCCTTCTGGCTTGTAGAGTTTCTGCTGAGAGATCAGCTGTTAACCTGATGGGGATTCCCTTGTGTGTTATTTGTTGTTTTTCCCTTGCTGCTTTTAATATGATTTCTTTGTGTTTAATTTTTGACAGTTTGATTAATATGTGTCTTGGCGTATTTCTTCTTGGATTTATTCTGTATGGGACTCTCTGTGCCTCCTGGACTTGATTAACTATTTCCTTTCCCATATTAGGGAAGTTTTCAACTATAATCTCTTCAAATATTTTCTCAGTCCCTTTCTTTTTCTCTTCTTCTTCTGGAACCCCTATAATTCGAATGTTGGTGCGTTTAATGTTGTCCCAGAGGTCTCTGAGACTGTCCTCTGTTCTTTTCATTCTTTTTTCTTTATTTTTCTCTGCATCAGTTATTTCCACTATTTTATCTTCCACCTCACTTATCCATTCTTCTGCCTCAGTTATTCTGCTATTGATCCCATCTAGAGTATTTTTCATTTCATTTATTGTGTTTTTAATCGATGCTTGATTCATCTTTAGTTCTTCTAGGTCCTTGTTAACTGTTTCTTGCATATTGTCTATTCTATTTCCAAGATTTTGGATCTGGGAAATAGAATCTTGGATCAGCTTTACTATCATTATTCTGAATTCTTTTTCAGGTAGACTGCCTATTACCTCTTCATTTGTTAGGTCTGGTAGGTTTTTATCTTGCTCCTTCACCTGCTGTGTGTTTTTCTGCTTTCTCATTTTGCTTATGTTACTGTGTTTGGGGTCTCCTTTTTGCAGGCTGCAGATTCGTAGTTCCCGTTGTTTTTGGTGTCTGTCCCCCGTGGCTAAGGTTGTTTCAGTAGGTTGTGTAGGCTTCCTGGTGGGGGGGACTAATGCCTGTGTTCTGGTGGTTGAGGCTCGATCTTGTCTTTCTGGTGGACAGGTCCACGTCTGGTGGTGTGTTTTGGGGTGCCTGTGGCCTTATTATGTTTTTAGGTATCCTCTCTGCTAATGGGTGGGGTTGTGTTCCTGCCTTGCTAGTTGCTTGGCATAGGGTGACCAGCACTGTAGCTTGCTGGTCGTTGAGTGAAGCTGGGTGCTGGTGTTGAGATGGAGATCCCTGGGAGATTTTCGCTGCTTGATATTATGTGGAGCTGGGAGGTCTCTTGTGGACCCGTGTCCTGAAGTTGGCTCTCCCACTTCAGAGGCACAGCACTAACTCCTGGCTGCAGCACCAAGAGCCTTTCATCCACCCGGCTCAGAATAACAGTGAGAAAAAGTAGAAAGAAATAATTAGTAGAAGAAAGAAAGAGAGATTGAAAGAAAGGAAGAAGGGAAGTAAGGAAGGAAGGAAGGAAGAAAGAAAGAAAGGAGGGAGGGAGGAAGGATGGAAAGAAAGGAAAGAAAGGAGGGAGGGAGGGAGGAATGAAAGCAAAAGGAAGAGTGAATGGAAGAAGAGAGGGAGGGAGGGAGGAAAGAAAGAAAGAAAGACAGGAGGGAGGGAGGGAGGGAGGAAGGAAAGAAAAAGAAAGTGGAAAGAAGAAGGGTGGGAGGGAGGGAGGGATGGAGGAAAGAAAAAGAAAGAAGGAAAGGAGGAGCGGAGGGAGGGAGGGAGGAAGGGAAGGGAGGAAAAAAAGAAAGAGCAGGTAAAGTAAAATAGAATAAAGTATGAAATATAGTAGCGTTATTAAAATTAAAAAGTAATTATTGAAAAAAAACACGGACCGAAAGAACCCTGGGACATATGGTGGAAGCAAAGCTATACAGAGAGAATCTTACACAGAAGATTACACATACACATTCACAAAAAGAGAGCAGGGGGAAAAATCAAAAATCTTGCTCTCCAAGTCCACCTCCTCGATTTGGGATAATTCGTTGTAAAAAGAGGAAAAGGGCGAAAAGTCTGAAATCTTGCTAAGTCCACCTCCTTAATTTGAGATAATTCGTTGTAAAAAGAGGGAAAAAAAGGGGGGGAAAGTCTTAAATCTTGTCCTCAAGGTCCACTTCCTCAATTTGGGATGATTCGCTGTCCATTCATACACTCCACAGACGCAGGGCACATCAAATGGACCGTGGAGCTTTAATCCGCTGCCTCGGAGGCTGCACAGAGAGATTTCCCTGTCTCTGCTCTCACAGCTCCCGGGTCTCAGCCTTGGACCTGGCCCCGCCTCTGCGCGTAGGTCGCCGGAGGGCGTCCGTTCTTCGCTCAGACAGGACGGGTTTAAAGGAGCCGCTGATTCGGGGGCTCTGGCTCACTCAGGCAGAGGGGAGGGAGGGGAATGCCCTCTCCTCGCGCACCAGGCAACAAAAGGGAAAAAAGTCTCTTGCCTCTCCGGTAGCTCCAGACCCTTTCCCCGGACTCCCTCCGGGCTAGCACTAACCCCTTCAGGGTCTCTTCCTGCCGCCAGCCCCAGACCTCTCCCTGCGCTCCGACTGAAAGCCGATACCCGAGCCTCAGCTCCCAGCCCCGCCCGCCCTGGCGGCCGAGCAGACAAGTCTCTCGGGCTGGTGTGTGCCTGAGGGCACCGATCCTCTGTGCCAAAATCTCTCTGCTTTGCCCTCCACACCCCTGTTGCTGTGCTCTCCTCCACTACTCCGAAGCTTTCCCCCTCCGCCACCTGCAGTCTCCGCCCTCGAAGGGGCTTGTAGTGTGTAGAAACCTTCCCTCCTTCACGGCTCCCTCCCACTGGTGCAGGTCCCGTCCATATCCTATTGTCTCTGTTTATTCTTTTTTTCTTTTGACCTACCCAGGTATGTGGGGAGTTTCTTGCCTTTTGGGGGATCTGAGGTCTTCTGTCAGCGTTCAGTAGGTGTTCTGTTGGAGTTGTTCCACGTGTAGATGAATTTCTGATGTATCTGTGGGGAGGAAGGTGATCTCCGCGTCTTACTCTTCCGCCATCTTCCTCCGGCTCCCATGATTCTTGAGAGCAGGTTTACGGAGACCGAGGGACATCTCTGTCCATGGACGTGGGCAGGGAGCGAGACTAGCTTATTTGTATGTGTGTCCGTCCCGTCGTCCCTCCCCGCCCCGTGCTCACCTGTTGACATCAAATGTGCACCTGGAGACCGTCCTGGGATCTGGAGGTGTCCTAGCATCGGGCCCCCACAGTCCTCTTTGGTGTTCAGCCTCTGTCTTTCTGTCTGACTCCTTCCCTCTCTGTGATAATTCTTCTTTACCTGAAGTGTGGCCATTTCCCTGGCAGGCAGGAGGAACCTGAACCAGTGGTGCCCATGCCCCCTTCCCAAGCAGGATTAGTAGGGTGGTTTCTGGATTTCCTGTGGAAATCCTTTGGGGCCAGATGCCAGGGAAACCTAGTCGGAAGCTCCTGTTCCCACAGCAGGTGCCCGAAGCCACCAGGGCTACTGATTGGCTTTTTGCTGCGTGCATGACATCTCACATGGGAAGCTGCAGCCTGTTTGCGTTGCATCGTTACAAGATCCCAGGGCCCGGTGCCCCATTGCTTGCCCTCCAGGAAGGGAGGTAGTGTCCTTGCTCAGGAAGCAGGACCAAAACTCTTGGTAAAGCTCCTGGCACTTCATGCTCAGTGCCTGACACTGACCGTCCTCTTGAGGAACTGTCTCCCTCGGAACTGTCTGTTGGGCCCCTGTGTGCCGTACACCTGGGGGTGCCGACCTCTGTCTTCGTGTAACCTGGTGTGCTCCCCCTAGGAGTCTGGCAGGTTGGGCGAAATGCACCCAGTTTCTCTATGTTATCTGACGGCCCCTCTGGAGATTGTTGAGAAAGTCTCCTTGGGTCAGGTAAGCAGTCAGTGCATATGTGATGATCAATGGTGTAAACTAACTTTTGATGACAATTTTAGTATTTCGAAAGGAAGAACTGTCAGAAGCCATTGTCAGAAATGGTTTTCAGGCATCATTTGGCTTGTGGATCTTCCTGTGTTGAGGTCAGCAGTAAAAACGAGGTGTGACCCATGAAGAAGACACAGCGAAGTCCCTGTGGGAGTTTTTCTTTGCGAACAGATTGCGTCTGTTTTCTTCTAAGACATCTGCAGCCTCTTTGAAACACAAGCGGATTGAGTTGCCATCTTTTACACTTCTTTTGTTGTCTGTGCTATGTTGTGAATGAGACTTAGCATTAGGCTTGCACATTTAATAGTGATCCAGCCATCCCCACCTCCGTTTTGAGGGGGGGCAGTCGTTTGATTTGCAATCAATACTCCTATTAATAATAAAACCTACTGTCTTTTTTCCTCCCAAAGGGTATATTTCCTGCTTCATATATTCATCTTAAAGAAGCCATAGTTGAAGGAAAAGGGTGAGTCTCGTCTTGATATTTATTTATTTATTTATTTATCTATCTATCTATCTATCTGTCTATTTATTTATTTTGCGGTACGCGGGCCTCTCCCTGTTGTGGCCTCTCCCGTTGCGGAGCACAGGCTCCGGACGCGCAGGCTCAGCGGCCATGGCTCACGGGCTCAGCCGCTCCGCGGCATGTGGGATCTTCCCGGAGCGGGGCACGAACCCATGTCCCCTGCGTCGGCAGGCAGACTCTCAACCACTGCGCCACCAGGGAAGCCCTCGTCTTGATATTTAAATGAAGTCACGCAGTGATTGTGTTTGGCCTGAGGCTCTTTGCAGGGTGATGTTGGGGGTTGGACAATGGGTGCCATTGACAGGAGTTTGGGGAGAGAAGGGAAACTTCTGATCTAGGGCTGTCCATAGCATGGCTTGGAGCCTTTACACAGTCTTAAGTCAGCGTGGGAACTGCAGTCCACCTCCTTGAACCTGATGTGGATTTGGAAAGCTTCCTACAGTTCTTCCTCTGTGAGCCACCCTATTAGGCAAAGGCTTCACGGCCCCCCAGCTCTGAATCCATTTTTCCGGAAGACTTCGCAGGCTGTGACACAAATGGGGTTGAGGGTGAAGCAACAGTTGTTAAATTGGGGCGTGTGTGAATTTACATGTTGCCTAACGCTGATGTATGTTTCCTAGAGGTCGTAAAAGTGATGTATAAGATCTTTAAAAGGACATTTGTAGAACAGAAACCCATGAGGCAGGAATGGCAAATGAACAGCCAGGTGTGAACTTGGAGGAAGGAGCATTAAAATGTTTTCCTTTTTTGTCTCTGCTACATCTTCACACTCAGCGAAATATGTAAATGATAAAATGACTAATCATATGATTACTGCATCATGACATCTCTGCGGCTGATTACAAAAAAATGGCCTTTCCAAGCAGTGTACTGTTAACATACGAAAAGGTCTAGGTCAGGCTCTGTAGTTCCATGATGCATAATTAAAACGAAGAAAATAATTTAGAGGCATAAATGTGATGACCTGTAATAGGGTCCTTTTTTGTACAGATCAAATGTTGTGTAGGTACAGTTTCAAAGGGAAGTAAAAAGAGGAACGTTTTGAGACTTTCATCCTCCTGTGGAAATCGTTGAATAAAGTGTGCTTTTCATGTATTTTACATCAGTCTGTCTCAGGATCAGTCTGGACATCAGACTGTATAGGAATTATTTTTTTGAAAAGCACTGTGATGTATACAAATGAGTATATGTCAAATGTAATTATGAAGCATAACAGTGAAGAGCACAAGGGACTGTGTGGATTCTCGGTAAGTAGAGTCACCCCCTGGCAGCCAGATGGACAGGCAGACAGACACTTTTGGTCCTGTCACTGGGTTAGTGTCGCATGCCCCAGTGTGAGCCAATGAATGGGGCACCAGAGAAACCAGCAGTCTAGAAAGTTCTCTGCCGATGCTCCAGGGCTCCTGTGATTGCTCTTGCTGATACCGGCCCTGACCCTCCCTCAGCTGCCCCCACCCACACCTGGCTGCTTCCTGCCTCCCTCCTGGCAGAGAACCTCCTGCTTTCAGACTTGACTGGTGGTCTCACTCCGTACTTTCCTCCGGGTACCGTGGGCATCACCTTCCCGTTCTTCTCCTGGTCCTTCCTCCGTCCCAGCGCCGGCCTCTCTTCATCCTGGCCCTGCCTGTCTCCTTGCTGTCTAGGTTCATTATCCCGTCTCTCCTGCAGGCTGTCTCTCCTCTCTGTACACCGGCCTTCCTTCACGCTCAGACACCCCAGGTTGTGGCAGTGTTGCAGCTGCCAGCGATCCTGTACCTTTAGCCTCGTGACCAAGGCGATTCCCGTTGGTCCCCTCCCGTGACACCAACATGGTTACCACACCTCCTCATCGCCTGTGTCTCCTTAGCCCTCCTCTCTGGAGCTTGTCTGCCGCAGGTGACGCTGGCGGGCGTCCGCTGCACTTGGCTCCTGTGGCTTCTGATGCTTCCCTACCCTGCTTCACCCCCGCCGGCCCCTCTCAGGGCGCCTCCTCACCTTCTCCTGGTTCTTTGTTGCCCCTCCCACCTTGAGATGGCCTCTGTTCTGGCATCTCAGCTGTTCCCTCTCTGTGGGGAACACTTGGATGGGGACCTCCGGCCCTGACTTGTCCCATGACATGTGCTTCAGTCATGCAGAGCCCAGGAGCTCATATGAATTGCCACCTGTGACAGGCACTGTTGGGTTTGTTTACTGCTGGCCCCCAGCAGGTAACAGGGTCGTTACAGAGGTAACAGCACAGCCGCATCAGATACCTTAGGGCCAGCTGGCACTTAGTCCAAGGGACAGATCAGGCCGGTTCAGGAAAGAAGGTGAGAAGGATCCAGAGTCGAGACCAGGGTCTTCCGTGTGCTGTGAGGCCCTCTCCCCATGGGGAAAGCGGGGTCTCATTGAGTTCCAGGTGTCTCCTAGCCAGTGGGAAGAGCCCAGTGGACCCAGCATGAAACTCAGGCTCTGTGACATGAATGCAGCCCAGTTACTGACGAGTGTTCTCGCACTGTGAGTAGAGAAGCTCTCCCTGGAGGCTTTGCAAGGATGACATCACAGAGTCATAGGATGTCAACCACATTTTCATCAACATCCCTACTGGGAAACTCGGTGACAGAGTTGGTAGGGCTGTTGTAACCATCACATCCTGTAATGGACACTGATGATGTCCCATCAAAGGGTAATTCCTAACAGCACTTTTGTGTGGGGTGGTCCCGCGGGCAGCCCTCCCCAGACGTCTGGTCCCTGTTACTCCTGCTGGTGCACGTGGCCAGACCTCCCTGGAGGGCCTGGCCCTCTCTCAGGGACTCCAGTGTTTCCTCCTTGGGGAGCACCCCGCCATCAATGAGTCATTGCAGCCCTGAACCCCGATTGTGAGCTGCCGTCAGGGTCCTGCCCACAGGTCTGGGCTCCAGGCAGTTGAAGATAGGTAGGTGGGACCTATTTCAATGCCCCCTGGACACTTCATGTTGATGGGAGTCTTGTCTGTTCAGGACCTGTAGGTCCAGGTGGTCCAACTTCACGAGCCACCAAATTCAGTCTCTGACCCAAATATCAATATTATGAGTCCTACTTAGCGCAGTGCCCGACGCAGAGCACATGACCAGAAGACAATGGTTGATTTAATAAAAACCAGCACGTAAATATTGGTAGATCATGAGTCAAGAATAAGTCAAGGGTTAACCTTCTGGGGTGGAGAGAAAAGGGAAAGAGGATCATCAGAATTTGGGGGTCAGGGCACCTGTGGACACTTGAAAGCTGTAACCTCGCTCATATTTCACAAGGATAACTGCTTCATGTATATTATCATATAATGAGTTCTAGGCCTGATGGAAATGTAAAAAATCATCTTATCCCAAACCTGCATTTGAACGCCACACAGACTGGTGGTAATTTATGGCATCTCTAAAATAGATGGGTCCACATATTATGAATATACTTTCTGCTTCTCAGACCTTGATGTTCTGATGGGATATTACTTGCCACCTCCATCTTACCTTGACGTGTGAGGTCGATGGCTCACACGGAGGGTGACGTACACACATCCTCAGACTCTGTACAGAAATTACTTGTCATTCTTAGAGATGTGTGTATTCCTTTGTGGGCACAGTCTTATTTGTATACTGTCTCTCCATTTGCTTCAATATTGCACTCTATGGCCTAGATTTGGAGTTTACAAGGTACCCCTGGTTTAATGAAGCCATGACCGTCTCTGTCCTTTGCTTCGTCCCTCCCAGGCAACATGAAACGGTCATCCCAGGCGACCTCCCGCTCATACAGGAAGTCACCACGACACTGAGAGAATGGTCCACCATCTGGAGGCAGCTCTACGTGGTGAGAAAATGGGATTCTGAATCGGAGCTTAGCCATAGAGACTGGTCTTTTTGGACGCTGCTGAACCCACAGGATAGTTTTCCTGTTTCCAGGAACCTCAAAAGCAGAGCTTGTGGGAGCGGGTCATACTTAGCAGCCTGGCCCAGTATTCTGGCCACGCTCAGGGACCATGTGCCCTTCCACCTGCTTTGTGTTGGGGTGTCGCCGTGCTGACTGCAGTGAAGTGGCTGTCAAGGAAGGGGCCATGGGCTTCACCTTGCCTTGTGTTGGAAAGGGAAACGGGCTGCTTTCAGGCTTTGGAAGACAGGCTGAGGCAACCTGTGCTGGGGTTCCCTCAAAGTTTGTATGTGAGTGTGAAAGCGAAAATCTGCTTTTAACCTGTCGTAGGTGCTTCTTTATGGATACAGTAGAGAGGGTTGACTACCTTTGCCATTGTTTGCATGTAGATAATGCCTCTTATCATTTGAGAAAAATGACATAGTCTTCTAGACCTAAGTGTGTCTGTTGCAGAGGAACGGAAATAGTTTACTTTCTGGCTTTGTGTGCGATGTCCAGTTCTCATTTCGGAAGAAGCCTTATTAATGCAGCGAGTTTGGAGCCCTGACATCTTCCATTTCGTATTCCCTGGGGCATTTCTTTGCACATAAATTCATATTTACAGAAGAATACCTTTTGTTACACCTGTATTTCTCTTCAGAGTCTTGATTTCTCATCTGCTAATGTTGTCAGCACAAACCTAGGGCTCTGGAGGGAAGGCCGTGCTTCAGTTTCTCGGGAACATAGAAAACTTCCCAGCGTCCCACAGCTGCTTTCCAGGCAGCCTTGTTGCTTTTGATTATACAGTGGTTTCCTATAAATGCACAGTAATAAGCAGTTGCAGTAATTGTTCATCAAATATTCTCAAAAACCTAAAAGCGTAAAGTTAGCGGTGAATGTTTTGTGTAAATCTGAGCAATTTTGGAGTCGGTGTTTCATGTTAACAATTTTTAAACAAAAATACAGCAGCAAAACAAACAGGAGTTGATGCTGACAAATATGTTAGTGGACACGGTTTTAGCCATACGATCCCAGAACAGGCATTCCTAACTATCACCTTGGTTTCCTTTTAAAAAAGTTACATTTGCCTCTTAGGGATTTACATTGCTAGATTTGTGCAAAGCTAAACAACAGTGCTTATTTTATATATATATATATATATATATATATATATCTCATAAATATTTTTTTCCCCTCTGCTCTGTGGCTGTAGACAAGTTAGGAAAATATTAAGGATTTTAGATATTTTGTAATGCTTTATAAAACTGGACAAGGAGAATTAATATGATGGAAAAAAACTTAATTTTAGAATAAACCATTGATTTTGATTAGTTTTCATTTAAGAAATTCAGATTATGGGAATTCCTTGGTGGTCCAGTGGCTGGTTAGGACTCAGTGCTTTCACTGCTGTGGGCCCGGGTTCGATCCCTGGTTGGGGAGCTAAGATTCTGCAAGCCTTGTGGCGTGGTCAAAAAAAAAAATAGAAATTAAGATTAGGATGATACTAAGGAAAAAAGCTCATGGGATGGAAGATAATCTGTTAGGGCATGATAGGATGAGGATGGGTAAGTGGTGGGGATCTTAGAAATTCCTAGAAAGGATGTCAAATATAGAAATAGTGGGGGTGAAAGATTCAGCTGTGTAGAGGAGAAGTTATTCTAAAATGTAGCAATGATGACATTTTCATTTTTTATAGGCACCATGCCATGTAGAATTTTATCAAGTTAGGTTTCACCTAGATTTTTTTTCATGGAAAGAACCACAGCATTCTTTTTCGTTCGGGTAATTCCTCATTTTCTTGATGAATTGTACTCTTGGCGGTGCGCGGGCTTCTCATTGCGGTGGCTTCTCTTGTTGCAGAGCACGGGCTCCAGGCGCACGGGCTTCAGTAGTTGTGGCTCGCCGGCTCTAGAGTGCGGGCCCAGTAGTTGTGACTCATTGGCTCCAGAGCGCAGGCTCAGTAGTTGTGGCGCACGGGCTTAGTTGCCCTGTGGCATGTGGGATCTTCCTGGAATAGGGCTCGAACCCGTGTCCCCTGCCTTGGCAGGCGGATTCTTAACCACTGCGCCACCAGCAAAGTCCCTCTTGTTGAATTGTACTCTTGCTGTTGCAAAACTGTTGCTTTTCTTTGTACCATCAAACCCCTTGGAATATGTAGAAAGTGATGAGGTATGAATTTTGTATCTTGTTTGTGCTTCCCTTTTGGCGTAAACGCACTGAGAGCTTGTAGACTCAGATTTTGCCTTTTGCAGAAGCCTCTCTGCACATGCCAAATGCACCACCGTCACCAGAAGAGCCCAGAGGCACATTCTCTTGTAGCTCAGCTGACAGGCCTCAGGGTTGAGTTTCTCTGTGTGCTGAGAATTACTGGGGGAGAAGGTATTCTGAAGTCTCATTAGGCAAGATCTGTAGGCTGGGCACTTCCTCAGGGAGCTACAAGGGTTGCCCATTCATAGGCCAGATTCTAGAAGCTCCCGTGCTGGCTTTGAGGCTCCAAGTCCAGATCCTGCCCTGGTCTACTCTGGTTGGCTGGAATATGTAAGATCGTGCATTGTCTTTTATTCTTTTAATCTTTTCGTGTGTGATGGGAACCAAATTCTATCTAATGTGTTCAGTTCCATGCTAAAAACATCTTTAATTTGACATTATTTGAACACCATCATATAAAGCACAGACATGTCGATTTGAGAAAAAAAGAACCCCACAATGCTCTTTTAAATCAAGAACTTAACAACTGGCTTTTCCCCCCTCGTCTAGCAAGATAACAGGGAGATGTTTCGAAATGTTCGGCACATGATCTACGACCTTATTGAGTGGCGATCACAGATTCTTTCTGGAACTCTGCCGCAGGATGAGCTCAAAGAACTGAAGAAGAAAGTCACTGCCAAAATTGATTACGGAAACAGGTTTGTTCATTTGAAAGATGATTTCATGCTTAAATTATCCAATATAATAGCATCCCCATAAACCTTGAGGGGAATATAATCCTATCTTACGATAAAACAAAAATTCTAACATCAAGATAATGGCACGGGTTTCATTTTTAAAAGGATGAGCTGTTTTCTCTTGGATCCTGAAGATCAGGAGTTTTCTGAGTCACTGTTGAAAAGTATTCTTCTCAAGAAGATGGGCCTGGGATAACCTGTCACGGTCACTCTTTCAGAGGGGACCGAACAGTGATTCCCCTGACGGGGAACTTTTCCTTTCTGCTGACAGTATTTGGCCTTGAGTCCAGACATGGGGGTACTTTGTGTAGTAACAGAAGCACCAGGTTTCTTTCTGTGCAATCCTGTGTTCTGAAAGTTGGAAGGGACATCTAAGGGCACCTTAAAACTTGTCACCAGTGTAGGGACGCCAGATTTGGCGAACAAAAATACAGCCAGCTGGTCTCTTCTCTTCTCTGTCATCCTATGTGTGGTTGAATTTGCTCCTTGCCATGTTTTCTCACAAGACTTTCAGGATCAAGCGATTCCTGGCCAAGGAACAAAAGGAGAGTTGTCCTATTTCCCAACGGATTTGAATGAAAACTGGTAATAAAATCAGGTACAATTCCAAGAGAAGACATTGGAGAAGAGCCAAGCTGGGTCTATAAGGAACCTCGCATGAGGTGGCACACATTTATGCTGGGTCAAGATCACTTGCATCTTGCCATATCTCTCTGAGACCATCACTAGTATCTGAACAGCCAGATGTGTTTTATTTTTGTGTCAGTTTTTCTGCACTAGCGCAGAAACTATTATTGTTGGCTTAATAATAAATATGAGACCTTTTGTTGGAAAAAAAATACAGCCAGCTAAATTTGCATTTTCGATATAAACAACACATAATTGTTTTACAGGAGTATGTCTCATGCAAAAGTTCCCATTCCCATTTACAGCAGGGTGCTGCCCAGCTCTGCTTGAATGCCTTTAACAATGGTGCACTCACTCTCCCACAGAGATGCGTGTTCTAGTGTGGGCATGCATTTCTGATGCACAGTCATCCCAGTTCTCCCAGGTTCTGGAACCAGAATGAGGCCACGCCCTTTTCTACCTTTTATAACTATTTGACTGTTCATATAATGTCAGAGCTGCAAGAAGCCTTAAAAAGTATCTGGTCACAGGACCCCCAAATGCTGGTCTGTATCAGAATTGCTTGGAAAGTTTTCAAAATATAGAATCCTGGGAACCACTCCTCAAGATCCTGATTGCTGATGTCTGGAATGCTGGCTAGAAATCCCAGTCTTTAAAAATAGACTTGGACTGTGATGGACAGCAGATTGGGAAACTACTGCTTTAGTCCAGCCTCCTCATTTTACACATTAGGATGTAAAGCTCAGAAAATAGCTCCATTCAGCTGAAGGGAGCCCTGGAAAAACTAAAAAAGTGTTTTGTAAAATCAGAATTATAACAGTTTTGTTTTCTGGTAATTCAGACTTTCAAGTGTGAAAAGGTTTTAAAAGCTGCATTATTAGTAAAATGTCATGTTTGGATTAGAAAAGCCTACAGGAGAAGGCTTTTTAATTTTTTTTCCCCCAGGAGCCAGAGATTTCTGGGTATAGGATATTAGATATTGTTGCAGTGAAACCCACTTCAAGACCACCTGCCTAAAAAACCAAACTTTTGGAGCTTCGCTTTTATTTTCTCTTGGAGTATCATATTTTGAACTTATGTCCAGAAAGCACCTGCTTAATTTGGCCACGGGAAGCCAAAATACATTATGTCGTGGAACAATCTAGTTAAGAAAGGAAGTATTTCCAAACGTAATTTACTACTTTGATAGGAAATGCAGTCCTTAACAAGATAGGTTTTTGCCCAAGGAACTCAGATCTACTCCATAACTTCTCTAAAGCCCAATACTCTGTGCATATCTTTCTAGTTCCTTCTTCAGAAAACAAAATAGTAAAAAATAAAATCACTGTGTTAAAAGTTGGATTTTAAAATGGTTTCTGGGAGACATTTGAGAATGTGATTAAGGTCATGGACCATCTCTCTAGGAAAATGCACATACATAACACATACACATACACACACAATTTTGCACGTAATTTCGGGGGTTCCTCCCCCCCCAGAGGTGCCTTGGGCTTCCACGGATATAGTTTCTAATGGTGTTAGAGTCCCTTGCTCTGCTGCAGTGTGCCTTCACAGTGGAGGCTCGGTCTGGATTCAGAACCCCCCGAGCACCAGCTGCTGAGAACAGCGCATGGAATGGTTGGTGTGGAGACCCCTGAGAGACCACTTCCTGTGGCGGTTTCCACATGGCATGTCGGAAAGAGCATGGGCTCTGCCATGAGAGGGTTCTGGCTCAGAATCCAGGCCCTGGGGTCTTTTAGATGTTTCTCTGAACTTAGGTGTCCTCCTCTGTGAAATGGGTCTGACCATCTGTACTGGCAGGCCTGAGGTACATGGCAGGGTGTCCGCAGCAGGCTGGAGCGTGGCCAGAGCCTCTGCTTCTCAGGGAGCCCGATTCTGTGTGGCCTGCAGGACCTTCTGCTGAGTCCTCCTGGCCCTGCCCACATCAGAACGGATCCCACTTCATTAGCATGGACTCTGCCCACATCAGAACGGATCCCACTCTGCCCACACCAACACTGGCTCCTCCCAGGGGACGAGCAGTCATATTTAAGAGGGAGGGGCTTTCCCAAATTGGTGACTCTTGTTACAAAGACAGCTAATAAGAGCATAAAAGGTTTATTTTCTGTACCTCTTGAAATCCCTCACAATCCTTACCACCACTAAGGTTCTTTTCATGCAAAGGGAAAAGCCTCTATTTGTTTAAAAGCCCGTTTACCCTCGCGCTGCCTGCCGACAGGCCCAGTTGGACTTGTTTCACCATCCGTGAATTTGCTCAGTAGATATATTAACAGGACAAAATGAGGTTTTTGTGATTGCCTCCCACTAACAGTGCAGTGGTCCAGCACAACTGACAAAACTAAACCTGCTTGACACGTTATAGACTCATTCACGTGTAGCTTTAAGGTGTGTGACCTTCGGAGAAGTCAGACATTAGTTCATCTAAATGGAAGTTTTACTGCCAAGTCAACTTTCCTCTTCAACTTGTAACTGTTAAAGATATTCTCTAATTGAAATTCATCTTCATTTCAAAAGATGTTTTCCTTTGTTGTATGGTTAAAAAAAATAAAAATGTCCTGCTTCTATAGACTTGTTAATAGCAGGAAGAAAAAGCCCAAAGGCAAAGTGTAAGGCATCTGTGGTTAAGATCCTCATGTCTTATTAAAAGAAAACCAGAACACACCACCGTAGCACAGCTTTTGGTTTCTTTCTTTATATAATTGCCTTTGTTTATTCTTTAAATAAAAATTGTGGTAAAAATCACCTAACTATTTCGTTGGATTTGGGGAAATGGAGAGAATGTTGCCAAAAAACATTTCCAGATATAGATGGACAGGTTTATTAGTCAGATGCTGCCTGTGTTTTAAGTTGGCTACTACATTTAGCCATCTGGCCAGAAAGTTGCTTAGTATTACTGTGTATGACTTCCATATGTTCTATGTTGAAACACTAGAACGTCTTTATCAAAAATCTTCTGTTGGGCTAATTAAGGGATTAGAACTGACTCTAGGTAGAAGGAACGTAGTGCGGTGGAAGCTGCCAGAGACAGTGGTGAGGAAATGGAGTGGTGAGTGTGCCCCTGCTCCAGCTTTTCCTTCCTCTCACCTCTCCCCAACCACCAGCTGTATATATTTGGGCATATCGGTGGGCATGTGACTGTATATACGTACGCATACACTCACAAATTTATATACACACGTATGCCACAGCATGTACATGGCATGTGTGTGCTTTAAACTGTCCATACAGTTCACATGATAATTAGCAACGTACATTTCATTTGGACTTTGTAGATCTGTAAGACAAAGCCACTACAGCAATGGAAGTAAAAACTGAATAAGTTTTGTTTTTTTTTTTTAATTCCAAGGGTATATATACATTTTAAGTTAAAGGCAGTGACCTTGCAGAATTGTGTTTCCTAATATTGTGTGGATGACCCCGACTTTCTGTGATGTTTTCTGCTCAGTTGCTGGGACTGAAGTTTGTTAGAGAATTCAAAGCCCTGGGGTTGTGAAGTTCTGAATTCTTGTTGTTCTAGGATCCTTGATTTGGACTTGGTGGTGAGAGATGAAGACGGGAACATTCTGGATCCAGAACTAACTAGCACGATTAGTCTTTTCAGAGCTCATGAAGTAGCTTCTAAACAAGTGGAGGAAAGATTACAAGAAGAAAAGGTAAGTTCACCTCTCTGTAGTAGGCCATTTACATATGGAACACATTTTCTCAGCAGCAGTTTACTACATTAGTAACACATCACCGGTGATGCCCATTATGTGCACTGAAAAGGACCTGAAAAGGCACAGCTACACAGTATATTTCATACAATGAGGGGTGGAATGGAGCCCGGCATCAAAACATGCTGTTGATGACCTGAAAGCATTTCAACTCTTGAGGGCGGTGTGCTTCACCTCAGGGGGCAGGATTTTAATGACATTGCCTTTGTGGTCTTAGCTCATGGGAAACAATACTTGATTCTGTGTTTCCTCTGATAGGAGTAGGAGAATGACATACCTAGGCTCAATGATCTTATTTGCAAAGCAGAAATAGAGACACAGACGTGGAGAACAAATGTATGGATACCGAGGGGGAACGGCGGATGGGAAGGACTGGGAGATTGGGATTGACACATAGACACTATTGATGCTACGTATAAAATAGACAACTAATGAGAACCTACTGTAGAGCACAGGGAACTCTGCTTAATGCATTGTGGTGACCTAAATGGGAAGGAAATCCAAAAAAGTGGGGTTAGATGTATATGTAAGGCTGATTCACTTTGCTGTACAGTAGAAGCTAACACAACATTGTGAAGCAACTAGACTCCAATAAGAATTAATTAAAAAAACAAGCGCAGTGAGGGCAGGGAACACGTATCTTATTGATCTTTTTCATCTTCCATGGCCTTTAATGGTATCTTGTATGTAGTTGATACTGAGAACTTGATTGCCTGATCGAGCCATCCATTCACTCAGCAACTGTTGAGCACCTACTCTGTGCCAGGTCCTGAGGCCATAATGATGAATAACAGAGATGTCCTCGGAGGGTTTGATCTAATGGGAGAACCAAACAGTAAACAAGCAACTCCACACGTAGTCTCCCTTCTGATTCATTGACTGGGCCCCTAAATGTTTTGTATCTGAAGAAAATACTCAGTATGAGCTGTTATGGGACTGGGACCATTGCACAGGGCACTGTTATTTTGAGTTGGGTGCGTGCCTGTGATGAGAGTGTCAGGTGAGGACAAGGAAGACACTGCATGAAGGGCTGTGCTGTGTTGTTGCAGCTAGTTTCACATGGTTTTCTGTTCTGTAGGGAATGAACACAGCAGGGGGTAGCCAAGAGTGTCGCTCTTGTCGACTTTCTGTTGTATTGTTTTATTTCCACCGACAGTCCCAAAAGCAGAACATAGACATTAACAGACAGGCCAAGTTCGCTGCCACCCCTTCTCTGGCCTTGTTCGTCAACCTCAAAAACGTGGTGTGTAAAATCGGAGAAGATGCCGAAGTGCTCATGTCCCTGTATGACCCTGTGGAGTCCAAGTTCATCAGGTCAGTGACGTCCCCTGGCTGCTGTCTTTCCTCTTTGGTTACTGTTGGGAAGATGGCCTCAGGACCCCCGACAAAGTCTTGCTCTTGCAGGCAGCCCTAGGGGTGATCAGCTGGCCAGACATCCCCCAGGTAGCTGAACTCTGCGTCCGGGTCAGCTTTCCTGCGTGTACGTGGATATTTGATGGTAAAGCTGTAGTCTTGTAATGTTATAAGGACCTGGCAGCTACAGGTTGAAGTCATGCTCCCTGTGTTGTCTTGAGAGGATGTTTTGTTTGTTGACCACCCCCAGCCCCACCCAATACATTGCTCTTGTCTTAATCTTGCTTTTTCGAGCTTTGGTTCTCTGTGAATGTCATTTCTGGACCTTTGACCTACTGTTATTTCTCCGAGTTGGTTGGCTGGAATACAGTGTCTAGAACGGTGCCTGCTATGTAAAGGCTCTCAAAGAATGTTTGTTCAATAAAATATTGTAAATCCCATCTCTGCCACGTCTGTCCTTTCTCGTGTGCTCTCTTTCTCACTTCTTGTTTTTGTTCCTCAGTATAACTTTCTGTTTGTCCAGAGGGAAGAAGTATGGTTTAAACTGTGTGTGTGTGCGTGCGTGTGTGTGTGTGTGTTTTAAAAGTCTAGAATCTTCACTCGTATTTTTGAAAATATAAAAAACTTAGTATACGACAGAAAACAGAACAAATTTCATTGCCACTTCTGAGAAGGACCTTATTTCTTCTTGTTGTAGGATTCAATATGTATTTTTAGGTCATATTTGGTTTGTGTCAGGCTCTGAAATAATCAGGCAGTTTTACTTTATACTATAAATGAATGAATGGTGAATGTGAGACTATAATTGTTCCAAATGAACAAATATGCTTTTCATAATAAACTTTTAACATATACACACAACTGTGTAAAATAAACAACAACGACCTACTGTATAGCACAGGGAACTATATTCAGTGTCTTGTAATAACCTATAATGGAAGAGAATCTGAAGAAGAATACATATGTATATAACTGAATCACTGTGCTGTGCACCTGAAACTAACACAACATTGTAAATTAACTAATTTTAAAAAGTGGTTAAAAAAGTAATAAAAACTTTGAAATGCCGTTTGCATATAGTTCCTTTGGAATTATAACCCTGGGCATCCAAAATTAAAACCTCAAGGAGTTTGTATAGGCCATCCCTGCATACTATCCTGTATGGAAATTGCTTATCTGTTAATGGCAGAGCAGCTGTATCTGATGTGGTTGATATTTCTGAACCCATTTAGTTGTCTGCATAGTGGACCTCTGTGGTATTAATTAAAAGTCAGTGTGGATGTACATTTGTTTTTTTTTTTTTTTTTTTTTTTTTGCGGTACACGGGCCTCTCACTGTTGTGGCCTCTCCCGTTGTGGAGCACAGGCTCCGGACGCGCAGGCTCAGCGGCCATGGCTCACGGGCCCAGCCACTCCACGGCATGTGGGATCTTCCCGGACCGGGGCACGAACCCGTGTCCCCTGCATCGGCAGGCGGACTCTCAACCACTGCGCCACCAGGGAAACCCTGGATGTACATTTGGTACCCTGTTCTATTTGGGAAATTAATTTGCTTTTATTTCTTTTTTTCAAGTGAAAACTACCTGGTTCGCTGGTCAAGTTCAGGATTGCCCAAGGATATAGACAGATTACATAATCTGCGAGCTGTTTTCACTGTAAGTGCATCCAAAGATGTTCATTTGAATTGCTCACCGTTCTAATGACTATTTTTAATGACCGCCGTCTGACTTCTCACCACACTAGAGCATGGGTCCTTGGGTTGCCTTTAATACTTGTTAATTTACTATAATAACATAACTGCCCAGGAATCTTCTGGGTCTCTAGCTACCCTTAGAGTCCCCGCGACAAAGATGTGTACTCCATTACCTTGAGTATGTCTCTTAAACTTGGATCCTAAGTTCATTTAATGCTAATTGACTTTTGCGATTCAGCTCCTTTTTGTCTTGTGAGTGACTTATTAAAATGCTAAAAACTGGTTGGAGAAAAGAGTTGCAATCCATCTTTCTACTGTCTGTTTCAGTTGAACCTGCATTGAGTAATGGTTCTCCAAAATAACTTATGGAAATTAATATTTCTAGGATCTCGGAAGCAAAGACCTGAAAAGGGAGAAAATCAGTTTTGTGTGTCAGATTGTTCGAGTGGGTCGCATGGAACTGAGAGACAATAACACAAGGAAGCTGACCTCCGGCTTGCGGCGGCCTTTCGGGGTGGCTGGTAATCCACTTTTTCTTAAGAGTTTCAAGATCATCACCTTTGCTGTGAATACGAGCTGCCGTTGCATATTGGACAGTGGGCTGCTTGATTTATAAGCTTTTCTGTTGGAGAGAAAAAAAAATGTATTCGTTCTTCTCTGCATGGGTTCAGGTCCACACGCAGCTCAGGGTCTTTGCTCCACAAGCTTCAGGTGCAAATTATATATTTGGTTTGAAAGTGGATCCTATGTCCTGGAGGAGACCCTGACCCACATGCTCATCCTGGAGGGAAACCAGTCACTGGAGGGTTGTAGGGTTTCTGGACTTGGCGATTGATTGATTTAGGAATGAATTTACGCAGAATGGTCAAAGGGATGAAACGGTAGAAGGAGCTGGAAGCCCGGAGAGGACAGCCTTCTCTTCAGATAGGGGCCTTTTATCCTGCGGACGGGCACTCTGTTTTTGTTTTGTTTTTGGTGACAGCACAAGTAACGGGAGTGATGAATTATCTCTGTGGAGGGGAGAGGAAAGGGTCCCCAGGACGTCCTAATTAGTTGACCTCTTTCAGTGTCACTCTCATTTTTCACAATTTAGGAAGTGATTTTCTCTCACGATTTGATGGCTGCAGTGGAGTTTCATTACGCAGCCCTCTATTTCTTCCTGTCCTTTTTGTGATTCTTGGGATTTATATCAATAGGTATGTGAGAAAATGCTTCCTTTCTGATACATCACTGGATTTCTTGTATGAGTGGAGATGGAAGGACTCTTTACCTGGGCTACCAGGAAACTCAGGGCTTCGTTTCGTTTCGTTTTGTTTTGGCCCCTTTTAAATAGATTTTTGTTTTGTTTTGTTTTTTGTTTGTTTGTTTTTGTTTTTGTTTTTGCGGTATGTGGGCCTCTCACTGTTGTGGCCTCTCCCGTTGCGGAGCACAGGCTCCAGACGTGCACGCTCAGCGGCCATGGCTCACGGGCCCAGCCACTCCGCGGCATGTGAGATCTTCCCGGACCGGGGCACGAACCCGCGTCCCCTGCATCGGCAGGTGGGCTCTCAACCACTGCGCCACCAGGGAAGCCCTAGATTTTATTTTTAGAGCAGTTTTAGGTTCAGAGCAAAAGGGAGCAGTGGGGTGAGGTAGGGAGGGGGCAAGTGATCTCTTACCGTCCACGTTCATCGCAGAGGGCTGGCTTTCCTGAGCTGTTGAGCTGGTGTGTTTCTATAGATGCTACGTAGGGACCTGAGCCCCTGCTTATGTGTTTCCCAACTTCCTACTCCTGTCTGCTCTGAGACGGAGGGAGGATATTTCGTCATCTGATGTGGCCGTGCACACTTTGGGCACAAAAGGTAAATCTTTTAAGGCAACGATTCTCAGCCTGAAGTGTATTTCTCATTTGCACTTATACAATCATATACACAGTCTGGGGAGCTATTAAAACATCTTCTTGCCCGGGTATGCGGTGCACATCCCTGAACTTGGCTCTTTGTGTCTCTTCTGACTGCTGGGAGAGGACGGACCCCTAGAAGCGGATGCTGTGCATCTTGGCCACCTGGGTGCGTGGTGCCCGGTGGCTGTGAGCAGGCTGCGGGGAGGCGTCACTCGAGCCTGCTTCTCACCCCTGCCTTCTTGGCTTTCTACCTGTGCTGTCCCTCCTCCATCACCAGCATCCTGACGCCACCTTCCGTCTACCCCCCGCATCGTGCGATGTCATGTTTCTGGGCCATTTAGGTCCTCCTCTGTCACACACCCTTGGTGACTACATACAGCTGGACTCTTGGCTTTCTTTTTCTTTTTTAATAGATTTTCATTGGAGTATAATTGCTTCACAACACTGTGTTAGTTTCTGTTGTACAACAAAGTGAATCAGCTATACATATGCATACATCCCCATATCCCCTCCCTCTTGCATCTCCCTCCCACCCTCCCTATCCCACCCCTCTAGGTGGTCACAAAGCACCGAGCTGATCTCCCTGTGCTGTGCTGTTGCTTCCCCTGTTGCTTCCCTAGCTATCTGTTTTACATTTGGTCGTGTATATATGTCCATGCTACTCTCACTTTGCTGCAGCTCCCCGCACCCCACCCCCGTGTCCTCAAGTCCATTCTCTACGTCTGTGTCGTTATTCCTGACCTGCCCCTAGGTTCTTCGGAACCTGTTTTTTTTTTTTTTTTTAGATTCCATATATATGTGTCAGCATACGGTATTTGTTTTTGTCTTTCTGACTGACTTCACTCTGTATGACAGACTCTAGGTCCATCCAGCTCACTGCAAATAACTCAGTTTCGTTCCTTTTTATGGCTGAGTAATATTCCATTGTATATATGTGCCACATCTTCTTTAGCCATTCCTCTGTCGATGGACACTGTGGTTGCTTCCATGTCCTGGCTATTGTAAACAGTGCTGCAGTGAACATTAGGGTACATGTCCCTTTTTTGAATTATGGTTTTCTCAGGGTATCTGCGCAGTAGTGGACTCTTGGTTTTCTTAAGACGGACCCTCATACCTGAACATAGAAACGCTTGGGCTCTTAGTTTGGGGGTGACACCCCCAAGTCCTTCATTTCTTCCCTGGGCAACGGGGACCTTTGAAGCCCTAAGTCCAATCACAGCGAGAACTTTCTTCACCAGGGCCTGTGCGCTGAAGACCAGCGAGGGAAAGACATGGTGATGGGCAATTTCAGCGCCTTTTCCCTCTGAGACTGGGCTGGGGGCCCAAAGGGGCTGTCGCTCCCAGGAAGTAGCAGAGCTAAGGCTGCTTTCAACTTACTGGTGCTCAGACCTAGGTTGTGTTCCTTGCTCACATGCTGCCTTCCTGCCAGTAGTTGCTGGGCTCCTGGATGTGTCCAGGGCTAGAGACGGGGCTTTGACAAGGGAGCTGGATTATCAGAGACTCATAGTCAGCTGGTGGGATGAGTCCCAGAGGAGAGAGGTCTGCGGACACAGGAGAGCTGCTCACTGTGGCCTGGGCTGCAGGAGGTAGTCTCCTGGGTTCAGACTCACTTGTTCTGACCCATATGGAGCCAGTTGTCTGAGCTGCTGCTGCAGATACCAAAGGCTGATTGGACTTGGGCTGAAAAATGAGCCCTGTTTGTTGGTTCAGAACTGGTGGTAACGATGTAGTCTTGGCCATATGAGCATCTTAGCAACAGGTGGGATGCTTCTGTTCTGGTCCTGCAAATCCCTTCCGCCTTTTTAGGGTGGAGGGAGGTGGTAGACATGGAAATTGTCCCCATTTTTAATATATGATTGTATGTTGTTAAAGAGGGGACTGTGCAGAAGGAAATCAATGAGGCATGTTGCTCACTTACCTGCAGTCAGTTGTGGTAGCTGAGCAGAGACAGAGCACATGTCCAGTGCCCCTAGGGCTGTTCTTGGGGTTTCTCGCTGTGTTGGTCTGAGCTGGGCATCGGTGATGTTCCAGCTGCCAGATTTGGGGCAGATTCATTCAAGCCTTTGAGCCTAGTTTCCTCAGTCATACAGTAGGTGAGTGTGGGGATTAGCTGTCCAGTGTTTCTTGAAATGGTGTCCCCAGATGCCAGCACGGGGTGGGTAAACCATAGCCACTTTATGTACTGTTTCCTTCTTGGGGCCGTGCAGTGGCTGATGTGAGGCTCCAGAACAGTGCCTTCCAGTATGGTCACCCTGCCACATGTGGCTATTTTGGCATAAAAATGAAATCAGAGTAAAAATTCAGTTCCTCCGTTCCACTGGCCACATTAGATGCTCCTTGGGATAGAACATTTCATCAACACACAAGGTTCTATTGGAAAATGCAACTCAGTCAGTGCCAGTTGGATAATAGACAGAGGAATTTATTAAGTGGAACGCTGCTATTTAAGCCCCAACCCCATTGGGGCTGGTGTTTTCAGATAACTTGATTGGTCTTTCAAACGTGGAAATACTTTAAACTTGAATATAAAAAAATTCCACCAGTTTATGCTTGTTGTTGGTCAGAGGACATTCTGATGTTCTTTTGTTTGTTTGTCTTCTATGATGATAGCATTTAAGCAAAACCACCTCTGTTCTTTTCTTGTCCCCAGTGATGGATGTAACAGATATAATAAATGGAAAAGTAGATGATGAAGACAAACAGCATTTCATTCCCTTTCAGCCGTAAGTATGGGGCAAAGTACTTAACCAGATAGAATATGGAAAATGTATATTTGTAATAATTATCTTTGTAATTCAGCTTATACATTCAGCACAAACAAGAATTGATTATTTAATAATAATGAAACATCTGTTTAGTCGCTGCTCTAGTGAAGGGCCTTTTTGTAGTCGCAAGAAACCTGGGTTAAAGTTTATGGTCTTGCGAGTAGAAGATTTTACGTGTGATCCCTAACGTGCTTATCATGTAGGACGCTCAGAATTACAATTCCAACCTGAACCTGCATGTTTCTTTACATAATTGATTTATTCTAGTAGCTATTCACATTTTCAAAATACAGTAGTTTCAGATTCCTCATGGGAAGTTGCTGTCTTCAAAATAAAAAAAACACACACAATAAGAACGAATTCTTTTGTAAAGTGAGAAATAATACTTGTGATTTTTCTGTCTCTGGGGCTGCCTCGAGTGGACGTCGTCTGCGCTTGCCATTTTTAGGGTTTGTCTAGTTCTGACCTGAAGTCTATAGAGAGGCGTGCTGGGAAAGCACTTGGAGGAGATTCATTAAATTGATTCTCTGATTTGAAGGTGGTTCCCGTGGAAAAGGTTGAAAGAATTGGTGTTATTTCCCTGGAGATTAAAGCCAGAGGGCACCTGGATAATGGTCTGAAGTCCCTTCACGGGCACTTCTCCACCTTAGACAGAGAGAAAGGAGGAGGAATTAGAGGGGTTTAGGTTAACTACAGGAGGGACCTTCCTCCTGGCGGTGTGAAATCTTAGAAGACAGAGAGTAAAGGATAAATTGAGTTAGAATGACCTGTCACAGTGCCCTGCATTCTGTCTTTTCTCCTCATTTCTGTTTCTACTTAAGTGATTCCAGGCTTGAAAGAAATTTTATTTTAGCCAGTTCTGGTTGTTTTCAGGTGTTGGCTGAGGGGGTTTGGAGGTTGGCAGGTGGTGGGGGCAGTCCTGTCCTGGGGGGATGGGGTAGCAGGAGCGGGGAGGTGGTCTCCCTTTGCACCCCTGTCTTTGCACGACGGACTGCGCCTTCAGCCCCGGGCTTGAGAACCACTTGTTCAAGGTGGAACAGAGTGGTTTCCTCTGCAGGCAGGTGATCTGGTCAGACAGCATCTTGAAGCATGGCTCAGCAGGCATTTAGAATAACAGAAAAGATTGCATTAACGTGCTTGAAATTGAGGTTCACTTTTACGTATCTCACCACACAACTGGAGGCAAAGGTTTTTTTTGTGGCTTCATTGCTTTAGATTTATTCTTCTGTCCAGCACTGTAACCACTAGCCACATGTGGCCATTTCAATTCATGAAAATTAACTAAACTTAAATATTTAGTGCATCCATCACACTAGTTCCATTTGAAGTCTTCAGTACCACAGGTGGCTAGTGGCTACCAGATTGGTCAGTGCAGGTAGAGAACATTCCCGTCATCATAGAACGTTCTGTTGGAACGTGCTACTTCGGAATCATACCTGGTGAAGAGAGTTACAAAGGGAACTCCATTCTGTAGAACCTGGAAGTTTCTTTAGTAAACAAGGAGAACATAATCTTGGAACATGGGCAGATATTGAGGTAATAACTAAAACACACCATTATAAAACGATGCTATTAAGTTGCCCATGAGAAAAACAATGCAGCCCAGTGATGCTTTGAATGCCGTTTTATTCATTAGACCTCAGAGTTTCTTGATGCCCAAATGCACCACTGCATTGAAATTACCTGTTGCCTACCAATGTCTGCTGGGAAAAGTCAAGGGAAAAAAAAAAACTTGGGTTATGGTTTGAAAAGTGAGGGGGGTTCGTTTTAGACTCACTCATCTCGATTTCACCGGGACTTGTTATGACTTACTTGAGGTGGCGTCTTGCCGCCATCTTTTTCTCTCTTGTAGTGAAATGTCCACTTTAAAAAATATTATTACATGTTCAATTCTTACTGTAATTTGTGACTTCTTGCTCCATTAAAGGAAGACTGATATACAGATTCATATGTTCAGTGCTGGAAACAAAAGAGAAGCATGATTTTAATAGGAAAATAAGCAATGGAAGTAGTTCTTTGGGAAATGCCATGCTAATGAAACCCATTTTTTGCTCCATTAAAACTGATTTATTATACCACAGGATACATTTCAGGGAAGGAAGCATAGAGTACCTTTCTCTCTCTCTGTCTTTTTTAACTTGGTGAAGTAAATGAAAACGGCCCTCAACTTTCTCGAGTAATGTGGGCTCAAGTGATAAATAGCACTCGTCCTAGTTTCTAGAAATAATTTTAAACATTATACACGACGTATATATTCTTGCCTATTGCATAGTGTGCTTTGCTGTGCTACATGGTATTTCCCTTTGCCCAGGTCGCCTGTTTGTTTTTATTTTCTCAGTCCTAGTTCAGCTTCTATTAAAAGCTCCTGATCCATGAGTCCCCAAAACATTGATGATTTACATTCATAATTGTGTCACAGTTTTACTCTTCAGGCATAGGGTAGTTGTGTTCTCTGAAGATTATGCCCCTCTTTTCACATTTAATTATTCTAGGCTACGTTGAGTACACAGTCTGGTGGAGCAGCGTGGTTGCTACCCGAGCTTCCCAAGCAGTTAGGTCCGAGGGATCTTTTCATTTTTTTGGTCTTGATTTTGCTTTTCCCTTCAAAGCACCCACCCCTTGACCTATGCTATATGGTCAAGAATTGATGAAAAAGAAGAAATGGTCATAAACATTCCTTGGGATTAAATGCCGTTCGGCCGTGTTATTTTCAGATAAGTTCCCTTTTTGTAAGTTGTCTCATAGACATGGAGTGGTGCTCTGGTTCACCGCTATTTCCTGGGGATAGGGCCGACGTCGTTTGCTTTACTTCTCTCGTGCGGTGCAGCATTTTCCTGATCCATGCTCTTCCCTGTCTCTCTTGTCACCTATCCTGTCCTTTGTCGTGCATTGACTTGTGATGACTCTCTCTCGCACTCGGTGATGATGATCTCTTGTGTTCCCTTGTTACCGTGACCTCTGGGTCCCTGTGCCCCTTTGTCTCCTGTGGTCTTGGTTGTCCCGTGCCCTCCAGGCTCGCGTTGGACGACGCCATTCGACACAAGCCGCTGAACATGTCATCCCGTTTTTCACCCAGGGTGGCGGGGGAGAATGACTTCCTTCAGACTGTTATAAACAAAGTCATTGCTGCCAAAGAAGTCAACCACAAGGGCCAGGGTATGTATTCTATGGTTTCGTTTCTATAAGAGTCCATTTGCATGAACTTGGGAACGTGCTGTGGTTTGAATTTTAGTTTGATGATGATGATGATGATATTGATGATGATGATGAAAATGACAACAGTGATGATGATGGTGATGATGATGATGGTGATGATGACGTGATGATAATGGTGATGATGATATTGATGATGATGAAAATGACAACAGTGATGATAACGGTGATGATGACGGTGATGATGATGATGGTGACGATGGTGATGATGATGATATTGATGATGATGATGAAAATGACAACAGTGATGATGATGGTGATGATGACATGGTGATGATAATGGTGATGATATTGATGATGATGATAAAAATGACAACTGTGACGATGATGGTGATGGTGATAATGACATGGTGATGATAATGGTGATGATAATATTGATGATGGTGATATTGATATGATGATAATGACAACAATGGTGATGATGATCTTGATGATGATGATGATGATGATGGTGGTAACAGTGATACTGATGGTGGTGATGCTGCTGATGCTGCTAATGATGATGGTGGCAGCGCTGGGTAATGGTGTACTCATTGTCCCTGATGTACAGCCTGTGAGGGTTTTCTTGCCGATCATCTTTGTAAGCATTGCTGAGAGCCAAGCTCCTGGATGAGACGAGAAAACTGACTAGGATACAATGAAATGTTTGGAAAGAGCCCAGAGTTGATAGGACTGGAAGCAACTCCTCTGTTGCCTTTCCTCAGACTTCTCCAGCCACCTCCTCTGTTCAGAACACTTGAATGACTTCACAAGAGAATAAAATAACTGTCCACTGCCTGTGATTTCACCTTGCTGTTTAGAGACACAGAGAGACATTCAACATCACCCACCTCCCCACGTGCTCTTCTTCTCACTGGTTTTTTCTCACTCGTGTTGTGAGCTAATCACTGCCACCTTGTTTTCCGGGCCTCCCGCACCCCGTACCCCTGAGAAAGGGGCTCCATTTCGCAGACTGGTGCCCCTTTAGTTTTGTAATCGAGGGTGTTTCTCCTCCCTGCTCCCCAGCCTGCAGTCATCATTTTTAATCCCACGCTGACAAGTTTCCCAGCGGCTGACCCTCTGTTGGCAGAGGCAATGAATCAATCACCACGGGCTGGTGACAGCTGGCACTCGGCTGGCCAGGAGGGCTGCCGGAAAACAAGTGTTTACTGAGGCCCCGCTTCCAGCTGGAAGGGAAGTTGGAGGAGTCACCTTCTGAGTTGCTCCGACCTGAGGCTGCTTTTAGCACCAGTGGGAATATCCATTCCTCAGTCCTTGATTAGATGCAGACTTAACCATAAACTCAGTAGAGCTGAGGTGACTAGACCTGCTTCATTGTCTAGTTACCTTATGTCACCAGACTTTTAAGAAACAATTATCTTGATTCATTTCCCATTGTTCTAAGGGAGAGCGTGAATCAAACCCAAAGAATGTTCTGGAGGAATTAACAGCCCCTCTCCCTCTGCAGGGACTTTTGGCTTTCTTTTGGTATGAACCACACCCCTTCCCTGGAAAACAACAAAACAAAAACCCCAACCCAAAACGTGAATGAATCGTGGCCTCTCTAGACAGAGCAGTTTTCAGCTGACCCAGGACCCGTCTTCTCATAAATTACCAGCCCTCTCAATTTGCACTTTAACTGAAAACCACAGGGAGATCCAATTAAAGCTGTTTGATTAGAGCGCTCTGAGGCAGTGGCCCCAGGCCCCAGGGCCCCAGCTCCTCTTGCAAAGTCATCAGAGTTTTGATAACACTTTTATTACAGAGTCACACAGGAAAAGTGGAGACTGGTGGCCGGCCAGCAGGAACGTGCTCACAAAGAGGACCCATGGCCCGCCTCTGTCAGTCTCACTGGTATTGTGGCCAAAATCTGTGTCACAGAGATGGACTGTTGCCAGGGGACCCCGATTCCTTGAACTCTGGGGGGAGGAGGGGTGCTTTCAGGTCACAGTGAGAGCTAAGTGACGAGAACATTGATTGTTTTCAGAGGGACCCTTGGTGCCTTCCTGAACCAATATGCCCTTGGGCCACATCACTGGCTCAGGTTGACCTTGAACTGGAAGTGATGGAGTGACCTTTCGCCAGGGCTCACTCTCAGGCCTATTTCAGTGCATTCCAGGGAGAGCTGAGAGGCCCGGGGCCCAGTGAATGCAGCACGGAGCGAGCTGCTAGGTTTGCAGGGTTTTGCCCAGTGGAGCCCCATGTTTCCATCCATGGTGACCCATCAGGTCACACAGTCAAGTGCACAGAGCTGTGGAAGGGACTTGGAGGGACATGGCCTGTCCCTTCTGAACTGGTCTCCAGGCTTTGGCCTAGTTTAGGTTAACATCTGCATGTTTACTTGTTGCAATGGACATCTTTTATATTTAGCCCACATTATTCTGAACCCTGAACCCAGAGGCACTGGGTATTTTAGTGGACGGTGAGTCCTCATACACCCCCAGACATCTGCTCCTGTTGTTTGAAATATAGCATGTGCTAATAATCCCTTTTGTGTTTAGTTACTCTGGTTTAGCAAAAGTCAACCTAAAATACACTTTTCCCTTGAAAATTGGCCTCATTTCCTCCTCTGAGGAAAGTGTTTGAAACCCAACGTAACTGGGCAAATTTTATCTCTGTGTTTAAATTGTGTTATAACAAGTTGTGTCACCCAGTTACTGGTTCATCAGCTAGTTGAGCAAGCTGGTACTTGTGAGAAAGAAAAGGTGTTGGAAAGCCATCTTCACTTTTACCCTCTTAAATAATTATCTCAGCACATCCTGCAAGTCCTTGAAAAGTGTCTTAGAGTTAGATTTATTCTGGAGATATTCCTTCCTTTGGGAGGTTTCGGGACTCAGACTCCTAAGATTTAGCTGCGTCCTGGTGTCCCCAGCAGGGAACAGGTTCATGTCAAGTGTCATGTGCAGTGATAATTCCCCTTGCAGTTCTGTGAGCATCCCTTTTCCCTGGTCTGCTCTACTGGAGGACAGCGCCGAGGGTCAGGTGCCCGGCACTCCAAGGGTCCGTCTGTTTACTCCTCCTACAGGTCTGGAGCGGTGCCAGCTTGTGGTCTTTTTTTAAAATGTAAATTTATTTATTTATTTATTTATGGCTGTGTTGGGCCTTCGTTGCTGCGTGCAGCCTTTCTCTAGTTGTGGCGAGCGGGGGCTACTCTTCGTTGTGGGCTTCTCATTGCTGTGGCTTCTCCTGTTGTGGAGCATGGGCTCTAGGTGCATGGGCTTCGGTAGTTCTGACTCTCAGGCTTTGGAGTGCAGGCTCGGTAGTTGTGGTGCACGGGCTGAGTTGCTCCGCGGCATGTGGGATCTTCCCAGATCAGGGATCGAACCCATGTCCCCTGCATTGGCAGGCAGATTCTTAACCACTGCACCACCTGGGAAGTCCCGCTTGTGGTGCTTTTGTGTGAATTAGAAAGAGATGGTCTGTCCTCTGGGTGAGTGGGGAGATGCACCGCTGCCAGGATTTGCAGCTTGGTGAGCAGAGTGCAGGCTGGATTTAGCTCCCACTTGCCTTCCTTTGCTAGTTGCCTTGTGCAGTGCACGTCCTGAGCAATGATGCACGTGTCCCTGCTGGGGTGCTCCCCTGACGACTCCTTAGAGACCTGTTTTTATTGGCTACGCTTCTCTCCTACTTCTTCAGCTCTCCCTCTCATGATCGGGAATTTTATATCTGAAAAAGAAAGAAAGGGGAACAATATAGAAGGAAAGAAAAGAAAAGGAAACAAACAAAAAATTCTCCCTGTCTCTGTATTGACTAGCTCTTGACTGCACTGTGATTCCTCAGTGGACTCTTGCGCCTGCTGTCCGCCCCTCATCTCCTGTAACTTCTCTGTCCTTCTCCCGGCAGCGTTCGCCCCTCTCCTCCCCCAGGAGGGCTCCTGCCGAGGCCCACCCTGGTTGCCCCGTGCTGCAGACACTCCCCTTTCCTCGGGCTGCATTTTGTGCCATCGGCCACATTGATGCCACCCGCGCCTGGTTTTCCTTTTTCTCTGCCCTCTGCTTTCCCCTGTCTCTCGCCGACTTCTCTTTCCCTGTGTGGACTCCCAGTGTCAGCAGCTCTCCCGGGCACAGGACGGGCGTCTTCTTGCTCTCCTCCCTCTGTGCTCTGACCCTTCAGGACGTCTCCACTGGGATGCAGGGTGTGCCAGCACCTGCTATGGGTCATGCCCAGGACCGGCGCCATCTCTGAGAGCCACTCCCTCTCCATTCCTCCTTCCTCCACTTCTGATATGACCCCCATGCTGCTCACAACACCCCTGCCCCCGGTGCTGAAGTCCTGCCACTGTCCACCTGGGCTCCTGCAGTGGTCCCTTCACTGGGGTCCTCACCTTGCTCTAAATTCCCAGCTACCCAGTCCCACGCAGCCACCTGAGTCCTGTCAGGTCAGACTCTGGTCGGACTCTGGTCGGACTCCTCCTCCGGGCCCTTTGGTGGGGACCATAGCTCCTGCCACGGCCGACAGGCCCTGGGGTCAGGTCTGTGCTGCTTTCCCCACTCCTCTTCCACCTGCATCTTGGGGCTGCAGCCTGGAGCCTCCTTATTTAGCGTCTCCTCACCCCTCAGATCTCAGCACAATGTTCCTTCCTCAGGGGAGCCTCTGTGACGCCCCGGAGCGCAGTCTCCACATGTGCTTTAGAAAGCACTTTGTAGGCACGTATTTCGCAGAGAGACCTTGGTGTTTGGCTCATGGGATAGAAGGGAGCCCCTGGCAGTGGTGTAGTGAGTCTTCGCCCTGTGTCTGCAGTGCCCTGTGTGTGTCTGGCGCACAGTGGGTGCACATGAGGTACTTTTGAATAAATCAGAGGGACGGTCTAGTTGGCAAGAGGAGAGGGCTTTCACCGGCTGGTAAAGAGTAAAATGTCATCAGTGACCGTGGACTTTCTCAACGACAAGTTCTGTAAATCTTCGCAGAGGACAGGCCAGCTGCTGGGAGACCAGGGGGCTGGAGGGGGGAGGGGGAGGGAGTGAGGAGTGAGGTTTAATTCAGCAGAGCCGCTCGCAGCAGAAGCAGCCTCAGTTGTGTTCCTTGTGTGTCCCCCATCAGCTGTCTTCCAGGTCCAGTTAGAATGAAAGTTGTCTGTGAACAAGGTCTGTGGTTTTCCCATTTTCTTCTACTGAGTGCAGGGTGCTGAGCTAAACAGTGGTGAGTGGTCCCCGGAAGCATGCATCTAGAGGAGGGACAGCTGGACAGACAGACACATACACACGTGGGCACACACACAATAGTCATGTAAGTGAGGACAGGTACTGTTATGTTCTGATGGGCAGGTGGGGTGCCGCAGAGCTGAGTCAGAGGAGAGCAAGCAGGCCAGGCCTCCGAAGTCTCAAGGATGGAGACCCCGACCTGCCCCGAAGTCTCAAGGATAGAGAGACCCCGACCTGCCAACTGATAGTGACACCCCTCCCTCCCTAGGAAAGCAGGTCCTTGAAAACACTGACAGAGCCAAGCGACTGCTTTGTGTCCTGCCTTGGACTTTGTTAAGTGTCGGCTTTCTTCCCTCTTATCGTTTGATTGCTGCTCCTGGAGCATTTTATACAAAATGCGTCAGCTTTTGTGGGCAGGGCACACAGGCCTCCCAGGTACACCGTGCTCTCTCTCGGGCGTCCTTGCATCTCTTTTAGAGGGTTTGAAAGCCTTCATTTTCCCCCTTGGAGAAAGGAGCTGAGTGGTGGCCAGAGCATTAGTTGCTACTTTGCTGTGACGTTGTGAAACAGAGGGACGGGGCTGCCCTGACTGCCGCTGTCCCCCAGTCGTGTGGGTGGCCCGCTGGTGGTCCCCAGCCCTGTGCTCTGCGGCTCCCATTCCCGGGAGCACGGGTGCCACTGAGCAACTGGATACTTTCGTGGGTTTGTGAAGCTGCGAATTTACCTCCTGATTCCTCTCCCGCTGTCATCCTTCTTGGGAGAATGGAAAATGATAGCCTTCTCAATTCCCTTCCAGAAAAATGCTACCTTCTGATTTATCTTCAATGTATGTCAACTCAAAAGAGTCATCAGTGCCAGGCAGAGGTAGCACGTAACTGCTGTTACGTCCCTAGGCTCCTCCAATGTGCGATTTGCATCCCAGCTAATCAGATGCAGGCATCTGTGCCAGGCACCTTTTCCCTGGTCCCGCTCCTGTCTTTCTCATCCACCCACACTTCCTCTTAAGGCACTGCATTTTGAATTAAAAGCTGCTCATTCATTGATACTGATTTCATGAAAACTTCTAAAAATGTACAAGATATAAAGATGTACATGATAAAATGTGACTCATGCATCCATTGCTTTTCTAGGTTTGTGGGTAACATTGAAATTACTTCCTGGAGATATCCATCAGATTAGAAAAGAATTTCCTCATTTGGTGGACAGGACCACAGCAGTGGCTCGGAAAACGGGGTTTCCGGAGATAATCATGCCTGGTAAGAATGGATGAATCCTTTAGCCCCTCTGAGCGTGGGGTGGATGCGGCCGGCATTGGGAGGGTTTATGTAGCTGGCTGCAAAGAGCGACATTTAGGTAGGAGCTCAGGGAAGCAGAGGGTCGAGGGTGTAAAGCCCCGCGTGGCGATGGGTCATTCCTGCAGGCAGGGGCTGCGGCCAGCGTGACAGCCGACCACCCGGGGTCAGGCCGAGGGGAGGAGGTTTCTCTTAGTTATAATAACCCTGGAGGGCTGGTGTGGAGCGACTCCTGGTGATACAGTAACAGGGATAAGCAAATGAAACAGCATTGGCCAGAGACCCAGCCCTGAGACCTTGAGATGGTTTCTGTCTCCAGCTGGGGAAAACGCCATCACGATCGTAATCAGACGCGCTGCTGTTCCGTGTTCTGCTGTTGCCCTTAATCAGGATGCCTGCGATTTGTCTTCTGCCCACAGTGTCTGGAACGGAAGCGTGGGCGTTTGACATCTCACTCACCCTGGCTGAAGGACTGAGTGCGTTTGGTCGGGTGATACTTAATAATGCGATAGAGGGTGATCAGACAGGGGACCGTTTGGAGAGCTGTGCAGAATTCACTTTTAGGCTCTGAGGAATGGATTGATTATGATGGTTGCGTAGGACTAAGGTGACTCCTTTACGATAATAATGTACGTCCACGATGATGGTCCTGGGCCCGTCTTATGATCCTATAACAGCATTTGAATGATCCAGAATGTGTTCAAAATGAAGGGAGCACAATTTGGGTAAATATACCCTCTTATGTTCCAAGCTTTGAAAATAACCCTCTTTAGTAGGTTATGGGTTAAATGTCTCTTCACCACATTGGTCCACAGCCTTGAACCCCATCCATTGGCCCCAGAAGTGAGAGTGCAGGCATCTCACCCTCTGGTATGAATTTCATTTCTGCCCCTCCCTGGCCCTGGGCAAGTTACCCGATCTCTCTTAGCTGTGGTTTCCTCCTCTGAAGAACAAGAATAATAATAATTCCTACCTATAGATCTGGTTGGAGTTAGGATACTTTAGGGTGTAAGTAACAGAAAACACAAGGCCAGCTCAAATGGCCACACCCTGAGGATATTTGTCGGTCACGTGAATGAGGAAAAGGGACCGAGCCTGCTGCCAGCTCAGCCTGGACCACTGGCTCCGGCTCTCTGCAGCCGCCTCTGCTGAGCTGTCTCCTTTGCGTATTGACTTTATCCTCTGGGGACAGGTCGGGCTGGCGCCCATCTTCTTACCAAATCCCAGTGTCCTGAAGAAGACGACATCCACCCAGTGTTTCCAAACAAGCAGGCCGAGCGTCATGTGGCCTGGACTGCTCAGGTCCCCTGGGGACCCTGGACAGCAATGGTGGTGACATATGCACATCGGCCACAGGGACCTCTGGAAGGGGTCAGCTCCTCCCAGCTGCGAGGGTTGTATGAGGGAGACAGGGACACACTACACATGCCTGGATAGACATCTGATCAAAAGAAGGAAGGGCGAGCAGAAGGTGACAGCCCAGCACAAAGGCTGCTGCAGGGCGAATGCACAGGTTGTGTGGATGAAGCCTGTGAATGTTGACACCCGGTACCCGCTCAGTGTGTATTAGTTATCACACTAGTATCGCCCCAACCCAACCATGGGTTTTACGCTCATTAAACTGATAATGAGAGCCCACATTAAGGTTAACCTCTGATATTTACATATGCCTTCAGTTTCCAGATGACATTCATATTAACCATCTGATTTGATTCTCACGAGATCTTGGGAAGCATGAATCTTTATCCTTGATGTCCGTGGGATACTTTTTGGTTTGCAAATACTGCTCCCGTTAATAATCTAGCTTGATTCCATATAAGGATCTTGGAAGCCTACAAATCGGTGTTGAACTAATTCCCATCAAGATTAAGCCACCGCCTGAAGTCACCCGGGTAACGAGCAGTGGAAACGGGGCCAAAGCACCCCATGGTCGGTGCTTCCCTGCAGCCTCCTGGTACAGGGCTTTGCTGTAGGTTCACAGGGAGAGCTGGGCACTCAGTGTGCCTCAGAGTTATTGCTTTGTTTATTTGAGGGACATGTTCTTTCTCCTCCCTCTGCCTCTCAGGGCTCTTGCGGGTCATTGTCTACTCTGTCTGTTAAAACGATAGGAAAGACATCTAACATCAGCTAGATTGAATGTTGGCCAGTCTCACCTATAGCGGAGGTAAGCATGACACCCAGCAAGTTAAGAAACGATGGAGCACCTGTTGCTCGTAGGAGTCAAGGCTGTTCGACATGCAGCTAATTAACTTGGACTTCCGAGTGGACATACTGTTTGCATTTGGATTTGAGGTGCAGATTTATAGATGAGTTTAACGTCATTGACATCATGCATTTATCTTGGGTGACCTTAGGAGGCCCTCGTATGCAAAGGGAAACCTGGGAAACTCCTGGTTCACGCTGCTTGTGCCTCCCTTACAACTGATAGACTTAAAAAGTAAGTCTAAACCCCTAAGATAATCTCATGATCGATGCATGGGAAAACTGTGCAGCTGACCATTGTTCTGGCTTGTTCTATGTCCTAAGTCTGGGGTTGGGCTTCCCATAGTGAGCAAGCGGGGCTTGAGTGAGTCCCCCACGTCCTCTGTGGCTGAGTGACCACTGAGAGGCTGTGAGCACCACATCTTACCCTTTTGGGGGGGGCTCTCTCAGACCCCTGCCTTCAGCCTCGCAGAACCTGTGCCTTCTTGTACACGCACGTTTATGGAGACGTGCATCTCCTTTGCACAGTGGGAGAGCCGGCCGTGTCACTGTTGTTGCTGGTTCTCCTACCTTCTCATGACCCACTGGGAATCCCTAGGTCCTTCTGAAGGATCCTGGTGGGGAAGCAGAGTTGTCGCCTGAGCTGGGAAGGCGGCTGGAGGCTTGGATGGGCACCTGTGTCTGCTTCCAGCCTCCTTCCTCCCCAGAATGAGCACCTTGTAGCCCGGGAGGCATTTGCTGAGACCCTCTTGTGAGTGAGTGCCCCTTGGGGGTACTGACCTCCTGTAAATGGGCTTGCTCTTCTGGGCTGGAGTCAGGATCCCTAGGCCCATAGGAGAAGGGGACCCTGAGGTTCAGCCACCTCCCTGCCCAGCGCATGCTGCTTCTCTGGCTGATGAGGCCCGTATGAAGCTGCTGTGGCCCTTTTTGATTATGGCGTTGGTGCTTTGATAGGATTTTCAGGCGGAGCGCTTGTACAGACTACGCTGCCTTATCGATAAGGCCATTTAGTGGTGAGTGGCCTGGGAGGTTAAGTGACTGGTCTGAGGTCACACAGCTAATTAGCGGCAGGTCCTGGACCGGCAGCCTTGCCTCCTGCCCCCAGCGCTGTGCGCCATCCTGCTTGCCTTCTCCGTGGTCGCTATCGGCGATCACAGCCCCACTTCTTTTCCAGCAGCTACTATGGCAGTGGTAGCAACCTGCTGGGATTATTACAGTAATGACTTTTAAATGAAAGCTTAATCTAATAGTTGGGTACATTAAAAGCCAGAATAGAGCAGTCTAGAAAGCAAAAGAAAAACAAGAAACCAAGGGGATTTTTTTCTCTTCAGGGATCCTTGTTCTTTGCCCAGAGCAGGTCATTGGCTGCTCCTGGCCACACTGTTGAGGCAGCCAGACAGACAGCAGAGCAGCCGTCAGAGCGTAGCGATGCTTCCTCTAAATCACGTTGCTAACGAAGCTTGCAAAGTTTTCCCAGTCGAACCATTACCAGGGGCTTTGTGTATTCTCAGGAGGAGGAAGCGTCTTGAGCTCATTTGTTGCGTGTGTGTGTGTGGTTGTATTTTTGGGGGGCACAGTTTAAGGCCCATCTCACTTTAAAAATGTATGAGTCTTTGCTCCCTGTGTCCCCGTTCAGGATCTTGACAGCTGCCTGCCAGGAGGAGGGAGGATTCTTCGCAGAAAGTTTCTCTCTTGACCCTTCCCTAGTCCCTGATCCTAAGTGTCAACTCAGGACGTTGGCTTGTGGTTCAAATGCTGTTTTTGTTCAACTCCTTAGTGGAGCGAAAAGGAGGCCAGTGTTGCTCGTTATCCTCGGCGTGCCAGGGGGTGTTGGGATAGTCCTTGGCTACTGAGAATCAGATGACCGCAGCCATGCCCTAACAAGGGGTGGCGATGTGGGTTGCAGTGGGCCATGGATGCTGGGGATTGGGGGGGTCTAGCGTCTGCGCAAACCCACTGACAGCATTCGAGCTGCCCCGGGCATGGGCTGCCCACGGAGTGAAAGAGCTCCTCTGCCCACGTGAAGCACCAAGCAGATAATTAGGGGCCCTGACATTTCCTCTTTCTTGCAAGTCTTACAGTGATGAAAATTGCCTTTGTCATGCTGTTAAATGTGGGCACTATTTTGTAGAAAATATTTCATAATCATCTAATACAGTATTTATGATACTCTGCTAGGAATGGCAAAATTCACAGTTACACTGTGAATAATGGATTGGGTTTTTTTTTTGTTTTTTTTTTTTGAGGTACGCGGGCCTCTCACTGTTGTGGCCTCTTCCGTTGCGGAGCACAGGCTCCGGACGCGCAGGCTCAGCGACCATGGCTCACGGGCCCAGCCGCTCCGTGGGATGTGGGATCTTCCCAGACCAGGGCACGAACCCGTGTCCTCTGCATCGGCAGGTGGACTCTCAACCACTGCGCCACCAGGGAAGCCCTATGGATTGGTTTTAAAGGTGTAATTTTTTCCCCCCAGGTGATGTCCGAAACGATATCTACGTGACATTAGTTCAAGGAGATTTTGATAAAGGAAGCAAAACGACGGCAAAGAATGTTGAGGTTACAGTGTCTGTTTACGATGAAGATGGAAAACGACTGGAGGTATTGACTGTTGCAAAGTTGAACCTGTGGTGTTTAAGTTTTACTTCCCAAGTGTGCGCCTTGGCTCTGCTGCAGGATGCCAGAAGCCACAATCTCATTTCTGGGGAAGAGCGTTTGCTTTTTCTTCCTTTTCTTCCCTTTGTCCAAGAGGGCTGGTTTCTACCGGGTCCCAGCAGCCGGCCTGTCTCAGGACGACCCTGGGGTCCTGACCACCTTCTTTTTATTTATTTGTTTATTTTTGGCTGCGTTGGGTGTTCGTTGCTGCGTGCAGGCTTTCTCTAGTTGCAGCAAGCGGGGGCTACTCTTCACTGTGGTGCTCAGGCTTCTCATTGCGGTGGCTTCTCTTGTAGCGGAGCACAGGCTCTAGGTGCACGGGCTTCAGTAGCTGTGGCTCGTGGGCTCTAGAGCACAGGCTCAGTAGTTGTGGCACGTGGGCTCAGTAGTTGTGGCTCGTGGGCTCTAGAGCGCAGGCTCAGTAGTTGTGGCACACGGGCTTAGTTGCTCCGCAGCATGTGGGATCTTCCCGGACCAGGGCTTGAACCTGTGTCCCCTGCATTGGCAGGTGGATTCTTAACCATTGCACCACCAGGGAAGTCCCACTGACCACCTTCTTTTCCAAACTCTATCCTGGGGTCCCACTTGCTGGTGTAAACCCGGGGCTCAGAGGGCGAATGATCACATTAGAAGTTCAGATAATGTTATTAGCATCTTTTGAGACAGATGGAAACTGAGCCCCAGAGAAATCAGTCACCTTGCTCAAGGTCAGAGAGCTAACGAGAGGTGGAACTGGGTTGTGAATCTGGGCCTCTGAGCCTTGTGCTTTTCTCGGTGGTGGCTACCAAGACCTCCTCCTGCGTGGTCACAGCAGCCTGCGGGCGTCCTGAGAAGTGCTCAGAGGCTGTGGCCTTCTCTGAGGACTGGAGGCGGAGCCCAAGCTGGGGTTCCCTGCCAGCTGCTTCTCTGGCCCGTGGCTGCAGCCTGGGCTCTCCTGGGCCCACGTGGCCGAGAGCAGTACCCTGTGGGTGCTCCTGAGGCCCAGCTGTGCCAGGAGGTGGGTGGCCTCCTTTCTCTCTGGGTGGCCTGTGTCCAGTGTCCCTGCTCTTCCCCTGGGCTTTACCGGTATCGCTCTCCCTAGAGGCGAGTGGTCAGTGTCTGTGGCTAGAGAAGGGACAAAGTGCTGCCACCTCCTTTTTGGTCCATAGCCATTTACTCCAGCTGCCGAGTCAGGCAACTTCCTGCAGGTCCAGGGTGAAAGCTATTAGGGGTAAGGGTACAAAGCATGGAGGACAGTAGCGTCCCCATGCCGCATAGCCATCAAGATCTTAGATGTCTGTGAGCAAGGTTTTCTGCTGGCCGCTGGCTCCAGCCGGATCTGTTCTTCCATCGCTGGGAGGTGTTCCATGGGCAATGGGGTTATTGGTGTTCCCCGAGGGCCCTCGGTCCTTTTGGGTCATCAAACCGGGCGGGGGGTTGGGGGACATGGATGCAGCCTCAAGCTCTATGAGGGCTGATGCGATCTCTTTATGCCTTCTTTTAAAGCATGTGATTTTCCCGGGTGCTGGTGATGAAGCTATTTCAGAATACAAGTCCGTGATTTATTACCAAGTGAAACAGCCACGCTGGTTTGAGACGGTTAAGGTATCATTTGCATGGTCCTTTTTCCCATGGGGTTGATTATGAGATGCTCATTTGTACCCTGAGGAAGTCCCCGCCTCCTGCCCGGCCCAGGGCTGCCCACCAGTGGGCACCCTCCGCCAGCCCCAAGGCACTTTCAACAAAGTCCTTTAGGGTTGCTAAGGAACCACGCTGGTGTTTCTTGGAATTTACATTTACTCTCATCTCCTTTTGGACCTAAAATCAGGACTTTACCTGGAGACAAATACAGAGTCCTTTAAAGATAGCAATTGTCTTTCTCTTCTCGGGTCTGTTTTTTGTGTGGCATGCTGTCTTTACACCAAATGGAGAAAAGTAGAGATGATAATGCATGGAGGGCATCGCTGGAGAGATGGATCCTGTTCCCTTGGCCTCGGTGCTCTGAGGCTCCTAATGCAGCCTGCTGATACCCCCTCGCAGCCCACACACCACGGGCTTGGGTACTGGGACACCAGGCCAGCGGTTGGCTTTGGAATACAGATGTTAGCTCTGAGATTAGGGACAGTCTTGGCTTAAAGGCAGCAGGTATTAAGTCTTTTTCCTTTTACTGTAAGTCACAAAAGGACCGCCTTCTCGCTGCAGCCGAGGGCAGGTCCCTGCAACTGTAAAGGGAATATAGACACCTCCGAATCGGGGCTAAAAACGAAAATGGCACCTTTAAAAAATAGACTCTTCCCGGTGAGGATCAGCACATTTAAAAAAAAATTCAACTGCCTTGTCCAGTCTGCTTGGCATCCTGGACAATATTATCTGGTGTAAATTTCCAAAAGGCATTTGCTTCTGGGACAATCCTACAGGGGGTGAGGTGTACGGCATCATCTCCCTGCAGTGCAGAAGAGTGTAGAGTGGTCCAGGATGTCTCCAGGGGAATAAAGCTGATCGAGGGAGAAGTTGTTCCTCAAGGTGCTCAGCTTCCCTCTTTATTCTGCAGGTGGCCATCCCCATTGAGGACGTGAACCGCAGTCACCTACGCTTTACCTTCCGACATAGATCGTCCCAGGACTGTGAGTAACCGCACGCTTCGTTATCCTGTGTTTATCATGCACGTACTCTGGATCGTTCTAGAACGTGGCTACTGTAACACAGTGAGGTCTTGACACTTGAGCTCGGTGCCCACGTGAACCTGCTCCTGTGAAGTGCTGTCCGCTCTGATTGAGTTGGTCCCAGGAGATCTTCAGTTTCTTCTCGAATCTGTCTGATGAGGTGCCGCTCCTTCCTGTTCACCCCTTGGGTTTCCTCTTTGGCTTGTAATACTGCCCCGTCCATCAGAAAAGTCACTGAGATACAATACCTAGATTTCAAAAATTGCTCTTAATGCTCTTGCATCGGCATTGGAAACCTCTGGCTTTGCTGGCAGCTGCTGGTGCCTGGAGCTCTGGCATACCTTTTCTCGTCCACGTTGGTGTAGCCTTGGCCGTGATGCCAGGACTTTGGGAGGAAAGAAGTTTGAATCACTCACCTTCCGGGAGGATTTATGATCGATGACCGAAGTTTGTCTCATTAGCTGTGTTGAATTCATTGTCTGCTAAGGACGTCACCCTGTGCTAGACACTAAGGAAGGTATCACAAGGGGACGATCCGCCCCCTGCTCTTCATGGTCTCTAACCATCTGGTCGAGGGCTGAGGTTTGAGAAAATAAGTGATGCTGGGTCACGTGTGCAGCGGCATCGAGGGTACGGTGGTCTGGGCGGGCGCGTTGGTCACCCACCAGCCTGTGGGGGCCAGAGCCCTGCGGTTGGGGGACCTCAGCCCTGGCTCTGTGTGTCTTCACAGGTGTTTCAGCCTGAGGAGGGGAATGCATGGGGGGCTACCGATCCCTCAGCAGGATGCCAGCCGTGGGATAGGGCTCCACAGGCCCACCGCTGCCGTGATGGTGTGTCCACCCTCCTTACTGTCTCTGGGGGCCTGCCTGACTTGTGCCCTCCCCGGGGCGTGGAGCCCGCAGAGGCAAGCGTGCAGGAGAACAGCCGGGAGGGTGAACACGTGAGCAGAGGCGTGAAGTTGGGGGTGTGTAGACCCCCGTGTGGGACCAGTGAGAAGCTCTGTGAGGTTGAAGAGGCGCGAGGACTACAGGGCTGGCGTGTGGAAAGTGTGAATATCAGCCCGAAGATGTGCTTGTGTGGGGTGAGGCCGGAGGTGGCTGAACCCAGGGGTCTAGAGCAGCGCAGGGTCCCTCGTGGTGAGTGGGCGTGTGGAGGATGCCAGGGGAGGGGTGGGAGCGCTATGGAACATCATTCCACCCCTCCTCTTGTCCCAGTGCTTAAGGGGCCAGCGGAGAAGGGGTCAGGGCCCAAGCAGTGTGGGAGGCGCAGGGTGTGAAGTCTGGGCAGCCTGGAAAGCAGGGCCCGCCCCATTGGGGCCAAATCCAGGCCACCAGGCAGTGGGCTGTGGTCTGCTAACTGTGGGCACTCCTGGACGGCTGGAACGTGGATGGATAAGATGTTCGGCTGGATGCGAACACCTCTTCGTATGTGTTCATTGTGCTCTTACTCTCTCCTGGTGCAAGGATTTTTTTTTTTTTTGCGGTACGCGGGCCTCTCACTGCTCTAGCCTCTCCCGTTGCGGAGCACAGGCTCCGGACGCGCAGGCTCAGCAGCCATGGCTCACGGGCCCAGTTGCTTCACGGCATGTGGGATCCTCCCGGACCGGGGCACGAACCCGCGTTCCCTGCATCGGCAGGTGGACTCTCAACCATTGCGCCACCAGGGAAGCCCTTGGCGCAAGTATTTTTACCACGTTATTTAGATGAGTCCTCACCACGATGCCCTGTGGTGGATCATTGGCGCTTCCTACATTACAGATGAGGAAACTGAGCCTCAGAGACCCCACCTCAGTGGCCCAAAGTCACCTCATGGTCAGCGGAAGAGCTCTGGTTCCCACCCCAGTCCTTGTGTCCCCCCTGCCTTTGGGGAGCACTGAGGCCACTGCTGTCGTTTGGTCTGTGTTGAGCACCTGCTGTGTACGCAGCTCACACAGAGTTCTTCTCTTGCCAAACTTGGTTGGGTTGAGGCGTGAGATCGGCCCACAAGAGCCACGTGCCGAGCAGCGGCCTGGGAGCGTCGCGTGCGTCAGGCAGCGGTGCGGGGTGAGCAGGGTCAGGCGGGTGATTGGGGGAATTGGGGGCAGGTATGTCCTCAGCCAAGTCCCAGAAGGTGCAGTGGGCCCAGCATCCTGCACACCGGAAGTCGCCGGGGGTGGGAATGGGCTGCAGGGGAGGGGAGGGTGGGGAGCCCTGTTGCGGGGCAAGGACAAAGTTCTAGAACGCACAGGGGACTTGTCTCAGAAGCACACTCCCTCTTTAGAACAAGCTCATTCTCTCTAATTAATAGATTACACCAGGGCAGAGGGATCTCTTTGGTAGCATTTTAATTTTCAAAATCCTTGTTTTTCTTGTCAGTTTTAAGTACTCATTATAGACAAGATGCTATCACCCGGCCTCCCACGACACATTTGCATAATTAATAAAGTCTCCCCAGCCACAGCTGGTGGGGTTTGGGGAACGTGTCGAGCATTGCAAGTGTGATGCTGACGAAGTCCCGAGCTGTCCGCTGCTGGAGGGGTGGGGGCCACCGGGGCCCCTGCTGCGGCCTCGTCTGCAGATGCTCTGGGTCAGAAATGGGAGAAGGGCCACACTGCATGCCCTCCCCGCCGCCCCAGGCGAAATGCGCGCTCTTTACCCCTAGTGGAAGAAAGTGAGATTTCTCGTACTGGGAGCTGTCCTTGGGGTTGGGAAGTTTGGCGCTGGTGTGACCGTCTAACACTCTTCTGCAACTTGTTAGCTGTTCCAAACGCATCAGCTGATGTCTTACGTGGATGCGGGCAGATGAGTGGCTTCTGGGGCCGGCCTGCCAGGAGCTGAGGTTCCCTTGTTTGTAGGGGGCTGGTTGGGTCCGCCAGCGCTGCCCGCCCTCTGGGGCATGTGGCCTTCTTCTGTGGGCTCTGACGTTTTGTAAATTTATTGTCTGCCTCATGATGGCTGCTAGTGAGGATGTAACAAATGCAGTCCATCCCCTGTGTGAAGAAGCAGAGTATTGATAAAAGGTGCACTTCTAACTTGTGTGCTACGTAAGAGTAGGGTCAGGGGAAGCCTTCTGCTGGCAGATAGGGTCACGTGTCCTGAACTGCAGCTGCTTTCAGACAGATGTGTTTTACTTTTTTTCATGTCAGCCCATACTTAAAAGGATCTCTTCCTTCTCACCTGAACACTGAGTTTTATGTTTTTAAGAACCCTTTCACAAAGTTCTTTCAATTTCGAGAAGTACATATTTTTTGCTTTTATCCCTCCCTTTGGCTTTGGTTGGTCAATCATTCACCCAGCTAATTAGCTAGCATTTATTGAGCACCTAATGTGTGCCAGACCCGATGGACACCAGGAAGGCAAAGACTAATGAGGTGTGGTATCTCAGGCAGTGATGTCCTATAGCAAATATTTTGAGCCCCTGACTCAAGGTGGGCAGATGTATGCTCTTCAACCTCTGTCCTTTCATCTCAAAAAAGAGAATCTGGGATCTATAATTTTAAAGGTCTTTTCTAGCCCTGAGACTCAGTGTTTCCGTGCTGTGTTCAGCTTGCATCTTGAAAAATTCATCACAAATCCATTTCTTCAGTGCAGACTCCTCACCTATCTCTACCTGATCTGGCACCTGCCCACCTTGGAGCTCTCACTGCCTACCACTCACCAGCCACACTGGCTTCCAGTCCCCAAGCAAGGCAGGCCGGCCCCACTTTAGGGCTTCCGTATTTGGACATCTCTTTTCCTGGAGGGTTTACATCTTGGCTCATACGTCATCCACCTTCTCAGAGAGACCTTTTCCAACCATCCAGCTGGGTGGTCCCTGTTCCCATCATCAGGCTTTAACAAGCCACCAATTATGGTTTTATTTGTTATCTGAAAGGACTTAAAAAATTTTTTTTTAATTTGTTTATTTATTTTGGCTGCACCAGGTCTTAGTTGCGGCTCACCAGCTCCTTAGATGTGGCATGCAAACTCTTAGTTGCGGTATGCATGCGGGATCTAGTTCCCCGACCAGGGATTGAACCTGGGCCCCCCATTAGGAGCACGGAGTCTTACCCACTGGACCACCACGGAAGTCCCTGAAAGGACTTGTTTGTTGGCGTCTCCCCAGGCACTATTTCATGCACTGGGGAAATAACAGTGAAAAAATACACAAAGCCTTTTGCATGGGAAAGCCCAGTGGATGAAACTAACAATAAACACCGCTTTGTCTCACCCCTCCCCTGGCCCTTTCTCATGCACAGACACCCTACAGGCTTGGTAATCTCTTGGTAATCTGGTAGTAATCTCTTGGTAATCTGTTGTCTTAATCTGCTTGGGCAGCCATAAGAAAATACCATAGACTTCGTGCCTTAAACAACAGAGATTTACTTTCTCACACTTCTGGAGGCTGCAAGTCCGAGATCAGGGTACCAGCATGGTCAGGTTCTGGTGAGGACCCTCTGCCAGGTTGCAGACGGCCGCCTTCTCGCTGTGAGCTCACACGGAGAGGGACCACTCTGGTGTCTGTTCCCCTTCTTATAAGGGCACCCGTTCTATAGGGTCAGAGCCTCACCCTTATGACCTTTTACCCTTAAGAACCTCCTTATAGGCCTTTTCTCCAGTACAGCCACATGGGGGGGTTAGGCTTCAGCATAAGAATTTTGTTGAACAAAACAAAACATAACAGTTCAGCCCATAGCGACTATGAAGAACAATCAGTCGAGTGGGAGGAGTGTGACCAGGGTAGGCGTTTGCTCTTCTAGGCAGGCTGGTCACTTCAGAGCAGGTGATACTTTGGCAGAAACTTGAATGAAGTGAGAGAATGAGTCTCACATGCTAATTCTGGGGGAAGGACTTTCTTGCCAAAGAGAACAACATTTCACAGTAGGGTGTTTAGTCCGCCTGGGACTTATATTTGTGAAGGGTGTGAGGTGAGCGTCCATCTGTTTTGTTTGTCCCTGCTGACACTCTGAAGGGTCTGCCCCTTCCAGTGGTCACTTGCAGTGGCCTGTGTTTTCATGCCTTGTTCCCACTGGTCTGTGAATCCCTGTGTTAAAAACCCACCGTCTTCATTGTTACCCCTTTCCAGTTCCTGTTGGGTTTTAGTATTGCAGGCTTTCCGGCACGTTCCTTTTCAAGACCATCCTCCTACTGTGGGTCCTTTACTGTAGAATGAGTTTTCAAGTTCCACAAGGAAGCTCTCCCATGAGATTTTGATTGTAATTGCTTTGAATTTACAGATTAGTTTGAGCACAGCTGATCCCTTTATGATAAGTGAACATTGTCTATATCTCTGTTTATGTTTACTTTAACATCTGTCAGAACAGTTTTGTAACTTTTTTCAGAAAGGCAGCCCTTGTAGCATTTTATGATGTTCTTTTTGTCGCGATGGCAGTAGAAAATGATTATTAATTTCTATTGCAGCTAAGGATAAATCCGAGAAAATATTCGCACTCGCTTTTGTAAAGCTGATGCGCTATGATGGGACCACCCTAAGAGATGGGGAACATGATCTTATTGTCTATAAGGTACGCTCTTCTGTTGGTGCAGTGTAGCTAATTTTGACTGTTTCAAGTCTTTTTGGGCTTCCTGGCCTGAGCTGACATTTCCCATCTTTGTGAGAACACTGCTATCTAGCAACATTTAATTATGTAAATGAACATTTCAGATGACCAGCTGTCCCTAAGGAGAGAAGCTGATACACAATAACACACTAAGTGCTGTTTAAAAAAGTCCTCTGTGTGAATGTGAATTCATCTGCAGGAATAAGGGAAATCATTAAAATAAGCAGTTTAGCACAGGGAACTCTGCTCAATATTATGTAACAACCTAGTTGGGAAAAGAATTTGAAAAAGAATAGACACATGTGTATGTATAACTGAGTCACTCTGCTGTACACCTGAAACTAAGACAGCATCGTTAATCAACGATACTCCAATATAAAATAAAAGGTTAAAAAAATAAAAGAAGCGGTTTAGCAAATGATAAAGAGCAAATATCATGATGGTTAAAAGGATTAAGGATCCTAAGGGGTAGAAAATATTGCACGGGATTGCCAGTTGCATTTGACCTGTTGCATCATTAAACCCACAGGCTGAAGCGAAGAAGCTGGAAGACGCCGGCACGTACTTGAGCCTGCCGTCCACCAAAGCCGAGTTAGAAGAGAAGGGCCACTCGGCGACGGGCAAGAGCATGCAGAGTCTTGGGAGCTGCACCATCAGCAAAGATTCCTTCCAGATCTCAACTCTCGTGTGCTCCACCAAGCTGACCCAGAATGGTGAGTTTGGGCCCAGAAACGGGTTCACCCCTGGAGTTTTTCCCCTTCAACCCCATGTTTCTCGTGCTCCCTGCTGAATGGAGGAGGCTTCCTTAGGTCCCTGAACCCTGCCGGCGAGTCATTCATACCTTCCCTCCGTAATGGCCCGTGTGGATGCTGTTGGACAGGGAGAGAGGGAGAGGCTGACATTGTTCTGCTTTGAAACTCACATTCTGATTTTATGCTAAGGATGAACCTCAAAGAGAGTTAAAGCAATGGATTTACTTTAAAAAAAAAACAAGCTTTCTGGCCAAGGGAAGGGAGAAATCCACACAATTTGGAGTCAGACCAAAGCCCTGAACTTGAGCCTTGGCCCTGTGCTAATAACCCTGGGAATGATCTTGAACTAGGGTCTCGGAGCTCATTTTCCTCATCTATACCCTGGCTATAATGCCTGCCTCACAGGGCTGTCTGAGGGCTACGGGAGCTCTAGGCAGTGAGGCCCCTGCCCTCCTTGGGTCTTGCCCTCTCTCATCTGCTCATTGAGATAATTACCAGTTACCTTTAGTTTTATAAGTTGGTGTTGACGACATTTCTAGTCCCCCTGACAGCGAGGTAAGGCACCCCTTACTGATGCACTCACACCAAAGTGCGACCTTAACGCAGCATCAGATGGTGCCCAGTGTCCCCACGCTGCGGGCCCGGGATGCTCGGCATTGTTCCCACGGGCTTGCAGCCTCCCCAAGGCATGGCCGTGCAGCCGGGGCACTCCTGATTCAGAGCACACCGTCTGGTTGAGGCAGAGGGTCCTCTGCACAGATCTTACATTGAAAAATCGAGTTCCCCAAATGTGATGGGCTCACAGCCGTGCAGAGTAGCTTTACGTTCTCTTGAAAGCTTGAAAATCCAATTTTTTTTCCTCTCAGCCACTGATACGGATTTTGATTATTAATGTCCGTTGCTGTCGTGAATCGTGTTCCCGGGGGTTGTCGGTAAAGCTTGGCAGTAGTCTCGGATGGGCTCAAGGGACGGTCGTCGTTTGGGCTTTAACAGGCTGATCACAGGACAGAAGTAACCTGTCATCTGGAAGGCTCTGCGTGGTAGTGGGGAGTGCGGGTCCTGATCAGACTTTCACCGCCTGCTGTAGCAACCTCCATGAGCAGGTGGAAACCCTTCCCTGGGGCACTGGGATCCGGGCACGCATGGGGAGGGGTGGATGATGCACAGGGAGTTCGCAGGTTCAGTGCCCAGGGAACATGCTGTTGGCACGGTGGGTGCTGGTTTGAGACTGGATTATAGAAACGGTGACCCCGTGGGTCAGATGTTACCCTCTGGATATGGCCCTGATAGTCCGCTAGCCTGGCGGCTGGCTGCTCCTTCTAGATCTTCATTTAACTCAGGGCAGCCTGTCCAGTGGGGCACTTAAGCTTCTGCTTTGTCTTGCCATCTTCACTGTGTGGGAAGCCACCTTCTTAGAAATGGGTCATATTCCAAAAGCACGTTTGGAAGTTGTTATTTGGAACTTGAATATGTTTTCCCCATTAAAACAGTGTGTTCAATAGCGGTTAGGTTGTGAGGCCCACGCACAGAATCCTTCTTAACCCACGTATCCCTGGGGAAGACGACTGTGAACCAGGACATTCTCAAGGTATTAAGTCACAGTAATTTCCCAGGGAGACGTGTCCCACCTCCTCTCACCTTTAAGCTCTTCGAATCTCACCAGACACAGGGTAATCCCCTCTTTGGGACTGAGGGGCACAGCACCCTGGTCTCGCCAGTGGCTGTTGCCAGGCCACCAGGAAATTCCGGTGTGATGCACCTCACTAAACTGAGGGGGACACATCTTTTGTTGTTCATTTCACACCAGCCAACAATGCCTCTCTTCTGGGTGGTGGCATGTCAGGTGTGTGCAAGATGGGGCTGCCCCAGTTGGCATCTGGCATTGAGTCCCAGATTCTCATTTGAGGGAGTCATTTTTCTGAAACCGTGATTTGTTACTGCGAAGTTCCATTACTTAGGGAAAAGTGGTGGCTGAATTATTCATCGACGTTTGTATTAAACATCTCTGTTCTCAGCATTATGCTGGATGCTTTGGGGGATATAAAAAGAAGTAGGAGACGTGGTTCCTCTCCTCCATCAGCTTACTATGTAATTAGAGAGAGAGAAGTCACAAGGCAGAGAATTATTACGAGCCAAACTGCGGCGGCTCCCTGGGAATGAGAGGGGACAGAGAGGGTGGGGGTGCTGAGCAAGCTCCCTGTCCTCAAAGGTGTTTGTCCACTGCTAATTTGCCCAGCTGTATCTTTTCTCAAAAGTACCACACAGAGGTAAACCTCAGCCTCCCTCTAATCCAAAGTGCCACTAACTTTGCATGAATGGGATCCAGAGTATTAGCTCACCTCCATTAAAAAAACGCTGGTGGACTTCCCTTGTGGCGCAGTGGTTAAGAATCCATCTGCCAATGCAGGGGACACGGGTTCAGTCCCTGGTCTGGGAAGATCCCACATGCCGCGGAGCAACTAAGCCCGTGTGCCACAACTACTGAGCCTGCGCTCCAGAGCCCGAGAGCCACAACTACTGAGCCCGCATGCCACAACTACTGAAGCTGCGTGCCTAGAGCCCGTGCTCCACAACAAGAGCAGCCACCACAATGAGAGGCCTGCGCACTGCAACGATGAGTAGCCCCTGCTTGCTGCAACTAGAGAAAGCCCTTGCGCAGCAATGAAGACCCAGTGCAGCCAAAAATAAACAAACAAACAAAAACCCAAAGATAAGCAGTACCTTCTAGCATTTGCAAAAGCTGTTTAAAAATAAAACAAAAAAAACCCCACAAAAAAAACACTGGTAACTCTTATGAGGTGGAAATCTCCATTAACCCTGGGACTGAGAGTGAGTCTGGGCAGGATGTAGCCCTTCTCATGACTTCACTTTCAATTAGAAATTAAAACATGTTAACCTTCATGAAGAATGGCTAAAATGTTCATCTCTTTGATGGGTGGCAGCTGTTGGTCTTCCTGCCAGGCATCACACTAAGTGCTTTCTCCACGTCTTGCCATTTAAGTCTTGCACCAACCCTGTGACCCGGGCAACACTGTACCCATTGTTCAGATAGGAAAACTGAGGTGAAGGTACTGGTCCAAGGTCACATCTTGGTGGCGTGGCCCGGCTGGTGTTTGAGTCTACTCTCTACGCATTCTAAAGACACTAGGATGCTGTCCTCTTCACATTTTCCTGTTTGTAACTCTCCCCTTCATCAGCTGTCCTTGGGGGTGAGGTGATATAAATGAGAATGTGTGCGTGGTGCTCATCACCTGTATGCCTTCTGTGTGGTTTGATCCTTGAATTATAACTGGTGTCTTGTGTTCACTGAAATTCTACCTACTGCCAAAATTATATTTTTCTTTTCAGTATTAACTAGGGTTTTTTTTTATGGAGACAGTTTCTGTAGCAGAAGTTCATTCCCGATGAGCATAAATAGTAAATTAGATGTGCTTTGCTAACTGTGTTTTTTCACGTAATGGGATATTAATATGACTTCGTCCTTTCCCAGAGATGTTTTGGATTCTGTTTTCATGCCTTAAACAAAATCATTTCTCAACATTGTCTTCCACATTTAGTCTGCAAAAACCAATACGTTCAACTTGTGATTTTTCTATTAGAAAAGAAACATACAAAAACTTTTGGAAGGGCCAGGACTTGGTAAAGGTGGCAAGCTCAGTGCAGCAGTGGTCTCCGGGGCCAGGGTTCCTGTCTCCTTTGGGGACTGTCCCCTTGCATTCTCAGGACTTGAATTTGTGTTGGTTATTATTTTATATTATTTTATCTTAAAAAACTAAGAATCTTATTCTTGAACAGGAGAAAACCCCTTGGCAGGAGCTGCCAGGACAGCACTGAATGGCCAGCAGCCTCGCCGGCCTGCTGCTCCTCTCATCTGCCTTCTTGTGGGTTCGAAAGGCCGGTCCCTCTTCCATGCTCTCATCTGCCTTCTTGTGGGTTGGAAAGGCCGGTCCCTCTTCCGTAGGCTCCCCAGATGCCTTTTGAAAGCTTCCACGTGGAAATCATTTCATGGTAAACATAGTTGGAAATAATGAATCCAGTCACACTGGGTGTCATGGATGTTGCTAGAAAGTAATGAAATATTTACGTGGCGAACGTTTCCAAACAGGCTTGGTTCGTCTGTTCAAAAAATTATGTAGAGGACCTCACATGACGGGTGAACGAGGGAGACAGAGTCCTTGCTGTGAGGAACTGATGTTCGTTTACTGTTTCCAGTGGACCTGCTGGGGCTGCTGAAGTGGCGATCCAACACCAACCTGCTGCAGCAGAACCTGAGGCAGCTGATGAAGGTGGATGGTGGCGAAGTGGTGAAGGTAACGTGGCTCCCACGCTGGTTCTGGTTGTTTTGTTGTCCTTACGGATATGAAGAGGTGTAGGCTCCGCCTCCCAAGATGGTACAGGCACGCCTCCGAGACACTGCGGGTTCGGTTCCAGACCACCACAGGAAAGCAAGTCACACGAATTATTTGGTTCCCCAGTGAGTATCAAAGTTACATTTACACTCTACTGTAGTCTGCTGAGTGTGCAGTAGCATCATGTGAAAAAAAATAGGTACAACATTAAATAGATAGTCAACAAGGACCTACTGCATAGCACAGGGGACCATACTCAATATCTTGCCATAACCTTTAATGGAAAAGGATCTGGCTTTCCGAGCTAGACCCCAGAGAGGGGTCCCTACGGCGTTGTCCTGGGTTCCCATCGTAACTTAAAGGGAAACGTTCACAATGTCCAGAGCCCTTCATGTCCTGCAAATGACAGAGGAGGGTGTCCTCAAATTCCTTGCAAGAGTTTTAGTTGTAAACAAAAGTGACTAAATAAAATATTATTCACAATTTAAAAAAAAAGAAAAGAATCCGAAAAGGAATAGATATATATATATGTACAACTGAATCACTTTGCCATACACCTGAAACTAACACAACATTGTAAATCAGCTATACTTCAATTACAAACAAACAAACAAGGGAATTCCCTGGCGGCCCGTGATTAGGCCTGTGCGCTTCCATTGCAGGGGGCACGGGTTCTGGTTGGGGAACCAAGGTCCCTACATGCCTCGCAGTGAGTGGAAAAAAACAAAAAAAGAAAAAAGTTTAAACAAAAGAAACAAAAAACCCTCAAAATTAAAAAACCATGTCCATTAAAAAACCAATTAAAAAAGACTTTATTGCAAAAAAATGCTAAACCATCACCTGAGCCTTCAGTGAGTGATAATCAACAGTCACATCAAAGATCTCTGATCGCAGCTCACCATCACAAACATAATAATAATGAAGTTGGAAATATTGCAAGAATTATCAAAATGTGACACAAAGACACAAAGTAAGCAAATGCTGTTGGAAAAATGGCTCCAAGAGATGTGCTGGACCCAGGGTTGCCACAAATCTTTGATTGGTAAAAACCATAACATCTGCCAAGTGCAATAAAACGAGGTCTGCCTGGTCATAAGCCTTTTAACAACTAGTGTCTTCGGGAGGTTGACCTACGCCTCTAAGATGACAGAATCCTTCTTGGACTCTGGTCCGGGGAGCGCGGCCTGGCTTCGCTGTGATGGAAACAGGCTTTGGAATCAACCAAGTCTAGGGTTCTGCTTCCTGTTCCAGCGGGTCCTCACTGTGGGGCTGACACAGGTTAGATAACATCTTTAAACCTTGCTTTCCCCTGCTGTAAAATGGACATAACCAGAGTGCCTTGTTCAGAGGGTCCCTGTGGAGGTTAAATGAGGCACTGGCCCCGGGGAGGTGGCCTGGTAGTATCGGGATTTATCATCACCACTGTCATGACCATCCCCGTGATCGTTAACCCTGGCTCTCGACTCACCTGTCATTGATGTGCAGAGCTTCGTGGTGTGTCAGAAAGATCACGGCACTCAGTCTTGTCTTGGCTATTTTCCTCCCATGTGGTCTTGGATTGATTTCTTAGCCTCACACAGAGCAGGCCCTGGAGCAGTGCTAGGTGTCCTCTTGAATCTTCATCTACGATAGGACAGTCAGACTAGAGTGATCACAGGTCCCTTTGAGCGCTCAGATTTGGTGGTCGTTTGTGGTTCCAATATTTTCTTCAGTAAAAGGCTCTCTTTGCCACTCCTGTGCCCAGTGACTTCTCCTTGTATGTAAGGAAATGCATTTCCGTGGCCACTGGGCTCCACCTTGGCTGGCGTGCAACAAGCCGGGCCACCACTCGTGGCTGCCCAAGAGCAAGGTCCCCACGGCCAGGTCCGTGTCGCTGCCTCAGTTCTTTATCCTTCGTGAGAGGTGCTTGCGGAGGGAGACGACCTTATCTCTGTGAAAATTAATTACTTAAAATGGCCTTAATTAAACAGCAATGTGGTTAACTTCAGTAGAAATTAATTTGGTGGCACCGCTCTCCTAAATTCATTGTATAACCGTTCAAACATATCCTCACTAATCTTCGAATTTTAATCACCTTTTCCTGGCCCTTGTCTTCTTCTACTGGCTTGGACAATGTTAACTGCATTTTAAACTTCCCTGGGTTCTATGAATTCCCTAATTCAGATGAAAACTGGGTGAATAAGTTAACAGCACTTTAAAAGACCCACAGTTAATGAAATTGTGTCCTCTTTCATTTTTCGGTCCCTGTATCACATCAGGAAGTGTATTTATGTTGAACAATTGACACACTGACCAGGGAAGTTCTAGAACCATCTGGTTTTATTGCCCCCCCTCAGTTCCTCTTATCTAATCTATTATCACATCCTGTTGTTCGTCCCTGGAGATGGCATTCACCTCTCTCCCTCTCCTTCCTGTGTTCACTGGTACCGCCCAGGGTTGGATGACCTGTCCGGCCCTTACTTGTTTTGCCTGTTTATTCCTTCCCATTGACAGCGTACCCTAATACCCTGTAGGCCTGGAGCAGGGAATAGACTCATCTAAGGCCACCGGGCTGTTAACAGAGCCAGGAACAGAGGGAATCCTGTTGAAGGACACTGACAGATTGTGGAGTTTATTCCATTTATTCAAGACCTCCCTTCTGTGTCTTTATAACTTTTAGTGGAAAGATGACATTGCTTGATAGACTGAGCAGAGTATTTGCTTGTTTAGTAAAAGTGACATTGCTTGAGAAAAGTATTTGCTCATTTAGTAAAAAGTATAGTTTCCCATTTTAGTGGGAAATGAAAATGGTGATTGTGCTCTTCCAGTGGATGGTCTTGGAGAGAGAGTGGATGTCCAAAGAAGTCTTTCATGGCCTTGTGTGAGGGACCGCCTTCAGGACACTCGTGTCCCTGCACTGCTGCGGCTCTACGGCCAGATACACAAGGCCCCCGCTGTCTGCTGTCCTGTTTCTGTGCCATTTGTCTGGGTGGGGCTGGTAGACCTCTTTCCATGAACTGTGACAAGCCGGGGCTTGGCACTGGACACTGGTGTGTCTGTTGGCAGTAACACTGGGCTGTTAGCAGATGGCGGCGTCGAGTTTTGACCTTTGCAAAGCGTTTACAGTCTGAAATGATGGGAAACGATACAAAAGTACCAAGAGGTGGTGCAGGCTTGAACAGTTACGGAGTGGATGGATGTCCAGACCGGAATGCCTCCTGGTCCGGCTGGTTTCATTCCCCTGCCATTTATATGTGACAGTTCTTGGCACAGACTAGGTGGTAGGTGGCACCGTGGAATAGAATGAGGATTTTAGGCCTGACGCGTCTCAGATCACTTCCTAGGTCTGGGAACACGTCGTCCCTCAGGAAGAAGGGCTGTGGGGTGCTGGATTTGCAAGGTTGCACGGCTCACGGGGGGTGGGGAGCGAGCACTGGTTGGGGAGCAGGTCTCTGTGTTTAGTTTCTCTGTCTGCAGGTCGAACCGTTTGAGGTCCTCTGCTGGGGACATGAAGGCCCCTGAGGTTCTGTGCATGGGCTGAGCCGCCCAGGAAGATCTGGTCTAGGGATCTCACTCAGTTACACCTTTGTCCCGGCTGTGGGCCTGTCTCACTCACTCCTTTTGTTTTTAATAACCACTTGATTGAGATGTGATTCACATACCTGAAAGCACCTTTTCGTTTGTACAATTCAGTGGTTTTCAGTATATTCACAGAATTGTGCAGCTGTCCACACTGTCTCATTTCAGAACAGTTCCATCACCAGAAAAAGAAACCCCACACCTGCTGGCCATCACTTCCACTCTCCCTGCAACCGGCTTTCGCTATGGATTTGACTATCCCGGAAATTTTATGTAAACTGAATCAGACCATATATGACCTTTTTTGATTGGCTTTCTTTTGCTTAGTGTAATGCTTTCAAGGCATGTGGTGGCATGTATCAGAACTTCATTCCTTTCTATGGCTGAATAATAAATATTCCATTGTATGGATATGCCACAGTTTGTTTATCCATTCATCAGCTGATGGACACATTTTGACAACGATGAATAAAGCTGCTATGCATATTTGTGTACAGGTTTTTGTGTGGATGTATGTTGTCCATTCTTTTGGTTTCATACCCAGGAATGAAATGTTTGCGTTACATGGTAAATCTACGTTTAACCCACTGAGGGATTGTCCGTCTGTTTTCCAAGCCATTGAGTCATTTTACATTTCTGCCAGCACTGTATACGGGCTCTAATTTCTCTCCGTCCTTACCCACACTTAGCTATTGTACATCGTTTTGATGACAGTCCCCTCAGTCTGGGTGAAGTGATACCTCATTGTGATTTCGATGTACTAATCCCAGTGACTAATGAAGATATAGCCAAACTTCATTCCCTTTTATGGTCAGTAGTCCATTGTGTGTCATTCTGCCTAGTCTTGAACTACCCCATAAACGGGGAACTCCTTACTTCCAGTGTAGGCTTTTTTAGTTCATCTTATACTTCTTTCAGGGGAGAATGGGGTCAGGGTTCAAAGCCAGGTTCTAGTGTGACATAACTTTGAAGTCTCCTAATTTTTTCTAAATTAAATTCATAATGTTTTGTCATTCTATGCTGTAATATTTATTTGGTGAATTATAGTAGGCATAAAAGGAATTTCTAAATTACCGTTGAATACATTAAGCTCATGGCTCTCTGCTCTGTACCCCAGTTTCAGAATCACACACCTCTTCTGTCCTTGGGCATCTGTCTGTAGAAGATCCTTTATTATACTAGAAATTTGTCCCTGTATGGCTTCTGCCCAGTTGCTAGCTCAGGTCCCACACTCAAGAGTATACGGAACGAGTCGGATTTGGACTTCCCAGGGTTGCTGTTGAGCTTTTTGTCCTGATGAAAATCAGGAGGAGGGTTGGAGCGGGCTCACGGGTGGGTGGGCGGTGGGCTATAGGGCATCTCCCTGCTGCCCATCCTCTGCTTGACTCAGGGTGGCATGTCTTTGTTCTGAATTCACTCATCTCAGATTTTTGTCTTGTGAATCTAATGACTGACAAAAACCCCCAAAGTCTGTAGCTTGGTAGGTGCCATTTGGGAAAGGTGGGTGTTTGCAGTGTTGCCAAGGATGATAGTTGTTCTAGGCTGGGGAGAGTGGGGTGAATTTACCTCGTCTGCTGACCTTTTGTGTCTCTCTAGTTCCTCCAGGACACCTTGGATGCCCTCTTCAACATCATGATGGAGAACTCGGAGAGCGAGACCTTTGATACATTAGTGTTTGATGCTCTGGTAAGAGGCCTCGACTTTGCATCTGCTCAGATATTACGGGACGCTTTCAGGTTGCAGCCTTTGAAGCTGGGGCGGGATCCCTCGCAGTAACCCTGAAAGCACTTTCAGTTGTAAACCCAATCAAAGCAGACGAATTGAGAGGTAGAAAGTTTCTTCCACTGTAACACTGTAGTTAGGCAAATGTAAATTGTAGGGCAAGAAGTAAGTAGCTGACCAACCTGTGTCCGAAAGTGTTATAGCTCGTTGACTCACACAGAAGTGCAAGTGATTCAGCTGAAGATTCCAAAATGGTTTGCATTTCTTTTGCTAATGAAAATATTGATTTAACAGGTGTTTATCATTGGACTAATTGCTGATAGAAAATTTCAGCATTTTAATCCTGTTTTGGAAACCTACATTAAGAAACACTTTAGTGCAACATTAGCCTACACGTAAGTTCTTTTTTGTTGTTTTAAAACCAGTACTTCTTTTTGTATATTTTTGTAAGAGTCTTTTCCATATACTTCTGCCTGTGATTCTACGTTTCCCTTCCCCAACTGTGAATTTACTGGGATCATTTTTAGGACCTAAAAATCCTGTTGAAAGAGATAGGTGGTATATTATAAGATTCCGGAATAAGTTCTTGTTCTTCTCCACACCCTTTGTTTGTCTTTGAAATGTTCAGTTTGTGTTTGATGAAACGGATACATGAATGCAGAGTGCCTGCCGCACTGCAGCTTCCTGATGACTGTTTGATGAATGAATAAATGGTTGTGGTCCTGTATTGAGGTTATTGCTTATTTAGTGTGAATAAAATTCAGTTTTGTACTTTTCAATCTATCTTTTTACTCTTTATTTATTTATTATCATTTTTAAGGTTGCAGGTGATTTGTTTATTTTTGTTCTGCTGGTCAAAGCTGGATAAAATTGTTTTTTTCAGGAATTCACTGGCAGTCCAGTGGTTAGGACTCGGTGTTTTCACTGCCATGGCCCGAGTTCGATCCCTGGTTGGGGAACTAAGATCCCGCAAGCTGCACAGCACGGCCAAAAAAAAAAAGTTCTAAAAAAAATTATTTTTTCTTTTAAATTGGTTGGTTAGTGATGTTCAGAGAGCCAGAATGTTAATGTTGTCCAGATAAAACATCTGCAGGTTTGACGATTGTTTTTAGACTTCATATGGATATTGGCTTTTAATACTCTTGCATTTCTTTCTTTTTTTATTTTTTCTTTAAATTTAATTTTTTTATTGAAATATAGTTGATTTACAACGTTGTGTTAGTTTCAGGTGTACAGCAAAGTGATTCACTTATACATATATAAATATGTGTGTGTGTAATATATATATACACATATATATTGTTTTCAGATTCTTTTTGCCTTTTAAAGAGTGCCTTTCCTTTTGTTCCAGAAGCTTCGGCTCTGACTAACTAGGATTCTTACTACTCACCCAGCTGCTCTCCACCTGCCCTACATCCCCACATGGGCCCCTGTTGGGTCTACTAGACACCAAGGGGAAAGTGTGAAGCCTGGTGTTGATGCCATAGCCCTGGGACCTGGCCACCTGGGCTTATGTTTACCACTCTGTTGCTTTCAAGCTTAAGTTGCTTAAACTCTGTGAGCTTCAGCCTTCTCATCTGTGCAACAGCACGGTTGTAGGTTTTCTTGAGAATTTTAATGAGTTCTTACATGTCAAGTATTTGGAATAATCCCTGGCACTCAAAAAGCACCAAGCAGTAGCTGAGTTTTGTTATTATTAGAATTATTAGGGCGAGTTCCTCATTCTCTCACAATGGGATTTATTGGCATTTATTCAGACTTTTTATTGTGTGAGTTGCAGTGAAAAAGAAAGGTTTAATTTCTTTAAGAACATTCAACTTAGAATCATTAGAATCATTAGAAATGATTCTCTTTTAGGGCCAGGAAGTTGAGGCAAAGCTCCCATCTGTGTCTTGATCATACTTAGGTCAGAACCTGTTGTCCTTGGCTGTGGGAACTCAAGGTCAACAGTCCTGTCCCTGATTCTTGGATTCTTCCGTGTCTGCTTGAGTGCATGTTTATTGCAGGGCAGTGGGTGGAGCCCCCAGTGGGCGGGGAGCAGCGATGTCCTCACCACACAGGGCAAGCTGTGACGAGCTTTGTGCTTGCTGACTAAGAAGCGTTTGTTTAAAACATTCTGTTCTCTCAGTGGAGGAGCCCAGTTTGTCACACTTTGGACAGTTCCCTGCAGACCCTGGGAGGGCTGATCATGTGACACCATCTCGCTATAGCAACCAGAGGGAGCCCAGGGTTTATGGGCGTGGCCTGCATGCTGCTCTGGGTGCCATGTGACCTCCATATGTGTCACTTTCACCATTCTCCTTCATCCAAAGGGGGCCAAACACCTTTGCCCAGATTAGATTTTGCACTTTCATTTCAGAAAATCGGAACAGTGGTAAGGTCACCGTGCTGCATTCCAGGTCCTCTAGCTGGCATCCCCCTGCCTGTGACTTTGGGGAGAACGGTGTCCTTATTCTCAAAGGTGGAAAACGAACATTGGGGAGCTTTGGGCAAGTTCCTCAGTGGGAGACACAAAAAGTACCATTTTATTGTTAAGTTACGATGGGACGGAGGTGAGAATCGGTATCTTCTCATTCAGTCTGTCCTCTGCCAAAAAGGAAATTTTAATTTCGGAAAATAAATATTCTTGTCATGTTTTGGTAAACCAGCAACCCCAAGTGGTTCTTCAGCCATTAGAATCTGAGTATTTTTGCCTCGAAATACCAGAGGAGATAATTGTGGTTCATGCAGTTCTAACCCAATCATGGAAGGTTGTGTCTGCACTAATGAAGTACTTTCAGCCTTCTCTGGCCCAGGGGACATTCGGGTCCTAAGTGTCATCACATCACAGCCAGTCTCTCCTCCGCCTCTTCTAGGAGCCTTGGTTAGGTTAGAGTCTGGTCCAAGTAGTTTCTTTATGTCTTTCCTTTGATAAATGTTGAGATCTGTAGCCTTTCTTTGCAGGGAACTCCAAGAGAAGAAATTAAAGATGACTGGAGGCGATGGGCATTACTTCTTAGCCCTCCGACTCTCGCAAAGCAGGAGCTCCCCTGCGTGGGCAGTTCGCGGATCAGAGTGACCGGCTCTGGTCCAAGCGAGGAGGGAGGGAGGTGTCAGCTTCGGGGACGGTTCTTCCAGAAGACCAGCAGGACAGGCTCCTTCTGTCCACAGAGCTGCCTTGCCCAAAGCTGGGTCAGACCTTCCTCCCACTGAATTGATGTGCCGTTTGGTCTGCCCCTCTGAGCTGGTGCTGAGGAATTTGGTCTTTCTGCAGTTACAAGTGGCGTGGCTGGCGTGGATTTGGGTCTTTTGACTTCCAGATTCATTTTCTGGTTCTGGGGGTCATTCTCTTTGCAAATCATTCCTTCTTTTTATTCTTTTCTTTGATTAATCTGTTGGAAGGATTTCCAAAATGTATTTCTATGGAATGTATATTTCTTGGGATATTAGTAAGGTCTGAGAGTGAAAGGTGTGTGTGGTCCAGTCAGTTTGGGAATATAAGTGAAACCGAGTGAAACAGGTTTTATGCCAGGACTTGAGATGTTCTGCCATGCCTCAGGAACCATCAGGAGACATGTATGGGGCAATACCTTTCCCGACGTCGGGGCCAGGGGAGCCTGTGGGAAGGGGATGTCTCTGGCTTCGCTTCTTCAGGACATGCTGGCAGGAAGGCTTCTGTGGTAGTCTCTCATTTCTTGAGTTCTGCAGCCTGATCAGTGTTAGAAATAACTTTGTATCCACTCAGTCAGCCAAAAGCCTCTTTATTGTGATTTATCAGTAGAGTTGTTACTCTTAGAACTGTTCCGAGGTCATCCAGAGTCCAAGTTACAGTTGCTCTTATGAGTGTCTTGTAATAATCTCGAATAACAAGCTAGTGCATGCTGGCTCACAGCTTAACGGGAAATGCCGTGAGTGCCCTGACAGGTTGTTTTTATGACTGTGATGAATATTTAAACGCCACAGGGAAGTTCTGTTGATTACATAGAAAGTTGGGGAGTGGAGAAGTTTGGTTTAGGGAGTAGTCTTGTTGGTTGTTGTCATACAGGTTTTACATATGCTGCTAGTTTTTGGAGAGTTACAGTGTAGCCCAGTACACTGAAAGCTGATAGTATATTGCAGTTAATTTAATTCTTCTTTTATGATTTAGAAAGCATAGCTTGAGGGTCATCCTTGTGAACAGTGATTATTAGTTTATGGGCCAGTAGTGGTAGAAAATATAGACGTTTGGACAGAATCAAAAACTGAATATTACCATTACTGCCTCTATCATTTGAAAATACCATATGCTCAATAAAAAAAAATGAGCATTATGAAAATAGATATGTCTGTAAAAATCCCTTTGATTTTTGTTATTTAGCATTGGGAAAGCTAGTTTACCTACCAAATCCTGGGCTTCTCCATCTGTAAATTGGGGATAAAACTCATCACTTGCCTTTTAGTGTTGCTGTGAAGAATAAATTATATAATACATTTAAATGCTCACAGAAACATCTAAAACTTAGAAAGTTCTTGTTAAATGCTCAGATCTCGCTCCTCTGAGAGTTATTATATGGGTCGCTTTTAATCTGCTTGAAATACATTTCACAAATATGCATATACTGATAAGTGTGTACCCAAATAAAAAGAACCCACTTGTGTATTTTTGTCCCAGTTAAGAACTGAGATATTGTAATCTTCTGAACTTGTTAACTTGTGTTTCCATTATGAACAGGAAGCTGACGAAAGTTTTAAGGAACTATGTGGACAATGCCGAGAAGCCCGGAATCAGCGACCAGCTGTATAAAGCCATGAAAGCTTTAGAGTACATCTTCAAGTTCATCGTGCGCTCCCGGATCCTGTTCAATCAGTGCGTATCACCGTGCTGGCTCTCCAGTGGACTTACAGAAAATCCTTTCCTTCCTTGCTTTTCCTTCTCCATTCCCCTTCCTCTTGCTTCTTCTTCTTCCTCCTGTCTTTCTCCTTCCTTTCCCTGCTGCCTAGCATGACACAGCAGTAACAGATAACAGTCCTGGGCTGGGTTTGCCCACACTTACTGTAACTGCTCCCGCATGTAGCGAAAGACAAGCATGCATTTGAGTCTTGAGCCCTGAGTCTGAAATGTGTGCCTGTGAGTCAAACATCGTCTCCTGAAAGCATGGATAATTCTCCAGGGGTAGTGCAGACTGAACACCAAGGGTTCTGAAGTTCTTTTCAGTATATCTTATAGAGAAAAAAGCCCTTGAAAAACAAAATTAAAACAAACAAGCAACAACAGCAAAAAGCCAAAACCAAGTTAAACTACCTCACTTGGGAAGACTGGGGGGCTTACTCCCTTTCCTTCAACTAGAATCATGTTTTGTTCCTAGAGAGAGATTCCCACATACAAGATTGCCGTGCAAATGGACACTCAGCGTTTTAACCTAGTGATGTGTTTCATACACTGTCTAGGTGAATTTATGAGTTGTGTTGAACTTTAAAGTGGATTGGGATATTCCCAATCCACTTTAAAATAATGACTTCGTTATTTTATAGAGAACATTAATATTTTTTCCTATATATCTTTAGATGAAAGAGATGTGCTAAAATAAATGAGCTTTCAGTTGGTCCACAATATTTAACTCTCTGAATGAAGAGATGTGAAATGGGTAGATTGGGTGTTGGGGTGTTGACATTGACTCACTCTGCTACTGCTTTTGGAGCTAGCTGCTTTGGGTGACCTACAGTGGATGATATTGGTTACTGTTGGTTATTGGAGATTGATGTTCTTGTGGTGAGTTCTAAACACAGAGATGGAGTTTAAAAATCAGTGTCCCTCTGAGTTAGAGAATACATGTGACTTTTAAAAGCACAGCCCTCTCGAAACGTATCAGTGAATACTTCGGGATTGAGCGAGTGTGGACCCAGATTGGTACCTCCTTATTGACTCTTTATCTTTGTTGGCCTGAAGTCAGCTTCTCCAGAAGGGCTGGAGAGAAAGGGAAGGTATTCAGAATCCAGCCTTTGCACACCATGGTGCATGTAAGCCAAAGGAGCCAGTTACTGACTGTGTGCACAACTGTAAGAGCCGCAGATGGGAGGGATTTCCCTGGTGGTCCAGTGGTTAAGACTTTGCCTTCCAATGCAGGGGGTGCGGGTTCGATCCCTGGTTGGGGAGCTAAGATCCCACATGCCTCGAGGCCAAAAAACCAAAAAACATAAAAGAGAAGCAATATTGTAACAAATTCAATAAAGCCTTTAAAAATGGTCCACATCAAAAAAAATCTTTAAAAAAAGAAAAAAGAGTCACAGACGGGGTAGTACCCACCATTGATCAGTGGTCACAGCCCCTGTGTTACTGGTCAAGGATTATTTGTGCTTTGTTCATTCTGATGTTCCGTGATCTAAGACCCACGGTTTGAGGCCATTGTGCTCTTACCCTTGACTGAGATATCAAAGGCACACTCTTCTATTTTGCTTATTGTGGATAAGTGTGACTCTTGATGTGGGTCAAAGCTTTTTCTTTTCTTCAAGGTCAAAGCTGTTGATGATTTTCTCACTGTCACGGTATGAAAGATGACCAAGTAAATGAGGTTTTGTTTTCCTGTGTTTTATCTTTTTTTTTTTTTTTTGTGGTACGTGGGCCTCTCACTGTTGTGGCCTCTCCCGTTGCGGAGCACAGGCTCCGGACGCGCAGGCTCAGTGGCCATGGCTCACGGACCCAGCCGCTCCGTGGCATGTGGGATCTTCCCGGACCCGGGCACGAACCCGTGTCCCCTGCATCGGCAGGCGGACTCTCAACCACTGCGCCACCAGGGAAGCCCCTATCTTATTTTTTAATCAAATTACTTTTGTAAAAATGAACTTCTTGGCACCCTCTATCTTGCTTTTATATGTTTCCCCACTAATTTTAAATTTTTGGGTACTCAAAAACAAAATTGATGCTAAGGTGCAAGGATGAACTTGAAAGAACGGAACAGTCAGTTGGCATGGATTATGTCATGTTTTATTTGAAAAAAATTTTTCATCTTGTACAATTTGTGATCAGTATGACACTGGGTTAGGGGTTCATTGATGCCCATCTCCTTTCCAAACACACTGCTGATTTTCCTTCTCATCCAGAGATTAGTAATGCAAAGAAGTGTGCGTTGGTGGTCGGTGTGTTCCTGCTATTGTTGTAAATGTTCTAATCTTCTACAAAATACTGCTACTTAGAAAAGATTGGGGCACCCAAGTGAACCAGTAGCAAAATTATTTCTCTTTGTCTCTCCTTAATCTCTTTCAACCTCAAAATACAAATGGCATGAGATTTTAGAACCATGGTCCATAAATATTACTGAGTTTGATTGATCTTAACAGAGGTTAGGAATATGATTGGCTACATGTTATAGAAAAACCCAGCTTAACGTGGTTCAACCAGATGAGGTTCACTTTTTCTTCCCCACATGACATGGAGCCCAGAGTCCGGAGCTCATGCACTTGGTCTCTGGTTATTTATTCTGGGTCCTTGGCTGCTTATTTCTCTGCCCCACCATCCTTAGGGGTCTGTGTCTATCTCATGGCCCCAAAGTGGCTCCTGCCCCTCCTGGCATCAGGATCACATTCCAGGCAGCAGAGAAGGGAAGGTGAGGGGTAAACAGCTCTTCCAGTTACTCTCCTTTTAAAGAGCATTGTCCCCAGTGCCTACAAAGGGTCAGGTGCTTCCATCTCATTGGCCAGAACTGTGTCACATGACCACCCTAGATGCAAGGGAGGTGGGAAAGGATTTATTGATGCATTCAACGAAATGAAATTTCTTTTAGTGGCAAAGGAGAAGTATTTATTGGATGGGCAATGAACATTCTCTTTCTCACACCTTTGACCAAGAATTTCTGTTCCCTGACAGTTTTTAGAGCATCCCTAACTTGTTCTGGATTAATAAATCCTATGTAATTAGGCCCCCAAGAGCCTTTCTTCCCCATTAGCTTGGGGGTCAGTCTCTGAGACTAGTGTCTCTCGTATCTCTTTGACTTGAAGTCATTGAGCCCTAAGTGATCCAAGACGTGATTCAGTCCTACTGTGTTACATAGAAATGGAGTGAAATACGCAGCAGACCCTTCCCTGTGACCCAGGAAGTGTTCTGAGTTTAGACATCCTTAGGAATGCCTTTGCTTTGGCCCTTGGCCGCAGGGTGTTGGCACAGGCCGGGGTCCCGGTGTCGGCCTTTGTCCTGGAGTGCGAGGAGCCAGGGCTGACCCCCAGCTGAGGTGCTTTGCCAGGTTAACATGTTTGTCAGGAGCTGAGACTGTCCAGGACCAAAAGTGCAGAGAGGTCAGAGGTGAGTGGCAGCAATTGCCAAAAGGCAGTGAGGCTTCCTGAACCTTCCAAGACCCTTGTCTGGACATTCCTGACCTCATCTCACCAGATACTGTAGCAACCAGGATCCTTGCTTCCCAAGCGCTTAATGAGCTTTGGAGACCTGACTGTCCCAGACTCTTATAGTATACTTTTATAATATACTTTATAGTATATTGACCTTAGTTTTTTTCTCTAAATGTATCTTGGCTGCCTTTACGATTCTCGAGGGCAGAGAAGGACATACCTTCCTCTCGAAACCTAGAACACAGTTGTAGCCACACTGTACAGATACAGTACTTTTTTTTTTTTTTTTTTGTGGTACGCGGGCCTCTCACTGTCGTGGCCTCTCCCGTTGCGGAGCACAGGCTCCAGACGTGCAGGCTCAGCAGCCATGGCTCCCGGGCCTAGCCGCTCCGCAGCATGTGGGATCTTCCTGGACTGGGGCACGAACCCATGTCCCCTGCATCGGCAGGCGGACTCTCAACCACTGCGCCACCAGGGAAGCCCTCTCTCTTTTTTTGTGTTATTATTGTCATGCATTTCAAGTCTACATATATTTTAAGGCATTACTATTATTTTGTATAGTTGGTATTCATTCAGCATGTTTTATATTTATTGTTTTTCCATCTTTCTTTTAATTTTATGTTTCCCTATAGGATAATTTTCCTTTGGTGCAAAGAACCTCATGTAGAATTTCTTTGGGTATAAGTCTGCTGCAGGTTTTGTTTGTATGAGAATCGTTGACTTCATCTTTGTTTTTGAAGGATGTTTTCTTTTAATATAGAATTCTAGATTGGCAGTTATTTTCTTCTTCCAGATGTTATTCTTTTCTCTTTTGATTTCCATCATTTCTGGTGAGAAGTCAGCTTTCAGACTTATTGTTACATCTTTGAAGGTAAAGGTGTCTTTAAAATTTTTTCTCTACCTATGTTTAAAATTTTTCTCTTTTTCTGTGGTTATTAGCAGTTTTACTATGGATTACATAGGAATGGTTAGCCTTTTATTTATCCTACATTGGATTTTGAGAGCTTCTTGAATTTTTAAAAATTAATTAATTATTTTTGGCTGCTTTGGGTCTTTGTTGTTGCGCATAGGCTTTCTCTAGTTGTGGCGAGCGGGGGCTGCTCTTCGTTGTGGTGCACGGGCTTCTCATTGTGGTGGCTTCTCTTGTTGTGGAGCATGGGCTCCAGGTGTGCGGGCTTCAGTAATTGTGGCACGTGGGCTCAGTAGTTGTGGCTCTCGGGCTCTAGAGCGCAGGCTCAGTAGTTGTGGCGCACAGGCTTAGTTGCTCCGCGGCATGTGGGATCTTCCCAGACCAGGGACTGAACCCGTGTCCCCTGCATTGGCAGGCAGATTCTTAACCACTGTGCCACCAGGGAAGCCTGCTTCTTGAATTTTGGATTGATTATTTATTAATTTTGGCAAATTCATGGCCATTATCTATTCTAATGTTGCATTTGTCACATTGTAGCTCTCATTTTCTTCTGTAACTTCAATTACATGTATGTTAGATCTCTTCATTGTGTCCTACATATCTCTAGCACACTTTTCTATATTTTCTGTCTCTTCTGTTTATTTTCCTGTTGATTGTCTTCCATTTCATTGATTCTGTCTTTAACTCTGTCTAATCTCAAGTTAACCCATATAGTGAATTCTTAATTTTATTTTATCATTAAAAAAAATTTTTTTTTTTGGCTGCGTTGGGTCTTCATTGCTGTGTGCGGGCTTTTCTCTAATTGCAGCGAGTGGGAGCTACTCTTCGTTGCAGTGTGCAGGGTTCTCACTGTGGTGGCTTCTCTTGTTGCAGAGCATGGGCTCTAGGTGTGTGGGCTTTATTAGTTGTGGCACATGGGCTTAGTTGCTCCGCGGCATGTGGGGTCTTCCTGGACCAGGGATCAAACCTGTGTCCCCTGCATTGGCAGGTGGATTCTTAACCACTGTGCCACCAGGGAAGTTCCTGAATTCTTAATTTCAGATATTATATTTTTGTTTTAGAATTTTCATCTTTTTTTATACATTCATTTCTCTACTAGAATTTTTTATCTTACCTTCTGTTTTCTTCATCTCTCTATTTTCATATTTCCAGTTTTCTATTTTTTCCATCTTTTTCTTTTTGTTTTACAATATAATACATTTATTTTGGCAGTCTTGATACAGGATGTAACTGCTTGCTAAATACAATATCTTGATCCCTTGTGGATTTGTTTCTGTTGTCTCTTTTTTGATTTGGCCATGTGGTCTGGTATTTTGCTGTGTTTAGTAACTTTGTTTGAATACAGGACTGTGAATATATAAAACTGTCAAAGCTCCGGATGATGTGATCTTCTTCAAGAGATGACTCATCCTTTTCTTTTCTAGTCAGAGAAAGTGAGACTGAACCTTTACATTACAGAGACTGTATGTAGCCTTTGTGAGCCTCAGGCTTATATGGTTTTCCTCTGGTTCCCCAGGGTTTTCAACTGAGAGTCTGCTGTGTTATCTGGAGCCCCTCTCCCTGGCATTTTCCAAACTGTATTCTTTATCCCTGGATAGATAAATACTCCACTCTGCTTTATAGATGTTTTCATTTTGGTTTTCTGTCCCCTGTGCCATGGAGCCTTAGGAATTGGCAGATATACTGGGAGCGGGGTCGGGGGGAATGGGGGACAATGGATGAGTACATGCTAGAAGCCTCCCCGAGTATTTGCACCAGTCTGGCAAACCTTGCTCCTTTTCACCTGCAAGCAGAAGTTCATGACTTCATAATTGTCTTTGTTTGGTACACTGTTTATACAAACCCCTATTTGAAAACCCTTTACACAACAGATACACTAGGTTGCAATTTCCCATTTTAGACAGAATTTGTTGCTTTACAATGGAACTCATTTAAGATTACTTCTAGGGTAATTAATTATCACTTAGTTTACAAAATTTTCCATTGTACACAAGTTATCAGGTATGGTATACTTTTAATTAGGCAGAAAACTAGTCTGTATTAATAAAACATCTGCGCTGCAGCATTTTAAAATGCAAATGTATTGCTTGTTAGTAACACAGCAGCTTGAAGTAACTGCTAATAAATAATTTATAGATGAAACTTATTTACAATTAGCAGCACGCACGTATTTGCATACATGTAACCAATGTACCACTTCCTTATTATCCATTTACCGAATATGATCCACTTTTTGAATGTTTTCCTGGAACCACCAATTCTATGATGGAAGAATTTGTATAGTGTCATTACTCTGAAATCAGGTAATTTTGAGTTTATTATTATAGTGTCATTTTCAAAGGTTCTAAGATCATGTTAAACTTAGTTGTCTTTGTGGTTGTCAATTATGTGACATTATGGGTTTAAGAAACACTGGCAGGATATACACTGAAATATTAATGATGTGATCTCTGTGGGGTAGAATTAAAGCTGGATTTCTCCATCCTTCCTCTCTCCCTTCCTTACCCTCTCCCTCCTTCCCTCCCTTTTTATACATTTCTGCGTTTTTCAGATTTGTAGAATGTGTTATGTTACAAGCCAAAAGGCAATAAATAGAATGATTAAAAATCAGCTTCTCCAGCATGAAGGCATATCTCCCTAGCCGAGTGGTCCAGATTATAATCCAAGTCAGCTCCCATGTTCCATGGATATTGAGGATGTTCCCACACAGCAACTTTAATGTCTGTAGATGCAGGAGCAGAAAGTGGTGATGTGCCGTGTGCCGGGCCCACAGATCTGTGTGTTCCTTTGCAGGCTGTATGAAAACAAAGGAGAGGCTGATTTCGTGGAGTCCCTGGTGCAGCTGTTCCGATCCATCAGCGACATGATGAGCGGCGTGTCAGACCAGACCGTCCGGGTGAAGGTAGGTCCTCGGGGCAGCGTCGACCACACTCAGGGCCCCGCTCTTAGATGCAGGACTCCCTGCAGGCCGAGAAAAGCAGGGTCGGCATGTCCTTCGAAGCCTGGACTTGAGCGGAAGGTTCAGGAGTGGCTTTGCAATGACTGTGATCGTGGTCCCTGTAATGGGATTCTTTCTGCTTCCTCTGTAGGTGCTCTTAAATGCTGCTCTTGCTCTTTGCTTCTCTGCAAGGAGAAGTCCTCAGTTTCCTTTATGGAAGGATGGGGAAGTGGATGAGAATGATGTTTTCACGTCACTTGTCAGGGCATCTCAGTATCTGAGCAGGTGTGGGAGGCTGAGGCTGTAGGTGCCCCAGGCATCCGTCAGACCTCAGGCTGAGCTGTGCTGCTAGTGATACATCTTGGTCCCTCCAGCGAGCCTGGAAGAGCGAGCGAGGGATCCAACCTTCCCGTGGTCCTGCTGTTCTCACCACCTTATTATCTGTTCTTGCCCTGTGGTCCTTTGGGAGAAAAGATGCCTGCGTCTCAGGTGGGGTCTGTGTGGTCTTCAGGACACGCCAGCGTGGAGGTGCCAGGAGGTGAGGCGTGGGGAGGGCCCAGGGAGCAGCCCAGGACCCGCACACTTGCCAGCATCCCTGTCTGGCAGTTTCAGTGTGGCTGACTTACTGCAGAAGAAGCCGTGCGATTTGTGTGTGCTGCCCGTGCTAATTCCTTCCAAGGTCAAGAATCTTCCAGATGATTAACTTGCAGGTTTCACTCCGCTGCTCCTTGTAGCAGCCTCTGTTCTTACTTTCCTCTTTGAATGTTCTTTTACTCTATCATTTCCCAGGAAATACCTTTATGGCTATTAAAACTATTGTGGGAAAGTGATTTCCCAGCTTTTAAGTCTGGGACAGAGATGTACGTGTGCTCAGATGTGTGTCACGGTTCTTGTGACCAGGGGAGCAGTGTCACTAAACATGAACAGTCACGATGACCCTTTCATCTCGGAGGTGAAGCTGCTGTCTGGCAGAGCCGTGCCATCCTCAGTATCATTTCTCAGTCTTCATGTAGAGCTGGTGATCCACAGAGAAAGCTATGTGGCGTGTATTTTCAAGTTTTGGCTTAATTATTTTGGCAACTTACTGCCTAAAGCTGCCTTATTGTTTTGAGGTTAAAATTAACAATGTGTTTGGTACACTTACTACAAAATCCTCTGGCATTTCTGAAAAACAGACACAGGGAGTCTAAGAATAGATACAAATGACAGGAAGTTTTGAGCCCAGAAGTCCTTTTCGGTTTCTAAATATACTGTTAGATTATTAAATTTGATTGGGCTTGACTTGTGTCTGCCCACCTCCCTGGATGTCAAGGCATTTAGTAACTGCAGACTTGAAAGTCCTTCCTTCAGTGGGTGTTTTATTATAAGACATGGGTGAATTCAGTGACGTTTGTGCATTGATGCAAACCTTACATCTGCAAGCCAGATGACTGAGTTTTATTTGAAATGTTGCCTCCTTGCTGCTAATTTTGTATTTTGTTCTTGCACAATATGTGCTTCCTTGACTTCTGAAATTTAAGAATTCCCATCATGGGATCCTGTTTTTGTGTTGTTTTAACTTTTTATGTTTTGCTCTGTGGAAATGGAAATACAATTGTGAGTCATCTTACGTAGAGGAAATATGAAGAAGACTGGCATTTCTTAGGGGTTAAACGTTGTTTCCTAAGGGTGGCCCCTATTGGCTGTTTTGATCTTGGAGATGATCTCATTTGTGAGTAGGGGGTCAGCACGCTCCATGCCTTCTTGGTGTTGTTCAGCGTGACCTGATGGACTTGTGGGGTCAAGTGGCCGTTCTGAGCACCCTGCCGTCACCCTTCTCAGACTTGTAAGAACCACTTACACCCACCTTGCGGATTCAAGTCAGCATTTTATGCCTCAATGAAGGGAGAGGCGAGAGGAGTTTCTGATAATAATTAACTGCAGGATCAACACGGCATCCAAGTAGAATTTTCAACAGCGCTGCCTTCCATCGGACTTGGAGTTTTTAGCAGGGTCATTTAACTTCAGCAGGAGCATACTTGGGTATGTTTTTGTTACACGGGAGAGGGAACCACGGTGAATATGCGGGCGATGCTCTGCCAGGTGGCCTCAGGTCTCCTCCACTTCTAGATCCTGCTCTGGGGCCCCCATGTGGTTCTAGAGACACACTCACCATTGTGCTGCTTTACGGTCCCTCAGTTAATGACCCCCAACCTCAGAGCTGCTGACAAATCCTTACAAAAATTCTTTATATGGTAAATAACATGAAAAATTACCACTTTAACCACTTTTTTTTTTTTTTTTTTGCGGTACGCGGGCCTCTCACTGTTGTGGCCTCTCCCGTTGCGGAGCACAGGCTCCGGACGTGCAGGCTCAGCGGCCATGGCTCACGGGCCCAGCCGCTCCGTGGCATGTGGGATCTTCCCAGACCGGGGCACGAACCCGTGTCCCCTGCATCAGCAGGTGGACTCTCAACCACTGCGCCACCAGGGAAGCCTGTGACTGGCTTCTTTTACTTAGCATAATGTCCTCACGGTTCACCCATGTTGCAGCAGGTGTCAGAATTTCCTTCGTTGCTGAGACAGAATTGTATTCCATTGCATGTATCTAACAGATTTTGTTATTCATGCACCTTTTGATGGACACTTGGGTTCTTTACACCTTTTGGCCTTTGTGAATGATGCTGCTGTGAAAGTAAGTTTACAAGTAACTAGCTGTTCAAGCCCTGCTTTCACTTCTTTTGGGTCTATACCAGATGTGGAATTGCTGGGTTGTATGTTTAATTTTTTGAGGAATTACCTTGTCATTTTCCACAGCACCCATACCATTTTATTTTTTATAAAAATTAAAAAAAAAAAGATTTCTTGTTCCATTTATCTTAACAGTATTTCTGGCAGCTTCTCCAGCTTGAGACTCATTACCCGCCCCCCTCCACCTTTAGCAAATGATGCTGGTCTGTCTGCTGTACTGAAAAGATCCTCTAATACGTGTCCAACATCGCCTTTCCTTTCTCACTTCCTTCCGAAGAAGACGAGTCCATTTCACCCCCTGAAACTAACCCTCCACCTGTGTTGAGTTCTCCCCTACCTGCCCCTTCCTTTGGGGTCCTGATGGATCCCTCACCCTTTCCCCTCAGTCTGGAATCTTCTGTCTGCACAGCAGATTGCCCCTTTCACGTGCCTGCAGCCACCCCAGACATCCTCAGCATTCAGCAGGTGCTTCGGGGAACCTCCTTGACCATCACACTTCTCCGTCTCCTCCCCCGCCATGAGCAGGTCCTTGTACCTGTGACCAGCGCCGTCTGGTCCTGTTCTCTGCTCTACCCTGTGTGGTCACTGTCTGCCTCTCCCCCACGCGTGACCCAAAGGCACTTCACCTGCAGCATCTCCAAGCCAGACGTGATCATCCTCTTCCATTGCCTCCTCTTCCTTTGCTCATCTTGGCCATGCCTGTCACGAGCCACTGTGTGTCTGGTGCTCAGTTACTCTTGATGAAATGATGGCAGAACCTCTCTTTACTTGCTACACCCTCAGTGCTGTACCTGCCCTCCTTGTTCCCTGACTGTATTTCAGCATTTCCTTAAAACTCACATCTGGCAGTAGACTTGTTTTTCTCCAGAAGCTGTGATGTTCTCCAGCTGCCTTGGAGAAATGGGTCAGATTCCAGGTTCTGCCGTTCAGAATCTTCACAGTCAATCCAGCCAACTCTCCTAGCCTTGGATTCTTAGAGACGCGAGTAGAGTGCCCTTCTGGATGCTTGGAAGCCACCCGGAAGATTAATTCCAAAGATTGATAGGAAGAAGCATGAGCTCCAGGGGCTGATATTCATCGATCACTTGCTGTTCTGAGCGCTCTATATTTATCATCTTCTGTGACCCTTACAGTACTCCTGTTCCATAGGTACGATCATTGATTTTAGGTGAAGACACCTAGAGCTGTTAATGAACTTGCCCAAGGCCATGGGACCAGGCAGAGGGATAATTTAAGCCCACGTTGCCTGGATCCAGAGCCACATCCTTCCATTCAGTTCCCCCAGAGAGGGTCACTGGGCACCAGCGATCCGATGGCTCAGAAACAGGGCCTAAAGTGCTTGTCCACGTCGACGGACAACAGCTCTGAATCAGATGCTTTGGGGCTGTAAAGACATCAGCTTCATTCCCTGTGGAGCTTTTCATCGCAGTGGATATGTCCTGTGTTTTTTGGCATAAAGCAATTAAAAAACTTTGATGCTATGCCAGCAGAACTTGGCTGTGTCTAGAGGGAGGTAAAGGCGGTTCCATGGGGCTGGTCCTGAGGCTTCTTGGAGGATGGGTCTCGGTGATGGGCCCCCTGCATTGGCCACAGAGGCTTCTGTTTCTTCACCACTCGTGGATTGCAGTGCTAGATTTGGGGCACTTGGGGTTTTGCCGTCAGAATTAACACAGGCATTGACATTTTCACTCTGTTCCACAAATCTTACAACTCTGTGGGATGATCCTGGAAAAGACTACCCTGTGAACTAGGCATAGCCTCCCTAGAAGTTTCTAGAACTTTCTGTTGAGGGAAACATTGACCCTGACCCACAATAAAAAATGCATTGTTGGGCGTGTCTGTGTGTGCGTGCATGTGTGTGTGTGTGTGAGAAGCTGAAAATTCTTTCATGAAAAAGTTCTAACCCTTTATTCCATGGGATGTACTCTGGCATTTTCTATTCTATTCTGGTATCTTTTGTCTATTCTGAACTCATGTATTTCACTAAAAAAAAAATTGCTGGTTGACAGGCACTAAATTTATTTCCTGAACAGCGAACGTATCTCAACCCACATTTGAAAAACACTGCTCTTTACCGTTCTTTCTATTTATTCCACCCTCTTGTTCGGTTTAGTATGAAATATTATTAGTGTTGTGTGTGTCTTCCATTGTAAAGACACAGGTCCCTGGTGCTCAGTGAATTCCCCTACCAGCATGTGGATTGGACTGGGGTGAAGATTAATTGAATTTGAGGCTCCTGAGCTGAGATGGGCACACAGATGCGTGAGGCTTTGCCTTCCTTCCAGGGGGCTGCCCCTTGGGTGCCAGCTTCCCTGTTGCTTGCCTTTCTGACCCCTGGTGGTGCCACTTCTGTCTGGCCTTCCCCAGGAAGAACTGTGTTGGAAATAAGCTATATGGTAATCACAGTAAATGTAGTTGTTGGGTGAGTTTTGCCCTCCAAGAAGCATGGTTTTCATTTCCTTAAATGTAAAATAGATAGCTAGTGGGAAGCAGCCGCATAGCACAGGGAGATCAGCTCAGTGATTTGTGATCACCTAGAGGGGTAGGATAGGGAGGGTGGGAGGGAGATGCAAGAGGGAGGAGATATGGGGATGTAGGTATACGTATAGCTGATTCACTTTGTTATAAAGCAGAAACTAATACACCATTGTAAAGCAATTATACTCCAATAAAGATGTTAAAAAACAACAACAACAACAAATAATACCTGGACGTGAACTGTACTTACTTCTCTTCTGTTTTATCTAAAATTCTTCGTTATCAGAAGCTTTGGCTGCTTTTCTTCCATTTCTCAGCTAGCATCCAGGGTCCTCACTGCTTCTCACAAATTTGTAAGTTTTGCATATTTTTGTCCTCTGGAAAAACTCTCTGAACGTTTTAGGGATGATGACAAAACAAGGATGGGAAATACTGTGATTTCCTTGCAGATGAGAAAATCAGGTTGCACAGGTCACTGCTGACCTGCCCAGGGCCTTGGCTCTAGTCATAGCAGCTCCCACTTGACCCCTTCGTCCTGGGCCCCAGTGTTCTCCACTTCGTGTGCTGCGTTCAAGATTCCCATGAGGATGTGAAGTCTTATCAGCTCCCTTAAACAAAGCAGGGATTGACTGTGTCCTTGCCCTCAGTTTAAATGTAATATGTGATCTTTTTAGAAAAGTGGAAAATGCCCAAAAGTCACTTCAGAAAGATAAGTCTCACTTGTCACCTCACCCCCCATAAATTACAGTGTTAGCATTTTTGTCTTTATAACCGTAGGCTTTTCCTCCTTAGTCTGTGATGATGCATGAGAGTATATATATGATATATACGTACAGGTATTTACATACGTATGTGTGTTTATATATACCTACTTATACAACTTTCCTTTTTTCCACATACATTTCCCTACATCCTTCAGTACTCTTGAAGAAAATCTTTTTTTTTTTTTTTTTTTTTTTTTGCGGTACGTGGGCCTCTCACTGTTGTGGCCTCTCCCGTTGCGGAGCACAGACTCCGGACGCACAGGCCCAGCGGCCATGGCTCACGGGCCCAGCCGCTCCGCGGCACGTGGGATCCTCCCAGACCGGGTCATGAACCCGTGTCCCCTGCATCGGCAGGCGGACTCTCAACCACTGTGCCACCAGGGAAGCCCAAGAACATCGTTTTTAAGGTTATATTACTTCATGGTTGTGTCGTAGCTTATCTAACCAGTTTTCTGTTTGGGCACCAAGATTGTTTCTAGTTTTCCTTTCTGTAAACAGTGCTTCAGTAACCTTCTTGGCCAACGCTTTCTCTATGGCAAAGACCTGGTTCTGTCTGGTTAGCTGGGTGCATCCAGATTTCCAAATGCTCTGAAGGTCTGTGGGAGTTGTGAGCACAGCTATCAGGACGTGCTCCCTGCCTGATGAATCTGTGCTCCTCCCATTTGGGCTGTTGTGTTCCACGTGATGGCCTGGCCTTGGTTTTCACTAGAACCCTGGTCCTGTCTGTGATTCCACTTCATCCTATACTTTGTGGGACTGAGCGACTTGACCACAGCGTTGGACGCCTAGGGAGCTGTTTGATCCTCAGAAGTCACCTGCTTACGTAACCTTGGCGTCTCTTGGTACAGGATCAGTGGGTGAATCAGGTAAGGAGACGAGCTCTGCTGAGTCCAGTTCCTTCAGCTCAGATGATTCTGGGCCCTGAGGAAGCAGGCCAGCGAGATGTGGGAACCATCATAGACTTGTATGTAGTTTAAAGACATGGGTAGCATCAGAGCCAGGAAGGTGCACTCAGAACAAACAATAAAATAATTTCCTCACTTTTTTTTGAGGGTGGGGGCTGGTGGTGGTTGATTGTGTTGGTTGATCCAGGATGCCGCAGATGCGAGTCAGGGCTTTGCTTGCAAGTCTGTCATCATTTGTCTGAGATGGCTTCAATGGTGACTTTCCAGGTCACGTGTCCATTTGGGGGGAAGACTTTTTGAACCAGGATACTCAGCAGCTGAAGGCTGGCAGCTCAGGAGAAGACAGCCATGAAGGGAACGGCCACATTTGATTGAGAATCAGCAACGGGCCAGGCCTTCTGGAGAGTTCTCCTGCCAACAGGGAGGAGAGGGTGGTCCCAGACTCCAGGGGCCGAGGGGACCAAGCCATGCTTGGAAGTGACACCAGTGTCCTCGGACTGCTGCAACTAAATACCACAAACATGGCAGCTTGAAACAGAAATTTCTTCCTTCTGGGTGCTTGTCTTAGTTTAGGCTGCTGTCACAGAATATCATAGACTGGGTGGCTTATAAACAACAGAAATTTATTCCTCACGTTTCTGGAGCCTGGAAGTCCAAGATCAGGGTGCCGTCAGGTCAGTGTTCTGGTGAGAGCCTTCCTCTGCGTTGCCCACAGCTGACTTTTTCATCCTCACGTGGTGGATAGCAGAGACACGAAGCAAGCTCTCTTGTGACCCTTATAAGGGCACTAATCACGTTATGAGCACCCGACCCTTCTGACCTCACCTAATCCGAATCACTTCCTAAGACCCCACCTCCTAATCCATCACATAGTGGGGCTGGGTTTCAGGCTATGAACTGAGGGCTCAGGGCACCAACATTCAGACATTCTGTAAGAGAACCTGTTCTGTGCCCTTCTCCCAGTGTCTGCTGGGTGCCGTGGTCCTTGGCAGCCCCGGCTTGTTGATGGGTCACGCCCATCTCTGTCTGCACCTTCGCGCGGTGTTCCCCCCGTGTGCCTGTGTCTTTGTCTCCTCTTCACGTAGGGGCACCAATCACATTGAATTTCGGGCCCACTCTGCTCCAGGGTGACCTTACGTTAACTCGATGGCATCTGCTAAGATCCTAGTCCCAAGTAAGGTCACATTCACAGGTACCAGGGGTTAGGATCTGAATATAGCTTTTTCTGGGATAAAATTGAACCTACAATAGAGGTCAATGCAGAATCAACATGGATACCAACGGCACCCCGGCCAGTGGTTGATGAACAGCTGGAGAGGAAGCTGACCCTGGCCCAGGTTCCCATAGCTGTCTGAACCCCAGAGGAGCTGGAGACCCGCGCTTCTCAGCCCTCAGTGTGTGCACACACATCACCTGGGGGTCTTGTGAAAATTCAGATTCCCCCTCGGTAATTCCAGGGAGGGGGCCAAGGGTTTTCATTTCCAGTCATCACCCAGTGAGTGCAGCTGATGTTGGTCCCTGGCCGCACTTTGAGGTGGGTGTGGTTGGATATCACCTACGCAGTGAGTGTCCTGGCTGCCCTGGAGGGTGGGGGACGTAGGAGTCCAGGCAGATGCAGGTGTTCCCCTCGGGGCTGGCTTCACCTGCGGCACCAGCCCTCCTCTGCCTGATGTTCTGGACTATTCTGATTTCACAAGTTTTCCTTAGGCGTAGATGATAAGACACTTGCAAGTGAAATCATGACTCGCATCAAAAAAGAAGCAGCCAAAAAAAAAAAAGTTGAAGAAAGCATTCTAGGTCGTTTGCTTGGTAAACCTTTGGCTCAAAATGCTTCCAATTTGAACTCATCCAACACTGGGGCTTCCAGCTTCCCCCAGTGTATAATGTGGAGATCATTCACCCAGTGTTGGATTTCTGGAATCTCTCTTCTGGCCAGAGTTCCTTGCAGGGGAGTTGCACAGTCTTCTCGGCTGTAGCCCCAGGACACTTGAGATACCACCCATGTGGGCAGACTTTGTCTGGAGCTGTCTGGATGGAGACACTTATTTCCTGACCACCTCCCTGCCCCCATTTGTAGTGGACAGGACTTTGCAACAGCAGAAATGCAGCCTTAGCGGAAAGCAAAATCATTTCTGTTCTCCACTCTCCTTCAGCAAACCAACCGTCTGTGTTGGTTTTCTACCCACGTTATGGTGCACGTGCGTGAGAATTTTTATAGTTAAAACCTAGATAAGGTTCACTTTACTCCCTTTTCATCATTATGTCATGAGTGCCTTTCCACATGAATGAGTAGTTGTAGTTGTAACGGCTCTGTGCCAGTTCAGAGCACGTGCCTGCATCGATGTGCGTCCGTTTGCTTAATCAAATGATTTTTCATTGCTAATTTTTCCATTGTTGAGTACTAGGATTTTTGCTTTTAGCATTTTAAGCCTGCAGTGAATGAGAAGTAGCTGGTGGCACTGATCTTTCCTTTAATTTTGTGGTGGGTTTCCTCCATGTTCTTTACCCTCATGTGCCTGCTTGTGTTGGAGGACAAGGCTTTAATTTGGGACTGCAGGGTTTCAGGCCTTTCCTAGCCACCTTGCCTGCCCTGCCCCCTGCAGTGATGCTCTCTAGTGGAAAAGCACTCCTTTCAATTCGTGGCTTCAGAGCTCAGGCACCTGGAGGGATTGCCTTCTCCTGGCCCCTGACCTTGGCCTTCAGGGGTCTCTCCCCCAGCTCCTCTTCCTTATCCAAGCCTTCTGCCCACCTCTTCCACCAGGCAAGGTGCCCCCCAGCCCTTTTCTCCTTCCTCCATCACAATCAGGATTTATTCAGCCAGCGCTCTGTGAAACTGAGCAGGTCTCATGGATGGCTTTATGCTTAGCCCCTCATTGTTCATTTATTGGCTCATTTGTTTTAAAAATTCATTTACTAATATGTTCATTCTGTGTGCCAGGCACTGGGCACACACATATAATATAGATGTGGGCTCTGTTCTCGTGGTGATTACATTTAAGTCAGCGAGACAGATATTAATCAAATCACCATACCCACACATACATAGTTGTACGATTTTAAGCAAACCGTAGACATAAATCTCTAATTTTCAGTTGTAAAAGGTCCTTTTGAGGAAAGTAAGGGAGGGGGTGACCAGGGATATCAGGGGATGGGGAAGAGGTGGGGGGTTCAAGGAAAGTTTCAAGGAGGAGTTGGGTGAAGGAAGCATGAGGTGGGGGAATTCCAGGTAGAGGCCAGTAGACAGGAGGGTATTTGCTGCTTTCCAGGACTGGCCATAAGATCAGTGGTTGTGGCTGCACAGGGTGGGCAGTGAGCCAGCGAGGGCTGGGGGGAGAGGATGGAGAGGCGGGGGAGGCACTTGGGGCAGAGCCCGGTGGTTCTGCTCAGGATCCGTGGGCGCCACTGGAACGGGCGTGGTCAGGTCAGACTTGGCTTCTCAAGGGATCATCTGGCTGCCATCTGCAGAGTGGGCTGGAGCAGTTAAGAGAGGAGGGTGAGAGGCTGTCATGAAGTCCAGGTAAGAGACCATGGGGCTGGGGCTAGAGCAGGCTTCTTTCCTTTAGCACTACTGACATTTGGGGCCCATCCTTCTTGGTTGTGAGCTGTCTTGTGCACTACAGATGTTGAGCAGAATCCCTGGCCTCTACATGCTAGATGCATTCCCTAGCGTGACAACCAATAATGTGTCCAGATATTGCTCAGTGTCTCCTGGGGTTGAGGTGGGGGCAGAATTGCCCCTGGTTGAGACATTGGGCTCCAGTATTGGTGATGAGTTTTGAGAAGGAGGAAGAGACTTGCTGGTATCATTTACAGACTGCGGTGGTGGCTCCAATGTGGGAGATGAGGAAGAGGCAGGGCGGTGTCATCACCTCCCAGATCGTTGGCTTAAGCCACTGCGCGATGGAGAGACATCTTAAGAAGTGGGTGAAGGGACTTCCCTGGTGGCGCAGTGATTAAGAATCCGCCTGCCAGTGCAGAGGACATGGGTTCAATCCCTGGTCTGGGAAGATCCCACATGCGGTGGAGCAACTAAGCCTGTGTGCCACAACTACTGAGCCTGCGCTCTAGAGCCCGCGAGCCACAACTACTGAGCCCGCGAGCCCCAACTACTGAGCCCGCATGCCTAGAGCCTGTGCTCGGCAACAAGAGAAGCCACCGCAATGAGAAGCCTGCGCACCGCAGCAAAGAGTAGCCCCTGCTCGCCACAACTAGAGAAAGCCTGCACGCAGCAGCGAAGACCCAACACAGCCAAAAATAAATAATAAATAAATAAATTAAATTATTAAAAAAAATAAAGAAGCGGGTGAAGATTCTAGAATATTTGGACCTTGAGGGTGGGCTTCTCCTGAGACCCTGCTTAAAAGTTATCTCTTTCTGAGAACTGCTGTGCTAGTAACTCTGCTTCACTCCATCACGGGAAACATGTTCCTGTGCAGCCGTAGTGTGCTGAAAACGCCCTTATTTACACGCATTTTGGGCATCTACCTGACATTTCTAACTACATGACCATCGTTTAGGACTGGGCTCTCTTTTTCCAGTTCCCTTTAGACAGCGTCCAGTTTCCACCCCTTGTCTGGTGTCTACTCAATGGTGCTGCTGGTGGGGTGGCTGGAGGTGTCTACACAGATATAGTGCTTGTTGCTGTTGGATGCTTGGTTACGTTCCATAATACAGTGGAGGAAAGTACCAAACCCAGACTCCTATATGGTTTGGAGAGATCTTACCTGCTGCTTTTGTCCAGGCGGATTAGGGAGCCTGAGATAATCCTAATGCCTTCTATCTGTGCACCTCTCTCACTCATCAGAAGCTTTCAGTGCACCTTCCTGTGATCCTCCCAGCGCTGCCACGGCACCCCATTCAAAGTACTAATGAAAAAGCATGCAGGAGGGAGAGGCAGGAAACACGATCATGTAAAGTCGGTGAGTTGAATAGCAGAGTCATCGATGGAGACATTTAGAACCCACATCCACTGGCTCTTCTCTGCAATCTTCAAATTGCAGCTGCCCCGTGGAGCGCCTTCCAAGATTTTGTTCTAGGAAAGATGAGGGAGTTTAAAACAGGGTCTAAAGCAGTCTGACCCATCTAAAGCAGGGTCTCCCAGGTGAACCGAAGGCACAGGGTCTGCAAAGGTCACGTGCACCTTGCTTGTGAAATGCTCCTTATAAGTGCATGTGCTTGTAGGTTCTTCTTGTATTGTGAGTTTCCGTGGATTGAGGCTTCTTTTGATTGCAAATGGCGTAAACCTCGAACAAGAGCTAAATCGATGGCAAGATATTCCAGTGTATGGGGAAGAAGACTCACTATTGCTAAGGTGTCAAATCTTCCCAACTCGATCTATAGGTGCAATGCCGTCCCCAGTCAAAGTCCCAGCAAGTTACTGGGTCACTATTGACAAAAGTGACAAGAAGAGGGCAGAAGACCCAGAGCATTCCACTCCATACTGAAGGAGAACAACATCAGAGGACCAACACTCCTTGACTTCTGGTCTCTCTGGAAAGCTACAGTAATCTAAATGCATAAACCCAACTCACATTCACTTCAGAAAGAAGGAAAATAACTGGTTCACATCACTGGGGAGGCCAAGGCGTTAGTCATGACTGTGTCCAGGCGTTGAAAGACATCCTTGCTCTCGGCTCAGTACTTTCTTCTCTCTGCTTGAGGGAAGAATGGCCACCACTAGTCAGAGGCTTGTAGTTTTCTTACTATTTGTAATCCTAGAGGACCCAGAATGACTGTCTAGCTTTTCAAGGCCAAAACCATCCACAGAAAGAGCCCTCATTAACCTTCCTCCTGTAAAGGAAGGGACCATCCCTGAAAGGAAAAGACAAGGAAGTTGAAAAGAGCAACGGGGGCTTCCTGCTGCAGAGGATAGAGAGAGAGGGGTAAAGGCAGCCATTGGGGGGCTGACGTGACATTTGTGAGTGTAGCTGAAGCCAATGCAAATGAGTGACCTTGTGAAATGGCTTCTGTAGCTATTTTCCGGACTGTCTGCTGGGCTGATGGAAAGGGTAGTTAAAGCCTTCATTTAGGCTTGGTGTTCCAGCCGGCATGCCAAGTAGCCCAAGCTGAGGCCCGAGAGGAGAATATACCCTTAAATATGCCCGGGAAGAATTTTATTGAGAAACGAGTCGGCTAGTGCTAGAGCATTAGCACGTGTGAAAAAAAAATTTCCTACTTGAGCTTAAAAAATCATCAGCTCCATTATACTTATATCAAATAATTACAAAATTTCATGAAAGCTCTTTTTCAGAACTTTATGATGGAATGAATTATTTTTGTGTATGTATGGACGAAATCTTGGACTTTATGTTGAATTTCAAAAGTGCTCACCTAGGGCTTCCCTGGTGGTGCAGTGGTTGCGAATCTGCCTGCCGGTGCAGGGGACATGGGTTCGAGCCCTGGTCTGGGAAGATCCCACATGCCGCGGAGCAGCTAGCCCCGTGAGCCACAATTAGTGAGCCTGCGCGTGTGGAGCCCGTGCTCCGCAACAAGAGAGGCCGCGATAGAGGCCCGCGCACCGCGATGAGGAGTGGCCCCCACTTGCCGCAACTAGAGAAAGCCCTGGCACAGAAACGAAGACCCAACACAGCCATAAATAAATAAATAAAAATTAAAAAAAAAAAAAAAAGTGCTCACCTAGTTAACATTGGGAAATCAGGGAACTGGGGAGTGAAAAAGTCATACCTGAGTTTTTCCAGGACTTTATGAGGGGACAGAATGGTTCTGTGAGGGGAGGGTCAGCCCTTGCTTTCCCCGTGATATCCCGAATCAGACTTTAAGCTTATACCTGACACTGTAAACCTGAGAATCCTGTGCCAGGCAGAAGAATTTTGATGAGAATCTGAGCAGTAGTATTCTCCATGAACTGTGAATGTGACACTTTTATAATTCAGGTGGAATTATTTTTCCCTTGGGAAATCCTGTGCATTCAATATGGTACCTTGAATTAGGGAAAAGGTAAAGAAAAGGCTACCAAAGGCATATCTTGTTAAAATAAAGCAGGTTTTATTCTTGTCTGTGTAATCTTTAGATACAGTGATTGATTCTTAGAGTTACTAATATTTTTTTTGAAACGTAAATTGTCTTCTCTCTAGTTTAATGATTAGGGAATAACAATAGCCCTCGTTGTCTGATTAAATAAAACATAACTAAAGTGTAACTAATTTTTGAAAACACGATGTTCATAGAAAATCTCAGGAAATACACGTTGTGACATTACACATTTTATATGGTCGCCACTCAAGGTTAAGTACAAAGGTGATATGACTGAGAAATTAGGTGACCGCCAAGTCTGTCCTTTGTTTTTCTTTTAAACGATTCATTTTAAGATGGAAAAAAAAATACTATTCCTGCTGCCATTTGTCAGACTGATCGTCTTGTTAGTTCCTGGTAGGTCATGACTCTGCTGATGGGTTCCCATCAATGCATCCTTAAGGGGAGCAGCTTCGTGGATCCATTACCCTTGGCAATCACCTTGCTGATTTGCATGGTCTACCAGTTGGCCCCTTCTCCTTTCTCCTGCCTTATTTTTTCTGGACCTGAAGATAAACCACTGGTTCAGCAGTACGTCAGAGGACTCCAGGTTATATGATTTATTTACTGAAATTTGCCCTTTGGGTGTGTTTCGGATGTGAGTGTCAGGCACTTACCCCTTCTAGTTTCCCAGCTTCCTACAGTTTCCTCTGCAGCCAGAGGTACCCCTGGGGCAGCGGGCAGCTCTGTGTAGCAGCAAGCTGGGGTGGGAGCTGAGTGTTCTTTGTGCTTCATTATTAAAACTTTGCCTAGCACAGAATCTTGAGCTAACAGAAGCTATAGGACTATTTTTAAATGAAAATTTCATTTCTTTATTTTGATTGCTTCTCAAAGGTAACAAAAAAGAGTAAAGTACCATAAGATAACACACATAAATCGACCACTGAGAGACTACTCACTGTTAGCCCTTTGGTCATGATTGTGTCTGAATTCTTTCTGTTTCTGTATGGATTATACATGTGATTTCCAATAAGCTGGTGATAAATACTTGGCCAGCGCTGTCCCCTGCTTTGTATCCCCGCAAAGCATGTATGAACGTCTTTCTACAGAATAGATACCTTCCTTTTGACACAGAGAGACTTGCTGCTTGGACCAAATCAGGATCCAATGAAATGCTGATAAATTCAGAACTACTTGACAGTACATGACACAAAAAAGCTCAGTCAAAATGATCAGCAGTCAGAGGGCTTCCCTGGTGGCGCAGTGGTTGAGAGTCCGCCTGCCAATGCAGGGGACATGGGTTCGTGCCCCAGTCCAGGAAGATCCCACATGCCGCGGAGCAGCTGGGCCCGTGAGCCATGGCCGCTGAGCCTGCGCGTCCGGAGCCTGTGCTCCGCAACGGGAGAGGCCGCAACAGCGAGAGGCCCACGTACCGCAAAGAAAAAAAAAATGGGGCTTCCCTGGTGGCGCAGTGGTTGAGAGTCCGCCTGCCGATGCAGGGGACGCGGGTTCGTGCCCCGGTCCGGGAAGATCCCACATGCCGCGGAGCGGCTGGGCCCGTGAGCCATGGCCGCTGAGCCTGCGCGTCCGGAGCCTGTGCTCCGCAATGGGAGAGGCCACAGCAGTGAGAAGCCCGCGTACCGCAAAAAAAAAAAAAAAAAAAAAAAAGATGACCAGTCATAATTAAGGAAAAGCAAAGAACCAGAAAGCGGGGGTCTCAGTGTAAATCTCAGTGGGAACCTGGGAGTTCAAGGCCTAAGGCAGTGCTGATGGTCTGGGGAGCGTCTGCAGGTGTGCTTCTGTGGCTCTGGGGCAGCCCTGGTTCGCCGTAATGCGCCTGAGGCCTCTGACGTCCGTTCCGTTCCTCCTGGTTCTCTCCTTGCTAAGAGGGGGTTCTCTCCTTGCTAAGAGGGATGGGCCTGCCTCTTGTGCTTGTTTCCCTTGCGCCGGCCTATCCAGGTGCGCCTCAGCCCTGCCCACAGCCACGCAGCGCCGCCCACCGCCCCCGAGCAGCCTTCCTCCTCGTCCTCCAGGGCCCGCCCCTTCCTTCGTTCTTCCTGGGGCCGTGTCCGCGTTGGGGTTGCGCCTGCTTGTTTCTCTGTGGGCGCAGGACTTCTTCAGTGACTCCGACAGCTTCCTCCCCACCTTCTTGCCTGGAGTTTTCGTCGCGTTTTGCAGGCTTCCACGGATGGAGGAGGGTGGGTGCCAGTAGCCTGCGTGTCCACAGTGAGGAGGGACCTGGTGCCTCTGTGGGAGTGGCCAGGTGGATTATTCTTGGGGGAAAAAATGTTGTGGTAACTTAAACATCTGTGTGGTGTTTGCCTGATGTTTATTAAATTCTTACCGAGAAAACAACCTTAAGCACGTCTTCAGGTCTGCTTTAGATGTTGCGATCTTCATGATGTTACTGTGAGATTTAGTAGTTTAATATATATGCACTTTTGTTTTTGTTTTTTTTTCTTGTGCGGTACGCGGGCCTCTCACTGCTGTGGCCTCTCCCGTTGCGGAGCACAGGCTCCGGACGCGCAGGCTCAGCGGCCATGGCTCACGGGCCCAGCCGCTCCGCGGCATGTGGGATCTTCCCGGACCGGGGCACGAACCCGTGTCCCCTGCATTGGCAGGCGGACTCTCAACCACTGCACCACCAGGGAAGCCCTATATATGCACTTTTGACACGTATGTAGAGGTGGTGTGGATTGGATTACTTGGCTTTATAGCTTGTTAAATGCTCATTTGGTGCCAGCTGTGGACTCGTCCTGGGCCAAGGGCGTGAGGAATACACAGAGGAAGGTGTAGCCTTCTGTCTGCAGGAGAGGAAAGCGGGTATTTGGTTCGCAAAATAGGTAACAGATGAGGTGGTGCATTACTGCATCATTGGGCATCCGGATGGGAGACTGCAGGCCACACAAGGACCCAGGGAAGGTGGAGGTGGCCTGAGATCACCAGATAAGCATGGTGGGAGCAGATAGGGCTGGCTCTGAACTTTAAGGGTTGGTGGGAGTAGAGATAAGCAAACACTCCAGGGAGGAGGCGGAAGGTTGGGGATGGGACGGAGAAGGAAAAGAAGGAGAGAGTGCAGGTGGCGGGAACGGGTTGGTTTTGTGAGAAGACTGCATCCCAGGGGCTGGAGTGGCCGGATGCATCAGGAGCCGGGGGGCGGGCAGCCTTGGTCCGACCCCAGGGCCTCAGAGCTGAGAAGAGGAATGCAGTCCTGTTCTGTTAATCAGGTAGTAGTAATCTCTGACATTCTGAACGGACCCCCTGAAAATCGGCATATAGGTTTGGTTTTTGATCTAAAATTACATTTTTTGAAAAGGACAGGATCTTCCAAGGAAGTAAAAAATGGACTTTCCCCCCAGGGGTCTCTCAGTATGAAAATGACATGAGTTCCTAGAAATTTTATCTTAGAGAATTCTTTGTTAGTTCTTTTATTTGTGTCACGGGATACCTTTTTTCATTTGTATTTTTAAGTAGAACATGTTTTCCAGTTTTCCTGGAATCTTGCAAGTCCCCTCTCAGAGTTTTGTGGCTGTCATCGGGAGCTCTCCCAGGGATGGTGACCTTCCATCCAGGGAAGCCGCTGGGGGAATGGGGGAGTGGCCCCTGTCCCTTGCTCCTTGAGCTTTGCTCAGCTGGAGTGGTGATGTCTTGTGTATGTGGAATGTATTTGTAGAAAATCATGACCATTTTCCAAGTGTGTCAGTCATATTTGCTAGAGGCTGTGACGTGTCCTGAGTCGTCATCTGACGTGAAGATGGCTCCGGGCCCCGCCTTCTATGCTTCATGGCTCTCCTTCACGTCTGGAACCCTTGCAGCTTTTCAGGCTGCCCTGTGGGCTTTTCGGTCACGTAGTGTGCCAGCAACTTCCACGCCAGCAAGCCTTTTCCTCTGTGGGGCTGAAAGAACACTGCATTAGGGGCTGGGAGGCACTATCTCACCCAGAAAACGGGCAGAAGCTGTGTTATTGGGGCAGGAAGATTTAGATTCTTTCTCATGTATTACAACTGCATCCACTTTCTGTGTGTGAGCGTTTACATAAAATAGCTCCTTTACCCTTTTATTTTCAACCTTTCTTTGTTCTTATATTTAAGGACAGCTACTGGTATTGTTTTTCCTCAGTCTGAAACCTTTGTCTTTTATTTGGAGTATTTACTCTACTGATTTTTTTGTTTGTTTGTTTACAATACCTATATCAAAAAACTGAATTTTAAATTGAGGTATATAATTCATATATATTGAAATGCACAAATGTGATGTGTCCAGCTTACTCTCTTTTGAGAAACGATTGCATCATGTAACTCACACCTCCATCAAAATAAAGAACATTCCCATCACCAGTTTTGTACATTGCGTGTATTGACTGGTGGTATTGGGTGCATTTCTTCTATTTTCCTCTCTGGAATCTGAGCCTCTCAATCCCAGTTGCCTCAGCAGCTCTGGTTCCTTCAAAATGAACCTTTTAATCCACTGAGTTTTCTTGTTCCCATCAGTAAAATAAAGGAAATGGTTTAGACTGTGTTCTGAGGTTGCCCCTGCATTTACACACTGTGATCCTCTCTCTAGAAACGGTCACCTCTTTAAAATAAACACCTCTTTAAAATAAACAGTGAACATCAAAGAAAACTTTGCACAGGCTGAAAAGGTCAAAATGCCATCATTGGCTAGCATTGGGAAATAATGTCTTTGAGATGGAATGTTTAAAAGAAGCCGGTTGAGTGTGTAATGCAGTAGTCAGTCCTTCAGAAGTGCTTCATCTTTATATTTTAAACAAATCGTAACTCCCCAAATTAGTATGCCAGTTGTGTGATATTTAAAATCTTTCTCTAACTCACTTTTTTTTTTTTGACCCTATGTTAAATTCAGTGGAGCACAGTCTCATTCACACCCCACTTATGCATAATTTGGGATAAGTAATGTAGTGGCTGGGCTGCCATTCACGTCTTCCAGCTAGGAAAGTGAAGCTTTGCCGGATGAATCCATCCTGTGAACAGGACGGAGCCATTGATGGCGTGTTTATACCTCCTCAGAGAGTAGAACCTTTTTAGGTGCCGCATTACGCATCCGTCCTCCTCAGCCCTTCTATCCACCAGATTTCTACCCAGGAGCTTAGAAGTGATGAATTCCAGGTCCCCCTCCAGCTCTGAAATTCTGAGTTCTGGCCAATATCACGCTGACCTGGTTTGTTAATTTCCTTTGAAAACTTGAAAGTGACAGTATTTCGTTTTTTGAAAAGTTATCCTTCTTACCTCAGACTTTTTACTCATCTCTGTGCCCCCTGCTTCCCACCCTTACCCCCACTACCCTCCAGTCCAGGGTTTGATTGATATTTACTTTTGTATTATAAGTGCTAGTTAACGTCTAACCATCCTGAGGTTTTCTTCCCTGCAGGTCCATTCCACTGGATGTGGAAAATCGCATTATCTGGCGTGCTGGGGGTTGGGTGGTCACGGTCCTCTGGGTTTTCTAGGCCCGCTGGCTCATGCATCTTACAGAGTTGAACATGCGTATCCTTGCTGGAAGGAGCCCTGAGTAGATTCTGTATCGCAGTTCACACTGAGTCTGTGTCTACCAACCTGTCTTCAATGCTAGGCTATTACAAATTGGTTTTATTTATTCTGTGTTTGAATTTGGACTTTCCTACCCAATAATTTAATATTTTAAAAATGACATCTTTGGTCTCTTGTTTGTCATGAGTGAGGATAGAGTTAGCCAGCCTGCAATTTGCCGCTCTCCTCTCTCGCCCTCCCAGCGTCTACTCATTAGCTCATAATTGTTTTCATAACCTTCTCGGAGTCTGGTGTGATCTCACTCTCAGCCCTTTGTGACCCCACCCCCCACCCCAAGGTAGTAAAGTGGGATTTTGCTCTCTCTATGAATTATACATGTCATCTCTATTTGAAACATTCCTGAACCCATGATGCTATATTTTGGCAAAATAAATTCTACTTGCAGAGAATTTAAAACCCATCCATTTATATTTCCATTTATTAGGAGATATAATGATCTTATGAAGCATGTAACTATCAACTGATGTTCACCTTCTTGGAAGAAGTGGCTGCTGGCATTTCTGCAGTCTGTATATGTGACAGTTCCTGCTCACTGATTTGCACTTGTGCATACCCTAAGCGTGGGCATTGTTGTTCATTTGAGACTTCCTGCCTTGGTGGGCAGTTCATGACCTTTCACACTGCTTCTGTGGCCCCAGGTCTGAGAAAGGATGTGTCCCCTGGACGCTCTCCCTACAACAGACCAAACCCAAGGGTCAGCATGGTTCTTGTCTTTCCTGTCTCCACTCTTCTTTCGTCTGCTTCCGTCTCTTTTCCGGTGCTCTCTGGGCTGTTCCACGGTCGCTGCCTCTCCAGGGAGAGCAACTCCAATAGCCATGTGGCCTGAGTCTAAGGCTGGAAGGAGATCCCTGTGTCCTGGCTCAGAATTTCAGGCCATCTCTGCGGTTCTCCTGCCTTGCCCTGGACAAGTAGAATCGTGGCCCCTTGCGAGTTCTTTTTATTTTATTTTATGTAAAAGTTTTCTTATAAGTTTATTTATTTATTTATGGCTGCACTGGGTCTTCGTAGCCGCGTGCGGGCTTTCTCTAGTTGCAGCGACTGGGAGCTACTCTTCGATGCGGTGCGCAGGCTTCTCATTGTGGTGTCTTCTCTTTGTTGCGAGACACAGGCTCTAGGTGCATGGGCTTCAGTAGTTGTGGCTTGTGGGCTCTAGAGCACAGGCTTAGAAGTTGTGGCGCACAGGCTTAGTTGCTCCACGGCATGTGGGATCTTCCTGGACCAGGGCTCTAACCCATGTCCCCTGCATTGGCAGGCGGATTCTTAACCACTGCACCACCAGGGAAGTCCTGAGAGTTCTTTTTAAAATCACTTTTATTGAGGTATAATTTACATCTTACAAATGTAATCCTTTTGAGTGTATGGCTCAAAGAGTTCTGAAAATGTACCCACCATCTCGTCCTGTTACCATCCAGAGATAGAATATTTCATCACCTCTGTGAGCTTCTTTTGCCAGCCCCTCGACGCTTATATGTATGCTGGTTCTTCACAGGAGAGCAGTTGCACCCAAAGACTGAGAAGAAGAGTCCTGATCTCTTTTCCTTTGGCTTCTACTGTGATTTTTCTCTAAGCTACAGTTTTTTTTTATATTTTAATTCCTCTTTTCCCTTTGTCACTGTGAGAGGCTGCTGACACCTCAGGCCAGTGAAGGATAATTGTAGTAGTGAGGAGAAGTTTCCCCACCAGGTGTCATTTCCTCACCCTGGACACAAGAGTCTTCTTTCTCCCAGTCACTTTTTGCTTCTTCAGTATGTGGAAATGTTAAGTCATGCCTAGTCCCTCTAGGCCCAGGGAGTTGGTGTCTGAGCAGGTCTGGTGTGCAGTGGATGGGGCAGATAGAAGCTTAAGTGGGAGAAGAAAAGGTGACAGCGGCTGTGTGGAAGGAGCCGGAACGTGCCCCGGGCATCTGTCCCCCCAAGCCCCTGCAGTCCGCTTCTGACGGGCTCCAAGCCCTTGTCAGTCTTACTCCTCCCTGCTCCCTCTCGTCTAGTGGCCCCAAACAGGACTGCTTACTTCCTGGCCATGCTTGTGCTTTTGCCTGTCTCTGAGTCTTTGCATGCGGAGATCTCTCTCCCTGGAATGCAGGCTCCCCTCATCTCTCCCCCGGGACCTGCCAGTCAGCTTCTGAAACCCAGTGCTGAAGCTGCTGGTACCAGTTTGTCCTGGCCTCCTGTGCTTCGAGCAGGTGCCTCCCAGCGTCCTCTGCAGGACTCCACATTTTTATTAAATGACGGCAAGCAGATGTGTTGGCGATTTTCGCTTGCACATTCTGCTTCTCCCACGGATCAAGACTCGTCCGTTGAGCACCTGGCCTGGCACCTTACAAACACATGAACTGGAGATTAGAAAATTACTCTGAAAACACACCTGCTGCTGGCATCCAAGGAGCTGAAAAACACCTGGTGCCGTTGCTTTCCAGGACACCTCCAGGCGGGCTCAGCATCCCTGGTTCTGCGGCGGTACCTCCTTGTCGCTTGGCTGGAGAGTGTGCCCTGTGCCTGCGTCTCACCTCTTGCTGTCTCCTTTGGTGTCGATTCCTGACCTGACTGCTTTGATACGGGAAACCCTTTGGCTATTACCGTAGGAGCTGATCATACGATTAACACGCTAACTGAACTTCATAGTGAGGAAGTATGCTTCCTGTTGATAGGTAATAAAACAGAGTAGAGTAATTTGAATTCTTTATAACGGATGTGATGATAAATGATTTCCCTATTTACTCATATAAAAGGTTAAATGGAAGATGATTAGTGAGTCCTCTTTTCTGTTTTTCCTAAGGTGATTTCTTCATCTTCCAAACAAATTCCTCTGATACACAGAAGAAAAAGAATAAGCCTATTAATAGTTGCTTAAAATCTTTAAGAAGCTGTTTAAATCTTGAGAACTGAGTTATTTATCTGTTCCTTTATTATGTTGTGACACAGGAGAGAAAATAAATTATAGACGTCCATTCCGCTGTGCTTTGTTAACCTGGGGACAAAGTTCCCAGATGTTTTACTGGTCACAGTATCAGGTTTCTGATGCTTGTCATAAGCAGAATCATGAGTTTTTAGACATAAAAAATATTTTCCCTCTTTTGCTGTATTGCCACCAAAATATTAGTATTCTTAATGAATCTAATCTTTTCAAATCCCTTTATAGTCCATCCCTCCATAGCTGCAGGAGATTGGTTCCAGGATCCCCCCTTGGATATCAAAATCCATGGATGCTGAATTTCCTTAAGTAAAATGGGGTAGTATTTACATATAACCTAGGCACATCCTCCTGTGTACTTTAAATCATCTTTAGATTACTTATAATACCTAATACAATGTAAATGCTATGTAAATAGTAATAAGTACAAAGTAAATGCTATGTACATAGTTCTAAATACAATGTAAACGCTGTGTAAACATTTGCCAGAGTGCTGCAAATTCAAGTGTTGCTTTTTGGAACTGTTGGGATTTTTTTGGGGGGGGGCGTATTTTCAATCTGAGGTTGGTTGAATCTGAGGAACGTGCGGATATAGAGGGCTGACTTTACTCAGTACTGTCCTGTTGTTTGATGACTAAATAATGCTATTGTTTTAACCTCCTTTTATCCTCTTTACCCTAAATTCTTCACCTAGTAATCTCCCATATTGTGGGTGTTTCATCACTGATAACGAATTAATTCTTCATTGGTGAGTGATTGTTGTACAGTGCAGTTAGGAAGATCATGTATAAAGCTGTTTTGAGCTAACTTTGTATGTTCTCTGCTACAGCACTTGGGTTTGGGAGGCATCTGGTGACCTCCTTATAATCACTGATCCCCTCGTTTATTTTGGTTAAGCAGACTTCTGGTTCAAAGCCCCTCTCTCACCAGCATGTGGAAACGTTAAATCTAATCATAGTGTCAAAAACCCTCTCCCTAGAGGGGCCGGCGAGCATAACGGGGTCGGGGCTTTCCTCACAGTGTGCAGCAGCTTCTCTCTGGGAACCTAAGTGGAAACATACAGATGCTGCTCCTGAGCCTGTGGTTGCAGTATTCTGTTCAACACAGCAGGACAGTCTTCCTGGGATGGGGATGCAGAGAGACCACTTGTTTCCTGTGTCATATGTCAGTGAGCACAAAACACAAATTACTGTCTCAACAGAATATTAGTTTGCCCTGTCTTTCAGTGAGTTTCCATGAGGATTTCCTTGTTCAAGGGATAGAACTCAAACATTACAGTAGATTCTCTGCAAAGTACATCCACCCCCAGGCTGTTCCCTGGTGCCCGCTGTCGTACCCACCAGGGGGATGCAGAATTTTGCAAAAGTGAGGAAGAGGGTAGGGGGTGGCTTCTGCAAAAGATGGTTGACTGGAGGAGGCCTTTGACCTCATGAAGACATGGTGAGGTTGAAGCCTGGGACAGCTACCAGGGCACTGAGACTGTCTTACTCCAAGTGGGATGGAAACTAGGAGTTCTCTGCCTTTTGATTCCTGGCTTGTTCATCACCCTCTGATCCCATCTCTGCATTTTAGCCCATTGTCTACCCCAAGCCTGATTCTTGACCCATCCCATCAACCTCTGGCCTCTGTGGCGTGGAGCAGCCTTGGGCCTGGAATTTGGGGAAGACTTGGTAGACGAGAGGGAGGTTAAGAATCCTTCTTACCCTTGACCTTCTTTATGGCGTGGGCTTCCTGGGTGGTTTTGCACAGTTAGCGGGATTTTGATGGGCTGCTAACAAGAAATTGCACCGACGAAAAAGTCATATTCGCCAGCTATTTTTGAGCCCCTGTATATTTGCCAGGCGATATTCTAGGCATGGAGATCTGTCAGTGGTCTAGGACTTGGAGAGGGGGGTGTATACAAAGCTGGCATTACATTCTAATCAGGGGAAAGAGATGGCAGAGAACGGAGTCATCTGTCACTTGGTGATAAACAACAATGAAAATCAACTGCTGTTTATTATCACTGTCATTTTATTGAAGACAGGCCCTCCTAACCTTCCTAAAGAAGAAGGGCCCCAATCTCATAACAGGAAACAGGTCTAAATTTTAAAAGATTTCGGCCGTAATAAAACGATTTCTTTGTGTCCGTTTTTCTTATTTTATCACAGTCCAGTAGGGGGACAGTGGTGGGTCACCCTAGGTTGCCCACAGCTACTTAAGACTTCTGACTTCAGAACTCTTTGAACCAAAGGCCTTCTTTCGGTTCCCCAGATCTCACCTCTGGATCCCGTGCCCCTCCTTTTTCTTTCTTTAAAGCATTTTGGTGATGTTATTCATACGTGTATTCATGTAACAAATGTTTGCCAGCACTAACTCAAGGCCAGATACTATGGAAGGTGCTGGAGATGCAGAAAGATAAGAGAGTCTCAGCTCTTGGGGACGTCCTGAGTGAGTGTTGGGGTGCGAGAGGACCCCAGTGAGAGGGACCAACGCCCCCACCTCCGTCCTGGGGCGTGTGGGAGTTGTAGGAAATCGCTGTGAAATCCTACAAATCAGATCTGGAGAAGCGCCCACATGCAGGAGGAGGAACCCGGCTTGCCCTTCTCAGTGTCATGGCCTTGGTCTGTGCACCCCACAATTGCCTCCTAGCTCTCGAAGTAACATTCTCTCTGGTCTTAGAACATCTTTCTCATTATTTTGTTAAAAAAATACTAAAACACATTAGCCTGAAATCTTGATGCTAGTTTGCCATGATTTTGCAGGTTACCTTGTAGAATGGATAAAAGGGGAGCAAAGAAAGTTAACACACTTTGCGATTTCCTGCTGGCATGAACTCAAGCGTTGTCATTTTAATAAGCCTTTTAAAGGTCATTTATAAAATAGAATAATTGGTTACATTGTGGAGATCATGAAAGATCGTGAATATGTACTTAGATATCAAAGGTGCAAGTAAAAAGTCAATATAGAATAGTTTTGTGAAATCTGAGAGTGGACAAAAATATTTCTAAATTAATATCCATATACTAAGATGTTACATAGTTAAATTCATGAAGTATAAATATTACAACTAGACACTTGGCTTTTCCCTATATCCATAAAAGTATATATATTTGAGGTGGCCAAAATCTCTCATTGGAAAAATGAGGGACTGTCTTACATCCAGGGTCAGCTGATTCATAGGAAGTTCCATACAGCTGGGTAGGTGGGAGTGTATATAGCAAGAGATGTTCACGGTGGGCTCCAGAAGGCTCCAGAATGTGAAGGAACATGGTCAGGTTTGGATGGAAGGCAGTCCACTCTGCAGCTTGTCCTTAGAGCACTAGCCATTAAACAGAGCCTTTGTTCATGTAATGTGTGTATTAGATTCACATGATGCTTGCCAAAGTGGTAAGAGTTTTCAGAGGCTGGGCTTGTCATTTTCCAAGCAGCACACAAAACACCTCGAGTGGATGCTGAGAACCTCTGCGATGTTTAGAGCATCAAATAAGATGGATCACTGCTTTATAACATTCATCCTAGCGTTGACCAAGTCCCAGAAGTTCATGCTGGGATTCAGTTCGTGATGCTCATGGGGGTGGGGGAAGGGAGAGGGCCGCTCTGTGGACCCATCTTGGGGAGAATATTGAGTGGGGTTGGTCCCAGGAGCTGTTAAGGATGGATCACGGTTCAGGGGGTGGGGCCCCTGAGAAATCATGAGTGCTCACTCTTCCAGAAGGCAATGAAGGGTTAACCGGGGTGGGCTTGGGAGGCTTACTGAATGTGAGGGCAGTGAAGGAACATTAGTTTGCAGACTTCATTCCCAAGAAACATTGCCCCTCCCCTCCTCTTCCTCAAGGGTTCTGTGGGGGTTGGGATTGCAGCCAAGCCTTTGTGAGATTACTCCGAGGAAATGTAAGTGGCACTGGGGAGCTAAAAGTTCGCATCGTTTAGGGCCATCTATGTTACGTAGAACCAGAATAATTTTGGTAGTCATTGGTCATTAAAAGAGATAAATGACTTTTGTTTATAAATACAAATCTTAGACATAACGGGACGTCTCATCCTGAACTTCCTTCTTCACAGCTTTATTTTTATATACTCTTGTGTTTGTCAAATTCTAGACCTTCCAAGATCGAGAGCTGAATTATTTCATTTTCTCTGATAATCATGTCATTTCATTTTCCAATAAATGTAATTGCTTTCCTGCAGTTGCTTTTGTATTTAATTTCAAAGTTTTCTGTAGTTCACTCTAAATCATCATTTACAAATGCCAAGTGAAAGCTAGCAGGTTTTCTGTTTTGATGGTGGCAATTATGAGTGTAATTGTAAAATTCATAACAAATTTTGTATAACTTCATAACCAGTTGGCTGCCATCAAGTGCCTCAGATTTTTTTTTTTTTTTAAATTATATGTTCAGACACACTGTGGAGTCTTCAAATAACAAACCTTTTATAAGTTGGAAGTTGGGGCTTTTGTCCTTTTCCCTTACTATTGCCCTGTTTACTGTCATTTTCTCTGACATTTTTTCTATCCTTCAGTCAGTTTTGGAAGCCGGCGCCGTCTTCTTCTGGAGCAAAATACCATTTTTTTCCAGATTGCAAACAGGGACGTTCCTCCCATGTCTGTGTTAAAAATACCCTTCAGAAATCATTAAAAGCTATTAACTTGACTACTGTTTATTTTTGCAGTAGAAGCCTCGACACTGTTTTTTGATTTTGCCCTGGTTTTATGTCTTTCTGTGAACTCTTGTTTTAGTTCACATTAATCTATCATTCCAGTTATTGCATCTGGAAGTAACAATGCTTATGGTGCTTGCAATTTATGTGAACTGTATCGAGGAAAGAAAACACGAGAGGTCCATCTTATTTCTCTTAGCATTACCTGGAAAAATGGATTTGAAGCCAGGTTCTGAGGAAGTCACTTTAAATGAATTTATGTTGCCTTTTCCATGACTCTCATGTTTAATTGCATCCACTTCGGAGGCCTGCAGGCCTGAAAGGGACTGAGGATCGCATGTCTGCTGAACGGTCAAAGACGGCACCTTCCTCAGGGGTCAAAGCTATTAAAAAAGGAAAACCCTGTCCTTGGAAGGTTTCCTTCTAGAGGTTCAACAGCTTTGCTGAGCATCCTCTTTGGAATTTTAACACACCTTTGCTGATCAGTGCATTTTGGTTTAACGAGTGATGAGTAAATGGCTACATCACGTGGAGCAGGGTGTCTTGCCTTTGTAGCTTGGCTGAGCATTTGTGGTTTTTTCCCTTTTATTAATTTAGTGTGTGGTTACTGAGCACCATTCTCTCCTGTTCCACAGTTTTTTCTTGAGTGTCTTGTCAGGGCGGGGCAGAGGTTGGGAGATCCAGCAGAACTAGGCAAGGCCCTTCCCCTCCGGTGTGCTTGGTCCAGCGGGTCTAGGCGAGCTCACGCAGGGCTCTGATGGAGATGTGCGTGGGAGGTGTGTCAGTCTGGCAACCACTAGAAAACAGAATTAGTAGGGTACATGTTTATTAATTGCAAGGAATTGGCTTACATGATCGTGGGGTTGCCTAGGCACGTCTGAATGAAGTCTATAGGGCGGGCTGGAAACTCTGGGAAACCCCAGTTCTGTTCTTAACATCTTTCAATTGATTGGATCAGGCTCACCCAGCTTGTCCAGGATGGTCTCCTTTACCTAAAGTCACCTGATTGGAGTTACTAATCACATCTGCAAATTTCCTTCACGGGACAGCTGGGCTAATGTTTGATTGAACAGCTGGCTGCTATAGCCTGGCCGGGTTGATACAAAATGGTGGCATTCACAGCAGGTTATGGTCAAGTTCACCCTGGTCTTAGTCTTGGGTTGTGTCTGTATGTGTATCTGAGGAAGGGATGAATGGATGGCCAGTGCCGGGGCATCTCGGCTACCTGGTCAAGGGCTCAGTGAATGGGTTAGAGAGCAGAGGGTGGCAGAGGCCAAGGGGAGGATGCAGGACCACCTGGCTTTCTCAGGAATCTGGAAAGAAGTAAAGGTGGCTGGAGCCTAGCTTTGGGGGATGGAAAAGTCAGTGGGGAGTGGCCAGGCTATGGCTGTCTTGTGTGTTAGGGAAAGAAGCTGGGACTTGGGCCTCTTGGGGCTCCCGATCCCTGGAGGTGCTCAGCAAGGAAGATGCTGAGCCAGCCCGGCACACTGGATGTCTCTGCGGTGGTTGAAGCCATATCCACAGGGAGCGCTGCAGGCTCTGCGGGGCTCTGGAGGAAGTGGAGCGCCAGCTTCCTGCTCTCCCGCGAAAAGCACCCACCTCGGCATCCCTGAGGAGCGGTGCGGGGCCGTGGTGACCCGTCCCAGTGGAGGAAGCACTGAGCAAAGCGGGTGGAGATGGCAGAGCGGGGAGGACCCTCCAGCTGGAAAACGGGTGGAGATGGCAGAGGGGGGAGGACTCTCCAGCTGGAAAGTGGGTGGAGATGGCAGAGGGGGGAGGACCCTCCAGCTGGAAAGTGGGTGGAGATGGCAGAGGGGGGAGGACCCTCCAGCTGGAAAGTGGGTGGAGATGGAGGACGGGGGAGGACCCTCCAGCTGGAAAGCGGGTGGAGATGACAGAGGGGGGAGGACCCTCCAGCTGGAAAGTGGGTGGAGATGGCAGAGGGGGGAGGACCCTCCAGCTGGAAAGTGGGTGGAGATGGCAGAGGGGGGAGGACCCTCCAGCTGGAAAGCGGGTGGAGATGGAGGACGGGGGAGGACCCTCCAGCTGGAAAGCGGGTGGAGATGACAGAGGGGGGAGGACCCTCCAGCTGGAAAGTGGGTGGAGATGGCAGAGGGGGGAGGACCCTCCAGCTGGAAAGTGGGTGGAGATGGCAGAGGGGGGAGGACCCTCCAGCTGGAAAGTGGGTGGAGATGGCAGAGGGGGGAGGACCCTCCAGCTGGAAAGCGGGTGGAGATGGAGGACGGGGGAGGACCCTCCAGCTGGAAAGCGGGTGGAGATGACAGAGGGGGGAGGACTCTCCAGCTGGAAAGCGGGTGGAGATGGCAGAGGGGGGAGGACCCTCCAGCTGGAAAGCGGGTGGAGATGGCAGAGGGGGGAGGACCCTCCAGCTGGAAAGCGGGTGGAGATGGCAGAGGGGGGAGGACCCTCCAGCTGGAAAGCGGGTGGAGATGGCAGAGGGGGGAGGACCCTCCAGCTGGAAAGCGGGTGGAGATGGCAGAGGGGGGAGGACCCTCCAGCTGGAAATCGTGCCCACGTGTTGGGAGGTGGCCTGGGCACAAGAGGACGTGGGCTTTGGACACAGCCAGTCCCAGCTCGTGGGGACTCATGAGCAGTCATGGAGGGCAGAGGAGGACCGGTGAGCAGACCCAGTGGGCTGAGCGGCGCGTGGGAGAGGCCCTGTGTGCACAGACGCTGTCTTTCCTGGTCACCCTTTCGTTCTGCACAGAGCACCCCTGTGTGCCTGCTGTGTGTGCTGTTACAGAGCCAGAGCCATTTCTTTAACTCCTCGCATCCAGCTGACTTGACCTGCTGCTCATGCGCGGGGATGGCGTTGCTCCCTTGAGCCTTAGCTTGCCGGCAGCATGTTCTGGGCTTCGTTCTCTCTCTTCTCCAGCAGCCACTGGGAGCTAGACAAGACACCCCACATAATCATCTCTTATAGTTGTTTCCAAAAATGTGCCTTGCCCTTTCCTGTGTGCCAGGTGCTGGTCTCTGGCCTCAGGACGCTGACCGTCTGGCGTTTCCTAACCCGTGGGCTCTAATCCCTGGCGCTAGTGCCCCAGGGACCTGCAGAGGAGCAGCTGTCTGTGGCCAGGGCGGCAAGAGTCGTCGGCCTGTGGTCCTGATGGGAGCTCGTGCCTGCATGGCTGGAGGCGGGGGGTTTGCAGAAGGGTACTTGTGAGAGAACATACTTGTTGGCCGACTTTGAACTTTCCCCGCTTGGGGTTGCCTTTCCTTCCAAAGAGCCTCTGTCAGTGCTCTGTGTTGAAGAACGTAAAACAATGAGAATGCCATTAGGTAGAAGAAAAAAGTCTTTTTTATTAATAAACAAATACATTTTCACAAAGGAGGGAGAAGAGGGGAACAATACGTTATGGCCCGCGTTGTGTCCCCAGCACATTTAGCTCTATTCTGAGTACCTCCGAGTGTGACTGTACTTTGGAGACAAAGCTTTTAGGAGGTAATTAAGGGACAGCGAGGCCCCTTAGGGTGGGCCCTGTTCCAGTCTGTCCTTATGAGAAGAGGAAGTTACGATACGGACACAGAGGAAAGAGGAGAGACACAGGGAGGACCCGGGGTGGACCCGGGGAGAAGGACATCCTCTGCAAGCCAAGCAGGAGCCCAGCCCGGTGACACCTCGATGTGGGGCTTCTAGGAGTCACCTCATCCGCAGGTGTTAGGACACCCCTTGTTAGGACACTCACACAGCCCGTAACAGCGAATCCCAGTGAGTTGCCTAAACTTGGGTTTGACTTCCTAGCCCCTCCTCGTCATCACCCTGCCGCCCAGGGCAGGGGATCTTGCCAAGGCAGCTAGAGGGGGATCCAGGCCCATGCGCTCGGCCTCCCCGGGGATTCAGCCCTGCTGGGGTGTCCTTTGTCCTCCCCGGCCCGCCTATTTTGGTCTCCCTGTGACCTTCTCCTCCCCTGTCTGTCCCCTCTGTGTCCATGGAGCCCTGACCCGGGGCCCCTTGCCTTCTTAGCGTCTGCATTCCTGGAGCAGGCCCATCCTGCTCCATTCAGAGAGAAGGACAGACGGACAGACGACAGACGGTGACCGCAGCCCTCCCCCGCCTTGCTGGCGGGTCACAGCCTGCCCTCCTCGTTTTCTGCTTTCACACCCTCTGTGCACCCACTTGCTTTCCTTCCACTCCTTTGTTCTCATCTCAGTCCCCCTGTGACATCCTGCTTCCTCCTCTGGGGGACCTCAGGGTAACTGAGGATTCAGGTCCCCGCATCTAAGATTCTAGGAGAGAAAACCCCAGCCAGGGGAGCAGGCTTCCCGAGTCCTGGCACCAGGCCAGGGCTGCCGAGGGGATGAGGGCCATGCGGGGCGGCAGAGGGCCTGACACTCGGGTCTCCAGGAGAGACGCTGCCCCGAGCTGGTGTCTGGTGCGGCGATAATTAGTCTTCCCAACCAGCTTTTCCTACGGAGGAGCAGAGACTGACCTGCGGAAATAGTTTTAATTACCTAACCCCAAGCTTTTCTTTATTTTGGCAACATTTATAAAAATTCCCCGTTCTATGTCTCTGAGTGCCTTTTTACAAAGTTATCAATTTGGATATTCATGGTTTGAATCCTCTGACCTACATGGTAAATGTTAGCTGAGACACAGCTATAGACAAGTGGGAAAGGGAAGGTCTTAGGGGTGGCATTTCGGGACAGTGATCGGTGTTGGGGGCATTCGGGTGGCTCTCCTTTCTGGTTTCCTTGGATTTCCACTTTGGTGGATTGCCTTACATTTTGCTTAATTAAAGCGTTAATTGTGGCTTGCTTCAGGCAAGACGTAGCTTTCCCAGTGAACCAGGCAGTGACATTGGAATCATTATGATGATGACGAATTTCATGTCTCATTTTAAAGGGAGTTTGAGGCACCATGCTGTTTCCAAGGTGCTGGTCTGTCTCTGCTGGAAACCATCCTGAGGGTCAGTCCTGTGTGTCCGAGTGACAGAGAGTGACTCTGAATGACTAAATAAAGAGCAGCCTTGTGGGTGTCATTTAAGTTGGGGGGACACAGCACATTCCTTTTTTTAAATTAATTTTTTGGTGGTGAAATGTACGTACGTAAAATTTACCATGTTAGCCATTTTAAAGCAACCACTTAGTACAATCCCAATGTTGTGAAACCATCACCACTACCTAGTTCGAAAACATTTTCACCACCCCAGAAGGAAACCCTGTTCCCATGGTGACTCCCTGTTACTCCCTCCCTCAGCCCCTGGCAACCACTAATCTGTTTTCTGTCTCTATGAATGTGCCTATTTTGGATATATCATGTAAATAACAATGAAATATGTGGCCTCTTGTGTCTGGCTTCTTTTACTTAGCATATTTTCAAGGTTCATCCATGTTGGAGCCTGTGTCAGTACTTCTCTCCGTTTTATGGCAGAATCAAATTCCATTGTATGGATAGACCACATTTTGTGTATCCATTCATCAGTTGATGGACATTTGAGTTGTTTTCACTTTTTTGACTATTGTGTATCATGCTACTGTGAACATTCTTGTACAGGGTTTTCTTTAAACACCTGTTTTTGTTCTTTGGGAATAGACCTAATAGACCTGGAACTTCTGGGTCGTGTGGCGATTCTCTTTAATGTATTGTATCGTATGAACTCCTGGATTACACATGAAAGTCGATATGGAAAAGTCCCCCCTTCTTTATTGTATTAAACCTTTCTCTGTAGGGCAAATGCAGGGCTGTATTTTATGTTTTCAGATATCTAGGATCTTCACTGAGATTCAAGACCCAAAGAATTCAAGTTCATGCAGTGTTTTTCCCTGAGTAGGAGGCAGGGCATCCAGAAAGAAGAGAGGGAGGAGACGTAAGGTCAGAGTCATGGGACAGCAAATCAATCTCGAGAATTTAGAAATCACAGCGGATATATTTTTCCAGGAGTACATCCTGTCAAAACCCACCATTCCTAATCAAAGACAGCAACATCAGTATTATTTACGACCTCCTAAATCTTAGAACCTATGACATGGAAGAGCCTCAGGGCCGAGAAGACTCGAATCCTGTCCTCAAGGAAATGATTGAGCACTGACCGTGCATCAGACGTCTTCCCTGCAGGTTCCCATTTAATTCTCACAAGATTCGTCCTCTGGGAGAAACCAAGAGAAATCAATACCAACCTACCCCAGGGTTCAGGGACCAACTTTGGGATAAAAGGAGCAGACTGAGGAATGCTGCGGTGGGGTGTCTCCTGGATCTGCGTTGCCCTATTTAAATTGAAATCCTTTCAAATTAAATAAAGCTGGGATTTCTCCTCCTCAGTCACCCTAGGCATATTTCAAGTGCTCCATAGACACATGTACCTAGTGGCTATTACATTGGACAGAGCAACTGTAGGATATCTTCCATCACTGCGGGAAGTTCTCCTGGGCAGGGCTGGCGCGACAACCCTGGAGTGACTACAGCAGTAATGTTGATGTGCTGGAGAGGAGGGTGTGGAAGAAGGTGTCGGGATTTGAACCTGGAAAGGTGGAACTCTAACCCCGGCTCCGTCATCCCTGACCAAGGCATATCCCCACCCCCAGGGGACTTGGACATGCTGCTCTTAGTGTCACTGAAAGTGGGTGGTCTCAGACCCTTGCCTGTGCACGGGTGTTTATTACTTCTCCCTAGTGAGATCAGCACAAGCATTGACAGTAAACGCTTAGGAACTTATACAGTAATTTGACACAGCTATGTGACCCAAGTGGCATTTCCAGTTACTAGAAAATCATTTTAATTTTATTTTACAAAGCTATTGGTTGGAAACGGACTGAAAATAAAAGTAAACTTTCGTCTTTCACTACAGGTAGTGGGAGAAGCCTTTCCTTTTGGTCTTGGGTTGGGAAGTGCGTTAGTTTCCCGGGGCTGCTTTGAGAAAGGAACACAATCTGGATGGCTTAAAGCAACAGAAGTTTGTTCTCTCGTGGTTCTGGAGGTGTCTGCAGGGCCATGTTCTCTCTGAAGGTGCTGGGGGAGCATCTTTCTCTCTTTCTTTGTCTCCTCCAGCTTGTGGTGGCTGCTGGCAGTCCTTGGCTTTCCTTGGCTTGCGTGTTCATTTTCCACCCAGCCTCTGCCTTTTCCCCTGCCTGTGCCCCTGTGCACAGCCCCCTCTCTTGGATGCAACCTAAACGCCCATTGATAGATGAGTGGATAAAGAAGATGTTGTGTGTATACACACACACACACACACACACACGCGCACAGGAATGTTAGCCATAAAACATGAAATCTTGCTATTTGTGACAATATGGATAGCCTAGAGGGTATTAAGTGAAATGAGTCAGAGAAAGACAAATACAGTGTGATTTCACTTACATGTGGAATCTAAAAAACAAAACAAATAAACAGATATAACAAAACAGAAACAAACTCATAGATACAGAGAACACATTGGTGATCACGAGAGTGGAGGGACCTGTAGGGAGATGGCAATAGGTGAAGGTGATGAAGAGGTCCAAACTTCCAGTTACAAATTAAGTCAGTCACAGGGATGTAATGTACAGCCTAGAGAATATAATCCATAATATTGCAATAACTTTGTATAGTGACAGACGGTAACCAGACTTACCAGGGTGATCATTTCATAATATATAAAATTATCGAATCACCATATTATACACCTGAAACTAATGATATTGTTAGTCAACTATACTTCAGTGAAAATAAATACATATAAGTAAATCACAATAAATGAGTAAATAAACAAAGCAGAGGCACAGGCATTGGATTTAAGGCCCACCCTTTCTAGTGTGCCCACATCTTAATATGATTTCATCTGCAAAGTCCCTATGTCCAAATCAGTTTACTTTCATGGGTCCCAGGGGTTAGAAGTGGAACATAGTTTGCGGTGGGGGGGCACAGTTCCACCCACAATGGGCTGTTTTTTGCATTGGGTGCAGGGCAGCCAGTGTGCACAGGGCTTGGGGTTGGGGTAGGAGTGGGAGGGAGAGCCTGGGTCCGAGTGTTGGGCCCTGTTTGTTTTCACTGTTTACTCTCTTGCGGGGCCTTTTCTTCACCCGGTTTGGCTACAGCTGCCTGTTGAGTGTCTCCACACCCTTGAGCGTCATCTCTAATGGTTTTCCTGAGGGGGGGTCGGGCGGGCTGGGGCGGGCGGGCAGCGGCAGGTGCTGGGAGGGTGGAGGGGACCAGCCTCCCTCCTGCATCTTCCGTCCTCCCTTGTCTGCTGGAGCTCCTTCGTCCACCCATTTCTGTTCCTCAAAGGCTGCGGTTTGGGAGATTATTCAGCCCATGAGTAAAACACAAGTGTGCCGTGTTGTTTCCTTCCGTCGCTGTTTTCAAAACTGCTTCACTGAAATGCAGCCCCTTAACATGCTTTGAACGGACCATTTTCTCATCTGTCGACTTTGGGATTTCAAGTGTGTTTTAGAAAATCGCCATCATTTGGAAGGCACGCTTTGCCTCCCGGAAGCTGTCTAGACAGGTAACTAATTTTCGCCAATTTGGAGGCTGTGGAGGCCTGTTCTAAAGGATCGTCCCCTTCTCACTGGGCCTCCTGGCTACACGGCTGTGCCAATAAAAAGTAAAAAAAAAAAAGTTCATAATTTAATTCAAATTTGTTCCTGCCGACATTACGGTAATACTTCTATTTTGCATGACTTAGTTCTTAGCAAATGGATTTTAGAAGGCTAGGGAGAGCACAGTGGCTCCAGAGAAGAACGTTTTGTTCTTGAATGTGCTAATTCGTCCCCTTCTCTGTCTCTTGCCTTGTACGTTTTATTTTTCTTTTTGCTGTACGCGGGCCTCTCACTGCCGTGGCCTCTCCCGTTGCGGAGCACAGGCTCCGGACACGCAGGCTCAGTAGTTGTGGCTCACGGGCCCAGCCGCTCCGCGGCATGTGGGATCTTCCCGGACTGGGGCACGAACCCGCGTCCCCTGCATCGGCAGGCGGACTCTCAACCACTGCGCCACCACGGAAGCCCGCCTTGTGCGTTTTGCACTGTGGTCCTGCTACGTAGAGCCAACTCTGCAGGGCCCCTGTGCTCTGCGGAGCATCTCAGCCTGGCCTCATTTCCTGAGTCATGGCGGCTCCCCTGGCCCCTTGTCCTATAGTTCATTCCGTCCTTGAGCGAACTCCCTTCTGGTGTCCCATGTGCCCAGCATCGGAGAACCAGGATGAAACAGGTGCAGGAGCTTGTTCCAAGAGTGAGTCTTAACCACTGAGAGGAGCTAAACGAGGGAGAGCAGAGCCACACCTGAGCCCGCGCGTCCCCACCGTTCCCGTACACGGGCACATCCTTGTGCGGCACAGCTGCTCGTGGCCAGAGGGGACTCGCCCATCGATCCAGAGGCCTGGGTCTGGCCACGCTGACCCAAGGGCTGGGGGCTTCTGCCCGCTGGGGACCCATTCGTGACACAGAAGGGGAAGCTCTGGTCTAACCTGGTGGTTCTTAGCCAGGGGCTGTTTGGGAATGTCAGGGACATCATTTGATTGTGACAGTGACTCTGTGTGTGTGTGTTATGTGCAGGGGGTTACGCGCATTTAATGGGCAGGGGTCAGAGAGGTGGTAAAAGCTGTCCTGCCCAAAGAAAATGACGGCCCTCCCGTGAGAAACAGCGAGACCTTTCCCCCATTGTTGATATTCTCCAAGGGAGGCATAACAACTGTTTATCTACTTTTTTTTTAGCATCTTTTTTTTTTTTTTTTTTTTTTTTTTTTTTTTTTTTTGCGTTACGCGGGCCTCTCACTACTGTGGCCTCTCCCGTTGCGGAGCACAGGCTCCGGACGCGCAGGCTCAGCGGCCATGGCTCACGGGCCCATCCTCTCCGCGGCATGTGGGATCTTCCCGGACCGGGGCACGAACCCGTGTCCCCTGCATCGGCAGGCGGACTCTCAACCACTGCGCCACCAGGGAAGCCCTTTTTAGCATCTTTATTGGAGTATAATTGCTTTACAATGGTGTGTTAGTTTCTGCTTTATACCAAAGTGAATCAGTTATACGTATACATACATCCCCATATCTCCTCCTTCTTGCATCTCCCCCCCACCCTCCCTATCCCACCCTTCTAGGTGGTCACAGAGCACCTAGTTGATCTCCCTGTGCTATGTGGCTACTTCCCACTAGCTATCTGTTTTACATTTGGTAGTGTATATATGTCCATGCCACTCTCTCACTTTGTCCCAGCTTACCCTTCTCCCTCCACGTGTCCTCAAGTCCATTCTCTACATCTGCATCTTTATTCCTGTCCTGCCCCTAGGTTTATCAGAACGATTTTTTTTCTAGATTCCATATGTATGTGTTAGCATATGGTGTTTGTTTTTCTCTTTCTGACTTACTTCACTCTGTGTGACAGACTCTAGGTCCATCCACCTCACTACAAATAACTCAATTTCATTTCTTTTTATGGCTGAGTAATATTCCATTGTGTATATGTGCCACATCTTCTTTATCCATTCATCTGTCTGTGGACACTTAGGTTGCTTCCATGTCCTGGCTACTGGAAATAGAGCTGCAATGAACATTGTGGTACATGACTGTTTTTGAATTATGGTTTTCTCAGGGTATATGCCTGGTAGTGGGATTGCTGGGTCATATGGTAGTTCTATATTTAGTTTTTATTTCTTTTCTATAAGTTTATTTATTTTATATATTTATTTTTGGCTGCATTGGGTCTTCTTTGCTGTGCGTGGGCTTTCTCTAGTTGCGGCGAGTGGGGTCTACTCTTTTGTTGCAGTGCGTGGGCTTCTCATTGCCGTGGCTTCTCTTGCTGCAGAGCACGGGCTCTAGGCACATGGGCTCAGTAGTTGTGGCTCACGGGCTCTAGAGAACAGGCTCAGTAGTTGTGGCACGCGGGCTTAGTTGCTCCACGGCATGTGGGATCTTCCCAAACGAGGGCTTGAACCCGTGTCCCCTGCATTGGCAGGCGGATTCCCAACCCCTGCACCACCAGGGAAGTCCCCCTATTTTTAGTGTTTTAAGGAACCTCCATACTGTTCTCCATAGTGGCTGTATCAATTTACATTCCCACCAACAGTGCAAGAGGGTTCCCTTTTCTCTACACCCTTTCCAGCATTTATTGTTTGTAGATTTTTTTATGATGGCCATTCTGACCGGTGTGAGATGATATCTCATTGTAGTTTTGATTTGCATTTCTCTAATGATTAATGATGTTGAGCATTCCTGCCTGTGTTTGTTGGCAATCTGTATATCTTCTTTGGAGAAATGTCTATTTAGGTCTTCTGCCCATTTTTGGATTGGGTTGTTTGTTTTTTTGATATTGAGCTGCATGAGTTGCTTGTATGTTTTGGAGATTAATCCTTTGTCAGTTGCTTCATTTGCAAATATTTTCTCCCATTCTGAGGGTTGTCTTTTCATCTTGTTTACGGTTTCCTTTGCTGTGCAAAAGCTTTTAAGTTTCATTAGGTCCCATTTGTTTATTTTTGTTTTTATTTCCATTATTCTAGGAGGTGGGTCAAACAAAGATTGTGCTGTGATTTATGTCATAGAGTGTTCTGCCTATGTTTTCCTCTAAGAGTTTGATAGTGTCTGGCCTTACATTTAGGTCTTTAATCCATTTTGAGTTTATTTTTGTGTATGGTGTTAGGGTGTGTTCTAATTTCATTCTTTTACATGCAGCTGTCCAGTTTTCCCAGCACCACTTATTAAAGAGGCTGTCTTTTCTCCACTGTACATTCCTGCCTCCTTTATCAAAGATAAGATGACTATATGTGCGTGGGTTTATCTCTGGGCTTTCTATCCTGTTCCATTGATCTATATTTCTGTTTTTGTGCCAGTAACATACTGTCTTGATTACTGTAGCTTTGTAGTATAGTCTGAAGTCAGGGAACCTGATTACTCCAGCTCCGTTTTTCTTTCTCAAGATTGCTTTGGCTGTTCGGGGTCTTTTGTGTTTCCATACAAATTGTGAAAGTTTTTGTTCTAGTTCTGTGAAAAATGCCAGTGGTAGTTTGATAGGGATTGCATTGAATCTGTAGATTGCTTTGGGTAGTAGAGTCATTTTTACAATGTTGATTCTTCCAATCCAAGAACATGGTATATGTCTCCATCTATTTGTATCATCTTAATTTCTTTCATCAGTGTCTTATAATTTTCTGCATACAGGTCTTTTGTCTCCTTAGGTAGGTTTATTCCTAGATATTTTATTCTTTTTGTTGCAATGGTAAAAGTGAGTGTTTTCTTAATTTCTAATCATTAAGAAAAATCTTAATGATTTTTCATCATTAGTGTATAGGAATGCAAGAGATTTCTGTGCTTTAATTCTGTATCCTGCTGCTTTACCAAATTCCTTGATTAGCTCTAGTAGTTTTCTGGTAGCACCTTTAGGATCCTCTATGTATAGTATCATGGCATCTGCAAACAGTGACAGCTTTACTTCTTCTTTTCCAATTTGTATTCCTTTTATTTCTTTTTCTTCTCTGATTGCTGTGGCTAAAACTTCCAAAACTATGTTGAATAATAGTGGTGAGAGTGGGCAACCTTGTCTTGTTCCTGATCTTAGTGGAAATGGTTTCAGTTTTTCACCATTGAAGACGATGTTGGCTGTGGGTTTGTCATACAACACCTTTATTGTGTTGAGGAAGGTTCCCTCTATGCCTACTTTCTGGAGGGTTTTTATCATAAATGGGTGTTGAATTTTGTCAAAAGCTTTCTCTGCATTGGTTGAGATGATCATATGGTTTTTCTCCTTCAGTTTGTTAACATGGTGTATCACGTTGATTGATTTGCATATATTGAAGTATCCTTTCATTCCTGGGATAAATCCCACTTGATCATAGTGCATGATGCTTTTAATGTGCTGTTGGATTCTGTTTGCTAGCATTTTGTTGAGGATTTTTACATCTATGTTCATCAGTGATATTGGCCTGTAGTTTTCTATTTTTGTGACATCTTTGTCTGCTTTTGTATCAGAGTGAGGGTGGCCTCGTAGAATGAGTTTGGGAGTGCTCCTCCCTCTGCTATATTTTGGAAGAGTTTGAGAAGGATAGGTATTAGCTCTTCACTAAATGTTTGATAGAATTCACCTGTGAAGCCATCTGGTCCGGGGCTTTTGTTTGTTGGAAGATTTTTAATCACAGTTTCAATTTCAGTGCTTGTGATTGGTCTGTTCATATTTTCTATTTCTTCCTGTTTCAGTCTCGGAAGGTTGTGCATTTCTAAGAATTTGTCCATTTCTCCCAGGTTGTCCATTTTATTGGCATAGAGTTGCTTGTAGTAATCTCTCATGATCCTTTGTATTTCTGCAGTGTCAGTTGTTACTCGTCCTTTTTTATTTATAATTCTATTAATTTGAGTCTTCTCCCCTTTTTTCTTGATAAGTCTGGCTAATGGTTTATCAATTTTGCTTATGTTCTCAAAGAACCAGCTTTTAGTTTTATTGATCTTTGCTATCGTTTCCTTCATTTCTTTTTCATTTATTTCTGATCTGATCTTTATGATTTCTTTCCTTCTGCTAACTTTGGGGCTTTTTTGTTCTTCTTTTTCTAATTGCTTTAGGTGTAAGGTTAGGTTGTTTATTTGAGATGTTTCTTGTTTCTTAAGGTAGGCTTGTATAGCTATAAACTTCCCTCTTAGAACTGCTTTTGCTGCATCCCATAGGTTTTGGGTCATTCTGTTTTCATTGTCATGTTTTTCTAGGTATTTTTTGATTTCCACTTTGATTTCCTCAGTCATCTCTTGGTTATTAAGTAGTGTGTTGTTTAGCCTCCATGTGTTTGTGTTTCTTACAGATTTTTTCCTGTAATGGATATCTAATCTCATAGCATTGTGGTCGGAAAAGTTACTTGATAGGATTTCAATTTTCTTAAATTTACCAAGGTTTGATTTGTGACCCAAGATATGATCTGTCCTGGAGAATGTTCCATGAGCACTTGAGAAGAATGTGTATTCTGTTGTTTTGGATGGAATGTCCTATAGATATCAATTAAGTCCATCTTGTTCAATGTATCATTTAAAGCTTGTATTTCCTTATTTATTTTCATTTTGGATGATCTGTCCATTGGTGAAAGTGGGGTGTTAAAGTCCTCTACTATGATTCTGTTACTGTCAATTTCCCATTTTATGGCTGTTAGTGTTTGCCTTATGTATTGAGGTGCTCCTATGTTGGGTGCATAAATATTTACAATTGTTATATCTGCTTCTTGTATTGATTCCTTGATTGTTATGTAGTGTCCTTCTTTGTCTCTTGTAATAGTCTTTGTTTTAAAGTCTATTTTGTCTGATATGAGAATTGCTACTCCAGCTTTCGATTTCCATTTGCATGGAATATGTTTTTTCATCCCCTCACTTTCAGTCTGTATGTGTCCCTAGGTCTGAAGTGGGTCTCTTGTAGACAGCATATATATGGGTCTTGTTTTTGTATCCATTCAGCCAGTCTATGTCTTTTGGTTGGAGCATTTAATCCAGTTACATTTAAGGTAATTATCGATATGTATGTTCCTATTACCATTTTCTTAATTGTTTTGGGTTTATTATTGTAGGTCTTTTCCTTCTCTTGTGTTTCCTGCCTAGAGAAGTTCCTTTAGCATTTGTTGTAAAGCTGGTTTGGTGGTGCTGAATTCTCTTAGCTTTTGCTCGTCTGTAAAGGTTTTAATTTCTCCATCAAATCTGAATGAGATCCTTGCTGGGTAGTGTAATCTTGGTTGTAGGCTTTTCTCCTTCATCACTTTAAATATGTCCTTCCATTCCCTTCTGGCTTGCAGAGTTTCTGCTGAAAGATCAGCTGTTAACCTTTTGGGGATTCCCTTATGTGTTATTTGTTGTTTTTCCCTTGCTGATTTTAATATTTGTTCTTTGTATTTAATTTTTGATAGTTTGATTAATATGTGGCTTGGCATGTTTCTCCTTGGCTTTATCCTGTATGGGGATCTCTGTTCTTCCTGGACTTGATTAACTATTTCCTTTCCCATATTAGTGAAGTTTTCAACTATAATCACTTCAAATATTTTTTCAGCCCCTTTCTTTTTCTCTTCTTCTCCTTGGACCCCTATAGTTCGAATGTTGGTGCGTTTAATGTTGTCCCAGAGGTCTCTGAGACTGTCCTCAATTCTTTTCATTCTTTTTTCTTATTCTGCTCTTCAGTAGTTATCTCCACTATTTTATCTTCCAGGTCACTTATCCGTTCTTCTGCGTCAGTTATTCTGCTGTTGATCCCTTCTAGAGAATTTTAAATTTCATTTATTATGTTGTTCATCACTGTTTGTTTGCTCTTTAGTTCTTCTAGTTCCTTGTTAAACATTTTTTGTATTTTCTCCATTCTATTTCCAAGATTTTGAATCATGTTTACTATCATTATTCTGAATTCTTTTTCAGGTAGACTGCCTATTTCCTCTTCATTTGTTAGGTCTCATGGGTTTTTGGCTTGCTCCTTCATCTGCTGTGTGTTTCTCTGTCTTCTCATTTTGCTTAACTTACTGTGTTTGGTGTCTCCTTTTTGCAGGCTGCATGTTCGTAGTTTCCGTTGTTTTTGGTGTCTGTCCCCAATGGCTAAGGTTGGTTCAGTGGGTTGTGTAGGGTTCCTGGTGGAGGGGACTGGTGCCTGTGTTCTGGTGGATGAGGCTGTATCTTGTCTTTCTGGTGGGTAGGTCCATGTCTGGTGGTGCGTTTTGGGGTGTCTGTGGCCTTATTATGATTTTAGGCAGCCTCTATGCTAATGGATGGGGTTGTATTCCTGTGTTGCTAGTTGTTTGGCATGGGGTATCCTGCACTGTAGCTTGCTGGTCATTGAGTGGAGCTGGGTTTTGGCGTTGAGATGAAGATCTCTGGGAAATTTTCGCCATTTGATATTACATGGAGCTGGGAGGTCTCTTGTGGACCAGTGTCCTGAACTTGGCTCTCCCACCTCAGTGGCACAGCCCTGGCACCTGGCTGGAGCACCTAGAGCCTGTCCTCCACACGGCTCAGAATAAAAGGGAGAGAAAAAAGAAAGAAGAAGATAAAATAGAATAAAATAAAGTAACGTTATTAAAATAAAAAATAATTAACAAAAATATTTTTTTTAAATAAAAAGAAAAAGGACAGACAGAACCCTAGGTCAACTGGTAAAAAGCAAAGCTGTACAGACAAAAATCATACACATACACACTCACAAAAAGAGCAAAAGGGAAAAAAAATATATATCCTTGCTCCAAAAGTCCACCTCCTCAATTTGGGATGATTCACAGTCTGTTCAGGTGTTCCACAGATGCAGGGTACATCAGGATGATTGTGGAGATTTAATCCGCTGCTCTTGAGGCTGCACGGAGAGATTTCCCTTTCTCTTCTATGTTCGCACAGCTCCGGGGTTCAGCTTTGGATTTGGCCCCGCCTCTGCGTGTAGGTCGCTGGAGGGCATCTGTTCTTTGCTCAGACAGGACGAGGTTAAAGGAGCCGCTGATTCGGAGGCTGTGGCTCACTCAGGCCTGGGGGAGGGAGGAGCATGGAGTGCGGGGCGAGCCTGCGGCGTCAGAGGCCGGTGTGCTGTTGCACTTGCCCGAGGCGTGCTGTGCGCTCTCCCGCGGGAAGTTGTCCCTGGATCCCGGGACCCTGGCAGTGGCGGGCTGCACAGGCTCCCGGGAGGGGCGGTGTGGACAGTGACCTGTGCTCGCACACAGGCTTCTTGGCGGCGGCAGCAGCGGCCTTAGCGTCCCACGCCCGTCTCTGGGGTCCACGCTTTCAGCCGCGGCCCGCGCCCGTCTCTGGAGCTTTAAGCGGCGCTCTGAATCCCCTCTCCTCGCGCACCAGGAAACAAAGAGGCAAGAAAAAGTCTCTCATCTCTTCGGCAGCTCCAGACTTTTCCCCGGACTCCCTCTCGGCCAGCCGTGGCGCACTAACCCCTTCAGGCTCTCTTCCCGCCAGTTCTGTCCCTGCGCTCCGACCGAAACCCGAGCCTCAGCTCCCAGCCCCACCCGCCCCGGCGGCCGAGCAGACAAGCCTCTCGGGCTGGTGAGTGCTGGTCGGCACCGATCCTCTGTGTGGGAATCTCTCTGCTTTGCCCTCCGTACCCCTGTGGCTGTGGTCTCCTCTGCGGCTCCGAAGCTCTCCCCCTCCGCCACCCGCAGTCTCCGCCTGCGAAGGGGCTCCTAGTGTGCGGAAACATTTCCTCCTTCACGGCTCCCTCCCACTGGTGCAGGTCCCATCCCTATTCTTTTGTCTCTGTTTTTTCCTTTTTCTTTTGCCCTACCCAGGTACGTGGGGAGTTTCTTGCCTTTTGGGGGGTCTGAGGTCTTCTGCCAGTGTTCAGTAGGTGTTCTGTAGGAGTTGTTCCACATGTAGATGTATTTTTGATGTATTTGGGGGGACGAAGGTGATCTCCGTGTCTTACAGCTCCGCCATCTTGAAGCTCCTATTGACCACATTTTCTTTATTCATTCATCTGTTGATGGACATTTGCATTGCTTGCACCTCTTGGAAGTAGCTTACAATGCTGCAGTGAATAGGAGTGTGTAAATGTATCTTCTATATCCTGCTTCCATTTCTTTTGAATAAATACCCAGAAGTGGGATGGCTGGGTCATATGGTAGTTCTATTTTTAATTTTTTGAGGAGCCTCCATACTGTTTTCCTCAGTGGCTGTACCATTAACATTCCCATCAACGGTGCACAGAGGTTTCAGTTTCTTTGCCCACACCCGCTATTTTCTGTTGTTCTGTATGTTTTTTTAAAAAATAAATTTATTTATTAATTTATTAATTTTATGGCTGCGTTGGGTCTTCACTCCTGTGCGTGGGCTTCTCATTGCGGTGGCTTCTCTTGTTGCGGAGCATGGGCTCTAGGCTTGTGGGCTTCAGTAGTTGCACTACGTGGGCTCAGTAGTTGTGGCTTGCGGGCTCTAGAGCGCAGGCTCAGTAGTTGTGGCACACGTGCTTAGTTGCTCCACAGCATTTGGGATCTTCCCAGACTAGGGCTCGAACCCATGTCTCCCACATTGGCAGGCAGCTTCTTAACCGCTGCACCACCAGGGAAGTCCCTGTTGTTCTGTTTTTGATGGTAGCTTTCTTGATGGGTGTGAGGTGACAGCTCATTGAGGCTAATTTGCATTAATGGTTAGTGATGTTCACCATCATTTCATGATTGTTGGCCACTACAAATTGATATATATATATTTTTTTTTTGCGGTACGCGGGCCTCTTCCTGTTGCGGCCTCTCCTGTTGCGGAGCACAGGCTCCGGACGCGCAGGCTCAGCGGCCATGGCTCATGGGCCCAGCAGCTCCGCGGCATGTGGGATCTTCCCGGACCGGGGCATGAACCCATGTCCCCTGCATCGGCAGGCGGACTCTCAACCACTGTGCCACCAGGGAAGCCCACAAATTGATTTTTAAGGGTAGGAGCTTGCAGTGGATTCACTGAAGAATCTTATTTATTTATTTATTTATTTATTTATTTATGGCTGCGCTGGATCTTCATTGCTGCGTGCAGGCTTTCTCTAGTTGTGGCGAGCAGGGGCTACTCTTTGTTGCAGTGTGCGGGCTTCTCATTGTAGTGGCTTCACTTGTGGAGCACAGGCTCTAGGCCCGCAGGCTTCAGTAGTTGTTGTTTGTGGGCTCTAGAGCACAGGCTCAGTAGTTGTGGTGCATGGGCTTAGTTGCTCCATGGCATGTGGGATCTCCCCAGACCAGGGCTCGAACCTGTGTCCCCTGCATTGGCAGGTGGATTCTTAACCACTGTGCCACCAGAGAAGTCCTCACTGAAGAATCTTAATCTTAGTAAGTTTGTACTTTTCTCACTACCTTTTTTCATTTGGATTTTGTGATATTTATACATAAAACTACTCAGAGGAGTGATTTCCTCCAGCTGCTCACTTGACACTCGGGATTGAATGAACCAGAACGTTGGTGGTAGAGATGGGGAATGTTATGTTGAAGACCAGAATCTGCTTCAAGGGAGCTTGGTATAAAGAGAAGAGGTAATTTTAGATTTAAGATACAGAAGATGTAGGTAGTCTTGATTGAATAGGGTGTAAGGAGCAGAAGCAGTCACTGTCATTATCTTTCTTTTGTTCTGGATCCTTCTGTGTCAGAGAACAGTGTGGCTCATCCGTGAATCTATCCAAAGTGCCGTGTGTTTCCATTTTAACTGCATGAAACCTTCATGTCCATCCATCTGCTCCATTTCTTTCGTGCCCCATGAAAGACACAAGCTCTGGTCCAGGGGCACCTATTGGCTGAACTGTTCTTGCTACATGTTCCTGTATCAGGATGCTCTGGTTCTCCTGAGCCAAGTCTGAAAGGAGAATTTGTGGACCATATATATTTTAGCTCAAAACCTCCAAATGGAATCATTTTAATATGTGTTTTCTGTAGAAATATGTAAATTAATAATTGCTTCATACATTATTCAAGAAGCACTTATTTTGTATCACAGATAGCTCTTGTAATCTTATATAAAGATATGCTAATGGATTTAATTAAACTAATTATGCTGAAAAATGTAGCCTGAACTTTACCCTAAAATAGTGTCTATTAATCATCATCAGTAGTAATATTTTTATCCAGAGAGATACTTACAACATTAAACCAAGACTAGATGGAAAGTGCATGTTTTGTTTTGTTTTACAGTTTGGGTTAAGTTGGCATTCTCATGAGATGCATGACAATTAAATTTGCTTAGAGAAGAGTATACAATTTATTTAATTTCTTTAACCTGAACTATTTCAGCAATTAGAAAACTTTTGGAATTTTCTGCCATTTCATAATTCTTTTATGCGTTTCATTTCTTTCCCTCTAGAACTTTGGTTTCAATGTGTTTTTTGTCCATTTGATTCAGTTCTGACCCCACTTCCCTTCCTCAGAGTTGTGATACCATGAGTTCTTTTTGTTTTAACCTTTAAATCCTACTTTATTATTGCCCTCTTCAGAGATGTTTCTCTCTTTTTCTAAAATGAAGTATAATTAATTTACAATGTTGTGTTAGATTCAAGTGTACAGCAAAGTGATTCAGTTATACACATACACACACACATATATATATTTTTTTCAGATTCTTTTCCATTATAGGTTATTACAAGGTATTGAGTATAGTTCTCTGTGCTATACAGTAGGTCCTTATTGTTTTTTAAAATTAATTAATTAATTAATTGTTTATTTTTGGCTACATTGGGTCTTTGTTTTTGCGCACGGCTTTCTCTAGTTGCAGCGAGCGGGGGTTACTCTTCGTTGTGGTGCACGGGCTTCTCATTGCGGTGGCTTCTCTTGTTGCGGAGCTCGGGCTGTAGGTGTGCGGGCTTCAGTAGTTGTGGCTCATGGGCTGTAGAGCGCAGGCTCAGTAGTTGTGGCGCACGGGCTTAGTTGGTCTGCGGTATGTGAGATCTTCCTGGACCAGGGCTCGAACCCGTGTCCCCTATATTGGCAGGCAGATTCTTAACCACTGCACCACCAGGGAAGCCCGGTCCTTATTGTTTACCTATTTTATATATAGTAGTGTGTACCTGTTAAGCGAAGACTCGTAACTTATTCCCCCCCACCCCATCCCCTTTGGCAACTATAAGTTTGTTTTCTCTGTGAGTCTATTTCTGTTTTGTGAATACATTCTTTTGTATCATTTTTTTAAGATTCCGCATGTAAGTGGTATCATATGATATTTGCCTTTGTTTGTCTGACTTACTTCACTTAGTATGATAATCTCTAGGTCCATCCATGTTGCTGCAAATGGCATTATTTCATTCTTTCTTATGGCTGAGTAATATCCCATTGTATATATATATCACGCATCTTCCTTACGCATTCATCTGACGATGGACATTTAGGTTGCTTCCGTGTCTTGGCTATTGTAAATAGTGCTGCTATGAACATTGGGTGCATGTATCTTTTCAAGTTATATTTTTATCTGGATATATGCCCAGGAGTGGGATTGCAGGATCATATGGTAACTCTATGGATACCATGAGCTCCTGATTGCCTGGATGTTAAGTGATGAACCCAGTATTAAGAGGACCACTCAGCAACTTGCCTGTCTTTTAATATTAGTAGAAATAGCTTTACCACTGGCCCCTGATTTTGTTTCTTGTATCTTTCTGTGGATTGCTGCCTTTCAATCAGTGCTCAATGGCAGGGAGCCCTATTGTTTTCGGTGGTAGTTTCAGTTGTACCTGAATCCTTCACGTGCCTGAGTGTGTGGGGGACTGAAGTGCGTGTTCTCAGCATGTCAGTGGGTCATTGCACACATATTTGAGGCCCAAAGGCCTTTAGAGTTGGACCCGTCCATCCTCATGTGGACAGATGAAAGCTTTTCCACGTTCAAAGAGAAGTGCCAGCCTGGACTTAAGTTGCCGTTTTGTTAATTTAGGTAAATTTAAAGTCAACTGTGAAAGAATAACTTTCTTAAAAAGCAAACACTGATTTGATAAGTTCAATTATGACTTAAAACACGGGAGACAGATAAACAAAGCTCAAACATTGAATTCGTTTACATTCGTCTGTTGTGCTGGTCTCTGTTCCTGGCTAGGCCCTGTCCGGTGGGTGTGTTCACACAGGTTATGTGGCCCCAGCTCACAGCCCCGGGACGGGTGGCAAGGAGCTCCCACTCCAAGCTGAGCCCTGTCTCTGGGGCACATCCCACAGGCCTCACCTCCTCCCCACCTCACTCGCCCAGTGAACCGATGCGTGCCCCGCCCACTGCCTACCGGGAACCTAGCCAAGGCCTGGGAGGCACCCTGGTGGCTGCTGACATGCCATGCGGGCATCCTGGCCTCTCCTCTACCATTCAGAAGAGGCTGGCATGTTCTGAGCAAGGTTTTGTGTAAATAAATAACTGGTTTACAAAAAGTAATAGAAAACAACAAGAGAAAAAGAGACGTCTCCAATGCCCTCCATTCCCGTTACCCGACTATCTCTGAGGTTTGGCAAATGATTCTACTCACTACTTACCACTTTAATCAGGACTTTATAAATGGAAGTTTTCACTGAATGGAGAGTTTTGCACGTTGAAGAAGGTGTGTGTGTTCACATCTGCACACATCCACACACTCTCCTGCCGCCACAACGAGGGGTGAGCACCGTCCGTGAGCACCACTGATGAGTTGGGGGTGTCACATCACCTCCACAGCACCCTTCCATTCTCCCGACTGCCGCCGGAGGCCGCCCCATTCACCGCTACTAACCTCCATCCTTTCCCACTGAGAGGCACCCAGAGGAAAGGCTCCCTTCCTGAGTTCACATAGTAGGTGGCGGAGGCGGCAGCCTGGCCCGGAGCCTGGGTCCTTGTCCGGTCGCGGGGGGGCACCCACTCCTGGGTGTCATGCCGTCTATCGTCCCTCGTCTGCGTTCGGGCCTTCTGTTTCTGGAGGCGTCTTCTGCAGGTGAGATTCGACCCAGCGCTGTCCATCACTGAGCAGGAGCCCCGCCTTGTCTGGCCCGCGCTGCACATTTTGAGAAGCTCTCGAAGCAGTAGCCCCTGCCCTTGAAAGAGACCTGAATTCAGTGAAGCCTCCTGAGTCCACGGAGGAAACGGGGGCCTTTTTCTGCAAGCGCGAGCGGAAACCAAAACACTCAAGTGTCTCATCCAATAGCCAATGTTAGAAATGGGCAAAGCTGGCTGCGCCCTTAACGAGAGTGGGGGTTGGCCTGTGCTTTTTCAGGAGGCCTGGGCTGCACCGGGGGGACCTCAGGGTGCCCTCGGCCTCTTCTGGCTGCTCGTCATCCTGGAGGGGATACAGTTGGGTTTCTCAGCTGACGAGGCCGATTTCTGTGGGTGCAAAGCAAAGAGGTGCAGAGTCTCTTGAGGTTAAAGAGGTGCTTTTGGGCAAAGCTCTGTGGGTCAGGGAGTCATGGAGGCTGCACTGTGTCTAGGGTCCTTGGCTGGGCCACAGCCGTGAGACCCTCGTCGGGGGGCTACAGACACACGGCCCAGCGCGGTAATATTTCTAGATGGCTGACCTGGAATCCGTGTGTCTTGAGGAAAACGATGGGTAAGCTAAGGCCTGAGGAGTCACGAGGTTACCTCTGCGTGTTTAGGACCAGGGGCAGGAGTGGGGGGAACAGTGACCCAGGAGGAGGGAACAGCATGGGCACAGCCTCGGAGCTGACAGAGGGGTCCGGAGCACGGGGGAGACTGGAAGAGGCTCCACATTGTTGGAAGGGGTCCTGCAGGTGGAGGTGGAGGCCCCTGACTGGGACACGGGGGAGGTGGGGCCCGGGCCTCTGAGGATGCTGGGTGGTCAGGCCTGTATCCCAGGAGCAGGGTGTTGCCACCCAAGTATCTCAGTTAGATTTGCATCTTAGGAAAGCTACTCTGGCTGCTCATGGGATGTGACCTTGAGGAGGTCAGAGCAGAGGCGAGAGGTCCCTTAGGAGGTGGTGCCTTCCTGCCAGAGGGAGACACAAGAGGCGTGGGCCAGCTGGTGGACACTATAGAAATGGAGAAGGCGGTAGAGGCAGGGGGTGTGCAATAGTGAGGATCCACCGGGCTCTGTGATTGGTCAGAAGTGGGCTGTGCCGAAGACGGAGCATCCTGAGCATGTGACCTGGGGGCTCCCGGGTGCAGCGCCCTGAGCCTGGAGCACCGGGGTGTAAGGTAGGGCCTCCTCTAAGGCAGGGGGAGTTTGCAGCATCTGTGGGGCAGCCACGAGCCCAGTGGCCGCCGGGTGTGTGAGTGTGAAGCTCAGGAGAGAGGTGACCTGGGAGACAGGCATTAGGCGTCTGAAGCTGGCCGAAGGGGGCTTCCTGAGGGGTATGGAGAGGGGGGAGAAAAGTCTAGAACAGGACTGCAAGGACACCCACCTTTAAGGGAGGGGCAGGGGACAGAGGAAGGTGGTCGCCCTGGCAGTGACGGCTGTGGATGCCCCGGGAGATGAGGGGTCACAGCAGCGTCATGGGAAGGTCACCTAAGCAAAGGCCTGGAGTCGCTGTGGCCTTGGCAGGAACGGAGACTTGATGGCGGCTGAGTCAGGCTGCAGAGGGCGGGGAGGAGGTCGGGGGAGTGTGCTGGTCAGTGGACACCGGGGTGAGTGCACAGCTTGGGAGCTGTCTGTGCTGGGGTGGGCGGCGGGGAGCCTGGGGCTCTGGGTGCTTTCAAGGGGAGAGGCTGGCGTGGGCTGGAGTGTGGAGGAAAATGCAGGAGGTGCTCGATCAGACGGTGGGGCAGGGGCCGTGCCCAGGGGCCAGGATCCCCCCCACACCTGGTGGAGGCAGGTGCTCCCTCCCTCTGCCTGGAGGGACAGGCAGAGGCCGGGCATCCGGGAGGCTTGAGTGGTGGGCAGAACTGCCCAGCCTGTTCTGATGGTTTTGGTTTTTCCCTGATGCAGGAGGTGAGCTGAGCAGAAAGGGGGTGGGATCCTGGGATGGAGGAGAAGGAAGAGAGGCTGAGACGGTCACTGGGGGAAGGCGGAGGGTGGAAAGGAGCCCACGACCTCCGGAGAACGGAGAGAACAGAGCTGGAAGTGGGGTGCGGGGGCACCCCCTCGTCTTCACTTCATTCCGTCTGTCTGTCCTTGTTATGCTGTCCAGGACTGACCTGGGCAGGTTGCTGTCTGTTCTCTGTGACCCTCATGAACTGTAAAACGTGACGTCCCCAGGATCTGGGTCGGTGAGGCAGTGTTCCCTGTTAACCAGCATTTGGGGATCCTCCGCGGGTACAGCCCTCCCTCTGTGGGTGTCGCCTGACCTCGGGTCGGGGAGCCCTCAGGAGCCTGGTTAACGCAGCGCCCGGCGGCCCCCGGGCAGCGAGCAGAGGGTGGGCCACGAGGGCCTGTCTTGTTTGCCGCTGTTTGTCCTTGTAAGATGGTATTTATCACGCTGCTCCAGGCAGATGGTGCTTCGTGGGGTACAGGATAAAACGCGTTATGCTGATGCATCCTCGCCCGCGGGGCCCTCACAAACTAGACAAGACACTTTCTGGCCGGAGCCGTCAGCTGTGCAAACGCTTATTATTATTATTATTTTTTTTGCGGTACGTAGGCCTCTCACCGTTGTGGCCTCTCCCGTTGCGGAGCACAGGCTGCGGACACGCAGGCTCAGCGGCCATGGCTCGTGGGCCCAGCCCCTCCGCGGCATGTGGGATCTTCCCGGACCGGGGCATGAACCCGTGTCCCCTGCATCGGCAGGCAGACTCTCAACCACTGCACCACCAGGGAAACCCACAAACGCTTATTATAAACGTCGCAGTAAATATTTTTTATTTATTCAAAGCAACTCTAAGGTATTTGAAGCAGAACTTTGGAAGCCAGAATGAAATTGTTTCTATTTAAGGTTCTTTTCAAAAGTTGCATCTCAAAGCAGAGAGTTGGAATTCCTTGATCTGGCCGGCATTGAGGGACAGGGTTAACACCTGGGGAAGAACACCACTAATTCTGTAGTGCAGATTTAGAGGTAAACTTGGCTTACCTGTCCTTGATCATCTTGACTGTGGCGCGTTAAGGCTTGAGGGGCTTGGAGGTGGACTGGCTCCAAATCCTGGCAAACAGCTTCACTTCACTTGTGCCTTTACTTGATTTGCAATTATTTTCTCCCCGTGTGTGGCTCGTCTTTTGTTGTCTCAGCAGAAGTTCTTTTGAAGAGCAGAAATTCTTCATTTTGACGATGTACAATTGATCAAATTGTTTTCTTTTACAGATTTTGCTTTTGGTATCATATGAAAGAAATCTTTGCTTAGCCCAAAGTCACAAGTATCTTCTTCTAGACGTTTTATAGTTTTAAGAATATAAGATCTATGATCCATTTAAAGTGAATTTTTATATAGGGTGTGAGGTATGGAAGGAATTTTATTTGGACGAGGGGGCACCTTTGTCCCTTGTTGCAAATCAGTTGACCATATATATTCAGGATAATCCATTTAAGGTGGGTTTCTGCCTACTTGCTTTTGGAAAACAATGCTAACAGCAGTTTAGGTAATAGGTGTGGCATTTTCCAGTGTTCAAAGTGTTATCCAGTTCTCTTTTCAATTAGATTTTGAGGTTTATTGCAGCCCCTGGAGGTATTTGACATGAGTATTATTTCCTCCATTTCATTCAGGAAGGGGGACACCCCCCCCCCCCTGTAGAAGGAGTCACTTAGAGGCAGAGGCAGCGGGGGGCGTCCCAGCCAGGGTCAGAACATTTAAAATCCAGGACCTTTTCCCAATCGCATATAGATGAGGGTGGGCTGAGGCTCTGGCTTCCCAGCAAACTGAATTTTAATTGTAGCTCAGTTCAGTCCTAGCTGTGTGATCAGGGGCAAAGTAATTAACATCTCCAGTGTCAGTTTCCTTCCCTTCCTGCACAGCTAACTCCCTGTAGGAGGTCTGTTGGAATTAAAGATAAAATATACACGGGTCTAGCACAGCGGCAGAGCATGTATTAGGATCTATCATTATTACCATCACTCTAATTTTCTGAAAGTGTGGGTTTTCTAGAAGATACATAATGTGAATATAGGAGTTAAAGTTACTAAAGAAGAAAGTGATTCCAAGTTCAGGGACCTAGATGTACAGGCAGTCATTTCTGGAGTGGAACAAAGGCAGTCATTCTAATTGTTGAATGTGGTAGCGCTGCAGTGAATTTGTTGGTGGAGGATTCTTCTGGGGGCACAGGTCTTCATTTGCTAGGATTTCCTTAGGGTAAAGGGGAAAATCACAGAAAAGCTTAGCACAGTATAGGCATTCGTGAGCAAGCATTGAATGTTGGCTTCTGCTAATATCCCTTTTATTATGTGTCAGGATATCCATGTTAACACATCTCCACTGTTTGTGGATCAGAGGCTCTATTTTCTCCCCTCTGTGTTTAACCATCAGCTTCTCATCCAGAAAGTGATCTTTGTCTTCTTGGTATGTGTGTGGTTTTTCAAAGTAATTACAACTTCATATGAACATTTGCCAACTGCCTTAGGCTCAGCATTCTTCTTTGTTCTTGGTTTGCAGGGTGCAGCGCTGAAATACTTGCCAGCCATTGTCAACGATGTGAAACTGGTATTTGATCCCAAAGAGCTCAGGTAAGGAAGCACCCAAGGCGAAGGCTTCCGTGTGCCACGCTTGGCCTCCTTTTGAGGGCGTTAGTTCACGGGATGCTTGGGTTGTCTCATGTCCACATAGTTCAGTGCCCTGGATCTTTCTGGAACATGTTCTAGTGATGGTGTCTGTGACACTTTGCTCATTATGTCTTTATGTGGAAAAGGTGTCATCTATCAACAGTCACAATATTTTCTTTAGAAGGTTATTTATAGCCTCATGCATACATAATACAAATTGGGCATTTTGCATCTTTTAGAGTTTAAGATTCCATAAGTGGTTCTTCGGTTTGGGTTTCAGCACCTAAACGTTTTGACTCGGGAGCTTTAATATTGGTGTCTCACCTCCTCCACCTCATTACCATACAGATTCTCTCTGGGGGCTCCTGCCCAAGGGCTGTGAGCCTCAGACAGGAGCCGCAAGTTGTCAGCTCAGGTGATACTAAAACGAAAACCAAACCAAACCAAACTGGGCAAGCTGGACACTGGCTTTCAGATGGAGGAGTCAGGCTGGGGACCGAATCCTTCCTTTCACCTTCCGATTTTGCCACCGTCACCATCCAAGCTCAGTCTCAGTTGTCTACTGTGCAGATGTCACTGCATTTGGAAAAGAGGTATCTTGAGCAAGTGGGTGCACGGCCTCTGTGACCCCAGACATCACAGCACAGCCCTTGTCTGCCCCTTGTTTGGGTTTTAACATTTGACACAATAAACTTACCTGCAGGTGGTGGCACCACTTGACCAGCCAGAAAAGTCCACCTGAATATTAGTAAAGGGCCATCTGTCCCTCGGCTGGTTAAACGGAATGAAAAACGGTCACCCTTCTGTACTTTATGTCCACCATGGGTCACTCATGCCCTGGAAGTGAAGGTTGAGGGGCCTTTGGGAAGCTGCTCTTCCCACGAACCATCACGTGTCTGATGTGCCTGAGGATTTAATGTCCCACATGGACACATTTATTTTTGCTCCCAGGCACTGACAATACTGGTTATAGTTTAGCAGGTTCTAAATGAGAAAAGGAGGCACAGATGGGCCCATGGGCAACAGGTCTGCCCTCCTGGGTCTCCGTGTGCTCTGTGCCTGCAGCCTGGCTCTCAGGCAGTGGTCCAGACAACGGCAATATCAGCAGCCCCTGGGAATTTGCTGAATCTTGGGTTCCTTCCCAGATCTTCTGAATTAGAAATTGGGGTGGGGCCCAACTATTTGGTTTTAATGATGCCTCCAGACACTTTCAGTGAATGCTGCTGTTTGAGAGCCTCAGGTCTGGAGAAACAGAGGACGAGGGGGGAGCTGCAGTTGGGTGGGCCATGGCCATACTGTGGGCCTGTCCTCCTGGGGCATGGGGACCAGGCCTTTGCTCACTAGAGGGGTGACGTCCATGTTCACAGCGGGTGCTTGTGCCTTGTGCTTGGAGATCCACGGAAGACTCCTTTCCCCAGGACCAGTCCCATCTGCTCTTGGGCCCTTGACTCTTTCTGCGGGCGTGGGTTCCTCTTCAACACCTTACCTACTGATTTTTTAAAAACTGACATTGAAAATCATGGATGTATTTTTCCCTGTTTAGAAAACTGAGTCATGTTTTGATGAAACAGAAGAGATCACAGAGGAGAATAACTCAAAGTTAATTCCACGAGGATCTGGATCTTTCTAGTTATCTTTTGTGTGCAAGCGTGTGTGCACACACACTAACACACACGTACATACACGCCTAAAAGAATTCAGCATTACATTTTTTATTTTACAGTCGACTCCCGTGCTGAAGACATCTTGTTTTCCCACATCAGCGAGGAGACTTCTAGCCCATCACCATCATCTACTGTTAGAACAGTTTTGTCACCCCAATAAGATTCCTTGTGCCCAGTAAGAGTCATTGCCCACTCCTACCCCAGCTCTGGGCAACTACTCACCTACTTACTGTGTGCATAGATTTACCTTTCCTGGGCATCTCCTATAAATGGAATCGTATAATATACGTGACCTTTTGTGAGTAGCTTCTTTTCACTTAGCATAATGTTTTCAAGGTCTATTAATGTCAGGATTTCATTCCCTTTTATGGGTGAATTGTGTGGACTACTGCATTATGTTTATCCATTCATCAGTTGATGGACATCTGGGTTTTTTCCACTTTTCAAGTGTTATGAATAACATTGCTATGATTCACATACAGGGTCTTGTGTGGATAAATATTTTCATTTCCTTTGGGTATATACCTAGAAGTTGAAATGCTGGATCGTATGGTAACTGTGTTTAACGTTTTCAGGAACTGCCAAGCAGTATTCCAAAGTGGCTGCCCCATCATGCATTCCCACCAGCATGGTACGAGGGTACCAGTTTCTTCACATCCTAGTCAACACTTGTTACCAGCTCTCTTTTGGATTATAGCCATTTTAGTGGGTGTGAAGTGAAAAATAACATTTTAAAGCATCATTCTTTTGGACGAGATTTCGGCCCATATTATATAATGGGCCTATTCCAACATTCTGGTGGCATCTAATGACCATTCACTGAACGTACGTCTCAGTACTGTCTTGTATCCCACTGGGTCATTTTGCAGTATTTCCAGCATCTCTTTTCACTTGTGTCTTTCCTTTTATAGCAAAATGTTTACTGATTTCATCCTAAATGTTCCTGTGGGTTTGCTGACCATTCAGAAGCTATATTGCTTGATTGAAATAATTCACAGTGACCTCTTCACACAGCATGGTGAGTAAAACCCTGAGAATCGTTAAAGTGTCACATTCGTCATTGTCTGTAGACCTCGCCCTGTCTGGATTCTCTCTTCTTTGTCGAAAGGAGTGGGGAGGGGCTTCCCTGGTGGCGCAGTGGTTGAGAGTCCACCTGCCGATGCAGGGGACACGGGTTCGTGCCCCGGTCCGGGAAGATCCCACATGCCGCGGAGCGGTTGGGCCCGTGAGCCATGGCCGCTGAGCCTGCGCGTCCAGAGCCTGTGCTCCGTGACGGGAGAGGCCGCGGCAGTGGGAGGCCCGTGTACCACAAACAAAAAAAAAAAAAAAAGGAGTGGGGAGGTTGCAGCCAATTTAAACAGCTCCATTACAAGACAGGAAGATTTAGCCCTTACCAGAGAATGGTAATTGGCATATACTGTAGGTAATAGATCATTGAAAAATGAAGGCACAAACCTTGTAGTCTGGAATTTAGATGTACACCAGAGCCCTAGGATAATCAGCATACATTGTAGCCTTTAAGATGTGTGATTATCTATCCTGGGGAGGCAATCACTGGCCTCCATTGAGATGATTGCAACAAAAAATTTCAAATCTTCTTTAAATGTAGAAGTCATGGTTATGTCTTAGCCTGAACTTTGCATTCTGTGACAGGGTTTCTTCAAACCCTGCTCAAAGGAAAAAGAATTTTAATGATTCCTCAACTCATTTATCCTAAGGAACACCTCACATTTCCACACATTATCTCCCTACTCTTTTAATTAATCACTTTCTTTCTGTTTGGACACATTGAATTAATATTTTACACTTGTCAAGAAGTTTTATTGAAAGCTTAAGACCTTTGCATAATTCCACAACCTTCCTCATTTACTGGAGACAAATGTGAAGACTGTTGAGTGACATTCTGATGAAGAGGCATACATTTATTCTATTCCATTTGTGTCTAGACGTTTGGCTGTTCCGTTCATTTTCTTTTGTCCTCACGTGTGGTGTTGTTTCAGGGATGGAGCAGCTCAGGCCTGAGATGTCCCTGTTGAGAACTCAGTGTGTGTCTGGATTAGTCCTTTGTACCATCTAGACTACTGGACCCTATGGTTTCCATCTTATTTCTTGATTTAACTTTATACAATTCACTGGAGTCTGCACTTATAGCTAAGGCTTATGTCAAGAGGAAATGTTAAGACTTCATTTGGGTGGGAGTGTTCTTCTGGAGAAAACACATCAAACCAAGAAGTGAGTAGCTTTTTGTAGCCCTTCCAAACAGACATCTCTTTCTTACTTGCATAAAAGAAAGTCAGCTGTGTCGCTGTTATTTGGGACTCAAAACCCATGAATCTCCTTAAGCCAGTAATCCCAACCGTCAGTATTTCAGGCTCTTCTTGGAAGGCTGGATATTGAATTGCTTATTCTTTAGGTGTCTTCTAAAGCTTGGGACTTTGTGAGACTCCAGGGAGGCATGGAGGCGATACATGGAGATGCTGCTTCATTGTTTCTTTCCATATTGACTAAACTTTATACCACAGCAGGTGAAATCCCCTGAAAGTTTTATATCTGGGTCTTATTAGGTAGCTTACTGATATCTCTCCTTCCAACCATCCAACCCCAAGACACGCAAAACCACACACCACCACGATCACCACCATCACCATCACCATCGCTGCCACCACCAGTGCCTTCACTGAGCAACATATATCAAAAAAAATAACAGTTATCACGGATTGACTGTGCTTGGCTTTTATTGAGTGTTGATACAGGCATGACCTTCTTGAGGACATATTACATACATTTCAAAATTTCTATTGCAAAACTTTGTTCCACGTCCTTTGAATAAGGACCTAAGGCATAAATGGTTCAACTAAAAATCTTTAAAATAGATCTTCTTTTAAGAGTATATTTCAAGGAAATGTTTTCTTCTTTGGACACTTTATTTCTTTAGCTAGTAGGTAGCTTGAAGGCAAACTTAGTATTTATTTTTGCAAATTATATCAGCCATTGTATTTGGCAGTTGTGGTTCTCTTTACTGTGCTCCATTTCTATTTGCACTCCTGTAAGTCTTTTATCATAGACTGCCTTAAGTCTTGTTTTGGAAATAATGCAGCATGCAAATAAATATTTAGCTTTATTTGACAGGGAGTTGTCAGGATGTGTAACATTTTGGAATTATTAACTTAGTATCTTTCTAGATATTGCAAAGGTAGGAATTTAATCTTAATAGTCAGTTGCACCCAACGTAGTAAATGAGATTGTAGGCAATATATGAATCCAGAATTATCACGGGCAAAATGAGCCAGAATTAGCCTGAAGCTTCATGTCTTACAAGCAGTTTGAGAATTGTCCAATCAGTCGACATTGTCTAAGCCATAATCTTCAGTGCAAATGTACTTCCCGACACTCACTGGCTGCCTGGAAGCATTTCAGAATGCATTGTCCAATGTGAAAATGGCCCCGCTTACAGGCTTGAGTTTTAAGACTCTTTCTGGGTAAAGACAGCAAGGACAGCCCTGATTTTTCTCATCTTTAGGCTCCCTGCTTCTTCAAAGTTACCAAGAGCTGTCTTACCTCCTTGTCAGGAACGGTTTATCACTGGAAATCATCCGGTTGGTCTGTTCTTACGAAGATGTCACTACTTGTGCAAAATAGTCTGTGCCACATTTGATATAAATATTTAAAGCCAAACCGTTTTCTGGTGAGATATGATGGCTGTGATTTTCTGGCCTTGTTCCATTTCTTGTTAATTTGTAAAACAGTGCAGTTGTCCGTGTCCTCTTTCCCGATCCAAGTGGAATCAGTCAAACTAACTCCCTTCATGTCTAGATTTTTGGAATGTGTTATAACTAGGTTTAGCTGCACAAGCTCCTGGATGTGCTAGGCCTTCGTCAGTGTTCTCTGGGGGATGTGGTCAGAGTGCATCCCTGTCTGGCTCCTCTGGTTCCTCTGTTGGGCTCCAAGGCACGTCTTTGCTCATCAGCATGTGTGTTGCTTCACTCATGGAAGAGACTCACTTTGCTGCTTTGCTCTAAAACGTTTCTTTTCATCTCCCTCCAATATCAAAGGTACTGCATCGTTTTGAGAGTCTTACTTTGATGGAAGTGGGAGGCTGGTCTGGGTGCAGTGAGGCTGGCAGTGAATTCTGAAGCTGGCATTGCTCCTCTGCAGGAAAGCCTTCCCTTGCCAGGTTTGGGTCCCAGCAGGCCAAGGCTTCCGGTGCCCTGGTTGGCTCAGCCTGGCTCCTCTTCTGTCCTCTTTAAGGACCAGAAGACTGCGGGTGCATCCTGCTGGGTTTGTTAGGCTACAACAGGAGATGTGCCTTTTGGCAAATGGGGTTGTGTTTGGCCCCAGCTCGTGTGGACACCACAGCTGCTGTCACTGCCATCTGTTCCCGGTCGTACCAGCTGTAAGGCTCCTTCTGAATCGGGACCTTGCAACTCCCACTGCCTCTGCAACCTCCACCCTGGTCCGAAGGAAATGAGAGTTCTTTACAGAGCTGTCCTTCCCGCTGCTCACTTCCAGTTGCCATCCTAAGAAGTCGTGCCTCCTTGGCAGAACCTGGAACATAGTTGTAGTTGCAAGGGTGGCTGTGGATTTGAGTTCTGGCTTCTGTACCGGGGAAAGAGAGCTCATAATGTAGAAATCTCGCCCGCATTTAAGAAGCCTGTTTGGAAGATGTGTGCGGACCTGGCCGTCCTGCATGTCTGCCACAGCAGATGACTGACCACGCCAGTGCCCCAGCCCCTCCGCAGGTTTCCAGCGACTCAGAGTGCACGGTTGGTTGCCAGTCACATTAGCCTTTTCTCTGAGGACACGTCTCTCTCCCTTTGCTTTGCTTAAAAAATAAAATGAATGACTGGTTTGCATCATTTCTCCTGTAAATGATTTTACTTCCTCATTAATAAAGAACTATGCGTGTCTGAAGCCCTTGCTGGGATGAGGGCAGACAGCTCACGAGAGGATTGCGAGTGTGTGTGGACTTTGTGATCACATTGCCCGGGTTCAAATCCTGCCTCTATTACCTGCTAACTCAGTGACCTCGGGTAAGTTACCCTCCAGGCTTCAATTTCTCCAGCTGCCCTTTGCTTCTTGCCTCCGTTATGTATCTTGAAGCTTAATGCATGTGTGGTACTGAGATTTACACTCAGCGTTTCATGAACATTCAAGAAAAGTTAGCCATGTCTTTTCATTTTTGTTGAGGATTCATTAGAAGAATGGCCGGTGAGACCCTGCCCTCATGGGGGGGTGCGGAGCTATCATGTCAAATATGGGGCAAAAGAAAATAAACCTGGACCAAATACCGGAAGGGATTATATAGTGAGCTTCCTCTGAGAGGGGCTCTGATCACCCTGCACAAGTAAAATGTCCCCAGACGCACTGCCCCTGGGCTCCCTCTACGATTCCCCACAGCGTGCAGTCATTGCCTGGTTTTACTTCTTGGCTTGCTCATTTTCTCTGGTCCTTCCTTAAAATGAGATGTCTTGGAGCGCGGCTTCTTGTTCATCGTATTGTTCCTCTATCGCTGGTGCCTAGAACAGTGCCTGGTTACAGTGCATATTTATCGCATGTTCAAATCCAGCACTTCTCTCCCCAGGGAGCAGTGCAGAGAAGGAAGCATGACATGCATATGTGGTTCACTGGATCTGAGGGAGGAGAGGTCTTGTGTTCGCACGGGGAAGCTGGCTGCGTCTCCCCGTCTGGGCTCTGAATGGGTTGATCATGGAGCAGGAAGGAGGTGTCTTTGAGGAGGAGTAGCAGAAAGAGAAAAGTGAGAGAGTCGAGATACGGAAGGTCATCGGGAGCGGTTGTATAAAATTAAGATCGTCCTCTTCTCTCTTTATTTCTTTATGTGATTGCATCTACCCAGGAAACCATCTCTGGCCTCCCAGGCAACTGCTTTGGGGTCTCTGGTGTCCCATCCACTGTGCTGAGGTCTGGATTCAGATGATAATTATGACAGTTAAATAGTGTTGAGCTCTTACTCTGTGCCAGGGGCTGTGGCAAGCCCTGATTGATCGATCTATCTATCTATAGATAGATAGATATAGATATATTAATATATATATTAATGTGTGTGTGTGTGTGTTTGATTTTTATTGGGGTATAGTTGCTTTACAATGTCATGGGGCTTTTTTTCTTTTTAAGATTGTCTTCTTCTTGCCTCTGATTTTATTATTCCCCTGTTTTGCGGAAAGATGTAGTGGCAGAGGGGACAGCTCAGCTCTACCTCTGGACTCAAGACAGCTCTTTGTTAAAATTACGGAAAATTTTAAACATATAAGAAAATGAGGAGAAGAGTGTAATGAACGCCTGTGTATCCCTCGCTGGGCTTCAAAACCTATCAAGTCGTGGTCTTGTTTTTATCTCGGTGCTCCTCCCCCAGATATTTTTCTTTAACTTTATTTTATTGAAGTATAGTTGATTTACACGGTTGTGTTAGTTTCTGCTGTACAGCAAAGTGATTCACTTATACATACATGTGTATGTGTGTGTGTGTGTGTGTGTGTGTGTATATATATATATATTCTTTTTCATATTCTTTTCCATTATGGTTTATCACAGGATACTGAATATAGTTCCATGTGCTCTACAGTAGGACCTTATTGTTTATCCATCCTATATGTCATAGTTTGCATCTGCTAATCCCAAACTCTCAGTCCATCCCTCCCCCTGCCCCATATATATATATTTTTTTTTAATTTATTTTATTGAAGTATAGTTGATTTACACGGTTGTGTTAGTTTCTGCTGTACAGCAAAGTGATTCACTTAAACATATATATATATATATATATATACATTCTTTTTCATATTCTTTTCTATTATGGTTTATCACAGGATATTGAATATAGTTCCCTGTCCTACACAGTGGGACCTTGTTGGTTATCCATCCTATATGTCATAGTTTGCATCTGCTAATCCCACACTCCCAGTCCATGCCTCCCCCTGCCCCAGATATTTGGAGGCAAATCCCAGCCTTCACAGCATTTCATGAGGGTGTCTTTTCAAATTTAAGTCTGTAGTCAGAGTAAATGGCATTGTTTCAGAAAACGGAGGATGTGCAGAGGGGTGGATCCCCACGTTGGTGCCGGGAGCCCACCTTGGCTGTTCTGGCTCCTGCTCTCCAGCTGAGGTGAAGGACTTCTACTCATTACCATGCTGTGTGCGGACAGCCAATGAATGGGCAGTAATGGCTCCAAGCACTGTTTCGAGATGTGACTTGACTATTTGAAAGCTGGTTAAATAGATTATGTGCTTCACAAAAAGATGACTCTTGCATGTAATCTGCGGCATGGAGTGAGCAGATTTTCAAAGCAAGTTACGGAGTGACGGAAAGGTCAGAGCTTCATAATTTGTACATTTGTAGCTTTGTTCCCATGTGATTATATTGTTGCCCACATATCTAGCAAAAGCTGTGAAAATTAAAGCTTAAATCCTATTATAGAAATGAAAAGTTTCAATATAATTAAATTAAAATAGACACTAGGACACCAAGGTTTGGGATTGATGCCCACACAAATATTTTACATGAATGTTATAGGAATTGGAATAAAAGAAATCAACCTTAGATACCATTAACTTTTAAATTAGTCAAGAGCATTGGACATCCTTGCAAGAAGCCTTTTAGTTGAGATGGGAGTTGTGCTCTTACCCACATGGGCTGCTTTCTGCTGCAGTCCTTAACCTGAGACCTTGGGAAAGCTCATTCCAGTTAACGCTGAATTTCCTTGCCTTTCCAGATCTAGTCTTTCCATATTCTTATATTCAAAGTGACCAAGGCAATTGACAGATTTCCTTTAGAGCTTACTGTCTACTTACCTTGTGTCATAAGTTTGTTTTCGCAGAATAGTGTAAGATTTGGAGAATAAAGATTTGAAGATTTAGTGGTAAGGCAATCCCTTTATAGTCTTGATAGTAGTTTAGTTTAATACTCTTGGTGGATTACTTTGGTTTAAGCTTACTGTTCATTGGGGCCACTTTGTTTGTTTTTTATTTTTTCTCTGATGTTGGAATCTAGCAGTGAGTAGGAATGGAAAATGTGCCATTCCTTCATTCTCGGGCCATGTATCTCTTTCCTTCAATATAACAAATAGGCTCCTTTTAGACAGTGTTCGTCAACCTCATAAAACTTCATTTGTGTTCCATTTTTTTTCTTTTTTCCTTTCACATCTTTATTGGAATAAAACTGCTCTACAATGGTGTGTTAGTTTCTGCTGTATAACAAAGTGAATCAGCTATACATATACATATATCCCCATATCCCCTCCCTCTTGTGGCTCCCTCCCACCTTCCTTATCCCATCCCTCTAGGTGGTCCCCAAAGCACCTAGCTGATCTCCCTGTGCTATGCAGCTACTTCCCACTAGCTATCTGTTTTACGTTTGGTAGTGTATATATGTCAGTGCCATTCTCTCACTTTGTCCCAGCTTACCCTTCCCCCTCCCTGTGTCCTCAAGTCCATTCTCTACGTCTGTGTCTTTATTCCTGTCCTGCCCCATGGTTCATGAGAACCATTTGTGTTCCATTTTTGAACAATACAGAGCTCCTTAAAAATGTAGGCCTGGAGAACTCAAATAATTTTCCCCATTCTTATTTTCAAGGTGAATGATTCTTCCAGTTGTCAAGCAGAGTAAAATTCTCCTTTTTAATGGTGGAAACATTAGTTACAGCAGCTCTTTAAAATCTGAGGGCAAAGGCCCAGATGCCTATTGGGGCTAGCTAGTAGGAATTAGCAAAGTCAGATTTCTAGACCGTTTTCACTGTGATTCAATCCAAGATTTTACATCTCTAAAAAAATTACCCTGTTAATCAATTTGTTGTGCTTTAAATCGTAGAAAGAAAAGCTGTGTGTTTAATACAGACCTATAGTAAAATATACCTTCTTAATGCTTTGGATCCATGAATAAATCCAAATAAAATCTCCTGAGCTTCTCCACTGTGGAGAATGGAGAGATATTTCTCTTATTGAAAGGGTTCTTAAACCCAGAACTATTCTGTAGTAGTTTTTGTTAACTTGATGGATGTTTTTCACAGAAAGAAAAATTGGGGTGGGACCATGATATGCCATAATTACTTAATGTACCACTGGTATAGCATTCTGGAATACTTTAATTAGATAGTTGTGCTGAAGACGTCTAATGAATGTTACCAGCTGTGAACCCCAAAGACTAATTCTTTAAGTAATGGTGGAATATGAGTACAATTTTCTCCTCTTTTATTTTTTTTCATGCCCTGAGAAAATTTTAATCTTTATCTGTAAAGTACTGTACCTTTTTTCATCCCTCATTCTATATATCACTCTATAGCTTTCATTATATGTGGTTTTGAAAAGATCATTTGTTAAAACAGTACAGCCTTTTTAGAAATGGCTTAATGAATCTAGGAGGGTGAACTCAATTTCAGTTTCCTAATTATATCCATTCCAATTCCATTGTAATTTGTTGAGTACCTACCATGTGCTCGGGACTGTTGGTTAGCAAGTTTGATTCCTCTGAGAATGGCTTCAGAGCCAGAGTAATTTTCTTAATTTACAGATAATGACCCAGGAGTTAAGTAGCAAGTCCTAGTCTGCAAGCAAAATCCCAGGCAGGGAGCTGTCCATCACCGTGGTGCTGATTAGGGAGTTGTCTTGTTACAAATCCATCCCCTACTCTTTTCATAAGCTATTTCACATCCACCATAAGAATTATGCATTCTGAAAACTGAATTCACTTCAAGTGCCATATGGAACAAGATAAATTACAAGTATGTGAATAAATAAACACATAAATAGATTAAACATAAATAAACCATGTAGTGTTGTGTTCATGTGCTTTTGGAGTTTTCATAGCCTTTTCTCTTCTCTTTCTGTGTGATCAAATTGGCAGTGCTACATTCCTCAGGGTGTATTGGTCTAACCTTTATCATAGTCTGTTGGCTCTCTGTTCTGCACCCACCTCTGAGTGGACTCCTGTCCCTGTTGCTTGATATTTGGGACATACGAGCAGTCTTAGAAGAGGCTGCCTTGGTTGTCCCATCCAGTCATGCTCACATTGGCACTGGGACGGCAGGTCTCTGAGTCTCCCCAGTTCACGGTTCCTTCCCGGCCCCAAGCTTAGCTCTGTACGTGCACTGTGTTGCCTACAGGAACTTGCCTGGGACAGTTGGAGGAGCCCCAGGTCAGCCTGCGGTCTCCTACGTTCTCCTTCTAGACCCTACTTTTTTCTGTTGCGTAAACCCCTCCCTGAGGGCACAGTCCTTCCCTCGAGATGGAGTGGACAGACCATTTGGTTTTGACGTTGCTTTTTTCACTGTAGAGCTCAATATGGGGGCAAGCAGTAGAGGAGAGTGTGCTGGGCCACACTGGCCAAAACCTGTGTTCTTGGTGAGCTTCATGCTCTTGGGTAAAAGCATGCACACGGCTCCCCAGCTCTGTATTTCTCTCTTTGTTTTCTCATCCTCCACGAGGTAAGATTCTGCCCAAAGATAGGCAGACCTATCGAACTCCTCTCAAATGTACCAAGCTACCTCCTTAAATGCATTTCCATCCAGAGGATAGATTCCTGGTCTGGCCAGTACTTTCCACACTATCTTCCCTGACATTTTGTTTGAGTCTCTCTAATATTTTCATCTGCTTTTAAATGGGACTCACTTTAGATTTTTCTCCATTGGTTCTTCTTCCATTTCTTTCTTCTGACACAGTATTTATTATTATGATACTAGTGGCTGGTTAACTGCTATGATTATACTTCTCTAAACTACAGGATACAAAATAGCTGCTGCCCCACTCCCTTCTTTCAAAAGATGACACACTTTTTACGAGGCCCGGTGGCTTCATCCAGAAGATGTGTCTTTGACCAGCTTCTTTTTCCTATTGTTCTGCAATCTGTATCTTGCCATGTTCACTTCTAATTTTCAAGATACTTTTAATTGCTTTGTCACTCTCTCAATTAAAATTTTGTGACATTGGGTACCTCAAAGATGACAGGCAGATTACCTTATTTCTGATCATTTCAGTGCTCAGCCAAGTGGTGCTGAGAATCTTCTTACCAGAATACTTACAGAGGTACTACCTGTAGATAGGAATCGAAACACAGTTCAGCGCAGTTGTGTTTACTCCATTTTACAGACAAAGAAACGGAAGTTCAGAAAGGAAAACGAACATACTCAGGGTTACTTGATGTGAATTTATCCTGCTGGTACTGCTAATAATCACAGCTTACTTAGAGTGAATTAAAGTAATTCTTGGAAAAATTTAATCTGCATTAGACATGTAAAGATACCTGAATCATACGTGTTGACACACACGTGCACATGCATGGGTCATAACGAGCTCTGGCTTCAGGATCAGGCATCTAATTCTGGCTCAGCTGCTGCCTGGTCCCTACATTCTGGCTCCTGGTTCCCACATCTGTAAAATTTGGACATGAGTAGATTGCTCCTGTGACCCCTTCCATTGCTGGCTCTGTTTTCTTTATTTCTGGTGTTTAAAGATTTGTATGGAAGGAGAGAATTATTTGAACAAATCGAATCATGTGGGTACAGAGTTCTTAGACTGTTGAAAAATAAGATGACTGTATAAGATGAATAGCAAGCATCCCCCATTTATATGGCTCTTACTGTTTAGTTCTCATTAAAAGTGTTCATCTGGATCTTAGTTCTATGTAACAGGCTCAAGGTTATTAAATGCACTTTATGGATCATTTGTTTAATGTGACCAAACTACAAATTAAGAAGCACATTATTTAGTGTTCATAAAATGACAGTTTTAAATGGACAGATTCATTCTTGTATTTGCACCTTGCTTTGATGTAGAGCTGTAATGGAGTTATAGACGGATATTCTGCTTGGACATTTATAAGCTGATGATGCCTGTTGAATACCTTTTATAAAGATTAATATTTTTTACTCTGTGCCCATTACCAGAGCATTAATCATCATGGCTTCAGCCTGCACGGCTGAGGATGAACAGATGTGAAGTCCTTGCCGTCTGTAATCAGAGTGGGTCACACCGGGAAAGGGGGTGTGGAAGGCTGGCTGGTGTGTTGCAGGACCTCTGATCCCCACGGCTGATGTGCACGGAGTCTGGGCCCACGGGCTGCCTGCTCCTTCCTGCCTGGCTGGGCTGGGCTGTCAGCGTTCCCTTCTGTGCACGGCAGCGAAAACCAGGACAACTGTGCTGGCTGGTTTTCGCTTCCTTGTGGGGTCAGGCCTGTGCCTTGACTCAGACTGCCAGGCACTGATGAAGCCTGCAGTCCTGTACGTGTGAAGAGGATCCGACAGGAGGAAGCTGTGGCCTTGATTCTCCTTCCAGAGCTGAACACTGGTTTATTAAAATGAGAAATCGCACAAGAGGTCTTTAACATCTGCTTCCTAGCATACGCCTAGACTGCGCTGTCCAAGCGCATTAGAATGCCAGCTACGTATGTAATGTATAATTTTATACAGTCCACAGTAAAAAAAAAAAAAAAGTACAAAACAGTTGGCGAAATTAATTTTAATAATATATTTTATCTGAAATATCATGTCAACATGACTTTGATCTAAATGTGACAAATGGCATGTTTTCATTCTTTTTTCACATGAAGTCTCTAAAATCCAGTGTGGTTTTTACATTTATAGCACATCTCAATTTGGATGCTAAATTTTCATCACAGATGCTTGATCTGGATTCTTAACATTTAATATAATTTACCATTGGTAGTAGACTTACATACCCACGTTCTTCCCGTTGTTCCAGTTGTTAACAATAACTGAATCAGATGTCTTTTGTTTCCATTTAAGTAAAAATATTGCATAAAATTAACTGAAATGGAAAATTCTACTCCTCAGCTACTAGCTACATTTCAGGGGTTCACTGGCTACCCTACTGGATAGCAAACTCTAAGGCATTAGTTTTCTGTGTGTACTTTGTTGAAAAGGCTGACTTTGCATAATAATATTATTTCTGTTACTGTTATTGACAGCTACTGTTTTTTTTTTTTTTTTTTAGTTTCTGCTTTGTAACAAAGTGAATCAGTCATACATATACATCTGTTCCCACATCCCTTCCCTCTTGCATCTCCCTCCCTCCCACCCTCCCTATCCCACCCCTCCAGGCGGTCACAAAGCACCGAGCTGATCTCCCTGTGCTCTGCGGCTGCTTCCCACTATCTATCTACCTTACGTTTGGTAGACAGCTACTATTTATTGAATGCTTACTACTTGCCAGATACACACATTATATCATCTAATTCTTACAGTAAACCCGAGGGGTTAACAATATCAGGCCTATTTTGCAAAGAAGGACAATTAAGGATTAGAGAACTTAAGTAACTCGCCTAAGATTCAAGGCAAAGAGTGAGCAAGGTGGGTTTTATTATTTCCTATGTGCGTGGGTAAACTGAACTTTCGTGAGGCCAAAAGGCTTTTCCAGAATCAAGTAGACTGTTAGTCCCAAACTCCCAATTTGTCCCTCTCCTCTCCCTCCCCTTGGGCAACCGTAAGTTTGTCTTCTATGTCTGTGAGTCTTGGGATTAACAAAAGCACGCTATTATATATAAAATAGGTAAACAACAAGGACCTTGTGACAAGCAATATCTTGTAATAACCTATAATGGAAAGCAATCTGAAAAAGGTTAGATAAATGTATAACTGAATCACTGTGCTGTACACCTGAAACTAACACATCATTGTAAATCAACTCGACTCCAGTTAAAAAGCCAACAAACAAAATCGAATAGACTGACCCAGGTTCCTGGACTTCCAGTCAGGTATTCGTTGCAGCTGTTTTCCATGTGGTTATCTATGGGTAGTTTATTTGAAATGTGTTTTCTTTTTAAAATATAAGGGTTTGTTTGGTTGATTGTTTTTCTTTCTTTTTTCTTTTTTTTCTTGAGTGGGGGAATTGTCAGCTTCCTGGACCATCTGTTTTGAACCAAATGGGACAATCGGCCCAAATCATGCTAGAGAAATGGCATTCTGTTCATGGAGAAGGGTGTTCAGGACTCTGAGTTGGGACACTCAGCATATGACAGGAGCTTCCTCTTCCTTGGATGCTTTAAAACAGCTCATTGCAGGCGTGAGTGTGTGGTGTCAGTGTGTGGTGTCAGTGTGTGGTGTGTGTGGTGTGAGTGTTGTGTGAGTGTGTGTGGTGTGTGTGTGTGGTGTGAGTGGTATGAGTGTGTGGTGTGAGTGTGTATGTATGGTGTGTGTGGTGTGTGTGTGAGGGTGTGAGGGTCTGGTGTGTGTGTGTGTGGTGTGAGTGGTGTGAGTGTGTGTGTGTGTGTGGTGTGAGTGAGTGTGTGTGAGTGTGTGGTGTGAGTGAGTGTGTGTGGTGTGTGGTGTGTGTGAGGGTGTGAGGGTCTGGTGTGTGTGGTGTGTATGTGAGTGGTGTGAGTGAGTGTGTGGTGTGAGTGTGCAAGTGTGAGTATGTGGTGTGGGTGTGAGTGAGTGTGAGTGTAGTATGAGAGTGTGTGTGGTGTGAGTGTGTAGTATGAGAGTGTGTGTGGTGTGAGTGTGTGTGTGTGTGTGAGTGTGTGGGGGGTAGTGGCTTCCTCTGTGCTCTTAATTTTTTGTCTTGACTTAACAATAAAATTTCAGGATCTTTAGTGTTTTTCCAAACTTGTGTCCCACCACTTCTTGAAAAAAACCTGGAAGGAGCTGAAATGCAGAGTAGGGGACGTCCTTTGTAAGGTGAGGTTTGTTTTGCTTTGCTTGGGGGCTGCTGGGTGGCTGGGCCGGCACCAGGAGGTGGACCTGCTTCTCACCGCAAACTCTCCGGTAATAACCCTGCACCTGTAATCACAGTGACCCCAGACACCGCTCGTGTGCAGGTGCAAGCACACACACACTCACACACACACGTGTGCCTGTGCGCCTGAACACTGCTGTCCGGATCGGCTTGGACACTATCCAGTGAAACTGAGTCACCAGAAAGGCAGGAGTGATCTTGCTATGATGCCTTTGTCCCTCTGGTGTGTTCCTAGGATGGGACGGAGTGGCCCTCGGCTGCAGGTCCTTCCTTGACTGATAGGAGCAAAGTGCTAGGTTTACGCATGAAAAAGGACAAACAGTCCTATGGACAAATGTCCTATGCAGCAGCTGTCCTGCTGGGAAGAGCGCACTTCTCCACATGAGCACATGCATGCGTGCACACACACACGCTTGCACACGTGCTTGCAGTCACTGCACACCCATGTGTGCACGCATGGACACACACACTTCCGCTGTCAGGTCTTAGTGTATGTGTGAGGGCTGCTCCCGTGGATGAGAACAAGACCTCTGCTGTCACGGAGACTGCGTCCCAGGAAGTAGAAACAGGTCACAGAGCTAGTCGTAATTTCCAGCAGTCCCAGAGCTGGCACCTGAGGCCGGCCTCTCCCCAGGTCCGTCAGGGGGCTGCGCTGGGGCCTGCTGATCACGGCTCACCAAGAAGGTGGGTGTGTCAGCTTGGGCTGCTTCCAGCTTTGGTCCCTGCGGCCGCTGCGGGACTCTGGGGCATTGCCATTCTTCCTGTGGGGACCTGGGATGTGTTTCTGAAGGTGCTGCTGCCCTGTGACCCTCTGTCTTTGGAGGCCTGCCTGAGATGCCTGGGGTGGTCATTGTGCCTGTAAGAAAAACTCAGGCAAGAGGCTGCTCATGCCTGGTGATCTGGTCCTTTGACGGGCATGTGGTCAGGGGCTGGGGCCCTGTCCTGGGGCTGGAGGTGTGGTCCTCCACACAGGAATGTTGGACCCTCACAAAGTCCTGCTCGTGTTGTCTTGTTTCATCCTCTCGATGAAGTAGGCTTATCCCCATGACCCGCCTTTATCTTGACCAGCCAGAGATGGGGTGGGTTATGGAGTTAGAGCTACAGTTGTCCTATGGATGTTGAAAGCATCCCACGTGTAAATACTATGGTTTCATCTGAAGGATTATAACAAATGGGTTTTTTATGTTCTCAGGGTCTAGGAGAATGAAATGTCTCTAAACATGCCAAAATGGTGGCGAAGTGTCCAAAAGTTTGGTGTCCAAAGCCTCAGAAGAGGCTGGATAACAAATGCACAGAGCTATCACAGACCCCTGGGCTGGGTGGAGGGTGGGCGTTCCCACCAGGTAGCCAAGGATGGCTGATAGCATCTCTCCCCGGGGAAGATGGACAGGGCGGCCATCACTTCCCTCACCCTGGAGTAATTCTGACTGATGACACCAACACACTCGATTACTTCTGAGAACGGTGAAGTCCACACCTGCCTGTCCGGCGTGACAGATAAATGACACTGTGTGAGATGGACTTCGGCCAGAGCATCTGGGTTGCCAGAGCCTAAAGAGCCATTTCTGCCATCTCTGAGTCCAGAGCTGTGTTCCCTGACCTTCTAGGGCTGTTCGTGGACACACGCCTGCTCCCGCGCTGGCCCAGCAAGCCCACTTGGCCTCCTACCGCTGTGGGGTCCCTCCCAGGCTTGTTTCAGACATGGCTCTGCTAAGCCTCCGTTGTCATGTTTTCCTTGGTCATGTGGTCAGGGTCTGTTTTTACCTGCTCAGCTCTTCGTGGCTCTTACTTCTCCCACTGACATGTCTTGGAAACTAGACTTATCCCCAGAACGGTGGTGGCAGTGATGGGGATGACCACGCGGGCAGGGGTGGCAGAGGGCTCACCCCCTGTTGAGGTCACACTGGGTGATGTGTTTCAGGTGGCAGGGAAAGAGGACTCATCCTGGAGATGTTCTGCCTGGGACCTCGAGGCTGAACGCAGGCGGGGCTGCACTCACACAGCTTTGCCAAGGGACCTCTCCTGCCCCTTGGGTGCTGGGAGCCGGGAGTGCAGCCCCTACTGTGGATGTTGTGTTGTGGTGTGGAAGGTCAACAGAGCTACTGGGGTGGATGTAACTTGTGAACGTCAGGACTGTGTAGGAAAGACATTGGATTTCAGATGCTTGTGGAGTTCGTGTATGCAGTGGGTCAGCATTTTGGGCAACTGCATTTTCAGGCTGGATTCACTGCACGTGGTCATTTTCCTGTGGCACGTCCCTTGGACTGGCTTTGTCCTTGGGTGGCTCTCTGATGCCTGGGCTCCCCCCTCCCCTCCACGCTGGCAGCCCGTCTTGGCTTGGGAGCACTTCTATCACAAGTTCAAGGGGCTGTGGCATTCAGAGAGATGCTCTCCATGGGGTCCTGTGTTCACCCTTGGCGTCACAGGAAGGGTTGGGTGGGAAGATAAGGGAATTGTGTGGTGGCCCCTGACATCCAGGAGCACCAGCGTGGAGAGACTGCCTGGTCCCCATGGGGCAGCGCTGCCTCCTTGTGCTGTGCTCTCACTCCCTCACCTTCGGCGACCCCTGACATCATAGTCATCCAAGCCGGGCTGGCCTCTGCCCGGAAGATATGCAGTATGCAGCACTTCAGCATCTCTGCGTTACCCCTGCCTATGTATTGGTTACTGTAATGGTGACGTCAACAAGTAAATGCATATACTCATATATTCATTGGACAAAACTCAATCTGGAAAAATGGAGTTGCTATCAGTTCCTTTTCTAGGGATTAAATCAAAATGGAGCTTGAAAAAGCCTTAGCGTGAGCTTCCTACATGCGGTCCCCTGGAAGGCAGAAGAGCGGAAGGGCGTGTGTGGTTTCTGCACCTCCCCCTGAGCTGCCTCGTGCCTCCGTCCCCATGCCTTCTTTACCGTGTACCTCTTGGGAAAGTCTTCTAAGCAAGTCTCTGCATACTTTCAGGAACCATTCCAATGTTGCATGCTTATTTATTCCTTATATTCAGAAAACTCAGGAAACATTAATGCAAAACTTGCTTTTAGGTATCATTAACATTGGAAGTCCTAACATGTAAAATTCTACGCACAAACACAGGATATTTAATGTTCCCGAGCTCTGCTGTCTTTTCTCTCGTGCACTGCATTTTAAAGGGACCTACAGTGGCTGGGCTGGTTTCACCATACAGAACTGGTGTGGTCAGCAGACAGTTCACATTGGGGGATGGATGGTGCTGGTGTTAAAACAGGATTTCCCAACAGGAAGAGACAATTAGTAATTGCATTTCATCTCGAATCTTATTTGTGTCTGGTTCATTATTTTTCTTTGATTTTTCTGAACGTTCTTTCTATCGTCCTATCTAAAAAACGAATGAAAACCCAAGTGATCTTTGATCCTTAGACCCCAGTGTGCCTTTATTTCACAGCCGTGCTTTCCGGAGCCGTGTCTGTGCCCCTATTTTTGTCTTCTCATCCCACTCCAGGGAGCTGCCTTGAGAAGGACTCCATCTGCTTTTATTTATTTCTTCTTTTATTTTATTTTTTTCGATCTTTGGGCCGCACCGCGCGGCATGTGGAATAGTTAGTTCCCTGACCAGAGAACTAATTGAATCCGCGCCCTTGCATTGGCAGCGCGGAGTCTTAACCACTGGACCGCCAGGGAATTCCCCTCCGTGTGGTTTTCATTGTCATATCCCAGGGCTGTGCTTTTCTCCCTGTTCTTGCCACCGTATTTGGCCACGCTGGCCACCTGCCCTCCCTTGGATTGGGTGATGTCATTCACCTCTGCGTCAGCCCACGTCTTTCCTTGCACCGTCTTCTGTTCTAATACCAACATCCTGACTGCTGTTCACAGGTCTCCCTTCTCATTCTACACATTCCTCTTTGATGGTCTTATCCACGTACTCGGCCTTTATTACGGCCTAGGGCTGTTGCTTCTTCAGTCTGTAAGGCTGGAAATCTCTAAGGTCTAGAACCCTCTCTCCATGTGCCTGCTAGATGAGGCCACTTGGATGTCCAGCAGCAACTCTAATTCAACTTGTCCAGAACCGGGTCCTTTTCTCTGCCCTTAAACACCCTTCTGTCCCCAGTTTCCTCTCCGTGGATGGCATCACATGGTGCCTTGGATGCACTGGTCACGAAGATGCTGGGAGCTGTGTTTGACTCTCCTTGAGCCCCCACCCTCCTCTCCACTTCATCACCGGCCACTGTGTTCAGCCTCTGCCTCCAGTTTGCTTCTGTTCAAGGCCTCTTCTTTCAAACTTGCCACTGTAGCAGGAGGTCAGGCCTTTACTGTTTCTTGCCTGGACTGTTGCCGTAGCTAACCATCCAGTAATGAGCCTCCCATCTCCACTGCCCTACCTGGCGCCATCACGGCGGCTGTCTCTGGCCTTTTGATCTGATCATATCCCTTCCCTGTCAGCATCTTCCAGTTCTCTACCTCTTTCTGTCTCATCCATCATGTTCAGGATCAAATCCAACTGCCCGTCTGGTCTTTTATTCTGCTTCTCCTCTCCCCACCCTCCTGAACTGTGCATGTGGCTCTGTGAATATGTCATCTGCCCCTGTCTACTTGACTGTGTGAATAGGGTTCCTTTTCCTGGATGGCCCACCCTTTGTGGGAAATTCTGATTCCGCTTCCCAGCAGGTGAATGTATTACCTCCCTAACTTTCACCTCCAAGGTCAATACCTGCTCCCCGCCGCCCCCTCCCTCATTAGCCCAGGGGTCTGGGAGACCAGAGAGGGGCTGGGGCTCTTCACCAGTATCTGTATCACATCATAAGAGCAAGTACCCTGTCCTGAGCATCTCACCTGTGCCAGGCCCAGGCCTTCATGCCTTACCTTGCAGGAGTACATTGTGCCTCAAACCTGTGAGTAGCTAGTACCACTGTGCCCATGTTAGAGATGAGGAAACTGAGGCTCAGAGAGGTAACTAACTCTGCCCGAGATAACCTTGCAAGGAAGCCAACAGAATTTAAACCCAGACAACCTCACTCCAGAGCCTGAGCTCTCAGCCCCCTGCAGACTGTTCCTCTGCAGATATGAGCCCAGCAGAAAGTTGTCCCTGAGTGGGTAAACATTAAGTGGGGAATTTAGTAAGCTATGAACCGGCCAAGCTCAGGAAACTTTGGGAGGTATATGGGAGCAGGAAGGAACCATGCTCTGGTCTTCCTAGGAAATAATAAGAAGAGCTGTAATTCAAATCATTTTTGTTGTAACAAGTGTTTCTTCTAAAGTTGCAAATCAGTGAATTTACAGTTCAGCACAGAAAATTAGTTAAAACCCCAGCATGCTTGTTTGCATTTGTATCTATGTACATACTATTGGATATATGTGAATATGTATTTATATGTTTGTTTGTGAATTATCGTTGTATATTTACATGGTGACACACACACATATGCGTGCACACGTGAGTGAATTATTTTATAAGAAAACAAGTGATTTCCTCCCAGTCAAGTAGTCTGACCCCCTCCAGATGTCAGTTTCACATTGCAGAGTATGTAAATGTAACATACAGTGTCACAAGCTAGGAAAACAAGCTTCTAGCAAACAGAGTTGCATCTTGGTGGGTCTCCTGCTGACTGGCAACCCGGTGTCCCCTGCAGACTGCAGAGAGATCCTGCTTCCCATGATGACGGATCAGCTCAAGTACCATCTGGAGAGACAGGAAGATCTGGAGGCCTGCTGCCAGCTGCTCAGCAACATCCTGGAGGTTCTGTACAGGAAGGACGTGGTGAGTAACGGCGGGGCCGCCTCTGTGGACCCTGCGGCAGGTGTGGGCCTGCGACCCCCAGGGGCCCGGCCTCCCAGGACCCAGTCACGTTTGGTTCAGTTAAAAAAGTATGGCCTGAATTTTAAGGGTTACCCTTTCTTTTGCTCCCTCTCGAGTTGCATCCTCAAATTATTTTTTATTTATGTGTAAAGCATGATGATTATATTACCACGTGTGCTTTTCAGCACTGAAGATACTGTTTTAGGTTTGTTTCCTGTGACTTCTCAGCTAAGTGACTCCCAAGACTTAGATTTGATATTTAAGGTCAAAGGCTTTGATGTTAAAAATTGGAAGTAAACAACAGGAGGCTAATTGCCTACTTTCTTTCAATTATTATTTTATATTTAATAAATAGATAATATTTAATATTATTATTTTATACATGCACATAGTTGTTGTTGGTTGTTTTAAGTGCGTCCGAGAGTTTTGAGAAGAGCAGTTCTCTGCCCCTTTTCCTGGGTTCCTCCCCCCATAGGCAGTTTTTTTCTGTGCTTTCTTGGCTGTTTTTTTTTTTTAATGGTATTTCCTTTTGCATTTCTCAATTGTATGCTTATTCCACTGACCTTCTGTCTTAAACAAAAGCTGGCGCAAGCACATATGGAAACATATGACCCTATGCCTCCCCGACCCCATTGTATCCACCACATTCATTTGGGCACATGTGTGCACACACATGTAACGTCATTGGTTCTCCAGGTGTGTCTGGACAGCTGTACAGGGCCATGTCTGTCTCTGCCTCTAGCAGTGTCCAGATGGGCCAGGATTTTAAGTCGGCAGGACTTGCTCTTAGCTCTCCCCCACGTGACCTCCTGCCACCTCCCCAGTCCACACACACACACACACACACACACACACACACACACACACACGTGCGTGCACGCACGCGCCTGTCCTGCGCACTTCCTTGCTGCACCTGCTCCTTCTCTCAGAGCCTGGGTGTTGCCCTTGAAGAAAGAGACAAGGTAAAGTAATTCGTTGGGATGGTGGCTGCATCCGCTCTTCCTGGGCTTTGCCTTTGAAAGGTGTTGGAAGCCTTAACCCAAAGGCCAGCCTCCAGGGGTCCCATGCCAGGCCTTTTCCTTTTCTTATCAGATGAAAGGTTGGGAGTAAAGAGGTTGTGTGGCCAAGCCTCACAGAGGAGGTAGTGCCTGCCTGGCCTGTGCGGAAGCATCTAGAAAGCCCATTTAAATACGTCCAAAGTTCACGAAGAAGAATCGGCAGTCCCATCACACAGAAAATAAAGGAGCAGATTCTTACTGATAGAAGGTTCTCTGGCACTCTGAATTTTAAGTAGTGTGCTAAAATGATATTTAAACATTCGATTCCATGTGATTGTTCCCATATTATTGGGATCTGACATGCAGAGCCATCTATGGTTGTTATCTGTCAGCCTTCCATGTACAAATGGCCAAGTGTCTTTAGAAAACTCATTGGTGAGCTAATCAGGGATCATAAACATGATATTGTTTAAACAGAGTTGCTTTTATTTCTAAGGTTCGCTTCAATTAAATTACTATGATTATATAACACATTATCATTAATGGACTATAATTAATAAAATGCCTTGAGTTTTCTTTGTGAAGGCTTTTGCCTCTGACAAGGGCCATCTTTCATCTCGTTAAGCGTTGTAATTGATTTACTCCTTACAGGATAAATGGATGCAGTGACAGCCGCGGGACGGGCATGTTAATCACTGTCTTAGGTGGTGGTATATTTACACTGGTGTGTCCTCCTGCAGGGACCAACTCAGAGGCACGTCCAGATTATCATGGAGAAGCTTCTCCGGACAGTGAACCGAACCGTCATTTCCATGGGGCGGGATTCCGAACTCATCGTAAGTGCTTGGTGACACACACTTGTGGGTTTCATTGTGGCTGAGAGCGTCTTTCCCGGGAAAGTCATTCGCTCTCAAGCCGGAAAATCCATGTGGTTCTTTTCCACCTGCCTTTTGAAACTAACCATGTTGTACAACGATACAGCAAGCAGTTGGGATGCATTTATTTATAGTCTAGTAGGTTAAAGGTACTCGTTTCCACGATTCTATAAGTAAGTGTCAAAGTTGAAGAGAAACAAACCAACATTTGGTTCTAGTTTCCTCATTGCTTACTTCTAGCAAAGGATGTAGATGTTCTTCTAAGTCCTCATTCTTCTGGCAGTTTCTTTCTACGTATTTACATTTAAGATGCCATTAATAAAATTTTATGAAGGGCCTTAAAAAGGAATTGAGGCACTCCGACTTTGCTATTTTATGCCTACTCTGAAGTATTGTAGATGTCTGTCCTGTTCAGATTGTCGAGACAAGGAATGGTATCTGTTCTTTTTCTCAGAGTTTTAACAATAATTTAGCAAGCTTATTGCTAAAGCAAGACCGGAGCATTTTCATATTATGGTGATTTTTTCCAGAGTTTGCCACTCTCCTCCTCACCATCATTATTCTTAAATATGGTTTCGTGGGCAAAAGATGCATTTGTAGGTCCCATTTAATTTCTTTCATTTCTAGTACATGTTACCGTATAACTAAGTTTGGTGGATTGCATTTCAAAAAAATAGCTTTCCTAATCACAGAACAGAAAATCCAGTTGGAGTCTTCGCTGGCAATCAGACTAGGCACATTGGTCTTCCTTGGGTGATTTTAGTTCTGTCTGCATAGCCTGGGAATGGATCAAGTACAGTGACCCGTCTGTCTCCATCAGGCAGCAAAGCAAGACCAGAGCACTGGGCTTGTGTTGGTTTCTGTGGCTGCATCACAGTAAAGGATGCGGCCTGTGGTTTTGGGTGAATCACAGGAGAATAATTGCTGCCTTTGTATGTTTCCATCCAGTAAAATTGTCTAGTTTATGTCTCAGAGTTTTAGCACATGTTATGTGCAGATTTTCCTTTTTAAGGTGTATCTCTTTTAGGTTTGGATTATAACATGTATAAACTAGGGAATAAAGTATTTCCTTGTAAGTTGGTGTTACTTGCGGTGGACTTTTCCGTTATGCGGTAAACCTCATTTGCCTCTTCACGCTCTTCATCATAACGGTTCTTTTCTGTGATCTGGAAATGCTTTTGTATACGTGGGTGGAGACTGAGCCCTGTGGAGGAAGAATTGGGGTGACTCCAGGGGCACCCCCAGGGTCCGGTGTTCCTGTCTCCTTGGGGTTGTGCCCTGGGTGCCCCTGGAACACTCTCTCGTTGTGAAACTCAAGAGGGCTTTAAGTAGAAAGAATGAATGTGGCTTCAAGTTGAACCAAGTTTGGTGTCATTCTGCTAAGACCCCTGTTGGAACAGGCTGGAGCAGGGGGCCTGAGGTGACGTTCTGGCCGTCACGGAGTCACAGTGAATGTGCTGGGCACTCACGATGGGCAGATGGAGGACATGTGGCTGATGTGGAGGCCAGTGAACTGATGAGATGTTTCTGTCTCTGGTTAGGGGTGTGTTCACTTGGGTTATAAGCCCACACTGGCCAGCAGTTGAGCTGGGAGAGGAGGGCAGGGAGGAAGCCCGTAACAGTTTGGATGGGACCTTAGCCTGGGGCAAGATTGTAAAATGTGCTCGCAGCTCAATCAGAGGATCTAGAATGGAGCGTGGTGACTTCTCTCAGACTATGTGGTCCCGGATGCCTTCGGGAAATTTCTCGTATCTCAGACATAGTGATAATAGCGGCGAAAGTAATAGCCGTTCCTCAGTGAACACTTGTGGACGTGCTGGGCACTGTGTAATGAATGGAGGGTCCTCACTTAACCCTCCCGTTCCTTGTGCAGAGGCCCCTGCAGAAGTGCCTCGCAGAGAGACGGGAAACGGTCCCAGACCCACAGCTAGCATGGCGGCGCTTGTGGGGAGCCCGGGTTTGGCGCCCAAGCTGGCTTTCCTTGGTGTCTTCTGTGAGACTGAGATGCATGGTGCTGATCTCAGTGGTGGTCCAGGAGGCCCAGAGGAGGGCTCAGAATTCCTCCTGGTTCGGCATCGTAGTTAGTGCGGCAGCCGCCCAGGGAAATAAGCACCTTTTGCCCTTTGCCACGTTCAGTCGTTTTCGTGGACCAAATGTCAGGATGTCCTTGAGGAAGACGGGCCAGACCACGGATCAGTTGCCCCTTTCCTGAAGGGCTTGGAGGAAGCCATGTGTCCTAAGGAACCCTTAGGGGTGCCTGGGAAGAGCCCTTTTGCACCTTTACCAAGGGGGCATGAAGTGAGGACCCAGGCTCAGTCTTACCCAGCTGCATAGGTGGCGGGGTCCAGGGCACCGTCAGGGGCCATGGGGCACTAGAGCAAGCTGCCCACATCCAGGCGCATCCCCCCACCGCCCTGTCCTTCTCCAGCAGAAGTCTCTAGAAGCAGGAACAGGACTGAGGTCCTAAGCTAACCCCTCCCTATGCCAGCATCTCTCATGTGTGTACAAGGAGGCCAGAAATTCCTTCCTAAAACGAACTAGGCCGTCAGGGAAGGAATCTCAAAAACAACAACAAAAAAAACAACTGAATGTAACTATAATTATTTATGAGTGATGACAGCTTTAAGATGTTTTCAGGAAGGACATTCTCCATTTCAGATTGGACGTGTCCAGAGACTCTTTCAGTCGTCAAGGAACCATGGGTCCCCTTTGTGGCGTCCCCAGAGCAGTGAGACTGCAATGCTGCCCTGCTTGGTGAGCTCAGCCTTGCTCTCCACATGGGCTCCCGTGCAGATTTATGCATTAGCTTCTTAACGTCACTGTTGTAGCTCCGTGAATTTAGATGAGAGGAAGATCTGGGGAAAAAAATATCCCTGACAAGGTGGCCAAAAAACTTAATCAGTGGCCCTTTTAGGGTGGAAAAAGAGCAGAAAATGGTTTCTCGGCCCGTTTGGGCTTAGCTATAACATTCCGTTATACCACAGAGATTCCAGACCTTATGTGTTTGCTCCTCTTTTTTGCATCAGTGGAATGGAAATGGTATAACTATGAGTCAGCTCACACATTCTAAATAATCGCTGAAAATGGACTTTAACAATTTAAGTGATTAAAAAGGTTTTGAATAGCTGTGCTTCACTTAATGATTTATTTCATGATATTGACAACAGTAATAGAAGCGTGACCTCTCTTTCCATCAAAACAAGTTATTCGTTGGTCATCAGTTGTGGCCTGACAGTTTCCCCGTCTGTTTATATATGGAATTGAGAAGTGGGGAGCTTCACACGCCATTGGCTAAGCTGTGATGTACCGTATAAGCGTCTTCTTTTAACTGTATCTATGGTACCTTATAAACACCATGCAGTTGGTTATATATCATTTGTTTTAGTTCATTTTATACCTTTCAACTTTATATTTGAAATGGGCTGTTGGAATGCATCTCAGGCAGAGGATAAAAATATGCCATGATCCTAAGTATTATAGTTTTTTTAACAAATAAAACCCCGTTTGGCAAGTGTCAGATTGTAGATTGTGTGGATGCCTACAGCAGACCCTAACACAGAAGCCTTGCAGTAACCTTGCCACAGAATTAAGATGCCATTTTATCTTTATTCCAGGATCGTCTAATGCTATAGAATAATTGAGTGAGGTGCTGAGCTTTACATTGTCTGATTTCAGATTTTATTTTTCTCTTCCTCTTTGAAAAGATTTCTAGGCCATCAGCATTGGACACCTTCTTGGTCATTGTGTATGGTTCTGAGCAGGGGGCCATGGTGGCTTAGGTGCTCTTGTCTGGTGGGCAGGTGACATGGTTACCCGCTCCCTTGACACCGCCCCCCCCCAACACACACATGCCTGTGTCTTTGCTGGAGTAAGTGCTGTAAACAAAGCTGGGTAGAGAGCAGACAGGATGAGTAGTACACGTGACCCTTCCTTCTCTTGTGATATTAGCCTCTGCTGCCTCTTTCAAATAATTAGATTTACATTCTGTTAGTGGGTCCTTTAAAAATGTAACTGAGTGAGAAGGACTTCTGAAGGTTTTTCTATGGCCTGGATACACACCAGAAGACTGAAGATTACTAATTCACGAAAAGGAAAATGTGGCCGTCTTCAAAAGAAAGGTTCCCTTGGAAAATCCACTGAAGTAGGCTTAGGAAAGGGAAACATTCTTCCTGCATTCTCCGCTTGTTCTTGTGACCACCAGACCTCTTGATTCCCTAGACTCAAGTGATGGAAATTCTTTTGTTTCTACTCCGAACACCAGCTGTAGGGGACGTAGATGGGTGCGGTGTGTTTCATCGTGACAGCGGCACCATTGGTGGGGAAGAGATGCTGCCCGTGAAAGTCCATTGATTTCTTTGAGCCTGCATGATTTATAATGACCTGACATACTTCTTCATTTAAAAGATGCTGTAAAAGACCCCCTTTTACCAAGACTCATCACCAAATATTTACACAAAGATGTTATTTCCCCATGCACGCACATTTGTTTTGCGATGTTTATTCTAATGGACGTTATGTATGAATGTGCTTTTAACAAAATGCTATCCTTAATCTTGCCTTGCAAGAGAAAGCAATGCATTATAAAAGTTTCAAGTGGACAGTGTCTGGTTTTTCTCTATGAGTGTTGCAAAAAGTGTCTCTAACTTGTATGTTTGTTAATAAACCTACTTAGGAAACATCTGACTTCCAGAAAATCATCCTATCACAGGTACCCGTGTGAGTTGTGATGACTTTATAAATTCATTTCCATATGGTATCAGTATAGCAATTTTTCCTGCCTTTCACATGTTTCTGTGGCCTTTTTTCAAGGTTGGTCACTGACTGTGGATTTACTGCAGAGGAAATGAAAGCCATATCATTACCTGGGTAAAATATGCTGTGCAGTTCTTGCATATTCATCCCAAACCGTATCTTAAATTAATTATTGAGCTCCTTAAAAGGCATTACGCTGCTTGCATATGACCTTCTCATCTGCCAAAACGTATGCTGCGCATTATAGCACGATGAGTTATCCCTAGTTCACAGAACAGAACATTATTTCTGAATCATATAGTTCTTCTCTTCCTGTAAATAAGTTGGTTGCACACTTATCCCATGCCAAATGTGCCAGTGGTAGAGCTTTTCTAGATAAAAGGAGACATACCAGTGTCGAGTCAGCTGCCATTATCTTTAGGTGACACTGCACCAGTGACTCTGTCTTCCTTACTAGTCACGTCACATTTTATTCGCTGATAAAAATGCCCCCAGGGCTTCCCTGGTGGCGCAGTGGTTGAGAGTCCGCCTGCCGATGCAGGGGACACGGGTTCGTGCCCCGGTCTGGGAAGATCCCACATGCCGCGGAGCGGCTGGGCCCGTGAGCCATGGCCACTGAGCCTGTGCTCCGGAGCCTGTGCTCCGCAAGGGGAGAGGCCACAACAGTGAGAGGCCCGCCTACCGCAAAAAAAAAAAAAAAAAAAAATGCCCCCAAAGACTCATTCCAGCTGTGGTGGGCCTTGTAAACGTGTTGTGCCCTCACAGACAGGGTGGAATGGAGGAGTTCGTGGCCTGTTTCTTGTATGTTGTCCTTGCTCTCTTCAGTAAGAAGCACAAAGCAAGCACTTGAATTTAATGGTGTGTCTTCTGAGTTGGAATTGAGGATTGTGTATCTGCCCTGCCTATGACGGTACCCCAAGGAGAACGGCTTTGCAAGGCGTGCTCGTTGTTGCTGTTGGAGAGTGGAGTCGGCCTGGTGTGGGTCCATGAATGACGATGGCATTTCTGCCACACCTCAGGTCTCCATGGCAGCGGACACCTTGGCAACCTCATAGGATGCGGGAAACTTCTGCCAACTTCATATGCCCTTTCCAAGATAGCAAGGTTTCCCCACACCTTGATTTTCTCCCCCATTTAATTCTGCTTTGGGGGAGAGTCTGAGATCGAAGGACCAGATACAGAGGCCTGGGACCTCTCCTTGGAGGCTAGTCGCACACTTTCAGAATGACTGGTGGGCACCTATGTGGCAGAATGCCCTTTGTTGGATCTAGTTATCGATAAGAGAGGACCCCTGAGGCCACACCAGTATTCGGCTCACAGATAACTGTAGACTGTGACTTGGAGTTTTTTCCCCCAGTGCTCCGGGCATTGGGTCTACCTCTCTATCCTGTACTTGAGCTGCACTCACCCACTTCCTTCCCCAGAGGAACTTGTGAGGCAGTGGGAGCCTTCCATCTCAGCCCCATCCTTGCTCCCGCACCTTGCAAGTGGACTCTGCTGTTGCAGAGCCCAGGAAAGGGGTTGGTGACCTCTCCTCTCCTAAGTTTCCAGGGGGCCCTCTCCCTTGGGAGAGGAGGTTGGTTTGGGCTGGTCTCCGTGGGAGAGGCAGGGTGCTCAGTCCCACTGGGGCGCTGGTCTCCCACCCCGGGGAGGGAAGAAGAAAGAAAGGAGGTGGCCGACCCCCTGGGGCTGCGGACCTGCTTGATGGGTGATCTAGAGAGAATCTGTCTCGAGGGGGGCATGGCAGGATTTGCCCTGGAAACACCAGTGAGTTCAGTTGTCCCCTGGAGGTTCTTTAAAAATTAGACCTCAGCCAGATCCTGCTGTGTATGGTGCCCTTTGCCCTTAAAAGCCATCCTGTTCTCCTGGCAGCTGAAGCCCATGCCAGGGTGCATGGTCTGGTCAACTGAGTCTGAGCTGGATCTCAGCCCTGCCCCCTCCCCAGCCAGACCAGGCCAGTAGGCAGTGCCCACGCCCCTTCCCGTCTCCCAAAGACCCGATGGAGTTCTCTTCAGCCCGAACATCTTTCCTTTATTATTATCTCCTCAGATTACTTCTTTTTTACCAAATTATTGAAACCACGAAATAAGATTAATAGCCACACAAAACATGACCTTTGATTTTTTTTTATTTAAAAATTAATAAAGAACTTAGTGACAAGTATAATAATTTAATCTCTATATGTAATGCCATGTGTACATCTACATATGAGGGAACACGGTACTTTTTACCTTGGTTTTGTATCAAAGATTCTACTTAAATCTTTCTAAGAGAAGAGTCATCATCTGTTAGGACACATTGCAGTTAAACTATGAAATGAGTTTGAAAATATTTCTTTTTCTATTCTGAAGACAGTTTCATTTTTAAATAGGAATTTGTTTATCTTCAGTTTCCTTTTTGATTTTGAAAATATTAACTTTTTTTTTTGTCTAGACTGCTTTCAAACAGTGATGTTACTTTGTTTACTAGATGTCCTCTTGTTTAGATGGAATTATGGTACTAATCAGAGAGCTGCAAACACCCTTATTTCAATTCACTGAGTTAGCCGGGATTTTGAAAACACAAGGAGAGATAGCTTGTTGCAAACATTTTTTATAACTTTAGTTAAAAAGAGTAGAAAATACATGAAACACATTTTTTTAAATTTTATCACTACATGAAACAATTGCACTTCCTTCATGGTATAGGATCACCGTAGCCTTCCTCTTGCACAAAAATATTTTTCAGTTCTGTTAACTGATATTCAAGGATTTGTATCCTCATGTATCGTGTCCACAAAAGATGCGTGTTTTTCTTTTAATTAAAGCACACATCTGTGATATAGCTTGAGTAACCCCCAAAGAATGCTTACATGAGATGCTCCTGTCACTTTTTTTTCAAGTCCACTAAGGTCTTTCTAGAATCAAAACACTTAGAACTAAAATAGATTCGCTATTGAGTCAGGAGGAAAATGCGTGGCAAGAAATAGCTCCAGTCTGAGAAACGCAGGTAGATCCTTTCACTAAGGCCGACCACCGTATTGGCATCTGGTCAGTGAGGTGTGCGTGTGAGCACGAGATTAGATAAGAAACGGTTGGACAGAGACCAGAAGACTCGGTTTCCTTGTACATTCACAAATGACTCAAAATTCAAGTTGAACCAAAAGAAGTCAAAAGAAGATCCCTACTTCCTACTGTGAAAAGCCAAAACTTGATAGACAAGAGTCCTTAATAGACTAGGGGCTTTTGATTTCTATAAAAAGATACTTGCAAAGGTGCAAAGGAATGAGTGAAAAAATAAAGGAACTAAGATTTATATTGCAATGTGTAATCAAAAGAGAACTCGAAGTGTCACGGTTTATTTAAAAAAGACCTAAAAACATTTGATTCACAGCTTTCCCCTAGGTATGTCATTTAGTACAACTCACTAATAGGTTAAATGTAGGTGACGTTTGTTGGTTTGTTGGTAGCAGCTAAACTAAGCACGCGGTTTCTCTTTGAGATGGTCAGATCTTCTACAGTTGTTACAAAGCATAACGAATTGTATAAAACGTCTGGCTGAGCTTTCGTGATGAACAGTGTCTCAGAGATTGATCCACAGAAACACTTTCTGGTGGCAGAGAACGCCTGTGATTTATTGGTGACTGTATTATCCATTGTGTATCTCTACGTGTGTTTTCAAATTCTTGCCAGGATTTATCATTTGGCCTTTGGGTACCAAAAGATTAAAAATGAGATCTATGAAAGCTTAGTGTCCGATAGCTCTGACCCTGTCAACTTGCAGTGATTAAAGGCATGTCCTGACTTTGGGGGACTCCTGGCTGCTGGGCATTTGGAGGATGAGCAGTAAGCATGTCGCCGGTCTGGAGTTGAAGCAAACACTGAATTTGAGGTGTCAGTGTGACGCTGAGATGTCACTTGGCTTAGCGCTACAGCACATGAGGCAAATATACATATAGTCACATTTTAGAGATTATTCATGGTCTCCGACCACTTGAAAAAAATTGTGCTTTCTCCGGAATTTGATGTGCTGAAAATTGCACTCGCCCCCCGCTTATTTGCAAAATCAAACGTAAAAATGAAGTCCTTTGCAAATGTAAGGGCTACTTTTTCTTCTCAGTATTAAAAAAAAAATAAAGGCTTGAAAATAATTATGAGTTTTAGCTGTGTTACAGAGTGACAGCCTGCCGTTCTGCAGGTCGATAACGTAATCCTTGCTGATCTGGGGTGCGGGCATAGAAATTTTACTTATCATCTTTGACTATGTTAAGTTTCGTTTCCGGTTTTACATCCCACATCCACGAACTGCAAAGAACAGCTGGCAAGGTGTGACATGTACTACTTCGCTTCTGTGAGTTGATCTGTTACAAAGGCCTTTTTGGTAAGCAGGGTGAGAACTGGTGGCGTCCGAGTCAGCCACAGTTCACTCCGTCCTATTCGTTTTGGAAAAGGATTTACTTTGAACTCCAGTGGGTTTTAAAGACGGCCTTTAGACTCCAAACACCATGAGTTTTAAAGGAACCAGAGTTTCCATCGTCCGTGCTTTTTAGATTCAGTTTTGGGTTTTTGCTTGGGAGTTGAGTAAGTCTCCTGAGAGTAAGGCGAGTGTGCGACCTGAGTTTCCTCGAAAGGGTGGAGTTTCCTCAGAACTGGCTGGAGTTTGTCTTCTTGCTGCTTAAAATCTAGCTCCACACTAGAAAGAAAAGAGAGGGAAGAAGTTAGTGCTTGGTCTTTCCTATATAAAGAGCTCCCTTAGAGACAGCAGAATTTGGTGCCATCCCAGCAGGGTAATGATCATTCGGATGATGTTTATAATGCCATTTGACGGTTCAGTATTAAGCAATTGGCTATAATATGTTTTAGTGCTCCGTCACTGTGAACTATCTCAAAAAGTTTCATTTTCTTTGAAAAATAACTTATTTGCATTCATTGCCAACTTTTGAAGTTTTATTAATGTACACAGTTGGGGTGAAAGCATAGACTGTGTTTGTTGAAATGAGAAATGTGACACGTGAGTAACCCTTTTGCTTGTCCATAGACTGCACACTTGTGCTTCATGGGACAGAGAGGTAACCGAAGATATGAGTGTTCAGGGGTCATCTTAGTGCATGTACACCGGGTATTTGGAAGCTCTGTGCAACTTTTCACAAGGTCAGAGAAAACCATTTATCTCACCTGAAACAGTTGTAAAGTGAAGTGACCTTGGCTTCTGGTCTCCTTTGCAAAATCTCATCTGCCTAAAAAACTGGTAAGAGCCCAAATATCCAACATTGGAGAAAAGAGTGCGTTTTATCAAGCCAACACCATTGAATATCACTCAGTTGTTCGCAGAGATAGTTTTCCAGGCAAAAAGATAGATAGTGTTTGGTGAAAATAACAAAACTGTAATAACGTGGCTGAAGCCATAATGTGCAAACATGTAGCCATGGGGAAGGACATTTGCCAGTAGTGATAGGGTTTGTGTTAGAACGACAGGGTTAAAGCTGGTTTTCTTAAGTATATCTTGTGTCTTATGAAATTTCTCCTGAGAATGCTGCAGTTGGCCTAGAGTCCTCCCATCCGTTCATGGCTTTGGAAAGGACCATTGCTGACCCCCTAACTTTGGGTAGGACCCCCCTGCTCCAGTGTCACTCTTCTGTGATCAGCCCAGGAGCAATGGGCCTCGCCTCCCTTTTGGTTGCCTTGCCTGTACCCCTAGAATTTGAACCTGGGTGCTGCATCACGCCAGACCTCCGGACATGCCCACTCTGTGCTTCTTCCATTTCTGCTCTGGATGCCAGTCGAAATGTCAGTAGATTTCACTGAAGGCTCAGCAGTGATGATAATACATGAGCTCAACATTTTATATCCAGTGGAGCCGTAAACCACTTACAAACATGATATCCTATTGATTTAGAGAACCATTAATCCCAGCTACATTTTGACATTTTGAAAAGACAAAAACAGCAAAGCTGTATTATCTGGAGTTTTAAAAACAAGTTCAAGACCCATCTAATGGACCGTTTTATGCTTTAAATCCACTGTTCCATTTTTCTTATCATCAAAGACCGTATTAGTGAAAAAATTAAAAATATCGTCAGAGAAGTTTATGGCTAGTTCTCCCCCTGTTCCCAAAACAAAAATTATTTTTCCCCCCTCATTTCAAAGGGCCTCTTTGAGTTACGCTGCAGTTTATAGGAAATAGAATAAAACCCCGTGAACTCATGACTTGCTAATCTAGAACAGGGGATAATGTAGTCATGGTTCCTCTTGGGGACAGTTGTGAAAAGTGCAAATCTCAGGACATGCTGCCTTTGTGAAACACGAGCCTCAGTTATTGTTTCAGTAGGAAGAACAGGGATTTGCATCCTGGCTTTTTCATCTTATGCTGTGGAGCGGGGGGGTGGGGTGAGTGGGAGCTCAGATAAATCCCTTAACCTCTTTAAGGTTCGGTTTCCTTCACTTCAAGGGGTATAATAATTACTGCCCTGGTATCTTACTGAAAAATGGTAAGGATCCTCCCCACTCTCTCTCTCCTGAAAGAAGAGTTTCCTAAACTATAAGATACAATTCAGATATTATTTTCTCCTTATCATTTATTTGTTGGTCTCTAATTGTATAATTGGGACAAGAGCTAACAATGATTAAGAAATACCTATTCAAGAATTCTTCAGCTTGGACATTTAACAAGGAAAACAAGAACCTTGCCATTGAGTCTGTAAGATAGTATAGCATCCAATATGGTATTTTAGGTACAAAAGAGTAATTTTGTCAAGGTGCTTGGTTAGTATTGAAAGCATGTTCTCCAGGTCATAACCATCTCAATAGGCCCAGATAGGTTTTGTGTTACTAGATCAGAGGGTGATGTCCGGGTACCAGGCACTGCTGTGCCCTGCTGTCAGGTAGGAATAACATGGCTCTGTCCAGTGCTTTCCACTGGGGGGCTTTTCTCCTTTAGGGAGGAGCACACCAAGTCACCGGGGTCGATCGGAAGCAGACAGCCGGCTGGAGAGAGCAGTGTCCGAAGGTTAATCGTCTGGCCGACTCTAGCTGACACAGAGCAAAGGTCCCTTCAGTCTTAGCAGCCAAATGGCCAGAATAAAGCAGCACCTGCTGCCCTGGTCCGCACAGAGGACTTGGACAGAAGCCAGCGGTGGACAGTCGAGGGCACTTGGACTCTGTGCCCAGAGCCCCTCCCTGTTTAACACAGCGAGCTGTCCAGATAGGGCCTGGGAGTGGGGGATGGGGGGTGCTGCCTCGTGGAGAAGCGATGGCCCTCGATTTGGGCTTGCACCCTGATCGGAGGGACACGGGGGGCATGTTGGCGGGGGTTGGCTGCAGCTGCCCGGCAGACGGTGCATGTGGGCACCGTCACCATCTTCAGGGCTGTCGCTTTCTCCCCTGTCTGAAGGACGTGTCCTGGCCACTCCATGCCCCTCTGTCCCCAGGCCCACGTGACCTGCTTACTCTCTAGCACCTTCTGGAAGCTCCCCCACTCCGCTCCTTTCTTCCTTCTTGGCACTCATGACAGATGATTGCAGTTATCTCCGTATCATTTTGCCTCCGTCCCCCAAATGCAGCTGCTGTGACGGAGTGAGTATTGTCCCGTCTCTGCTCCCAGCACCTACAGCACGGCCTGAATTGCGGCAGTTGCCTACGTAATACTTACAGAATTAACGCCTGAGCTGTAAAAGACAAGTCCCGTCTCGGCTTTCGTCCCCATTGCGCTGAGCTGCTCTGTCTTGGTCGGTGATGTTGGCTGTGCCCCCTTGCTCTTCCTCCCACATCGAGCCCCCTCCTCACTGCCGGTAAACAGGGCTTCTCCCCCAGGCAGCGCTGTTGGACCCACTCCCGGTGGAATCTGTGGCCCGGCTCCCTTCCCTCAGAACTTAATCGAAGAAGATGCTGAAACTTCTGTCGTAAAACACACCAGGATCTGTTTGGAGCCTGCCTCCCCCGCTTCTACTCCTGGCTTCCCCTTTTCTGGAAGAGTCTGTGGTAAAATCTTAAGATGGGTGGGGTCAGCAGGGTGTGGCCAGTTGTGCACTTGGAACCCGGGAGTCTTTTGATTCCCTTTACACCTTTCCTGTGGGCTGGAGGCCCTGCTGTGGTTTTCTGCATGATGCTGCTTCTAAGCTCCGTCGAGGGCAGCGTACCTGCCCTGTGCGGTTTGGACCTGCCTTCCCAGAGCAGCTCCAGCTTAGAGACTTGCCCTCACTGCACAGGCAGACAGGAGTGTGTGTGTTCCAAGTCTGGCCTCTAGACCTTGTCCTCACCTCTTAGGACTCGGCTGGGGCTTGGCACAGCTTCCTGCAAGGTCCAGGGTCTCAGAGTCCGGCCGCACACGAGGCTGGAGGCTGTTGCTGGTACTGCCCGCCTCCTGCAGGCCAGATCTGGCGTTTGTAGCGCACCGTCGAGGGGACACACGCATCGCGTGGAACACTTGCACCTCCGAGGATAAGCAGCCTGGAAAATGTCCTGACTCTAGAGACTCCGAGCCTGAGTGTGAAGGGACTGGAGCCGGGCCAGCCTCCGCTACGCTGGCTGTTCTCTGCTTTAGTGCCTGAGGTACAACGCAGACTGCAGACTGTGCTGGGTGATCCAGAACGGCCCCAGGACTGCTGGGGCTGTTGACAAGATATAAATCCCCGGGAGCTATCATTATTTACGTTTTATCTCTCCTTCCCCTGCCTGCGTCCATCCAAACAAAATGCTTGTGTTGAGAGCTCCGTGGTAACTGAAGCCGTGCTGCCAGGCGTGCCACCGAGAGCCACTGGCCACATCTACGTGGCTCACGGTGATGAAGGATTAAAGCCACGGGCTGCAGGCTGCATTTTTTGGTTACTCTTTTTCTCTTGAAAATAGAAGTTTTATGTGTCGGGACCTTGCTTACAGAACTATTATTCTACATTTCCAAAGGAATAAAAATCTGCTCTGAACCTCAGGCTGCTCTGTCAGCTGGCACCAGCTTTATTTGCTTCCCGGCGTCTCTGCTGGGCTTTGTAGTAACACTTCTCCCCACGACTTCATGCGATTTTGCAGAGGAGCGTGGTCCCAGCATCTCCAGCGGATGCTCTGCTTGTCTGCTGCTCCTATAAATACCCGGGCCCTGCCACAGTTTCCTTAGCAAGCTGTCGCCAGCTCCTTGAGTTAATTGAAGGGGAAATGGATTTAGAACGTTCCTTTCTCCAGTCCCCTGGGTGTAGCAGTGAAGAGTTAAAAGCAGGTGAGTTCGGCTCCCAGGCACTTGTGTGTTTTCTGGACTGGAAGAAAACCCGAAATCTCTGATTTCTCCAACCTTGACAGTGTTGGCGGGGCTCAGTGGACTGCAGAGCGGAGGCCTCCGTTTTTAATTTTCTTTGAATCAGATCGCAGAGTCCCCGGTGCTCGCTGTGGCTCTGACTGACCCACGCTCTGCCACCGGGGATACATCATCCCACCTTCAGGGACCTGAGCTTCCCGGGCTGTGAAATGACAGTGGAGATGCACGCCCACCGCCAGGGGGCTCCATGGAGCCACCACGCCTGCACGGAAACTCAGGCAAACTCAGGGCAGCCAGCTCGCTGGGGCGTGCGATGGCTCTCACAGTGTCCTCAAAATGCAGTGCTTTATGTCCGGCTGGCTTCACGTCAGCGCCTTGGATGACACTGTTGTTCAGAAGAAGCTGAAAGTCAGGCTCCAAGTTACAGGCTGGGTTGTCTCCCTTGCAAGCCTGGTGAACCAGGCACATCTCTTTTTATTTACTTCTCAGCCTCAGTTTACATATGTGGTCCCGGCTGTGCCTTTAGGCAGTGGGAGAACCAGGACCCAAAATAGCCATCAGACTTCCCTGGACGCATCTCCGTGTGACTACTGAGGGGCCCCATCCATCCGGCATGTCCAGAATCAGATCGTTTCCCCAGCCTGCTGCTCTGTCTTCCCAAACTCAGCTGCCAAGCCGGGCACCTTGGCATCTAGCTGGACTCACCCTTCCCGCCTGCTTCCATCAGCTGGGTACCATGCAGCCGCCCTCAGCAATCTCCAGCGCCTTCCTCTGCCCCCAAAGAACTTAGGCAGTTTTCACTTTGGCCACTGAAACAGCCGTCCAGTGCTTCGTCTCTCCATCTCTCTCCTGCCCTAACGCGTTTTCCAAGTACCAGAGTTACCTTAGGAAAACCTGAAACTCCTTGACAGAACTTCCACTCATCCTTTAAACCGAGGGCACTTGTTGCCTCTTCCTTCTGTGGATTTTCTAGACTAACCACATGTGCCCGCCCCTCCGTCCTGTCCATACTCCTCTGGTCCACACTGCTTAGGGTCTCTGCACATTTTTATCAGAGCACTTCTGGCTCATGTTGGATCATAGCTACTTTTTCTCAGTTCTGTGAAATGCATCGAGGGATAGACCATGTTGAATTCAGCGGCATCTGTGATGCCGTTAATACAGTGAGAGACTCAGCACGTGACCTCTTTGTTTACTGAACTGAAACAAACTGATGAACCCGAATCCCCTCACGTCCAGTCTCAGCAGAATGCTGCCTCTGTTGTCTAGTTATAACTTATTCATCAAAACGAACATATGTACACAAAATATGTCCATATGTTATATACCTGTTGTGTATATATATGGAGCTTGTTCCAGTAGTTTCCAGTATTAATAATTTGAACATAGAAATGATTCTTCATAACTCTGAATGCTTCTTCCGCCACTCTTTCACACAGTAGGTGCCTAATCAAAGTTTACAGAGTCACTGTAAGATTTAAAATACCAAAAATAGATGGGTGTTCAATAATACTAATACCTGAACTATAAGATCTATCCCCTTTTCGTGATGGCCTATGGCAAGGAAGTTATGGTTATGGTTATAAAAAGCAAAACATTAGCCAGTTATCCTAGCTATAAAGTATATTCCAAAGCATCCAAAGTTATAGACAGTGACCTTTCTGAATACATCGTGGTACGTAGCCTGACCACGCGGGAGGACAGTCCTTCCTTTTATGCTTGACTGAAGCTCCATCCTCGGTATCTTTATTATCTGTGACTCCTCTGGAATACAAAGAGTGGTCTGGCACCCGGGCTTCATCTAAGTGCCCAAATTTGAGGGCTGGCCAGATGCACAGGGATCAGGGAACTGCGTTTGAGCCTCCTGTAATTTTGCGCCACAGAGAGGTTGAGGCAGAAAGACTCAAGCGCTGTTTATGACCTCCAACCATGATCATTTCTCGAGTAAGAAAGGGACCAGATCACTAACAGTGTCACATGTGTATTAAGCATATCTGATGTCATACTTCTAGCAAGCCATCAAGATCAGACATTATATTTAGAAGGGATGGATACTTATTAAATGTGGACTGCCAGTTCACTGCTGTCCCTGGCCTCAACAAAGAGCACACAATTATTTTTTTTAATCTTTGAGCAGGGACGTGCATTGTAACTGCAGTTAAAAGGAGAAAACACAGGACTCTCCAAAATTGTTTGTCGTGGGTCCTTCAGGTGCCAGGGCTGGAACACCCAGCCAGGTGACCTGAGTCCGGTCGGCTGAGATCTTGGCCGTGACCTTGTCTTCTGTTCTCATCTTGAGGGTGGACAACCTGTTGCCCAGAGAGGAATGACTTGAGGTCACAGTGCTTGAGCTAAAGTGCAGAGCAGCCCGGCCCCTCTGAGCCACCAGCCCAGAAGGCTGAGTTGCTGACGCTCTCAGGAGCTTCCCCTATTCTGACATGAGCAGAGAGAGAGAGGTTATGGAGCAGTGACAATTCTCAGTGCATAGGCCAGAAAGCCATGAGCTTCTTGTGCATGTCTTATGGTGTCACTGGTGACCTGTCTAAACCCCCGGGTTCCCTACCACACCTCCAGGGATGTGTTGTCTGTGGGATCAGTTCCTTCAAGGTGGCTGATGGGGCAGGAGAGTCAGCTGAGTGACTGCAGCAAACCCTAGGTGGTTTCTTTTGTCATTGAGTCCCCAAGGAATTTTACATGCTGAGGGCACCCAGGTAAGGACTGGATGCTGTATCCAGCTTGTAGAAAAATCTACATGGTTGTCTAAAAGTGAATGACACCGATTGGCTCATGACACTGACCATGTAACTCCTTCACAGTGTTTTGGACATAGGTGGCTACAAAATGTACATGGTTGTCTAAACGTGAATGACACTGACTTGCTCATGACACTGACAATGTAACTCCTTCACCCTGTTTTGGACATAGGTGACTACCTCGTTAATTTTGACTTCTGAGGGTCTTAAGAGGAGGGCTCTCAGTATAATTAACCTTTCTCTGCTGAATAATTTTTAACTAATTGCTTTACAAAGAATATGTTGAGGTGAGTAATCAGTTTTCACTTTTACAGCTGTCATCAGTTACACGTAGACTTTCTGATACTAAAGGTTAGTAAAAGGTCACTAAAGATGACTAAAACCTGATGCTTACATATTGGGCAAAAAGAAAGAATATATTTTTATAATTCTAATGGAATAGACAAAACTTGGATTATTGGTTTGGGGAATTTTCAAGGAGAATTTTCAGGTCCGTTAAGTCATTTTTTTTTCTAACGTTTAATTTACTTTATTAAAACATATTTCCTTACATCAGAACAACATCGCCTAACGTATTATCCTAGGAAATCCTTTCTGGCATCTTCCTCCCGCCCCATCAGTCACTGTAAATACTAGGAACAGAGCAGTAAGTATTAGACAAAAGCTAATTTCCTCCACATCCGCTCACGTTGGTAAAGAATTTAATATGCACAAGCGGTGGTGATGGGAAACAGGCCTGCAAAGGCCACTTCCACTAAGAGAGAATCACTAAGTGACAAAGGCAGCAAAGATTCCACTCCAAGTGGGCTCCGGACAGGCTAGACCTGGCCTGGCCACTTCCACTAAGAGAGAATCACTAAATGACAAAGGCAGCAAAGATTCCGCTCCAAGTGGGCTCCGGACAGGCTAGACCTGGCCTGGCCACTTCCACTAAGAGAGAATCACTAAATGACAAAGGCAGCAAAGATTCCGCTCCAAGTGGGCTCCGGACAGGCTAGACCTGGCCTGGCCACTTCCACTAAGAGAGAATCACTAAATGACAAAGGCAGCAAAGATTCCGCTCCAAGTGGGCTCTGGACAGGCTAGACCTGGCCCGGGTTCTGCATACAAATGCAATTACCTCTCTTAACAATAAGACTTCATTAGTTTCGAGGCGTCCAGTTCTGGTGGCTGTCCTGATTGCAGCTCCTTTTTTGCAATACTCTGGAATCAGTGACATTTCCATGCACATTTTTGTCTGGAATCTTTGCGGCCTTCTATTTTGTGTTCATATTGGTGATGCAGTGAATTTCTATTGATGATTTGAGAAAATGCAAACCATTAATTCTGTGAATTCCTTGTTCCATCTCATACCATTAGGGTGTTTTTCTCATCTTTCCTGAAACCCTCCAACCATTTTGGAAAGGACCTTGCAGAATTTGGGAGCTTCCTTGATAAACAGTTAAAAGATTTCGATGCACTGGAAAGTTCCCCAGCTGCTGTAAAGCTACATGCTTATGTGCCAGCAGCAAGGCATCCCCTTTCATCCTTGGAAATCCTCTGACTGTTTCTCCCCCTAATCCTTCCGGTTGTTTCCAACCCTCTAGCCTGGGGGGTTGGGGAGGTGTTCTACAGAACACATCTAAACCCTCCCCAAGATGCTACCCCTCCAAGATGGTCCTCTCTCCTCTGCGTCAGCTGTCCCCAGGTGGAACACCCTGGTTGCCTTTATCTCCCCGTCCTCTGCCTTTCTTCACCGTGTCTGTGGCCCACACCTTCAGTACAGAAGGTTCCCTGTTGTTATCACTCTGTTGTTAAAAGGTCTTACGGCAGGGGTTCTACGGGGTTGTCTTCAGCCAGATCACCGATTCCTCCCACCTCCCGGGGTGTGGGACCATGCCCCTCATCTCCTAGGAGTTTCATGAAAAATGCTTGCTGAGGAAATGCACAGAAGCACCAAATGGAAGGGACTCGGGTACTTTATCAAAACAGTTGTTTGAAATTTTATCTATCCTTGACCATCCATGGATCATATCAAAAGATGAAAATACAACATAGACAACAGGGCATCCTGCAAACTCCCTCCCTTTGGGGTGTTGAAAACAAAGTGATAGGCAGACGGGCAGTGTTCCCTTCCCTTGGGGGCCAAGTCCACTCACGGATTCACTGCATAATTATTAGTGTCACTTGAGGCTGGCTGTGGGTGGCCCTGATGATACAGAAAGGATGCAGCTGCGGGCAGTGTCCTCCTGAAGGGGACAGGTGTTTTAGGACTTGGAACTAATGGTAGGAATTCTAATACTTTACAGGAAGATTTAAATTCTGGTAAAGATTCTACTTAATTAGTCTGAATCATCATTATCATTATCTTTCAAAGCTCGCTTTCATTCCCCAAAGCCTTTGAACTGAGGTTAGCACAGGCTATCCTCATAAAAATGCACAAATTTGAATTCAAGCCATTTTGTTGTGGTATTATTTTACGAATTAACCACTTCAGTAAAGCAGGGAAATGGTATGTTGCATTGTTCCTTTTTGAAACAAAATCTGAACAAAGGATGAATCATCAGTTAGCGTGACTCATCAGATTAGTCTGACAAGAGACCTACTGAGATAGGGTGGATACAAAGGATTTCAACTGCTTATATTATATTAGTACTTTATCCTTCAAACATTTTCTGAAATAATTACAGCCTATTTTGACAGGAACTATGGATGATAAGCCAGAAAAGTTTTACTACAGAAAACTAAAACTTGTATCTCTTGTTATCTTGTTTCATGCTGAGATGGTCTTAAATTAGAATTTCACAATTGGTCCAGGTTAGGAAACAAAAACTGTAGTCATGTCAACCACCTCCAAATTCCCACTGATGGAAGATATCACTTTTGGTGCTTGGGTTTCAGTGTCTAGGAAGCAGGGCAATCCATTGCCCAAGGATGGTTGTTTTGGCTCTTTGTAAATCGATTTGCCAATACGGGAATGGATGTTATTTGGTTGAGAAATGCCTTGTGGATGCCCAAACTTTTATCTCCATGTAGACTTTCTTCTGAAGTTCTCAGATCCATTCCTTTCGTAATTGTAGATCACTGACTCATGGGATTTCAGAGCTAGAAAGGACCTACCTGGTCCCTTCCTTCAATCATGCAGGACTTGGAGGTCTAATGGACACCCCTCCAAAGACAGAGGATGGCAGCTCAGCCCTAACCTCTGGGGAACCCCCTATCTGAACATCAGTCCCAGGCAGGCTGATTTTCACAACCTTTTGTTTGTGGTCCTGGGGGCCCTTTTTCCATGAAATTGCTTCAAGATCTTTTGTCCCTTTGATTTTTTTTTTTCTATGACAGACTTATTGTTTTACAGAGAAATATGTACTGCCACCCATGGCAAAGGCACACATTTATTCAAGGGCTTGCGTTGCTAGAACGACAGGGAGCCGTGTCTTGGACACGGCCCCCTTTGCATGTCCCTAGGCCAAGTGTTACTGGCAACGTGGTGGATTCTTACACCGCTCGGAGAGGGTCCTTGGGTTTTGGGTGAAAAGCAGTGTTTAAATGCAAGGTGGGAGGGATCAAATTCATTGACCTCCAGGGCTCTCTGCCTGCCAGCAAACAGGTATGACAAATGACAACATGTGGAAACTGGCAGCTCTGATGGCCCCTCATGTTCGCCCAGGCTCTGGGACAGCCACAGGCCTTTGGCATTTTAAAATGTCTATTTTGAAACTCCTTCAACCTATTCAGTTCTGAGGTGCTGCGGGCATCCTCTGGGAAAGACCCAGAAGAGTGGCCGAGATGGTGGTACAGGGACTCTTAGAACATTCCTGAAGTCTAGGGTGCAGGCCCTGGTACCTGAGAGCCTGGGTGCCGAGCCAGGCATAGAACCAACTGCAGGGACTCCGAGCTTGAACTCATCCCCTTCTGATGGGATCGTCTCTGCAGAGGTGTTTGCAGGAATTGATGGAGGATTTGTTGCGACGTCATCCATGAAAAGAGATGCACTTAAATCATAAAGCCTTTTGGGCTTCCCTGGTGGCGCAGTGGTTGAGAGTCCGCCTGCCGATGCAGGGGACACGGGTTCCTGCCCCGGTCCGGGAAGATCCCACATGCCACGGAGCGGCTGGGCCCGTGAGCCATGGCTGCTGAGCCTGCGCGTCTGGAGCCTGTGCTCCGCAACGGGAGAGGCCACAACCGTGAGAGGCCCGCGTACCGCAAAAAAAAAAAAAAAAAAAAAAAAGCCTTTGCAATTTGGACACTCCCTCTGGCTCACCTCTGAGATGTTCTGGCTGCCCATTTGCACTGCTACAGGGTCACCTGGACAGGTGATTTCTTCTACCCAAGGCCTGTTGTGTTCTGGATGCTTTTCTATCAAAGAAACCTCTATCCTTCATGAAGCATTTGACATTTGAGGATTGAATCACAGGGCTGACTGTGCACTGAGAAATCATCTGGGTGGATGATATCTGCTCTACACTCCCCATTCTTTTTTGGCAGAAGGGAACCCCAAGGGAAATTACCTATCTGGAGGTATCAACAACTGCCAGCCACCACTCTCTTGTACCAGTCTTTGGTTTTCTGATGGGATTATAAAAGCCCCCTTCACCGAGGTGCTGGAGTAGCCACCACCGTCGTGCCCCCCATGATGGAACTGCCGCCCATGCGGGGCTGGGTGCTCCTGGCACACGGGCTGCTCTGTTGTGGATCCCTGACCCTCTGTCCTCACTTCTCCAGCTGTGTGCTCACCAGGGGATGCTGGGTTTGGATCTGTTTATGCCGTTTGTACTCAGCATTGAAACGATGTGATTTATTTGAGTGTTACATAAGCCCATGAGATACACTGGAGGCAAGAGAGAATTATTTCTGTGGGTTAGATGTTTTGGACAGAGGAGCTCGCTACGAAGTACTGAGTGTGGCAAAGGGAGGGGCAAATCGGCGTCCAGAAGGACCCTGAAATCAGGTTCTGTCACAAGACGGTGTTCTACCTCAGGAGAATGGGTGTGGTTCGTGGCAGATACCTTGGAAGTCCAGTGGGGGTGACCACGGGCACAGAAGACATCTGGGCCTCACCTCAAAAGACTGGCATAACTTAAAACCATGTACATTGTAAGACGGTTATAGGATTCAGAGTCAAATAACATGTTTACGTTTATGATTTCTCTTTTGACTCGTGTTTCAATTAGTGAACCAGAAGCGAGCTTTCTTTCCTCTTATTTGTGTGCTCAGAAAACTCTTGATAATGTCAATAACCAACGTCAAGAGTAACTGTTAAATTTTAACAGTTCTAATTTTAAACTATATCCTATATAAAGTGATAGGAAAACTGGGAAACAGAATTTGACGAATATATAGGTTCAACTCGGTAGTAATATAGAGACCTCTGTTTGAATTCACAGCAGGAAGACTGCTTTTGGGGGCGGTGGGAGTCCAGCTGAAATGTTACCATTAAGCCTTCCGAGTAACTTCTCTTTGCAGCCGAAGTTGGGGTGTTGGGAAGTTTTTGTTGCTGTTACCACTCTGACGGGGGGATTTTAAAACACTTTCCCGAAAGAGCGATCTAAAACTCCACTTCTTCTCTAGTGCCGCCTCTCCCGGGATGCCCTGTTCACTTAGAGAGGGGGCTTACTTACTGTAGGGTGCCATGGCTGTAGAGGCCCCCACTGTACACAGTTCCTGAAGAGGCACAGTCCCTGCCGTCACATCTTTGATGACAAGGTCTCTATGAAGAGACACGCATCGTTTCCCCAGTTTGCAGGAGATGAGCAGAGTGGTCGCAGTGACTCAGTCCCTCTACTGGTGAGTGAGTCTTACTAAATTTTGTCAAATTCTTGTGGTGCTGGAACTCCCAGTTCTTATGATAAATGAGCCAGTGGCCTGTGTACTGGGATTCACACAGATCGCTGGGTGAGCCACGTCTAAACAGTAACACTCAAGGCTAATTCCTGTCCTTCACAGACTGTTCAGTCACTTTTAACTCTTTAAACTTCAATCACTCTTTAACACTTTTAACTTTTTAAAAAGTGATTTAAGTTCAATCACTTTTTTTTTTAAACGTAAGTTACTTCTGGATTTAGAGCTACATTTATGTAAATTACTTCACTTTACATTGGAGAGTGTGCTAATAAGTTCTTCTTTCAGTCACCCACAAAGTGTTAAGTGGGTTTACATCATCAGGCTCACTCTTCGCAACTTCTTTGGAAATCTGGGTTCCCTTCGACTCTATAGCATTGGAGACTGGAGGAGTTTTAGCTTCCAGAGTAGCAAAAGCTAAAGGGTGAGGATATTTATGCCAGGAGCTCTCAGTTCTTCATTTCTTTTCCTAATTGACTGGTTTAGTGCAAGCAATTTTTTTTCTTTGAAAGCGTTTTATTTTACGTCACTTACATCCCTTCACTGTTGATTCAAAATTGTTTCCCATAATATGGGTGTAGTAAAAAGATTCCCACCGACTAAACTTCTCTGATAAGTCTGTATTTGGAGTGCTTGACGTTTCTTGCCTGGGTGCTTGATTTTCACCTCCTTGTTAATATTGAGCAATCAGGCGTCTTGGCCTGCTGGGCCAGGGCTGCTGTAGGGGACCCGGGTCCCTCTGGGTAGCCAGGAGGCCTTAGCAGTTTGTGTGCCTTTTACTAGATCGTAACCAGGCCATGGTTCCTGCAAGGCAGGCTTTCTCAGTCTTGGCACAGTTGACAGTTTGTATGGGCTGACTCTTTGTCGTGGAGGGCTGTCCTAGGCATCATAGGATGTTAGCAGCATCCCTGGCCTCTACCTGGTAGATGCACTAGCACTTCTCCAGTTGTGACAGCTGAAAGCATCTCCCTCCATTCTTGCCAAATGTGCCCCGGGAGGCAAAATCTCCCTGGGTTGAGAACCTCTGCAGGATGGACTTTGCTACGGTGGTACCGGAGCTCGTGTCTGCCCTGTGGTTTCTTCTGCTGCAACCACACCAGTCACCAGGTGACCCAACTCTACTTGTAAAGAACCTGGGGCCCAGTCTGGGATGCTCCGTCTGGATTGGAGATGTGATGGACTCAAGACTGTGTGGACTCAAGCTTTTTGCCATCGTTAAGACATTTATACCCTCTCCCTGTCTCTGCCTTCTTGATAGGAGGGTGGTAACTTTGAAGATCTCTTTAGAAGGTGTTTTTTGCTTGAGATTGGCGTTCCTTTGTACAGTTTTAGATATAAAACTGTGCAGCTTTTTTTTGTTGTTGATAATTTGGCAAATCAAGTAAAATTGTTCTTCAGGCTTAATTTAAAAAAATGAACTAAATCATAACATCTCTTACTGCTCTCATCTTTTGCTTACGAAAATTATATTTCCAAAAAGAAAAAAAAAAGACAGTAACCTCTCTGAAGGTCATGACCATGTCTTAAAATCCTAAATTATTGCCAAAAGCCTTACATGCTTTTTGCTTGTTGAACATTTCTGCTGTATTCTTGTCAACGTGAGTAATCTAAACGCACTTCAAATTGAAAAACAGGAAGACCAGCCATAGGGCTCTAGACAGGGACTTATGCCCCAAGGGACATAAGTGCCACAACCCTGGTGATTCCCCAGGAAATAAACTGCACATTGGGTTTTTCTGTGGTATTCCTAGCACATACAGTGTGGTTTGCAGCCTTTGATCTATACCATCTGAAGGGCTTATATTTCACAGCCGTTACGGAACACACAGTACAGTGCCCATGGCTGTCGATTCTGAGGGAGCAAGCCATCAAACTTACACCGATTTTGGAAACACTGCTAAGATACATTTGGCAGATACGTGGGTTCCAGCTCTCCCTCATCCCATGATTCTGTATGTGAGGCTGAGTATTTAGAAGCAGCCTAGAATTATGGTCAGGAAAGGTTCTTTACTTTTTGTCTGATATAATCACCCCAGCATGATCCCAGATGATTCTTGCATTCGTGGGTAAACATCATTTGTCACTCATAATAACAAAGTGGGAAGAGGAGAACATTGACATACCTATAGATAATACATGCACTGTTCCTGCATGTGTCACAATTAGCTGTGTCTTGCCCAGTCCGATATGAAAGCCTACAAGATAAGAACAGGAGAGCATTACACGTGGTGGCTGCTGGCCGCTGGCTTTTCTGGAGCACACGGCTCCCATCAGATTCTTTCCCAATGCCATTGCTCGTTAGGGTAATAGAGATCGATCCGTGTGTTTCCCAGTTTGCTCCTGTCTCTGCATTTATTGTATACAACCAATGCAACCTCTATAGCTGATACGTAAATTAAATCTGGGATGCGAACATAAACTACGGGATGAAGTAAATAATCTGATTTTGTTATAAGCAAAGGGAATTTGGGATGTTTCAGTACAGCTTGATATTTATGGTGTTTAAACGAAACTTTGATGGGAAACCAACCCCAGACCTTCTGACTTGTTTCTGCCCCCACCACCCCTTGGCCTGCGAGAGGAGGGGTCTGCACACTGGGGCCCTCAGGCGAATCCCACTCTGAGCCAGCAAGCTAAGATTGAATTTTACTTTCATAAATGGTTGAAAGAGATTGAAAGAATAAGAATATTTGGAACACGTGAAAACTAATGAAATTAAGTTTTCAGTGTCCGTAAATAAAGTTTTAAGTTTTGATAATAAAGAATAGTGAACATTTTTACGTTAGTAGCTACACTACTCTTGGTCTGCAAATCCCAGGATACTCACTCTCTAGCTCTTTAGAGAAAAAAATTTGCTGACCTGTGTGGTAAGAGTATCGTGCTGCATTGTCAATGCCTTCTGACACCGTCCCTGGCTACATTCTCTGGTGAGTTCTGTCAGCCCTGTGAGACTAGACATTTTTAGGAGGAGAGGTAGGGGTGCTGATTCTCTTCCCATTAACAGAAATAACCTTAGAGTATTTTTTGGAGTATATTCTGGAAGGTTGTATAGACTTAAAGGTTTGATGAGAGGATTTTCTTGAATCTTCCTCAGCCCAGTCACCCCAAGAAGCTAGTTTTGGGGAGCTTTCATTATGTTTCTCCTACCACTCTGGCTGGCCTTCCCTCTCTGATATTTTTAACGTGCAGGCATATTTTATTCTGAATATTACTTTGTGCTAAGGGACAAACATGATAACCAGAATCTGTTAAATTAGTGGCAGAAAAAAAGCTTCCATCTGAATTGGCTTATACATACTTTGGGGGCACATTTACGTTTGGAGAGTGACTCAACATAATAATAGTGCTCAGAAGGTTTTCTGTCAACATGGATAGTCGATATTTTATCACCTTCCCTATGTAAACTTCTCTTGCACGCGTCATGGATTTTGAATTGAAATTAACTTTTGTTTTCCTCATTATATTTGGTGTTGCATAAACATTTGACAAAAGGATTTTCCTCTCCGTGCCATGTTGTCGCAGTGAGCTTTGGTGAACTCGGACTTGACCTTTGAGTTCTGTGCATTTCATTTGTTAATCGAGTGACAATATTCTGTCCTAAAGTGTCGCCAGTCAGTGCCTGCGGCCCATGATATTCGAGCCAGAATTGGAATCACCCTGTGGCTGCGTTTGTGTTGACCTCTGTCCCCCATATTGGACGCCTTTGGATGCCCACTTGGGGACTTTTCCTCTCCCCTGAGCTTTGTCAGGAGGAGAGCAGGGAAGAGCTTGTGCATCACACCTTCCTCTTTCCTTAGCCCTTTCCTCCTGATGACAAGCCCCAAGGGTACATTCCTCCTGAACCTTCCTCCCTGGCTCCAGATTTGTTCAACCCATACCAAGAGTCCTCTGTGTTAGACACTGACCTCCATTCTCCCATGCCTTATTATATATAAAAGGCCTTTCTCCATCCCACTGATTTTACTGGAGCTCTGTCCTAAGCTCATGTCTGACCGTGGTCATTTTGTATGGTAAAATAAGCACGGTACTTGAGCACAAGTGCTGGCAATGACGTGTTTGCTGCAGGACGTGCTGTCCCGCTGTTAGGCTGGGCTGCAGACAAGGGACAGCTCCTCTGTGTGTTGCATTGGTGTGTATTAAGCACCAGCCAGCGAAGAGGATATGTATTAGTTTTCTGTATGTGCTGGTCACCTTCTAAAGTTTAGGCTTTTAAAAGAAAACAGACGAAATCAAGGGCATTTCCTAACCTTTATTTGAGGGGCGTGCTTACTGGACTCTAAGGAAAATCCGACTTCCGTGCTTGCAGAACTTTCCTGCTCGAGACCTCAGGAAGAATCTGCATCAGTTCTCATCGACACCAACACCCCTTCCTTGCCCAGGAGCATGGAGTTCCCAAGTGTCTCACTTACATCAGAGCCTGGAGTCCTCGAATTAATTACGCTACCTCATTTTACAGAGGAGAATATAGCAACACTTCAGGTCTGGGATCTCATTATTCTTAGACCCCAGGCTTCTGATGCTCCGTGATGCCCTGCTCGAACCTTGGGACCTGTGTTCTGCACTTTGTATAATTGCCACCTTGGGATAGTCAATGAGTCCAGCACTGACAGGACAAAGGCTTCAGGCACCTAAAACGCACAAGAGAACTCTCTTCCAGGACCTTGGGGTTCTTCAGTTATAAACTGCTCTTTTTAAAGCCCTTTCTGAACAGACTGTTCTTATCACTTGGTAAAAAGCGTGCATTTTTTTCCCTGTTACAATCAGTAAGCAAATAATGATTAAGTGCCATTAGGTGTCAGGCATTATTCTGGCTACTGAGGAGACATTCTGGAATAAGATCTTGTCCTTGTCCTCGAAGCTTACAGCAGAGTGGGAGAGCCAGACGGGCAACACATGCACACATGAGTGAATGAATGAATGGCTTTGGAGACGGCTCGTTGTTAAGGAAATGTTGTACAGGTGGCTCTGGCTCACCCCCCGAGGACCCTGCATTTGGAATGAGACCTGGATGATAATGAAAGGGCAGTTAGTCATCTCCAGATCTAGAGATGAGTTTTGCAAACAAAAGGGCCATCACTTGTGAACATCATAATGGGAATGATGTTGGCATGTTTGCAGGACAGATAAAAGGGCCAGTGTGGCTAGAATAGCTGGAGCACATGAGAGAGGTGGGAGGTGAGAACAGATCATGTAAAATAGGAAGCTCTTTGGACATTGTTGTAAATTTAATGGGAAGCCACTGTAGAAGTTTATTTATACGTGGATGACAGAATGGAACCTACTTCCTCCTAACCTTTACTCTCACTCCTCCCTTTCTATCACATCAAACTGCATTCAATTTCTTTTTTCTCCCTTCTTTTATTTGTAGCCCAACCTAACTCACGCAATCCTGAGATACAGTGTGGTTTGGCTGATGTCTGTTGATTAGAATCAAGTGAGTCATAATATCTGCTTTATAGAGAGACATATCTGTGTGTGGTCCCCCCTTTTTTAGCTAATTTAAATGAAAATTTGGTGGTCCGCCATATTGCCACCGTGCGTGAGAAGTGTTTTCAAGATCTCATTGCCACGAACTATTCTCGGGAAGACCCTTCAGGATGTTTCCATGGTTTTGTTAAGGACCTCTCTTTTTGAAAGGATTCAGATGTTTGGAGTCCAGAAAGGTAGTTCATAAAAACGGATGTCAGTGAGAGATTAATTGGTGGATAAAAGTTAAAGTGTTGTCCTTGTGTCATATGGTTAAGTCACAGGCTGCCTCCAATAGCTATTGTTAATCAAGGTATGTCCACTACAGTTTTATTAAGCATTGAGGGTGTTCTTAGTAGAGGGCTGGAACTGTGTAACCCACTGTGCTTGTTGCTTTGATAATCCATCTCATTGTCCTTGGGGCTTACAAGATGTAGGGTTTGGCTTCGCTGATGATTTTATGGTCCCATTAATAATTGCGCTGCAGAATCTGAATGAATGTGTTCTCCAAATACAGACAAAACAGATGAGTCCTTTCTACAGGACAGGGAACACAGAGTGCCATTATGGAATGTCCCTATTTTTTCCTTCTCACTTGGAAACAAGTCATAAAACCAATACTTGGAATGATTATCTTTCTGGATTGCCACTGCCAAAAAGAGAAGCGATCCAGAAACTCTGAACTGCTGGAGCAGATGCTTCTCCAGTGACAGGAGGGCTAGAGGTCTTTTGTGATTAGAAGTTTGGAGAAGAGGGAGCTTAGAATATTGATGTCAAAGCCACAGAGGGAGAACATCTTGATCAAAAATTAAAAATTTCCTGTCTTGCACATTAATTGCTACCTTTATAAAACTCTCTTCTGTTTTGAGGAACCTATACCTTATATAGGTTTATAACCCCACGCCTGTCACAATGCCTGGTACACGCTGGGTGTTTGGTTAATACTAATTTATTAACCCAATAATACAGTCAGTCTCTGTGTTCTCATATTGAAGTCCAGTAATGGACAAATCTAATGAAAAAAATTCTGAGTGCAAAAAGCATATGAGGGGGCTTCCCTGGTGGCGCAGTGGTTGGGGGTCCACCTGCCGATGCGGGAGGCGTGGGTTCGTGCCCCGGTCCGGGAGGATCCCGCGTGCCGTGGAGCGGCTGGGCCCGTGAGCCGTGGCCGCTGAGCCTGCGCGTCCGGAGCCTGTGCTCCACGACGGGAGAGGCCACAGCAGTGAGAGGCCCGCGTACCGCAAAAAAAAAAAGCATATGAAAAGTATAAATTATGAAAAGTTCTGGTTCTCACTTTCTAGTGTAAACCTCTTTGGATCCCAGTGATAGGCATGCTCACTGCAGACATGGATTTTTTAATGCACTGATCTTTGCAGCACTTGCTGTTTATCATCTCACTACAGTTAGTTGCCATTTGTCAATGTTCTGGACTCAACAGCATATATTACTGTGGTGGGGGGAGGTGGGGGGTGGAAATCATAACATTCAGCACCAAGGACAGCGCCGAGAGTCCGAGGTGCCGTTTCTCCTGTTCCACTGACCCTCTTGACTCCCATCCCCCCAGATCTCGGGTCTAACCCAGGGACCATTTCTGGGATCCCGACCCTCTCCTTCCTTGATGCCCTTTGGACACTCATTGGTCAGGGTGGGCTTTATTGAAAGGTAAAGGAGACTCGACTTCAGTTATGAAATTAATAGGGCTGTAAAGAGAATGGACTCTGTGGAAAGCACAGGGAGGGACTGTTGTTCTTGATTTGTTAAAGCAGAAGGTTTTGCTCGAGCTGATTTTACAAGGTAGTTTTGGTGGAGTCCAGTGTGAGAGTCATTTCCACTTCCGCTTTGTAGTGAAACAGATTTCTTCAGAAGACCTTGCTGTACTTTCAAGAAAGCAAAAGGAGTGTCCTTTATAGCAGACAGCATGGAACTCTAGTTGGGGCACCCCCATTCAAAGAAAACGTCAGATCCTCCTTTCTTAATGGCCTAGAATTTTCAGGTTTAACTCAGAATGTGGTTCACCAGTTTCTCTAGCTGCCTTTGGCTTCTGAGGACATCTGCTCCAATTCTTTAGTTGTCATTATCCAAAATTCCTGAAGGTAAAAATATACTTTTGTCCACTTGCATAAAATAGACAGCGTCGGTGACAGTTTGGGGTCTGCGAGTCTTCAGTTAGTCCTGTTGCAGATCAGCAACAAAAGAGGCAATGAGGAATGGGATTTAAACAACAGAAACAAAGAAGGGAAGGCAAAGGGTGGAGCTGGTGTGGCGGTTTTTGTCACAAAGCCTTAGGAATGATCAACGAAGGAGGATGTCTGCCAGCTTCAGCCTGAGCTGGACCACAGGTGTGTCCTGGGAGGCAGGGATGGAGAGCCGGGGACAGGGAGGACAGGCGGCGGCATCTGCTTTTTCATGAACGCATCACAGGGAGATCTAAGATAGCTGGGCCCTGGGTGGTAGGAGAGGGCGCTGCAAAATATCACAGAAAGGTCACCGGAAGCTTTCTTCCTGGCTCCATGTCCAAGTGGCTCAGTGTCTCTGAGACCTTGAAGATGGGGCCTGAGAGTGGAGACTGACAACCCTGTGTCTCCACTCCAGCCCCAGCAGAGAAAAATTGTTTGGTGGAAAGGTCCGGAAAGGGAAAAAAAATGTCTCTTACTGTGCCTGCTCTCAAAAGCAAAGTCTGACAAAGTTATAAGCAGCTCAGAGAAGCGTGGTTGGCAAGTGGAAATAATTCTATGGTATTGAATTGTAATCACTGGTACTGGATTACTGAATTGGCTTTAATGTGCTGTTTTTCCTGCCACATCTCACAACACTGTTTTCGCCAGAAGATCTTAAGTTGCCCAAGGAAAAAAATCTCTTCTCACATTCCCTGGGGAACAGTGGATGGAGTGTTTGGTTTTAGATTTCAGAAAAGCATTCTCCTCTCAGCCAGCCTCACCAGTGTGTACGCATGCCCCTGGAGGGCCCCCTCCTCCACTTCCACTTTGGGACATAGAGCAGGGCGCATGGCACAGGACACACAGCGCGAGTGACCCCGTTGCTAATTTGTGGGTCTTTTAAATGACATGGTGATTTTCAGCAAGTTTAGAGCTCTTCGCATGCAAGCAAAAGACGCGTTTGGGTAACGTTAAAATCAGGGCGTGGTCCCTTAGTTGGGGTCTTCAAAACACTCCTTCCGTAGGGTATTGAGTCACTTTGAATTAACTCAAAGGTATGTGTTAGGCCCTCTGCTCACTGTTTGCTGCAACAAAGAAAACGGCACGGTCTCTGCTCTCAGTGATCATTTTATGCCCTTGCCTAATTTATTCTCCTCGTTCTGATCTTTCTTGTTCTTTCAGCCTTCTCACTTCATCTTCTCACTATTTTCTTTCCATCCTCATTCTAGGCCAGGTCTGTGCTGCAGCTGTGCCTTCTTGATAACCGAGCCATCATTTACGTCAGCATCTTAAAGGGCTTTTCCACTTAATAGTCTCAAAGTGACATTAATTAGAGGCATAAACTGATACCACTGCTTTTGTTGGGGGAAATTAAATTTCAAAAATAGTCACACTCAGCTGTTTTCAGTGACCATCTCCTATGTTTTAAGCCCACCTCTGGCAGTAGTTTTGGCTTGTTCCTAAGTCTAATTTCTCACTAGGAATTTGCCAGATTATGCCCTGCAACTGTAGTTTAGTTCCTATATCAGCTGTTTAGTGGCTAAAGTGAACGTAGACTTGCCCCATATAACCGTGGAAACTCAACGATATCTGTTTTATTAACGTGAGCTATTAAATGCCAGGATGTGGGGGACATCCAATTTAAGTTTGTTAAAAAAATATGACACCAGTTTTCTTAACAAATGCCAAGAACAGCCATTGGTCAATAAAAGGCAGTACTGGCTTTCACTGGTGATGGTCTGACCAGGTCCCTTTTTCCCAGTTGCTGAGGGGAGCCGTTTTGTAGCCAGTGGCCGACTTGCTCTGTTAGGCTGAGCGATTCTTTGTTCATTAGTGGCCTGGAATCCCCAAGCTGACAAAGCAGTGTGTTTGTTTCAAAAACTGAGGTTGCAGTTTGAAGAACACAGATTTAACACTGACCCCAGATCTTTTCACCACCCCTGCTTTCCCCTGCCTTAGGGATGTCTAAGTGCGCTGGTTGTTGTGAAGCCTTTTTAGAATTCTGCACTGTCACTTGCTCTTCAGGTGCCCTTTGGCCAGCTCTCAATGACTTTCCTCCACCAGAACTCCCAGCATTTGGTATCGTCATGGCGTGCTTTGCCTTTTTCTTTGTTTGCCCAGCCAACATCTGGCTTGCTGGTCACAGGAGAGGTGGAAAGGCTTTGGATGCATGGAATGATGAATGAAAGAGCAAATGAAAAATAAAGTTATTTGGGAAGGTAACTTTGTCTCCGTCGATCTATGAGGGTTGGTTTGATCTCTGTTTCAGTGGAATTTGGCAGCTCTTGACATTTCAAGAAAGCTTTAAAAGACGCACTTCCATGTTTTCTGTTTATTACCCTGAATATGGTAGAGCAGCGCCTGCACCAGTTTCTTGGTTATAGTCGCTGCATTGTTTGTATTTAGAGAACTTTAGCCAGCAATCATTTATTCTAGGACCCTGGTTTCTCTCTTCTCCTGCTCTTTGGCCTGTAGATGTGAGGTCAGGCAGTAAGGCCATTCTCATTAACCACTGGTTTCCTCTGTTTCTAGTTTCGTCTTCTGGACTTCTTTTTGGAGGAAAGGGCTCTCATGGAGATCGAAGGACATCAAATACTTCTTTCCACACACACTCATGCGATCCTCCTGAATTTGAATGTGTATGTTCCAGATGTCGCTTGCCTAAAATAAGAGTTGTTCTGGTTGGCACCTTTAAGGGAGATCCATTTTTGGAGTCCTGTGTTAGAAGAAATAATCTCTCTACAAACTTGACTGTTAGATTTCACAGCATTCTCTGTTGAGTCTCAACACAGCTGAAAAAACTTGAGGGCTAGCCTGGGAACTCTAACACCATCTATGATTTTGGCTTGTTGGAAGTTGTGCAGAGGTCCAAACAGATTACTTAGAAGTGATGTTTTAGAGCACAGCCCAGTCATAGCTTGAGCTGGATCTTTCTTCTTCCCATTCGTGTTACCCTTACTTAATTTTGTCCACTAGAGGGTGAAGTTCTCAAAATTGTACACGCACCATTCTCCCAGAGCCAAGAATTGAGATGTGGACCCTTGAAGAACGAGCTCTCTATGTAACCCCGTGTGAGCTTATTAAACACATCAGGATGATTTTCAGTAATCCTAGTTATTTCCGTGTAGTGTTCTGATTATAGACTTTCAAGCACTTTGCTATAAATTAGCCAAAGTAACCAACTGGCTTTCACTATGTTTGTGTGTTCAGTCCATGGGATGGTTCTTGTTCGCCAGCTTTGTGCGTGGCCCTTTGCTGGGGAGCAGTTGCTTGGATGAATAAAACACAGACCTTAGGGCTTCCCTGGTGGCGCAGTGGTTGAGAGTCCGCCTGCCGATGCAGGGGACGCGGGTTCGTGCCCCGGTCCGGGAAGATCCCACATGCCGCAGAGCGGCTGGGCCTGTGAGCCATGGCCGCTGAGCCTGCGCGTCCGGAGCCTGTGCTCCGCAACGGGAGAGGCCACAGCAGTGAGAGGCCCGCGTACCGCAAAAAAAAAAAAAAAACAACAACAAAAAAACACAGACCTTGCCCTCACGACACTTAAACTCTAGAGGACATTTGTTTCCAAGATGAAGGAATTGCTCCTAAGTTAACGGAGTAAGTCGTGTCACTTCAAAAAGTAGCACCCCTTCCGTGGGGCAGTTGCTGTGCTCGTTCACACCAGCATCCTTGGTCTGGACCAGCTCCTCTCTTCCCTCATAGGCTGCTCAGCATGGCTTCTGGCAAATTCCCAGCACCCTGTTGTGGCTCTTTTCCAGATCATTCCACAGTGAATGCTGATGATGTCCAGTAGAGGTGTCTTTCTCCTGTGTGGCTGAGAGCACATTGGTGGCCGTGGACACAGCTTCAGCCGTCTTCCCAATCCCAGCACGTAGTTTGGTACCTTCCGGAGAGCAGGGCTGGAGCTGTGCTTCGTAAACGCCGGCTTCTGTCGTGACTGATAGAAAGTCAGTACCCTACCTCTCTTCTCTGCTTTAAACTTAGCAGCGTGGAACGTGCCATAAATTTGAGTTATGATTTTGCTTTTCAGTCTGCCTCTCCTACTAGAATGTCAGCACCCCGAGGGCAGAGATTTTGTCTGTTTATTCCCTGGTGGACCTTTAGTGCTCACATCGGGGTCTGAAGTGTAGCGAGTACTCAAGAAATATTTTTGAATAATGAACGAGTGAATGAATGAATGAAGAATCTGCCTGAGTATCTGCTGGATTAACTGATACCCACCCACAGGGTGGTCAGTCCTGTGATGTTCCCAGCTGGATCCGGTGAAAACGTCTGTCTAAAAGTATTACCCTGATGCCATCTTAAATTTCCCCACACAAGTGGGAAAGGTCAGTCATCCTCTGCTTCCCACACCCAGTTATTAAAATAAGTGGCTTCGTCTGCACCTAAACCAGCTCCTCTCCTCGCCCCAGGAAATGTCATTTCTTTATCCCAGAAGGAATCCTGGTGAACACCTTTCAGTGGCAAACACCATATATAATGAACTCGGTGGCTTTCTTTAGACGCTGTTGACAAATTAACTTTTATTAGCCCAGCCCCCCAACAAACGCGGTGACTGTTATTCTGGGGAGGCTCTGGCTGTTAGGGAAGCTTTTAATGCTTGTTTTCATTACAAAGAATTAAAGGGAAGCTATAATGGTGGTGAGTGGTGCAGCATGGCCGCCAGCATGGGGAGTCAAGGCCATGCAGCCTCTCGTCCCCGGGGGTAGGCAGCAGCTGCCTGCCTCTCCTCCAGCGTGGGGTCTCACGGTCTGTGCCTCTCCCTGGGCCCCGCCCCAGCTCTCTCCTTCCTTGCCTTTACACAGAGCCATGCCTGATGAAGAAGAGGGACTGTCTTCTTATTATTGCATAGTCATTATTACTCCTATCAGAAATACGTGGAGATTCGAACAGAGACAGGCACGGAGATGAACACTATTGTCAGGGCAGGACTTTTTCTTTAGTGTTTTCTAATCCTAGTTCCATAATATAAAATCATAATATGTAAAAATCGGGGCGGATATTAATTATTCTTTGGCATGTAGAACTGCCCAGTTATATTACAAATAGGGCAGAGCTTCCAGTTTCCTTCACATATTCCTGAAATCAAGGAGATGCTAAGTTGCAAAATGATGACAATAATGACAAAAAAGTCACTGGCCCCAGAGGGCACCAGGATTAGCTATTAATAAAGGAAACAACTTTTTAGGGCTGAGCTGAAGCTGACTTGATTAACTTGTTTCCTGAGGGAGAGATAAAACTAAAGCTATAGTTTATTGAAAATTAATGAAAATGAATTTTGGTGGCATTGCTACCAAATTAGAAGGAAAATATGAATGTGAGTATACCGTATGAAAATGAATTTTCCTTCTGCGCTGCCATTTTCTTCAGCTGTAGTATTGTCACTTACCATCTTACAGAGGTTTTAATTTGAAATAATTAATTATGTGTGTTGGGCAGTGGTTCTGATGGTAAATAACCACAGAGGTTTTATCTTTGATGTATAATTTCTTTTGATGTATTTTTTTTTAGAGCACATTGGTTCACAATTTTAAATCAGACTTCCTCTCCGTGACGCTTCTGTGCTTTGTTTCAGAAGCTTGACATTGCACTTGTCTTTTAAACAGATGCTTCAGAGCTCTTGTAACTGAAGATTAAAATCTTCGAATTTTGGTGTCAGCAAGTATAAAATTCTTGATGTCCAATTATGAGACTTTCATCTGGGGAGCCAGTCTAGTGCTGTAACCAATGAGATACTGACCAAAAAATCTACTCCATTTTGGTCAAAATAGGCCCAGTTTTACACCTTCTTTACCTAGAGGAACTCATTTTTCATAATTGTCCGTTCAGATCTGTCTTTTTAAACACAAGTTTGCTTGTTTTTATGGTACATTAAAAACTTTGCTTCAGCGTTTGCTCACATGAATGTGGACATAAATTAAGGTAGAGCTCGGGTGGCACTTGGTGGTCACGGGACTAGCCACTTAGGTGACAGGCGGTACGTGAAAGCTTTGAAGTGGTTTCCCCGCGAAGGTTGCTCGTGGATGTGGCTGCTGGTCCCTGGACTTCCATATCAACGGCTTTGATTTTGCTGAAACTACCTCACAGAGGGGCTTCCTCTTACTGATTAGGAATCCTTAAAAAAACATAATTTATTACCGGGATCCCTTCCAAGGTGCTTTCTGCTCCCTCCAGCATTAAAAGTGTGCTTTCTCCAGAACGTAAATCCACGTGGACCTTACCAGGTCTGGGTGCAGGAGCCTCTTGATCCCATCCAGTAAAAGGAAGAACCCAGAATTGGCAGGAGCAACAAAAATGTCTGCTTTTCACATCTGTGCAGACATCTAGGCTTCCCATTTTCAGAGGAGGGAGAGGATACTGCTGGGGCCTGGTGGGTCTAGATGTGAGTTCTGTCTTTACTATTTCTCACCAGTCTTGACCTTGGGGCTGTTACTTAATATATCCAAGCTTTAGTTTCCTGGTGGAAGCAATTCCTACCTTACAGTGTTCTTTTGGGGATTAAATGAGACGATGCAGAATGGCCACCATATTGTAGGTGCTCAAAATGGATGAGCTTTGTTGGTGCTCTGGCCAGAGACACACATTTCACTGGAACTCTCCCCCAGAGCCAATGGGACATAGAGCTCAAACCATTTTTGCGTAGCTTAGCAGAAATTGTATGGGGTTTAAAAAAGAAAAAAAACAGTATTTGAAAAGTAGAACTTGCATTTCATTTCTCTCTCTTTTTTAAACCCGAGTTCTGGGACACAAATCCATAAATTCCGTAAACGTTCAGGCCATGCCTTGAATTGCTCATTTTATCTACGAATGGGGTGTCTGAATTGCCTAGTGGCTCACTAGTGAGGCTTTTATTCACCTACCAACTTAAAAGGCTAGGGAGGTATTTGAAATCTCTTTTGGCATTCTGCACAGGAAGATTATTTAAATTACATTTGCAAGTATGTGTGATACCTACATGAAGCCCAAAGCAAGAATTTGGAACCTGTTTTATATTCTCATAAATATATGTGCTTCATTTTTCATATTAAGGACGGAAAGGCTTATTATTGCTTAAAAACTTAAAAATGGTATTTACAACGTTACATACATTTAAGCTATAGGAAAGACCCAGTGCAGCCCTATGTATTAAATGAAGAAAATGCTAGAAGAGAATATCATACATGCTTCTATTTCAAAATCATAAAACACGGTAACTTATACTTGGACTTTAGAACTTGAATGTTTTATCACAAATAGATAAAAGCCATTAGTTACAAAAGAAAAAGAAAAAAGGGGGGGTTTCCCTGAAGGCTCTTCAAAGGATTGCAAGCTAGAAGGACAGAGGCCAGTTGCAGCATGTGTAGCTGTGGAAGAGATAAGGGATGGCTGAGGCATCAGGGAGAAAGAAAACCTAATAGTGGGACCACTCTGTGCGTTTATTAACCGACATCTGTAGGAAGGGCCGTGTTGCTTCCTCTGTCTCTCTCTCAACTTCTCTATGTATTTACAGCAGTGGCTGAAATGATGAAGTTCTTGGACATCTCTGGAGGATTGGTTCTTAGATCAGAAAGGACCCATGAGGTCCCTTGTCTCGTGTGGACTGTCCTCCTTTCATGTGGGAGCGTGGGGCTCAGAGGGGCGAGGCTAGGATGAGCTGGGAACAAAACCACGTTTCCTGACTCCACATCAGCTGCCTTGGCCGTAACACCAAATAACCTTGCCCCGTACACTTCTCTGAAAACAAGCACAAAGCTGGAGATCTCCATTCTGTAGTCCTCAGCTCCTCCTAATCCTTGGAAATAAACCTGCCTTTGGAGTAAAGCAAGAAAATCTCTCTGAAGGTGTTCACACCTACACCCTTGCATCACCTCCCTGCATTTTAGCACCTGGAAGGCTGCTTCTCAGTAACAAAGTAACTTGAAAGGAGTTAACTTTGCACACACAGTGTGCAAAGAGAGCCTGGTCCTCGGTATTTTATTTAATCTCCCAGGGAAGCCCAGGAGGGGCGGGTGTTCTTAGGTCTCTTTCACAGAGTCAGAAGCCTCTGGAGAAAGGCACTGGAGAGGTTAATAACCATCCCCAAGCACATGTAGGACAGGGAGGGACGGGGCAACGTGGCCAGCTCAGGACCAGTTGGCTGCAGAGCCCCGGTCATTCTCGGAAAATGGAAAAACCACGTGAACAGGAGGGAAGCTCAGTCCGCTGGCTGGCGTGCTTTAAAATGTTTTGGGTTGCAACAAATGGGCAGAGACACCAAAACTGATTTCTCAAGAACATTAGAAAATGAAGTGCTGACATTTCCATCCCGTTCACATAGGGAGCCTGAGAGGACAGGGGTGCGGCTGGCAGGAGGAGAACCTTTTTGTTTCTGAGCTTGACGCTGTGTGCTGCTCTCGGCTCACACACCCTCTTTCCTGTGATGTGCTGTCGGGCCAGACACCTGGGAAGGCAGTGCTCACATTCCAGAGACATCCACCAGGATGCTTGTCAAGACCTCAGAAACACCCACCTCCCCTCTTTGACATTTGGCCATTCCAGCTAACCAGGTGGAAAACTTTGATCTCAATTAATTGGGTGGGTTTGGGCAAGAGTAACCCAGTCTCCTCCTAGAGGGCGCACAGCCGACCTGAGGTGGGCTTGCGTAACTGTGCCTGGCTTCCCCCTGGGCTCCGGGTGGGTGGGAGGCTGCACGCCTCCTGCTGGGACCTCCGTGACTCCGCGCTGCTCCCTGGCTGCTGCAGTGATGCTTGATTTTCCTGTGGGTTCTTTCTGCTCTGTGACTTAAACAAATTAAATTGTCCCTCTATGCTTCCTCTGTAATTGCGATGCAGTGTTTATTCTGTTTGGGCATATGGATAATTAGAGAAAATTTGGAGAGATTTCTCACCCCTGACAGGTCCCTCTGAAGACTGCCTGCTGCTGTGTGATCTGTCAATATAAGGACAGAAGGTAAAGCAAGTGTGTAATTTCTGTCCATCCAGCGTGAATATCTAGGCGAAAGCAAGTCACATCGTATAAATAGGTGTTGTGATGACCTCTTATTGCTGCTGGTGGGAGAGTGAGACCTCTTCCACATCATGTATGTATATGCAGTGTAAATTACAGGTTTGTGTATAATACACACGTGCACGCACATGCACACTTCCCCAGCAGAATCCTGAAGGTTTGATGGGCTGATGAACAGATAAGCGTAGGCTTGTACAGACAGTGTCAGTGACCTGTGAGCTCTGCAGAGGAGGGCCTGAGTTCTGTGACTTGTCCCCTCCCCCCCCAACTTGCCTGACACACTGTGCAACACTAGGAGACTCCTGGTAGAAGCCTTTTGAACCTGTGAATGAACGATACACTTGTCTTTGGGGCAGTCACACCTGGGATTGCCCTGCGCCCATATTGTGACCTGGTTTCAGGTCGAGGAACTGTGGTTACTACACTTACAAGACCATGTCGCAGGAGATGGCAAACTGGCCCAGGTCTGGCTAGCGCCTGTTTTTGTGAAGTTTCCTAGGACCATGGCAGTACTCATTGGTACGTGTGTCGTGTATGACTGTGTTGATGATGTAGTGGCACACCTGAACCACTTGAACAGAGACTGCACGGCCCTCAAAGCCTAAAATTGTGGCTGTCTGGCCCTTTGCAGAAAAAGTTTGCTGACATCTGCTACACTGGAAGCTGATCCTGCAGGCCTAGGTCCTTATTTCTACATGTACGTACCACACACACACCCTCACCCATTCTGTGGCTGCCTCTGTTGTCAGTGATTAAAAGGAAAAACAAAATTGAGCAAACGTGACTACAGGATTCCACACTGGGTTTGTCTTAACTCGGGGCCGTCCCCAGACCTTTATTCCTATCGCCTTTGCCTGCAGAGCCACTGAGAGCATGCCCTCAAAGGGCCCCTGATCTCAGGGCAATTCCCTTGGCTAGTTTTTCCCTTTCCTGTTGCTATGTGACTTGGACTCGGGAGAACGGGACATCCCCCAGTGGAGAAACCCATTTCTCAGTGAGGTTGAATAGGACCCCATGACCGGGAGATTGAATCACTGGATTTATAACGCTCACTGCAAGCTACCAGGCACCTTGGGCTGGTTGGTTACTTAGGATTTTCGCATCTTATGTGATGGCCTCACACTTGCTCTGACTCAGTACAAAGCCCCCGGAGCTTCATGATTTCCTCTCTACCTGCTGGTCACATTTAAGGGCCAGGAGTGGCCTGGGTTCGGCTGCTCCTTCCTCCTTCCCACACACCCAAGCCTGCATGTGACACTTGGCTGATGCTGGGAGAGACCCGACCAGTGAAAGAACCTGTCTCACTCTGGGCAATGGCAGGTCCTGCCCTCTTGCTTAATGGGTGGAGTAAAGCTTCTCATGTCATCTGTAGGTCTTCTCTGAAGAACTGAGGATCGCTGGGTTGTCATCAGCTAGTGAACCCCTCAAGACACCACACGTGTGGGGCTGCCAGCATCTTAGAAGTAAGCAGCCGTCTCCCTGCTGAGGTGGCCGGTAAGGGTGCAGCACCTGAGCTAAGTGCTGCAGCCCCACAGCCTTGGGTCGGAGGGTCACCTGCCCAGCAACCCACAGCTGCTCTGGGGAATTACGACTGTTAACAAGAATTGGTTGGGTTTCTAAACTCAGTGCCCCGTTTGCCCGGTCTCAGCCTTCAGCGATTACATTTGTGGCTCATTTAGATATCCTGTGTGACCCTGAACTTCCTGGGAAGAGACAAGAATAACGCTGAGAGCTTTGAAATAAGCAGGATCATTCTTGGCCTTCACGCAAACAGAGGGATCAAAGGCCACCTGAATTGTTTAAAGTGAGCGGTTTTAGTGAACTGCCCAGACATTTTACAAGGGACTGAGAATAAGAAGGCATGTTCCTGAACACTTTGTGCACATCCACTCGCTTACAGAACGCATCCCGCTGAAATGCTCATATTAGGATGGGTCCTTTTTCAGCACCCGCTGTGTGTCGGTTATTGCTGAGACCTTTGTGGACAGCGTTGTTAAGCTTCTAGCGTCCCTGTTGAATAGAAGATGAAACTGAAGCTCGCTGAGATTAAGTAACTTGCCTAAACTGAAACCTTTCTCTGCTGAGGCCTTTCGGAAATCTGTATAAGCACACGAGAGTAAAGAAAGAGTCTCTTCTGAAAAATAATTTGGAAGCTACTGAAAATGGTCCTGGTTGGTGATACAGAAATTCCTATGCACAGAGTAAGAACTATTACAAGAACTTGCCTGGCAGACTTGGTAATGCATAAACAAACTCAACGATGAAAAGAAGTTCTATTCAAGTTACACATTGAATGTAATTTGCCCGTGGCCATGCTAGCCAAGTTCAACGAGCATTGTCTTCCTTTGGTCTGGGCTAACATCACCCACAAGAGCACCCCCGATGCCTCGCCAGCCCTGGCTCAAGCCTGCAGTGCAGTGGGGATCTGGGGGCAAAATGTGTCACTTGGTTTCAAAGTCGTGAGCTCTTAGATTGATTTCTAAGTCAAGTGCACACAGAATTCCTTCCCTCACTGAGACTCCTCTTACTGAAGGTAAATTTCTATACAGAGGCCCTTGCAAGCTAATTTGGGTGTGAAGGGTGAGGAGAGAAGTGGATTGTACCCAGGTTCTGAGCATTCTTCACAGGTGATGACGTGGAGTGTTTTCCAATATTTTAATGTGGTCACGAAATTCCTTGTCATGTTACACAATAACTATAATAATGATCTACATAAAGTAGAGTGAGTTTTCCTATTTTCTACCATGAGATGCAACGATAAGATAACATTTCTTGGCTTAGGCTGAGTACATAAAATAAGTCCTGTGAATTCCTCCCTTAAAGTGACTGTCCTAGTGCATGTCCTTCAGGGGATTGGTCCAGTGCTCAGAGCAGCCGAAGGTTAAATTTTCGGGATTTAATGAGCTGGCTGATATTGGCCACAGTGGCAGTATTTATACCATGGGAATCAGCAAATGCTACTCCCCCTTCTTTGAGAGCCAGTTGTTAAAAATATACCAGCAGACCTCTCCCCCACTCTCCACCCTTGCTAGCCCCAGACCCCTGAAAAGGGATGGAGAAGGAGCTTGCTTCTTATCTGCCTGCCTCTGAGGCCACTGTCCCCTTTTCCATATTCTGACATGGAAAAGAGTGGTGGGAATTTGAATTTTGGGCAAATTAATGACCCTGGGCAATTGAGCAAGAGGGGTCACCTTCAAGGTGGCTTTGGAATTTGAAACCACTTGACTCACTGTTATCCAGAGAGCTCAGAGAGGGAGGTGGAAATGAAGATTATTAGGAACAGGTGTGGGAGTTCACCTGGACATGGTCCTGCTTTTCTACCGTGAACTTGGCCTGTGCAGACAACAACTGACCTAGAGATTGATTTCTAAGCTAGGTCATCCTTTGCCTTGATCTAAGGTGCCTACTCCTCAAATGGTTAGAAGCCAGGCACTGTCCCTTGTTTTGGGTGTACTGGGGCGAAGGCCTTTTTGTGATGATGGAAATGTCCTCTGTCTTGTGTAGGAGTCAGTCTCCACAGGTGGCTCTTGGGCCCTGTGATGTTTCTTTAATCCTGTGATTAAAGAACGGAATTATCAATTGTAATTAATTCGAGTTTGAATTTCAGTAGCCACGTGTGGCCACTCTGTTGGACAAAGCAGGTCAGGGCATGCAGGAACGGCACTTGGTGGCCGCCTGTGTACTGAGAGTGTGTGGGGTGCATCCGTCACTCTGGACTCAAAAATGGGGCCACTAAGTGTTCCCCAGACCCCAACACTGCTGACCAGCAAGGCAACCCTCACGCCACCAGCAGACACCAACCCATTCAGATGCACCTGGTGCTGGGCTCCATGCACTAGAAGGTCACTCCCTGTCTTCCTCACCCTCGGTCTGCAGGACAGGTGATGAGCTCCAACTTACAGGCGAAGCATTGAGGCACAGAGGGGTGCAGCCCTCGCCCGAGTCCTCAGAGCCAGAATTTCCACCTAGACATGTCTTAACAAACTCAAAACCACTTTGAAGACTGATGTAGTCTCAGAGAACTCAGAGGATCCCATTCAAAACAACTTTCCGCCCTGTTCTAATAGAAGGGACCTCCGTGTAGAACACAGGTCTTCTTGCGTGGGGTGTTTGTGGCTGTTCAAACCATGCAGGTGTTTATTTTGGCACGCACCCCTGTGAGATGCACGCGACTTAGTATATGCATTTGGTTTTATACCATTTGTTGAAGTTTATTTCCCATTTGGTGATGTTGGTATCTTTCTAGTTTGCTGTCTGGTTTAAGTCACTACCAGCTACATCGAAGTCAGTGATCGGTCCCTGTTTGGGCTTTTCATGTTTCCATGGGAGTGTTCTACTGATGACAAATCCCTTACAGACCCACCTTAGTGTGTTGCTTTTGGTTATGTATTTATTCAAGTCTAAATGATTGAAGTGGGATGGAAATGGAGATGTAAACCCAAAATTCAAGAAAGCCTTTTGAAAACCATTCTATAATGGTAGGTTACTATTAATCTACTATTAGATTAGTTTACGATTGGCTAGCAACTTGTTTTGCTTAATACTGTAGGCTGCAAACAATGCTAGGTCGTAGGAGGTGGGGGTTATTGAGAGTTAACTCCTTTTGTAGATGGACCACCTGCACGAAGCTGGAGGAGCCAGACACCAAGGGCAACATCTGCACCAGGCACCTTGCCTCTGGGGCCAGGCCTTAAGATCACAGAGGTTGTTTCCTCCCCTTTGTTTGCAACATGCAAACACAATGTAACTCAACCACAACAATCCTGTGCAAGGGTGGTTTGCTGCCCTGACAGTGCATTTCTTGGCTTATCTTCATGCTGGCTGCCAGCTCACTTAACCAGGGGTAGGAGCCCACGGGGTGAACCATGCTAATCACGTGAGGCAACAGGGCACTGCCTCAGATGCCACCTCCAAAACATGGTCTGGTGGAATCCACACAGCTTCATGGGGGAATGGGAAAGAGAAGGTCTGGCCGTCTAGACAAAACCAGTGAGCCATGACACGGTTTCAAGAAGCACGGAAGCAGATCAGTGCTGGCTGTTTCGTATCAGCCTAGCACACTGCCTGGCCGTCCTAGCACAGTTTCAAGTACAAAAGATGGGAAACAAAGTTCAGCGATCTGTTATCAGTGGCAGACAGTCCTACTTTCATTCTCTCTACTGCCCGTCGGTGCACACAGGGCAGCTCGTGGAGAAAGGCATCTTGCTCCTAATGATATACAGATAGGATTTGTCTAAGGATGGGCATTGCTTCTATGCGTTCCAAGTAAGAAAAAAGAAATATTGTCTGTTGTATAAAATATAAAACCTCATATACAGTCCTGAATATCAATGTTATTCCAATTATTTAGCATAAGTGAGTCAGCATTTACTTTTCAAAATGCCATCCGAATTTCTCTTCCATAATATGGTTCCTAAGAGGCAGCTAGCTTCTTATTTAGATTAGATATTCTGGACTGGCATGCCTATTATACTTCATCAGTATCATAAACCTTTGGCCCTGGGAGATAAAAAGGAAAGCTCCATCAGTTCATTCAAAAAATAGGTATTAAATTCCAGGCCAGGCACAGGAACGCTAACCAGCAAGTCAGCCTTGCAGGTGAGGCTGAATGAGGTCTAGCATCATAAAATAATCTGGGACCGCTGTGACCTTGCTGTGTCCTCAGACTACAGCCTGTTCTCAGAAATGCAGCCTTTAGTCTCATTAAGGCTTTGGGCCTTGGGGGCTCCTGATGGCCCCTGAGGGTGATACGCCTGCAGAGAGCGTCATAAGAAAGGCGTGAACATACATACCCTTCCCGATGGGCCTCTCCTTTTTCCAGCTCCTGAATGACCCCCAAGAGCACTTTGATGGTTTCTTGGCTTGAACTGATTAAGTTCTCCATCATCTGAAGCTGTGCTTTCAGATCCACCACTTCCGTATGAGGCACGATTTGTTGGCATTCTTCACCCACAGCGAGCGCTGTCGGACAAGGCTGGTGCTCCTGCCCCGGGGGGGCCTGAGTCTGCAGGGACGCTTCACTACATTCCGGGGACAGGCACTGCATCGGGGGCGAGCAGGCCAGGGCAGCGCCGGGCGGGGCCTGGAGCCCATTGGCCTGTGAGGCCTTCCTCCGCTCCTGGTCGGCCACGGGGCAGAGGGACCACTCGCTCGAGGGGGCGGAGTTCGACAAGGCCAGCTCGGGGGCGCTAGCGCCGGGGGCAGGTGCGTAAACGGTGGCCACCTCCGTCTTAAACACCGTCCCGTGGGCCGATGTGGCGGGTTCCTCGGCGTCTGGAGTCGCCCGGTCGCGCTCTGCTTTCCCGTGCAGCTGGTCATCGGGCTCCTGGGAGGGAGGACGCGTGGAGATCTGGAGAGGAGCATCTCGGCAGCGGTGCAGGTCGGGGGTTTTGCATGGTTCTGCGCAGTTGACCCCGGCGGGCTGGTCCAGCGCGTTCACGTGCTCATCGGAGTGGAAAACCAACGCCGCCGCCTTCTGAGCCCGGTGCGCGCCCCACTGCCGGGCCTCCGCCCCGGGCCCTTCCTCACGCTTCTCTTTCGCATCAATTACAAACCCATTGTTTTGACTTTTAAAGGCATCGGCGGCCGGGATGCCTTTGAGATTCCCTTTCTTGCGGTCCAGAGGGAAAGTCTGGTAACACTTCTTAAGGTCTGGCGAGGTCTGCACACCTGTGCTCTTGGTGACGTTGGGGATGGACCTCCGAGCGGGCACGGTCATGTATTTGCGGTAGGTGGCCCTGTAGGACGCCGGCTTGTCGCCCAGCTGTCCCGAGGAGAGCTGCGTGTCCCTCTGCTCGTTCTGCGCCTCGCAGATATCCTTAAACCGCACCTGCAGGGCTTTATTACGCTTCTTAATCTGCCGGTTGGGATCCAGGGCATATTTCATCTCCAGGGCCAGGCAGGCGGCAGGCTCCACTTCACTTGCCGAGGTCGTGAGTGCGCATTTGCTGGGTTCCTTACTGACCATGGTTCCTGCAGTCGGAGACAGCAACAGACGTGTCAGTGGAACAGAAACACACACGCAAACACAGGCAGCACAAACTTTGGGCCGGAATGACTACTGCCTGCTCCCTAATTATTTTTATTTTATTTTATTTTTTTGCGGTACGCGGGCCTCTCACTGTTGTGGCCTCTCCCGCTGCGGAGCACAGGCTCCAGACGCGCAGGCTCAGCGGCCATGGCTCACGGGCCCAGCCACTCTGTGGCACGTGGGATCCTCCCGGACCGGGGCACGAACCCGTGTCCCCTGCATCGGCAGGCGGACTCTCAACCACTGTGCCACCAGGGAAGCCCCCTAATTATTTTTAAACAGGTGAGGTCGGCTTTTATGTTAAGGAAAATCAGACAGACGGAGAATCGCTGGCAGGCACAGCTTGAAATGCTTCTCAGATATTAAAGCTTGCTTCCTTCTCCATGTGGGATACACTCGTTTTTCTTTTGATAGTAAGGCATGTTTCCCTATTAGACAAACCTGTTTTACTATATTCATGAAGAAACCCGACGGCGTTGCCTCTTCTGCTTTGCAAATTGCCATTTCACACGCACATCTCCACTTCATAGGCAGATGGTTTCCCAAATGCAACTTACTTGGTTTGGGTTTTTATTACTTTTTTGAAGATGACGTGATTAATCTATTATTGGAATCCGAGAGAATTGCTATTTTTTCTTAAGGACTTCTCGGGGATTCTAGCTCCTGATCAGATAAATGTGGAGAGCCCTCCGATGAGGAACTGAGCTGAATCTATTTATGGTAGCCATTCTGGATGCCATGGGATAGTGGGCCGTGCTGCCTTATGGGAAAAGCATAAAGGAAAAAAACCTCTGCAGTATGGCTTGCTTCTAATGGGTTAACAGTAGCCATAGAAAGGACATGGGTTTCCCTACATCTACAAAGTTTGTGTTAGCAACTCTTTTCTTTGATTCTGTGGAGAGCAGTATTTGAAAATACCGTTGTTTCTTTTTTTTAAAGAAATTATTCATTCTAAAATCAAGTTTTGTGTTTTGATCACAACCTCTGAAAATGAACACAATGGTGGTTGTTTCAGGATTTAAATCCTGAAAGAAAATAAAATCACAAGGCTTTATGTTAATCATGCAAATTCATCTTGGGCTGAATTATTAAATGCAACTAAAAAGATGCAGGTGGCCAGTGATTGCTCTGGGGGAATACCAGTGGGTAAAATGCCTTCACTTTATTAGGCAGATTCACAGCTGTGTATTGCACATGGAAGAACTTTCTTGAGGGTTGAACAGAAAGCGAGAGAATATAGTTAAGTATGCTGTTTGTGAGTTAGCATTCATTTTTTTCCCCCTGTGTTCGAGAAGAAAACAGTCAGATGGGAGGAAACTAGGCTGTACAGGGCACTGGCGTCCAAGCAAGGTGCCCGGAGAGGCAAGGTCACTGACAGGAGCCCGTGGGAGGGGAACAAGAACAGGGTCAGGCCACCCTGTCCCTCCCAGAGCACTTCTGTGAAATGCTAGAGGCACTGCGATCACGTGGCTGCCGCTCTGGGACCCAGTGGGTGTGTGGGCCCCCAGGAGCTCTGATGATAGAGGAGGGCCACACCTAGTACCTTCAGTGCCACACGTCCCTTTTCAAGGAGGAAACTGGGGTTCAGAGAGGTTATGATACTTAGTCATCATCACACAGCAAGTAAGACATGCTGGCAGGATCCTGATCTACCTGACCCCTGAGTCCATGCTGTCTCTGGTCCCTCAGGTGTCCAGTGAACAGAGAGGCAGGACATTTCCCCATGTCCCTGGTCCTTACTGACTTAGGATTGCAGGCTAACGGGGGTGGTGGTTCAGAGAAGGGGAAGAGAGGAGAAGCCGGAGCCCCTGTCTGAGAGTGAGTTAATGAAACTGCCCCCCCCCCTTGGAGTCTGGGGACTCCGTTAAGTTGATCTCTCATGCCAGCATGGCACTGGCGCGGTCCAGCACTTCACTAGTGTTACTGAATGAAAGGCTTAGAGAAAATGCAGGTACTTCATCAATTCTGCCTTGAACAGTGAGCTGGGAATCATGTTAGAGGACATCAAAAATAATCCTTGCAGAGTTTGCTATCGGTCACACCGGGGTGTCCCAGCCTTGGCACTCCTGGCATTACAGGCTGGGTAATTCTTTGTTGGGCGGGCTCTCCTACACAGTATAGAATGTTTATTAGCATCTTGGCTTCTCTCCACTAGATATCAGTAGCACCTCCACCCCGAAGTGACAGCTAGAAGTGGCTCCAGACAAATGGCCCTGGTGGGGGGAGGCATAACCATCCCCAGTTGAGAACCACTGCATTAGACCTGTAACCTTGGGTGGCTAGAGTGTGTCCTGAAGGTAAGGCTGGGGTGGAAAGCCACGCAAAAGACCAAGAAGGGATGGCAGTGTCCCACCTCCCAGGGGGCAGGGTGTCTGCAAAGTGCCAGCTCTGACGCTCCAATCTGGAAAAGATCCAGCTCTGTGCTGAGCCAGCATCGAGGCAAGTCCTCACTCCGTTGCAGCCTGTGTGTGCTCCGACAAAAGAATTAATCTGAAACAATCACAATCCGAGGGTAGTTTGGAGAAGACAGAGAACAAGGCTTCTTTGGTCTTTGGTGCTCTGCTGGGTACCGAGGATATTTGGAGACCTTTGTCATTTGAAACTCGAAAAACTAGGCAGTTTTGGAGAGAAGAAAAGGGAGAGGTACAGACTGAACTAGATTATGGGTGCTGGGGACAGAGCATGCCTGCGAAGCGTAGATAATATATATGGTTAAGAGACACTTACTTATTCCATGAGGTTAAAAAGATGCACACAAGGGACCTTGTGTTGGGGAGAGTGTGGGGGGGTGGGATAATAAGGAAATGAATCTTAACCCTCACTCTGATCTCATATTCATTCTTTAATGCCTTTGTTGTCCAGGTGTGTCAGAATGTATTGTGCCACCATTCTGCAGAAGACCTTCATACTAGGGAAAATTTGAAAGAGAGAGCATTTTTACAAAAAGCAATTTATAGTAATTTTTCAGCCTTTTCCCTGCCACTACAGAAAAATGTGTGTCTGAGTAAGTTTGTCCTACCATGCTATTCATCATCACGATTTGCCAAGAACTGAACTGAAGTAATTTTTTTACATCAGTCTGCTGGTTTGGAAAGATATTCTGAGTCTTGGACCCAATCGTCAAACTAATAGAACAAATCAGAAGAATTAATTGCCAGTGGCAAAATAATAATAATAAAAAATTCCTAGGCACCTCTCTGTTTCACAGGGAGTTGCAAAGTATATAAAAATCATTTGCTTATTAGTAGAAATGATGGTGCTAAATAAGGTTTTTTAATCAGTTTAGTTTGCTGTTGCCGAATTTTTTTTGAGTATAGTAATGAAGTGGTCTTAACTTCACTGATAGTAAAGACACCAAGGAGTTCTGTAGATGACTTATTTTGCCTTCAGATGAGTTTATGAGCTCTACTGATGACTGGATGATATTTTCTAAAGCTTCACAATGGAATTTTCCTGGACATTAAGAATCACTTTTATATTAAGTTGGGCACATCTTTCCAGGGTGCTCACTTACTGTTTATTGGGGGGATTGAAGTGATTACCATTAAGAAAATGATTTTGTCTGGAAGTTTGGGAGTAGCGGAGGCAAACTATTATACATAGGTTGGATAAACAACAAGGTCATACTGCATAGCACAGGGAACTATATTCAATATCCTGTGACAAACCATAATGGAAAAGAATTATACATATGTATAACTGAGTCACTTTGCTGGACAGAAGAAATTAACACAACATTGTAAATCAACTATACTTCAATAAAATTTAAAAAACAAATAAAAAATGATTGTGTCATAAAAGAACATTGGACATTCTCTAGATGAGAGTCTGAGACAAGAGGAACTGCCCGGCACAGTCGTTTTTCATCGTTCCTTCATGCATTCGTTCATGGACACGTTACAGTGTAACCTCAACATTCAGTCCATACGTTCCCTGTTTCTGTGTCCTAACCAAATGCCAGCACTGTCCTAGGCACTTCACTTGCATCTTCTCCTTGACTCTCATGACAGCCTCACAGGGGCGGTACTACTGCTATCCTCAAGCTGCAGATGGAGAAACTGAGGCACAAGATTTTTTCGAAACCTGCTCAGAATCACACAGCCATTGCATCCCTTTAAGTCCCATGCATTAAGCAACTACTCCTGCCTGGGGAAATCTGTAACTGGAAGTGACCCATGATAAACCTCATAAAGCATCAAACAGCTGGAACTCACGTAAGCAATTTCCTTGGCCTGTTGCCACAACGTATCTGGGTGCAGGTTATGCAGAGAACCTCCAGGTAGGTCCCAGGAACGTACCTGGTCCTAGAGCACAGACTCAACAAGGGTTGCCTTGAATTTTGGATTGAGCATGACACCAGACTGGCATTTTCAACAGTGGCTTGCCTTGGCTATGTCACCACAGAGAATCATGGACTCTTGGAGTTAATCTCTTGGCTCTAAAGCAGCAACAGTTCAGAAAGTTCATTTTTCATAAGAAAATTGTGTTTTAGAATTCACTGGACTGTGCTGTCTTGAGGTGAAAATGGCAAGTCATGGTTGTGCCTGGCTAGCTCAGGGAGAGCTTGATGTCCAGGAGCTGTTTGGAATATAAATGTCTTAATTACCCTCAAATTAAATTTCATAATCAAATGTGAGTTGTAAATATATAAACCCTGTATTTTTAGATTAGTGATGGAGAGTCATCTCTGCATGCTGCTTTAAATTAATAGCTTATATAAAGATGTTCATTCCAGCTTAAAGGAGTGAAAAATGGAAGCAGCTAAACGCCTAACAATAGGTAAACGGTTAAGTAAATTATGGTGTATATTCACTCAGTGAGGCCATTGAAATGATAATTATAAAGATTATTTAGGACTTCCCTGGTGGCGCAGTGGTTAAGAATCCGCCTGCCAATGCAGGGGACAAGGGTTCGAGCCCTGGTCCGGGAAGATCCCACATGTCGCGGAGCAACTAAGCCCGTGCTCCACAACTACTGAGCCTGTGCTCTAGAGCCTGTGAGCCACAACTACGGAGCCTGCGCTCTAGAGCCCGCGAGCCACAACTGTGGAGCCTGTGTGCCACAACTACTGAAGCCCGCGTGCCTAGAGCCCATATTCCGCAACAAGAGAAGCCACCGCAATGAGAAGCCTGCGCACCTCAACGAAAGAGTAGCCCCCATTCGCCGCAACTAGAGAAAGCCTGCGCACAGCAACAAAGACCCAGCACAGCCAAAAATAAATAAATAAATAAATAAATTAATTAATAAAAAAGAATATTTAGTATTGGAAAAAAACGCTTACGAAATAATGTTAAGTGAAAGAAAGCAATCTACCAAATTGTACTGGAAGAACATGAACAAAACTGGTCATCATTGTGGTGTTGAGATAGTGCTTTTGGGGAGGTTTATTTTCCCTTCTGTCTTCCAGTTTGGGTAGGGGGAGTTGCAGTGTCGTTATGTTGTTTGCCAATGAAAAGAACACAGGGCAAAGTTAGTCCACACCTTAGGGCAGCATGACAGGATCAGGCCTCTGGAAAGTAGAAACACTTGGATCAAAAGAAGAAAAACCTAGAAATGATTAGATTTGGGTACAAGCAGTCTCCCAAAGGTCATCTTGTATTGTTTTGAGGAAACCTTGGATAAAGAAAGAAAATGAATTTCAAAATCCTAACAATGTTCGTGTGTGTGTATGTGTTATCTGCAGGGTGTAGACATCTACATACATGCCTCTGTATATAGGTGTGTGTGGACTGGCTGGGAGATCCAGGGAGCGTTTAGTAGAAGATATATCCGTATGTGCGAAAACTCACTGTCGGCTGGAATTTGCCATCTGTTTTGAATTATGAATCAAACAGTTTTGACCTATAATCTGCAGTTACCATCTGAAGGAAACTTTTTTTTTTTTTTTTGTGGTACGCGGGCCTCTCACTGTTGTGGCCTCTCCCGTTGCGGAGCACAGGCTCCGGATGCGCAGGCTCAGCAGCCATGGCTCACGGGCCCAGCCGCTCCGCGGCATATGGGATCCTCCCAGACCGGGGCACGAACCCGTATCCCCTGCATCTGCAGGCGGACTCTCAACCACTGCGCCACCAGGGAGGCCCTGAAGGAAACTTTGTGGGGTTTCAGCACGAGAGAGAACCTCCACTGGGTTAGTTCTGTTCTTAGTGTCTGCAGGGACCTGAGAGGTTTCCAGTCTGGCCCTGAGCTGTGATATAAATGGCATAATGCAGTCGACTGACAGTGGGGACTGGGGAACGGGACGGCCTTGCTAAGACACCTCCCAGGGTCCCATCCGTCAGTGGATACGGCAAAAAAGCAAGGCAAGCAACCCGATGAGTTTGGAAAGGGACTGCGTGACATTATTGGTTGTTCTTGTTGCTTTCCCACTGTTGAGACACCTTGGTGTCGAAGATGCTGGCTGGGATTCAAGATTAATTGGGTCAGCATTTTATTCTATATGCGGGGGGAATGCCTGGACATTAGGCTACTCAGAGTGGGGGAGTGGTGAAAAAGAATATCCCATGCCTAACACGCTGCCTCCTGGAGGGAAAGGGAAGTGAAACAGAGCCTCACCCATTAATGAATGCATCTGCCTTCTGAAATAGTTAACATTAAGACCTGTTTTACAGGCACTGATTGATTCTTCCAAAATGGGAGCCCTCCTCTCCTCAGGGCAAAGCTAACTGCTATAGATTTTGGACTGTGTCTTAGTTCGATTCATTATCCAGTTTAATTTCCTTTAATACACTGAAATGATATTTTCCCAGACGTTTCTTGACTTCTTCAGAGGTCATTGATGAAGAGGGCTGAAATGGGGTAAAAAAGTGAATGCCGACACCCCCCCTGAGATTGAGCCCTGTGGGGAGGCTGCTCCTGTCTCAGCCTCCAATGCGGTGACCCAAGTCACACCCCACTCCCTGGATTTGTGGACTGTTGCGGTGAGGCCTCCATCATTAAGAAGTGAGGACCATCCAGTCCGAAGCAGGGCAAAGGGCACTCAGGGAGCTTCCCTGCAGGTCTTGGGGAGAAGAAACAGCATGGCAGGTGGGGCCCCGGCTCATGTATGTCTTTGATTTCAGAAAACCCATTTTAACCTACTGAAAACCTTTACTCGGTTACTTCATCCATGTAACATAAATAGATTCTCACTGGCCTGTTTCTCATGAGTGGGAACAGAGGGATGAACCACCCATTTTCTACATGGATGCTTGGGTTTGGTGTTGAGGTTTTAGAAGAACCAGAAGATGCCCATTGGACCAGACTTTCCTCTTCGTTCGTATTTCACTGTTTACTTAGTTCTTCGACGTTCAGCTTATACTGACATTAACCTTTGTTCATCCTCTGTCCAAACAGAATCTAAATTACTAGAAATGAATTAGCAGAAGTTTATGATGGTGGCAAAAACCAACTGGAAAAAATACCTCCTCCAAATGAGATGTTACATCACTGTAAGAAATTTTATGTGACGCAGTTAGCTTTGCTAACTAACAACGTCCACACCAAAATCACGTGTAAGACCAGTCAGAAGAACTGATTTCCCAGCTCCTGCTCTCTCCCCCATCGGTATGACGATTACAGAAAATGTTAACTATAAGGGCTTTCGTTTGGAGCATAGCTTATGAGTGTGTTTCGATTACTGTAGCAAATACCTCGCCTACTCTGTTCCCTGATGGTTCCAAGTAATTAAGCAACAATCAGCTGGTAGTTTGGGGCCCAACCCCAAGAGGCTGGAATTAGTAGGATGCAAATGAGGTGGCTTCCCTTTCTTAGACTATTTATGGGAATCTCAGTCCTTTGAGAATGTGTGCATACTGGGATGGGCTCTGGGCTTGTTTTGCCTTATTGATGAACTATGGTGAATCCATAGTTTTTTTTTTTACTAAATGGCATGTTTTGACTCATGATATATCTGAAGCTAAAATTAGAACAGTCATTTCCCCAAGAAATAACTGTCAAAAGGGTATGTTTTCCCTGCTGCTTCTACCAGCTGAATCTCAGGATACCATATTGGAACACCCCGGCAGGGTTTCCGCTTGGAGGTTACCATTCACTACAATTGAAATCAATTAGAGTTGAAGATGTAATCCATCTCTCTGGCAAGGCCATGGGAGTGTCCATCTCTTATCATCAAAACGGATCCCCCGTGTGTTTTTCATTTGTAGTGTGTCTCCCGTGTTTCCATGGTCTGGCCAAACGGTAGACTTTGCAAGGTCTTGGGTGTACTGCAGCGGTAGCAAGCCAAGAAAGAAAGGGAGAAATGAGCATTTCTTGTCATTGGCTTCTGTTTATAAGTGGATGGCAAAATGCAGAGACAACCGCCCAGATCAGAATCCTAACAAAAAGCCACAGTCAGAGTCAGGGTGTGTGGTCTTCCCACGTATGGCTCATGTTTTATCAGCTGGGGTCCAGGGTGGAAAGGTTGCTTGGTATGAACACTTGAGTCTTTCCTTTGATTCTTGGGCTAAAAATGATGCAGGGATTATTTAATCTGAGAGGACCAAAAGGACATGAATTAAGACCCCTTTCCTTTCCTTCAGCTGCAGCTGATGAACAGTGAGGAGAACCTCAGAAATAGTTCATTACCCTCAAGAGCGATGTCGTCAGTGTAGACCAAACTTAGGCTCGGCAGGGAGAGGGTGTACACTGAGGACAAGGAAACTGAGGGAACGTTACTAGTAGCAAGTGATGGTTCCCACCTGCAGGTGCACTGAGGGTGAACTTTCAGTGTTCGGGACCCAAAACATCATTGTTAGGGGTGGGAGATGAAAAAGAGAAAACAAAAAGTGTCCGTGTGTCACATACTTTAGCATCCAAATAGCTGTCACATTTTATTCCTTAACATAAACTCGACTTCTCATTGATCCTGGTGGGATTTTCTACTCTGCCAGGCCCGGTGGTTGGTTAATTCTTTCCTTGACTAACAGCTGTTGTGAACTTCTGTCTTCTCCGTGCCTAACAATATGTAGCTACTTTTAAAAAATATGAAGCTACACCCCTCCCCCACATGAAAAGCTCAGTAGCATCCCTGGCAGCCTGGAGGACTCTGTGCCCTCCTGGGAGGAGGACTGGCACAGGGCAATGGCCTGAGACCTTGGTGGTCTGTACGCAACCCAGTAACAAAGCTACTGTGCTCACCTTAGCCGAGCATGGAGCAAAGGTGCCCGGTGTTAAATGCAGGACTGAACTTGTCTTACCGGGGGGTCAAGAGATCCCAGCCCATCCATCGTAGGCTAGTGTGAGTCTCTGAGTCCTTTTATTCTGAGGGTGCCTTAACAGCTGCTGACAGTGCTTTGCCTGACTGACTCCCTAGTTTAATGCCCCCAACCCAGCCATCACCAGGTCCCACTGATTTTTGTTTTTCCTTCCTCTTGCTTCACCTATTGATTTCTTCCGTTTTGTTCCCACCTTGACCTTGGTGTTTTTACATCCCCTGCCCTCAGCTCTCTATCCCTCCATCCTGCATGTCCTCTTAGCCCAGGCTTCAAGTGCAAACATCTCTCCTCTCTGTGGGTACCTACCTGAGTCCCAGTTTGGTAGTGCTTCCAAAAGGCAATTTTTTAAGGGTCCTCTATCATCTTTCCCATCCTGCTGATCTCCCTAGACTTCTCATGGGTACTCAAAATCTCTGTCTATTCAAGTTAAGTCAGTTCCTGTACTGTCTCTAGAATACACCCTGGTCACTTCCTACTTTGTGTCTTTGCTTCCGGTGGTTCATGTTCTGGGGCTGTGCCCCACCCTCCTTTTTAATGGTCCGGGTCTAGCCTTGCCTTCTCTGGCCACTCCAGTCTTCATGGCTGCTTCCATTGACTCAGTGAATGGCACCTGCACGTGGAGGGTGGCGTGTGCTGGGCACCCAGGGAATCGAGGAACAGTCCTCGGCAATGTGCAGCTCAGCATGGGAAAGACATTCCTCTGTGGATAGCACCAGCCCACTGTGCTCAGGACCATCCTGGCGTCAGGAAGAAGAAAGTACTGAGGGAGGGCTCCCTGGGAGTCAAGGCAGGCCTCCCCTGGGAGACATGGAAAAGTTGGCCTAAAGCCTGAGTCACTTTTCTTTGATGTGCCAGTTCTCTCTTCTTACACGTATATAAGTGTTGGTAGATTAGGTTGCGCTAAGCATCTCCTCTCTCTCGAACTCAATCAGCCTTTGATTCTTGCTAATTAGTTTAAGAATATAATGATGTACATCCCAGGATCCTCACAGCAGGGGCCTTACCCATGACATTTTAAGAAGGTGGAGAGTGGGTGCTCAGTATTACCGGCTTTCATGGAGTCTTTCTGCATAACCTGGACCCTCAGATCTGGTGAACACGGCTGTGTTCTGCAACCTGGGTAGGGATCGGATGAGTGGAAAGGGAATGGGACAGAGTTTCATTAGTTTGAGTAAAACCATGTCCACAGATTTTTATCTTCTGAACCTTGGCATAACTATCTTGAGCTTGGTTGTTATACAGTATTACTTTTAATTTTTTTCTGTGCAGGTGGAGGGAAACGAGATGACACACACACTCACAAAAATGAGTAGATGGTTCAGAAGTGCTGTATGTTTTATATTTAATCATAAAGTGCATTGGGGCCCTTACAACATATTTGCTATAGTAAATGTGACCAGCAGGCTTGTTCTTACACTGCCCGGCTATCTCCTTGGGAGTGGGATGTGGTCATGGCAGAATAAATTTAAGAATTTAATTCAAAAATCTCAATAGCTTGGGATAACATAAACATGTTAGAGAGCGTGGAATCGGTGTAATCTCAGCCTTCTAATTGGACTCTAGATTTTGCTATAGAGGAGGAACCCCTGACCTTTCAGGGCGGGGGTGGGGGGGTGGGAATCAATAGAGGGTTGGAAATCACACCTTTGCATTGAGTTACTTCAGAGCATGTGTGTTTTGGCCCAAAGGTGTTGAATGAAATAAATAGCTTTTCATTTTTCCTTACTTTGAAATGAGAACATATAAAGTATAAAATTGCACTCAATAAATAAAATCAGTAGTTAGAAATATAATTCTATGCTACTGTTTGTGATGAACATGGGGAGGAAAGAAAAGGGAAATGGAGAAATAAAATGAGAGGGAGAATGTGAGGGGAACAGTGAATGCTAGAACCGCACAGACAGACACAGGAGAGGAAGGGGAGGTGCTCAGGGAAGCCCGTCCAGGCAGAGGGCATTACATCCTGAGTGCTATTAACTGGGGATGGAGGCACAGATCGTTCTGATGGACCAGAGCCACTACCGTCAGCTTTCTACTGCTCTGTATCAGGCAGCTGCAGCAACCCTTCTCCTCCCGTCCAGAACAGAGCTGGACAGTTCCTCCCAGGGCAAAACAAAAATCAAGCCAAGGACAGGTACCTGAGGCGGGACCATCGTACAGTTTCACATTTTATGAAGCACCCAACACACAATGAACACAAGTGTTAAACTGAATGAATAATCACATTTTAGGTTGTCGTTTCTGCGTTCTGCTTCTGTCTTTTAATCTCTCTGGCACCTTGCTGGAACTGATGCTCTCTTCCTTCACAGGGATTGTGGTAAAGGGAGAGAGAACAGAGGGGCAAGACTGTGGAGGTTCGGGCTTCCCTGGTGGCGCAGCGGTTGAGAGTCCTCCTGCCGATGCAGGGGACACGGGTTCGTGCCCCAGTCCGGGAAGATCCCACATGCCGCGGAGCGGCTGGGCCTGTAAGCCATGGCCGCTGGGCCTGCGCGTCCGGAGCCTGCGCTCCGCAACAGGAGAGGCCACAACAGTGAGAGGCCCGCATACCGCAAAAAAAAAAAAAAAAGACTGTGGAGGTTCAAGAAGTTAGCGTCGTCGTGCGTAAGCAGTACTGCTGATCTTGAAATGATTCTCTGCGCCCATCAGAATCCTAAAAATACTGTTGTAAAGGAAAACATAAGTCTTCCTAAAACCTCAAACGACCCCTCTATACTTGGCTTTCTTGAAACTTTGGAGGAGAGCACAGCATTGAAGAAGTGGTACCTTTTACAAGTTTTGTTGTTGTTTTTAAAGACAGCCTTTCTGGCCATGTAGGGGAAAAGAATCCGAAGGGAGGCTGTGCTCATCCCAGAGGAAGTAGGAAGACGCATCTTCCTCAAGGCCTCCATCCTTGGGCCTGACTCTCTAGAATACATATATTGGTCCCCAGCCCAGTCCAGGTAGTCAGAGTTTCTGGGGAAACTGGTGACAGGGTGGCCGAGATCATTTTGATAATGCATGCAAGATGAAGAACCACCGGTCTCCCCATGTTTTGTTTTGTTCCCCTCATTTTCCTGTATTTCCTGCTGTATCCCTGAAGCTTGGAGCTACATGTGACACATAAATATTTACCGAATGAAGGGATGAATGAGTTATGTCTCAGGGGAGCCAGCAGAGCCGTCCCCTTCTAGTTTTTCTAGAATGAACCAGGGACTCAGCCAAGGGTTGCTGATCACCAAACAGAGCCCAGGTTGAGGCCAGCAGGGTGGGCTTTCATGGCTCTGTTGTTGGAGCAGCAGTGGGCATGGATTCCCCTTCCACAGAGAGGGACAGTTAGTGCCCTGTCATTGTCATCATTTAAAATACAGGTCTTTTGCAATGTGGATTAATTATCAGGTGGCGAATTCCAGGTACATTGTCGCCTGGCAGGTCCATAGCAGGAATATGACACATTCACATCTTTTCTTCTTTGGATGATTCCGGTTGGGGATGCAGCACATCTAGGGTTCTGCCCCTCCCTAGGAATTCCGTGGGTGGGGGGCAGCTCTTCTCACCAGGGATCTGGGCTTTGAGATCAGTTTTTAGTGCCAGTGCTTTTCAGGGAATGATTTAGATGTAGGATTTTATAAGTTAGCAAGGGGGTATGCAAGGTCATCCCTTTGGACTAGACTCATTCCAGTCTTTTCTTGTCATGGTCATTCCTGGCTATGTCGTATCACACGGTGCTTAAGAACTGCGGTTTAGAGACTGACTGCCTGGCTTCGAGTTCTGGCCCTTCCACATATTAGCCCAGAATCCTGAGCAAGTTACATGACCTGGGCAAGTAAAGGTAATTAGAAGCTAATGTTTCTATCCTGCTTGGCATGGGTTAGGTACCATTTTGTACTTTGTCCATGTTCTTACATTGCATTCTCCAAATACTCTCTAAAGGAGGAGTTACCATATTTTAAAAGGTGGAGAAACTGAAGCACTGAGAAATGAGTCTGTGTCCACATCACCCAGATAGTAACTAGCAGAACTGGGGGTGCAGGTGCGGACAGTGTCCCCTGGATGTGGCTCTCAGGGCTCTGGCCCTGTGATGAGGGCTCAGGAGGCTGGTGCCTGTGAAGCCCTCAGTATGCGGTCCTGGCGATGCTGCTGCTGGTGATGAAGTGCTGTTGACAAGGACAACGCACTTACGAATACGTTATGGGTGTAGATGACACTGGATATGTTATTTGAGAAAAACAGGTTTGAGAACCACTTGTAAGGTTTCCACTTCAGCTCATTAAAAAGTATACAGTTGGACTTCCCTGGTGGCGCAGTGGTTAAGAATCCGCCTGCCAATGCAGGGGACATGGGTTCGAGCCCTGGTCCGGGAAGATCCCACATGCCACGGAGCAGCTAAGCCCGTGCGCCGCAACTACTGAGCCTGTGCTCTAGAGCCCGCGAGCCACAACTACTGACCCCATGTGCCACAACTACTGAAGCCCGAATGCTTATAGCCCATGCTCCACAACAAGAGAAGCTACTGCAATGAGAAGCCCGCTCACTACAATGACGAGTAGCCCCCACTCACCACAACTAGAGAGAGCCCGTGCGCAGCAATGAAGACCCAATGCAGCCAAAAATAAATAAGTTAAAAAAAAAAAAAAAAAAAATTATACAGGTTTTTACTTGAAAACAGGGCATGCCAGTGGTCATTTTCATATAATCTTTAGATGTAGAGTTAGAATTGATGTGATGCTTTGATGTAATTAGAATTTAAATGGTCACTAGGAATGAATTGAGAGCCAGGGGCCCTGGATTCCAGTGCATTCTCTACCACTCACACAGCAGTTGATCATGCCCCATCGAGAAGCGATGCCTCCCCTGAGCTTCCCCTCCCAGCAAGAGCAGGTGATATTTTCATAGACCCAGTGTTGCAACCATGTGATAAATTCCATCGTTTAGCCTAACCCTTGGGGATTTTTGCCACACTAGCAAATCTGATAGAAACAATAAATAAAGCAGAGACATACTTAGAGGAAAGTAAATAGTATATGTGGAGACAAATAGAAATAGCAAAGACAAACAAGAATGGAAAATACTTCTATGAAGTCACTGAACTAACAACTACTTTGAAAACAGACAGACAGTAAATACTTGAGAAGAGCAGCTATCATGGGGTTTTTCAATGGCCTGAGAAGTCAAATGAAAAATATGGTTTAAAAGTGAGCAACTTATCTTTTTTAACATTTTTAAAATTTCAAACTCTCCACGCTTGCACGTGGTATGAACTTTTCTTGGGAGTGATTCCTCGGCACACTTCTCCAAGCTAGGCGAGTCTTAAGTGCATGACTTAACGGGGGAACTAGTTGTCTAGTTGTTTGTGCCATGCAATTTCAACAAGGAAAAAAGACAGAAACAAACAAACAAAAAACCCCCAAGTCTTCATGAGCCACTCTGGTATTGATTAGAACAGAAGTGCTACGTTGATGGGTCTGGCACAAAAACCAATGGAGTGGACATGTCATGACGTCATATTGAGAGGTGGGGTCAAGGCTAAGAGACCAGACGTCTTCTGGTGGTCTTGGGTTGACCCAGTGAACTCTCTGGTATTTTGGTAAAGGGAAAATTCCTTTCAACCCCAAAATGTCAGCATTTGGGGTAAAAGAGCATTTAATCTCTTGGATTGAGGCGAGATAGAGTCATCATCTGTCCTCTTCTTCTCCCTTGTTTCTTTCACTCTAACACTAGGTCACTAAACTTAAACACATTCTTTCTTTCTTTATTCTTTAAAATTTATTTATTTATTTATCTATATATTTTTGGCTGCATTGGGTCTTCGTTGCTGCATGCGGGCTTTCTCTAGTTGCGGCGAGCGGGGGCTACTCTTCATTGCGGTGCCTTCTTGTTGCGGAGCATGGACTCCAGGCGTGCAGGCTTCAGTCGTTGTGGCACACGGGCTCGGTAGTTGTGGCTTGCGGCTCTAGAGCACAGGCTCAGTAGTTGTGGTGCACAGACTCAGTAGTTGTGGCTCGTGGCTCTAGAGCGTGGGCTCAGTAGTTGTGGCTCGTGGCTCTAGAGCGCAGGCTCAGTAGTTGTGGCTCACAGGCACAGTAGTTGTGGCTCATTCACTCAGTAGTTGTGGCTCGCGGCTCTAGAGTGCAGGCTCAGTAGTTGTGGCACGCGGGCTCAGTAGTTGTGGCTCGTGGCTCTAGAGTGCAGGCTCAGTAGTTGTGGCTTGCAGGCTCAGTAGTGGCTCGCAGCTCTAGAGTGCAGGCTCAGTAGCTGTGGCACGCGGGCTCAGGAGTTGTGGCTTGTGGCTCTAGAGGGCAGGCTCAGTAGTTGTGGCTCACGGGCTCAGTAGTTGTGGCTCTAGAGCGCAGGCTCAGCAGTTGTGGCACATGGGCTCAGTAGTTGTAGCTTGCAGGCTCCAGAGTGCAGGTTCAGTAGTTGTAGCTTGCGGGCTCCAGAGTGCAGTTTCAGTAGTTGTGGCACACGGGCTCAGTAGTTGTGGCACACAGGCTTAGTTGCTCTGTGGCATGTGGGATCCTCCTGGACCAGGGCTCGAACCCGTGTCCCCTGCCTTGGCAGGTGGCTCCTTAACCACTGTGCCACCAGGGAGAGCCCACATTCTTTCTTTAAAAAGTCAGCTTCTACTCATGTGAACTTTTACCAAAGGAAACTCGATAAGGTTGAGTTTAGGGTGGAAAACCCCAGACCTTTGATCCTCTTTTCTTTCCTGATCACTGTGTGGCCCAGATGTAAGGATTGTCCATCTCCAGAATCTGTCTTCATTGTTAGCAACTTCTCACAAGACTTCCTTTTAATTCCTACTTCAAAACAACTTGAAATGGAAGAAAAAAAATTTTTGTCTAATCTGGAGTCTGTGAATTTCTAGCAAGATCACTGACTAGGTTTATTGTTAATAGCCTCATTAAATATTCATGAAGCACCTGTTATTTGATAGGGCTCTTCTTAGTCCTTTAAGAATTTCTCTGTGTTGAGGATCCTTTGATTCAGTTTTATTCTCTTTGAGAGTATATCTAATGGACATCCTAAGAAGTCAGAAATGATGAAGAACTTATCTTTTAAAATAATATTTCCAGTTGGAAACTCAAGTTCAAATTTCTAATAGTAATCATATCTTTCCCCCCAAATCTGCTGGCTCCCTGGCTTCTCTGTTTCCATTGATTCCCCAACCACCTTGTCTGCCTGGGTTAGTAGCATCTTTAATGCCTTCTTCGCGTTGCCATGTCATAAAGATTTGCTGCCGGAGATGTCTCTCTCCCAGCCACCCCCTTATATACCATTCCCATTGTCACCAGTCACCTTTGCTACCAGTTAATTCTCACCTGTCACACCCTCTCAGCCGATCTCTAGCTGTCAAGACTTAATCTTCTGGAAGTGTATGTGATTGTTCAAAACATTCACTGTTTACCCATCGCCAGTGAACATAGGACCTTTCTTTCCTGCCTGTTCCTCTGTTAACTGACTTCAAATTGCTTCTTCACTCTCTGATCTTCACTCCGAGACCTTTGCCCAGTGTCACTTCTTTTTTTTTTTTTTTTTTTGCGGTACGAGGGCCTCTGACCGCCGTGGCCTCTCCCGCCGCGGAGCACAGGCTCCGGACGCACAGGCCCAGCGGCCATGGCCCACGGGCCCAGCCGCTCTGCGGCATGCGGGATCCCCCCAGACTGGGGCACGAACCCATGTCCCCTGCATTGGCAGGCGGACCCTCAACCACTGTGCCACCAGGGAAGCCCCCCAGTGTCACTTCTAAACCTTCCCACACAAGTCTCTTGCTCTGAGTACGCGGCAGCTGTGCTTAAGCTGCAGAATTTGTGTGTACGGGGCCAGTCTCAACCCTTGTCTCAGCCAGGACATTACCCTTTCCTGCCTGGGAACCTTCACAGCACACCGCTGGTCCTCTCCTGATCCTACCTCCCACCTCCTCTCGCCCTCCTGGCCTTGAACTTCTTGAGGACCTCTCACTCATCTTGCAACACCTCACACATGGCCATGGCCACTGTTGCTACTGTCGGGTACATGTCCACAAACCAGCCTTCCTTTCTGGACCAAAAGCCGTCTGTGTATCAGTCTACTTTCCAGTGCTTGCCCGTTATCAAGTCCAGGTTTAATAGTTCCATTACATTTCCAAGGATGCTAAAATCACTTACTACAAAAGCAAGCAGCTTCCAGGGAGCAAAACGCAGATCATATGAGGTGTTCTGGGTCTAACTACTAAGTACACAGAAAAACTAAAGAGATAGGCAATGGACAAACACTGGATACTTCCTAGGGAACAACCCACATCACTGGTGGAATGACCTAGAAACACAAACAAAGATTGGTCAGTTTCATTATCGTTGACAGTGGAGATGCTGAACCTCCAGGGTGATTTCTTAACTGAGCAGCTGAAACGAGGTCCCCAGACCATCAGCCTCCTTTTCCTGCCCTTTCTCTCTGGATTCTTGGTGAGGCGAGAGAGTAACTTTTATTTGCAGGGCTGCTTGTAATATTTCTGGCACCCCAAATCCTCCTTCTCATGTCTTTCATATGCTGTAGTTTACTGCATTCATTTTATGCCCGACGCTAGATTATTAAGGATTGAATTGGAATTTTCCATAGTAACTGCGATATAAACTTTGACCAGCCTTTTGCTATGCTGTTGTGATTTTTCAAAAAGTTTCTTCACCCGTGTCGTGGCCATAATAGAGTAACTCGGGTGAAGGTTCAGTGTGTAAACGTGAGTCTGTTTCCTCCTTTTTTGCTCCGATTCCTAATAGCAAGATGACATGGTAAAGAGAGCTTGTCTGTGGATGTACAATACTTTGAATAATCAGTTCAGTACTCTACAGAAGCAATATTTGCAATGATACATTTGAAGACTGTTCTTTCCAAATTTCTTGGAAATATGGTGTTAGCCAAAAGGTTTATAATTTAGAAACCTAAGTTTTTCTTGTCCTTAATATCTGCTTTTCTGTAGTTGAGTTAATTTTCTTTCTCTCCCAACTAGAGCTGGGAATATGCACTCAGCAGAAAGACACAGAGCCATCAGGTTAAAGTGTTTTGTTTTTATTTCCATCAGCGATTTGTCCCTTGATAATTAATATCTTTGTCTACCTTAGAGCCCCTCAACTCATTCACTGTGGTGTGAACGATGTCTCAAGTACGTATGACTCAGACCCATACTGAATGTCATGGTGGCTTATGGTGATATTGCTGTGCATCTACCCCTATGGTAGAGGGGGTGACTGAAAGAGTTTATATCAGGAATTGAATTTGGAACTCGGAAATGTCTCCAAGTTATGTTTTTTGTCAGTCTGAGAGGTAAGATTCTTGGGTGCTTGGAGACACTTCAGGGCCTCTGGACCTGAAACAGATACATTATCATACACGGTCCAAAGGTTCAAACCTGTCATTTGTACAGCTTACTGTTTAATACTAAACAGCCTCTTCATATGAATCCCAGCAGGGTCCCCACAATGTGGCACTAAATCTCTTATGTTCTGTCCTTAATATATAAGAAAAATAGACTTTAAATATAAACTGATTAAAAGTTAAAAGGTTTTTCTACATTTATGTTATAGGTTAGCCCAAATATTAAAGACTTATCCAAACGTTTGTATGCAAATACCCTGGTAATAAAAGTGTTGTCATGTCATATCAATCATACTAAATTTTGCTTTAAAGTACTGAAGTCACTCCATAATGAAATATTAAAATCAAATATGTGAGGAGACTAAAAAGAAACTGCTTCATAAATTATGTCAGCTCATTCCGTTGGCTGGGAAATGCAGGGCTCAGGGGAAGAGGTTGCTAAGGGAATTGGTGATGAAGGAACTGTTTAAAATAACAATGCCAGTTTTGTCTGGGGCATCATCATGACCTCATAGTCCCTAAATGACCATGGTTTGCCTTAAATAGGTAGGCATAATTGGTGTGGTTCCCCGAGCTTCTGATTGGTTAAAGCAGCAGCCTTGCTGTGCACCTACTCAGGTGTCCGGTGGGCTGGTCCTGACGACCCGGTCACTGCCCCCCTAAATTGATGCTGGTCCGTAGGACTGCCGCTTTGCAGTGTAGCTGTGATTTCTTTATCATGGAGAAGCAGCCTGTCCCCCACCTAAGTAATCTGCTTCTCATACAAGAGTTCAGTTGTTGTAGCTCTAAATGAGACAGCCATGGGTGAGAGCAGACAAGAGAATACAAATGTGGAGCTAAGTGAACACATCTGTCCAACTGCTCTGCTGCGTTCAACTCTTCATTCTGAGAATCATTTTTATTTTCTGACTTCTTATTTCCTCGTGCAGCAATCTTCCCCGTAGACCAGTGCCTTTCACGCCCAAGTCTTTTCATTAATTTACTTATTTACTTAAATTTTTTTTTCTCTACAGAGGGAGAACTAAAAGAAATACCCTACATGTGGGGAAACAAATGTGGCAGAACAGAGAAGCCCCCAAAGTCAAGAGACTAAGAGAGTACCCAGCTTTCCCTAGGCTTTGAAAAGCTTTCCAGCTTTGGCCTGATTAACCTATGTCATCACCAGTGGTTGTGTGTCTCAATAGGATAATGGGCCTGAGTTAAGTAAAAGCTAATGCCTTAATCACAATAATAAACTATAGTAAACTTAAAGGTAACCTCTGCTTTTCAAGGGAACCCATCTTTAAGGAGAGGCCTCTCCTTTAGCTAAGAAATTAAACTGAATCGTCCTATCTTTAAGGAAATGATGAATTTCCTGAAGTGAAGAAAAGCTCAAACTCTCTGTAGCTAACATAATTTATGCAAAATCATGCAATTAGTGATAGCTGTGCTAGACATTTTTTTTCTCCAAATGCTCCTGTAATAAAACCATCATGAGTAGCAGTGCCATCTAATGTAAGTAGTAAACATAGATAGTGAATTATTAATATCTGGTGAGGCGTGCAGATGGCAGGACTTCCATTTTTCCTTTGAGCTGACAGCACGTTTGCTAATCATTCTGGCAAAAAAAATGGCAAAGATGAATATGAACTTTTCTTTGAAAAGTTAACATTCAACAGGATATGAATGTAATAAATGGCACCCAATGTGAATCGTAAAACCCGGCGCTTTCCGCCTCTGCAGAGTGAAATGATGGTTATACTTTCTGCTGGGTCCGTAGCATCAGCTTAATGAGGTTAAAGCGTTTTCATACGTGTACCACTCGTCAGGAATGGCCCAGGTCAGGTGATTTGGGTGGTAGTTTTCAATCAAATCCCCAGTCCGGTAACCTTGACATCCCCCCCGCTCCCCCCCCCCCCCCCCCGGCAAATGGAAGGGGAACCTCCTGGTTAGTGCTCGTCCAAGGGAAAACCTCCAAACGCGCCGGCCTGGACCCTCCTAGTCTGAGCTGTAGTCCTGTGAAATGATCGCGTGGGTTCCCAGCCAAGGTAGGGCTGGCCCAAAGTTCCTTCCCTCTCTTGGCCACTTCACCTCGGGATGCTTCCGCAGAATTTAAGCGCCCAAGCAGACAAGGTCAAATTCAACGGCTTCACTGCTGCTCATGGTTCAGCGGCCCGACCGGGCGTCCAGCCCTCTGGCACAGACCTGCAGCAGGACAGGGGTCAGGGCCCCGCCCCGCTCTGTAGATGAGCCAAACGCGCCCGGTCCTCCTCGATTTACACCAGATGCGCCTCTCCTCCCCCACTCCTGGCATCCCCTTATCGCTAGCTCCATCTCCCTGTGGCATATTTTGGGCTAGGAGAATGCTGAGGTCACGGGGACAGGCTCTTTATCCTGACGATGGAGATGCCGGCCGGGAACCCTGAGCATGAACCAGCAAGACGCAGACTCTCGCTCTTGACTTTGGGCTCCAGGCGCTGCCCCGGCCCCGGGCCGGCCCGCGGGCTCCCTCCTCCCTCCTGCCCTGGTTCGCCAGCAAGCCTGCTTAGCTCGGTCTGCAGCCTTGGTTGGTTTCCCACGCCTGTCCCGGTCTGACTCGGGATGCCGAGCCCCCGGAAGACCCGCGGGCGCCGACCCCGGCCCGCAGCCCCAGGAAGGTGCCAACCCGAGCGAGCCCTGGCGCCACGGGAGGAGACGGGCATTTCACGTGGGCAGCTGCCTTCGCCCTGCCCACGCCTCTCCATCGCGGCCGGCGCCAGGGCCCCTCCACTCTGACTTATGCCCCCGAAGTTAATCAGCCTTACTTGCCAGTTCGCTTTAGTTTAGAAAAGACTTAAAAACCTCGAAATCTGCCGGGGCCACGGCCGCCCCCGGATCCCCCCAGTTCTGCCTGGCTCGGGCTGTCGGGCGCTCACGAGGCTGTGGCGTTTGTCTAGAACCGACATCGCAGACACGCAGCCCCGCTCCTCCCCGGCCGTCGCCAAAGTTGCCTGACGCCCCTCGGCGACCCGGCCATGCCAGATGCAGTTGCGTAACCTCCCCCCCCGCCCCCGCCCGCCGCCCGCCGCCCGCCGCCGGGTTCGCTCCCGGCTGCACCGGCGCGTCCCAGCCCCGGGAGCCGCCGAGTCCCCGGTGAAGCCCGTTCGGGGGCGAGTGCGAGCTCCCGAGCCGGGGTCGGCGCCCGTCCCGGCGGTGCTCTGCTCGCGGCCAAGTGCAGCGGGCGCCAGGGCGCGGGAAGAGGGCGCGCGGAGCTCCGCTTACCTTCGGCTGCTTACAGATAAGTCGAGGTCGGTGCAGCGCCGGGCTCGGGCATGTCTCACCGCGGACCCGGGCAAGCCTGGCGCGGCACGCAGCACTCAGGGCAGGGCATCCGCGGCGAGGCTCGCCGGGCTCGCGCGGAGGAAGGCTCGGCTCCGGAGACTTGGCCGGCTGCGCGCCCGCAGCCCGCCCCCTCCACGGCCGCCGGCCCGGCCCGCCCGGCCCGGCCGGCCCCCGCGCCGCAGCTCGCGTCCCTCCGGCCCGGCTCAGCGACGCGCGCGGGGAGGCAGCGGCTTGGCCGGCTCCGGCGATGCCCGCGCGCTCGCTGGCTCGCGGCGCGGCGGAGGCAGCCACAGCCACCAGGCTCCGAGCTCCTCCGATGTCCTCATCTACTGCGATTGTCTCCGGCGAGATCTCGGAGCAGAGGCCGGGAGGCGGGGGCGGAGACGGGGAGGCAGCGGGAGGGAAGTCCTTGCCGCCGCCCCCGGGTCCCAGCTACTCCGCCGAGCCGGGCGGCCGGAGGACAGGGCGCCGGAGCTGCGCGCCCGCCGCCTGTGCGCCCGGTTGGCACTGAGGCGGGCGGAGCCCGGGGACCCGCGGGGCGGGAGCCGGGGCGGCGCGGGGCCGGGCCGGGCCGCGTGCGTGGGGTGGGGGGACCGGAGGGAGCGGAGCGGGCGGGAGTGCAGGAGCCCCCGCCCGCCGACGCCCGAGCCCGGGGAGGAGGTGGAAGGAGCCGCCGGCGGCTGCCGCCTGCGCGCCGGGCTCTACCGCGGCGCGTCCTCGGGGTTTCTGGGCTGCAGGCGGCGCTGCGCGGCCCGGGAACTTGTTGAGCCTACCCTGGAGCTGGAGCCGCCTCCGGAGCAGCTGGAGGGCGGGGCCCCCCAGGTTTTTGACGGGTGGGGTCGGTGGGGACCCCGCGCGATGGCCGCCTGCTGTGCCGGCCGACCCAGCCCAGCTGGGCTTTGAAATCCAGGAGCTCAGGGGGTAGGCGCCTGCCCCCTCACCTGCGGATTGCTGCCCGGTGAAAGCCAGGGTCAGGGGCGCGTTGCCTTGTGCCCAACCCGGGGTCAGCCCCCCTTAAGTGGAGACTGACCGGCAGGCTCGTTGCGACTGGCCTGGGGACCGAAGTGGGGCTGCCCGCGGCGTCCGTTGCCCGCTGACCTTTAGGAACGCTCCAGAGCCGGCGCCACCGCTGCTCCTAACCGAGACCCTCCCCCTCCACTGACGCTCACCACCCACCTGCCAGGCCAGAGCGCTTGCTGCGTTAGTTTCAGGCCAGAGTGGAGCTCGCATGGGGAGGCACAAGGAGCTACACCCACTGCCCCCCAAATCCACCTATGAGTAGGTCCTCTGAGCTCAAAGCACCTGGCCCCAGGGGCTTTGCTTATTCCTGGCAGGACCTGGTGCCCGCGATGAGACAGCCAGCCAGCTGCCGGTCACCTGGCTCCCTCAATTTTCTCAGGCTTGGGACTTGAAGTTCATTCTCTTTGAACATGCCTGAAAGTAGCCACGTTCATTAGACTTAATATTTCCCAAGAAAGGTCAGAGAAATGGTAGCCCGGAGGGCAGTGCCAGGCTCTGGGGAATGAATTGGGAGGACAGTTGGTGACGTCCTTTCACTCAAGCACCTCTTCAGACACAGTTGCTGGTGCACACGCCCCTCCTGCTCATCCCTGACGCACCAGCCCTGTGCCTGGGACTCAGCCATTGCGGGGTCCTTGTTCACTGAGTTGAATTGAGCCTAGCTCCATGCTTTATATAGTGTCAGTTCTTTATAACTCACTTTATGTGAAATTCTTTATTTGTCTATACGTGGATGCTTGGGGTGATGTGTCTGGACATTACACAAGAAAAGCATCTTGAAATCTCCCTTTCCCTCATCCTTTGGGATACAACTCTACAATCCTCGGCATCCAGATATGCCCGGGAAGGGAATCCAGAACATGTGGATCCAAACTCTGTCACCGTACTCTTTATTATCCTTTCTTAACCTAGATTCTTCAAGGCTCATTTTCAGCCTGTTTACTTCTCTGGCTGGTAGTGGCGCTGATGGGGCTGGCTGGAGAGATTTGCCAGGTGATGTGTGAGCAGCCGGGAAACCTGTAACCCCTGTTCTGCCTGGAAGGGAACTGATGTTGGGGATGTGTAGGACTTGGGGACATTCAGTGCCAGGTGAGAGGGATCGTTGCCATGGATGCCTGCAACATAATCCTCCAGGGATGGGCTGTTGCCACTGTGGGCTCAATAATCTCTCCCAGTGGTCTGGGCAACTTTCTGTAAATCTTGCTTTATTGCTAATGCATAACATTGAAATCTGTCTTCCATCTCTTAAACATGTCACTGTAAATAAAGCTGCCAGGGCATCCTGAAATTGTGCTGGTGGTAATGGAAAACTAACTTTTTAGGGACCATGAGGGAAAACAGATAAACATAAATGCATACATGCATGCCGAGGACAGAGCTGAGCCACAGGTGGCAGCGTGAAGCTGGCAAGCTCCAGGGACAATGGTGTTTGTGATCCACATGATGTATAATTTTGGGAAGAAGGTGGAAAGCTGTCATTGGCAGGTTAGAAAACCCACTTAATATGAAGAGGAGGATTTAATTGTCCTTTTTCATATCATCAAGACTGGTTGTTCATGGATCTAGTAGATATGAGTCTATTAAAATTATTGGTATCCCCCCTCTTTTTTGAAGTAAAAAACTATTTGTCTGTCGTATTACTTCATGGCAAGTCTTCAACTTCACGAAGGTAAATAATGGTGAAACATTGTTGCACCTTACCTTAGGCTGTGGAGAGGTATTCCACATGGGTGAAGTTGATGCGACATCATGCTCTAATCTTTAAAGCAAACGCTGTGTTGGCGGCTGGCCAGGGACACAGGGAATTCAGCCATCTTCCTGCTCCCAGATCCCCATGGCATTATTTTTTATGGATGGAAGTGTGCGTATTTTTAGGGTGTAGAATAGACCATGTTTAGTTGTTTCGGAAAAGGAGTTAAAAGTTGGTATAGAAAGTAGATTCATTTTAGGAATCAATTCGGTAAAAATTGGGTTCTTACATTTTGCTTCAGATTTTTGCTGGAAAAGATGGACTGGCAAAGGCAAAAAAAATAGCTACTTTTAAAGTGGAATTTCCCGAAAGCAGAAGCACCTAAGAATAAAAATACAAGAAAGTACAAGACAGATGATTAAGAAAATATCCGAGTGTCTTTTTGTTTGCCTCCTTCTTGGATGTGGGCAGGTGTTGTGCAGAGAACTCCTGGCTTTTCAGTCCTACAGCTTAGTAAATTTTGAGGTCTCAATTTCCACGTTAAAGAAGACAAGAATACAGTCAAAGATGTACAAGAATGTTCATTAGTTTTGTACATCTGAGTTCCGAACTGGAAATAACCCAAATTTCTATCAACAGTAGAGTGGATAAAAATTGGGGGGTTTATTCATACAGTGGAATACTACACAGCAAGGAAGTTATTGCTGATGCATATGATAACATGAGTGACCTTCACAAACCTTGGGCGGCAGAAGCCAGACACACAGTCAATATCATATGATTCCATTTAAATAAAGTCCAAGAGGGTGAAAAATTTACCGATGGTGGTAAATGTCAGAAGGATGGTTATCTTTTTATTTATTTATTTGTTTGTTTGTTTATTTAGCGGTACGTGGGCCTCTCACTGCTGTGACCTCTCCCGCTGCGGAGCACAGGCTCCAGACGCGCAGGCTCAGCGGCCATGGTTCACGGGCCTAGCTGCCCCACAGCATGTGGGATCTTCCCGGACCGGGGCACGAACCCGTGTTCCCTGCATCGGCAGGCGGACTCTCAACTATTGCGCCACCAGGGAAGCCCCAAGGATGGTTATCTTTGAGCACACTCGTCATACAGGGTCACACTGCCTTCTGTGTATCTTGAACCAGGTGGTTGCACAGTTGTGTACTTATGGAAAAGTTCATCGAGATGTTCTCTTTTTCCAGGATGCCTCCATTCTGTCTGGGCCTTATCCCTGCATCTTTGCAGTGTCTGCACACAAGTTCCCCCAATAATCTGACCCTTTAAATGAACCAGCTTATCTATCCATTAGTGAAATTAGTTTGTATCTTCCGAAGTGTCTTTCTCTCCAAAACCCAAGCCCAGAGAAAGAGGGTTGTCAGACTCACTGGTGCTGTGGGTGAGGCTCTGATTACCTGCATGTTGGAGCATCCTTCCTTGGGAGGCTCTCAGGATACAACCACAGTAGAGTTCATGTTGGAGATGATTTTCCTACCTCGTCCTTTCATGTTCTGCAGCTACTGAGGTGAGCCTGTGTCTGTGAAGGCAGGTTCCACTCTTCAGTTCAGAAGCTGTGGGTACAGATCAGCCATGCTCAGCCCCTACGGAGGGGAGGGAACTCGGGTTGACCTAAGCCTGTAGGGGAGAGATCAGATACATCAGGGCATTTTTCTTTTCTCTTTCAAGAACAAGATATAGCAGTCAAAGGGGCTCCAGCCAGACCTCATCTTTTGCCTCAGAGACCAGTGAGAAGCCTTCTGAATCACTCCTTTTGTCGTATTCTGCTCAAGCCTTTACTGCCCGCTTTCAGGACTGACTTTCTGTGCATAAGAGTCTCCTTCTGTGTAAAGTCCCTTGCCCGTGGCTCTTCCATTGTCCTGGCAACAAAGCCGTGTTTCCTTCTGGTGAGAATCAGAACTGTGTTTCTGCAGTACTGGGGATTCTCCCCATCCCTAGTTTCTTTCCCTTCCACAATGAGCAACCAGGGATGATGTTACTGACTTGGAACACAATTTGGTTCCGAAAAACTGAACATCACGCAGTTGAGTTGAAATTCCTGGTTTTCTATAATGCATCATCATGAATCTCACTTATCTGTAGGAAATGGAATGCTTTTATTTGTAAAGAGAACAAAAGTGGTGGTAGGTTTTCTTAAACACACCACGCAGCCGAGGCGATGGTATGTGAGAAACGGTGAAGAGTGGGCATTTGCTTTTGACTCTCGCCTCCCTGCTCAGGACCCCTTATGTGCAGGGTTCTGCAAACCCAGAGGCTTTCCCCTCCCCCAAGCCCGTTACTGCCCCCTTTCCTTTAGGTAGGTGTGCTGAGAAAGAAACACCTGGACCTTATTCACCTGACCTTCATTTTGTGAGTCTGGGTGATGGGGCTCATGGGGGATTTCTCATCATCCAAGTCTAATCTGCTGCGGAGCAGATCTCTTCCGGATGAGGTGGAAGGTAAGGGGCTTTGCTTAATCCCTGCTGGTGATGCTGGCTGCCTCTCTGAGGTGGCGAAGTCAACCTCTCGTCAAGCAGGCAATTGACCCCGGCTGAAGAATGATACCTTTGACCAAAATTAGGTCAAGAAGGGATAAAAATCGCTTTCAAATTTCAGTGTCTGCTCTGCTAACCCACTTTGCTGGTGTCCAGACTATTGATGACCCTTCCTTGAGCCATCTGCCCTGGGGCACACAAGGCCTGTGGTCAGTGTGGGCAGGGCCTCAGGGAGGCCTGCGGTCTCCCCGCAGCACTTGCTGTGGGGTATCCGATAGAGGTATTCATTTGTTTGCCTTCTATTCCCACCTGGGGATCCACAGACATGGAGGAGGGATGGGGACAGGGACAAGGAGAAAAACAAGGAACCCTCATTCTTTCACTCTTTTCCTTCCACAAACCCCATTTGACGATAATGATGGTCCTCCCTGGTCCTATTTCTGCAGAATGCCATGTACCTGGTAAACTGTGCAGTATCTCCTGTTGTCCTCACAAGACAACCATGAAATAGATGCTCCTATATACTCTTTTCACAGAGGAAGAATAAAAAAGGAATTTCTCCAAGGTCACACAGCTAGGAAGTGATGGTGTCTAGATTCAAATCCAGTACTGCTAGCTGCCACAATGTTACACTGCCCCAGTCAGGTGTATGCTTTTTGTATCAATCTGAGCTTCGCTCAGGGACAGATTGAGTGTTGCCCTGTTTGTACCACGCACTGGTCAGACATCATGGTCCTACTTGAGGAGTGGCCTTAACCAGCGAGATCCATTCCTGGCCACACCAGCTACCCGTGTCCAGAGTGGACTTCACCCCTCCAGGCTCTCGTGGTGTCCTCTTGGCTCTGTCATGGAACAGATTCTGACCAGTGATGTTAACTGCTAATGCCAAGCCCTCATAAAGCAGATCACATGTCTAGTCTGACTGAGGCACGGTTTTGGCCAGGCATTGTTTCTCCTTTATCCCCTAAACGTCATCTGATCACTGTATCAATTATACTTTGAAACAGCAGTATGCCATAATCATCTCGAACTTGGATAGCACCTTTTGCTTCTCCAATGTAATTTCAGTGATCTTAGCACACATTTTCTCTATTGAATACCTGCTATTAAAAGGATCCATCATAATATACATGTTCCGTATATACCACAGAAGACCATCTCAGTTTCTTCTGGGACCAGGTATCATGACGCTGCGTTACAATGGTCTTCTAGATGTCTTTGCTTAGTAAGGTGGACCCTGTGTGATGAGGTGGCCAGCTGCCATCCATCGGAAAGCAAGCATTTTGTTCTTAAATGCCAAGTTCCAATTGGGAAGAGTACAGAATTTTAATAAGTCTCAGTTCTGTTTGGTGATCTCTAAGGTTACACACAGATTTTCAGTTCTGTGTTTTTCATAAATATTTCTTTTTTTTTCCTCGTATTACCGAATCCTTGGAGAATTAAGTAGGCCATTACTTTAATTCCACTGCGCTGTCGCGCTGCAGCGCTCCCTGTTTCCAATTTGCCTAATTTGTGTTTTGGCACATCCTGGAGCAGTGTTACACTCTAGACGTGCACCTGGCCTTAGAAGCTCACTTCTGGGTTCCCATGTGTTAATACTAGTGCACCTTTAACTAAAGTTAAAGCAATAAACGAAAACATATTTTAACACATTTCTTATACAAATTTAACTTCTTACAGCATTCAAAGAAAAGCAAGACATTTTGTTTTTAAATGTTGCTTAGTGTTCTTTTTTTCTTTTTCCTTTTTTAAAAAATACAGAACCCAGTGTGGTAGGTTAAAATGCGTATGGTTAGAATGTGGTGCAGATGACCAAGGTTGACCACAGTCCCTGTACAGTTGACCACGGTTCCCCGGTGGGTTCTCTCCCTGCCCCCGGGCTTCTGAGCTCAGAGGAAGGGAGGGGTCTTTATATCCCAGAACATGCATTTCATTCCAGGGACAGAGGCAAATCATACAAAGCTTTTTCTCATTGGTGTTCATTGGTTGGCTATTTCAGGAGATTAAAGGAAGCAACTTGAAAATCAGTTTGTTTTTAAAAAACATAAAATTGAGGTGTGAATTTGGAAATTGAGTCACCAAAAAGATGAAATAGCATTAGTAGAGAAATCTGTTACTCAGTGTCAGGTTTCAAGGAAATCTTAATTCATTTTTATTCTGTCCTCAGTATGGACCCCCAACATGTCATGTTTCAGAATTTGTTGAATATTGAAAACGTGCACCGAGGCTTGGCATTTCAGCGATCAGTGAGGGTTCTCGAGACTGACCACTGAGTCCCTAAATGGCCTCTCTTGGCCTCAGTTCACCGTGTCCTCATTAATTGTGATTTGTCCCCTCCTGGCCCATCTCATGCTTCAAATCTCTTTACCCATTTGAATGTGGATCACCTTGCTACATTTGATCAGCATGAGCACATGTAACATTATCCTTTTATGAGGATGTCTTGGGCTATGAGCATTGTGCCCTACAATTCTAGTAGAAGATGAAATTTATTGATGATTTCTTTATTTCGCTGAATCCACATATGAGCATGAAGAAATTTATTTTAATGGTACTTTCTCCCCCCTGTCTCCAGCAGAGTAAATACTGTCACAGGAAATTGCTGATGATACTTCCGAGTCCCTTAAAATAAGAGTTGTGATTCATTCACACCATGGAAATAGTAAAGAGCCAACATCTTCACCTGCAGGTTCGTCAGCTGTTGGCTCTTTCCTTTTTGGTCCCTGGGTGTTAATGAACATTTTCACTCTGGAGCTTTCTCTGCTCCCTACTCCATCCGAAATTAGGAATGAGGGTTCTGGATGTCAAGCTCTGGGTCTCAGCCCCGGGAATTCCATATTCGGGCTCTGTGGTTGTGGGTGAATTGCATGAATTCGATCTGATATTTTAGACAATCTCATAAGCAAATAAGCGGATTAAAGCCACGTCGTAGTTTGGTAAACACTCCCCTCCTGGTCGCGTAAGTGAACCGAGGCAGATGCCCACAGCACGAAGCGTGTGGCTTTCTAGAGAAATGCGTTCCTGTTGTACATTGGGTGTATGTAGAGTTCTTTGTTGAATTCTTGCTTTTCCTATAGACAAGCATACTTTGTTAGTCCTTAAAGGACATTTTTAAAACATCGCTGTAGTGAAATCAGCTTAAGGTGTGATGCATGCATGTGTCAAGTGTTGAAACGTGGCTGAGTTTGCCACGAAATTTAAATAAGCTCCAGTAAAGCAGAAATAATGTCTGTATACCATGTAAAATGCAAAGATCTCCCATAGACTTCTTTCTTCTCTACTTCTTGACAAGCATGCATAATCTCTTCATTTGAATACAGAACAGAATCAGTATTTTAAAAGAGTTATTCATCCGTGGGTGCAACCCACTTTAAGCAAACTCCTTATATGAAAGGATGGCCTGGCAACAGGCAAACTGATAACTTTACCAAATGCTCATTTCCACGAAGGCTACCTTCAAATAACCACTGTCTCTCATGCACTTAGAGGGATTCAGGTTGTCAAAAGTTACTTAATACGTGACTTTGCAGGACTACATCTTTTGCATCAAGTATCGTCTACTATACAATCTTGTTTATACACACATATGAATACACGTATACACTGGAAACTCCTGAAATTGCCTGTGGTGGGTTTCTGTATACATTGCCCGAGTAAGATAGTCTAGACATGATTTGGGTCGTCAAAGCAGACTATCAGTGTTCTCGGTTTGCTAAAGTTCCCCTTTACCCTCTCTATGACATTTACTGCGTACAAACCAGAGCTAAACAAATAAAGAGGTAGACTTACCTCCCACAGGATCAGGCACTGTGCTAGATGCTTTACATGTTTTCTCTTACTTCATCGCCTCCACAACGTTATGAAGTAGTAACGTGTGAAATGCACATCGAAGGGCTGGTTGTGTAGCATCTTGGAAGATTTTTTTTTTTGCCTACACCACTTTTCAGAGTTACAGTAAATTGGAATTTACTAAGGTGTTCTTCTAAGTACTTTACAGGCCTTGTCTAGTTGAGTTTATTCCTGTTTTTACGGTAGCCAACCCTCTCTTCTCGCTAATATAAATAGATGTATTGGCTTGTTAAATATTTCATTTAAATATATGCTAATTTCTTCTGGGTAAATGACAAGCCTTGGCATCCCAGATTCTGTTCTCCATAAAGTGCAGTCAGTTTCGGGTACCACCTTTCCTCCATTAACTGTTATTACATTCTTGACCTTCATGGGGAAATAGAAAACACCACCACCCTCATTCTCTAGTCTTCATTGAGCTGACTCACTTTACGCCCATTGGTTCTTCTGTGCTGGTCATGGTTCTAGACCTTTCATGAATTAGGACCTTAACCTTCCTAAAAGCTCCATGAACCGAAGTCATGGTTATCAGCACCATGTCAGGTGAAGAAAAGAAGCACAGAGAGGTCTACACATGTGACTGAGTAGATCTGGAATCTTACATAAAAACCACTACCAAGAAGTTGTGGGTGATCAGGAATCTTCTCCAGAAATATTGGAGAACAAATCAACTTTCACTGAGGCAAAATATAGATGTTAGTATTAATTTGCAGCTTGTACATGAATGAACCAATAAACTTTTGGGAGACCTGGAAGTGCTGTCCCTTTTTTCCCCAGGAAAACAGAACATCATTTGTTCTTGTACATGTTGAGAACATGGATGATTATCATAAGGCAATTTTGGGATTGCCTTAATAGGCAACTGGCTTTATTACCTAACTGTTAATGGAAAGAAGAATTTACAGCAGTGGGAGGCAGACTTTTTCTTAGAGTTACATAATAAATATATTTTCGACTTCGGGGGTCATACAGTCTGTGTTGTAAAAACTCATCTGTGCTGGTGAAGCAGGAAAGCAGCCACAGACAATAGGTAAACAAATATGTATGGCTGAGTTCCAGTAAAACTTTATTTATAAAAACAGGAAGTGGGCCAGATTTGCTGACCCCTGATACATAGCATAAGTTGTTCTGAAGAATTTTGCCTTATATAAGCCCACATTTTAAGGATGAGTTAATAAAGCATTTGACTCATCACAAGAAACAGTGTTTTTTCCTTTTGCTTCTCACATACACTGGATTCTAGGTAATACTGCTTCATCTGAGGTTTGTGCAGAATTAGACCAGTGTATCCTGTCAAGGATTCCTTCTGGTGAGGGATACGGTGACGGAGCAGTTCATCTGTTAGTATTTGAGTAACAGATAATAATTCCATGCATCAGGATTCACATTCTTGGAAAAAACAAAAACCAAAAAGACAAAACTGGGAATGGCAACATCTTTGTCATTGTGTACCAGAAGGATTTTGCTTTGCTGGTTATGGGAATATTCTAGTTATTGGAACTAAAAGGCAGTAAAAGGGAAAGTGAGTGTATTTGGGGCCTTTGAACTTCCACAGCCCTGGAGAGAACACTGTGTAAGTCAAGACGAGACAATGCTAGACAGCTGTTATTGGATTTTCATCTATGCCTGATTTATTTAGGTGCTTCAAGAAACCAAATGGAATATCTTTGCTGTAGGCTTTTAATACTGGAGCTATTATGGTGACTGATATGAAATACATTTTGTTTTGGTAGTTTCCGAACAGTTGAGATAAATAGTTAAGTTTCTATAACTGGTCTTTGTAACCATATGAAAAATGATTAAGTATTAGCTTCATATGAATTTCTCACTAAAATAAGGATAAATACTCAAATATCCTTACTAATGTTATACTTCATCCTTCAGGTTTGAATATTATCAGGGAGCAGAGATTTCATGTCCCGGTATCATTTTTTTAAACATGCCGAAGATGTGACCTAGTGATCATTGAATTCAATAAACTTCATTGTGTATTGTCACCCAACTTTAAGATTTGACGGAACACACCATTGTAAAGCAATTATACTCCAATAAAGATGTTAAAAAAAAAAAAAGATTTGTCAGTATCGTATCATCTGTTAGTACTTTGTGATAATCTCTAAAGACATTAGATAAACTTTTTTCTTTTTGCGTTTTACCATGATTTTATTTATGTATTTATTTATTTTTTACATCTTTATTGGAGGATAGTTGCTTTACAATGGTATGTTAGTTTTGCTGTATAACAAAGTAAATTAGCTTTTTACGTATACATATATCCCCATATTTCCTCTCTCCTGCATTTTAATTTAATTTTATATAACAACATTTTTTCTGTAGCCTGTCATTAGGACTATGGTGCACCTTTATTAACTAAAATTAGTTTGTTGTGCGTTGTGCTGTAATTTAGCAAGTTGCAGTTAACATAATGTCTCTTTGGCAATGGCCGTGTGTTTACCCAGCAGTGAGGATCTTAACCTACATACATTGCATTTCTCTCAAGTGTGTTTAACTGAAGGAAGTGTCTTTGAATTTATCTTCTCACTGTATAACTCTTGGAAGTACTGAGATTCCTTGGAATACCCAGAGGCAGTTCTTTGGTTTTATGCTCTCCTTCAGCTGACAACAAGTGGCAGTTCTGAGAACCAGTTTTCATTCTTATACTAAGGTTTCACTTGATGAATCAGAATGTTTAACACATAGAAGTTAAGAGAAGGTTGACCCTGCCTTTGAAGTTGAAGAAGAAAAGCATAAGCACATGTGTGTTGCGTGTGTTCTAGGGCTTGATTTGGGTTTTTGTAAAAGAAAGCAAAATCTGAGGTCAACCTTTGTGGGAACATCGCATTCAAGATTTTCTGAAGGTTGAAGAAAGGAGCAAGGGCAAGTTGGAACTACAGGGAGAGCAGGGGCTCGGGATGGGGTCAAGCCCGTGGAGTCTTTGGTGACCTGGTGTTTTTCATGACTTGCCTGGACTTGAGGGGAGGGTGGTTCTCATCCTTTTTGTCAGAACTGAGAATCTGATACCTCATGTCATGCTGGAGGGGGGAGGCTTACAGGGAGTCCTCCGAGCCATTCTTCTTTTTTCCCTTGGTTGGAGCTGCCTTTCATTTTAAAATGGTGGATTTGGAAAATAGAAAAGTAGTAAAAGTGCAAGAAGATGATTCACACCAGTAAGTGCTTCATCCAATAAGTTGTAAAAATAAATACATCCCACAACCGGGGCAGTTAAGTGTTACACGTAGAATTTATTGAAGGAACTCTGTTCAGAGAGACCTAGGGATAGCGACTCCAATTATACATGGATGTGCCCCCCTCCTGTTAGCAGTGCACCCAAATATGCAGGACCCCGGAACACATGAATTCAGCTGGGGCCCATTTCCTAAGACTTTTCATTTTAATGTTCATTCACCCTAGCAGGGCCGCAAGGGTTTCGGTGTCCTCTATGCTATTTTCCAAGGACATGGAGGCGCTTGGCTTAAGGAAATCCTAAGCTTGGCTTCTGTGCAGCTGGTGTAAGTCATCATTCCCGCTTTATTAGTCACTTCGACACATTATGATGCTGTGCCAGGATTTTTTTCTTTTTTTTCAAATCAGGAAAAAAAAGAGAAGATTTATATCTCAGTTCCTTGGTTCCCTCACAGTGAGAATGAAAATTTTTTATGGAATCTTACATTTGGTGGTTATCGTCCCATTACCTGTAGAAACTACCGTAAAGACTCCATTCCACTCCCATCGACACGTGCCCTGGGCACCATCAGTGCTCGTAACGTGGCCCCAGTGCTCATCCCGGGAAGAAGGGCCCCTCCTTGTCTCTGCAAAGGACTCCCACAGAAGCCTTGGAGGGCCAAGGAGGTGGTGTGAGGCATTAGAGCCGCCATAAAGGAGCCCATGCTGGGAAATTTATTCTGAGGGAGGGGGGACCCGGTCCCATTGGTCACTCATGCAGTCAGAAGGGGACTTTCTGGGATTCCTGGGAAGGAACTCTCTCAAGTTGAGCCCAGGAATCCAGAAGTGCAAGTCGAGCGGGAGCTACGTCAGGCTGTTCCTTTGTCCCTCCGCCTCTGCTCTCTTGGCCTTTGATTCTCCTGTCCATCCGGCATTGCACCTCTAGATGCGATTGGCATAGGCCATGACTATGTGGGTGCCAGGCCTAGCTCTCCACTCTGCCCCTCCCTGCAGGAGCTGGGCTGCTGGTCGACGTTGGGAGCAGGACGCCCTCTACTGGTCTCTCTCTTTTTGTTTTCCTTCCCCAAAGATTCCTCAGCACATGCAATTGAACGCGTAATGCAGATTCTCTCCGTCTGCTGCATTGTCTTAGGCATGACTACATTTCTTTAGAAGAGTGAAATAAAAGCTCAGAATATACTTGGGGCTGGTTTCTAAATGTGACAAAGGCTTAATGACTTAAGGCATTACAGCCAGCAGCTCTTGGCATCCTTTTTAGAGCTCCAGCTGGGCTGCCCAGCTCTGCACACCCATCGCAGGAAGGGCCGCTGGGGAAGGCCAAGTGCAGGTAGCTGGACAGATGGGGTCTGCCTGTCTCCTTTTTGGGAAGGACATTTCTCTTAATTTACTCAGTGGGTTAAGCTATCAGACACCTTAAGGGGAGAAAGGCTCCTCCTCAGGTTACCCCCCAAAACTCACGTATTGACCTTTGCCAAGCCAGCCTCTGTGTTTCCTGTTTTCTGCCTTTATAGGGGAGTGTGGATTGACCCCATTTGTGAAGTTGGGGTCTTGAGATATGATCTGACCAGCATCAGGTGCCCCTTAGAAGCATAGCTGTCTGTGTGCTTTTCATTATTGGCATGTTTGCCTCTGACGTGTAACAGCTTTCCGTACTGATTCTTTTTTTCTTTCCAGATTATTTTTTTAGAGCAGTTTTAGGTTCACATTAAAATCGAGGGGAGATACAGAGGTTTCTCCCTCGCCCGCTGCTCCCCGGCATGCACAGCCCACCTCCGCCACCCACCGTCAACATCTCCCCCTGGACGGGGCCATTTGTTACACTCAATGAACCTACACTGACACATCATGATCACCCAGAGGCCGTAGATGACTTTAGTTCAGGCTTGGCGTTGTGCGTTCTGTGGGTTTGGACACAGGTGGGATGACACATACCCATCATTATAGGGTCATGCGGAATAATTTTACTGCCCTAAAAATCCTCTGTGCTTTTTATGATTGTGATATTTGCCTCTAACAGTTTAACAGCTTTTCTTATTGAGTTTTTATACACTGATATTTTGGTGTTTTCCCTAGTCGAAATGATAGGTTAGATGACTGGTCAAATAAGAAAAATTCAGGTACCATCATTTTTATAAAAGCATATTCAGAAGTAATACATGCAGTTGGTGAAGAAGGAAGATGACATTGCAGGTGGTCCACCTGTGCTCTGCAGCCACCCCTGGGTGGGGCTGAGTCTTCCCAGGGACGTGCCCCCAGGTGCAGGCTGTTCCTGTGAACACTCACCCTTCCCTGACTCCGGCCCTTCGCTGTGTCCACATGGAGGTGAAGTTTGCAAATCATTTCCCGTCCTTGTCAACAAGTCTGCCGCATGTTCCAAACCACTGCTGAGTGTGCCATGATTCCAAAGTTTGAAAACAGCACCGTTTACAGAGACTTAAACCTGCAAACCGAATTCAATTTACTTTTGAGAATACAGTGTTTTCCTCCTTGAAGAGGAAAAATTCTCCTTTGGAGAATAAGCATGTATTGCAAAATTATTCAAAACTGGGTTTATCGTGGCAATTTGTAAAAATCAATTTTATTTCTTTGGTATTTAAAAAAAATACCCATTGGGCTTCCCTGGTGGCGCAGTGGTTGAGAGTCCGCCTGCCGATGCAGGGGACACGGGTTCGTGCCCTGGTCCGGGAGGATCCCACATGCCGCGGAGAGGCTGGGCCCGTGAGCCATGGCCGCTGAGCCTGCGCGTCCGGAGCCTGTGCTCCACAACGGGAGGGGCCACAACAGTGAGAGGCCCGCGTACCGCAAAAAAAGAAAAAAAAAAAAATACCCATCACCAGTGAGTGTATCATTTTGGTTATGTGCATTTTTTTTTTCAAGGACTCAGAGGATAATATCCTGAAAGAAGAAGGCTTATTTAACCCCGGCTCGCTGATTTCTGAGTTGTCTACCTGCTGGCCTCCTATTATGTGTCTGCTTTAGATCGAGTATGAGATTATTTCAAGAATCCTTTTGGTCTTTGCACTCGTAAGAAATGTTTTTTGAAGCAGATGTGCACGTGGCCGCTATGTGACAACACTGGCTGCATTTCAAGAAAAGCGAGACTTCATTTTCTAAGTTATTTTGTACATAGGTGTGCTTGAAGGGAATATGTAAGCATGTGATATCATCCATACAGAATTGGAAAATGGGTTTCCAGGAAAAGGTAAAAAGGCTTTAATATTATAAGCCAGGCACTTGCTGGCTGTTGAGGACTGGGCTTCATGCTTCCAGAGTCCTTACTTCCTTTTCTTTTTGTGCTTTCAGGTCCCCCCATGTGCGTTAAGCCTTTCCCCGTGGGCTTTCCTGGATGCCCAGTCATTCAGAAGCTCTCGTTCCATTTATGAGTATTTGGGGTATTTGTGTGGACTTTTTTCTCAGGATGACTTTACCGAATCTGTTATGTGCCCTTCTGAGAAGAATGCTCTTTCTGAAGGACCTTGAGAGCCCTTGTTAGTTAGGTGACTTGTTTTGTGAGCCCTTTTTTTTTTTTGACCTTTCATACTTCTAATTTTTAAACTTTTTTACTTTTTAAACAATTAGTTACCTATTTTATACATAGTCGTGTATATATGTCAATGCAGTCTCCCAATTCATTCCACCCTCCCTCTTCCCCCCTTAGTATCCACACGTTTGTTCTCTACATCCGTGTCTCTATTTCTGCTTTGCAAATAAGTTCATCTCTACCATTTTTCTAGATTCCACACATAAGCGATATTATACGATTTTGTCTTTCTCTGTCTGACTTAATATAATAATCTCTAGGTCCATCCACATCTCTGCAAATGGCACAGTTTTGTTCCTTTTTATGGCTGAGTAATATTCCATGGTATATATGTACCACATCTTCTTTATCCATTCTTCTGTCGATGGGCATTTAGGTTGCTTCCATGTCCTGGCTACTGTAAATAGTGCTGCAGTGAACATTGGGATGCATGTATCTTTTTGAATTATGGTTTTTTCCGGATATCTGCCCAGGAGTGGGACTGCTGGGTCCTATGGTTGTCAGCACTTTTTAATTCCCCACTCCCCACCCTGTCCCCTCAAAAGGATGGAGAATATGCATCGCACTTACTTTGAGGTTGATTGCCTGCATCTCACTTCCATGAGGATTTCCTGCTTCTTAAGTTTAAATTTGGACAAGTGTTTTCACGTGGGAAAAAGAAAACCCCCAATTCCTTATTTTTTCATTTTTAGCAGTCATATAGGTTTTTTTGTAATGAGCAAAAATACAGTGAAGGATGTACAAAGTCAAATCTAATCTCATCTCTCCCCAGTCCCCCTTCCCACCCTCTCCTGTCACTCACAATGTTGACAGCTTGGCTTGTTTCTTTACACAGCTTTCCTCTTATTCATAAGTACTTATGCAATTTTAAAATATACGTACATATTTTATTTATACATATAAGCTCAGATTATTATTGGGAGGGGGAGAGGGGTGTTTTGTGTGTTTTTACAGAGTAGAATTAATATGTTCCTATTACCCTTCATTGCTTTTTAAAAAAAATTTTTAATTGAGACTGTTTTTTAAGAGCAGTTTTAGTTTCACATTCACACTGAGGGGAAGGCACAGAGGTTTCCAATATACCCGCTGGTCCCACACATGCACAGCACCTCCACTATCAACACCCCCACCGGAATGGTACCTCTGTTACATTTAATGAGCCCATATGGCTCTTCATACTCATCCAATGTACCTCATTCACCTTGGGGTTTACTCTTGGTATTTTCCATTCTATGGAATGTATGTATCCCTTAAAAGTATTTTCTTATGTTTTGCTTGCTTTAGTCCTTGAATCATCCAATACATATTTTTCTGTGACATGCTTTTTACTTGCAGCATTATGGCTTGGTAATCTGTCCACGTCAGTGGTTGCAGCTGTGCTTCGTTCATTTTCTTTACTGTGTACTGTTCCAGTTGTAGGAATAGTTCACGACTGAGTTATCCCTTCTTCATGCTTGGATATATGGGTGGTATCAGGGTTTGTGCTGAGAACGGTGCCATTAAGATCATTCATCTCACTATCTCCAGGCACACCTGTGTGAAATCTTCTCTAAGTTATGTACCTGTGGGTAGAGCATCTCTTTGAGGCATATAACACCCTTAGGCAAAGAGAATCCCCCATCCTTCTTAAGCTCTAGAAGTCTGTGCAGTAATCGTGAAACATAGACATAGACACTGCGATTCCTTCTCAGGCTAATCTTTATTCTCTTTTCCTAATCCAGACTTATATTTATGGGGTCGTATTTTTAAATGTACACGTACCCCTTCTATGTGATGGGAACATATTGGTGGCCTGAAGCTGGGTATTCTCCCCTTCATCTCTCTTGAGCTTCCAGCTCCCCTGGGAGCCCAGGGCATTGAACCAAGATAATTTAAAACAGAAGCCTCAGCTCAATTCTCTACCCTGTTTATCTTGAGTTCCTGCTAGCAGGTACGAATAATGATGGATTGTGAACAAATAGCTCTGCCTTGTGTTTTTAGACCCTGAAATAGACAAGATGACTTTGATAATCCCCTTTGACTGATAGGCACTTTTTGTATCCAGATCTCATTCAGAAGCTTAAAATATGCTTCCACAAGGTTGATTTTAAGATAAATTATACAGAGCTAAAGAAAATAAAGGCAGAAAAACCCTACCTACACATGGGATGATTTATGGACATTTTCAAAATAGTCAAAATCCAGGGTGTTTTGGGGTTTTTTTTGCTAGCAAACACAAACAAACAAACAAAAATACCCAGAAGACAATAGCAAAAACATCGAAATAACATGAGCAGTAGAGCAAGATTTCCCTTTTATTACCCTGTACCTTCAGCCTATAGGAACCGCACCTCTTCTCTTCAAATGTGGCTCTGAATATTCATTTGTGTTTCTGCTGCTGAGTTATCTGACTGCACCTTTGCATCTGAAATGTAAACTCATGGAGATAGAGCTCCCCAGTAGTTGTATCTGAGCTGTGACAGGAGGATTGATTCACAGGGTTGGGCATAATAGAATCCCTGATACCTGGAGGTCAGTTGCGGAATTCATGAATGAAACTGTTCTCTAGAAGGTGTGTAGTCTACCAGATCCTTGGGCTGCATTGGGGAAAACAAAGCACAAGAACCCCGCTTTGGAGTCATCTGTGGGCTGTTGGAACCTGTTGGTCAAGGTAGTATTTGTTGTATTGACTCTTTAAGTACCAAGTTTGACGAGATCGGGCGCGTTCAGGGTGGTATGGCCGTAGACTAAGTACCAAGTTTGGAAGTAGCTTCTGTGAGTTTTTCTACCAAACTCCACACAGATGTAAATATTTGGTCAAAAAATTTAAAAAGTCCTTGGAACCAATTTGAAAGTGAATGATACAGACACAATGGCAGGGACAAGCAGAAGAGAGATGGGTGCCTGTCTTTAGAAGCATTGCCAGCTTTTAAGGGAAGACCTTTTGCTACTTAGTGGAAACTTGTCACAGCAGTGGTGTTCTTTCAGAGAGAGTGTGGTACCCAGGAGGTGCCACCTGGGAGTATTTTTTTTATGAAAATATTTATTAATTGTTGAAAGTATGGAGGACAAGACAATGGAAATCCAAACCAAAGCTTAAGTTGGCTAGATTCTTAAAATGTATATTTTGATTCTTTGAGTGTTTATTATGAAGTCAAAAGGTTGCCCACTCATTTGGATTACATTTTCCTTTAAACAAAACTTTTTGTTTTTTAGGTTCTTTGACCTAAAATATGATATATTGTACTGATGTATTTAGGTGGTACTGGTAATTAGTCAGAGGTTATCCCCAAATGTTTCTATTTTCAAATTATTTCAGTGCATAATGCTGGCATTTCTTCTTTAATCATTTCTTCTTTAAAGAAGAGTACCCTCCTGGGACAAATGACTATTTCCATGGGGATTAAAGTTAATATTTAATAAGAGAAAACATTTTACTTTTATGCTTTCTTAAATTTCAACAAGTGTATGATTTTGAAAAGTATCAAATGCCTTCATATATTTGTGACCAAAAAAAGTTATTTCCTTCTATATTCACTAAAATATCCCCATTATTTGGAAGTTGACAGATTGCCTTCAAATAGTTTTTCTTTTTTTTTTGTAATTGGAGTATAGTTGATTTACAATGTTGTGTTAATTTCCGCTGTACAGCACAGTGATTCGGTTATACATATATATGTTCTTGATAACCATGCGTTACAGCCTCTGGGCCAGACAACCTGGCTGTTCCATTTGCTGGAAAAAGAAAGAGGCTCAAGCCGACTCTCATACTTGGGTGAAAGGCTGCTGTTGATAAGTCCATAATTTCTCCAATGCAATAATAATAATGTGCCTCACCCTCAAATGCTCGAGGGTTTTGCTGTCCAGGAAACACATGCACGTCCCCATCCTATGTTTCAGAAGTGTTGCCTTTTCTCCTTACTTTTCAGTGCGGATGAAGTTTGCCAATTTGCTAATTTAACAAAAGATTCAGACCTGAGTAGAAAGCAGTTGCACCACACCTGTTACCCGCTGCGCTCCCTTCCGGGTGGATACCTGTCCTCTGCAGTGCAGATGTCCTGTGGGGACGGTCACCGTTTCCATCTGGTTGAGATCCTGCCTTGAGACCAGGCCAGGACCCTTGCCTTTTAGAAGTTTGCGTGTCTGTGAATCGGTTAGCTCTGCTTTGCTAGGTGGCCGTGCAGGATGTGGATGTTGGCAGGATAGCACTTTTTTTTTCCTATTACCGTTCTTAGCATCCGCCCGTGTCCCCTACTGCTGCCTTGCAGGTGACATGACCATCCAAGTTGAGCTCCTTGCGCGGAGCTCGTGCTTGGTAAATACGTTGAATCTGAGCCATCAGATGTGAGTGGTCTCGGTTTCCTTTTCCTTCACTCATTTCAAAATGCCTGTTTTTGTATGTCCCGCCTATAAAGTTCTCTCCTGGATCGGAGGTAAACGTGCCGTCTCCTTTTCAGAGCCGGTTCTGCGTGTGCCCGGTTTCTTCCCCTCAGCTTTTTAGCACTTGCTGCATTCACGCTCCCGTGTCCTCTTGCATCTCCCGTCTCTGCATCTCCTCTCTCTTCTCGTTCTGTGCGTAGAACTTTCCTAGCCCCAGAAATGCTGCCGACCATCCCTGCTTCCTGCCAGGTCGCTAGAGTCTGTTCTGTCTTGTTCTTTTCACCACTTGGCAACTCCTAGAGAATATCTAGCCGTGGCCACTACTTCTAACTACCCGTGCCCCCGCCTTCTCTCCCCTCCCTCCTGGAACTGTTCTGTCCTGGAGTCCCTGACATCCTCTGATAGCCACACCCCATGCCGATCACACAGCCCTCATCCTCCTGAGTCTTTCCTGGGCATTTGAGTACCTCTTTCTTTCGGCTGATGGATAGACCAAAAGGACACATTGCCTAACCATTATTAGTTTCAGAACAACACTCGAGGGTAGAATTAAACACCCTAAATTTATACACGAATAAATTGATACTCAGAAAGATTAAGTCATCTCCCTGGTTTACATTATTTATGAAAAAATTGGAATTCTTTCACAATGTGGTGGTTGTTTTTTTAATTTAAATACACTGTAATCCCTCATTTATGACCCTAATTTTAATTTATTTTACCTCCTTCAGCACTTTTAATTATTGTTTTTTTTTCTTTAATAAATTTATTTAGTTATATTTGGCTGCGTTGGGTCTTCCTTGTGGTGCGTGGGCTTCTCATTGCGGTAGCTTCTCTTGTTGCGGAGCGCAGGCTCAGTAGTTGTGGCACACGGGCTCAGTAGCTGTGGCTGATGGGCTCTAGATTGCAGGCTCAGTAGTTGTGGCACACGGGCTTAGTTGCTCTGCGGCATGTGGCATCTTCCTGGACCAGGGCTCGAACCCTTGTCTCCTGCATGAGCACGTGGATTCTTAACCACTGCGTCACCAGGGAAGTCCTAATCATTGTTTTTTTATGACATCTTTTAGCGTAGCTGTCCTCATACTGTTGTCACCCTAATATTTTTCTTTCAACTTGTTTTGTTTCTTCTTATTATCTCCCTGCACAAACCTTGTTTTCTTTTTCTTTCTTTCTTTCTTTCTTATTGAGGTATAGTTGATTTACAGTGTTGTGTTAATTTCTTCTGTACAGCAAAGTGGTTCAGTTATACGTATACATACATTCTTTTTTTAAATATTCTTTTCCATTATGGTTTATCATAGGATACTGAATGTAGTTCTCTGTGCTCTGCAGTAGGACCTTGCTGTTTATCCATATAATAATAGCTTACATCTGCTAACTCCAACGTCCCACTCCATCCCTCCACCACCCCCCTCCCCCTTGGCAACCACAGGTCTGTTCTCTATGTCCACAAGTCTGTTTCTGTTTCGTAGATAGGTTCATTTGCATCATATTTTAGTTGCCACATATAAGTGATATCATACGGTATTTGTCTTTCTCTTTCTGACTTACTTCACTTAGTATGATAACCTCTAGTTGCATCCATGTTGCTGTAAGTGGCATTATTTCATTTTTTTAATGGCTGAGTAGTATTACATTATATATATATATATATATATATATATATATACACACACACATACACACACACACATACACACACCACATCTTCTTTATCAATTCATCTGTTGATGGACAGTTAGATAGTTTCCATGTTTTGGCTATTGTGAATAGTCCCTGCACAAACCTTGACCTCTCTGCAAACTTCTATGTTCTGCGTCTGTATGTCCCATCATTTGCTAGAGGTTGTTAATCTCCTACGACAGGCACTTCTCCCGTGTCGTTGCTTTGTCTTCCTAACATCCACTTTTAGGTATAAATTTTATCAGCCAAATGAGTGTTCTTTATTTTTCTTTACTATTTTATAACTATGAAATATTTAAGTTATTTTTAGGGATAAGTAATGCTTCATGGACCATCTTTCTGCCAAAACATCTCTCTATTTAGGTTTATTTCCTTGGGATCAACTCCCACAAGCAATGTTGCTGAGTCAAAAGTATTTTAAAGGAGGACTTAAACGTGTCAATTTGGGAGATTGGATGAACAAAACAGAAAATCAAATTTAAAGCGCAAGCTTAAAAGCTAAAAATGAAATGCTATCTACGAATCAGAAAAAATTTAAGTGCCTATTTATGTATTACTGTTCATTATGTTTGTAAGCAACATGTTGCCTTGATTCTAAGCCAATCATGGATCTCAGTAAATGGTCAGGAGCTTACATTTCTACAAGTATGTTTGAATTTCATCACTTTGCCTCTTGGCAGTATTCCATATTCCATTTTGCCAACTATTGAGATACCCAGTCCCACAGTGAGCACCCAGACTGGTTCTTATACCAAAGCAAGATTTTACTGGTAATAGAATTCTGGTTCATTAATTTTCTAAATGCTCTTGCCTGCTGCTGGAAAATTTTTGGCCTTCAGAACAACGTGTTCACAACTGTAGCCAGACAGAGGAATTTATAGAAGCCTTCGGTTGTCAGATGGGCAAGCTCTGCTAGGAATAATGGCTGGAGTCAGGTGAAGATTTGAGCAGAATTTTAAGGGGAGGAATCGTTGGTTGGGGAAGTGGCCTCCCAGTTGCTGGTTGCAGCCATCACCTTTCCATCGTTGAGTCTGTATCAGGGGCAGGGTTTGGTGTTCTTGCATAGTTCATCCTATAGCTCTGATCCAGTCAAGGCCAAAGAGCAGTGATCATTGACCATCATTTCTCCTCTTCCCTCCAGCTGTCGTCTGGCCAGAGGGTAGTAAAGGGGACAGTTGGAGGAGATACTCATTCACTTGTCGCCATTTTTATTAGGTGATTACCACATTCCCATGTTCTAAGTGCTAGGCGTTCAGTGCTGCACCCATCAGCCTTGTTCCCTGGCCTCAGAGGGACTTTATGATAACACAGAGGGAGGGGGGAGGAGGAGAGAAAAGGTGAGGGTGGGGAAAAGTAAGAAACGTTCCAAAGTCAGGCATCTCGTGCCACTGTACCAAGAACCCGCTCATGGGACATCTGCTAAGACCCTCTCCTTTCAATGTAACTTGCCTTTGTCCCTGATTTCCAGCTTTAAGGAGATGAAAACTGGTCTTTTAATTGGATTCTGCACATTACATTACTTCCTTGGAACTGGATAGTGTAAGCTGTTTAAGCAGTTTCACGCTGGGTGTTATTTCATTAGTGACACTGTGTTTGGATCATAATTCTCATAAACTGATAGTATGATAATTTTCCAGAAGCCAAAAGGATGAGAATCCTACTGTGTGTCTATTGAGCATAGTGTGCTTTGCCAGGAGGTTCTGCGCTCCTAGGGATTTCTCATTCTACTATAAAAAAAAAAAAAAGCAAAGGTATATCTTGAAAAGACTTCCAATTAATAAATGTTAAGTTCACTTACCAGTGTCTTATCTGTTTGGAGATCCTCATGGAAAGAATGGCCAAGTCATGCTTCAGACATGGAATGCCTACATACTGGCAATGTGAGTCTGCTCATGTATGCTTTTGCATGTTGAAGAACAAAGTTTTCTTGTATGTTGGTGCCATGTATCCGAGGGGAAAATGCCACATGGAAAATATTTTTATGAGATATTAAAAATTTTAGAATATAATTACTTTCATTAATCTAAAAGAACATCAAAATATTTGAATAGGGATTTCCTTTATAGAAATAGGAACATAATTTGACTTAATGGGCAGTAGTATATGTGAGACGCACAATTGAAAATATTGTTGTGTCAAAGTAGAATCTGCTACTTTTTTTTTTTTTTGTATCACTAATAGTAGAGCCAGATAAATAACTTTGGTTCAAAATGGAATCATCAAGTCGTAACATTTTGAACTGGAGGAAACTTCTCAGTTTTTACTTTTCGGCTGGGGGTGGGGGAGGAATCTTCTTTAAATGAGAAAAACTGGTAACTTACTTAGCTTGCTGCCAGTGACTAGGACAGGTAGCTTCTGACCTCTATCCCGTCTAATCTCCTGCCCACTCCTGTGCTTATCAAACTTTTCTCACTCCACCGGCCAAGGATGCTCTTGGCAATGATCCCCTACCGTTTGCACTGAGACAAAGCAGGGCTTTTTGAAAGTTCACATGTCTCTATACTCTCTGCACTGTTGATGCCCGTTGTCTCTGTCACAGTGAAATTCACGGTCCTTTCCTTATTTTTTCCTCCTATTTTGTGCTTTTATTTCCCAATCAAAGGATAATCAGTTATTAAGGTCAAACTTCTAGATATTGTTTATTTAATTCTCCAGATTCAGAGTTGGGTCTCTGGATTTGCCCTGAGGTTTTCCTTTTAGGTTCAAGAAGATTGGGGGTAAAGAAGAAACTGTCAGTGCACTGTGGTTGGACTGGACTTGCTGAAATATACTCTACAAGTCCTAACAAGTGTGAACATGTGGATTCATGATCTGTTCAAAGCAGCCGTAAAGAAGTAAAGGTTTTGGTGAAGCTTACTGCTATTTTGGGGTTATGTACTTAGCTTTTGGCTAACTTCCTTATCCCCCGTCATTCAACTCACTCACATCTTGGCCATTTCGTCTATAAAGGGGAGGGAGTACTAGGTCTTGTCGGAGCTAATTAATTTTTTAATTTAATTGTGATGAAATATACATAACTCAGAAGGCACCACCTAACCTTTTCTAAGTGTACAGTTCAATGGCATTAAGTACATTCACACTGTTGTGCAACCGTCATCACCACGCGTCTCAAGAACTCTTTTCATCCTTGCAAACTGAAACGCTTATACCCATTAATCACTAACCTCCCTTCTCCCCTCCTCCAGCCCCTGGTACCCTAGCACGCTTCTACTCTCTGTCTCTGTGGATGTTACTACTCTAGACAATCAGGGCTGGCTTTGAAAGCATTCCTTGGTGTGGAATCCCCTGGTCATCTTCTCAGCCCACTTGATTCCAGTGCTGAGTGAGACCCTGTCTTCCTTACCTTCTGTTCCATCTCTGTCCCAGCCCAGCCTGCTCTGTGATACTGACCGTGTCCCCAGCCTACACCAGTGGCAGGTGTAGACCAGCTCTTACCGTTTTGACTTTCACTGATGCAGCCCTGTTCATGGTTCACACTGTCTCCTCCTTTACTGTTGGAGCTTCTCAAGCCTTGAGACTGTGTCTTCATATTTCTGTATCCTCAGCCTCTCCCACAGTCTCTGGCCCAGAGTAGGGAGTTCAGAGTGAATGCTAGGGGCATTAGGGATAAATTACAGAACCAAAAATGTTCAAAGATGTCATCTGGATAAAGTTCCTTCCGCTCCTGTGTCCTGGATTGATCTTCATTGTATCTTCCTGGGTGAGCGAGCAGTTGCCTTTCTCAGTTGATTTAAAGGTACAATAGTTTAAGGTTCGTCCAGAGGGAGTGACAAGAAGCTATACCCAGCAGGTGGTTTAATGTACAGCTCTCGGAGTCACAATGTCTTAAAAAGATGATTTCTTGTGTGGAACTTGCACCTCGTGGCTTATCTTTACTTTACTGAGTTTCCTTCGGGTATTTCCTTAAGTTGATGTAGAGCTCAGTGCTTTTTCAATTAAAGACTCTTGAACTAAACCTTTGGGAGGACGGTCTACGTCTTGTGAGGCTCAGCTTTTCTGTTTTGAGGCCTCATTCGGAGGAGAGCGGAAAGCTGAACCATGTGTAGCCTGGCCTGCTGGACAACAAAGGACTGTTATGGTGAGCGTGTTTGACAGACCCTCTTTAATTCAATGACATTGTATCAGGGAGGTGCTGCTCTAATAGCATCAGTCAGTATTTTTGTCCTTGTCGTCTTTGGCCATGGGTGTAGGGAGGGGAGTCGCTGTACCTGAGCTTCCAGGAGCAGCACAGAGGGGTACAGGTGTCGAATTTTATACATGCTGATGTTTCCAGCATTTACTTTTCATCAGGATTTGCGCTTACAAATGGCCTGTTGAAAGTACTTGTGTAATTAGCTTAATAAATCACCTTTCTGTCATTGGTCTCTCTGTGTCTCCATACACACACTCCCCGGATCAGCAGTTTGCCGTTTTTCACCATAAGCTTTTATCAGTAGGGACTACAGACCAGCTGAGGTTTGCTTTCTGCTACTTAGCTTATCAGAATGACTTGTAGACTCACAAGAAAAATAAGATACTTATGTGTTCTTGGGCATATGTTTACAGCTATGCTTTGGGCTCACATGCACCTTCTTAAAAATTTATGTATTTACTTTCTGTCCCTGGAAAATCAGGTTTTCTTGATAACCCATTAACTATTCTTTTTTCAAAGCAATCTTTTTTAAAAAATATATTTCCAATTTGTTTATTTATTTATTTTTGGCTGTGTTGGGTCTTTGCTGCTGCACGCGGGCTTTCTCTGGTTGCAGTGAAAGGGGGCTACTCTTTGCTGCGGTGTGCGGGCTTCTCATTGCGGTGGCTTCTTTTGTTGCAGAGCACGGGCTCTAGGCGCGTGGGCTTCAGTAGTTGTGTCGCGCAGGCTTCAGTAGTTGTGGCCCTCAGGCTCTACAGCGCAGGCCTCAGTAGTTGTGGTGCATGGGCTTAGTTGCTCCACGGCATGTGGGATCTTCCCGGACCAGGGCTGAAACCTGTGTCCCCTGCATTGGCAGATGGATTCTTAACCACTGTGCCACCAGGGAAGTCCCATTAACTATTTAATAAGAAAAAATATCCTGTTTTCATTATATCCAAAGATAACTTTGGACTATTTTTTTTAGGATGGAGAAAGACTGTTAAGAAATACTGTTTTAAAATGTGTATACATTTTTCTTTTACCATGGCTTAACTTATTTGTACTAAAGAATTTCAAATAAAAATAAACGAGAATTTACAGCAGGAGTTTTGTGGAAGGGCATAAAGGAGTGTATATGATAAAAAGTTGGCTTAAACTCAAACTAGTAGAAAGTTAAAATACATTTTAATGAACTTGAATATGTTAACTGTGCTGTTGGAATAAGAAAAAGTTACATGTAACCATTAAGTTAGAAGTATCAGAAAAATTACCATATATACTTTTGTAATCTATTTTTGAGTAAGTTCCTTTATGTACATAAAATCAGTGTTCACAAAATATATCCTGAAACTCACATTTTCCACTGATTAACTCTATTCTCTCTCTGCCAGTAAATCTGAATTAGAGAGGTTTGGAATTCATATGTTGTTATGTGTCAAAAGTACACAAAGTAATAGATGGGAACAAGAATTGTAATTGGTTTTGCCGGCCCCTCGTAACTGAATTTTCTAAGTACTAAACTGACTTTAAACAATTTTTATGATTGAGTGCTTTATTGGTAATGACAGGAAAGGAACAAGTTTTAGTCAGTCAAGCAAAGCAGTTGCCCCACTTGCTGCATCAGTGCTACAGGCAAGAGAGGGGTGTGTCAGAGACTTCCCTGAAGAGGACAGGTGAGCCCATGGTGTGCCCTCTGCTTTGTGAAGCTTGACATTTTCTCTGATCACCATTCTTGCCTTTTAGATCCCAGAGAAAGGGCACAACATAGGATGCAGCCAAGCCCATCCTTTTCTTTGTTTATTCTGTTCACCATCTCATGTTGATCCAGACTGCCAGCAACCAAATGCTAGGGCTTAATCAGTTTTGTCTAATTAGCTACAATTAGATTGAAGGATTTCTCTCCAAGGAGTGAGAATGCAGAGAAGTTAGCCTTCCGAGTTCTAGCTGTTGGATACATAGCTTAGAAAATGACAAGTTGTTGCAAAAGTATCTTTTCCACTATTTCACTCTGTAATTGCCAGGGAAGGATTTGCATTCCTGTACAAGAGGATGCAAAGAGAAGGCCAGATAAAACCTGTCACACGTAAGAAGCAGTTAATACAATATGCTCCTTTCTACGTGAGCACCCAAGTTGTTGATGTTTTGAAATTTTCCTGATAAGCAACTTTCTGTCCCCATCATATTGGTCGTACTTGTGGACTGGAGTAGGATCTAATTGGCAAAGAGAAAAACTATGTATAAGACACAGGAAACTTGCCGGCAAATAAAGTTGAGCATTGAGGTCCCTGCCCTGTCTTTGCTTCTATCTTACTTTCTGCCTCTCTGACCAGTTCCCACAAAGGGGCCTGTTGGGCTCCCAGCTCCCAGGCTCCTGGGACCTTCACCATTGTGATTGGGGAGCATCTCTGCCTGGACTGAATTTCTCCCACTTCTCTCCCCAGTTCCACCGGGCTGGGTGCCCCTGTTCCATTCCCCCCCAGCACCCGTGTCACCCCATCCTGACCCTGCCACGCTAATACAACTGCTCTTTAATGGGTCTTTTCTCACCAGACCCCGGGGCAGGCGCCTGTGGCTTATTTCCATTCATATTCCGAGCCCCAGCACAGGACCTGGCCTGTAGCAAGTAATGATGCATGTGTGTGTTGATGAGTGAGCGGATGATCCCGAGGTCCTAGTGTACAGTCAGCTCCCCCGTGTGGCCATTCTTGACCCCTCCCACTCACCAGGTAGCTCTGGATTGCTCGCTGAAGAACACACCTGTAATGGATTGCCCTGCCTGTCCTCTCCTTTATCTGTTGCACTTGGCTTAGCCTTTGTCCTTGTGGCTCCCGAGCTGCTGTCCTGGACACCCTCTCTTTGGGGTCAGGGTAGCACGAATATACTTGCTAGGTGAAGACACCTGGCCATCATAAGAGCTTCCCAGGGCAGGGGGAAGGTGATTGAGACCTGTGACTCTCTGCCAGCGTGGGCCTCCCTCAGCTTGCAGCATGGTTGGCGACCATTTGTAACCAACGCATTTTACAAGCGGAGCTCCTAAGGCCTCCGTTCTGTATCCTCAGACATGCCCTGAGCACCCACCTGATGGGCAGGAAGCAGACAGAAAATGGATGTGAGGTGGGCTTCTCTCGTCCTCTACTGGCCTCATTCTGAGCCGTCTGCCAGCAGCCCTTTATCTGAAATGCCTGGCTGCAGCGGATGGTCTGGACCCTTTACCCCGATTCTGGTTCCCCCGGAAATTACCCTGCTCTTCCTGGACTGGAAATGCTGCCCTCTGGTTGAAAAAGGCTTACTTCATGGCCAGTTATAAAGGGCAGGTCGTGTGTAGAAAGGGGCGGGGCCATAGCAATGCCCAAGCCTTCCTCCTGTTCTCAGGGTCCCAGGCAGTGAGAATCTCACACTTCCTTCCATGCTGGCAGGATGAGCCTTCTTTGATTTGTGATTCTCCCACTGGGGCGCTGATGGTGAGGTTTCACTGCGGCTCAGACACAGTCAGATCTGGAAGCCAAATCTCGGAGTGGCTTTCAGGCTGGGCTGAGCACGGATTCCTAGCAATCCCCCTCAGCTCCCTCGAGTAACATGCGACGAGGTAGGACTTTTTGAGCCTCGCATAAACCTGCTCCATTGGATGTTCCTGAGCTCTTGACTGATCTCTTCCCCATTACCTTTATAACCCTTAGCTTAAATTTAACTGCCTACCCTATAACTGATACTTGTTAGTAACCGAGTAGATTTTCCATCTGGTAAAATCATGAAACTATTAGAAATTTGAAGGTGATTTTATTATTTTTATTTTTTTGACTTTATAGAAATTTAGTTCATAGCAATTATGCCAACGTAAGGACCTATCAAATACACAAGAAATGTGACCCATATAAATACCTCATCATCCTAACAAGACTCTAATTATATCAAAATTTTCTCAGAATTTTATTGAAGCCATTAGCATCTCAAAATAATAAATAAATATGTTCTGTTCTCTGTCGGATTATAAAGATCTCCTTGATCACACATATTTCTTTGTATGCTATTGAATTTCTCTGTTCTTTCAAAGCAAACTTTTTTTTAAATGGTGATATACGCATGCTGGGTTAATGTCCTTTGGGCTTCAACACACTCTTCTCTGCATTCTGTGTTCTATGACGATAATTTTAATATTTCAAAACGAGCCCCATTTGCCCTCGCCTATTTTTCGTATGAATGGATTTTGCTCACAGGTTGTAGAGGGAGGGGAGTTGAATCATCTGGCTGCAGGGCTTCTCTCCTTCCTGATGCAGTGTAGATGAGGAGACCCTCCAGAAAGGTGTGCCTGAGTCTCAGGAATGTGCACGGGTCCCCAGGTGGTGGGAAGACTCTTTCTCTCTCACCTGTGGGGCGGGGAGCAGCACGGTGTGCTTGGCGGAATGTTCTCTGAAACGCTATACAAAGCCTGTAAGCAAAATGAGGTTTTCTGCTTCCTCAGTTTTGCTGGATTACGTGGCTGCATTGTGATCGCTGGGTGGCTGCCATCGCACTCTTGTTTGGTTTTTGCTTTTGCCCTATGTTTTGATGGAGGCTTACAATGATGTGATGTGACTCAGGTGAAGCTTTGCATGGGATGGAAGCCACGGGCTGCACATGTACACACCTATTACTGCCCAGTAAATAGACTCCCAGACCATGTCTTACAACAGGGCCCTGGGCTTTTACTCCATGTACAAAAGTGCACAAATTTTCTAGCATATCAGGTTGTCGTAATCAATGCAATGTCCATTAAATGACCAGGCAGCTTTGCTTTAAGACTCATCTGGCAATTCTTTTTTTCCAGGACAGCGTTTAAATTTGCTTTGACTATGATAACCCAGAGAGAGAGCTCTCTTTAGAGAAAAGGTAGATGGTGAATCCCCAAGGTAGTTTCTTACATTCAGATGCCCTCACAGCAAACCCCACCACAGAGACATTTTGCTAAGTAACGTGAATTCAGTACTATTAGATACCAAAAAATTCTGGTAGTATTGTCAGCGTCTCAGAACATACATTTCAAGTTGATTGTAAAAAATACTTTGGTACCTGAATTTCTTTAGAAAAGTGTTATTTAGCAGTAGGTTTAGGGATCTTTAAAAAGACTAGAAGGAAATTGATAACTTCATTAGAAATACTTTTTTTTTTTTTTTTTTTTTTTTTTGCGATATGTGGGCCTCTCACTGTTGTGGCCTCTCTTGTTGCGGAGCACAGGCTCCAGATGCGCAGGCTCAGTAGTTGTGGCACATGGGCCTAGTTGCTCCGCGGCATGTGGGATCCTCCCAGACCAGGGCTCGAACCCGTGTCCCCTGCATCAGCAGGCGGACTCTCAACCACTGCGCCACCAGGGAAGCCCCCTCTTCATCTTCATCAGCTTCTCCATCATGTCCGAATTCTTCCTCCCCACTGACTTCGTCTTCATCCTCCCCTTGTACATCTTCACCTTCATCTTCATCCTCTTCATCATCACACTCTTCTTCCTCACCATCCCCCTCCTCCTCCTGGTCCTCACCTTCTCCTCCTTCATCGTCCTCTTCTTCATCCACACCATCCCCCTCGGCATCTGAGTCAGGGGCTTCACTGTCCTCTCGGTCGTAGCCGTCCAGGCAGGTGAGCTGGGGCAGGAGCTTGAAGACACCCTGTCCGTAGCCAGCCAGGTTAGTAACCTCACAGTTAAACAGATCCAGGCTCTTCAGACATTCCAACTTCCTCAAAGGTTCCAGGGTGCTGATATCTTTCAGTTTATTTCCACTTAAGTTTAGATGTGTAAGATTTGGAAGTTTTTCTGCTAACATATCCAGATCTCCCAGGATTCAATTGTCACTGAGCTCAAGCTTTTTCAATTTAGGTAGTTTGGGGAGATTTGACACTGAGATCAAGCCTACATTTATTAAACTGAGGAGCTCTAAGTTCACACATTAAGCCGTTAAGCCCTCAATTTTCCCATCATTTGATGTGCAGTTGTCCAGGGCAAGTTCTCGAACAGCTGCCGGGGTCCAGTTCCTCAGCTCCAGGTGGATCATCCTCTTCATGTCCATGTTTCTCTCCCCCCACCCCCCCGGGTCTTCAAACTTAACTTTACACGGCGGGGGCGGATGGGGGAGAGGTGTCCCAGCCTGAGCAGAGAGGGCTGTCGGAAGGGGTCTGAGCGGTGGTCCTGGGCGGCAGGCGGCGGGCGGCGTGCGGGCAGGTGAGCGGAGCCCCCGGAGCCGGAGCCCCCGGAGCTGGAGCCCCCGGAGTCGGAGCCCCCGGAGCCGGAGCTGATGCTTCCTTTTTATTTTTATGCGTGCGTCAAGTACCTGAAATGTCTATGATTGTCATGTTAAAACATTAATCTTCAAAATATATGAATTTGGTTCAAAGAGATTAATCTTAAAAAACCAATGTTTTATATTCCCGAATTAAAACTGTGGTGGTCACCATTATGATTGGTAATTACAAGACACAGCTCTAAATTTTGATAAGAGTAGGGGAATGGCTTCTTCTAGTATTTTCATAAAGTCTGCGTAGGAATAGGTAGATGTGAATAATGTGTACATAACTCTGGGTACTCGCTGTATATTTTGATTGATATCCCCTTGAATATTTTTCTCAACATCTTGGAAGGGGTTTTGGTTTTGTCTTGTTTTTGCAAAATGTGATGTGACAATATCTACAGTGTATACTTGCCAGGTGCAGGATGATACCTCAGAGCAGGTACCAGAGGGTCTCCTTAAGATACTAAGGAGCTTTAAACAAGAGCTTCACTTGTCAGGGTTGAGTGAAGCTCTTGTTTAAATTTAGCTGACAGTAAGCACCCTATCAACACACTCTGGCCAATAGAATGTGAGTTTCATGAGGGCTTCAAGAATAGTGCCTAAGGGCTTCCCTGGTGGCGCAGTGCTTGAGAGTCCGCCTGCCGATGCAGGGGACGCGGGTTCGTGCCCCGGTCCGGGAATATCCCACATGCCGCGGAGCGGCTGGGCCCGTGAGCCATGGCCGCTGAGCCTGTGCGTCCGGAGCCTGTGCTCCGCAACGGGAGAGGCCACAACAGTGAGAGGCCTGCATACCACAAAAAAATAAAAAATAAATAAAAGAATAGTGCCTAACACAGTGTGCCTCTGTAAATGTTTGTTAGATGATTCCCTTCCTAGGAAATGGGATTTGTAAAGAAATGTCCCTCTTCTATGTTTTGTTTTATTATAGCTTGGCCTCACATATTTATTTTTGGGGGTGGTACCTTTCTTGCCCCCTTAGTAAAATTTAACAGCATCCCTATATGCTCTTTTTTTTTTTTTTTTTTTTTTGCGGTACGCGGGCCTCTCACTGTTGTGGCCTCTCCCATTGCGGAGCACAGGCTCCGGACACGCAGGCACAGCGGCCATGGCCCATGGGCCCAGCCGCTCCGCGGCATGCGGGATCCTCCCGGACCGGGGCACGAACCCATGCCCCCCGCATCGGCAGGCGGACTCCCAACCACTGCGCCACCAGAGAAGCCCCCCTATATGCTCTTTTGATGTGTAATTTTATTGCTGGATCTTTTTGCCCTTCAATATAAAACTCTTATATTTTAGTAATATCCATAATCCTTTTTGTTTAGCCTCACATATTTTGTCAGAGATGACCTCTAGGTTAGGAATTTTCCTTAACATCTTAAGGTCTATCTTAAGCCAACATCCAGGCGACTAGATATTAAATATTCTCACCACCCATAAAAATGGCAATTATGGGACATGATAGATGTGTTAACCTTAAGTTGTGATTGTATTGCAATATATAAATGTATATAAATGTATGAAATCAACACATTGTATGCCTTAAACTGTGTCAATTAAATCTCAATTAAAAAAAATAAAACATTAGACCCTAAAGGCATGCATGCCCATTAAAATCTCTAAAAGAAAAACCAAAGATGCTGGCTCTTATTACAACTTTCCATTGTCTTGGTGGTGAGGGCCTGTGTAGTAAGTCCAGAAACAGAAATACAGCTTATAGCGATTGGAAAGGACAACACAAAATTGGTGACAGATGCTGGCTTGGTCTGTTTCAACATCTCTCCCCAGGCCCCCCTCCACACACACCCCATAACAAAGACTACAGGGAGTGGTGACAGAAGTCTGCAAGTTCAATGATGAAGTCTACACATCACAGTCAACGGTTTTCCCAAGTATACAAATAAAAATATAGAGAAAAGTGTAAAGCTTTTTGGAAAAAAAGCTCTCCTCCCACTAGGAACAATAATACAAGAGCAGTTTAAGATCCATGTGATGAAAATCACACAGTATTCCTGAATGGCATCAAAAGAGACTTGAACAAATGGAGAGACAGCTGGGTGCATGTAATTGAGACGGCTGCTATCATAAGCCTTCTCAATGAATTTAAAAATGCAATGCCACCTCAATTTCAATTCCAGTGGGACTTGTTTCAAGCTCAGTAATGTGGTTCTAAAGTTCATGTGAAAGAATAGATTGGCATGGACACTCAGGGAAATGTGAAAACCAAGGGTAATGATGTAGGACTTGTACTACACATAACAAACCATTTGAAAGCTAAAACTACAGTAACTGAAGTATGATCCGATGTTCATTAAAAGTAGTCTCTATATATGTGAGAGCAAGAATGAATCCACTAAAATATCAATATTAGTTGCATATCATCTTATGGGGATTTTATGATTTTCAAATGTTCTTCTTTATATATATCTTCTTCTTTTTACTGTATGATCATATATATATATATATGATCATACAGTAAAATTCACCCTTTTTAGTTCTGAATTTTGATGGATATATACAGTTGTGTAATCACCACCAAATACAAATTTAGAGTATTGTGTTATGCCTAAAAAAGTCCCTCATCATTCCCCTCTGGAGTCAGCCTTCTCCCCTTTGTCACTGTAGTTTTGGGTTTCTAGAATGTCACATAAATGAATTTATACACTGTGTCGCCTTTTGTGTTGACGTCTTTCAGTTAGCACAGTTTTTTTTTTTCTTTAAAACAAAAGAAACCCTTGGTGTTTGAGAATGATGCACATTTATGTATTCAGTAGTAGGTCCATTGCATTGCTCAGCACTATTCCGTCATATGGATTTACCACAGTCTGTTGATCCACTTACTGGGTAATAGACATGTAAGGTGTCTCCATGTTTGGCAGTTAAGACTAAGACTGTCTATAAATATTTGTATAGAAGTCTTTGTGTGGATATATGTTTTCATGTCTCTTGGGTAAATACCTAGAAGCAGGAAGGTTGGATCCTGCCAAACCTTTTCCAAAATATCTGTATCCTTTTGCCTTCAGACCAGCAACATAGGAGAATGTCTGCTCTGCAACTTCCTGCTTTTTTTTTTTTAACTTTAGCCATTCTAATAGGTGTGTAGTGGTATCTCATTGTGGTTTTAATTTGCATTTTCCTAATAATTAGTGACACTGGACATGGTTTCATGTCTGTCTCGGCCATTTGTATCTCCTTTTAAGTGAAATGTCTCTTTAAATTTTTTTGCCAATTTTTCGATTTGGTTGGTTGTTAATTGAGTTTTCAGAATTCTTTATATATTCTGGATACAAGCCCTTTTTCTGAGGTGTGTTTTGCAAATATTTTTTCCAGTTCTGCAGTCTGCCTTTTCACCTTCTTTTCAATGTCTTTCAAAGAGCAAATGTTTTTGATTTTGAAGTTCTGTTGGTCATTTTTTTCTTTTATGTTTCATGCTTTTTGTATCCCAAGAAATATATGCCAAATCCAAGGTCAGAAAGGTTTTCCTTGTGTTTTCTTCTAGAAGTTTTGCTGTTTTGGGGGTTTTGCATTTATGTCTATGATACATTTTGTGTTGATTTTTGTATATGGTGCAGGGTGAGGATCAATTCTATCTCCCCACCTTTTTCTTTGAGACTTTTCATATGTGTCTAATTGTACCATATGAAAATACCACTTGTTGAAGATTATACTTTTTCATTGAATTTTCTTGACACCTTTGTTGAAAATCTGTTAACCATATGTGTGCGGTCAGGTTTTTTCATCTATAGACCTTTTTCACCACTACCACACAGTCTTCATATCTGTAGTTTTATAGTAAATCGTAAAAGCAGATAGTATGTGTCCTTTAACATTATTCAAGATTTCTTTGGCTGTTTCACATTATTTGCTTTTCCACTTAAAGTTTAGAATCAGATTGTTAATTTCTACAATAACCTCCTGCTGACTGTAGATCACTTGGCATCCTAACTATACTGATTCTTCCAAAGCATGAACATAATATGTATCTCCAGTTTTTTTAGGTATTCTTTGACTCTGTTTTGAACGTTTCGTGACTTCAGCATACAAAGTTCGTGACTTTAAAGTATTCTTGTGTGTTTTTTGTGTGTGTTGTCTGTCCTCATCACCACCCCCACCGTTATAGCCATCATTTGCGTACGTAGCCAGACACTGGGCCCAGGCCAGTGGTCTTGTCCAGTGCCCCATAGTCTGGGTCTGTCTGCTGCTCCCTCTCCGTCCCCTCCCCCTTCTTCTTCTTCCGCCTCCTCCTGATTCTTCCTTTTTTGTCCTAAACTTTGGTCTGAGGGCTGTTTCTTGCTCTTCTCATCTAATTGTATATTGGCCAGGTGGCTTAAACTCTCTCTATACTCTGATCTGTAAAAAGGAGTTAGTATCTTCTATACACCCCCTGAAAAAAACTAGGGTAAGGATGTTTTCCTCAAAAAATTATTCCTCATGATGTAACACTTTGGGCATAAAATACCACCTCAGCGATAATGTGTCCTTCACATTCCATCGAACCGGGGGGCACAGCTGTAATGAGGAAGAATGCGTGGGGGGGATACTTTCAGATTGAGTATCTTCATCCCCAAGGACCTTTGACCTAATAGTTTCAACCCCCATTGAGGATCCTTGCTGGAATCAACCATTGCTTTAGGAGCTGAAACTGGTGATTTCCTAATTTTTTCGTCCCGTCTGCATTGTTTGGTCTGTAAGAAAAGAGCCTTACCTTCGCCTCTCCTTCCAATGCCACCCGCCTCACCAGTCCCCTTGTTCATGTATCAACATGGACTCAAGGACTTTCCACATATTGTAATCCATCGCTCTCCTTGTTCATTGAGACACTCGGGTGTCGCAGGTGTCCCACTGTGGCCAGGATAGCCTCTTCCAGCATCCTCCTCGTCCTGACTTGGTCCCATTGGTCCCAGGCTCCCTGTGTGTGCTCCTCCTGGGCGGCGCTGTGTCTGCTCACCTGACCAAGCTCCAGAACTCCATGCTTTCAACACAGCCCCCACTCTTTGTGAGTTGAGTGTTGCACTTGTTAATTCTCTGCAACATTTTGAATCTTTTCATCAATCTTTGGCCATATCCCTGCACTTTCTTATGTATATTCCAAGTGACTCCATCTCCTCCGAATCTTGGGGACCTTCGATTTCCTCAGGACTGTGGTGAAGGGAGATGAGATGGACGTGGAGCCCCAGTGGGGTGTGCTTCATACTTGCAGTGTTTTCTTACACACCTGCTCGACAGGTACATTGCTCTGCAAAATTTCTCTTGGGTACCCCCCAGATTGAGTCCCACTTCCCCATAGTAGGAGATTTTGAAAATAAACCTCAAGGCACTTAGAGCCTAAATCACTTTGGGTGCTTACGCAGTCGTAAGCAGACGAGCTATGGGTGATGTATTGTGATGTGTAGCCTTTGAGCCTGTATCTGCACACGATAGATGTATTTACTTATGTATAGGTAACTATTTCCTAAGAAATAATATCTTATAAATGAGATCATCCCTGTTTCTTTTATACAATAACCTCATATTCCCAAATATATTTTATTCTCCTTAAAGATTCATTAATTTTTTTAACCCTTGGTATGTGACATAGTTTTCTCCTCACTGACTCGTGTAACCAATATAAATAATACTGAGGGACAGCATCCATTTATGATTCATATAGAGGAATTTCATTTCATCCAGTAAAGAGTTTCAACTTTATAACTGTGATGGTTAAGAGTGTCCTTTATGGACAGAAGTCAATTAAAAAATGTGTAGCGCATTGATCCTCCTTCAAAGGCAAAATTTTATTAAGACTCAGTTACTCTTGTTTCTATTACAGTGCATTTACAGTTACTATATATCATGGGAGAACATTTGAAAAATCTGATTATTTTAAATTATCTGATTTTCTGAGTTTATGAAAATAAATATAAAATTTTCTGCTGTACTCTGACTTATGTTAGCAACAAATGAATTCTATCAAGAAGTTGTATACAAAGTACATATTCCTCATTATTACATAAAGTATAATTGTATACATAAAATTTGATTGTAATTTATTTTCATCCCTTATAACAAATGTGAATATGTGTTTAATTTATTATATTGAGTAAGCAGCAAATAGTTGTTATGATTAATGCAAGATCCAGATAGTCCCTTTTGGTATATTCATCCTATAAACATCTTCTTACAATTACTGCCACTGTAAAATGGAAAATGATTTTGTTTTTAAAATTAGATTTCTTTCCTTATAGTGTCTGCAATGATATGAAATACTAGCATTCAATTTAAATTTAAGATTCAGGTTTAATTTTGTTGCTAGTAGTTGTAAAGAGCTAATAGATGACATTAGTTTCTCAACTATACTATTTTTAATTTTGTATAGCTTCTTTTTACAAACATCCCTCGCTCTGTGGTCCTTTATATTGATAAAATAAGGGATCGCAATATTTTGGAAACTAAGTAAGTGAAAATTAACCGTACTTTGGATAAAGGATTCATGGGACTGAATTTATCTTTAAATGAGAAAGGGAACAAAAGACAGCCCTCAATTTCGCCATGGATTGTATTTCTGGGCAAGATGTACCAAGTTCAAATGATGTGAGTGAATATTTATTTTTCCAAGAACCTCAGTGTTAACAATAGTACCCGATTCAGCCGTTTTGTTGTATCTTATGCTTAAGCACATATTTAATTAACAAGACGTGAAATACTCTGCAAAGTACAGCAGTGACTTTTGCCTTCTGATGTTTTTCACGTGGGGCACTGTCTTCTTACCTTCATTTTACACCATTGCTCTATCTTCATTATCATGTCTTGCTTGTAATCCCCATCCTAAAAGGGTTCAGTAATTTCATATGATGGGAAACCACATAAGTGAAGAAATCAAAGCAAGGGTGAAAAAAACTGTCTTGTGTCTATTTCACAAATCTAAAGAGAAAGAACGATTTCACAAGGATCATAGAATTTGGAAGGAGTTTTCCAAGGAGGTTGTTATTGTTTTAAATCAGAATAGTACATTACTTGGTTTACAAGGAAAGATCGTTTGACTTGCCCTGAGAATTAGCTGCCCCTTCACCGTCCCCTCCTTGATCAATTCCCAATCCATACCTGCAACTCTTTTTGCTTTTCGTTTGTTCTTGAATGTTTGAGATTCATTGTTCTATCCGTAGTGTTCCAAAATCTCACAAGTATGAGTCTGGGTCGTGCTTGACCCACAGTGGACCCTTTCATTTTGTATATGCGTGACACTTTAGAAAAATTATCTTACATCTTTTAATTAATTAATTTTTATTTAAAATTTTTGACAGCTTCATTGAGATCTAAGTTGTATGCCATAAAATTCATCTATTTAATGTGAACAATTTAAGGGTTTTAACTATACACATAGAGTTGTTTAACCATTACCATGATCAATTTTAGAATACTGTCATCATCCTCAAAGGAAACCTGTACGCAATAGCAGTCACTCCCCATTTCCCCCCAAACCTCCAGCCCTTGGCAATCACAAGTCTAACTTTCTGCTTTTGTAGGTTTGCCTATCCTGGACGTTTTCTAGAAATAGAATTATGCAAAATATGATCATCTGTGACTGGCTTGTCAATTTCTGCAAAGCAGCCAGTTGGAATTTTGATAGGGATTGGGTTGAATCTGTACCTCAATTTAGAGAGTATAGCCATGTTAACAATATTAAGTCTTCTAATCCATGAACATGGGATATCTTTCTATTAATTTAGGTGCTCTTTTATTTCTTTTAACACTACCTTCTAGTTTTCGAGGACCAAGTTAAATTTATTCTTAAGTATTTTTTCGGTGCTTTTGTAAATGGAATTTTTTCTCTCTCTCTGTGTGTGTTCTTGTTCTACTTTTGGAGGATTTCATTGGTTTTTTATCCTAATGCTTCTATTAAAATGTTTATTTTTGCTAATACAGCTGAAATATTCCAGAATCATTACTTTGTCTTTGTTCCTTTTTATAACATTATGTTCTTGTTTTATGGATATAATCACCTATCTACCTGAGGAAAATAATGATAGTTCTTTGAATTTTCTTATATTTTCTAAATTTTCTTTCATTCCTCTGGCTTCTGTTTTTGTTTGTTCAGGTCTCCTTTATTAATGCTTGGTTGACTTTTCTCACAGAGCTTGGAGGCTGGTGGGCTTCAGTGCATGGCAAACCACTGTGGGCTGGGCTCTCACGCTGTCAGGATCTCCATGGGAAGTTAGTGGGTATGCTCTTGTGCTGGTCAGTTTCTCCAAAGAGGGTTCTTCCAGTCTCCTGTTCCAGTTTGCTATGGGGCTAAGCCTGGTAGAGGGGCTGAGCCTTGCTGCTTTGCTGGGAGCTGAGCCAAGCAGAGTGGGGAGTTTACAGTGATTCGCCTGTTTTTTCTTTTATTTAATTTATTTATTTTTGGCTGCGTTGGGTCTTTGTTGCTGCGTGCGGGCTTTCTCTAGTTGCGGCGAGCGGGGGCTACTCTTCGTTGTGGTGCGCGGGCTTCTCATTGCTGTAGCTTCTCTTGTTGTGGAGCATGGGCTCTAGGCACGTGGGCTTCAGTAGTTGTGGCTCACGGGCTCAGTAGGTGTGGTTCACAGGCTCTAGAGCACAGAGACAGTCATTGTGGTGCATGGGCCTAGTTGCTCTGTCGCATGTGGGATCCTCCCAGACGAGGGCTCAAACCCATGTCCCCTGCATTGGCTGGCAGATTTCCAACCACTGCGCCACCAGGGAAGCCCCCAGTTTTTGGCTTCTTATCATTGGATAGTCTCAGCCAGGTGGCTCCTGCCACGCTGTCTCTTTTGCTTTGTCCAGAGGATAAACACGTGGTTGCCTGCCGGGAGTGAGCAGGGTTCCCTTGGTGGATGTGCTGGGGTGGGCATATTGGCCATGTTTTAAAGACATCAGTGCTTTGGGTTTCCACCTGACATGCAGCCTCGCTTTCTGAGTACCTGGCACCTCCAGTTTCCGAGCCTTCCTAGGGTTCTCTGCCCAGAATCAACAGGATTCCTAATAGATATTCACTCCCTTCCTGCCTCCAGGGCAGCCGGTAACCATTCCTGCATCAACTTGTCAGCTTCCAGAATTCTCTTGTCTGTAGTTGTGTCTCTTCTTATTCTCTTGGTCTTTGTGAGTTTTTTTTTTTAAACATCTTTATTGGAGTATAATTGCTTTACAACGGTGTGTTAGTTTCTGCTGTATAACAAAGTGAATCAGCTATATATATACATATATCCCCATATCCCCTCCATCTTGTGTCTCCCTCCCACCCTCCCTATCTTACCCCTCTAGGTGGTCACAAAGCACCGAGCCGATCTTCCTGTGCTATGCGGCTGCTTCCCACTAGCTATCTGGTTTGTGAGTTATAAAAACTTTTTTTATTGTCACTTTAATGTGAGGAGACAGATGAGTTTGTGTTTTCATTGTTTTAAATTTGTTATGTGGAAGCCCCCAACGTATATTTTCACAAACATCATCTCTACAGAGACTTTGGAGGATGCTTTGGGGCAGTTAGTGACATTTTGGGATATTCTTTGTGTTATCTTTTTGGACCCCCTATTTTTCTCTCTTAAATTTCCTTGTAACAAACAGAAGCTGTAAATGTTTCACCATTGGCTTTCCCTCTTGAAAACAGAAAGCCTTTGTGTTCTCGAGGGCTTTCTCCTCATCTATCCAAGAACTTATCCGTACGGGGATTTATTTCATGTCACGCCTGCCTTTGAAACAGAGCGCTCGGCTCTCAGTTACATTCCCTTTTCCAAATCCTCGTCCTCATAATGTTGCTGTACAGTATTGATTCTTCGGCTGGAATGCTCCCCGATATGAAAGTCATCCAGAATCCACCAAGTCCTCCATCTTCCTGTGTTTACTACAATTCTTGCCCAGTGTCATTTAGCAGTATCATTGGAGGATTACTTTTTCTTTAATTTTTCATGGTGATGAAGTAGGTTTGTTTTCATTGATATATTTGAAGTGAAACATATAAATGAGAATTCCTCTTCAAAGCACTTGCCTTCGTGAAACACGTTTAAAATTTTTAACATCTCATCACTGGCCACCAAGAAGTGTAATCCCCGATTCAAATAATAGATTCTCCTCTGATTCAAGCCTGGTGCCCACCCTCCATACTCCATGCTCCTGGGGCTCTCTCCGTATCTCCAGTAGCTTCTGTGGTTTGGAGCTGCCCCCAAATCCCTTGGCGTTCAGAACACTTGGAAGAGAGTTAAATTTTCTGCCTGTGCCAAGTGCCCCATGCACAATGTGAGCTCCGTGGTCATATGAAACATTCTGGACTGGTTGATGGAATTACCAAGAGCAATTTCATACTTTATTGTTCAAGCCACATAACTCAGTCCTGATGTTAGGAAGCACCCCTTCACAACTCAGCCCTGTGAGTTCAAATCCTTGGGAGTTTCCCTTCTAATTCATGTACTCAGTCTTGGACCTTAGACTAGCCAAAGATGACAAAGATACCATTGAAAAGAACTCATCCTAAGTTCCCATTCTCCAAAATCTGTTCTTTCTTAAAAACCTTTTGTCTCTATATCCTGTAGGGACTTGGTGCATTCACTGGCCTGCCACTCACTGTCCCCTGCTCCACCACCAGTGCTCCATTCTACCTATCCTCCTTCCTACCTGTCCTCTGTCTTACCTGTCCTCCTGCCTACCTGTCCTCCATCCTGTCTGTCCTCCATTCTACCTGTCCACCTGCCTAGAGCACTGGGGTGCCAGATTTAAAACTGGGGCATTGAGGGTAGTTCTAGGAGGGAGGGCTCAGAGGCAAGTTCAGTCCAGGGCTTGAGCAGCAGTGACCTAGTCCTCGTGGACGGGGGAGCCCCATGAAAGAGATTTTTGAGGATAAGGGAGTAGGAAATAGGGACTCACAGGCAGTGGGAGAAAGAGGAGATCTCATCTGTTTCTCTCACAACTACCTTTTAAAATACTAATATAGGGACTTCCCTGGTGGCGCAGTGGTTAAGAATCCACCTGCCAATGCAGGGGACACAGGTTCGAACCCTGGTCCGGGAAGATCCCACATGTCACGGAGCAACTAAACCCATGCGCCACAACTACTGAGCCTGTGCTCTAGAGCCCACGAGCCACAACTACTGAGCCCACATGTCACAACTACTGAAGCGTGCGCCTAGAGCCCATTCGCTGCAACAAGAGAAGCCCCCACTCGCCACAACTAGAGGAAGCCCGCATGCAGCAACAAAGACCCTATGCAGCCCAAAATCAATCAATCAATAAAAATTTATATAAAAAAGAAAATACTAGTATATTTTCCATTATAAAAGTAATCTGGGCTCCTCCTCCCATCCCACGACTGTCTGTTGTCTTTTCTTCTAATTGTTTCTTCTTTTTTATTTTTTTCCTATGCTATATTTATAGTCTTTGTTTTGCTGAGAAGTATATGTACCATAATTATGTCTGATTTTCATCGTTGAACATTTTCTTATGTTATTAAAATAGTTCATATTTTCATGATTAGTATTTGATGGTTGCATAATATTTCATCAGAAAACTATGGTGTGGTTATATGATTTAGCAAATAAAAATCAACTTCAGGTAAACAACAGATCATTTTCTTAGTATATGAATGTCTGATGTGAAATTTCCAATGCAGAATTTGGGACATACTTATTTGAGATTCAAATTGAACTGGGCATCCTGTATTTTATCTTGCAATCTTATAAAATCTCACATTACTTATACAGTTCCTAGCTATTGAACACTGAGATGTTTTCAGTGATGCAATGGACATCTTTGGGCATAAAATTTCTAATTCTGAATTACTTCCTTAGGCGGCTTGTTAGAAGTAGAATTACCCTGAGGAGATGAGTATTTTTTTCCCAAGACTTTTCAAACCTATTGCCAAATCACTTTTTAAAAAGGTTATAGCAATTTACACTCCCACCAGTGGCGTCTAAGAGTGCTTGTCCCCTGCGCCCTTGCTACATTATCATCACTTAAATACTCCTCTGCTGTTTTGTCAGGCAAATCATGATATACCGTTTTCATCTTTGATTACTAATGAAGTTCACATTTTTTGTTTATGAGGCTTTCTTTTCATGACCTGATTTTTAAAATTTCTGCTACTGCCTCCTGATTTCTCTGTCCCTATTTTGCATTGCTTTGAAGTCATAAGGAATATGTCTTATTTTTATTTATTTACTTATTTTTACTCAGCCACTGAGGCTGGAACCCCGTCCCCAGGCTCAGGTTCCAGGAGGAATTCTGCACAATCACCACCAGCCTACCTGCCAGCCCACCCACTGTCTGACATGAAAGCTTCCTAGGACTTCTAAATGCATTTCCAATGAATCAATGACAAAGCATAGAAGAGTAATTTTATTCTGAGCCTGCAGAATAAGTTTCTTTTCACAGCTCTCCCCCATTTCTGTTTCTAGTGTACGATTGGTTTCAAATACAGCTTCCATAAATACCTGCTTTTAATCTACCGGTAAAAACCCACCACTCTGCTCTAGAGGGTTCCGCTGAGTTCACGTGGGCAGTCATGCTCCATAGCATCCGCTATGCTTCTTCTCTAAAGACACTGGCCCCCATGGATGGGACTCCATTCCAAAGGAAAGGGGGAGCCTTTCTGTGAAATTTGACAGGCATATTACCTCTTTCCTAGTGGGGTCTAAAGCTTCAGCTTAGAAAAGGGCTGAAATAGCAAGATTTGCTTCCTCTAAGAAAGATTGAACAGTACAAATTGCTTCTGGAACATTTCCTTAAGTTAAGAGCACATTTGCACCTGCTGGCCTTTTTTTTTTTTTTTTTTTTGCAGCGCATGGGCCTCTCACTGCTGTGGCCTCTCCCGTTGCGGAGCACAGGCTCTGGACGCACAGGCTCAGCAGCCATGGCTCACGGGCCCAGCCACTCCGCGGCACGTGGGATCTTCCCGGACCGGGGCACGAACCCGTGTCCCCTGCATCGGCAGGCAGACTCTCAACCACTGCGCCACCAGGGAAGCCCCCTGGGCCTTTTGACCTCTAACTCATGGCGATGACCTGCCTCTGTCCCTTTCTCTGGGCTACTCCAGTTAGTCCCCATTACAGTTAAATAGGAGGCCATTTGGTTGCCCTCTCTGTGATGTTCTCATCCAGAGAGAAGGCTTCCCGACCGGCCATTTAATTATTCCCAGGACTTGCTTTATGGCAATGGCTCCGTTCTCTTCAGTTTTTCACGTTATGCATCATGTCAGCTCCCCTAGCCTTTGCCGTGCATGAATTTTCAGCATTACATGGCACCCTGCTCCCTAAATTGAGTATGTCCACGTCACCTGTTCGAGTATCTGGCCAGACTCCTGATGCTCTAGTGTTTTTTCCATTAATGTTACTCAGTGTGCATGTCCTTTGCGTTTTCAAGGCTGCTCTGGGGTCTTCTTTCCACTTTCAACTTGATATCTTAAGCACAGTACATATGTCTGTTGCTCTGAATTATACATAGCCAGCTTTGTGATTTCAATGATTCTAATTTGTAAGTCCCTATTCTTTAACTCTTTTGACCTGCAGAGAATTAATCTGAGCCCCTGTTAGGTGAACCTTGACTGATACAGGCCTTTTCTTGCCCTAGAAAATCTCCCTGTCTAGTAGGGTGGAGACCAGGTCACAGCCACCTCGGTCAGGGTAGAAATTGAGACACTGTCTATGGCCGCCTTTTCGTTTCCTCATCCTCTTCCCAGCTTTCTCTGATGACCACAGAAGTGCATGAAGTCTCTACTTCAGGTTGGCCATTGTCATTGACCTCAGATTTCTCAGAAAAAGAATTAAAATGCCTATCTGGATAAGAGGAAAATTAGCTCAGCTACTAAGCACCCACTTTGTAACTGGTGTGCTGGGTTCACAGCCGGTTTTCCATATTCTTATCAAGAGGAGAACACCACTCAGCCTCAGTTTTACTGCCTATAAAATGGGACGAGATGAGAATCTGTTGTGTGATTGAATGAGGCTATGGTTCTAATGGCCTCAGCACAGTGCCTGACATATTGCAATTGGTCAACGTGTAAAATTATGAAGACTGTTATCCCAAAGGTGGCATCTCATCAGGAGTAAAGAAGATACAAAGGCGGCTTCTCTTGAGCTCAACGGAATGCCAAATATTTACATATTTCAAAAGTGTATACTCATATGGGCTTCCCTGGTGGCGCAGTGGTTGAGAGTCCGCCTGCCGATGCAGGGGACACGGGTTCGTGCCCCAGTCTGGGAAGATCCCACATGCCGCAGAGTGGCTAGGCCCATGAGCCATGGCCGCTGAGCCTGCACATCCGGAGCCTGTGCTCCACAACGGGAGAGGCCACAACAGTGAGAGGCCCGTGTACTGCAAAAAAACCCAAAAAAACCAAAACAAACAAACAAAAAAAAGTGTATACTCATAAATAGACATTTTACCATTTTACGAATCATTCCTCCAAAGGAAAACAAACATTAGTTAGCTCTTTCCCTGAACACCAACTTGAAATCTAAATTTCAGCAATTATCATCATTCATAAATAGCTTACATTTCCTGGCAAATGGAAGATACCTTATTATCATTATTTTATTTGTTCAACTTACATAATGCATCCTCTGAGGACCCATTTGGAAGCATATATGTTTATTATAGATATAAAATGGATCCGAAAAAGTTTTGGACTTTAACATTTCACTGTAGAGCATGCATTTGAAATGAATACGAGAGATATTTAGGCATTCAAATACAGTGCTTGTAAAACAGTTAGTAAAAGAATGCAATTTGTGAACTCATTTAATAAGGCAAAATTAAGGACATGTCTCAAAGTATATCTCATCCTATAATTTTACCAGACTTGTGCTGGTTTAATGGGAGAAAATATATGTCCTCTGTTTCTTGAAATATCATTACTTTAGGGGAAAACATTTAAAAGCAAAGAAGTCTTTTAGGAAATTGTTAGCCATGAACCCAGAAGTGATACATTGCAGTTAATGGCAATGGGACTGCTTAACCCCCTGCTTCCCCGCTAGAGCAAATCCCCTTAGTGTGTCTGTGCACACACACACACACACACACACACACGTGCACAGCCCTGCACGTGCAAACACGTCCACATGCACAGCCACTCGCATGCTGGGCACTTCTGTTGCTCAGTGCTCGGGTCCCTCAGTGGCTCCATGTCTTGATTTTGTTTGGTGGTTTCTTTTTTTCCCTTCTTTTCCTTTCCTGCCAGCTCTGTCTGGTATGAGAAATTCCCCGTCTCTCCCACTTTACATTCTGATGAGGCTGCATTCCTCCTCACATGCTTCTGGTGGAGGAGAAGTGAGCCATAACTCATTGTGGAGTCGGTGGTTATGGCCTCCAAATTGGCCAAGGGGGGGATAGAGGCAGATTTTGAGAAATAAAAGTCTTCTCTCTGCCACAGCCCGGGAGCAGGGGCTGCACACACTTTGCCTGATAACAGGGGCAGCAACTTTCCAGGGAACACAGCGCACAGTGGTGGCGGTTTCGAGCCTGACTTTCATTGCACATATTTAATGCGAGAATATTTCAAGCTTGTTTTTTCCAGACTGGACAGTTATGTATCAGGAAACATTTAATGTAGTTAGAAGGAAATGTAGCAAAAGAAAAGATGGTGAGGCTGGAGTGACCGCTCACTTAGCTGGGCAGCCTGGCACATGGCTTCTCCCTGATGGGCTTTGATCCCAGACTCTGAGTTTACATCAATTTCTCCCATGAGTGTTGTGGTCTCCTCATCTCATTGTATCTTTTGATTTGTTTACAGGGAAACTTCGTGGCCTGTATGACAGCTATTTTACGACAAATGGAAGATTATCATTATGCCCATTTGATCAAGACTTTTGGGAAAATGAGGACCGACGTGGTGGTGAGTGTAACTTTGACTTTCTATAACTGTGTTTTGAGGCCAGCATTTTAGCAGTAACTTTGACTTTCTATAACTGTGTTTTGAGGCCAGCATTTTAGGCAAAACGCTGATGTAAGTATTTCCATTTTCAATATGATTTTGGACTTGCCTCCACTTGATTTCAGAAGCCACCAGGGATGGTCTAACTAAAGGCGTGTTTGTAAGAAGATAAGGGTCAAGATCCAGACTCTCTCCTTGTGCTGACCTGGGGAGTGATTCAGGGTGTCAGCCAAGAAAAATCCCTTTTTTCTTTTCTCTCCCATGCTTTGTGGTCACGGAAAATTTGGAGATGTTACCCATGGAGAGTCTGTCATTAACTGCTGTTCATTTACTGATTGGCTTTCAATAGCAGAAGCCAGGGAGCACTGTCAGCCTTAAATTGTGCTCCGTTATTAATTAGCTCTAGTCACGGAAGCTCATTAGCATTTCTCGAAATAATTCTCTAGTCATCCTCAGTGAGACTATGGTACAACTTAATTAGGAGACATACAGAGGGGAACTTAGGAGCTCTGTCCGTAACAAGCGGACATCGCAGGGCCATACAGCAGATGTCCTCTGCAAAGCCGCAGCCAATGTGTCTGCAGAGTTTCTGAGTAGATGTCCACCTCGGCTCTCCTGTCTGAGAATGCAGACTCCATTTCTGAGGCCCCTAGATTCCTATAGACTGCAGCAAGTTCTACTAGCGTTTCCAGAACAAGGTTGGTTGCACTTTACATCAATCTTATTAAGGGATAGAGACAATGCATTTAAGGCTTTTTTCCAAAGGATTAATTCTAATAAAAAAAACTACCTTATTAGCTGTTGCTGCTATATGTGTGTGCATATGTCTATTTAAATTTTATATATATATAATATTTAATATAATAAATAATAATAAATATATGTATTTAAATTTCTAAAGATACAAAAATGGATTTATACCTTAAAATCATAGCAATTTTCCTTAAATAAAAGTCAAGGAGCAAGAATGTGTATGTGTTTGTGTGTCTCTGTGTTTAGTTTTCTTTAAAAATCTTAACGAGCAGTTTAATGTAGAACTGTACTCATGCGTGTAACATATAGCACATGTGATTATGTCCTGTGATTCTTCAGCAGTCATGGCATAGTGAAATCAGATTTGCCGTGTGAAACATTTCATGCCTCATGTTTGATCAGGGGAAGGATACTTGTAGCTGAACCTTTATGAACAATTTCCTAGACAACACTTCAGGCTGAATAATAAACTTTTCAGAATGAGAAGCATTACCTGTGCTGAAAACTTAGGACTCCATTTAATTATCTGCCCTTTATCAGAATAGTCACATGATCAAAATCATACGATTCATGCAAACTGTTAAAAATATTTAATCTGGGGCTTCCCTGGTGGCGCAGTGGTTGAGAGTCCGCCTGCCGTTGCAGGGGACACGGGTTCGTGCCCCGGTCCGGGAAGATCCCACATGCCACGGAGCGGCTGGGTCCGTGAGCCATGGCCGCTGAGCCTGCGCGTCCGGAGCCTGTGCTCCACAACGGGAGAGGCCACAGCAGTGAGAGGCCCGTGCACCACAAAAAAAAAAAAAAAAAAAAAAAATTAATCTGAATTATTCAGTGTTGCTGTGGATAGGGAAGCTTCAATGTATTGTGAAAAGCAATTATACAAAATAGTGTTTAAAAATGACTGTAATTTGCTGAATTCCAAGTGTGTACCCTCTCTCCTTGCACAGAGTAGATCATCAGATACTTGTTGCAAGTTGTGGTCCTGATATCCCAAGGGATTTTGGTTCCTTAGACACAGTAGTTCAGAACAGTAATTATTTGCAGGCAATTTGATTTCCATTATAAAATGGCACTTGTGGTTTGGATATCATGAATTCATACTGCAAGGATTGTAAACCTTTTTTATTGTTGTTAATCTGTCAGAACTTTGTAAAATGTGTTCCTATCTATTAACTATACATAGAGAGTATTTGACTATTTTTCTACTTGGACAAATGCTCACAAAAATGAAAGGTCATTTTGTGTTAAATAATTGGAAGTTAATTAGTAATGCAGTGTACGAATAGCCTAGACCATTTTCTCAAGACTACTTCCTTGTAAGAAGTGCTGCTTCAGGTTTTCAAATTTAGCTCTTTTTTGGTTGGATGAGTCATTCCCAGACAAAATCTCAGTTATGATCAACACCAAAGTCACAGGCCTCAGAACTGGTACTTTTACAGTCTCTCAAATGACCCTTTGGACCCCAAGACAGTGAAAGGATGGAGCACAGCGTGGAACGGAAAGACTAATCCGGGAAAGGAAAAGGGTGGACACGTTTGGCTCAAAACTCTCTCATAACGGAGACAATCCCTTTAGGATGGTGAGCCATGTGGGGTCTTTAAGTTCTTCTGCAGTGGAGATGCTGGCCTGAAGACGGGGCTGCTAGCTGTCTTGTGTCCAGTTACTGAAGCAGGACCACAGGTGGAGAACGTACCCAGGGTCCATAGTAAGATCAGAGGTGATGAGGAGTACTCTGGACCTTCCAGGGGAGCCTGTGCTCTTGACACTTGTCCCGAATTCCCACTACGTGGCCATAAAGGAATGTTTGTGGAGCAACTGAGTGAATAATGACGTATCCAAGAACAGTGCTGGTGGAAGTAACGCTTGTTGGTTACAGGTTGAGTGAATGCAGGAGACAGGACAGCGAAGGTTGAGAGAACCAGGCTGTGGGGTCCCTCTCATCTCCAAGGAGGACCCAGGGGCAGCCACAGGCTCCCGTGCATCCCTGCCTCTTTCTGTGGCCTCTCCCAGTCCTGTCCAACTGTAGGTTATGTAGGGAAGCCCGGTCAGGCAGAGCTCTGAGCTCTCAGCGTCCTCTTCCTGGATTCCCCTCCTGCCTCCATTCAGCTTCCATCCCAACCCGTTCTGGGAACCCCTACCCGGCACCTGCCTTGACCTCACCTGGTGGCTATCGCCCACTGCCCCTTCCCTTGTACCTTGTCCATCCCAGATAACCATCAGCCTGTGCTGGGGTGGCCCAGAGTGACTTCTCACAAATGGAAAGTGGTGAGGGTGCTCACGGGGATTATGAAAGCAAGAATATCTGCCAGGTGACTGTCCTTGCCTAGGAAACATTCTGCTATTGGGCAGGCCTGGTCTTAAAGAGCCTTGATTTCCATGTGAAATGGCCACCGAAGGGTGATTCACAAGCTTGTGTAGAGAATGTCATGAGTAGCAGGACGAGCCTTGCTCTGAGCATCCGTTTCTTTATTTCTTGTGACCGTTCCTCGTAGATGAAGCTTTATTGAAGACTGTCTCCACTGGATGATGAGTTTGGGGGTGCAGAATCCTTTTATAGTGAATTCACTCAGTAGCTATTGATTGGAGACTGACTTTGTGTTGACAGTTGGAGGAAGTGACAGCAGGCAATGCAGATGGGTCTTGCTCTTGTGGCCCCCAGTCTAGTGGAGGATATCACAGGTAATCAGGGAGTCCTTCAGATAACCCAGGTTATCCATGCTTCAAAAGAATGAGCCCTGTAAAGCAGCCAGGCTGGACTGAGTCGGGTGGTCAGGAAGCCTTCTTTGCAAAGGAGAGGACTGTGGAATATCGAGGAATAGAAGAAAGGGCACTGTGGGTGGTAGAGCAGCAAGAGTCCCGGGATTGAGGTGCAGCCGGAGAGGTGCTGGGGCGTCAGAGTGCACGGGACCCCACTGGTCATGCTAAGAGGCTTTGTGCTTTTCTGCTTGTTTGGTTTCCATTTCTGTATCATTTATTTACTGTGTATCCCTTAATTATTTTAAAATTATTTTTAAAGCATTTATTTCTTGAGTAAACTTTTTATTTTGAGAAAATTGTAGAGTCACATGCAGCTGGAAAAAATAATACAGAGCATCCCTGTATTCTTTACCCAGTTTCTCCCAATGGTGGCATCTTGCAAAACTATAGAACAATGTCAAAATCAGAATGTTGACGGTGATACAGTGCACTGATCTCGTGTTGATTCTCTCCATTTTGCTTGTACTCTTTGCTCTATTTATCTTGAAAAATTTCAAACATACAGAAAAGCTGAAAGAATAGTACAATGAAAAGCATTATTCCTGTCATGTGAATTCATCAGTTGCAGCACTTTGCCATACTTACCTCCCCTGTATCTCTACGTACCTCTTTCTATGTAGCCAAATCCCATAAGTATGTGAGAAACATGTAAGTGGTTCAGCAAATACCTCTCAAGGTTGAAGACAATAGTCAGTGGCCTTCATGACCTTCCAGAACATAACAATCATCTCTTCATACCGTCTGTATTCAAATTTCTCCTCAGTTCTCCCCAGTCTTTGTTGTATTTCATTATAGGCTTTCTCAAATCTGCATCTAGTCCGGATTCACACATTGTATTTGGTTATCTCTCATTAATCTCTTCTTTTTTCTAGAATAAGTTCATCACCTTGTTTTTCCTTCCCATTCATGGCATTGCTTTTTAAAATTCTGTTTCATTCTTATTTATTTTAGTTTTTTGAAGGGATAAAGTCATTAGCTTTGCAGACTTTTACCCATTCTGGAATTTTTGATTGCTGCCTTGTGTGCAGATTTGTTTCTGCAAATTCCTATTTCAAACTGGAAGCTTGATCTAAAATTCAAGTTCATCCTTTTGGCAAGCGGAATACAAGCTGGTGTTAAGCATTCCCTGGTGTGTCTGTTGGGAGTCTGGGGATGCCAGGTTGACCACTACTGATGATGCTGGGTTTGATCACTTGGTTAAAAGGGAGTAACTGCGGCTTCCCTGGTGGTGCAGTGGTTGAGAGTCCGCCTGCCGATGCAGGGGACGGGTTCGTGCCCCGGTCCAGGAAGATCCCACATGCTGTGGAGCAGCTGGGCCCGTGAGCCATGGCCGCTGAGCCTGCGCGTCCGGAGCCTGTGCTCCGCAACGGGAGAGGCCACAACAGTGAGAGGCCCGCGTACTGCAAAAAAAAAAAAAAAAAAAAAAAAAAGGGAGTAACTGCCAGATCTCTCTGTTGTGAAGATACATGCCCCTTAAAGATTATCATGTAATCTTTGGGTAATACTTTGGCATCTGCAGAAAATTGCAAAGGCCCTATCCTCTAGCAATCTTTCATCTGATAAGTTTAGCATATGTTGATGGTCCTTGTCTGAAACAGTTATTTCTTTGACTTAAGAGAACGGTGACTTCCTACTTCTGAGAATCAAGACTCTTTGGCTTTAATCTAGGAACACTGGGAAGCCCCTGAGGACATGGGTTCAGTGGGAGATTGGGGGAAGTGTTGGTGCCCTGATCAGATTTGTAATTTGAAAAGGTCACTCTGGGTGAAGTGTGGGGACCAAGAGAGACAAGAATGACCATAGGTAGATGGGCTAGGATTCCCCGCTGGTGGTCCAGGTGAAAAAGGATGATCAGTTATCCAAGTGGGTGGGGATAGAGATGGACAGAAGCAGATGGTTTTACAAGAAGATTTTGCCTGTGGAATACACTGATGGCTCTTGTTAGAGCTGTCCACTTATTATATGGAGCATCTTGTGAATAATCAAACTAAAAATGCAGCAGGGATGGATTGATTATAAAAAGATGAAATTTTCACAAAATATCTCATGTTAATCTTCCACCTCCCCTCTTTGACTTGGAGATAGCAGTTGTAATAGTCTGTTCAGCCTCATCAGCCGTTCTAGGCAAATGCAGTGGTGGGGACCACCACCATGGCTAGTAAATTATGCAGACTGACAGGGAAGCCTTGCAAAACCTCATCTCCGACAATCTGCAGCGTTTTGTTTGATCAGCAAAGTACCAACATTTAACAGCTGAGCCATACTAATGAAGTACGGGACTGTGTTTCCTAGAGGGGAAAAAAAAAAAAGGAATTGGGAAAATATGCTTCTCTTCTAGAATAATAAAAACCAGACCCTGTATCTCAATTATTAGGCTTTGAGGAGTGATCAGCAAGAAAGCCAGCAATTTCATGCAAATAGAGATGTGACTAAATTACGGCACTCAGCCAGCAGAGTAGGCAACCTGGTCATTAAAATGTGAAACTCTTGACAAAGTGGGGAAACTTAAGGAGTGAAGTATGAATTTCAGTAATTAAACTGGGGAGAGAAGCTGTTCCTTGTGTCAGGGGGCACCTAGAACACCCCTGCTCCCAAGCCCTGCTGGTCAGGGCTCCTGTGGGCAGAGTTTGGAGGACACGGAACTGACGTTTCCCTCTCGACTCTGCCCGGGATCCTAACCTCTCCTGCACTGGAGGCCTCTGTTGTATAAAGGGTGATCACGGTTGCTCCTTGAGTTTTTATTCATGGGAGGAGGCTCGACAAACCCCTCCCAAGGCAGAGATGACTCGCTGTAACCTGGCATTGCTGTTAACGGTTGCAGAGGAAGCATCTTTGAACATCGGCTTATCGCTGCTGTCAGATGGAACTGGTGTCTCTTTGCAAGAAATTCTTGGGTAGAACTTTGTGCTGGGAATTGCTTTCTTGGCTGCATAAATTCTGCTCACCACCTTGGTCTTCACAGCCATTGTACCTAATTATGAATCAGTAGATTAAATAAATGAGAAACATCCACTCTATCTGGCCATCTCTGACTATGACCCCATTTCCCACATGAATTCTCAGTTGCCTGTCCCCTTCCCACCCAGATCTTGAGGGAGCGTGCATCCCGGGCTACCGGGATGTGTGCTCTTCAGGATAACCGCTTGTTATGTTCAGGTTAGCTCAGAATAAGCACTACACTGTCAGAGTCAAGAAATTCTCCTCATTCTGACAGGCACAGAGTGGACCCACTAGGAAAGGGGAACCCTCTCCCGATGCCGGGAGCGGTCTGATTGGCCAGGAAGCAAGGTGGGGCGGCAGGGCACCACGCGTGAGATTCAGGGACCATCTATCCAGGAGACAACAGAGGCATAACTGAGGAGCTCGTGGATTTGAGGATGCCACATAAAAGAGTCTGGAGTGCGACCACATGCTCACATGGTTTACTGGGAGCTGAATAGGTGCAGATGGTCAGGAGTTCCTGTTTGAGCCTTTCAGCTGTTAAATTACATAAGAAAAAGGAAAGGATAATAATACCACATATTCAACCCAATGGGCCCTGTTCATAATGAAAAATCTTTGTAGAGTAAATATAAGACATAGTTACGACCTGCCTGTTATGTTTGTTTTAAAAGGTTTCTTTAAGCAGAAAGAGTGTGACTATGTATTTGTAACCTTCAGGGATTTACTCTTTGTGACTCTTAAATATGCCCAAGGAGTATCTTTTAATATGTCCTTGAAAAAGTTCTCCAGGACAGGAGGTGCTCAGGCAAACAGAAAGGCAGAAGTGTAAGACATACCTCCTGTGAAATACATCTTCATTACTTTTTCGTATGTTCTCATTCAGTTAAAAGAAAAAAAAAAAAAGAGTCCTTTATAATGTAATTATTCCAGGGGGCATTGGTTTTCACCTTTTTCTGGGTGGGTTTCAGTGTTCTCTTTTTTATTTCAGGATTTTCTGATGGAAACATTCATCATGTTTAAGAACCTCATTGGGAAGAATGTCTACCCTTTCGACTGGGTCATCATGAACATGATGCAGAATAAGTGAGTACAGGGGAAGGCTCTCCTTGACGAGGTGCCTGATTCATGTCTGGTGGGAATGGAGGTGTTGCCTGGATACCATGGGGGCTCCCACAATGTACAGGGTGCTCCCCCTTCTGTGATGCAAATGGTTCTTTGGAGAAATGGGCCTGGAAATTGGGTGCTTTGCTGATGCCAGCACAGGCTCTGGGGCTGAGAACTTGGGCTCTGCCCCCTGGAGAAAACAAACATGAGCGTGATCCGCCTTTCCCTTCACCTTTGTCAAGGGCATCAGTTTGCCATGTAATCTTAACCGTATGTGTTTGTTACCCAAAGCGATTCTCAGCTCTGTGGGAGTTTTTTGAAAAGTGTTTGCATTTCACATATTTCAGCTTAGAAAAATCATGAACATTTTCATCATACTTATTAAATATTAAACACGTACCTTGTTCATCTTCTTGTGAGGGCTGTTGGTTAATTTTCTAGCACTTGGGTTTTATAATTTCTGTAAGCGCCAACAAAGATCGTGGGGTTCTCAATCACATGTGGTTTCTAGAAGGAATTTCTGTTGACTTCTTTTTTCTGCTTCTTTCTTTTTGCAATTTTTATGGAGATAATTGTAGGTTCATAGTGCCGCGGTAAGAAGTAAGACAGGAGATCTTGTGTACAATTCACCCAGTTTTCCTTGACGATAACATTTTGTAAAACCGTAGCACCAAACTACAACCAGGGAACTGACATTGATACAATTTACCCATCTTCAGATTCTCCCAGCTTGACTTGTACTCATTAGTGTTTGTGTTTAGTTTCTTGCAGTTTTTTTCACACGCGTGTGTTCTCAAATCCACCCTCGCGGTGAAAACACTGAACATTGCCTTCACCACAGGGGTCCCTCTGGTTCCCCATTTGTGACCCACCCCCTTCCCTAAGCCCTGGCAACCACTCATTTGTTCTCCATTTCTAAAATTTTGTCATTTCAAAAATGTTATATAAATGGAATCATACAGGCTGTAACCTTTTGGGATGATTGACTTGTTTTCTTTCACTCTGCCTAATTCCCTGGAGACTCATTTAGGTTCTCGTATCAGTGGTTTGTTCCTTTTCATTGCTGAGTTCGTGTTCCCTAGTATGGATGTACCACAGGTGGTTTAACCATTTTTACTGTTGAAGGACGTCTAGACTATTTCCAGTTTGGGGCTGTTACAAATATATCTGCTGTGAACATTCCTGTACAGGTTTTTGTGTGAACTTCAGTCTTCATTTCTCTGGCACAACTGTCCTGGGATGCAAATGCTGGATTGCATGGTAATCATATGTTTAGTTTTGTAAGAAACTGCCAAACTCTGCCGTTCTCCATTCCCACGAGCCGTGTAAGAGAGATCCAGTTTCTCTGCATCCTCGTCAGCATTTGCTGTTGTCACCATTTTCCATTTTAGCCCTTCTGATGCATGTGTACGATGTCTCGTTCTGGTTTTCATTTACGTTTTCCCTGATGTCTTTGCCTCTTTTTAATGATTTGTCCACCCTGTGGATAAATTCATAGCAGCAAGGGCCTTTCCCTTTGCCTTTTGTGGGTGATGCTCCTTTGCAAGACAGCAGGGATGAAATCGGCCCTGTGTACCATAAGCTGCGGGTTCTGAGCAGGCCTCCGCTAGGGCTGAGCAGAAGTCAGTGTCGTCCATCTTAAGTTGTACGTCGCTGTGGCTGAAGCCTCTTTCCTCACATCAGACAACATCTGAGAATTAAGTGGAGAGGCTCGGGAGGGAGGAGCATCTCGCAGCTGGAGACATAAGCGTGGCTAGCGCTCACAGCAGGGGTCCTGGCCTTGGCCTCTTGCGTTTCCACCTGCTCTCTCTTGGGATCTGAATCCTCACCCGGAAAGTGAGGAACTTAAAGCACGAGGAGTTTCTCCCTTTTTCTCTGTCGGGATGAACTTCTGTGAGTGACGATTTAGAATGAGTCTGGAAAGCTGCCGTGTTCATGTTTTTAGTGGCCCGTCTTCAACAAACAACAAACAAAACCCGCTGTCCTGGATCTGCAGGAAGACTCGGGCTCTCCTTGCTCTGCTGGATGCTGTAGCTGAAAACGACAGACCCGTCCTTGACATCTAGCAATGAAATAACTCGGGCCCTCTGCATTTAACTAGACCCGGCAGATAGACTTGCCACGTCGGTAGTGAAACCACGACTCCGTTACTCCACTGAGTAGAGCTAAAGGCGGCCGCTCAGTCAGGCCACCGGGCGGCCCTGGGTGTGGTCGGAAGGTGTGCGTGTGGACGCGTGAACCCGCATGTGGACTTGACCTGTGCTGCATCTCCCCTGCAGAGTGGCCGTGTCCTGGCACCCAGGCTGTGCATTCCACACCCTGGGGACGAGGGCGGGAGAGGGCTGCTCCTGCAATGTCAGATGCCATCTGTCCTCAGAAGTTGTGTGACTTGGTGACCCCAGTCCCAGGGGTCCTACCGAGGTAAACCGTCACCGCATTGAGAATGATGCATCCACACTTTACTTTGATGCCTTTTTTTTTTTTTTTTTTGCGGTACGCGGGCCTCTCACTGTTGTGGCCTCTCCCGTTGCGGAGCACAGGCTCCGGATGCGCAGGCTCAGTGGTCATGGCTCACGGGCCCAGCCGCTCCGCGGCATGTGGGATCTTCCCGGACCGGGGCACGAACCCATGTCCCCTGCATTGGCAGGCGGACTCTCAACCACTGCGCCACCAGGGAAGCTCCTGATGCTATTTTGATGGTGATGGAGAGTCTGTTTTCAGTTATACCCTTACGGTTGCATCATAGCCTCTTCCTGCGACTGCGTCCTCTGCCTTCTCCTGCCAGCACTGAGGTATCTGATCATCACCCCAGACCTGCACGTGGGCGAAAGCCACATGCTCTGTGACTCAGAGCATGGAGCTCAGCCCTCAGAGTTTCCTTCTCCGGAGACCCTGCCCAGCTTCTCCCAGGATGTTCTGTAGTTCCCGGGGTGAGGATGTCGCTTGACCCATGCTTGCTGGAATTGTGAGTTCCCTGCACTCCAGAGCCGGCCTTATCCCTGCATTCCTCCTCACGTGCCACTCTGCGGGGTGCAGCCACATGACAGAGATGCAGGTGTGCCGTGGCATCTCCAACAACCCAAGCCTTTGCATCTCAGCCACAGGGAGGAGAGTTCTTTGTTCGTAGGGAAAGGCAGCTCTGCAAGGCAGAAGCCCCAGTTTGTTGTGTCCTCTTAAAGGCAGATGCTGGAGACTTCTGAGGATAAAGTCTTGTGTCAATGATGATGGAATTAGGGTCTGGAGCCGGAAGTGCATCCTATTATCTTGGGCAGTATGCTTGTAGGCTGCAGCCCTAAAAGACATCTCCATAAAGGAGGAAACACTCAGAATGTAAAATCCCTGTGGTTTCTTTTATGTTGTACATAAAATGTATGGAGCTGTCTCATCAAGAATTCTAGTACTCTGAGGCCAAGTCTTCCAGCTGACAGCGTTTCCTCCATCAGAATGTCCCAAAGAGGAGCTGTGTCTGTGTATGCCTCTGTGTGTGTGTGTGTGTGTGTGTGTGTGTGGTATGTGTGCATGCGCATGTAGATGGACGTTTGTGCATGTGTGTGGTTGTGTGTGCACGCACACGTGTGTATGTGTCTGTGTACGTGTGCGTGGGTTTGTTGATACCAAGTAAAGACCTTTTTTTTTTTTCTGCCACACCGCAGCTTGGGGGATTTTAGTTCCCCAGCCAGGGATTGAACCCAGGCCCTTGCAGTGAGAACGACGAGTCCTAACCACTGGACCACCAGGGAGTTCCCCAAAGACACTTTTATTTGCAGAGATTTTGACTCTGAGAAGCTGCAGCCAATCCGCCCTCCTCTCACAGCTGACACACTTTGCAGGCACAAGGTCCCCAGCCACAGGGAATAGCAGAAGAGCAGGCCATGAAGGAGGCAATTTAGACTCTGATCAAAGTTGGGGCTGTGAGAGACTTCCCTGGTGGCGCAGTAGTTAAGAACCTGCCTGCCAATTCAGGGGACACGGGTTCGATCCCTGGTCTGGGAAGATCCCACATGCCACAGAGCAGCTAAGCCCGTGCGCCACAACTACTGAGCCTGCACTCTAGAGCCCGCGAGCCACAACTACTGAGCCTGCGTTCTAGAGCCCGCGAGCCATGACTACTGAGCCTGCGCTCTAGAGCCCGCGTGCCACAGCTACTGAGCCCCCGTGCCTAGAGCCCGTGCTCCGCAACAAGAGAAGCCACCGCAATGAGAAGCCTGTGCACCGCAACGAAGAGTAGCCCCCGCTTGCCGCAACTAGAGAGAACCCATGCACAGCAACGAAGACCCAACGCAACCAAAAATAAATAAATAAGTCAATAAATTAAAAAAAAAAAAAAAAAAAAAAAACTTGGGGCTGTGATCATTGTAATTTTCTTTCTTACATCTTACTGCCTTAAAGCACTGCCCCCTCTGTTGAATAAACAATATTGGGTTTTAGAAGCTGAATCGGTTGGGTGGCTGAGGAAGATACTGCCTCCATGCAGCCAACTAGGTAACACTTAAAGCTATCTTAAGACATCTGGTTGGTGAGCCTTTAGTTTTCTTTAACATCCTTGTTTAAATGCCAGTTTCAGAGTGAAGAGTTTATCTCCTTTTTCATTTAACACACGCATTCTTTGTGATGTGTTGTGCGTTTTCATCTTCAGGCTAAGGGTGAGCTGAAACATATGCTTTCCACGTGCCAAGCACTTCTGGGGGGAGACTACAAGTCATCATGTCCTTAATACCCTCAGCAGCACTCTGAGACAGCTGCTGTTTTTATGCCCACTTTACAGATGGGAAAGTTGAGGCACAAAGGTTTCTTAAGTTGCCAAAAAACACACAGCTGGGAGGTTATAGGGCCAGTATTTAAAGAGCCCGTAGCCTAAAACCACCCTGCTACCTTGAGTATGCCTCCTGTTTCCCAAAGAGAGTATTTTGTTTTGTTTTTAATCCTTATGTCTTTAAAACACAACTTTTCTGCAAGATTTACTACTTACCTGAGTGAATTTTAAGCACAGAAGTCAAGATGTTCCTACTTAGCTTTTTGGAGCCATTAGAAGTATATGCTGTTACAGAGGATCGCATCCATTACTGAGCTTTATGGAGTCCTGCTGTGAACTTTTAGGACAGAATCTCACTAATATCTTAATAAAATAATTTCCCATAGAAATTACATAGATACCATATAGTACTGTTTCTTTGTCGTTGTCTGTTTGCCCCTTTTTATTCCTATGACTTACGAGCTTGATATCTTACATGCTGCCAGAGTTGTCTGTTTCTCCTCCACTCCTCCCGGCATGCATCAGAGGATGTTTCCTTGCCTCCTTGGGATAAGCAGTAATTCCCAGAAGTTTCCGGAGTCTGTATCTAAGTTTTAATGGCACAGCTGGACATGCTGTTTTACCACCTACAGCTCAGAAATTGACAAAATCAGCCTCTACGGCCCCTTAAATATTCGTGTGCTTGTTCAGCTTTGCCTCTGCAGATGGACTGTTCTTCAATTCGTGGGGCTTGGATGCTGTCTTTAGTTACATTTTACATTCGTTTTGGGGCAACAACTTGTAAATCAGGAATCAAATTTATAGGATATAATGAATATCCCAAAGGACAGTAGTCACTTGGTTGCTATATTCAAGATAGTAAGTGATTGGCAATAGTCTGATGTTATAACTCTGCTCTGGGATATACTAGTGTCAGACGGCAAGATGACATTTAAGATAAGCACAGTTCAGGTATAGTAGATGCGTGCTTGTGTGTTAGCATCCAGAAGTGCTATTTAATCTACCCAGAGGGAAGCAAATGCTGAGTTTCCATTTAAGATCTCAGGTGGCATTGGAAGCATAGACCTTCACTGTTGGCAGGTAAGTGCTGGTCGCCATTCTTGAGCTTCTATCAGCTAAAATGTTCAGGTTTACAGTTTGTGGTGTGTGTAGCCTAGTCTAATGTTGAAGAATTATGCTGTGGCTGTCTTAGAGTTCTCTCTGGTTGTTAACACAAACGTGACCACTTAGTTGCGTTTCTGTGTCTTTCTTCCAGTCGTAGGGCTTGAATTCATCCCAGTAGAGTGTTTGTGCACCAATAATCCTGACTAGAATTTTAAGGCCTAGGAGTGACTTGGTAGGAAACGAGTCTGTTGGTTTGACTGAGTTCCTTTTTCACCTTGAAGGAAGCATTTGTTATTAACTGCTTTTATTTACTTGCAAAAGGCATTTCTACTGTGTGCCATGGGGTAAAAACAGGGGCAGGATTGAGTATAATTTTCAGATTTTTAGAATTAGACTTTCCTATTCATGTGGACTGCGGAACATGGAATAAAGCCTTTCTTACATTTGTCCACCCTTCAGACTTGCAGAAGAATTTAAAAAATTCAGTTACCCTGATTCAGCTTCTCACTAGCTCTTGTTGCTTGTGTCCACTTCTCTTAGGGTGAAAAATAAATTAAATCATCATTTTTACTTCCTCAGAGCTCTCTTGTTTACAACTCTGATTATCAGTATTTTCCAGTGTCCTCTTTTGGTGTAGATTTTGTGTCTCATTCTCCTTGGTTTTGTCCATGTTAAGCTGGGGCCTAAAGGAGGTTATATTTATAATTTGTTTTATAATATCCTACACACATTCATAACAGAACTTGGTATATTTTACCAGTAAGGATTCATAGACTGTGAGTATAAAATAGACCATGTAAAGCCATAGAGAAAACTGGAAGTTTTTTAGAAGCCAAAATACTTGAAGCTGCCTGGGAGAGCACGGAGGAAAATATAATGGATTGCAAAATTCTCACTGGGTGATAAAAAAGATTCTTGCAATTTGTCCGGGGAGACTGGCAATTTATGGTAGAGATCCTTATATATGACATATTCAGCAAAAGAATATCATATTGAAGGAATAAGTTGAGAACTCAAAATTGTGCCCACAGAAAATGGAAGACATTATTTTTATTTCAATTTTGAGATGCTTAAGATGTTACTGGTCAGCATGTTGACCATGAGCAGTTGGTCATCATTGGACCTGTCCTAAAGACTAGCTTCTCGAGTGCAGTGGATTTTGCTGAGCTGCCCAATTGAGTCTTGTCTAGTTGTTGACCATTCAAATATTGGAGACCAACCCATCTAAACTATTGTCTGGTTTGACTTTACCTGAAGTCAAGGTTTCATCTTAAATTTGTACTTCCAAACACTGACATTTCTTCCCAGCTTGGAATTTATGAGATCATACTGCTATTGATGTCACTTGTCTGGGTGTTACTCGTTTTTTGATCATGGCTGTTTGAAGGCCGAGCAGCCCAGGGTGATGGGAGCACAGTCTGCGTTCTCAATCGTCTTTGCGTGGCAGTGTTGGCTGATTTCTCCTCCTCTTCTCTCACCTGTGATTCAGGCATTTTTGGACCAGGGAGTGTTTTCCTCAATCCATCAACACAGCGCATTATGTTTCCACCAACCTAATGCATACAATACATATTTACACACTTATAACCACATATGGCTCCTTTCATTGGGTCAATTTTCCATGCATATTTTTGTAACTTAGCTGTTTTTCTCCTGTAAAATATGACATTTTCCCCACTGATAAGTATTATTCATCAGATGTATCAGCATCCAGGAAGGCAAGCTCACGGCTGTTTCTGCCAAAATTAATTTGACATATAGTCATGATAGGAAGGGTCCTTAAGACTTAGAAAGGGATTCCATCTTTGAGATGCCACGTTTCTTAGATGCCGCGAAACTGTTCAGAAGGCAGATTTGCAGGGTAGGCTATTTGCAGGTATAGCGCCATGGGGTTTCATTGCTGTGGAGGAATTTTCGGCCTTGCCAGCTCTGTGCCTTGGGCTTAGATCAGAGAAAATGTACCATTTGCTTTCGGGAGAGAGGAAGGTAGGGGTCCCCACTTTCTGGGGACCGGCCTTAAGTACTGTGGCACTAGCCACAGCCAGAACAGATACCTAATGGTCGAGTCTGGGAGGACAGCGTGTTTTGTTTCCAACTCTACTTCCTTTCCAGGAAACGCTGCTCTGGTGAAAGGGCATGGAGTTGAAATAGTTGTGCAAGTTAAAAGCATGGGTGTCAAGTATTGTGGGCTCAAGAGACTCTTGGATTATTTCTTCTCAACATCTTTTCTCCTTTCTTTGAAGCGTGGGGTTTTAGTTGATGTTGTTTTTAATTTATTTTTGAAAATAACTGGGTTCCTTTTGAGGTTTTGCATATCCAATAACTCGACGGTTTTAAGCACACCTAAGTATCATTTTTTCCTTTGAAACAGTATACAGTAGCTGACATAAACACTGTCACGACCCCACTAGCTAAGGACCAAAAGGAAAAATATATATATTGTTTCTGAGGGAAGAAACAGGAATTCAAAGTGGGGATAAGGAAAACATTCTGGAATGAAAATTTCCCTAGTGCTCAGCATGCCTTCAGTTTCTTTGACTCATGCACTTCATAACATCACTCTTGGAACCTTAATCCTCTGCAGGGAAATTGGGCTAAGCGGACATGTTTCGCAGCTCAGACCCCAGTTTGCAAGCACTGAGGCCCAGACCTGCTTCCGGATTGGGCCCACTTGGGCTGCAGCTGAGCGCATTTCTGGCTAGTCTCAGGGAGAAACACGGGCGATCTTCTTCCGAGGCAGAGGTGGCCATCGGGAAGCACCGAGATTCTAAGCCAGCTCTTGATTTGGATCTAGGAATGGTGCTCTGGACCCCACAGCAGGGAGAGGAGCCCACGTGCACGGCGCTTTGCTATTAGTTGGAATTCTGTTTATCCTTCATGGCATTTTCATAAATTATTTTACCATTTTCCTTACAGTTATCCTCTGGCATGGATACTTTTGCTCTTTGCTGAATAATTAAGCTTGGCCTAAAACGAAAACAGATTTTACCTGGTTGTTGATAACCACTAATTTATTGCACATGGCACAGATATTTTATACAGTCGGGTCTTATTCAAATGGCCTCTTTATTTAATTCCGAGATGAAAAATCAAAGTACTCTCCAAGGAATGGCAGTGATGAAGCACTCTTAGCCAGGACTCTTACTTAGGGAAGCTTGCTTTAGAGGAAAGTTTTGAAAGGGCAAAATCTGTTTAAGAATTCTCCCAGCCAGTGCACACCTTGCTACGAGCTCCGGCTGGTGTTGACGACGCCATCCTGCTGGCACTTGATGCTAGAGGATGTACTTCACTTTAGGAGGAATGAAGCCAAGTGCCCTCTCTATTTGCTGCATCAGACTGCTCTCAATGCAAAACAAAATGGAGGAAATATATTTTATTAAGGTCGTATTCCAGATCTTTCCATCCTAAAATTTTACCTCCAGTGCTCCTGGGGCTTAGCAGAAAGCATGTGTAGTGTGAGACCCTCTGGTGTCATGCTTTTAAGTCTAGAATGGGTGGAGGAGGAAGCCCGTGATAACTGAATGCTTGCTGTGTTGCCAGCATCGTCTTAGGTATCTGTTCTGTGGTTCTCAACCTGAGGCGCTTTTCCCCCCTAGAGGACAGTCGGCAATGTCCAGACACAATTTGTCATCACAGTGTGGACTGCCGGCATCTGTGGGGAGAATCCAGTGATGCTGCTAAGCATCCTTCCATGTACATGAGAGTCACCTACTGCAAAGAATCATCCCCCACCATGTCAATTATATCCCCATTTTACAGATGAAAAAAACTGAGTCTCAGTAATGTTAAGTAATTAATAGAAATATATGTCATCCATTTCAGTGATCCTCTTTTCTTTATTTCCGCTTTTCTCAGCCACCCTTCTCTGTTGCATGACCCCAGCAAAGACAGGAGCCTTTACCATAAATAATAGCAGCCGTCCACTGACGATGCCAGGGCTGAGCTCTCCTGTAGAGGGTGAGGATTGGAGGCAGTTTTCCCCAAGATGCCCTGCCAGGTGCTACAGCTTCACAGAAGATCCCTGTGGGTGTGGCTCAGGTTCACGTGACAATGAGAGTAAGTCACACTGATGAGAATTTAGATCCCAGGGGTGCCCTTCTAGTGCCTGGCACGTAGGACATGTGTGGAAAATATTAGCAAGTGTCTCTTATGGGGGAGTTACGGTTTTGGGTTTTGTTTTGTTTTAGATTCCACATACAAGTGAGATCATACAGTGTTTGTCTTTTTCTGTCTGACTTATTTCACTTAGCATAATGCCTTCAAGGTCCATCCGTGTTTTCACAAATGACAGGATTTCCTTCTTTCTCATGGCTAACATTCTATTGTATATATACACCACATCTTTTTTATCCATGCATCCTTGAACCTTGTTTCAGAGATGTGTGTTGCTGATATCTTTTCTTACTCAGAGTCCTTTTTTTTTTTTAACCCCCTCTTAAGAGTGGTGTTTGTGGGTTGACATTAAAAATTTTTATTTGAAAAAATGTATTTAAAAAAAATCTTTGAGGACTCTTGCAGAAGGAAACTGAGTGGACTTCCTGCTGGTCAGTTGGTCCTAACAAGCATGGTGACCATCCAAATAGCGGGGCTTAACATATTTTCTATATGGAAACTCCGTGAAATGCAGTTTTTGACATGAAATCATCTTGAAGATTGAACGTGGAATTACACCATTATTTATCAAGCACTTGTTCTTCTCTAGACACAAGATGAGAAATAAAGTTGAGTAATATTTTATCTCCATCTTCAGCTTGACAGTGGAATACTTAAAAAGAAATTCACATATGTAGTACATTTGCAGGTGTATAAAGAAATGATAATACTGTTAATATAATTTCTCCATGGACTCAGAATGTTAGGTTTGTGACGGTTTCTGTACATTTTTGCTCATATAAGATGCTTTTATGTGTCATGTGGTACATTTTCATGGGATTCTGTACTTTTGGGCATGACCCTTGGACGCTGCATTGTGGGAAATCACTCATCACCTCAGTGATGCTCGGAGTTCGGTGTCGCTGTCCAGCGCATGGTAGGTGCTGAACAAACAGTGGCTGAGTAACTGCCTGACTGAAAAGAATGAATGTCGATAGGGAATGCTCTTATTACAAAGTCAACTGATAAAACACATGACATGCTCTTGTCGTGGTTCTTTTCCAGGAATGAAACACAGTCACCCTTGTTATTTTTGGGTCCACAAAGAAATAATTCCAGATGTAGGTATACAATAAACAAATGATTAGCTAGTGATTAGCTAGCAGCTAATGAATTTCCTTAATTGTAGGTGTTCTAAATGTACCACAGAAATGTATGAGGGAGACCCGTGTTTGTACGTACGAGCCAGCCTCTGACTGCAGGTCTGTAAGCTGCTGTCTGCCGTCTGCTGGAGCTTGCTGTTTCTTCTTAACCTTTACAATGAGACTTCAGAGGAGGGTTTTACTTAATACCATACCTGTCAGATTCCCATAGCTGCAAGTAAATTGAAAATACAAATTATATTGAAAAGTGAAATATTTTGTTATTCTACAGGTTGGTTGATTTAGGAAGAAAATGAACTCTGACAGCTTGCTCTTTTCATTTCATTGGCTTCTAATGGTTCCAGCCCAAAGCCCCATAGCCAAAGCCTTTTCCCGCATTGCTGTGTCAGAGATGCCATGAGCCTTTCTCTCTGCTCAAGACCCAGTGTCCACTGACTCCATGTCTTGGGTACACAGGATCTTAGGAAGGGATAGAAAGTGCTAAGTGTTAATATTTGTGAATATAAATATTAATCATCCCTGGAGCACTCCAGATGTCTGACCCGTGGGTAGCTTTTTAGCACTTACCACTTTTTTCAGCTTTCAATCCATTTTTCATATGCAGAGATGATCTTTTCCCCATTTTTTTCTGAATTGTTGCCATTGCATCCCTAACATGGGGCTGTTTGGGATGCAGAGGTTTGGGGGAGGAGGTTAGGGGAGCCCCCTCCCTCTCTCCTTTCTCTTTCTTGATTCATTATGTTCAGAGGAAAAACTTAGTGAGGTTTCATGCAAGAGCCAGAAAATCTGAAGTTATGAGGTTGAATTCCTCACCTGTGATTTGGTGGGATGGGATGTATGTGTTGAAAGCGGAGGGAGGTGTTTCGTAGGGCTGAGCTCCTTTGACGGAGGCTGAACCATCAATACCTCCCAGGGTGGCTTTGCTTCAGGGACCTTTCCACACCTTCATCCTGCACACCTTTGTCATGCTTCCTCCTTTGTCCTGGCTGGGGAGGGCTAGGCAGCGGTGGAGGCATTGACGGGGGCAGCTTTGGCCCTTCCTTGGAAGCCCCCCCTTCCCTGCCATGTGGGAGCCATCTGCCTCTCTGCTTTCCTCAACATCCCTGGGATTAAGGGGTCAGGAATCTGATTTGATTCTTCAAGCTGAATGGTATTGCTCCACTAAAGTAAATGGCTATCTCATTCCCATCTGATCCTGCAGTGCATTGTGTCCAAGATGTTTTTAATTAGCTATTAACCTGCAGATGATTTGGAAATGGAATATGAGAAGAAGCTGCATAGTGGATAGATTTCTTTACTTTTGATATTAAACTTACGAATTAAGCTGGATTTTGAGGGAATGGAGTGCTTCTCTTTTATGAGATATCCTTGGAGGTAAACATGGTTTGCATGTGATTTTGTGGGGTCTGGCATTTCTGAGCGGTGTTTGTCAGATAGTTAGGTGTTCTCTCCTGGAGCTCAGCCCCCCAGTATCCAGTGCATTATGAAGCGAGTTTCTCATACTGAGAAAAATGGCGAGAAGGCAAACATGCTGCTAATCATTGATAGTCTGCCCCAAAGGTAGATTTTGGTGGTTTTTCAGTTTAAATAAACCATATACATAACACAACACTTGAAAGAAAACATGTATTGAGCTGGGATTGTTGGGATGAGAAGGGGCTAGAGGGAACCCTGTGGGACCCGGGCATAAATATGTCTCTCCGCCCAGACAAATGAGGGACAGTGGGAGTGCCAGCATCCTTGGGGTCTGATGTGAAGGAACTACTGCTTTCTTCAGGGGAAGCCCGTGTTTCTCTGACGTTAATTTCTATGAAGGTTTCCTATCTTGGTCCTTAGAGGTGAGGCTGCAGTTGCTTGTGTTTTGTTTTATATCATAGAATATGTCCTCAATGTCAGATTCGAAGAGGTGGCACAAGCCTTCTTTCTATGTGACTCATGATCACCTGGGTGCAAGTCAGGACAGGAAAGTGAATCCCAATTCTGTAATGTTATTATCAAGGTTGCTAAGGCTGCATCAGGTAAGGCGCTCCCTTTGTAGATGGAGAAGCACACCTGCTTTAGAGTTTGACAGACTTTGGTTCAAACACACCCCAGCTAGTGGGACAGCCTTGGGGCAGTGGTTTGCCTTCCCCAGCCACCTGTGAATTTACAGCCGTCTGGAAGGATTCACGATGGTTGTGCCAGTGGCCAGCAAAGAGCCACCCTCCACCAGTGCCAGAGGGAGTGTCCTCACCATCCTCATGATGGGTGTCATTGGATGATCGTTCTTGAATTAGCGAGATGCAGGGGTGAGGCTTCGGGAGCCTGGAAAGCCGGCAGCTAACGCAGCTCCGGCCCCCTTTCTCTCCCTTGCCAGTTGAGCTGGCCTGGGGTGGGGCAGCACAGGAGCTGTCTGCATCGAGCTCTCTGCAGTGCCCGTGATACCGCTTAGTGGATGGAGATAAATCCACAGCGGGGACCGCAGGAGGCAACGTTTTGTGATTCAGTGTGTTCCTGCCTGGAGAGAGTCCCGACCCCACCCTGCCTGTGTGGCTGGGATGACCTTGCGCTTTAAGTGCAGTTCACGTCCACTTCCCTGACCTCAGAGGGGATCAGCCTTTCCTTTGGCCCTGACTCTGGTCCTGGCAGTGAGGGCAATGGGGACAGGGTCCATCCCTGCTCTGCGGCCTCCCTTAGATTCCAGGAAGCTGTTCTCTGCCTCCCTTGAGGTGTGTGGGCTTCCTGTGGGATGAAGCCCGTCTCCTCTGCCACTCCAGATGACGGAAGTTGCAAAGATGCTAAACCCATGCCACCCCCCACCCCCCCGCCCCAAGAGAGTTTGCTCTCTGTGTTGCAGGCCTGGGGGCTGCCCTTGGGCAGCCCCCTTCATCTTCCTGCTCTATCTGTACAGCTTTGAAAAGAAAAACGCCCTCAGGGCTAGCTTCTGTTTACACTTTATAGATCTGTGGGGTGTTGGAGCCAAAAACCTTTCCTGGAAGAAAGTGACTGGGTCCCCTGGGGCCGCAGAAGTACTCCTTTATGGGAGGAGCTATAATCTTCCACATCAAGGTGCTGAGGTCCACTAACTGCCCACCCTTTGACCCTGTGCCCAGGGTCAAGCCCAGTGAGGCCTCCAGAGCTGGGGCAGGGAGGCTCTGGGCTTGACGAAGAAGAAGAAGGATCTGGTAGCCTCATATCAACCTCTGGTCAGCTACCTGCAGGACTGACTGTGAAAGACCACCTGGCCGAGACCGCAGGTGACCAAGTTAGAGGCAGATTTTGTAGTGGTTGTCTTGAGATCAGTGAAAATTCTTGAGTTTAGATTCAAGGGGAACTCTTTTTATTTGCTGGGATTTCTGATTTGTTCTCTGAGGGACAATTCAAGATCATGGACTCCCAGGGCTGGGAAATGCCCGAGGCTGGAGTGAGGTTTAGGAAGCAAGGGCAGACTCTGCGCTCACGGTCCCGAGGCATCGCTGTGATGGAGGGGCCACGAGGAAGCTCCGCACCGTCTATCCGTTCCTCGGTGATTCTGCTGATCACAAAAGGGCACGTTCATCAGTTTAGTTATTTACACTCTTGATTGTGCGAAGGTGCTTTGGGGAGTGCGTGGGGGCTTGCTGCAGCGCCGGAGGTAGCAGGAGACCATCTTTAGGTCCTATTATTGGGTGATATGCACGTGACTGTGTCTCTTTTAGACAAGTGGGTCCTGTTCTGCCTCATTGCTACATTTCACTTTATTCAGATGTTTATTTCTTTCAAGTAATTCCCTTTGAATTTCTAAGTTCATCTTCTTGAAATACCCACTTCAGCTTCAAAGGTGAGCTATTCAAGGACGGCTCTTCTCCTGCTTTGCAGAGGGTCAGCCCAGCCTCTCACACAGAGCTGCACACAAATTTGGGATTTAAAGAATTGTTATTGGATGGACGTGGAGATGAAGGGATGGATAGCTAAAGATGCCTCTGGTCTTCTGGAAATCCTCGACAAAGGGATGAAAATAGCACAGAGCTTTCAAGTTTGCCGTTTCCCAGACTTTATAGTTTGGCAATCTGTATTTGCAAAAAGGACACCTTCTATAAGCAACGTGGGCTGTCTTTATTTTTCATTCTATGAATAATGGGCATTTGGTCTCCCTGCCTCTTACCTGTGTCGCCTTTTTTCTAGCCATTGCTTGCATGTCTTACCCCGTTTCTTCCCTGTTTTCCTTCACATTCCTCAAGTTCTTACACTTGCTGAGATTCCAGCTTTCACTGCCTTCATCCCTTCCCTGGCTTTCCACGTGGTGTCTTCCTTCGGTTTTGCGTGTTCTCCTGCATCTGAGGCACTGATGGACACCCGTTCCGGTAAACGTCGTATCTCCTTTCAGCCACACGGGTGCTCCAGGAGGCAAAACCAGGAGGCAGTGGATGGTCCACAAAGCTGTGGAGGGACCAGCCCGAGTCTCAGGCTCTCGGTTCAGACCTGAGTTCCTTCCCGTAGAAGCCACACAGCCTTGGTGACTCCATTAATTCCTGGAGTTGCAGCTTCCTCATTCCTGAAGTGGAGACGACAGTGGCTTGCAATGAGCATTCCAGAAGATATTGTAAAGCAAATAACTGGCCTGCAGCAGATGCACGGGATCTTGTAATATAAGAAAAAACAAAAACACAACAAAGCCAGGAAATAGCAAAAGAATTTGGTGCCTCTAAGAATGAAGACTGGGCCTCCCTGGTGGCGCAGTGGTTGAGAGTCCGCCTGCCGATGCAGGGGATACGGGTTCGTGCCCCGGTCCGGGAGGATCCCATATGCCGCGGAGCGGCTGGGCCCGTGAGCCATGGCCGCTGAGCCTGCACATCCGGAGCCTGTGCTCCGCAACGGGAGAGGCCACAACAGTGAGAGGCCCACGTACCGAAAAAAAAAAAAAAAAAAAAAAAGAATGAAGACTTTTCTAAAAAGTACAGTGTTCCCACTAAGATAGGGAGAGGGAAAGATGCTGCAAATAGACTTAAGATGGGGTTTTATCTTAATTACATGTGAGCATCTTTAACCCAGTGTGAAATCCTCGGACACAGATGTATGATTTTGCATGATCCTATAAAATGTGAGAAATTTTCATGTGGCTTAGATTGTGGTGTGTATCTATATTCTTGCCCCTGTGTCAATGCATGTGTACTGATAGTTTATTGTGGGACGGGCATTGTTCTGGCTCTGGGGACACAGAACAAGTAAAACAGAGTTGATTCAGCCTCCAGGAGCTGCAGGCGTTTCAGTCGTCAGAGTTCAATGGCATCTGGGGTCCAGTGCATTGGAAAAAGATGGCCAAGAAACAAACGGACAAGCACATGAATACACTTAAGTCTCTCCATGAGGAAAGCTTCAGACAATCTCCAATTGAGGGACATTCTACAAAATATCTGACAGGTGATCCAGTCAAGGTCATCAAAAATCAAGAAAAGTCTGGGAAACTGTCACAGGCTAGAGGGACCCGAAGGACAGGAGGACTGCAAGTGATGTGGTAACCTAGCTGAGGTCCTGGAGCAGTAAAAGGATATGGGGAGGAAACTAGTGAAATCTGAATAATGTGTGGTTTAGTGAAGAGCAGTGATGCAGCACTGGTTCCATGATGGAGACAAAGGTACCATGGTGATGTAAGATGTTAACATCCAGGGAAACGGAGTGACAATCATGTACCAGAACTCTCTGTGCAACTTTTTTTGTAAATCTAAGCCTATTCCCAGATTTAAATTTACTTAATTTTTTTTAAAAATGAAGGAGGCGGGTTTCCCTGGTGGCACAGTGGTTGAGAATCCGCCTGCCAATACAGGGAACACGGGTTTGATCCCTGGTCTGGGAAGATCCCACATGCCATGGAACAACTAAGCCCGTGCACCACAACTACTGAGCCCATGTGTCACAACTACTGAAGCCCGCGCCTAGAGCCCATGCTCTGCAACAAGAGAAGCCACTGCAGTGAGAAGCCCTCCTCGCACCACAACGAAGAGTAGCCCTCCGCTCGCCGCAACTTGAGAAAGTCCGCGCGCAGCAACGAAGACCCAACGCAGCCAAAAATAAATAAATAAGTAAATGTATTTATTTAAAAAAAAATGAAGGAGGTATGTTGGAAAATATAGATGGTGATGAGGATCATTCAGAGAATTTGAATGGGAGGCTGTGATAGGCAAGGCTAGGTGGCTTACTTTAGACCAAGGGTTCCGTGAAGGGCTCTGCAGGGGAGTGGCAGTGAAGTTGAGACCTAAAGTAGATGGAAGAGGGAATTCCCTAGTGGTCCAGTAGTTAGGACTCCAAGCTCTCACTGCCAGGGGCCTGTGTTCAATCCCGAATCAGGGAACTAAGATCCTGCAAGCTGCGCGAAGCAGCCAAAAAAAAAAAAAAAAATCCTCACTAAAGTATTGGGTTGGCCGAAAAGTTTGTTTAGGTTTTTCCATAAGTTGTTATGGAAAAACCCAAATGAACAACTTTTTGGCCAACCCAATAGATGGAAGAGTGTCCTGTTCAGAGAGCAGGTGGACACAGGCTGTCTGGTGGGTATGCATGCAAGATACAAGGAGCAGAAAGAAGGCTGGTCTTGCTGTTCTACCAGAGATTTATTTTGAGATGGAAAGTTGCTGGAAGCTTTAAATCAGAGAAATGGCATCACTGACGTTTGTTTTTCTGAGACGGTTTGGGCTGCTTTGCCAAGAGTAGAGAAGAAGAGAGAACTGTGTCATTGGAGGGCCATTGAGGAGCCGCTGGAAGAATATAGGCGAGAGATGGCTGTGGCCTGGGCTCAGATAGTCTCTGGGGAGAGAAAGAGGAATGGGGGCTTTGGGGCATGTTTTGGAGGCGGGGCAAATGGACCTGTTGCAGACTGTGTAGGGAGGGAAGGAAAATGAAGAATCAAGGAGAAGCCTTAGATTTCTTAGAATAAAGATGTAGTGGATATAGATACAGTGGAATATTACTCAGCCATGAAAAAGACCACAGTCTTGCCATTTGCAACAACATGGATGGACATGGCAGAGAAAGACAAATACTGTATGTTATCACTTATAAGTGGAATCTGAAAAGTAAAATGAAAGAAGAGACCAAAACAGAAGCAGACGCACAAATACAGAGAACAAGCTAGTAGTTACCGATGGGGCAAGGGATGGGGGGGCAAAATAATAGTCTTTACCTCTTAAATCCCTACCCCTAAGGATAAAATAAGATGCAAGGACACATTGTACAGCATAGGGAATATAGCCAACAGTTTATAAATAACTTCAAATGGGTATGAGCCATAAAAATACTGAATCACTATGTTGTACAACTGAAACTTATATAATTTTGTAAATCAACTATAATAAAAGAGGTATAACAGTAATACCAAAAAAAAAACACCACACACCAAAAAACACAAAAAAGGGATGGGTGGAAATTTTAATGAGATGGAGAATCAGGTTTTTGGGGAGCTCTGTTCTGGCCTAGTTCAGTGTTTATCAACCTTTTTTTTTTTTTTTTCATTATCACCCTCCTAAGGAGAAGGATTAAATTAGATTTAAGTTTAATTAAGAAGAGACATTAAGTGCCAGGAAGTAAAATTTTGTAGGTAGGGTGAGCTTGGAGTGCCACAGGCCAGTGTAATGCCTAAAATGTTCCACATCCTCCCCAAGAACCAATTTCCACCCCCTTAGGGGAGATATTAACCTGTGGAGAATGAACAACCTGGTTAATAATGAGATGCCTAGAAGGCAACCAGGTAGAGAAGCTCAGCTAGCAGTGGAAATTCAGACTGGAGTTCAGACGAAAGGGGAGGTTAGGAGATACAGTTGGATGTCCCTAGCATTTAGACGATGAAATTGAAGCCACCTGGTGAGTGAGTGTGGCTGGAAAAGTGAAGCAGACCAGGCTGAAGCCTCAAGACACTCTTGCATGGAAGGGATTAACAGCAGAAGAGAAGTCATCAAAGGAGAAAAGCCAGGAGAGGGAAGACGAGGTTGAATTCTGATGAGAGGATGTGTAAGATCACAGAGAAGTGAACAGAGGAACTGGCCACACAGGGGTCACTGCTGCTGTTGACCAGAGTGGTATCCTTGTAATTGTCAAGGAGGAAACCAGCCTGCAGGGGTCATGGAGAGAGTGGACACACTGACCGGGCACCTCTGTCAGGATGTAGTGATGCATTGTTGTCTGGGGGAAACTGTGATGCCAGATGGGTTTGATGTGTATTTGTTGTTGATATAGGAATCATCCAGTGGAGAGAGAAACAGATGAGGGGTGGTGGTGGGCTGGGTGGAGGAGCTCAGTGTGAGCCGTGGGGTCCATAGTAGATGGGATGGAAGGGCATGGGCTGGCCTTTGATAGGAACGAACACAATGGATCCATTGTAACAGGAAAGAAGACAGAGTGGGTACAGACGTCATCACAGGTGTAGAGGTGACTGTTGTACGATGAGAAGATTTCAGCGTGTTTCTTTCTCTTTTCTCGCTAAAGTATGAAGCAAGATCATTAGCAAGAAGGGGTTTTCGGAAAAGTCAGTGATTACGATCTTGTGTCCCCCCCACCCCGCCCCCCAGTCCTTAAGGACGGAAAAGCAGGAGCCCAGGACATACTCTGGCACCGTGGTCCAGAGTCCCAGCAATGGTACACTTCAGGCTGGTGGCTTACCATCCTTTCTCTGTTTTGTTTAGAGGTACAGAATATACAGCTCTGCTCAGTGCTTCTTGATCAGTCCCAGGAAATCTCGGGCGCAGCAAGAATTTTGAGAACCGCATTCTTTTTTTTTTTTTTTTTTTTTTTTTGCAGTACGTGGGCCTCTCACTGTTGTGGCCTCTCCCGTTGCGGAGCACAGGCTCCGGACGCGCAGGCTCAGCGGCCGTGGCTCACGGGCCCAGCTGCTCCGCGGCATGTGGGATCTTCCTGGACTGGGGCACGAACCCGTGACCCCTGCATCGGTAGGCGGACTCTCAACCACTGCGCCACCAGGGAAGCCCCGAGAACCACATTCTTCTTCCATGATCCTAGTTGCTCTTTGGTCTCCATTGCTTTTTGAACTGCTCGGTTGCAGAATGCATGAAGGGATTTTAGAAATCACATGCTGAGCGTTATGGGCCATTTTCTGTTGCTAACTTCACTTTCCTAGTTCCTCAGTGACATAACATGCATGTCCCTGCTGCCGGCGAGCAGCAGGTCAGGGTGCACAGAGCCCTGAAAGCTAATGGCCTTCGTGCATCTCACTGATCACATTCACGTAGAAGTGTCTCCTCTCTCTCGTCTAGCTGGAAATGCTCGTGCCAGCTGGGCAGCCGTGATGAAGGGATTCCCATTTCAGCTGCCTTGATGTTGAGAGTGGAGAGCAAGCTCAGTTGGAACATAATCAGTTTCCCTTTTAGAAAAGGTTAATGTGGAAATATCTTGTGAGCAGCACAGATTCTAATGTCCTTTTGACTTTAAAAAATTTCCTGGGGAGAGGGATAAATTAGGAGTATGGGTTTAACAGATAAACACTATTGTATATAAAATAAACAACAAACAAGAAACTACTGTAGTGCTTGCTTCGGCAGCACATATACTAAAATTGGAACGATACAGAGAAGATTAGCATGGCCCCTGCACAAGGATGACACGCAGATTCGTGAAGCGTTCCATATTTAAAAAAAAAAAAAAAAAAAGAAACTACTGTATAGCACAGGGAACTATATTCAATATCTTGTAATAACCTATAGTGGAAAAGAATACAAAAAAAGAACATATATATATATGTATATATATATATATATATATATCTGAATGGAATCACTTTGCTGTACACCTGAAACTAACACAATATTGTAAATCAACTATACTTCAATAAAAAAATTCTCTATTTTCCTTACTGTAGAAGCATTTCATACAGTACAGTCATGAACAGTATTGGTTGTTAATCAAAGCATTTGGTGTAGGGTAGATCACTAAAAAAAAAGATAGCACATATATACCTTGCACACTTTAACTTGTGAGATGTAACCATACATTTGTTTCACACGGCCCGTTTGTTTGCCACGTTGTTCAACCTTATTTATCTAATTTAAGTTGGGTCTACTGATTAGCACTCCACATTGTCTTTCTGGCATAAAACATCTGCAGTAAGTGAGTTTTCATGCCTTTAAACACTGGAAAACTCAAGACCAGTAACACAGCGGTTTGGACTCTCCTGGATTTCTCGGATGTTCTCATGCCCATCTGATTTGACAGCAGTTTTTTTTTTTTTTTTTTTTTTTTTTTTTTTTTTTTTTTTTTTTTTTGTACGCGGGCCTCTCACTGTTGTGGCCTCTCCCGTTGTGGAGCACAGGCTCCGGACGCGCACGCTCAGCGGCCATGGCTCACGGGCCCAGCCGCTCCGTGGCATGTGGGATCTTCCCGGACCGGGGCACGAACCCGTGTCCCCTGCATCAGCAGGCGGGCTCTCAACCACTGCGCCACCAGGGAAGCCCTGACAGCAGTTTTTAAAGCAAGTCATCCGTCTCGTCTTTTCAAAGCTTTGACTTCATTTTCACATGCAAGTCAACTTTCTTTTCATAGTCGTAGTTTATCATTTCGTATAATTTTTAAGTAATTTATGCAGTTATGATAACAGGTTTCCTGGATATAAACCAGGTAGGGAACACACACAACTGTATGTACAAACCATACGTGTGTATGTGCTTTGTTCTTAACTATAGAGGTTACATGGTCACATCAAAGGAGAGCTGTTTAATGTTACCCGTAGTGTCACTGTTGTATAGATTTTAAAAAAGAAAAATCTCTGTTAAAGTGAATATTGGGCCCTCCTCGATTGGTGTTGGGTGTAAGGGATTTTGCATACAGATGTCTCTTAAATCCCTGTGCATTAGAAGAAAAAGACCTAACTCGATAGTGTTGGACCATCCCAAGAAAAGAGACATCAACATACTTAAATTAGCATTAAGTGCCCTCCTGGCAGTTATGCAACCGCTGGCCTTTACTGTTTCTAATTAGCTCTTTGCCAACCTCTCAGAGATGGCGGGTGGGTCAGCTCTCAGATCCTCAGAAAATGAGACCAAGTATTAAGATCTGAGAGAAAAATAGTAAATGAAGCAGAACTGGCATTCAACGGACCAGAGGGTTTTGTTCTCACTTTTCTCCTAAATATCTCTCATCCAGTCTGGGGGAAGATTACATGAGGTTTAGGGAGTACCAGGAAAGTCAGTTAAAAAAACTATAAAAGAAGGTTGATTAAACTTAAAAGGTTTATGTTCTTTCCTAACCCTGAGTATTGAGCCTTCTGATGTGGTAAAGCACCACCTGATCGCGTGGTAACAGATGAGAGCAGGTGGAACCTGATCACGTGCTCACTGATCACAGGATAAAGCATCCCCCAGGCTGTGAGACTGTCAGGGGAGGGGGCGAGGCAGGTGGAGGTGAAGAGAGGAGAGGAGAAAACCTTATTTTGTTTCCCTTTCAAAAGATGTGCTTCTTCTTATCAAAATGTAATCGCTGATGTTAGCAAACTAATGAGATGCTCTAGCATTGTTTACCAAATAACAAGTTTCCTTCTGTGTGACAAACAGGAGATCAGATCAGGTGGTTTGATCTGCTGCTTATACGACATGGGTGCAAAAATAAGTACCTAATCGGATTCTTAAGGTCTGAATGAACAGACACCAGCGTGAGACCCACCACTTAATGTAGCTCTATGCCCCCAGGACATCTGCTCAGTGCCCTGAACAGCTGGGTTCCCAAGAAATATTAGATGAACCTGTTGATCCTGCTTTATATTTAATTAATGCTTTTCCAATGGAGTGTCTTCTACGTAGGAGTATAAATCAATACACTTGGCTTTTTCACAATAAAATAGCATTCATGATGCTTTGAAACAGCTTCAAAAGCCCCAACTATATTCTTAGGCTTGTAGGTGTATTTTACAGGAATTATCATCAAGGATAATAAAGATCATAATAAAAGCATTTGATATTTATCAAGCTTTAGTCTGGGCTGCACTTTCCTTGCATCCTTCGACACAATCCTCTCTGTAGCCACAGAAGGCTGATCATATGATCCTTATTTTGCAGGTGAGGGAGCTGAAGTTGATACTGATTTTGGCAGTTCATGCCAGGTCATGTGACTGATAAGTCAGAGAGGACCAAATTCAAACCCCAGTTTGCCTGACACTATAGTTCACTTTCTAATTTTTTAATCTCCAGTTATATTTTTCACCTCCTTTGTACCTTCTTTACCCTTTAGATTGTGAATGGGAGAGAAGGCATGAGATTATCCAATAATGCAATTGCTTGGATAAACATTTTTCCCCTATTGTTTTGATATAGAACTTCCAGCCCCTTTGTCAGTTAAATAAATGTTTGGGGTATTAAAAAAAAAATTACTCTTGACACTTGTTAGAGATTGGTAAGGCAGACCTTATTCAGGACGATCCTGATGGCTGTAGGGACCACAGCAGTGGGGTTTTGCAGTGGTGGAGAGAAATGGGGCTCAACTCCCTGAGAACATAAGAAGCAAAAGGTGAGCACTTTTAGCCGAGGAGCAGGGTGGGATCAGTGGATGTTAAGTCATGAAAAGGAAGCGTCAGAGGTAAGGGAAGATGCTGGCTAAACCAACCTAACAGGTTTCTTGCTGAAGGCAGACAAGGGTGATCAGACATCACCTGGGTGAAGGTGGGGGAGGGAACCAGATCAGATATCCAGGGTGATCAGCTATGGAGGGTGGCGGATTCTTGCTAAAACTGGATGACGCAGAGACAACCACGGAAGCCCACAGGTCAGGGCTTAGTTGAGAAGAGAGTTCAGGGGAGCCTGAGTTTGATGAAGGAGAAGATCTTTGTCAGGGGCAGGAATATGGCTGGAATGCAGGTAAAGAAATGTGCTAGCGTTCACTGCAGAGCCTTTTTGCAATGCGCTTTGGAAGAACAGCACAGAAGGAAGATCCAGTCAGCCTGGTGCACTTTCCCCCGGCTGCAGCTGCATTAGGAGACTACTGCAGCTCATGTTCTTACACTTGTGAGCACGGCTGCCCGAAAGGGACTATCACACGCAAAGAAAATACTTATTTCACTCCATTATTTCTCATTCATCCCATCAGTGGCTTTTCCATAATATCTCCACCTCAGTAAAATTGTAGAAGCATGACCTGAAAGTCAAGTCAAATGTCATACTTTGAGAGCACATTCATTTTTTTAAGAAATATGTTTGTGGTTTAAAAACTTTATTTTAATGTTTTACTTTTTAAAAAGGGAGAAACCTTTGTTCTTTGAGTAAAATGCCCTGGTAGTGAACCGTTTTTGTTTTTTTTTTTCTTTTTAAGATTTTTTTTTTTCTTAACTCAGACAAAAATACCACACATTTCACACAGCGTCATCTTCACCCTTTCCCATCACCTTGCATTCCGACAGCTTTCAGGCATTTGGAAAATTGAAGGCCAAAATGCAGGATTCACTCAGCCTCGACAATTCCTGGGGACAAAGTTGGCAGTTTGTTCACTGTTCTTACAGGCACTTAGCCTCTTGCCAGGCACTTCGACATCAGAGAATTCAGGGCATAGATCAGTGACTACGGAGGCAAATTGATGTAGAGGTAAGTTAGGGGCTTATAGGAGAAATGCAAAATGCACTGGTCCTTCAGCATCTACTGAGAGGCCTTAATGAGGCCGTTGACAATCCTTGTTGGTTTGAAACGGAAGGTGTCTGTCTGTTTTCCCTCCCTTTTATTTTTTTTCTCCCCAAGCCAGGAAGAATCAGGAATATTTTCAGCTTTTCCGTTTATGAAATGTCCAAGGGAAATGAAGATCAGGTCAGCCCCATGGTCCGTATTTTATTCCCTGAGTTGGTGAATATCTGACACTATTTAGTTTAGCAAGTTACTCCGTTGGAATTTACAGTAAAGCCTTATTTAATATATTTCCATTTAGTGAGTGTTTGTTTTAAATAACTTCCCTGGCTTCCTTGTTTGGTTTGTGCTGGAGACTTGGTCTCTGTGTTTCCAATGTGGCGGGAAACGGAGGCCCCCGGGCTTTGCCACACGGATACAGTTTTATTTTTAAATTGAAAAGTGGATTTGTTTAATGTCCTTCAAGAAGCAAATTCATAAAGCTGCGAGCTTTCCTGAAAGACGTTGCCAAAGTCATAATTGGTAGAAAGTTCGCAAGAAAGAGGGATTAGCTTGTTGAGCTGTGGCACAGCAAACTGTAATTGTCTCAGGTAGTTTTGTGGCTTGTTGAGAGAATGACACAGAATTTAGAGTTCATGAGCTCTCTGGCAGTGACATAAAGATCGCCTTTGCTGGGAGAATTTGCAATAGGACAGCTCTCGACCCTGCGGGAGCAACATAAAAGGACAGATCATTCCAGAAGGGCTTAGGAGGCAAGTCTTTCACTATATTTCAGGGATCAGTGCTGTTCCTGGGAGTGGGTCGCAGGTGCTACACAGGCATGTCACATCCCCGGCAGGTGCACAGGCAGGACTAGGTTCCTCCTGTCTCCTGACTCCGTGCTTCACTGGCATTGCTGGGGACAGGACCCAGAGGGGAGAGTCAAAGGCCTACTGAAGACACCTGGGGCCGATCTCGTGCTCATGCAGCCTCATCTTGAGAGTTGGGTGCCTCTTTGAACAGAATGCTTTGAGAACCAAATGGCCCAAGTTGGTTCAGATGAGCAGATGCTGACTTGGCACCACGGGGGCCCTGACCCCACCCCTGATGCTGGGGTTGTCGGGATGAAGACGCTGACTGCCCTACAGGTCAGGGGTGGTATGTCACTTCTAGGAAAAGACTGCAAAAAACATTGCAGCTCCCGGCTTGGTTGGTCCCCACCCTTCCTTCCTCTTATCTCCTTCTCTCTGAGAGAAGTCGTGTCTAGGGAGGATGTGCAAACCACCACCAAGGCTAAACCGTTGGGATGAGGAGGGAGGAAGTGGTCTCAGAGGGGAGGTACGCATGTACTGTGGGCACCAGTGCAGGTTTCCTCTCACAGGGGTTCAGGAGAAGTGCCAAGCAGAGGGGGATCTGGGAGCTGGGCTGTAAAGGCAGAATAGAACTCAGTCAGCAGAAGCAGGGGGAAGGTTCCTGTGACTTGAAGGAGCATAGTGTGCAAAGACCCAGTGCTGTGCAGGGCCTGGGTTAGGGAATCTGTTAGTGACCCAGGATGGCTGAGCAGAGGGACCCACAGGATTGAGCAGGATAGGGCCCTGGAGAGGTGCTCTCAGGCCAGATAGCAGGAGTCCTGAATGGCAAACTCAGGCCTTAAGGCCAGCTGACTAGCAACCTAAGTTTCCTCTGCAAACTTATTCCTCCCTTGCCATGTCACCTAACACACATTCACAGCTTCTGTGGAGCAGGACATAGACATCTTTGAAGGCAGCATGGAAAGGCTATTATTCTGCCTACCGAAGCAGGCATGACTTGTCTTGTTGGTCCCAATATGTGAATGTCTAGAATAGGGCCTGGCACTTACTAGGTGCTCACAAATTATCCTGGAATGCATAGTAGGTATACCACGAATGTTTGCTTTCCTCTTTCTTGTCTCCTTCCAGCCACTGGGAGATATATCTATGTATCTATACACCTGTTTTATTCTAGGAGGTTCTGGTACAGGTTTATGGGGGCACTGACCAAAAATTGCCCTCTCATACAAATTACGTGCCAGTTGCATCTTCTGTGGAGGTGGTCTCCCTTCCTCTGAGTCTCCTGCTCAGGGGAAGGTGAGCTGTCTCCTTTGGCTCAGCTGAGTTAGTCTCTAATCAGCTAAATTCTTAATCAGCTTTAGGCTTTTCTACACGTATTAAATCTTATTTATTTATTTATTTATTTATTTATTTATGGCTGTGTTGGGTCTTTGTTGCTGCACGCGGGCTTTCTCTAGTTGCAGTGAGTGGGGGCTACTCTTTGTTGCAGTGCACAGGCTTCTCACTGTGGTGGCTTCTCTTGTTGCAGAGCATGGGCTCTAGGTGCCCGGGCTTCAGGAGTTGTGGCTTGCGGACTCTTGAGCTTAGGCTCAGTAGTTGTGGTGCACGGGCTTAGTTGCTCCACAGCATGGGGGATCCTCCCAGACCAGGGCTCAAACCCATGTCCCCTGCATTGGCAGGCAGATTCTTAACCACTGCACCACCAGAGAAGCCCTACACCTATTAAATCTTAGCAAATCATGACATTCATCCCACCCCCAAAAAAATATCAAGAAAGACTTAATTGCTTTGGTTGTTACAAGTCTTTTATTCAGCAAAGACAATGTTATCTTGAGAGGTGGTTAGAGAACGTGAAGTTTTATGTATATAAATAGGCATAATTCATGTTTTGATGCTGTTAAATGCTCTTTTTATTTTATTTATTTTATTTTATTTATTTTATTTTATTTTATTTTATTTTATTTTATTTTATGGGAGAGGAGAGGTTTACAAGTTACTTTGAGGAACCAAAAGGGAAAGCAGTTATCCTTCTTCCAAGGCGGGAAATAGTCAATTATTGCTTTATAGCAGCATCATGTTTCAAAGGAGTTAGAGCTAGTTCCTCTTTGACTTTTTAATTTAATCAGCATTATTGGGGTATAATGTCTACTCAATCAAATTCACTCATTTTAAGTGTGTAGATGGTTTTCCAAACCTACTTGATTCTGATATCATATTGGGAGAAGGAGTGGAAATGTTTGGAGTTTATAATCCTGAGAAGCATCTTTATTAACTGTGATTCTGATTCCTTTGCTTGGCAAAATCACATATGCCTGAAAAGACAGCTGTCATTTCCTCTTTCAGTGATGTCCTGTCCTCTGGAAGGCTCTGAGCTTCTTGGCCTTTGAGTTTAGTACAGATGACTTCAGGGCTTTTTCCTTCTGCTGTATTTTTTCCTCTTTCTGGAAGAGAGACCAAAGGCACAGGCGAATGTGACTTGCACGGAGCTCCATGGTCCCTGGATGTGGCTGGTGGTCTCTCTGGATCCTGAGACACGCAGGCCGATTTCCCCCTCACGGGGCTGGGCAGGTGAGCGTGCTCAGCTGGCTTCCAGCTGACTCTTGCTCAGAAACCTTGTGGCTTCAGCCACCAGATGGTGATCTGCCCGGGAATGAATAGTGTTCAGAATTCCGTTGCAAAGATTAATTTTAAAAAGCCAGTGGAAGCCTAAGGAGGTCACCTGAGGGAAACGACAGCGCACCTCCACCTTTTTGTAGTGCTCCATGTCTCCAGCCAGCGCTCCTCCCCTACGCCCTACCCACCCTCCTCTCCACCACCCCCCCCATTTATTTCTTTGCTTCTTCAGCAGCAATAAGATTCTCTCGGCTACATATTCTTTCTCGCTCAGCTATTTCTGACATCACCCTGAGTCCTGAGAGCAAGCTCTGTTGTGGTGACAGCCAGTTGTCATTGTTTAGTGGAAGACTAAAAAAAAAAAAAGACAGTATCTTCGGAGTGTGTTGGGGACCTGCCAGAGGTGACCCAGGTAACTCATGGGTTTACCAAATACTTTCCTACCCTTTCTCTTCCCGCCAGGTAAGAATAGATAAATGTGGAAAGTTCTCCACCCAGGGGCCAAGTGTCCTGTGAGTTGAAGATGTGCTAGAAGCGCCGTGCTTCTGTGGGTCCTGTTTGGCTGAGACATGGAGCCTTGCTGGGCCTGTGGTGGGCTATGGTGCCCTTGGCTTAGCTCTGCGAAAAGGCCCTGAATGCCAGTTGGAAGTTCTGCTCACAGAGCATCACACTGGGGTTTTGCTCGGCTGCACTAAATAATGAATCATCGGTTTTCTTTTCCCATCTGTGCTTTCACGCTCCTGCTCTTGGACGGAGCAGCTGTGTTCCTTGTCTGCCATGGGTAGTCGCTGTTGGAAGGAACAGGTCAGGGTGGGGACAAAAAGAGTGTGCTTGTAGCCAGACAAGCCAATGAGGTCAGAGCAAAGCGCAGAGCAGGGGCCGAGCCCTGTTCTGTGGTCTTGACCTGATTTATCACCCTAGAGGTTACAGAAGCCTCCAGAAGGCATGCTGCCTGCTTCCAACCTCACAGGGCACAGGAGAATTGCATGATGTTTCCTTTCAATACATTATATTCAGTAAATATAGGAGGAATGAAACCATCCTATACCTAGTCTGAAAGGAGTAAAAAGATACATATAACCCTTTTCTCAAATTGGCTTTAGGCAGATCTTTTTACATGTATGTTTTACTTTCTTGTAATCCTGATATAAATATCATCTGTGTGCTACGTTTTTTACTTACCAGTCTATCACAGACAATTTTCCATGTTAGCACAGAACTGTCATCACCAGTGTTCTTATTGGCTGCATGAATCAATCCAGTGACTTGCCAGGATGTTCTCTCATTTCTTGTACTTAGATTGCTCTCAAGTTTTATCTGTTGTAGATAACATTGTGATGAGTATCTTCATGCATATAGCTTCTGTGTTTTGGATTATTTCCTAGGATACATTCCCAGAAATGGGATTACTGGAGTTTGATACATATTGTTGAATTGCTTTCCAAAAGGATTTTTACCAATTTTATTGCACACTTGCCAGAAGTCAGTATTATCTTAAAAAAAATTTTTTTTTGGTAATTTAGCAGGCAAAAAGTGGTCGTGTTTTGTTTACATTTCCATTTTTTCAGTTATTTGCAAGAGAAAATAGTTTGTGTTCATTTTCTTTCTAACTGCATTTTTTGTTTTGTAAACTGTTCAGAGCCTTTGCCTATTTATCTATTGTCTTTTAATGTTCTTTTTAAGAATTTTATTATCATTTTTATACAGTGCTCGTATTAACCCATTTGATAGTTCTACAACTATTTTTCCTGTGTTGTTTGCTACTTCATTTGGTTATTTTTTTTTGAGAATTTGCTTTTGTTATTTTATATCCGAATTTTTAACTTATCAAATCTCTCCATCTTTTTCTTTATGATTTCTCCATAATGGCATCCTCCATCCACAAATGTGATATTCAATTCTAGGTTTTATTTTATTATTTTATACTTAAGATTTTAGTTTTATCTGAATTTGATTTTTTGTACTAAGCGTTTCTGAATTGATTTTTAAATTTCAACTACTTACTACAACATCATTTATTAAATAATCCTGTATAGTTTAAAAGTGATTCTTTCAATTAACTTTTTAGGTAATGTTATTGGTCATTTCTGGGCAATCTGTTGCTTCCATGATATAATCTTCTATTCTTGGGTCACAACCACATTGTTTCAATTACTACTGCTTTGTGGTATGTTTTAATATCAAACAGCACCAGTGTTTCTTTATTACTGTTTCTCTGATTCTTCTTCAATATTCAAATTTATTATTCTACCAAATGAACTTTCAAATTATTGTGTTAAATCTCCTACCAAAAATAATTTTTTTCAAGTTCTGATTGGACTCGCATTAGATCTGAGTGTGAAACAGGCACATTTTACGGTGCTGAATTTTATGCTTAATGTATTAGTTTATTTCATGAAAGAAATCCATGTTTATTATGGAAGGTATTAGAAGATAAAAAATAAAGTGGCTCACTGCCCACAAATGACCTTGCTGACCTGGATTTAATGTAGACCCTTGGGTGTATGCACATATTTCTCCTTTCCTGGCTTTGGCAGTGGTGGGGGGTAACCTCACAGCTCAGCTCCCAGCCCTGCTTCACCTTCAGTGTGGAGGTTGGAGAGGGACTCCATGCTGAGGACCCCAGGTGCCATCTGGCATGCTTCCCTAGATTCAGCTGCCAGCCTGCTTTTCTGCAATTCTTTTCCTGCCTTCCCTCCAGGTAACTTCCTGTGTAGGCCTCCATCTTGTTTCCTTTCCATGATAATTAAATGATGACCTTCATGTATCTCTTACTTTCCATCTGGGATCTTTTTTGTTTTTTTCTGATTAAGGAACACCTGGGTCTGCTGACTTTGAATTCTCTCTTTACTGTGTAATGTCTTTTTAATTTCATTTTTGAAGAATATTTCAGGAAAATAATTTTAGGCTGGCAGTGACATTTTTTCATTTTGAAAAAGTTATTTTCTTGAAGGTAATTTTTCCACTATCTTTTGGCTTTTATTTATTCTACAGAGTCTTATTATTTGTCTGAAGGTAATGTGTCTTTTTCTCCAGTGGAATTTTAATGCCAATGTATTTTTCTTTTTTTTTAACTTTTTATTATGGAAGTTTTTATACATATATGGAAAAATAGAATAGTATAATGTCTCTCTGTTATAACCATCATTCAACTTTAACTGTTATAAACTGTGACTAAGCTTATTCTGGATATCACCTGAACTTCTTCTCTCTCACCATTATTTTTAAGCAAATTCCAGGCATTATATCAGGTCATACATAAATACTTTAGTTATAGCTCTTAAAATAAGAATTATAAAAATACCACCACAACATATTATTATACCTTAAAAACATCATCTTAATGTATTTTCTATAGTTTGCTCAAATCAGTAACTAAACAAGGTACAAACATTGCATTTGGTTGTTATATAACTAATGAGTTTCTTATAATCTTGAAGTTTAACCTCTCACTTAAAAAAAATTATTTAGGGAAAATATTGCCATGTTTATCCTGTAGGAATTTCCACATTCTGGATTTCGCAAATTGGATCTCCCAGTCCACTATGTTTACCCTAAACTGATATAACTACAAACTCAGTGAGATTTATTTTCTGTTTGTTTCTTGTTGTTTGGCAAGAATACCTCTCAGGTGGTCTGGTTTCCTTTCTGTTCCCTCATACTGGGAAGCACATCATGTCTGTCTGTCTTATAATGCTGAGATTAATTAGGATCTTACAGTATTGTCAGCACTTATCCTTTTTTTTTTTTTTTTTAGGATTTATTAAAAATGTAGTAGTTTTCACCCAATGATTATAGCAACCAATGATGATCATTGACTAGGTCCATTATTTGGAGGGGGGGCATTTACAAAAAATTATTATTTATATTCTGTTATTCTATCTGCATTCATTAGCTGGAATTCTTTCACAAAATAGAAAGTTTTTTCACAAAATATTTGGTTAGCCCAAAGAGCAGTTTTCAAAGGAACAAAAGGATAAATTCTTGCCTCTTTTATTTGCTTATCTTCCAAATAGTGAATTGGATCACTAGTATCCTCCAACAACGACCAATGAGTTGTTGTTTTTTTTCCTTTAATATTATCATGAATCATCATGTGTCTCAGGCTATTGACATCATTACTGTTTTTGCTGCTCAATTGTGCCATCTTAGGCCAGCCGGACTCTCTTCATGGATGCCTGGGTCTTTTTCACACAGCCCAAGTCATCTTGGATAATGGCTTGGCTTTCTGATGTGACAGGCTGTCCCAGGCTGATCTGGTACATTTCCTGCCCCAAATCTGGAGTTAGCCATTGAAGAAGCCTAGTTGCTTTTAGTGAGAAGTGGTATTTAGAGACCATAGCTGGGCAGTAAGGGTGCTCATTGCACCTGAATTAGTCATTGTGTCTAGGTCTTAGTGGGCAGTGCTGGGAAATACATTTTTAATAGAGAAAGCAATAATAGGAATTCATACTGATAGTCCCAATTCCAGTTTAGAGTTATGGAGTTTTTAACTTATCTTCTTTGATTTTTTTATTTGTAATTTTTTTTCTTACACTAAAAATCTTGGTTTCTAATGACACTAGCGTAATTACGTATTGCTTTGCCCGTATATATGTATATAGATGATAAAATATACAATAATTTGTAATACATAATATAGAATATATAGCATATATTATATATTTCTCACACACATATGTAAAATAGTTTCAGAATAGCAATGCTAATATTATTACTAGCAGTATGATTACTGAAAATAGTTTATTTTTCTGCAGGATGTATTCTACAAGAAATACACAGTCAAACTATTGTGTTTTGCATACATTTGAGGAGATTCCTCCTGTATGGTTAAAGTCATCAATTTGATATTTAGAATAGTTTCTTTTTTTAAAAAAACTTTATTGCTTACTCTTTTATTTTCTTATATTGTTATGTCTTTTGAATATACTAAATAGGTGTCCTCACGGTGCTTTAATTTTTGCACCTCCCTTTCTCTATAGGAAAGCATTTTTATTACTTTGTTGTTCATCTATACATTATTACTTAACTTTTAGTATAAGTAAATATGTTACCAACCAGGGTTCTTGGCCCCCTTAATCAATAGAAATTGATAAGAGGCCAGATAAGAAATTCAGGCAAGGCTTTATTGGGCCCCTGCTGCAGCAGGAAGGAGCAAAAACACGTAACAGGTTCCCTTGCTCAGTCCCCCAAGGCAAGGCGAGCTGGTTCCTTACATGGGGTGAGGGTAGGGACAGGTCCAGGGGTCAGATGGGAGGTGTGGCTTAGGTGGTCTGCCCACCCCCTTGGTGGTGTTAAGTGCAGGGGGCATGTGCAGTTCCCCCTGCTTCAACCATGGACACATACCTGGAGCCTGAGCACTGCTGGGACGGGTTGAGGTTGGGAAGGTGTGACATGCCCTCGTATCCACATCTTTTGAATTAGTCAAGACGCCTAGTTACAAGGGTCAGGACACAGGCTAGGAGGGGCGTAGGCACGGCAGGGACTGTGCCAGCACGTGTCAGGCACAGCTTTGGTGGGCATCTGGGGGTAATCTGCCTGAGTGCCTCGCTGAGTGTCTCTCCTCGATGCTTTCAGTGTGGGCCAGCTTCATTTCTTCCTGCTACCATCCCCCCCCGTCCCCCCACCCACCCCTCCTTGTGGCAGGTGGGGAATAAGTGTTACTCGCCACACGCGGCTCCCATTCTCAGACAGAGGGGTGTACATGCCCCTTCGTGGGAGTTCTAGAAGCCCTCCAGTGGGAATTCTAATGCTCCTGTGGCTCGATACCTAGTACACAGCCCTGTGTAGCAAGCAAGCAGCAGAGGTGGGATTGTCACCTGTTGATCAGAGGCGCCCCTGTTGGTCAGTTCGCTGGGAGAACCTGACGGGACAGGGCTCGATCCAGCCATCCAGTGGCTCAGGGGCTGACCCACCCCTGCCAGGAAGTTGCCTCCTACCCCGTGGCTTTGCTTCTTTCTCCACCTTGTTAGGCAGAGCTCAGCCTCCTGCCCCACTGTTACAGTGGGTGTGTAGTGTTTATTGTAAGCCTCAATAGATAGAACACGGAGGAACAGACAGCATTTCGAGGGCACAAGCCAAGTCAAGTGAAATGCAGGCCATAAATAATCTGTTAAACAAGAGGTCTGGCAGTAGGGGGCCACCTGTGTGAGGAAAGGGGTTTCACTGGGCTCCCCCGGGCTGTCTCCATCCTACATGGTGTAGGATGGTGTAGGATGTAGCCAGGCTCATCAACCCTTGGCTGCGTCAGGCTCTGTGTGTGCCCTGCACTGCTCTGGAGTGAATATCTGTGGCTTGACAAGGACAAAGCAGCAGCGGATCCCTGGAAACTCTGGGTGTCCAAAGCACCTCTGCGTCTATTTCATCAACTTGCCTGAGCTGAGTCACAGTGGGCCTCTGACAGCGCTTCCAACAGACCACCCTGATTTTGGACAGTTTTCATTATGTGCATTTCCAATAGGACTACTCCCGGTCTCTCCAGTTGTTGTTTTTTCCCGCCTTTTAAATCCTCTGTAAATGTTTGCTGGGGCCTCCATGTCTGTGCAAGATGGGATCTTTCCAGACCCTGTGTGCCAGCCCCAGGGAAGGAAGCTGAGGGTTCTCCCTGAGCCCCAGGACCAGAGGGACTTGAGCTGCTCTCTGCTGGTTGGGACATCCCCTGTGGCCGATGTCCACTGGCCACCTCGCTGCAGAGTTCTCTTCTGCTGTTTCATGGATCAGGAGTGTGAAACAGTGCTCCTGGGCCTTTCTGTGTCTTTACAGGAGAGGTGGGCCACCAACGTTTGTCACAGGGCCTCAGGGTCACATGCCCCAAATAACACTGAACTGAGGCCATGGAACAATGGGTATAATGCTGTGAAGTCAAGGACATTGGTAACTGACAAGTCCCAGGTGTGGTGTTACTACCTGTGAGACGCTTATTTTCACGTGCGTCATTGCATGCGTCTTTGGATACCCGATTTTTTTTTAATTGAAGTACAGTTGGTTTGCAGTGTTGTGTTAGTTGAAGGTGTACCACAAAATGATTCAGTTTTACATATATATATTCTTTTTCAGATTCTTTTCCATTGTAGGTTATTAAAAGATAGTGAATATAGCTTCCTGTGCTATACAGTAGGTCTTGGTCATTTATTTACTTTGTATATAGTCGCGTGTATCTGTGAACCCCAAACTCCTCCTTTTCCCCTCCTCCTCCCCCTTTGGTAACCATAAGTTTGTTTTCTATGTCTGCGAGTCTGTTTCTGTTTTTTTTTTTTTTTTTTTTTTTGCGGTACGCAGGCCTCTCACTGTTGTGGCCTCTCCCGTTGCGGAGCACAGGCTCCGGACGCGCAGGCTCAGCGGCCACGGCTCACGGGCCCAGCCGCTCTGTGGCATGTGGGATCTTCCCGGACCGGGGCACGAACCCGCGTCCCCTGCATCAGCAGGTGGACTCTCAACCACTCTGCCACCAGGGAGGCCCTGTTTCTGTTTTGTAAATAAGTTCATTGGATACTTTCGCCTTCCTGTTGACTGCTGAAAGGTGCAGCATGCCAACTCGTCAGGCTGTTGACCACATTTATTTAAGGATAAATAAAAGCTGTTCTCACGTCTCACCCGCAGTGATGGGCTTTATGCTCTCCTCTTGCCGAGGAAACCTGCTGATGATGTGAAGTGACACTCAACCCCCCGAGAGTTGATATTGGCAGACAAATTTCTTGCCCTGTCTCCTGGCCACCCGCTTGCTGCCTTGGAGTTGTTAGGGACATTAGAAACAGGGCCGGGAAGTCCCAACTTGACAGGTTCAATTTGTAACGTGAAAGGCTCTGAGGGAAAGAAGGAATCCAGAAGCCCAGCAGTGCCCTGCCAGACCTGCCGGCCAGGAACTCCGCAAGATGAAGAGAGGAAGGGGGGCTGTTAGTGGTGGGGGTGTCGCAGCATCCCACAAGGGCCCCCTCCACGTGGCACTGCCGGGCGGGGCGAGAGTATTGGGGTCAGGAAGCTTCAGAGACGTGGGGCTCCCTGTGCTCTGAACTGCCGCTCCGGATCTTCCAAAGAAGCACGGACTTGGAGGCATGGCCTTTATGGGGACATGGGGCACTGCTGGCTGGCATCTAATCTGTGATCTCTGAGGGGACAATAGCCTAGGTGGGAAAAGAAGCAAATGCCTGCCTCTGCGGAGAGAGCCCTGGCGGCCTGCAGGCGGCTGTGACTCTCCCTTCCCTGTGGCTCGGGCTGTGGAGGAACACTGCTCCCTTGTCTGGACCCTGAAGGGCCAGGACCGAGTTTCGTGTGTCACTTGCATCCTCCTTTGGTGCATCCCGCCCAGACTAGGTTCATGGTCCGTTCTCCGGGGACAGAGCGGTGGCTTTGCCGCCGAGCTGGACGTGACATGTGTCCGTGACCGAGGCACACGCCCTCCCTCCCCTCTCCGCTCGCGTGCAGGTCACGCTCTTCAGTCTGCTGGGCAGCTTTACGGGGGGTGAGTGTGGGACCGTGGGTCTGTGAGGACCGGGTACTTGGTCTGTGAGCCAGACGATCAGCCCTTCTGAACCTGGGCAACAGGGTCTGTGGCCAGATCACCCAGAGCCTAGCATAGAGGTGGCACCCAATAGATATTTGTGGAATGACTACACAAGATAAAAAGAAAGCAGCAAACATGGGAGGGCTCTTCTTTTTTTTGTTTTTGCAGTACACGGGCCTCTCACTGCTGTGGCCTCTCCCGCTGCGGAGCACAGGCTCCGGACGCGCAGGCTCAGCGGCCATGGCTCACGGGCCCAGCCGCTCCGCGGCATGTGGGATCCTCCCGGACCGGGGCACGAACCCGCGTCCCCTGCATCGGCAGGCGGACTCTCAACCACTGTGCCACCAGGGAAGCCCGGGCTCTTCATTTTTTAAAAAGCTGGTGAGAACAGCCAGGAGCCCTCCTCTGCCGGCGTCTTCCCAGCTCCCGGACTCTGCCTCTGGCCTGGTTTTAGAACCTTCCGACCATCTGGTCTGCCCCCCGCCTTCACGTGCATGGAGCTTCTTCACTTCTCTGGGGAGCCACGGGGACCATGCTGCGGATGCACAGCCAAGGGCAGCAGCGTGTGCTCACTCACCTACCCCCAGCCTCCAGGGCAGGTGTGGGTGCCTGCCTCCTGCGGTCCACCTGCCCCCCCCAACTCAACTCATGTCATTTCTCCTGCCCCCCATCCGCACGTTCCTTTGGCTGGTCATCACCTGCCTAATTTAAGGCCTCTGTCACTCAGATAGACTTGGAATGGAACAAATTTGAAGTTGAACCTTTTCCCAAGAGATGTGTATTTGTACCAAGTATTGCATTGTATGTGAATTTTCCTGTTCTTAAATAAAGATGACAGGACCATGATGGGAGGGATTTGGGGCCAGGGAAAGGAACCCCTTTAACAAACATGGCCCATAGCTTCGGATGGAGGTCAGGATTCCTGACTCACCCCTAGATTACCCATTTGGATAGCTAGAATATATTATGTTATCTTTGTTTTTAAAAACAATTAATAGGTGTAACGAAAGCGTCAACAACATGAAAAACCTAAAATCAGATCTGTGGTATTTAACTCTTCCCCAACGGGTACTGGTAATCATGATTTTAAGTAGAGTTAAGTACAGGAGCGGTCAGTTCTGGGTGGCCAGGCTCTGGCTTTCTTAGAGCATGCTGTGCAGTTTGGGGCAAGTTTCTTAACCTCTCTGGGATTTCCCTTCCTCATCTATGAAATGAGTGGGTGTTATAGTTGATGTATGATTTTTGAAGTCCCTTCTCACTCAAAAAGTCTGCCTCTGTACTTTTAACAATGCGGGATTGCCTCTTTCCACCTGACTGATTACCTGCCGGGTGGCACCGGATTTCATTACGAAGCAGACGGGCCAATTCGTTTTCACATAGGTCCTTATAAAACACCAAAATGTCAAGGTACTCACAAGGGGAGGCGGAAGAGGAGGGCGAGGCGGGGCCTGGAGCCAGCCCGTTCCCTGCACCGTGCCCTCGGCCCCTGCCTCTCCCAGAAAGTCCTGTGTTCCTCTTGGGGCCCCAGCGCGCCCACCTGTTTGTCACACCTCAGTGCCCAACGGGTGACCCAGACTAGTTGTGGTTTAATTGGCAAAACAGAGGATTATCCAGCAGTTCAGTTAGCTTCTCTCTCTTTGCCTGCCTGCCAAGCAAGCAAACCAGAAACCTGCCACCCAGGCCCTGCCGAGGGAAGGTGGAGTCTCTTCCCTTACCCCTGCGTGCACTTGATCTCGGCGCTGAGCTCACCGTGGCTGGAACGTAGCTGCTGCACAGCATATTTTCCGCTCATCTCCCTCAGTGCTGACCTTCTGCAAAACCCTGGTCCCCAGGAGAGGCCGGCCTGTGCACAGCCAATTTCAGGACAAGGTGACGAGGGCGAGGAGGGAGAGGCTGGCAGAGGTGGCCTTCGCGTGGTGTGTGCACGAGGAAGGAGGGGGCATTCCCAAAGAGGGAGGAGATTGACGGGTGGACGCGGGTGGCCCCGTGCGCCTGGATCTCAGGCGGCACGTGAAGGAGAGGTGCCATCTGTCAATACATCCTAGAGGGCGTCCTCCCGCACCTGAGACGTGCACCCTGTCCTGTCAGCGGCTGGAGGCGGGGCCGTTCACGTGTCCACCAGAAGAAGACTGGGTCAGGGGTTCTGGACCACTTGCTGAGGACTCAGGTGAGGAAGCTGTGGAGACAGGGATGCCAGCAGAGAGAGTGGGCAGCTATTCACAGCTCATAGGACAGCAGCAGCTGGGCAAGTACAAAGGAGAGAGGGAAACAAGAGGTGGTTAGGAGCCAGAGTCTGTTGTTGTGCCCGTGAGCTGACTGCGGAAGGCAAGGAAGGGCCTAGAAAAGGCAAGGCCGGATGCTGTCGTCACAGATGTCGGTTTGGAAGGGAAGAAGGCTGTTGTAAGTTTGATTTGGGACATGCATAGTTTGCGACGCCTACAGGAAGGATGGGCTGACCAGTAGGAACCTGCAAGTATAGGCCTGGAGCTGAGACGCAAGTAGCCTCTGGAGGAGAAGCTTATCCTGGTGGAAGGTAGAGAGGCGATGGGGCATGAGAATCATGAGCCCTGATTCCGGAGTGGGGGGAGTGCTAAGACATGGGGAACACTGTCCTGGGGACCATCCTCATGGAAGCAGGTAGAGAAAAGAGAGGGGCGCTGAGCAGTGAAGGAGAGAGAAGAGAAGAACCAGCTTGTGTAACCGATGCCAAGGAAGGAAGCCTCAGGTGGGATGTGTTCTCATCAAGTTCTTATAATTACACAACAGAATGATATCCCTCAGAAAGCGAAGCAGCTCTCAATCATGCTCTATCCCTCTTCCAATTTTACAGTAATAAATTTTAGTAACTCTCTGTAGTTAGGTTTTAGCATCTTGGAATATTGAAAACATAAACCAGACACTCCTAGCATTAGCTTGAGAAGCCCTTGCAGTGAAAATCAGTTCCATGAGAAGGGAAACGCAGGAAGCATTTTTAGAAGAAAGTGATGCAACTCTGAGCATCCTTTTGGAACAAGAGTCCAGTTCCACCACTGTGACCTATCAGGGTGCCTTCTCCACTTCCTGGTCTGAATTTTATTCATTTCAAGGTTTTGTTTATTTTATCTTGAGGGGAACAAACACTACTTAATTAATCTCACCAAACATCATATTGGAAAAGTAATTATTCCCACTCCGTATAATAACCTATCTGTAGGGAAAATAATCCATTAAGTGTGAATCAATGTGCATTTAGAAACTGTTATTAAGATCAGATTGGTTCCTAGTTATGAGCACCATGATTTTGGTATTTGCTTATGCATACTTTGTGATACCATGTTCTGTGACCTTAAAACCTAATACCCATATACAAATAATATCTGTATGGTAATTAGTGTCAACAAATCACAGGTCAGGGCTTCCCTGGTGCCACAGTGGTGGACAATCTGCCTGCCAATGCAGGGGACATGGGTTCGAGCCCTGGTCCAGGAAGATCCCACATGCCGCGGAGCCACTAAGCCTGTGCGCCACAACTACTGAGCCCGCGTGCCTAGAGCCCGTGCTCCGCAACAAGAGAAGCCACCGCAATGAGAAGCCCACGCACCACAACGAAGAGTAGCCCCGGCTCGCTGAAACTAAAAAGAAAGTCGGCGTGCAGTAACGAAGACCCAACATAGCCAAAAATAAATTAAAAAACAAAACAAAACAAAAGACACTCACCGGTCAGCCATTCAAATGTTTCACAGATGAATCCCTTTGTTTAGGGTTAGTTTTAGCCTGTGACAGATTAGAGAGTGAATTCCCTCTTTTGGAATTCTAGTGATAACTGTAGCAGAGGGTGAATTTGCTTGCATTTTCAATAAGTCATTCGTTAACTGAAATGAAATCTTTTCATTAAATTATCTCTCATGGTTGAGTTAATCGGGAGTTTTCCTTTCTTTTTTAATTTACTGGCGTATCCTTCAGTTCTCCTTGAGTGAACCAAGCAATTGCTTTGACCATTGTCAGCCAGAAAGCGTTTCCCTTCAGTATCTCCCTCTTCCCCAACTGGGACATAAATTGTCTCACAACCAGGATTACCGCCTGCTCCTGAGACAGGGGAGCTGATGATCTGCTCAGAGCTGGGCTTTGTTAAACCTTCTGAAGATGCATAAAAACTGCTATTGGTTGATTACCTCGCAAACTTCTCTGGGTTCATATCACAAGGTCCAGAGACCTCAGTGCGCAGAACATCACTTTGGAAAATCAGCTGGGCGCATTTGTCAGAAATTTCTTGAGATTTTGTTGGCCTGGGGAAGGAACATGAAGGCCCTGCTCGTGAGAGAGAAGAGGAAATCTACCCAAGGGTGGCAGAGAGCCTGGTGATCGTTTCATTCATAAAGGAACAGATGATGTAGAGGTGGGATGCAGCCAGCCAAGGCATCTGTTGGGGGATGAATTACGTCCCTGCAAAGATACATTGAGTTCCTATCCCCTGGTACCTGTGAATAAAACATTATTTGGGGATAGTGTCTTTGCAGATGTGATCAAGTTCAGAAGTCAGACTGGAGCAGGGTGGGCCCTAATCCTATGACTGGAGAAAACAGAGGCTCAGACACAGCTTGCAGGGAGAATGCCATGGGACAGTGAAGACAGTGACTGGAGTGGTGTATCTCCGAGGGATGCCAGGGACACCACAAACTAAGACAGAGGCATGGAATAGGGTCTCCCAGACAGGCTTCATAGGGAGCACGGCTCTCTGGCACCTTGACCTCGGACTTCGGGTCTTCAGGACTGTGAGAGAATACATTTCTGTTGTTTTACTCCACCACTTTTTGGTCATTTGTTACCAAAGTCCTAGGACACTAGGACATCACCTCGGCCAGTCTGGTTGAGTCCTGATGGGACCTCCCAGGCCCATTGTGGCTACTTTGGAAGGTCACCATGCTGTGGTCAAGGGTAGACAGGCCTTGCTCCGTTCAACTAAGTTCTTGTACCGCATACTCACCTCAACCAGTGAAACCAAACCTCGCACCCCTATCCTTTGCTCCTCTTTCTGGAGATGCAGTTTTTTTGGTTTTTGTTTTTACAACTTTATTGGAGTATAATTGCTTCACAGTGGTGTGTTAGTTTCTGCTTTATAACAAAGTGACTCAGATGTAGTTTTAAGAGAGAAAAGTATCTGTGCAGTGTTACTTCTCCCAGACTCTGTGTCCTTTCTTGCAGCAGCCCTGCCTTTGGGACCCGACTCTGCTTCTCCAAAGCCAGCCCGCCCTCTACCCACCCACCCAACATTAATTCTGTGCTTGGAGGAGGTGATTCAGGGAGAAAGGCCGGGAGGAGCGCAGACAGGAAGGTGACCAGTGTCCTCAGTGGGCTCAGCAAGTTCTGGCCTTTCCCCTCAGGGGCATCCCACAGGCTGGTGGCAGCCTTGGGCTTGAGCTGGCGTCCTCCCCTGATGACAGGTGCTGGTGGGCTGCAGCCTGGGAGCACGTGTCCCCACCTGGGCTCTTGGGAATCGCCAGATAGAGACCACAATGGGAAGGGGGCCATTGAACAACGGAAGGCCTCTCTCCTGCGTCTGCTTCCCTCTGCCCTCTTCTGCGTCACCCGTCCCATCTTCCTTGTGCTTTCCTGATAACTCTGGTTCTTTCCTGAGCTGCTTAGAAAAAGCCTAACAGGAAAACAGCCACTGAGAGACTCAGCGTGGACAAAGACAGCCGAAGTAGCAAAGGTCAGTATGTACTAGAATGAAGGACCCCAGAGACAATAGCAGGGACTTATGCAAATGCATAGACCACGGCCCATCGGGGACTGCCCTCCAGGAAAACTGTGTTAGGTCACGAAACAGAAAAGGGCTGCCCCCTCCCCTTTTACAGTGTGTTTTCTTTTTCCTTTGCGGGCCCTGGGATTCCTTGTAGATCTGCCTTTGGGTTCTTTCTGATTGTTCATTTGAGGGGGCCTTTGGTCTGCACCCTGGCCACCCCCGGGATGGCTGTACCAGGCCTTTTCCCTCCTTCCTCTCCAGCTGGCCCTCCTGTGCTCCCTGGGGCACCACCCGACTTTCTTCGTTGCATTTGTGGTGGAACTTGTTCTATCAGAACTTCTTCCTGGCCATTTGGAAGGCGATGACAGACACTTCCGGCCTCCCCTGCAGCCAGGCTGTGTGAAGGCTGGGTGCACCCCTCCGCTGCCGTCTCCAGAAAAGATGCCAGCTATTCCCAACCTTCCAGCCTCATTCAAACACTGGAGCTGAGATGTTAGAATCACACCTCCCCTGGGAAGAGCAGCTGAGGTTTCTGTCTTAGCAGAGTCAGCGCGCATCTGTGTGATTGTATCTCTGTGAAAGAAGCCAAGATCAACAAAGAGGAGTGTTTTGGAAGTTTTTTCCAGTTGAGAGGCTTGAAGTCCATTTCTGACTGCGCGCTGGGCCATGGCTTCCAAAGCACTTGGATGCAGGGTTGAAGCACAGGTTTCGTCTAGGTTAACGGGTTAATGGTTGCGTTTCCTTGAGCCCGTTTTACACACCAACGTGATTCAACAAAACCTTTGAAAAGTAGATTTTGCATCCTTTTTTAAACATCTAGCATGTGTATTGACTCTAGCAAAATGACCCAAATATCTGGTTGATGTAACGCATAGGGATCTGTCAAACTAACTTTAATGAGTACTGTACCTAGTGGCTTCTTTTTGCAGAGGGTGGGGTAGGAGGGATGATAGGTGTTTGCAAAATAGCTTCAGTTTTGTTGTGTGGAATAAGAATTTCTCAAGGCTTTGTGGTCACCTGTGAATATGTACATTCAGATTTCAGTATTTGAAAAAAAAGTTGAATGTGTTGTAGGCAAGGGTTTATATCAGGTCAGCTACTTAAGGATCCATGAGCGCACACAGTGAGCCCGTTGCCCCCAGACCTCTGTGTTTTCATTTGGCGATGGTCTCATGGGCCTTTTTCCTTCTAGTGGCCCCATGGGTTAGTTAGTATGGCAGGTCTCAGAATCCAGGGTCCCTTCTGCATAAAGGTAAGAGTCTCAGATGCTGATCTAGGTCCCTTTCTGGCCCAGCTCTTTTCCACAGCCTGTGTTACCTACCCTCATCTGCCCTGGAGGAATTCAAGCCAGCCTTTACCTCTCTGCTTGGCCCACCTGAGCCCACCATGCACCTGAAGCCCCAGATGCCTGCCCTTTCCACACGCACCTGTGAGGCAGGCAGGAAGGCAGGTGGGTGAGGGAGGTGCTGAGGGGACCTGTGTGCACAGGCATCACTGAACAGACAAGACAGGCCCTGAGCTTGGAGGGAGGGCACCAGGAGACAATTCCTGCTGGGCCAGAGCTACTCTCGGTGGGAATTCTGAGGCTGTTTTTAATTCTCTGCTAGCTCTGCCTGTCTCTGAATCAAAGCCATGGCTGTTTTCATAGTTAGAGGCATTTTGAGGATGGCAAAGATATCTCCCCACAGAATCCAGTCTCACCTAGCACTGTGCCTAAAGTCTAGGCCATTGCATGGAAATTGTGGTTTAAGAAATGGAGTGCTCAAGGCAACAATCTAGACAATTTAGTTTTTTAACTTTATTACTTCCGTTGAAGTCTTGTGGTTGATGCTGATAGTTTGTAAGTGTACTGTTTTATACCCAGGTACAGCTTTTTCTCAGCTCTTACATGAAGGAGGTAGGTGTGTGGGTCTTCAAACAGATGGAAAAGAAACATTTCTAAATGGGTCTTGTCATGAGAACATCCAACATGGTTGCCAACTCAGTGTGCAATGAAAACACAAGTGTGAGGTCACTAGAAAAGCTGCATTTTTCTTTAAATATCTAGCTTCTTAAAATACTAGTGTGATCTTAAAATGTTTTTACCATGAGGTTGCACAATTAAATCTCATGCTTAAGTTTGCAATAAAATACAAAAACTGCGCAGAGTTAAGAAAATCATTATGACACTTGTTAAAATGGTAAAGGAAGACTTTGTTCAGGACTGCTGTGATGGGTGTCAAGACTTGCAGTAGCAGAGAAAGATCAAGCTCAACTCCAGACACAATAGGGACAAGTGGAGATTTATAGCCAAGGAGCAAGATGGGAGGGTCAGTGGGTGGAGAATTACGAAGAGGATCAAGGGTTGGGGGATTGTTGCTAAAGCCTGAAGACAGGCCAAGGACTTAGGCAGTTGTCCCTTGATAGCCACAGGAGATTGGTTCCCGGATCCTCTGCGGGTACCAAAATCCGAGGAGGCTCAAGTACCTTATATAAAGTGGTGTTTTGATCCATAGTTGGTTGAATCCATGGATGAGGATCTCGTGGATATGGAGGGCTGATTGTATATCCGAAGTGGGGGATGAAGAATTTAATTAGAAATGGAGGAGGAGGGAGTTGTATCTAAACTGACTTAGCAGGATTCTTGCTACAACCAGGCTATTAAGGCCCAGCAACAATGGGGGCTAAAGTCAAAGCCTGATCAAGAAGGGGGCTCAGAGGAGCCTGACTCAAGTTTCATCAAAGAGAGTCTTTGTCAGCACTTGACTTGGTCTTATTACTCAACAGTTACTGACCTCTTCTGGGTTCGGTACTGGGGTTGAAAAATATTTTTTTAGTGGAGGAAGGATGAGAGGGTATTATGTAATCACAGTGCGTTGAGATGTGCTAGGATGGGGTCACGTACAAGACACGGTGCAGGCCCTTCAACTGGAAAGGTTTAGCCGGGCCAGCCTGAAACTGGGGGAGTTTAGTGGAGAAGCTGTTTTGGGGATTGTTCTTAAAAGAGTTTCAGCCATTTGCTAGGATGAGAGCATCTGAGAGTGGAAAGGGCCTGGGGGCGAGGGAACAGCATGTGCAAAGCCGTGTAAGGAACACAAGAGCTTTCTTGCCTCTCAGGGATGCAGGGTTCCATGTGGCCCAATGGGCACAGAGGGACAGGAGTTGAAACTTATCAAATGATCAAAACTATGCTATTCTATGAGCTATTACCCTAGCAACTTGTTATTCAGCTCGCTGTGATGTGAGATTATCTTAGGGGTCCTCCATGTGCTTCAGAAAATAATTTTTTCTTTTATCATGACCAAAATTCTGGGGTATTTTTGCATTTTCAGGAGTCATACCCAAGAGGAAAATGTCAGCCCTTTTCCTGAAGTTTCTTCTATGCACTTGTGACTTTCAGTGAAATTTTAAGGCCTTCCAGACCAGAAGGAATCTTTTGCAGTGTGGTTAAACCAGAAGTTAGGTGATTAGTTGAAAAAGTGGAAGCTGTCCTTTTGATTATTACACCCTTAATTATTTTGTTTTTACATGAAACACAGAAGTGTGCCTTTTTTCACTTTTTTTTTTTTCCTGATATTTTTATGTAGAATCAGTGCCTGTTTTTGAATGTGGTTCCACTGATTCACTTTCGTAATACAGGGTCAATCAATTCTAAGGTTTCTTTAAAGTGGAGTTAGGAGATCTTCACATTTTCTAGTTTTTCCAGTTGTCTCACCCATGCCTACTTTTGCAGAATTTTTTAAACTATTTACCTTTATAATCTTTCTAAAGCATTCAATTTAGTTTTCAAAATATGGTTCTTCCTTTCGGGCACTCACAATTCATTGCTTCATAGCTTATTTAATTACCCAACTGACCTTGGGATTATGTGCCCTGAAGAGTGTGGCCGGAAGAGCCCAGAAGTCTAGAAGTCTAGAAAGTGTGACCAGAAGAGCCCAGAAAGTCTAGAAAGTCAGAAGCCTGTGGCTGCAATGGTCATCGTGCCCAGGACACCCGTGAGTATAATTCACTGAGGCTCTGCAGAGCATTGGTGAACTCGGGAATGTGTTTCCCTAGAAATGATTTCAGAGGCTTTTTCAGGTACTTGAGTGCCTAACACATGCCTAGCTCTGTGCTAGGTCTCGAGGGGAATACCCATGATGCACATGACCCGGCCCTGCCCTAAGGGCACATGGTTTAGGACACAGGATGGCAGTCTGGTAACACAGTGCAAAAAAAGTGATGCACCCTCGGGGAGATAAGGCCAAAAGTAGCTGGAACATGCTCTCCAACCTCAAAAATTTATCCTCAAGAACAAAGTCTTATGATAGATTGGCAATCTATTCGCAATCAGAAAAGAATCCAGAGGGACTGTATTTTTTGTTACAGAATTGAGATCTCCATTGGTTGTACCATATCTATACTGAGGTAGAAATTTATTGATGTGTTTCTTCTGGTTGGTTTCAGAGGTAGTTGTTTCCGGGTCGGGTTCTTTTCACCTGCTCATTTCATAGATCGGGCCCCTGGCCTTCATTGTACTAGGTTGACCAGATGGCTAGAACCCAGGACTGTGGGATCTATGTATCTAAATAAGGTAATCACAAATTGAATGTTTTATGTGGTTAGCTCCAGTATATTTTAGATATATATTTGATTTTCAGTTGGTATATCAATTTGAAAACCTAAAAAGCGGGTTGTTAGAAACATTGTTCTTATTAGGGACATATTTACTTTTTGATCTAAATAATTCTTGGCATTTTGTGCTATTGCAGTGCCTCTGGCTCACAAATTGAGGAGCAGGGAATGTGTGTGTTCATCTTAAAACCTGGTTTGTAGTTGCATGTAGAAGCAAAAATTTAGGTATCATAGGAGATCTTAGCGGCATTTAGGAGACTGATTAGCTGAAAACATATTTGTGTTGTTGAGAATGAGAATTCTTTTTCTTTCACGTAGAAGTTTGTTCTAAGGTCACCATTAGGCCTACGTTCTCTGACTTTGGCATTTTATGGTCTTAGGAATTTATCAGGGAAATATGTTTTGTCTATACTGCCTACATTACGGGAAGCTCGGATAACTGTTTGAGAGCTTTTACATTTATCTCTATGTGTTAGATTTTTAGCTGTTTATGAAATTAAACCACAAGTAAAGCCATGGGGGCATTAAAATTGAAGTTTGAGAATCAACATCTCGATTTCTTAAAAAGAATTTTACCATAATGTCTCTCTGGATAAGAATTGAGAAAAATATTTACATGTATTATGTGCAAAGTATAACCATTAAATTAGCCATAATTGAAAAGATGCAATACACTGACAATAATTTGGGAACCATTTTAGGATTAAAAGTAAGATCCATTTGTAAGAAAATGTTTTCATTTTAGTTTTTTAATGTTAGTTTGATAACTTAAATATAAAGTGGTGGAAAGCGGTGGAGAAAACCCACTGGAACTGTGCAAATCAGACTGAGGGCACCTCTTATTTTTCTGGCATTTCATCACTTTGACGGACAGCTTGTCACTATGAAAGACAAGTGAGAATCCTCCCTCCTTCTGCGCACGCTTGGGCAGCGAGGTCCTTGGCATGGGGTGGCGTGGTAACATAAGGCAACATTGTCATGTTTTGACATTTTACCTTTTCAGGATCTGCACTTTCTCTGTGGGACCATCCACTCTTTCCCACCCATCCCCATCTCCTCTGAGATGATTTAGATCTCAACCTGGTCTCTAAAACTGGACACCAAATCCTCAAAAGAAATTCTCCTGTTCAATGCCCTGTCTGTCCTAGGGAACGGTGCCCAGTCTGCTGTCTGCATCCTTCTCAGATCCTGGGAGGGGTGGCGTGCGTAGCGGTGACCCTTCCACTGCTGTGGCCTGGACAAAAGTGGCATCCAGACACCTCTGCGGCCCTGGCCTCTCTGCTGGGGAGGCCCTACTCTGAGTCTGGGTGCTGTTTGGATCCTTTTCACTGCAGAGCTCCTGGCCCACTTCCTGGGTCTCACATTTGAATGCTTGCCTGCCCCCACCCCCCACCCAGTGTATGAACACATCTCTAGACAAGGCCACCATCTCTGGGACATCCTCCTGTCCAGGCCTCTTCTGTCTCTTGCCACCTACAGCCTTCTTGTGGGAGCTCCTTATCTCATGTTTCCCTAGAGTTGTCACAGCCTAGAAGGTGAGACTCTGTGGGGCTGGTAGGCAGGTGGCCATCTGGCTGGCTTGGTAATGGAATGGCCCCCCTGGTGGGCTGGTTGCATTTAAGACTGCCTTTTGAACCAGGAGGAGATCTGTGGCTGGTGTTGTCCTGTCTCCTTGGTGGTGGGCGAGGTGACTCTGTTTCTCATAGCACCATAGAATGAGTCTCAGATTGTGTCTCAATCCCATCCTGTTGGTTTCATGGTTTGTGGAAATTCAGAAACCACTTGATTTGCCATGGGACTGTCTCTCATGGCATGGCTGCATCTGAGCTTACCCTTTCTTTGGCTAATCCTGATGAGTATTTTAGTACCTGCTTTGGACATGGTCTGTGTGCTAGACATCTGGCCAGCTGCCCCTCTGGTACAGGACCCTGTGTCCTTGCTCTTCATTCCTGGTGGAGGGGACTTGAGATGCAGGGCCCATTCTCTGATCTCAGTTTGGGATTATCTACATTTTGTAATTAGGAAATTACATAGCTGTGACCACGTTTCTCTGTTTCTCTGACCGTGTCCAAGACTTATCGGGGCCAGCCTATGGAGGACCCTCTTAATTTTCAACGTTAATGTTTTTTAATCAATGAGATGACTCACAGCATTAAAAAAAATCCCTTCACATCTTATATTCTAGGTCAAGGGAATTCTGTGTTCTGCATTTTCCATTAAGGTTCTGGTGATAATCAAATCTGAGAGCTAGGACTTGGGGCCTCCTATGGACGGGAGCCTGTCGCATGTTGTACCCCAGACCCCAACCGCCCCTGGGCATTTACTCTGGCAAATGAAGGAAATAGGTCTCAAGGTCTCTTCCGATAGCTTGGTGCCCAATTAGCTGGAAAGACTGGGTAGCAGCAAGTCAATAGTTGAGCTTTGTGGCTGCTTATTATGGATTTGTTGATAGGAAACAGCTCTTCTGACTGTTTACATCATGGAAATTTGATAAGCCATTTGTATTACTTAAACTGTGTATTTTATAAGTGTTGTCAAAATGAGGAAGTAATTTGTAACAGAAGCAGAGTGTGTAGAAATTGGTCTTGGAAAAGTGTTCTCTAAATTGCTTCACTTGCAGCTCCGGAGGTTGCCATAAAGAATGATTTCTCATATTGGATTTTCAAAACCACAGGAGTGGTCACAGAGTAGGCAAGGGACAGCCTGATGATTTAAGACTTTTTAATGCCTCGGTTGTCATGAAATAGAAGGAAGTAAACTCCCGTGGGCTGCTGGAATACATGACTACAGTCTCTTACTGCCCTAAACTAGGAGGCTGATTCATCTCCTCTTACGTCTTATTAGATGATAATTAGAAGGAGAGAAGAAAAAAGGCCAACTGAAGCCAATGGCAGAAAATTAATCTGAAATGAGTGTGATGCAGGCAGCCGTGTGTTGTTCTTAAGTTCCAGTCGAGTTTGGACCTAACGCTCCTTCAGTGGATTTTATTTTATCTTTTTCATGCACAGATATTTGGATATGATGAGACGTAAGAATGGACCAGGGGGCCCTCTACCTCAGTCCTTCCCAGATTTTACTGTGCACACAAATCTCCTGCAGATTTTATTAAAATGCAGCTTCAACTCCAGAAGATCTGGCAAGGAGCCTGGAACCCTGCATTTTCTAGCAAGTTCCCAGGTACTTCCGAGGCAGCTCTTCCATGGGGCACACGGTAAGGAGCAAGGTTCTCAGTCCACAGCTGATGGGGAATGAGCGCCCGGCCAGCCAGGTGCTTCCCACCCCACCCCGTCCTCCCGCTCCTCCCCGGAGGAGGGGTTCTTTCTTCCCTGTTTCTTCCCCAAGGCTCCTTCCCTTCTCGCTTCAACCCCAGTGAAGAGAAGGCAGGTCCCCCCGCCTTTCATGTGGTGGTTCCAGGCTTTGCTTAAACTACTTAAGTTCTTGTTTCCTTTCCAGCTTTTCTCTGGCCTGAGTCAGCCTTGCTGCTTTCCTCAGGATACCGGGGCTTGTTGTAACCGTTGTAAGCCTTGGTCTTCACACTGGCCCATGACGTTCTCTCTGATAACCTGGGATGGGCTCCAATTCTGCAGCCTGTGAGGATCCGTGAATCTTATTTACTCTTGCCCAGTGCTGCTGACACCCGTGGCAGATAAGGCTTTCCCCATCTTACAATATGAAAAGAGACCAATTAACCTGCGGGTCACTCACAGAGAAGAATAGCCAGTGATGACCAGCGGTAATGGACTTTTTGGTACAGCACCAAAATCCATGGGCTGATATTAACAAAACAATGTATGGAGCCCTTCCTGTGTCATAAGCATGCTGACTGTGGGTGTGTGTTTTTTTTTTTAATTTTAATAAAAAATTTAATTGTAGCAAAATATCTATAATATAAAATTTACCATCTTAAACTGTTTAAAGTACAGAATTCATTAGTATTAAGTATATTCATCTGATTGTGCTGGAACTTTTTTCATCTTGCAAAACGGAATCTCTGCACCCATTAAACACTAATTACATTTTCTTCTCCCCCAGCCCCTGGTACACCCCCCACCCTGCTTTCTATTTCTATGAGTTTGACTCTTCTCGATACCTCATATAAGTAGAATGATACCGTATTTGTCCTTATTTCACTGAGCATAATGTCCTCAAGGCTCATCCACGTTATAGCACGTGCCAGAATTTCCTTCCTTTTGGAGGCTGAATAGTATTCCGTTGGACGGGTAGACCACATTTTGTTTACCCATTCATCTGTTGATGGTCACTTGAGTTGCTTTCACTTTTGGTTATTGTGAATAATGCTGCTATGAATATGAGTGTATAAGCATCTGTTTGAGACGCTGCCTTTAATTCTTTTGAGTATATACCCAGGAGTGGGATTGCTGGATCAGATAGTAATTCTATTCTTCGTTTTTTGAGGAACCTCCATTATAGTTTTCTGCCGTAGTTACTCCATTTTAAATTCCCACTGTGGTAAACAAAGACTCCAGTTTCTCCAAATCCTTAGTAACACTTATTTTCTCTCTCTTTTTCTTTCTTTCTTTCTTCCTTTCTTCCTTCTTTCCTTCCTTCCTTCTTTCCTTCCTTCCTTTCCTCCTCCCTCCCTTCCTTTCTTCCTTCCTTCCTTTCTGATAGTAGCCATCCTAATGGATATGAGGTGTGTTTTGCTTCATTTTTATTACAATACACTGGCTTCCCCTTATTATCCTCACACAACTCCTCAATCTATCCTCATTCTGTAGATGGAAGTTCTCTGCAAGGAGCTAAGGCACTTGTCAGGATGCAGGCAGTGGAGTGTGACCACAGGTCTCTTGCCTTTTCTCCTTTCACTGTAGCCTGCTGGCAGTCCTGCTCCCCGAAGTCCACTAAGACGTGAACTTAAGGAGACATCAAAGGGGGCTAGAAAGGCAGTAGTCTACTGACTGCTCAAGTTCGAGTGTTTTGAAGTCAACAAAATAGCCAATGGTATTCCAAAATCCACACACATTACCAGAGACTTTGTCAAAGGAAAGAGTTCCTCCTCAAATCAATGAGTTCATTTCTCATTTTCTGATATCGTCATGGCTTTGTTTGGAACCTCCCTTTGGAGATGTATTGTCAAGTGCCTTTTCTTGGGATGGATTTGCCCAAAGGCAGAGAGACCCAATCTAGAACTACAGCCCCCAGCCTGTGATTTCAGGGACTCCTGGCTCACAGGGGCTCCTATGTGGCTCGGCTCCGAGTTTGGGCATGTTTGCAATTGAGCTGGGTCTGTGTGTGTGTGTTATTTTTGTATAGCAGCTCTCTGAGGTACACAATTGATTTGTTCTGTTAAGATGTTTTGTGTGGAACAGATTTTATGCCTTGTTTCTTAGAGCTTTTCACCCTTCAGAGAAAATGACTTTTCATGCCCAGGAATATTGGGACTGGAAATATTCCTCTTGACTCAGAGCATGTCACACGCACCTGTTTTTACACTTTGGCTGATGAGCCTGCTCATGACATGAAATTCCTCCAGGGACCTGGGTTATCGTAATGATGTGTATTTTTAGTGCATCTTGAGAACAAGAAAGGGCAGGCCATAGAAATGCTTTCCTTGGGAGTGGGAATATTTAGAGTTGGTTGGGATTGTGTGCTTGTGTGTGCTTAAGTATGATTTGGGAGTCATTTTTTCTCAACTGTAAGATGGGAGAAGGGAAAAGGAATAACAAAAGCCAAGGCCACTTGGAAATGAATGATGGTTCTCCCGGGCTGTGTTCTGGATGAACCATGGAAAGCTGCACCTGCTGATTTCTGAGCTGAGCACCATGCTGGTGTTGGGGAAAGTCCAAAACAACTCCAGCAACTTCCATTATAAGTGGGTTTCTTTAAGTTGTAAGTTATTTTGCCTGCTTTCTGGCCCCAGAGCTGCTGCTTCTCTGAGTGATTTCAAATGTATGTGTTTATGTAGGCTGCAACATTAGGTTTCTGTTGAAACTAGGAATCATGATGTGACCAAATCAGTCACATCCGAGGGAGTGCATCTGAGGGAAGCTGGTTTCTGAGTCTCCCCAGATTCCTCTAGAAAATGGCTGTAGGGGAAGAAACCTTGTCTGTCTCGCCTGGACGTTCAGGTCTGTGAACCCTGACCTGGCTCACCCCTCCTATGACTGGCACAGGTGCTCAACACAGGCTTTTATGAGTCCACACACTGTAGAGGTTGCTGTTCAGAGAGTGTGTTGTGTCTTTATTCTGTGCGTTGGAGATTCAGAGATGGAGTTGGGCTCTGCTTTCAAGGAGGTGGGCAGATGGACACATAAAGACAGTAGTGACAGTGATAAGGTGATGACGGTAGCATATGAGCAGCACCACCAGGGCAGAGAGCCCCGGGAGAGGCAAGTCCCCCATTCCAGCCCAGCTGGTGCTTTCTGGTCTTAGGGTTGGACTAGGCCAGCTCATTCTTCCATATGCCAAGGGGGTTATCCAGTCAGCACAGTGCAGACCTGCCCCCTCCCCCATGACAAAGGTTTGGTATTTGGTGGCATGGAAAGTTGGCAAAGGGAAAAAGTACCACCCAACCCATAGGTACATCATGGGAACCACGTTCTGTGGACTGTTAAAAAGAGATGATGAAGATTCCACAGGAATGAGCCTATTCTGAGCTGAACTATGTCCTCACCAGAATTCATGTGTTGAAGTCCTAACCCAAGGACCTCAGAATGTGACTGTATTTGGAGACAGGGCCTTTAAAGAGGTGATTAAAGTTAAAACGAGATCATTGGGTGAACCCTAATCCAATTTGACTAGTGTCCTTGTAAGAAGAGGAGATCAGGACACAGACCCACACAGAGGGAGGACCGTGTGAGGACACAGGGAGAAGACGGCCATCTACAAGCCAAGGAGAGAGACCTCACCAGAAACCAGCCCTGCCGCCACCTTGTTCTCGGACTCCCAGCCTCCAGAGTTGCGAGGAAGTACATTTCTGTTGTGTACACCGCCAGTCTGTGGTACTTTGTTACGGCAAACCTAGCGAATGAATACAGAACCCTATTTTCTTTACCTGTTATGAGGGCTGCCCCCAGAGTCACATCAGCTGAATTTCAGGGTTTCATGCATCCTTTTCAGCCAACTGGGGAACAAGCATTTGAGTACTTTTATTTAGAATTTCTGGGGAAGAGAGACGGTTGGACTATATTTATCCAATAGTAAAACTCCACAACATTGGTGAAAAGATAGGAGGGAATATTGATTTTTTTTTTTTTTTTTTTTTTTTTTTTTTTTTTTAGAAATCAGAAATCATGTTTAGAAGAAAGTATAAAAAGCCATCCGTATGCTGTTTAGCTTTTATTTGGATTCATTTTAAACAGAGCATTAAAAACAAAAGTTTTGCTTTGTTTCTTCTTTCTTCTTCGTATTTGAAAGTACTGTGTTTGGGTTGTTTTTTTTGTATTTCTTGGGTTTATTTTTTTCAGACCGTGGGTGATTTTAGCAAAGATGTATGACTTTAACCCAATAGGATAGTGTTGACAAGATAACTGAGTGTGGGTTTATGAAACAGCATTATCCTGCAGAAAAACTAAAGCAGAAGGACAGGGAAACCACAGGATCCCTGTCTCGGGCCCTCTCACATTCCCCAGGCAACTGGCACCTCTGGGCCACCCCACTCCCCAATCCCCATCACCCAGAGCATTTGCAGGCATCTGTGCCCATGAACTTGGAAATAGACACCGCCACCAAGAATGAAGACCCACACACCCTGAGCCGATGAAAAATGTCAGCATGGGACAAAGAAATTCCCCTTAAATAATCAAATGTCTCACCCCAAACCTTGTCCCCTGAGCTGCCTTATGCTCATATGAGCTGCTGCGTCCGTGTATGCACTTGTATCATTTTCCTGAATTATTTCCCCAAATTTGACAGACCTTAGTAAAGCTATTTTGAGACTTTGCTGACAGTTTTTCTGGGCCCACACTATGCATTTCAGCCATTTCAATCCTAGCTCTGTGACCTCATTAAGGGTGTATTTTTGTATAAGCCTGTGGGTCCGGGTGCAATGACACGCACTCTGTTCTGATTCCAGGATCCTGCTCTTTTAGTGCCCTCTGTGCATCTTAGTGTAGCTGGACCCAGAGAGAAAGGCTTAGTCCACTACAGCCTTTTACAAAGCAGCACTGAAATGGTGTTTTTTTCTCAAACTTGATACATAACATTGAAATCCTTTGCTTTGTTGAAACGGTACACATTTTTCTTCATTGGCGTGCCCTGTTCGTACAGGTAATTCTCAAATGTCTAACCTGGAGTCCAGGGGTCTTGCTGCTCACGCAGGCCACTGCGCCTCTGATCACCTGAATTAATTTATAATCATAGAAGTGACAGTTGGCTGGTGAGAACGCGTACAATGTCCAGAGTTAGGCGCTCTGGATTCTGGTTCCAATTTATTCATTGGTAACATTGAGAAGGTAGTTCCCTGAAACCCCAGCCTGGGCTGCAGCGTCCTGGATGGCAGTTCAAGACAGACGTGTCCTGGAGCCATCACATAGGGTTTGGTTAGTTGAGATAATAAACACGGCAGGCTTTGAACAACTTACAACGTTCAGTCTTTCAAAGTTCTGAGCGCCACTAACATGGTGTTCCACCAATATGCTGGTGCCTTTCCAGCTCCGTGTGTTACTGGTGGACACCCGAGTTCTTACTTGGACACCCCAGGGTGTTTGAACACACACAGCCGCTGTGCTGTGAGGTACACTGTAGTCCCCACCAGTGGAACTTGCTGCCGTTCTGGCGCCCATAGGCTCTGCCTTAGTGATGCTGATGGACCAGGAAGACAGTGGCCTTTGGGTCATAATCAGCCCCTATTCTGAAGGCAGGCAGGGTGTCTTGCAGCCTATCTGGGCCAGAGTCTGCACTCAGCAGGTATTAACCTTCTCTTGTCTCATCTTAACGTAGAGACATACGTGAGACAAATGGACACTGATTTGCTAAATTCAACCTCATTCAAATTTGAAATGATAAATGAACTTGGGGATCATTTTCATGGCAACATTGGTTCATTCTTTCTCTAGTCAGGTGTTTAGTGAGTGCCTACTAAGGCCACATAAAGTGCTAGATGCTGGGGATAAATGTAATCAAAGACAGATGTGGAGCCTACTGTCGGGCAGCTGAGGGTCCACAGGAGGATGCTGGACTTGGCTCAAACCACCAAACAAGTGAATGTCTAATGACAAATGTGACCCAGGCACCCTGGTGAAGAGATACATGGTTCCATAGGAGCATGTTATGACGGATGAGTGGGCCTGGGAAGGCTGGGAGCTGAAACATTGGAAGGAATTAGCCAGGTGTGTCCAGGCAGGAAGCAGGAGCCCTCTGGGGAGTGGGAACAGCACTTGCAAAGGTCCTGCACGTGGGAAGCACCGAAAGGTCAGTGAGGCCTAGCCTCATCCTACAAGTTAACACACCCCCGTAACGTGTTAGGGCCCTGAGGACACCTTTGATGAACACTTTCCCTCCCTTACCTCCTTTCAGCTGGGACGAAGCTCACCCCACGTCGGCCCCAATATGGTGGCATCATCTCATTTTGTAATGTATTTGACTATTGGTCTAGATTTGTGCCAGGCCCTGCTGTAGATGCCAGGTATCTAACACTGAATAGGTCGGATCAAGCCCCTGCCTTCATGGGGTTTGCCTTCTAGCTGGTGCGGGCTCAGACAGTAATCACCAAATATATAACTAGATCATGTAACGTCAGCACCTATAAGTGCTATGAAAAAAAAAATATGGCAAGGGGCTGGAGAGCCCCTGGACGGCTGTGCTGCCCCTGGCAGGGGTCCGGGTGGCTTCCGTGGAGGGTGGGAATGGGCCGTCCCTGGACGAGAGGCTGAAATACCGAGGCTTTTCCTCTCAGGCTTGCTCCTACCTGCCTTTTCCCCACTGCACAGAACCAAAGCCTTCCCAAGGACGATAAAGGGGAAGACAAGGAAACTAAGGAATCAAAAGAGATAAAACCAACAAAGATTCCCAAATCATGTGGTGCGAACACTGATCGCATCAGTAAGAAAATTGTTTCCATCCCCAGTTTGCTTTTCCTTTAAATAGGACATTCAGACATAGCTTCACCATAAAATTGACTTATTGTGTGGAAATAATTTCCGTAGCAGGGGAACTAATTTGATTGTGTAGCATAAAGAAAATGTATGTGGGACAATGGGGAAGAATAGAGCCCAAATGAATCCAATATATTTTAATCTCTGCAATACAGATTATATTTTCAATTAAGAAGCTTAACTTGCATGTGTTCGGCTGGCGGGGGCTTCCCGGAGCCCTTTACGTGTGCATTTATGGGTAATAAGTCCCTTAGCCTTAGCAAGTAGATGATCATTAGCCCGTGATCACCCAGCTGCCTCCCGTTAATAGCAAAATCACTGCCTACCGTGGTCATGGCCACATTCGGGTGGTGAAAAGTGGAGTAACACGGAAAACGGAATTATTTTTTTGGTGAATGCAATTGACTAGACAGGCCAAGGAGATCCTGGATTCCATCTCCTTCAGCCCAAGCCGTGTCTGGTTCCCAAAAATCATAGTCATGTGAGAAGGTGGCCTTTGGGTCATCTCTGCCGGGCTTTCCAGAAGCAGAGCACAGCATGGCCACGTGTGTCTGAACGGCTTTGTTTTATTAACTGTGGCTAAGGAGCATGGGCTGTGAAGCAGACAGACTTTGGCCTTTGCTCCACGGCTTGCTTCCTGCATGAGAACCTCATGGACTCCTAGGTAAAGGGGAAGTCGGTTGCTAGCCCTAACACAACAACTGTAAATCAACTATACTTCAATTTAAAAGAAAACTTTTTTATGTGAAACAAAAGGGATGCCAGCCCTTATCCACTCATCTCGCGTCTCACTTAATCTTAAATCAGCCCATGAGGTGGAGCCCTCATCCTCCGTATGTTACAGGCAGTGGACTCTGCCCCTTGGGCTTTTTCTCAGGGGGTAAGAAGGTAGGACCCAGAGCCCTTCTGCACCTCGTCTGTGCTCACGATTCTTTTCCCTCTCTTCGTTCCAGTAGCCGTCTACTGGACAGAAGATTCTGGGGCCTGGCTTTGCAGACTCGCAAGCTTTGCCTCACCCCCTCCCCTCTTTAGCACAGACATAGCTGATTAGGGTGAGGGCATGAAAGAAATAAAGGGGTCATTTAAAAAAAAAAATAAGAAGGAGAAGGAGGAATCTGGCAGGGAGAACAGAGGCAGATGTGGAGTTCGGTTTTTTTTGTTTGTTTGTTTTGGGTTTTTTTAATCTATTTCGAGCCTTTCCAGAGGGCTGGCTCGGAAGGCTGGGGCCGCTGACGCACAGGGGCCAGTGCAGCCAGCAAGCAGCTGTGTAAGTAGAACGGGAAGCCCAGGGCTCCCTCCCGCGCAGCCGCGTGGCTGGGAGCACGTCGGGTTGGATAGCATGAAATCCAACACCATGGACCTGATGAAGGTCCAAAATAAGGTCAGAGCCGGGCAACGGGGCTGTAAACCGGAGAGCAAGCTGAGAAATGGGCCCAAGGCAGACGGGCTGAGCAGCAGGTGTACGGGGAGGGTGATGAGCCCAAAGCCTGGACGTGGGAAGAGCAGGGAAGGGGCTAGAGCAGCAGTGGTGACAGGCGGCAGGTCCCGAGTTTAAAATCCGGTGCCACGTTGCTCCTCTGGGCATCGGTTTGCTCTAGAAGTACTTCTGCAGTAGTCAGTGCAGCTGGTGTGCACAGGAGTCAGCCCAGCCCAGACTATGGGAACCCTTCCCCTCCCCCCGCCCTCCCCGCTCGCCTCCAGGTTCCACTTCCTCTGCCCAGAAAAGCTGGAGTTTCCCTAGGCTCTATTCTTGGCCTCCTTTGGTCCCACTGACTCGAAACTCTCTTTTCCGTGTTCTCTCATCCGTTCCTAAGGATCTCTTTGTACCTGGGCTCAGATCTAGTTTCAAATGTATACATCCCACCCTTGACCTCTCGCCTGATCCCAGACCTCACTGACAGCAGCGGGACCCCGAGCCTGAAGCCAAGATCTCACTCCCCAGGGGAGATTTCTCAGCACGCTGCCCCCATCACAGTGACTATCGCCGTAAATGGCACCTTCCATCCTGGTGCGCTGGGCACAGGCCTGGCGTCTTTGAAACCTCGTGGTCCTCCCGCACCCCAGCATCAGCCCCTCACTCACCCCTGATCAGCACAGTTCCCAGCGCACAGTGGGTGCTCAGTCTCATTCAGGAACCAGAGGGCAAGGATGAGGGGCAGCGGGAAATGGACACAAACCTAACTTCTTAAACCAGAGGTTGGCAAACTGCAACCTACGGGCCACATCTGGCTTGCCACCTGTTTTGTTTTATGTGGTTTGGTCATTTTTGTTTGTTTGTTGTTATGGCCTACGAGCTAAAAACAGTTTTTACGTTTCTAAAGGGTCGAAAGCAAAAAGTCAAAAGAATAACATTTCATGACACAGAAAAATTATATGAAATTCAAATCCCAGTGTTCGTAAAAAAAAGTTTTATGGGCACACCCACTCGTTTGGTTTTTGCTACAGCAGCAGAGTTGAGTAGTGACAACAGAGACCAAATGGCCGGCAAAGCCTATCTGGCCTTTTACGGAAGAAGTTCGCTGCTCCCTGGGCTAACTATCCAGCATGGTAAATGCCATGTTAATGATGGACATGTTATTTGCATGCTGTCATCAATAATTAATAATCAATAATCAATCATTCTTATGTTAACTAGAAACCTATTATGTAAATTATGGTCTGGAGGATACAGAAAATGGCTACCTGTGGACTCTGCCTTGCAGGAGACAGGATAATTCTCATGAAAGGAATAGTGAAGAATATCAACCCTTGGGCAGTAACTCAGGTGGCTGGAGCAGGGAGAGATGCACCATATCGATACTTCGGGCCAATACAGGTGTTATGGTTGCCAGATCATTTGATTCTGTCAGTGTGGTGGGCAGAGCACGAGCCCCCTAAGATGTCCATACCCCAACCCCCCGATCCTGTGAATACCTTAGTCTACATGGCTGGGGCATCTTAAGGTTACAGACGGAAAGTGGAAAGCTGGAAGAGGCAAGAAGACGGAACCTTCCCTAGAGCCTCCAGAAGGAATGCAGCTCTTCTGATACTTCAATTTTAGCCCAGTAAGATCCATTCTGGACTCTGACCTCCAGAAGTGTAAGATAATATATTTGTGTTTGTTGTTGTGTGTGTGTGTGTGTGTGGTACACGGGCCTCTCACTGTTGTGGCCTCTCCCGTTGCGGCCTCTCCCGTTGCGGAGCACAGGCTCCAGACACGCAGGCTCAGCGGCTGTGGCTCACGGGCCCAGCCGCTCCGCGGCACGTGGGATCTTCCCAGACCGGGGCACGAACCCATGTCCACTGCATCGGCAGGCGGACTCCCAACCACTGCGCCACCAGGGAAGCCCCATTTGTGTTGTTTTAAACCACTAAGTTGTGGTAATTTGTTACAGCAGCCTTAGGGAAGTAGTACACTCAGGGACATCGCTCGACTTCCCCTGTCCTCTTGGCTTTGCCTCTTTCGGGTCCGGGACTCCCAGTGATGTCTGCTTGTGGCCCTGAGAATAAATCAGCACCGAGCACGGCTGTCCCCTCCTCTTGTTTTAACTTGACATTTGTGGATTTCCTTCTAAATGGCAGTTTCATAAAGATGTTCTTTATCTCAACGTAAAAAAGTAATGAGATGCATTACAGTTGTAAATTCGTGATGCCGCTTCACACTCTGGGCAAGTGGGATGACTCGGTCTGGAGCAGAGAGAAAGGTGTTCATTCCCCCTCGCACCCTCGGCTCCTCAGAAGGCTCTGCCCTCCTCTCCAGGGACCTTCCCGAGTTCCCCTCCACCCTCGGTTCCCCTTGTACAGTGTCCTGCCCGCTCCCTGGGGTGGGGACGTGGGGAGCAGAAGGCTGGGCAGAGATGACCCTCGAGGCAGAGCCCCTGGTCTGGCCGTGGATGAGGGCTTCCCCGGTGTCCTTCACGGCCTGTGTCCCAAATTCTGGGTGCTCAGATGTTATCGAGTCACTCCACGTTAGAGCCCCAAGAAGCTGAGGACTAATCTGGCCCAACACGTGCACTTATAGGGGTGACTTCAGCCACTTCCCGTGGGGACAGTCCCACCTCTTCCACCCGTCCTTCCCTCCCACGCCTTTTCCACATTCCCTTGTAAAGTGGAGCATGACCACATCCGCCCCTGCTTTCCCCATAACCTGGAGCTCTGTGACCCCCGTGAGGTTACCCCAGCCCCCACCGACCGTGGTGCCCCCCAGTGGGAGCAGCTGCCCCCAGGACCGGGCTGTGTGACTGCTGCTTCCCACAGTGTGTAAACTAACGTTTCCTGGGAAAGCTGGACACGTGACCTTCCCCCCAACCCGGTCCACCAAGCAAGTTTGATACTCGGAAGGCTCTGCCCCCACGTGTCCTCTTCCCCATGCCCTCCTTCCCCAGCCTCTCGGGATGTCCCCTTCCATCAGGACCGTCTCGGCCATGGATGCTTCTGGGGCTTGAGCCAAGTGCGTGTATTTCCTTTTAGCCAGTTGTGGAAAAGGAAGGCAGGCTGTTTGAACTGTAGTTTCCCTCGGGTATCTTCTAAAGGCCAAATCTAAGTTATCTATAAAGGGTACCTCCATGGTAAGGCCAGGCAGCTCCATTACATCTGTGGGGTGCTTCCTGCATGTGGGTGCCTGCGTCTGGGCGTCAGCCTCCAGCTTCTGCACACTGTGTGGCCAGTGAGCCGTGGAGCAGGGAGAAGGACGGGCAGTCACCTGGCTTCCTGGCTCTGTACCTACTGTCTGGGTGACCTGGGCTAGGGCTGATTTCATGGTTGCCACCTGTGTAGTGTAGAGAGCACATGAGCGTACAGGTGAGTCCTGGCACAATAGGTGCTTGTAAGGGTTGCTTGATCAGTGTCACCTCTCTTGTCCTTGCATGGGATGACCAAGAGGCGACTCTTCTTCGACTGTGCATTTCAGCATCTCAGCCGGTGTCCAGTGTTTCTCTCACTGATGGGTGGTGTCAAGGTCAACTGTGGAATAATCCACCGTGCATCTGAGTCTTGTGCCATCTGTCCAGGGGGAGGGGTCCCAGCAGAGGTGGAAAGAAGTATTTCAGGGGGGATGCTGGCTCTTGAATCTTGAGGTGGGCAGGGTCCTTCGGCTCTCCCAGCTTAGCTGTGTGTTGTCACGGGATCAGGAAGCAGCAGGTCCACAGAGACATTCTCCAGGCCCTCAAGAAGTGTGTTGTAGATGCTGACTCAGAGGACACTCTTTATGGGAAGAGAAATCTGCTTCTGATGCCTTCAACCCCTGGACCCGAAATGACAGAGAGGGGCTGAGCAGAAATAAACCATCTCAAATTCAGTTGACAACCTAGCACCAGCCACATCTCCTGGGAGACACGAAGCAGACATCACCGTCATCCCCTGTCATCTCAGACTTGCCATTAATTGGGCATTCGTTAAAGTAACGTGTCGATATTAGAATTTAGAAACGACTGGAAAGTTGATTTCGGAGGGGGGGCAGCTGAAGAAGATAGCTCTACCCCCACTGAGTTTCCAGGGCACGATCGGGGACCCCTATGTACGCCATCTCCCAGGCAGCATTGTCTCTAAGCCCGTTTTGCAGATGTGACAGCTGAAGTCCAGTCCAGGGCCCATCATGCCTCTGTTTGGGGGAGAGCAGTACTATTGGAAGCTGACCGAAGGCATGTTCTAGGTTCTTTTTCATAGATACTGTGAGCTGTTCATTAGTGAAAATGGGTGCAAGGTAGCTGTTCACCACTTTGCTCCAAGTTATAGTGAAAGTGTCAGATCGAAGTCTGCCACACAGAGACGTCTATTAAGAAACGCTTTCTCACCAACAATCAATGTGCACAGTTTGTTCTGAGACTTCGAGATGCCCCATTTCTCTGTCAGTTTAGGTGTTGAGAAAATCTTCTGGAGGCAAGGTTCATACAAGGCTGTAGTCACCATCAGGCGACCAGAGTCCTCCAGACCAGTGACTTGACACTAGAGCGTAGGGTCAAGCTCTGGGCCCCGTCCGTCAACACCAGGCTCCTTGGAACCAAGCACCCTATTCACACAGGAGCGAACAGAGTCCCTAAAATATTTTAGCTGATCCACTTCCCTTGCATAGCATTGATTTCCACTAGGACAGCCCACTTCTATTAACCATTATATTCATTAAGAAGGCACACATTTCCCCAAAGAAAATAATTTCTGACAGTTATTCTTCTCACGCTTCTGCTTTTGATCAAGAAGAAGCTTAGCCAGGGCTTCCCTGGTGGCGCAGTGGTTGAGAGTCCGCTTGCCGATGCAGGGGATACAGGTTCGTGCCCCGGTCCGGGAGGATCCCACATGCCGCGGAGCGGCTGGGCCCGTGAGCCATGGACGCTGAGCCTGCGCGTCTGGAGCCTGTGCTCCGCAACGGGAGAGGCCACAACAGTGAGAGGGCCGCGTACCGCAAAAAAAAAAAAAAAAAAGAAGAAGAAGCAGCTTAGCCAGAGCACTTGCCCAAGCAGTCTTCTGGAATGTGGTTTTCTGATTAAAGGTTGGTGACCAACTGTCTATAGTAGAACTTAGAATGTATCCCTTAAACCAGCACTCTCTGATGAAGTGCTTGAGCATAATTTTCAGACCTCCTAACACTCACCTTGAGCTTATTGTGTTCCAGCAACTGTTCCAGGCACTGTACACGTTTTAGCTCATTTCACCTTCACCACCTAGCAGGTCGATTACTCTTGACACCCATTTCATGGAGGAGGAAGCCAGCTCAAGTTTGCACAGTGGGTCAGTGGTAGAAGCCAGATTTCATCTCAGGCTGTTTATCGTTGGAGTCCCTACTCTAACCATTGTGCTAACCTGCCTCTCAACACTAACCAAGGCTTGATTCCAGTCTTCCAGTCTCATGGCGAGGCTTTTGATGAGGAGGAAGCTCAGGGTTGCTTGATGGCTGTGGTTGAGGATGCGGAGATGCTCACTGTTCTATCCAGGAAAGAATAAACAAGATCAAACGGTCTTAATAGTAAAAAATAAACAGATTTAAACTAGCAAATAGGGGAAGATTAATTAGTTTACAGAGAGAAAGTAGTGGAAACTGTTTTTAGAGATTGGAATAGGTAATTACTAGGTAATTACATCTTTTCTGCTTGAAAATCATTTGTTTAAATAATAGGTCAGGACTTCCCTGGTGGCGCAGTGGTTAAGAATCCGCCTACCAATGCAGGAGACACGGGTTCGAGCCCTGGTCCAGGAAGATCCCACATGCCGCGGAGCAACTAAGCCCGTGCGCCACAACTACTGAGCCTGTGCTCTAGAGCCCACGAGCCACAACTACTGAAGCCCGTGAGCCTGGAGCCCGTGCTCCGCAACAGAAGAAGCCACCGCAATGAGAAGCCCACTCACTGCAAGGAAGAGTAGCCCCGGCTCGCCACAACTAGAGAAAAGCCCGCACGCAGCAACGAAGACCCGACGCAGCCAAAAATACAATAAATAAAATAAATAAATTTATAGAAATAAAAAATAGGCCATATTTTCAGCTTTGTGGGCTCTACCTTCACTGTTGCAACATGTAAATGAATGGGCATGCTTCTGTGCCAGTAAAACTTTATTTACACACACAGGCAGAGGAGTGGACTTAGCCCATGGGCTGTAGTTTGCTGACCTCTGAGATGTGATACTGTCCAATTTTATACTTCTTGCTTAGGGTTATAACACGGGCATGGGAAATTCTAGTTCTGTACTTCATGTGCAAGGCCATGCTACTCTCGCTAAAAAGAAAGCCTCATTTCTTTAGGATAAATCAAAGGAATTCTGTAAATAAGAATGGCTATTTAGGTGATTTTTATGGACTGTATGGGGAAGAAAATCATTATTCAGTTCTTGAGCTCTTGTGTTCTGGGTTGCTACACTGAATCCAGCAAGCAAATGAGCTTGGAATCAGACAGCATCCTGAGCTTGGAATCAGACAGCATCCTGGGCTTGGAATAAGGTTATGCCTGTTAATAGAAAGTATCTCTCGGTGGATTGCAAACAAACGGCTTCTGAAAGAGCCACTTCATTCTTGCAGGACCTGGTTCAGGTTGGGATTTCGAGCTTTAGCGTCCACCGACCTCCCCCCTTCACTAAGCTGAGTCTTTTATCTTGTCTCAGATACTCAGAACAGCACGGGAGCCAACAAAAGAGAGAATTCCATAATGGCAGCCTCCCCCCCACCCCGCCTCTCTCTCTCTGGCTTGCAGAAGAATGAAAGTGGGACCCAGAAAAAGCAGTTTGGCCTAGAGGTTTGTGGTTCCAAGTGGTCAGTGAGGGTCCTTGGAGAATCTCCTCTGCTGGGGCGTGGATGGGAGTATGAATAGGATACATTATCGTTCCTGTGACTGTGTTGCATCGCCTGGAAAAAGGGATTTTTGCAGATATAATTAGTTGATCTTAAGATAGGGAGATGATCTGGGTGGGCCTCATGTCATCCCAGAAGTCCTATAAAAGGAGAGTGTTTTCTCTGGCTCATGGCAGAAGGAAGTGAGAGTTTGAAGCATCAGAAGGACTCAAGTGCTGATGTGATGATGGCCACATGAGAGGGAATGCAGGTAGCTCGTAAGAGGAGAGAGGGGACCCCGGCTGGCAGCAAGGAAATGGGGGCCTCAGACCTACAACTGCAAAGAATTGGCTTCTGCCTGGATGAGCCTGGAAGTCCAGAGCCTCCATATTAGAACCCACCCTGGCCAATGCCTGGACCAAGGCCTTCTGAGACCTCAAGCAAAGACCCGACTTAGCCTGCAGGGAGTTCTGACCTGTGAAACTGTGGCATAATGGCTGTTGAAGCCACTACATTTGTGGTAATTTGTTACACACCAGCAGACAACCTACCAAGATGGCGGCACTGCCCAGGGCAGGTGGCCTTCACGTGATGCCTTTCCAGCCGGGAGCTGGGGATGAGCTGTGGCCCTGGGCTGGGACCTGTCTCTGCAGCACTGTTAGTCTCAAAACCCGAGCGTGAACCTCACCAGGCCACCCTTTTCCATCTTGAGAAGTTACCCCTTCCATGAAGGTCTTTGGCGCTGTCTGAGCTGCTCTGCATGGACAAAGATAGTGGAAGAAAGTTCCATACACTCAGCCATTGAGTGATAAGAATTCTAAGCCCCAATAAAATCAAAGACCTGAAGTTACAAGACATTCTTCTTTTCTAAGAGCTGCAACAACAGCTGAGCTTTCCTGAACACTGATCTTGTAAAGCCTCCTTTGCTCACTACAAGCTGAAGAGCTCCTTCAGAGGCCTCTTTGGAAACAAATAACAAAGAAGAGGACAGAGGTCGTCATTTTTTGTATCTTTATCACATCCTGATAGCACCTGCCAATTACTGAGCAGCTAGAATGACCCAAGCCCTTTGCAAACACTGACCCCCTCTGTCTCCCCCACTCACAGTCCTCGATAAGGAAAACTGGAGTTCAGAGGTGTTCATTCACTTTCCCAAGGTTGCACAGCCTGAGTGATGGGATGTGATTTCGGCACAGAGCTCTCGGAGGGGTACCCCTCCATGGAGAGGCCCACCAGCCTAGTGGGAGGGAAACTAAACGAGTAGTGAGTAGAAGAAGCCAAACACCAGTGAGGAGGGGAAATGTGGAAACACCGCCAGCTGCCAGGTGCCTGCTCCACGCACATGTGCAAGCACCCAGCCCCCTGAATGGGCAGAAAACCTTGTCCCAGTTTTTAGCCTTTGGCAAGCGAACCTAAAGCAAATTACATTCGTTTGCTAAATGATGACAGTGCCCATTAGCAAGTCGTGAAAATGAACCAGGATAGATTCTGGGCATAGCTAGTATATTCTGAGTGTGAAATAGCTGGAAAGAATCATCCCCTTTGTGTAACTATGCTAGTTTCTCTTAAGATTTTTTGCCCTGGGCCCTGCAGTTGGCTCAGAGCCTCTGACCACTTCATGTTTTCTTGGGCTTACTAAGCGGATTCAATTGTACTGTATTTTATACAAGATACACGGCTGAGTGCTATAGGGAGTAAAGTGTCAATGGACTTGTGGTAGATTTGAGACATGCCCTGTTCGGTGACCACTGTCATGTGTCAGGTTAAGTGAGAAATGATGTACTAGGATCTTAAAGGCCTCTGGGTGGATGGTTGTTGTCGTTACCAGGTTTCTATTCATTTATATTCACACTTTTTTTTTAATGCCCACCTCCTCCCAAAATAAATCTGAACAAGCTGCTTCTTTGGGGAGGAAAATTCAGACGTTCTTATTCCAAGTTGGTTTTTCTTCATTTGTTGGTTTATTTTTGTTTGTTTGTTTTTAAATCATGGCACTGCATCATACTGATGGTGGGGTTATGAACAGAAAAATCAGGACTACCCCTGCTGCAGTTTCTGGAAATACCCTGTTCTCTTCCCTTCTCATGTTTTTCTTTTTTCTTTTTTTTTTATTGGGGTAAAATATATATAACATAAAATTTGCCATTTTAACCGTATATATGAGTACAGTCCAGTGGCATTCGTTCCATCCACCTTGTTGTGGAACCATCACCACTATTTATTTCCAAAATGTCCCGTCACTAAAAAGCAACTCTTGAGTCCTCATTTCTACCGCCACCCCCTACTCCCACATATCTGGAACTCAGAAAATACTTCGGTGACAGATACACACGCTCTTACACCCTGGAAAGCATGTCTTCCAGGGCAGTCGGGGCGTATGGCCAAGGGATGGGTCAGTGGTCACGCCTCCCTCCCGCTTCCTCTGCCCCCTAGCCTACCCACCCGTGGCTGTCCTTGGGCACAGATCCACCATAGCTGTCCTGACGCCTCTAGTTATAACCACAGGGACAACAGGAGGACCCTGGGAGAGGAGGGAGGAGGCTTGCCAGATGGATGCTGGGGTGCTGGTGGCGGGGGTCTCTGGGGTCAGCCAGGACCCTCGCTTATTCACCATGGCTGATCCTAGAATGGAGATATGCCTGTCCCTTGCATGGCTCCTCCATCAATGGAGACATCTCACTTCTTGGCATTTGCTGTTGGGCCTTCCTGATGTGTCTGTCTTGGGGATTTTCCCCCTTTACCCAGGATGTCCCTAAATCAGCCAACACTTATTTTGTGATGTTGTGTGATGTTGAAATAGGTGAGGCAGGCAGGATTGGGGATGGAGAGGAAAGTAGAAGAGGAGGTATTAGAGAGTAGAGGGAGAGGGTGGCTTTATACATTTAAAAAACTTGACCCTGAAATAAAACTGTTAGTTAAGACATGCTTGGTGCCCTGGAGGTGCAAATGGAGGGAACGTGCCGACTTTAGTTTCCAAATCATTTTTCTCCCAACTCTTTTTTTTTTTTTTTTTTTTCCCCACACCTCGCCGCATGTGGGATCTTCCCCAACCAGGGGTCGAACCCTCACCCCCTGCAGTGGAAGTGCAGAGCCTTAACCACTGGACCGCCAGGGAGGTCCCTCTTCCAACTCTTGGTAACACCATTCCCAGGCTCAAGTAGGGAAGCTGTCTTCTCTAAGCTTTGGAGGGGGCTTTTTAACATCTGTTTGATCATCAAGCTTTATTTTCTGATGCCAAGAAACAGATGAGAGCCCTGGCTCCCTTCTGAGATAGATGAAGAACTCTCCAAAAATCTGTGTAGAGGACAGATCAGAAATGAAGCACAGCTTTGCAGAGGTTGGCAAAACTTTCTGTTAAGGGCCAGGTACCTTTGCAGGCATCACTGTTCAACACTGCCTTTGTCGTGCGAAGACAGCCATAGAAAATCCCTCAATGAAAGGATGTGGTTGTGTTCTAAGAAAACTTTATTTATACCACCTCACACCCATTCGAATGGCTACTATCCAAAAACAAAAACAAAAACCCGAAACAGAAAAACACAAGTATTAGCAAAGATGTGGAGGAATTGGAACCTTGAACTGTTGGCCAGAATGTAAAATGGTATGACCGCTGCGGAAAACAGTATGGAGGTTCCTCAGAAAACTAAACATAGAATTACCACCTGACCTAGCAATTCCACTGCTGGGTATAGACCCAAAAGAAAGGAAAGCAGGGACTTGAAGAGATATTTGTTCACCCATGTTTACGGTAGCATTCTTCACTGTAGCCAAAAGGTGGAAGCAACCCAAGTGCCCATCCATGGATGAGTAGATAAATAAAATGTGGTGTTATCCACACAATAGAATATTATTCAGCCTTTACTAGGGAGGACATTCTGACACCTGCTACGACATGGATGAGCCTTGAGGACATGATGCTGAGTGAAGTAAGCCAGACACGAAATGACATTGTAGGATTCCACTTCTGTGAGGTCCCTAGAGTCATCAAAATCCTAGAGACAGAAAGGAGAAGGGTAGTGGCCAGGGGCCAGGGGCTGGAGAGAGTAGAGAGTTACTGTTTCATCAGGACAGAGTCTCTGTTTTATGAAAAGAGCTCTGGAAATGGACGGTGGTGATGGTTGCACAACAAGGCGAACGTATTTAATGCCACCGAAACATGCGTACATTTAAAAATGGTTAAGATAGTCAATTTTGTGTTACATGTACTTTACCACAATTTTTTTAAAGCCTTTATTAACAAAAGAAATCAAAAATCTTTATTTACAAAATTAGGCTGTGGGGAACCTTGCCTTGAAGGATGAGAGAAATAGTTGTAGGCAGTGTGGGAAGAAACCCGGGGTGGGTGTGTATTAGTCATAACAGTAATTGATGCCGTTCATGAGACGACTCCCACATCACAGACATGGAGACGTCAGAAAAGCCTGGTGAGGTCTGTGCTAATAACCCATTTTCCATACAGCGACCCACCCTAAACCATCCAGCCCATCAGGGGCAGAGGTGCTTCCTGAGCATTAGCCCTGGCTGTGGAGCAGGATATGCGTGGAGGCCGTGATGACCCATGAAATCCGTGTACGGCAGGCACTTACTTGCTGCCCAGCTGAGTTAGAAAAGAGTTTGACAAGAGAATGTGTTTCAAGTCTTTGCTGTAAAGTGCCTTAAATGTTAAGGGTCTTAAACCTGGGAAAAATTAGAAAACATTCTAAAAACAATAGGGGCCACTATGAAAAGGCTACACGCTGTAGGATTCAACAAAATGACATCTTGGAAAAACCAGATCTATGGAGACAGTAAAGATCAGTGGCTCCCAGGGGCCCAGTGGGAGGGGGAGGATGGACAGGCAGAGCACAGAGGGTTTTTAGCACCGTGAAACTCTTCTGTACGATACTGTAACGGTGGAAATGTGTTCTTGTATATTTGTCCACAGCCATAGAATGTACAACCCCAGGAGTGAGCCCTAATGCCACTCTGCACCTTGGGTGATGATGATGAGTCAGTGTAAGTCCATCAGTTAGAACGCATGTACCGCCCTGGTGTAGGATGTCAGCCGTGGAGGAGCCTGCGGGGATGGGGAACTCTGTACATGGCATTCGATTTTGCTGTGAACCTAAAGCTGCCCTTAGGAATCCAGTCTGTTTAAAAATAACAACAACAATAATAATGTGGCGGGGGGCAGGATGGGGGAGAGTGGGAGCAACCAGGAGCAGAAGCTGGTAATTGTTGAAGCTGAGTGAGGAGTACGGGGGTCTCTCTTTTTTTTTTTGTTTTCAGTACGCGGGCCTCCCACTGCCGCGGCCTCTCCCGTTGCGGAGCACAGGCTCCGGACGCGCAGGCTCCGCGGCCATGGCTCACGGGCCCAGCCGCTCCGCGGCACGTGGGATCCTCCCGGACCGGGGCACGAACCCGCATCCCCTGCATCGGCAGGCGGACTCTCAACCACTGCGCCACCAGGGAAGCCTACGGGAGTCTCTTTTGCTGTCTACTTTTGCGTATGTTGGAAATTTTCCTCGATACAGTGTAAAAGGAACACGGTTGCAGGGTTATACTTGTATCATGCTGACCTCAGTGACTGACGCTCCTAAGGAAGGTGGCATAATTGTGACCAGTTGTCACCTTGATCTGAGCCTACTGTAAAGAACATGGACTTTTGCCCCTCTGAGCTTTCGTTTCCTTATTTGTAAAATATTAGGTAATTCATACCCCACAAGACTTGTGAGCATCACACACGGTGATGTCTGTGAAGTAATAACACTGCCTGGAACATGCAAGGTGCTCAGAAGATGCTCACCAGATGCTACGGAACACAATTGCCAAGGGTCACATGGGCCGGGTAGAGCATCTTCCCTTGAGCCATGCATCCCGTACCTCTGAGGACCGAACATGACATGGGCAACCTCAGCCCAAGACTGGAGGGCTGATGAGGGTTGCCAGGTGACCTGTATGTATGAGGCGTATCCTGAATCTAGTGATCTTTTCCTGGTCCTGGACTAATTTGTCAGGATGCCCTCAATGCCCTGTATTCAGCTTTTTCTTTCCAAAGCAGCAGAAAGTTAGGCGGGTGGTCAAGTGACAGAGGCGGAGAGCAGTGGTCGGTCCCGCCACTTTCGGGATGTCTCGCCTTCAGCCCACAGCGGTTCATGCGCGACATGCACTGTTTTGGCCAGAACCTGAGACAGGAGACAGACCATGCATCCAGAGCACCGGTGTGTCAAGCATGAGTCGGAGCTGCAGACCAGGGCCCACAGATGTCTGCTCCAGGAGACCCCCAGCAGGGATGAGGCCTTCTTAGTCTGGAGCAGACCCTCCCTGGGAATTCTCTGTATTCCTGGGCCTCATGGACTGAGCCCACTTCTCCCAGAGCTGGCCAGCAGAGAGGTTCAGAGCACTTTGCATTTTAGTTGGGAGTCTGATGGATGTCGAAGGCCTATTGATTTGAAAAAGAAATGAGGAAATCTCATGCATTCAGGACACAAGGGCGGCTGACCCTTTTGCCTTTCTGGCCTCTTCCCTGCTTTAAAGTCCTCAAGGCCCCCATTGCCTCCCGTCAGAGGTGCAAATTCTGCACCTTGGTGTCTCCAACCTCTCACGGCCCCAGCCACCCCTTCTAGCCTCATTCCCAGAAAGTTCTCATGACACTGGTCTTCCCACTGTTTCCCAAGTTGCAAAGACTGGGAGCGGGTCCCACCAAAGCCCCCCACCTTCTGTGCATCACTTCACCTCGAGACACACCAGGGTCTTTCCTAGAAGTCCCCTCTCTGTGCTCATGTGGTCTTCGTTCCTCACCCAAGATCCCACTAGGGGAAGTGGCTGATGCTGTTTAGACTCTGACTTGACGCCATGCTGCTTGTGGGAGATGCCAGGAGACCGATCAGCTGGAGGAAAGCATCCGTCCCTTGGAATTGAAGTGACAGCCTCTGCACCTCTTTCATCGCTTCACCTGAAGTTGCCTCTCCTTCCCCGCATTCCTGAATGGTGCGGAAATCATTTTCAGGCAAATTTCCAGCTATGATTCCTTGACTTATTGTTCTGCAGGGATAGGATGTGTCGCTTTACATTTGTTGCCTTCTTTCTAACCACTTTGGGCAAAACATTTTGTTAAAAGATGCAGATTTTTTTTCCCCCAGAGCGACTCTTATGTGAATGCCAGAGGTATTGAAATGCCCTCATATTGAACTGTACAATCTAATTATATAGCTTAAAGTAAGTTTAGAGAAGGAATAAGAGAAGCCCCACAGCTTCACCATTTGAGAAATGGGCCTTTGCCTTGCACTGGAAGCTCAGGGCATCTCTCGATAGATGTATTTCTCTCTGTAGTAATAAGGCCTCTCATCTTCCAATTTCACTGGCAGCAAACACTGGATAACAGAGATACAGAAATGCCTGTGGCCGTGTCACAATAAAGTCATTTTAGGGACTGTAATTGTGCCAGGAGCTTCTAGTAGTTAAATTGGTTTCTGATTATGTTCCGCTTTCTAAGTTCCCTTCTCAGTTAACACATAATTATTTAGGACTGTGCTCCTTTGGTTGCTCAGCACACATTGCTTTCCAATAGGTAGCTTTGGGGGATGGTCCCCTGCTGGGGCTCACGAGGCAGCCTTGGCCCTTTTGTGCAGGGATACAGTGGGGACGTGGGTGAGAGGCAAGACCGGGGGATGGCTTCTGGAAAACGTCTGTGGTTGGGAGACTTGGAAACCGGCAGCTGCCTCCTTCTCAGAGCCTCGCCCCACCTCACCCAGCCTTCTCTCAAACACATGCAAAGGTCAAGTCATGGGGCTTGTGTCCCCTTTTTACCAAATGCTACTTAGCATTTTGTAAAGTGTCAGCCGAGGTCATAGTGTTCAAATGACTTTGAATTATGTGGCAGTACATCTTCCTTACCTTTCATCTCAAAGGTAAAGAAAAAAAAAAACAAACCTGAGATTTAAAGTTCAAGATAGTTTAGAGGCCCCATAGTTTAGTACCTTTATGTGTTGGTTGAAAATAGGAGAATCTCAAAAACTTGGGCACCTTTTGAAGGTCTTCTAGCCAAATGTTTACATGGATGTAAAGAGAGAGAGATGGATGGGTAGATAGAGAGATAATAGATAGATGGTTAGGTAGATGGATAGATGGATAGACAGGTAGGTAGATAGATAGATGATAGATGGATAGATAGATGGATGGATGGATAGATAGGTACATGGATGAATAGGTACATGGATGGATGGATAGATAGGTAAGTAGGTAGGTAGGTAGATGATAGATGGATAGATAAATGGATGGATGGATAGATAGGTACATGGATGAATAGGTACATGGATGGATGGATAGATAGGTAAGTAGGTAGATAGGTAGATAATAGTGGATAGAAATAATTAGATTAAAACTGTAATTGGATAAGCCTGTGTGTATAGCCAATTAAACTCGTATTTGCCACCATCAGGAATTACAGCACAGCATTTTGTTTCCAGTGGCAGCTCACTGTAGTTAAATGTCCATATAGGGCTTCCCTGGTGGCGCAGTCGTTGAGAGTCCGCCTGCCGATACAGGGGACGCAGGCTCGTGCCCCGGTCCGAGAGAATCCCACGTGCCGCGGAGCGGCTGGGCCCGTGAGCCATGGCCGCTGAGTCTGCGTGTCCGGAGCCTGTGCTCCACAGCGGGAGAGGCCACAACAGTGAGAGGCCCGCGTACCACTAAAAAAAAAAAAAAATGTCCATGTAGAAGAGAAGGAAGTCAAGGAAAATTTCCTGGGCTTTTTTCTTTGTTTGTTTGTAATTGTATGAGCTTTGGGAATGAATGACCTCTGTGTCACCAGGCCCCCAGATTTTTTAAAATGGGTAACGTTGTGACGAGAGGGATAAAGGTGGTGACTTTGACTCTCTGGACACAGGAAGGAGGCGGTTACCAGGCAGAGTGAGATGCAGTTCTTTCCATGGAGCCATTAACAGGAAAAGGTGCAGCCACTTGTCTTAAATAATTTGAATGTCTACAGACAGTACATCTAGACCTTAGGGTTTCTGAATCTTTGGGAGATTTGCCTGTGGCTCTCTCTACATTATTTATTTTGTGTGTTTGGTTCTACCTTTAAAATGTTTAGGTTATAAATAAATCCTTTCATAGATTAAAAATGATTGAAAAGAGCTCTGTGAAATATTGGCTTGCCCTTTTTTCTTAATCATTTTGACCCTGTGGGACAGCATCCACGAAAGCATTTAGTTCTCACACCATTAGCTTCGTTTTTTAGAAATTACTTCATTCTCGTGGCTCAGAATGAGACAAGACTTGCTTGGTTCACATCTCTTCCACTCCCTCTCTTTTCTGGCAGAGTCAAAGCAGCATGTGTCTGAACCGCTCCCTGCCTTCTACCCGCCGTGTTCTCTGTCCCCTCCCTGCAAGCATCTCGTTCTCGTGTTCTTGGGAGCTGAGGACATTATGAACAGTAGGCATGACCTCTATTCACTGGGTCCTGACATTTATGTACAGTAATGTTGGATGGAGAGAATACAGACCAATGCAGATCGCCAGAGGGTGGATTCCCCCTCCCCTCTAGCGCAGGCTCTGAGTGTGTGTGTGTGTGTGTGTGTGTGTGTGTGTGTGTATGGGTGTGTGTTTGCGTGGTAGGAGTTCCTGGACATACCACTGGCTCTGAGACATCCGTTAGTGCAGTTATAAACTGATGCTCCCTTAGATCAGAACGTTTCTAAATATGCACAGTGGTAAGATGTGCTTTGGGATCCTGATGTGTACAAGACGAGGTTCCCTCCATCAAGGAACTAGCTCCAGAAGTGGAGAGGAGCGATGCCCAGCCATAAATGCCAGATGCCTAATGAGCACTTTGGTTATCAAGAACCTCTAAAGAGGGGCTTCCCTGGTGGCGCAGTGGTTGAGAGTCCGCCTGCCGATGCAGGGGACACGGGTTCGTTCCCCGGTCTGGGAAGATCCCACATGCCGCGGAGCGGCTGGGCCCGTGAGCCATGGCCGTTGAGCCTGCGCGTCCGGAGCCTGTGCTCCGCAACGGGAGAGGCCACAACAGTGAGAGGCCCACATACCGCAAAAAAAAAAAAAAAAAAAAAAAAAAAAAAAAAAGAACCTCTAAAGAGCTGAACCCCACAGTGGAAAATCTACTTGGAATGCAAGGACTCCAGGGAGAGCCGGGGGCTACCAAATATTCTAGCCTCCCTGAGCCCTCTGCTGTGGGCCGGGGCTTGATCTTCTGGGCCAGCTCATCCATCCACCCATCCGTCCATCCATCCATCCGTCCATCCATATTCATCCATTCTCTCTTTCCTGTGGCTAATACATAGTGAACATATGTGATGTGCCAGATGCCAATTTGGCATTGCAGACATGTGGGTGAATAAACAGGACCATTTGGGAACAGTCTGGAGGGCTTCTCTGCCCTTGAGTGCAACTCCAGCGGTGCCCAGCGTGGACAGGGTCACCGGGGACGCAGAGCAGAGCCCACTTGCACCCCGTCCTCCCTCTCATTGCTCCCCGACGGAAGAGACTTGCTCTTCCCCTCTGCTGAGCTGGGCTGAAACCCTTCATTTCACACTAGTAAGGCATCCTGCTGTCCAATCGCTTGGCTTAGCTCTGATGCTTTCCATAATCTTTGACTGAAAGCAGATTGTTATGCACAAGCTTCTAATGTGATTTTCTTACTTATTTCCCTCAGTTTGATGGTTATTAGAAATAACTCATGAATTACAGCAGATATTAAATATTCTTACCTAAAAGTTAGCCTCTGTTTATGTTTCTTTTTGCCTAGTTAATTGATTTGTGTTCAGGTGGACTTGGAACATTGCTAAGATTTTAATCCCATCAAGTGTGAAAGGTAGGATGGAATGTATGTGTGTATCCTGGATGGCTCTTCAGAAGTGAGGTGGCCCTTGATACCTGTAGCCTGAGTGGCGCACCTCTGTTGCAGCATTGATGATGGATTTTATTTGATCACCTCTTTAGTTTTTCCCCTACAACTTGTATTCTGTGTTATTTGTTTTTTTTGTCCTGGCTTTTTAAAAGATTTATAGCGACTCTAAATTATAGAATCTCTCTCAGCACTGCGCCTTCTCAGTTGTCAGTTCATTAAAAAGTTTTTGCTCAGCCTTCATATTATTTCAGCATGGCATCTTTTTGTTTAAGTCATTTTGAGCAATATCTTTATTTAACTAGCTGAAATTGTTCCAGAGCTGAATTAGAAGTAGCATATTGCAGCTGTTTGGGTGCTATCTTGAGGCACAATAATTAGCCCGTAATAATAATGCATGTCCAAGTGAACTTGTCGTTATTGTCATAGAGGGCTGAAGAGAGTGGCTTCCTTAAAGCTCATAAGGACTCTGGGCTGCGCCAGTGAACGGTCAATTTCTGGAGCTGAAGGAAAAGTTAAGGGGAAAAAGAAAATGTCCTCAGCCATAAGCCTAGTGGTTTTGTGCTGTATGACAGCCCCTCTCCGCCCCGTGACAGGAAGTTGTTTTACTCCACTGACACTTGGGGCCTTCCTCCGGTTGCTGGGGTCAGTGCAGGGCACATCCCCAGATGCTAGGAAACACAATTGCCAAGGGTCACATGGGCCGGGTAGAGCATCTTCTCTTGAGCCATGCATCCCGTACCTCTGAGGACCGAACATGACATGGGCAACCTCAGCCCAAGACTGGAGGGCTGATTAGGGTTGCCAGGTGACCTGTATATATGAGGTGTATCCTGAATCTAGTGATTTTGTCCTGGTCCTGGATTAATTTGTCAAGATACCCTCAATGCCCTGTATTCAGCTTTTTTTTCAATAAATTACAAAATTCAGCCAGAAGAGCCATTTTTCCAGTTTAACTAGGCATCTTATAGTGGCAGAATCTGGCCACCCTATGGTTGATGGATATGCTGCTACCCACTCCATGCTCCTGGTTAGTGGACAAGCCAGCACACCCATGCCCCTCCATTAATAGTCACTTAACAGCACCAATTCCTCCTTTCTGGTTATGTCTTAACATCCTCAGGGAAGAATTCAGATAACTCCGGCTACGGTTTTCTTCAGCCACTAAGATAGCCAACTCCGGCACAGGTCATTTGTCATACTCGTTTTGGTCCTGGATCCCTGATAGGTCTCTTAATGAAATGATGTCTGCAAATCCTCTTTCTTTGAGCTATGCCAGAGAAAGCTGCATGATAGCGGGTGTCGGACAGGAGGTGATGGTGGGAGGTGGTGATGGAGACCTCCTTAAAGCCCCAGGTGGACCTTCCCTCTCTCCCTCCTCCCAGGCTAACTGGCCTTTAGTGGCTCTGGGACTGTCAGGGCTGGGGAGCTTCTCCAGGCATGCATAGCTAAAGAGATCCTGTTGTCTGAGGGCAGCAGTTTCTAGTAAGTAACCTAGATTTCTCTTACACTCTGGCTGCTTCCTGCTGTCTAAATAGAGGAAGTGTAATGAAGTTTATTATCTGCGACCTAATGCTAATTCCTCTTGCGTCCTGCCTTTGTGCAAAGGGAGAAGGGTCATTTGAAAAGAAGTATCAGGACTAAGCTCTGTTGTTGTAAACACTCTCCAGAGTAATAAAACAAATCTACGGAACAAACAACCTCGTGAAACAGTTAGTACTCTGGAGTCATTTGTGACAACCCTGAGTTGTATAATATATTTCATCACAGAAAAGGAAAGGTCAAGGTATGGAAGGGTGTGATATTTTGTCCTGTGTTCTTAACATGGTACCTTATCAATGAATCAGTGAATTAAAATTCCTTCTAAAACTCTTGTCAAATTACTCTCATATCTACTAAAGCTTTTTCATTTTATTTAAACAAGTAAACAGTGACTAAAATTAGCATTTGGCGTATAGGACAAACGGTACTGAAGTAAGCCGTACGTCCAAGCTTGATGATATTTCACCTATCGATAAAAATAAAAAAAAATGTTGCCTGCCAAACCAAACAAAGGATATTGCAGCCATCAAACCATCACATTATAGCCACCCCTGTGGTGAGCCCTGAGTGAACTCAGGATGAGAAAGCACAGGATACTGGCCCCAGATAGCTGAGGTGCATATCAAAGGAATGATTTCAGTGAGCCCAGACTCTTATATCTTCCCGTATATGAAAAACACTAAATTCCTTAACTTGAGATATCTGATTTTCTTTTTCTTTCTTTCTTTCTTTTTTTTCTTTTAACTGGACTATAGTTGCTTTACAGTGTTAGTTTCTGTCGTACAGCGAAGTGAATCAGCTCTATGTATACATATATCCCCTCCCTCTTGGACCTCCCTCCCACCGCCTCCTCCATCCCACCCATCTAGGTCATCACAGAGCACCGAGCTGAGCTCCCTGCGCTATACAGCAGGTTCCCACTAGCTATCTGTTTTACACGTGGTCGTGTATATATGTCAATCCTAATCTCCCAATTCATCCCACCCGCCCCTTCCCCCCTCCATGTCCACATGTCCGTTCTCTAGATCCGCATCTCTATTCCTGCCCTGCAAATAGGTTCATCTGTACCACTTTTCTAGATTCCACATATATGCGTTAGTATACGATATTTTTTTTTCTCTTTCTGACTTACTTCACTCTGTATCACAGACTCTAGGTCCATCCACATCTCTACAAATGACCCAATTTCATTCCTTTTTATGGCTGAGTAATATTCCATTGTGTATATGTACCACATCTTCTTTATCCATTCATCTGTCGATGGACATTTAGGTTGTTTCCATGTCCTGACTATTGTAAATAGTGCTGCAATGAACACTGGGGTACATGTGTCTTTTTGAATTATGGTTTTCTCAGGGTATATGCCCAGTAGTGGGATTGCTGGGTCATATGGTAGTTCTCTTTTTAGTTTTGTAAGGAAACTTCATACTGTTCTCCATAGTGGCTGTATCAATTTACATTCCCACCTACAATGTAAGAGGGTTCTCTTTTCTCCACACCCTCTCCAGCATTTATTGTTTGTAGATTTCTTTTTTTATTTAACATCTTTATTGGAGTATAATTGCTTTACAATGTTGTGTTAGTTTCTGCTGTATAACAAAGTGAATCAGCTATATGTATACATATATCATAGAAAGAGTTTGGGAGTGTTCCTCCCTCTGCAATTTTTTGGGAGAGTTTGAGAAGGATAAGTGTTAGCTCTTCTCTAAATGTTTGATAGAATTCACCTGTGAAGCCAACCGATCCTTGACTTTTATTTGTTGGAAGATTTTTAATCACAGTTTCAATTTCATTACTTGTGATTGGACTGTTTATATTTTCTAATTCTTCCTGGTTCCGTTTTGGACAGTTGTACCTTTCCAAGAATTTGTCCATTTCTTAGTAATCTTTTGAAGTTCTGACTACCTGGTTTTTGTTGCAAAACTCCTGTGGATCCTGGCCCCACCCTTTCCTCTTTGGAGCCGTCCCTCAGAGCGATCTGAGATGCTGTGTCCTAGGCTTAAGTCCTCAGTTTTGTCCGCCGAATTAAACATACTTCTCACCTTTTAGGTTGTACATTTTTTTCCAGTCGACATGCCAAACCATTCCAAGCCTGACAGTGTGTAATACTGCTTTCAAATGCTTCACTTTAAAAAGCCAGCTAAGCAAAGACCAATTTGATAACACTAATACATTGTGACTTGAGAAAAATATTTAATTTGCACCTTTTCTTTTTAAAAAAAATTAGAGTTTTTAGTGATATTTTTCATATGTTACTTTCACACTCTCTTATTTTGGTCTGTTTCTTTTATTCTGCATGTTTCCTTGATTAATTTGGAGAACATCTGCATCTAATTCTCTCAGCTTTTCACTGGCAAAACCTCGCAGCTTTTCACAGGACTTAGAGAGTTCCCGTGCCAGACAGTCTTGGATTGTAGTTAGTTGAAATGCCAAACCTCCAAAGGTGCCAGAGCAGAAGTGTGTAATTATGTAATTTTCTCTTAATCTTTCAGAGTCTTTCTGCGAGCAATTAATCAGTATGCAGATATGCTGAACAAAAAATTTCTGGATCAAGCCAACTTTGAGCTGCAGGTAAGAGAAAAGGTAGACATGACCTTTGTTGGGAAATCATGTTAAAACAGATTGCTGGTCTGAGCCCATATCTTCTATTTCTAATCCTTGAACTTAAGTTTTCTCATTTAAGGTGTGGAAATGGAATTTACAGTGTGTGATACTGGAACCCGAGGATTGAAAATGATGCCTTTGGGCTATTTGCTCAATTTAGTGAGGAAGGAGATGGAGCTGTTTCAGAGTGAAAGTCTTGAATCAGAGTGACAAGTAGGGGCTCTCTGAGCAGGAAGGCCACCACATCTCAATTGGTGAGGCTGCCAAGATTGTCTCAGACCATCCTAATGTGATGAGGATCAGCCCAGGAGACGAAGTGGGTCTGCATCACTGAGCCCAGCTTGCTTGTAGATATAGGTTTTCCCCTGATATATTCTCTTCCGGCTTTGTGCTGCCCCAGTTGGCCTGTACCAGGCAAAAGGTCCCAGCCCTGCAACACCCCTGGGCTGTGGTCAGCTGATCCTTCCATGTTGACCCTACTTCTCCAGTGCATGCGTGCGTGCGTGTGGTGTGTGTGTGTGTGTGTGTGTGTGTGCGTGTGTGTAAAGGATTGCTTTTTCCCTGGCATGATTTCTTACTGCAGCTACTATTTGTGACTCTCATTTCCACTGAACTTTGGATATGTTTCTGCTAATCATGATTTTGCCATTATGTAGTTCCATTTACTAAAGTTTGCAAATAAAAACATCCAAATGCAAACAGGTTAGTTTCCGGGGTGGGATTTTTCACTGAGAAGGAACCTGAAGAATTTATGTATACCCAGAGGGTGGTCTGGCTCAAAAATGAGTTACCAGGTAACAAAAATGAGGCAACCATCTACCTTCCCTTTTGCATTGTCTTCAGAAAATTTAGAGCTAGTGTGCTACTCAGTTTATTAGATTAAGTTCTTAGGTGCCTATACCCTATTTCTTGTATCATTTTTTTTAATTAAAAATGTTTTCTTGTCATTTAAGTACATAGTAGTACATCAGATACTGTGTATTTGGAAATGTTACTTACTATTTTTCACAATTTTAAATGTTTTATTATTTTCTCTGCTTAATGTTTGTTTTCACACGTCCTAATACACAGATACACGCACGTAAAATATTTATGCCGTGTAAATCCACACATCGAATAAAATAAGAAAGGCCCCTTACCACCCTTTCACCCTTTTCTCCCTCTGTCGGGTAACTTTTAAAATAATTGTTGTGTGTTCTCCTTGAGGCTTCTTTAAGTATTTACAGTTGACCCTTAAGCAATGTGGGAGGGCGGGGTGGAAGGTGATTAATCTGAGTATAATTCGACCAACCACTGACTATGGAGTACTGTAGTAGTTACTACTGAAAAATATCCACCTGTAAGTGGACCCAAGTAGTTCAAACTCGAGTTGTTCAAGAGTCAGCTGTATCTGGACCTAGACCTGCTTTCTTTTGGTTTTGAACGTGAATTGGGTCGTGCCAGCCATGGTTTTCACTTCTATCGTATTCCACAACATAAATGTTACCAACATGGGTGCAGGCATTCCTGCACTGATAACCTGCAGGCTATTTTCAGTTTTTCCCGTTTCCAAGCAGTGCTTCCATGAACAGTGTGACACACGCATCTCAGTGCTGCATTGCTATAGAACAGGTTCCTGGAAGCATAATTGCCAGGCTGACTGGTAAGGTATTTTAAGCTTCATGGACACTAATAAATTACCGACTTAAAATGCTCTAGCAATTTGCAATCTCACCAGCCTTCTCTGAGAGCAGTCATTGTCTAGAGCCTTCTCCCATACCAATTTCTTTAAAATTGTTGACTCTTATTTTTATTGGTATTTCTCTGATTGCTAGTTGGGTTGAGAGTACTAATTGGCTGTGAGGATTTCTAGTATGAACTGTCTGGTCACTTCCTCTGCTCACTGTTCTCTTAGGCTATTTGTCATACTTTCTTGTAAGTTGGAATTCTTTTTTTTTTTTTTTTTTTTTTGCGGTACACGGGCCTCTCACTGTTGTGGCCTCTCCCGTTGCGGAGCACAGGCTCCAGACGCGCAGGCCCAGCGGCCATGGCTCGTGGGCCTAGCTGCTCCGCGGCATGTGGGATCTTCCCGGACCAGGGCACGAACCCGTGTCCCCTGCATCGGCAGGTGGACTCTCAACCACTGCGCCACCAGGGAAGCCCTGGAATTCTTGATATAGCCTAGTCATGGGTTTAGGTTTATCGTATAGAAATATTTGATTTTTCTGTAGTTAAATGTGTCTGTTCTTTTATGGCTTTTGGGTTTTATGTTTTGCTTGGCAAATCCATCTTTGATTATAAATTTAACTATTCTTTATGTAGATAGTCTCTGATGATACCTTTATAGTCTGCTTTTTTTTTTAACTTTCCAATGATTAATCCATCTGTGATTTCTTTTTTTAATGATTTTTGAAAAATTGAAGTATAGTTGATTTACAGTTGTGTTTGCTTTCAGTGTACAGCAAAGTGATTCAGATACATATATATATACATAAAAAACATATATCTATATTCTTTTTCAGATTCTTTTCCATTATAGGTTATTACAAGACATTGAATATTGTTCTCTGTGCTATACAGTTGGTCCTTGTTGTTTATATGCATCTGCATTTTCTATAGTTACTGTTAGGGGTTAGAGTTTAACTTCACTTTTTCCCACATTATTTTATTGTCGACAAAATTTAGTCAGTCTAAGAAAGAATTGGAAAATTTAATTCAAGCTGAATTTGAGGATTATAACCCAGGAAGAACATCTCAGAAAGCTCTGAGAACTGTTCTGCCAGTTAGAAATCAAGGCACACTTATATAAGTTTTTTTAAGACAGAGGGTGGTACATCAAATGACATATTATTGACAGTTTACATAATCCAGATCTAAGTCATCAAGTTGGGTCATGTGACCCCTTACAAGGTCAAGAAGGGATGTTATCTTTTAAGGAGTTGTCTTGTTGATGCGAGGAGAATGTTTCTCTTTATGGTTGAGCAGCTATTTTCTGCCGATGGGGGAGGTTTGGTCAATGCCTAATGCAGATACACAATGCACAGTGAGGGGAGAAAGGAGTCCAAAGGGCAGAGAAGAATTTTTATGTTTAAATAACATACGAATTTTATTTCACATTATAAATAGTTTCTTCTTTCCCAATGATTTGAACTGCGACTGAGGAAACTCATAATTACAAATGCATGTGTGTACAGTTCTGTTTTCTGTGTTATTACCCATGGGTTTTATACCCAGCTAGTATTACCAGGACTTCCCCATTGGTGTGTTATTGCAAAATTATCTTGACTCTTTTTGCGCATTTCCTCTTCTGTGTGAAAATCAAAATCACCTTGTTAAACTTCTTAAAAATGCTGTCTACATTTTAACTAGGATTCTGTTGAATTCATAAATAATTGTAAGGGAAATGTAACAGCATTTTGGGAAATACGTGGCAGTATTTATTTTTTCCCATCCCACACAGGAATATTTAGGCCTTTTTATGTGTCCTTCATCAGGTTCTCTTGTTTTATCCATGTAGGCCATGCCTATCACGTGAGATGGCTGTGTATTTCAGGTGTGACTGCTATGGGTGTGGGCTTACTGGTTATTGCTGAGCTTGAGCATTGTTTCATGCATAGGGTCCTCTGGATGCTCCCTTCAGGCCAAACACCTTGTCTGCAATGAGCCCTTTTGGCCTTTGTCCCTTGGCAAGTGTGAAGTGCATTTGATTGTTCCACTTTGGAGGGCTCCCACCCCCAGGGGGAGGCTTGGGTGCCATGTGGCCGTGGCCGTGGCCGCCTTCAGCGTGTGGTCCAGGCAGCGGCCGCTCCCACGAGGTGCATTTTTATGTTCTCACATTCCCTGCACAGTTCTCTCTCCTGACACTTCCTTCTCCTTTAACTAAGCATCCCTGTGGGCTGCTACTGCTTCCCTCTGTCCCTCATCAGTCTGCTTCTCATTTCCAGCAAGTACGGTACCAAGGACTTTTTTTTCTTAACCTTATCCTAGTGAGCTGCCAGCCTGACACCCTATCACCTCCCCAGATCTGTAGTGTATATTTCATACAAACAGAGACTTTCCCCTACTTAAGTAGAGTAAGAATACCAAATGTAGGAAACTTACATTCTCATCACCCCTAACCAGTCCTCAGACCACATTCAAGTTCATTCGTCCCAATCCAATCCTTCAGAGGTCAGCATCACAAGTGCCGTTAGTTGTCACATCTGAAATCACGCGTAGCTTACAGGGGTTTTTTTTTTTTATGTTTGTATTTTTATGTGATTTTTTAAAGACTTTATTAATGGCAGTTTCAAGTTCACAGCAAATTAAGAGGGAGGTGCAGAGGTTTCCCGTAGACCCCGCCTCCTGCACACGAAGCTGCCCCACTATCAACATCCCCCACCAGGTGGTACATCGTTACAACTGATGGACCTACACTCACACATCATAATCACGGAGTCCTTACTTTACGTTACGGTACACTGTAGACGTTTTGTCCACTCTGTGGGTTTGGACAAATGGAGAATGACATGCCTCCAGTTCCACTGCCCTCAGAATCCTTGTCCTCCTCCTATTCATCCCTCCCTCGCCCGCTGCATCCAGCTTCTGTGTGTCTTTCGTCTCCTTCAGGCTAGAACAGTTGTTCGCTCTTTCCTGGCTGTTCTGTGCTCGGCACTCTTGCTGACCACAGGTCTGGGTTTGCAGACGGCCCTGCACTTGGGTCGCCTCATGTTCCCCAGTGCTTAGACCCAGGCTGCACCCTTGGGAGGAACATCACAGAAGTCATGACCCCTGCCCCCCATGCCAGATGCTCCCAACTCCTGGGGGCCCCCTCATCCTGTTCAGGCTCTGACAATGGCCAGGGGATTTTTGACGTGCACAGTAGGCAGCCTCCTCATTCCTAAGGATATAAAAATCTCCTGTGGGTCCCAGTCTTGCTTTACAGGTGGGAACACTGAGTCGCCAGGCACGTGGGCCACGAGGGAACCTCCTTCTTCAGGGCATTGGACCACACTGTTCCCCTAACTATCTCCCAGGGCAGGGTTTTCAGGAAACTTCTGGCTCAGCTGTCGTCCTGGCCGCTGTCTGAGTGAAGAGAAGGGATATAGAGTTAGTGAAACTGGCATTTAAAAAAGACACATTCATATATATATATATATATATATATATATATATATATATATATATACATTTTTTTTTTTTGCGATACGCGGGCCTCTCACTGCTGTGGCCTCTCCCATTGCTGAGCACAGGCTCCGGACACACAGGCCCAGCGGCCACGGCTCACGGGCCCAGCCACTCCGTGGCACATGGGATCCTCCCAGACCGGGGCACCAACCTGCGTCCCCTGCATCGGCAGGCGGACTCTCAACCACTGAGCCACCAGGGAAGCCCGACACATTCATATTTTTGTTGATGTTGTTTTTATGGGCAGCAGGTATACATTAAAATACGTTCTGGGTCCTGCTCTAGTGGTGCCCCTGACCCAAACATGGCCAGGGACCCCTGCCAGTGCTGTGAGAGGAGGGCACTGCTGGGAGATGGGTGGCCATAGCAGGGAGGTGTTAGTTCCAAAAACAAAGGAAGCAACTTGTACTTTATTGATTTGAGTCACCCCTTTTATTATAAAAAGGCCTGAAAGAGAAAGTGCCTCTGTGGGCAGGAAAGAGCGTGGCCTGTGAGGTCCAGGACAGCCCGCTGGAGACCCTTGTTCTGCGTCACGTGTTTTTGTGTGTGTGTGTGGTTTGGAGCAAGTCTCTGAACCTCATCTGTGAAATGGGAAGACCAGTACTTACCTGGGAATGAACTGCTCTGTTCCTGAAGAAATGCCAGTTCCTGAGGAGCACTGGCTAAATGAAGCCCACTACACTCTTAGCTACATCCATGCTTGAAAATTTCCTCTTATTTCTCTGGTCACTGAATATAGAGTCATTATTGTTAACACCTTGTTTTTACGTAACTCTGGGTAACCGTCTCATTTGATGCAATGAATATTATCCCTGTTTTGTAAATAAGAAAACCAATACCCACAAATTTCTTCCTAAGATCATTGAAGGCACCTTGGAGCTTGGACATGTGATGGAAACTCTGTCCAGCTCTTTCCCACTGGGAGCAGGTGAAAGTTCCCTGAAATATCCTGTGGTACAAAAATGGTCCGCTGAGGAGTATCTGTGATGGCCAGTCTCTGAGCCCCTTGCTGCAGTTCCTGGGGTGGGGGAGGGTCTCCCCGCTTATCTCTCCCCTGCGCTCCCCCACCCTCGGGTGCCGCCCTCTGAGAGAGGATGCAGATGGAAGCAATCTGGAGGAAATGTCCAGAGAGTTTTCACTTGCATTTGAGACGTCCCCGTGGGTTCATCCCTCAAATATTGATTATTCCCGATGGATCACTTACTTTGAGCCAGGCTCTGCCCCAGACCTGGAATCCTGCCCCCACCCTGTGTACCATGGAGTGTAAAGGGAGGACCATTAGGGCAGGACTGTGGGGACAGACCAAGGTGCTCGAGGGCGCGGAGAGGGCGAACACACCCGGCCCTGGTATGCTGAGACCCAGTGAGGGAGGAGACGGGGGTGGACCCGGCATGTGCAAAGGCCCAGGGGTGGGGAGATCATCAGCTCAAGCATCTGATGGGAAGACAAGGGTGCAGAGTATGGATGGAAAGGCTGCTGCAAGGCAGAAGCAGGGAGAACCAGGCAGCGGGACTCCCCTTCAAACTCTGTTCTGACCGGAAACGTGTGGGAAGTTCCTGAAGAGGTTTGAGCTGGGGGGTGGCCCCCTCGGATTAGTGTCAGTTCCCTCTGGCTGCCCTGTGGGACGAGGCGAGGACAGGAAGCAGGAAGCAGGCTGTTCTGGTCCGTGAGGGATGATGCTGACCTGGGGTGGGTGATACCCCAGCACTGAGACAAAGTGGGTGGGCTTGGGAGGGAGTTATAAGGTGAAGCAGAAGGACTTGCTGATTGAAACGGTGGGATGCTGCGAAGGACAAAGCCCAGAATAAATCCCAGGTTTCTCCCCTGGGCAGTGAGGGGTATGCCCGTGTCATTTATGGAGTTCAAGCGAAAAGCCCCTGTTCATGATCCAAGAATTCCTCCTTCATTTTAATTTTCTTCACCTGGTCTTAAACATTGACCTAATCAGGGGGTCTTAGTTTCATGACTTTAGGAATCTACCCATCATAACACTTCTTATTGAAGAGCACTTTTATGGGATACTTTGTCCAGATACACAGAGCTTCCAGTGAAGAGCTTTACGATGACAAAATCATTTTACAGTAAATTGTCATTTAAGCCATGTACAGTCTCTAAGTCCTTGAAATATGAAATGTTGGATCTTTTTACATTTTCCTCAATTTTCTAGTGTGTATATATTTTTAGTATCATAAAAATGATAAATTATAGAAAACTACACAGTAAGTCCCCTACCTACGAACCTTCTAGTTGTGAACTTTCAAAAATGCAAATGTGCATTCGCGTGTCCGGTCACGTACGTTAGTTCACGTGTCTGGTGTCCATTGTCCCTTGCGTGCATCCTCTACAATTGGTTGTGCTTTTGTGTACTTTACAGTACTGTATAGAGTACAGGAGTACAGTGTCTTTATTTCAAGCCCAGGACGTCCGGAAGCAAGCGTAAAAGCAGTGGTATATATAGCTGATTGTGTTAGTTGGGTACCTAGGCTAACTTTGTTGGACTTACGACCAAGTTGGACTTACGAACGCACTCTCGGAACTCCTTCATATGTAGGGAACTTGCTGTATACTGTGAGGTAAGGGGCTCCATAATACAGTATTAATAACAGCTAACATTTATTACGTGCTTCCCGTGCTCCTGGCACCACTGGATGGGCACTGCATGTCTTTACTCCCTCCGTCCTTTAGCAGCCCTATCAGGTAGGTACTGTTGAAATTCCCACTTTACCTGAGGACACCGAGGCACAGAGAGGTTAGAGTGTCTGCCTAAGTAAGTGGCTGAGCTGGGATCCGACTGCATGCACTGTCAGAGCCCATGCTCAGCCCTGAACCACACCGTGGGTGGCTGATTAGCAATGTGTATGTAGAGAGTGCAGCTTTCAAACCTTTCAGAAGTGTGTGCTGGGCAAATGCTATTTAAACGTCTCGGAGCATTTCTGAGATCCTATATTAATCGGTTCGGCACCTTAGCATCTCCCCTTTTTGGTTTCAGCTGTGGAACAACTATTTTCACCTGGCTGTCGCTTTCCTCACTCAAGAGTCCTTGCAGCTGGAGAATTTTTCAAGTGCAAAGAGAGGGAAAATCCTTAACAAGTAAGTCCACGTAGCCCCACATGCACGGGCAGGAGCCTGCAGTTCTATTAGCACAGTCTTCTTGCGTCTTCTAAGCCAACTGGGTACCAACTGAGATGTAATCATGGTATAATATGGGGGTGATTTCAAACCATGAATTGAGTATTGCCTTTTGTAACCCATGAATCCAGATCTAAAATTGCAGATTCATTCTGGTGGGTTGCAAGTCAGTGTCATTCAAGACTGTTAGCACCGAACAGGATGGGAGTTTCGGGAGATAATTGCTTTTGCTGTGCACCGTGCTGATGTCACGCCACGTATGGTTTGCTGTATTGCTTAATTCTCCAATGCTGCTTCAAACAAGGAAGCTTCTGACAGAAGCTGTTGGCATCTTGGGATTGTGGAACAACGCATCGTGGAGTGATGAGTCATCTGGGGTTCCTTCTTTGCAAGAGATGACCCCGGTCCTCTTCCAGGCAGGAGATCTGAAAGGGCTTAACTAGCCCTTGGATTATCCTGAAAACGTCTGAGAAGCCCCGGGGAAGCCAGGATCCCTGCCTGGCTCCTTCATCACTGCATCCGGAACAGCTCCTGGTCCAGGGTCAGGAAAAGAACCCTTACGTGGGTTTCTTTGCAACCCTTGGGCACTCTGAGGGCCTTGCAACCTCTCTCTCTGCCTCAGTTTCACCAGTGTCTCAGTTCTCTGGGGGCCCCTTCCATCAGTACCTCATGCTGCTGAGTCATCCATCTCTGTTCATCCCTTCATAATCCCTCTGAGCCATGTTGACGGTTCCAAGGCATTGGCAGCCTGGTACCATCACTGAGGTTAGAGATTCCAGGGCCTCTCAGAAGGGGACAGCTGATCTGCCGTCCTAGTATCCCAGGACTGTGTGTCTCCCTTGCAGACCAAATGGAAAGCACACTCTCCCTGGGGAGTAAGAAGTAGTTCGGCAGATATTTACAGAGCACGTATGACCTGCCAGTGACTTTCTAAGAACGTTGTATGCATTTTTCACGTAGAACCATTCGAACAAAAACCAAAACTATTCCGTAGGTTCTCTTATCATCTTTATTTTCCAGACGAGGAAGTGAAGCAGGTTGTGAACCAGGGTCCCGTGTCTCACACTAAGTCATTCTAACTCGGGCAGTTCAGAGCCCAATACATTTAGCTGGGCTGCTTTTAGAACCTTAAATCCTTCCCTGAGCCATCTAAAGGTCAGCTTTCATCGGGTCATCTTGGGACTTCCCTGGCTTCCCTTCCCAGTGGTTAAGACTCCCTGCTTCCCAGGTTTGATCCCTGGTCGGGGAACTAAGATCCCTCATGCCATGTGGAGCAGCCAAAAAAGAAAACAAAAACAAAACAGAACATCGGGCCGTCTTTCCTTCGAGCTCCCGCAGTTGAATGACTGGTCTGTTGGCCGTTGATAGAGACAAGTGTTCCTTCTTCAGAAAGGGAAACGCACCCTGGGTGGCGTGGGCCCAGTGGGTGCCCAGCGGCGATGGCAGGGAAGATGGCCCCCACCTCCGAGCCAGCAGAGTTTATCCCTCATCTTGGCTCAGGAGACAGACTTTTCTAGGCAGCACCTTCCGGGTACTGGCTCGACAGGGCTGCTACCACTTTGTGAAATTTACATTCCCTCAGTGCTCCCAGGAAGTTAGGGATGGCTCCCAGCTTGTTGTCCTTGATGAAAGGCTGTCGTGGGGAAAGCTGTTTGTAATGGAAACACTAATAACCAGCACACACAGCACTCGGCCCTAGCCGCTCCCCACCAGAGCCCTCCAGAGCCCTGGTTATCCTGTCCTGCCCACCTGTGTGCAGTGCTCATGTGGGGTGAGGCTGGGGTCCAGACCCAGCTCCAGCTGGCACTGGTGTCCATTCCTTGCCAAGCTTGTAGCGCATCCTACCCTTAGAGATGCCTGCAGAGGAGAATTGAGTTTAAACCGGAAATCTGCCTGAAAAGAGCTGAGGTCTCCTTCACAGTTTGGAGAATAAAACCATTTGATTCTGAGCATTCTCCGGTCAGGGCGGGGCCCGTCTCTCTCCCTGAGCCCTTTCCTTGTTGGTGTGAGAGCGTTAACATCTAAGCTAGAGCGACACCAATAAATGCATTCACCACACAGGGCCTTGTCCACCAAAGAAAACGTTTGCTTCCCGCATCGTGCTGTGACTTCTGAAGCTTCAAAGCCAAGGAAAATTAAACACAGCCAGCTGGTGTCACCCCTCCCAGAGGGCCTCTGAATCGGGCTTTTAGATTTCTCTCTCTCACAGCCATGGCAAAGAGAGACTCCAGATTTTCCCTTAGAAATTGTCTCATGGATCCCCCGAGGGAAAAAGCCCCAAACATTTCAGAAATTGTCTTTGCAGGAGTGTCTCAGCTCCTGTGCAGCCCAAGGGGCCCTTTCCCAGGGGCACAGGTTCAGTGTGTGGCCATGACAGGCCACGGAGGAGAAGGAATTTCCAGCATCTGTGTTAAGCGCTCTTGGCCTATGAGGCCGCGTGGCTAAGATAAAACGTTGGTTCACCTCTTTGTTGTATGCACCCTGCCTCTTGCTACACCTTAAACGCTTTATCATCCATGTGCAATTTTAATTTCTAAATAGCAAAACCTGCATGAGAAATATTAGGAGATGGTCCTACCCAAATGCTTAAGTTTTTTAGTGCCTTAGAAATGTTTTAATTTGTTTCACATTGTGCCATGTACTCATGGCACTAGAGTCCTGGTGCTTGGGACCCAGAGATAAAAAGTTCACAGTCTAGGGGGCAGGTAGCTGTACAAAATTACATGATTGGAGTAGAACGTAAATGCTCCCCAAATGCCTTGGCAGCCCAGAGGTGGGCATGTAGGACTCAGCCTGGGTGGTGAAGGTGGCCGAGATGTTTACCAGATTGATTGACCCCCTTGTCAGCAAACAGCCAGTCCCAAAAGGGGTCATCGCGTCCTAAGGGGCATGGCCCACTCTATAAGCAGAAATGCTCTTCGTTGCTGAAGCATGAGTGAGTAGCCAGGCCTGGAGTGATCGGGACTTGGGGCAAGGTGCGAGCGACCAGGTGACACGGGGATTAACCCCAGGCGTCTGAGCAAATGGCTGGCTGCTGATTTCCAGCACAGTGGACCATAAATTCAGGGGGTTATTTTCTTCTAGAGGGAAAGGCCGTGGTGTCTGAAAGTGGAGTGATGCCCCCGTTTAGTAGCCTCTGGCTGTCCACGTCGGCTTGTCTACTGCCGTAGGGTTTGTGAATCCAACCCAGGGCTTCGGCATGAGCCCCCTCGTGCCCCCAGCACGGCCCTTCCTCTCTGCCGCGGCCTGCACCTCCTCGCGCCTGTCTGGTCCACAGCACTGTGGCTCAGAACAATAGAAAATCCCGGTATCAGAAGATCTGCCTGTTCATTCCCTCTTGTTAAGCTTCCCGTCCTCCTGGTGACCTAGGTTGGGGAGATAATTAGGATATTTATTCCAAAGGCATTCCCCAAAGGACATGGGAGTAACATCAAAGAATGGGCCATAGCGTGCAGAACACTGATTATGTCAAACCCAAACTGAGTACAAGATTTGGCAATGAACCACAAAATAAATAACCTCTACGAATCCAAGTCCATAATGAGAACATTTAACTGACTCACCTTCAGACATCCTTGGCGCTAGTGACTCCTAACAAAGACAGAGAAGGCGACAGAATGCTCACCCCGACCTTCATGAATGTCCCATCCTCCATCCCCCACGCCTTGTACATTACGGGGGCTTCGGAAGTATGAGTCAAATGTGAAAGAGTTGGCTTTGGATTAGTGGCCAGCTTGACCATTTTAGTTTGTAAGACATCATGTGTCCTAGCACTGGGGCAATGGGGTGATGTGACGGCAACTGGCCTTCTGTGTTCAGGACCGGACTGCCTTCTGGAAGAGGAAAGGGGTTCATGGATGGGCCTCCAGCAGCTCTAAGCATGAAATGCCCATTTAAAAACTCCAGCCCGAGAGGTAAAGCGTGATGGCCAAGCCCAGGTCAGTGGATTTGAACCTATGTGATTAATGTGGGTCCCTCATGGTACCCTCTCCCCAATTGGTCCCGGGATGTTTCCCATCCTTTTCTGGTTCGTTTTGTTTTTCCTACAGAAGTCTATCCTCAGCTCACTGCCTCTTCTAAGAGGACAGGTTTCACTACTGGGCCAAAATACCGCATAAACAAAATATCACAATGCTTCCAAACACTGGGTTCTGACACATCAGTGTGTCAATTCCTACTGTACACATGACTTTTTAGGGAAACCTAAAGGAAAGAAGTGCACAGTGACAAGCCTTGCTTTGCAGTGTGACCTAATCTGAAGCTGGAGTTGAACGTTCCAAATTATAAAAGGAAATTATTTGTGTTTGTGCTAATTTTTTTCCCAAGAGACTCAAATTATTCCAGATAAATTCACTATATACTAAGAATTACAAGGGGACCCAAGGAGATGGACTCAACAAGCTGTAACCTGTGCTAAGGTCCTTTTCGAAGAGTTAATTAAGTGTCCCACATGCATTAGCGATGCTATATTCTTTTTTTTTTCTTTTTTTTTTTAGTTGAAGTATAGTTGACTTACAACATTGTGTTAGTTTCTGGTGTACAGCAAAGTGATTCAGTTATATATTTTTTTCAGATTATTTTCCATTATAGGTTGTTATAAGATATTGAATATAGTTCCCTGTGCTATACAGTAAATCATTATTGCTTACTTCTTTTATATAAAGTAGTGTGTATCTGTTAATCCCATACTCCTAATTTATTCCTCCTCCCATCCCTTTCCCCTTTGGTAGCCATAAGTTTGTTTTCTGAGTCTCTTTCTGTATTATAAATAAATTCATTTGTATTATACTTTAGATTCCACATACAAGTGATACTATATGGTATTTGTCTTTCTCTGTCTGACTTACTTCACTCAGTATGACAATCTCTAGGTCCATCCATGTCGCTGCAAATGGCATTATTTCATTCTTTTTTAGGGCTGAGTAATATTCCATTGTAAATATATACCACATCTTCTTTTAGTGATGCTGAATTTTTTTGTGTGCACATATTTATTTTCTTTCTTAAAAAAACATTTTTTTAAATTTATTTTTTATACAGCAGGTTCTTATTAGTTATCTATTTTATACATATTAGTGCATATATGTCAATCCCAATCTCCCAGTTCATCCCACCACCACCACCCCCTCATCCCCCCGCCCAGTGATGCTGAATTTTATTGAACGTGATAAAACTTTATGCAGTGGAGGACACATCAGACCCCTGTGTCTAGTAAGGCTGATTCCCATCCGTCACGTTTGGGGTCCCGTCTCCTCCCACCTCCCCAGAACTTACCAGTCTTTCCCATAAAAATAACAATGTCAGTCTTTCCCATAAAAATAACCATGTCTCACCCCACCCATCATCTCCCTCCAGCTCCCTCCGTGCCTCTCTCACTGCACACCCACACCCACTCCCGATGCTGGCTGTGGGCCAGCTCTGTCCTGGGCTCCCAGAATCCCTCTGTAGGTTTCCGTCCTAGTGTTTTGGCCTCCCCACTGCTCCCTTGTCAGGCTAAGACTTCTCCCTCCACCCATTAAGTGCAAGAGCTCCTCGAGTCTTGGTGTTGGGCCTTCTTATTCTGTTCTCTTTCCTTAAGATAGCAGTTTTTAAATTGTGCATCTCAGCCCTTCACTGGGCTGGGATAGCAACTTAATGGGCCATTGTATTAATTTGTTAGAGTCATCTGCCATAATGTAACAACACAAACTAAGTGAAACAACAGAGATTTATTGCCTCACAGTTACAGAGGCCAGAAGTTGAAGTCAAGGGATCAGCAGAGTTGGTTCCTTCTGGAAGCTCAGAGGGAAGACCTTGTCTGTGCCTCTCTCCTATCTTCTGGGGGTGGGTGGCGCCCATCCTTGGTGCTCCGTGGCCGTGGCTGTATAACTCTCGTCTCTGCCTCCCGCTTCACATGGCCTTCAGCCTTGTTTGTCTGTGTCTCTAAATGTATCCCTTTCCTTATAATGATGCCAGTCCTTGGATTTAAGGCCCACCCCATCCAGCGTGACCTCATCTTAACAGGATTACATCTTGTAAAGACCCTCTTTAGGGGGTCACATTCACAGGTAGTAAGGGTTAGGGCTTTAACAGATCTTTATGGAGGACACAAGTCAACCCACACGACCCAAGACCAACATACATCTTTTTCCCTTTTTTTTTTTTCAGTGAAATAGAATATAAGAAAGCATCAGAGTTGATTGCAGGTAGTAAAGTTAAGTATTATTTCATAGAACTTTTGTATACATACATTTTTATGCATGCTGCTCAGTAAAGTATATTTCTTATTGCAAAAGAGTTTTTGAAACTTAAAAAAAATACTTATAAACCTGCCTCTGCAGCCTTGGTTCACAGCACACCACTCCTCTTAAGGGGAAGGAGTAAGGCAAGCTCCCTGTCCTCCAGTCTCACTGCCTTCTTTGGTCCATATACTCACCTACCCCCACCCCCCACCCCCGCCACAGGGCCTTTGCACCTGCTGGTCTCTTCCCCTCTCTGTCTGGATTATACCTTTCCTTCTTCAAATCTTGGGTAAATATTACTCTCTAAGAGAGCTTCTCCTACAGCCAACCTGGACCCACTCCCAGTTTTTCCTAAAGAACTGTGACCATGGCCTCCAAAAAAAAAAAATAATAACAAGAAAACTACTATATATACATGTATGTGTGAGTCTTGTATGATTGTTTAATGCCCATCTCTACTACATACTGATAGTCCCTCAGGTCTGTGGATTGTGTCTCTTTTCCACATTATATTAGTGTTCCCATATTAGCTCTGTGCCTGGCCTTCAGTAAGCATTTAGTAATTCATTAAACAATGAATAACGCTTACAGAACAAATTAATCTAAAAGACCATTGCAACCATGAGGGGGATGGTGTGATGAGGCCCACTCTGAGCTTTTAAAGGAAGAACCAGCCTGGCTTCATTGCTTGTTAGGACAGACGAGGGCACCGTGTCCTCATCCTCCCAAAGGCCTGGGAGATGAGCATCATGCCATCATTATCCCAGTACTACACATGGGGAGACCAAGGGTCAGAGTGGTCAGGTAATTTTCCCAGTGTGCTTAGATTTGGTCACAGGTTGGTCTTAACCCCAAGCTTGGGCTATCTCTGGTGGACATGGCATTTCTGCTTTTTGGGGCAAAGATTCAGGAAAGCAGGTGCTAAGGAAAAGTCTCAGAGACCAGAGTCATGCTATTTGGGGTCAGAGTTACAGGCCTGGATGTGGGATCTGGGATCTACCTGGGCTGTCTAAGGGATGCCTCCTGGGAGCTCCCTCGGGCTGGCCGTTTGAAGTTGTCCACTCACTTTGTGGGTGCGCACAGGCGACCTGGGTGTGGTGGGGAGCACCAGGTGACTCTGGCTTTGCCGAAACAGGCACGTCATTTCACCCCCAGGAATCTCTGCTTCTTCAGTGGGAAGATAGCTACGGGAACATCTTCTTCCTCACCTTGTGGTCTTACTGTGAGAATCAAATCAAATGAAACACACCACACATGCACTTTGAGGGGTGAGACACAGTGCTGTGCTGTGACATCGTGGAAGCCTGCCCTCTCTGGTCCTCGAGGTGCATGCTGGCGGTGAAGAACAGGAGTTCTTTGGGAGTCTGGAGCCTTGTGCAGTCTCTTCTCCCCTTGCCCTGTGACCATAGCCATGGCCAAGTCATTTTGCTTCCCCCCCAGGACTAGTTCAGTTCCCTCAACTATAAATCGTTAGTCATGGACTTAGTAACGATCTCTAAGGCTGCCACCAGCTCTGGAATTCTCTCTCCAGGTAGGAGCATGATCCCAGATACGCTCCATTACTGCTTTTTTCTCCTCCTTGGGGCAAGAATTACAAATGGTTCAGGAATCCCTCTTCAGTTCTGGTGACAGCTGTGACTCCATTTGGGGATTACGCTGAGAAGTGTATAGATTTGTCAAAGCTGCCTACTTATTAAAATGGGAGAAAAGATCAATCTTACTGCCAGAGAGATTCGGTCCTACCCTTCACTTTCCAGCTCTTTACTCATCTTGTACCAGCCTCGAGCACCTGTGTCTTATTTGACTATTATAATGGCATTTTTAGCACCTTTCTACCAGAGGCCTTACGCTCCTGAGTGATGTGCACTCAGATCTCTGCTAATCCCCCCGTTCTGAAATACTGTGAAGACACATCATTCCCCACGTAGAAGACAGTGAAGCGTCACTGCAAAATGTAACCCAGGCATCCTTGAGCAGCTCAGGCTCCGCCGGCGCCAGGAGCAGAGGTACTGGGCGGAGAGACAGGACTGGGCCGGCTTCCCTCTCCTCACACGCCTCCTGGGGTCCCCGGGTCAAGTCCAGCTCTGGACAGACAGCAGTCACTGTAGGGCTTGAGGCATCCATTGGGTCACTCCTGGTGATCCAAACCCAACCCGTGAGCCCGCAGGCTGTCCTGCACTTTATCTTTCTGAACTTTGGAGTTTGATTTGAATTATTATAAGACCTGGGAGAGGAAGTTGAGTCAGGGGCCAGCAAGGCGTAGACACTGATGGAGATCAGCCTGGCTTTAACCATTCGTATTTTTCAAGAGATACTGTTCTGGGCTGAGAAGGAGTTGCTTGGCAGTTAAGAGTCTTTAAGCTTGAGTTAGTGACAGGCCTGCCCCTGGGACAGGCTCTCACCTCCTCTGGGCCTCTGGCATCTGCCCTGTGTTGAGATCTGAACACCTGGTAGCAGGGGCCAGGGTGTTTACGTTCTCAGGGTCCTCCGTGCGATGCCACACTCCTCACCTCCCCAAACACCTGCTCCCCTGAAAGGCAGCTCATCCTCCTGGACAGCGAGGACCCCTCCAGCCTGAGGAGGAAGCGTCTTCACTGGATGGAACGTGGTTTTCCTCTCCCCGATCCTGTTCTCCTGGTAAATGCCCAGAGAATGGTCTTCCCAGTCATCATTCAGCCACCCGCATCCTCTGCAGGCCTGGATGCTGGGACCCCTCTGTCATTCCTACAGGAGCAAAATGGGGATTGGAAAACGGCTCTGCAAGCCTCAAAAGGATGCACGCCCCACTGGTGCTCAGATCTTGTGCCCCTGGGGCACTTCTGGGTGCTAGCTAGGCGCAGAAGGGTGACCCGGTCCCTGCTCGCTGTGGCTTGGTGCTGGGAGCATTCCTGGGCAGAGATCCCTCTCTCTCACTCAACAAATTTACCTGCACCAGCGCTCACCTGGTGCCGGGTTGGACTGGAAGGTAATACATTCACCTCAGAGGACCAGCTTGTCCTCGGAGGACGGGGTACAACGCTGCCCTCTCACTTCAGTTTCTCCACGTGTACAGTGAATGCCCTGACACCTGTCCGGCTGTGATGCCCCCAAGGTTGAATTCTCCAAACAGGAGCTGCTGGGCGCGTTCATCTTTCCTGGTTGAGATTCTCCCAGGGTCTGCTGTCCTTTCCTGCTTTAAGTGACAGACGGGTGCTAAGGGTACCCGAGACTTTGATAAAGGGTAGCAGCCAGCTGGGGCTGTTGATTTACCAGCCGGATCTCTACCTGTGGAGGCACAAGTCGGTCATCTGTAATCAGAGCTTTTCTTCCCACAGCTGACATAAGGACGCACAGAGCAGGCGCCACGACACAGCTGCTACACTGTAACACTGTAGGATAATTTTGCAAATTATTATTTGTAATATAATCAGCCTTTTCCTTAGGCAATAAAGGAAAATGTTAAATTGCTCACAAACTAATAAAGGTTTATCTTCTGAAACCTCAAATTCTGTTTACTCATGAAACACACACCCCCTCTGCTGACCCACTGGGAAGAAAATTAGCATTTATTTTTGCTGGTACATAAAAACGGGAATGTTCGTTGACATATTTTGGTGTTAAGCCCTTCCTTACATTGAAAATGATAAAGAGCCAGGAGCTGGGAGCTATATGGAAGAGGCCTTCCCTGCTCTGATTGTCTAAGACTCCAGGGCTTAATTTAACATGTGAGAACTGCTTATTGTGTGCCGGGCTGTAGGATGTCATTTGGTGTCTGGTGCCTGGATGCTTATAACATGCGTGGAAAACAAACTCCCCCTCAAGCCAAGGAGCCGGGTTCTCTTTCTCCTGCCATTAGAGACTGAAGAAAGGAAAATACTTTCATTTCTCTCCACCACCTGCCCCATGTTTCCACAGAGGGGAGGATCTTATGGAATCTGTGATGATGGGAAAATGAGATCCCTAGCTGGATTCCTCCTCCTTCAGTTCCTTTTGGTGGCAAAAGAAGTTGATGCTTTGACCCTCTCTTTATTCGTCTCAGGGATGGGAGAGTTTCACTGCACTTAAAAATAATCCAAGTCTGATTTTCAAATGCTCCATAGAGTGACTCAGCGTTTTTCCTGTCCCTGGTTTTCAGGTACGGAGATATGAGGAGACAGATTGGCTTCGAAATCAGGGACATGTGGTACAATCTTGGTGAGTAACTGGGAGTTCAGGGCATCACGGTGAATATCATGACTCGGTGGTGGGTGACGCCGTTGGTCCTGTTTGTCAGCTTTGGGGCATCTTAAAAATCTGAACAGCTTCTGTTCTTCCGAGAGCAATTGCTACCTTTGCAATAAGCGCTTTCAGTGAATAAGAGTTGGGAGACCAAAGTAAAAGGGAGAAAATCTGATTGGTGGAGAAAACAGAAAAGTCAGTAGAGCTCCCTCTTGTGTCAGGTGAGCAGAGCTCTGCCTTGGAACTCTTGCTCCTGGCCAGCACTACCATTCTCTCTGTTTCTCATGAATCAAAGCATGTAGCTCATCCTACTGTTATATAGTCCATCACTTATTGTATTCAGTTTCACATAATCTACCTTCCAAAGGGTTTATTCTCCAACTCAAAACTAGACCCTGTATTTAGGTATACTGCCACCAGGTGGTGGTAGGCTGAGTACTTGTGCAATCAGAACAATAAGGGATATGTGTGTTTAAGAAAAGAAATTAACATAGACATTTATCACTATAAACTTCCCTCTTGGTATGGCTTTTGCTGCATCGCAAAGGTTTGGTATGTTGTGTTTTCATTTTTCATTTGTCTCAAGATAATTTTTGATTTCCTCTTTGATTTCTGCTTTGACCCATTGATTGTTCAGGAGTGCAGTTTTAAACTTTCAAGTATTTGTGAATTTTCCAATTTTCCTTCTGTTACTCATTTCTAGCTTTATTCTATCACAGTAGGAAAGGATACTTGGTATGATTTCAATATTCTTAAATTTGTTAACAATTGTTTTGTGACCTAATGTGTGACATATCCTGGAGAATGTTCCTTGTGCACTTGAGAGAAATGTGTATTCTGCTGCCGTTAAGGGAAATGTTTTGTATATGTCTGTTAGGTCCATTGATCTACAGTGTTGGCTTACTGGTGAAGAAAGATCTCAAATAAACAACCCAGGTTTACACCTCAAGGAACAACAGCAACCAAAAAAAAACTAGGCCTAAGCCTAAAGTCGGCAAAAGGAAGGAAATAATAAGGATTAGAGCAGAAATAAACAAAATAGAGGATAGAAAACTTCAATAAAATTAAGAGTTGGGTTTTTGAAAAGATAAACAAAATTGACAAACCTTTAGCTCGATTACTAAGAAAAAAGGAGAAGAGACTCAAAAAAAAAAACATAAATGAAAGAGGAAACATTACAACTGACGCCGTAGAAATAAAAAGGATCATAAGAGACTACTATGAACACTTACGTGCCAGCAACCTAGAAGAAATGGATGCATTCCTAGAAATATACAACCTACTGAGACTGAATTATGAATAAATAGAAAGTCTGAACAGACTAATAATGAGTAAAGAGATTGAATCATCTTACAACAAACAAAAGTCCAGGACAAGATGCCTGCACTGGTGAATACTACCCAACATTTAAAGAAGAATTAATGCCAATCCTTTTCACACTTTTCTAAAACACTGAAGAGCAGGCAACACTTCTAAACTCATTTAATGACATGAGCATTACCATGATGCCAAAGTCAAACACACTACAAAAAAAAAGAAAAAGAAAATCTATAGGCCACCATCTCTGATGAACACAGATGCAAAAATCCTCAACCAAATACTGGCAAACTGAATTCAACAGCGCATTAAAAGGGTCATACGCCAGGAACAAGTGGGATTTATCTCGGGGATGCAAAGATGATTCAACATATGCAAATTAATAAAAGTGATAGACTACATTAATTGAATGAAGGATAATTATCTCAATAGATACAGAAAAGTCATTGGACAAAATTCAAAACCCTTTCATGATGAAAACTCAACAAACTAGGTATAGAAGGAATGTAACTTAACATAATTAAGGGCATATATTGTCAACTAATATCATACTCAGTGGTAAAAAACTGACAGTTTTTCTCTAAGATTGGAAACAAGACAGGATGCTCACTCTCACCCCTCCTATTCAACATAGTACTGGAAGTCCTGGACAGACCAATTAAGTAAGAAAAAGCAATAAAAGGCATCCAGATCAGAAAGGAAGAAGTAAAATTACCTCTCTTTGCAGATGACATGATCTTATATGTAGAAAACCCTAAAGACTCCTCCAAAAAAGTGTTAGAACTAACAAACAAATTCAGAAAAGTTGCAGGATACAAAATGAACATAGAAAACAAAAGTTGCATTTCTATACACACTACCTGTAGAAGAAATTAAGAAAACAATCCCATTTTCAATAGCATAAAAATGAATAAAATATTTAGGAATAAACTTAACCAAGGAGGTGAAGCACTTGTACACTGAAAATTACAAAACATTGATGAAAGAAATTTAAAGAGACACAAATAAATGTAAAGACATCTCATGTTCATGAATTGGAAGACTTGATATTGTTATCGCTATCAAAATTCCAATGGAATTTTTTACAGACATTGAAAAATCTGTTCTAAAAATCATGTGGAACCACAAAAGACCCTGAATATCCAAAGCAATCCTGAGAAAGAAGAACAAAGATGGAGGCATCATACCTCCTGGTTGCAAAATAAATTACAAAGCTATAGAAATCAAAACAGTGTGGTACTGGCATAAAGACAGACATATAGACCAATGAAACAGAAGAGAGAGCTCAGAAATAAGCCCACACATAAGCAGTCAACTGATCTTTGACAGGAAACCAAGAATACACAATGAAGAAAGGAAAGTGACTTTAACAAGTGGTGTGTGAACAATAGTGTTGTTAATACTGGATATCCACCTGCAAAAGAATGAAATTGGACTCTTAAGCCATACACAAAAAGCAACTCGTAACACACTAAAGACTTAAACATAAGACCTGAAACCATAAAATTCCTAGAAGAAACCATAGGAGAAAAGCTTTTTGACCTTGGCCTGGGCAATGATTTCTTGGAAATGGCACCAAAAAGACAAGTAGACTAAAGCTTTTGCACAACAAAGGAAGGAAACAATAAAATGAAAAGTAATGGGAGAATTTATTTGCAAACCCTATGTCCGATGAGTGATTAATATCCAGAATATATAAGGAACTCCTACAATTCTATAGCAAAAAAACAAATAAACCAATTAAAAAATGGTCAAAGGACTTGAATAGACATTTCTTCAAAGAAGACAGACAAATGGCCAGTAAGTACATGAAAAGTTGTTTAACATCACTAATTATCAGGGAAATGCAAATCAAAAACCACAGTGAGCTGTTGCCTCACACCTGTTAGGATGGCTGTTATGAAGAAAATAAATGAAAGATAATCATGTGTTTGCAAGGATGTAGAGAAATTTGAACTCATGTACACAGCTGGTGGGAATGTAAAATGATGCGTATGGAGGTTCCTCAATAAAATAAAAATAGAACTACCCTATGATCCAGCATTCTCACTCCAGGTTATATATCCTAACGAATTAAAATCAGAATCTGGATATCTGCACTCCCATGTTCGTTGCAGCATTATTCACAATAACAGAGATATGGAAACAACCTAAATGCCCATCGACAGATGACTGGGTAGAGAAAATGTGGTGTATATATATGTACAATGAAATATTATTCAGCCTTAAAATAAAAGAAATCCCATCATATGAAAAAAAAATGGAAGACCCTGAAGACCACTGTTGGATGTGAAATAAGCCAGTCACAGATGGACAATTACTGCATGAATCCTCACATATGAGATCTCTGAAGGAGTCAAACTCAGTAGAGCAGAGAGCAGAATGGTGGTTACCAGGGGCAGGGGTGTGCCGAGGGAGCAGTGGGGAGGTGTTGGTCAAAGGATGAAACGTTGAAGTTTTGCAAGATGCGTACATTTTAGAGATCTGCTATACACGTGGTGCCTCAAGGTAATGATCCTGTATTGTACATGTAAAGATGTAAGAAGGTAGATCTGATCTTAAGTGTATTCTTACAGTAAGCAAGAAAAAAGTAAAAATGATAAGAAATTAATACAATTAAGTCAATTTTATTAATAAGCGAATTAATTAATATAACAAGGAATTCTCTATTAAAATGTTAGCCACTATGACATGTCATTCTGTTGGTTATGTTCCTTATAAAGGAATAAACAACTGATGATACTTTGATGTCTCGTCACCACCTTTATGTGTCCTCTGTGAACCTGGCCTCTCCTAGTTGAGGTGAAGCTCTTCCTGGCACCTGTCCTCAGCTGGTTTTGTGCTGAGGTGCCCCGGGCACCTTTCTTCAGCACCACTCCTGGTCCTGTGCAAGCTCCTGCCTCTGAGTTGCCCAGGCTCTCCTTCCTTCTCTCAGATTGGCAGACAAATCCTACCTTGGCTTGTTGTGGGGAGGGCTTCCACTCTCCCCATCCCCCAGTGACTTTTCTTCTCTAGAAGGAGGCAGGCCACTGCCCACTTTGCTCTCTAGTCACCCCACTGCATCAGGGTTTCGTTTGTTCCACCAGGGCTGGGGCGCCTTAGCTGTATCCCAACCTGCGTGCTTCTGGAATAGCTTTCTTCGTGGCTGGAAAGATGCCCTGATGTATCTACATTCCTTGGGCAGAACGAAACGAGGTGACAAAACTAAACACGGTTTTCGATGAAGGCGTGACATTGGACTCCACTGCCCTCCTGAGGGCCCTTTGAGCAGACAGGGCCAGAGTTTTGAGGGCCAGCCCTGCTACTTGGCTTCGCGGTCAGCACGTTCACAGCGGCTTCTTTTCAACCGAAGCCAGGTTTCCTCAGAGGCCTTTGACTCCTAATCCTTCTTGAGTGCCCGGAGGTCACAGAAGTGTGTGAAGGAATGCTCTGTCACATCTCTAGGGAATGTTAGGAGAATTTCCAAATATTGTTTGTCTCTCCGTTTATATGAAGGATGGAGTCTTTTTCAAATGGGTCTTCATCCAGAAAAATAAATGTACAGCTCTTTGTGGGGGGAATCGATACTCTGTGGATAATACTAAGAACATGGAAATTAAGAAGCTTGGTTTAACATGAGGCGCCTGCTGGGTTCTCAAGGATAAAAATCCAGTGCGAGAACTCCCAGGTGGAGAGAAGAAGCTGGAGGGGATGACTTCTCTGCCTGTGCTCTCAGGGGGAGGAGAATCTACTCCCCACCTGCTGTGTGGGCATCAGTCCTGGAGTCAACTGGGGACCCCTTAAGGAAACTCTCTGCTGGGACTTTGCTGCAGCAGCTTAAACGTCCAGCATCAAAGTACTGGCTCTCGGTGTCAAAGTGCCTGGCTGCATCTCCAACACAGAACCTTCCAGGCACTGTCCCGTCCTTGGTCTTCCTGCCGTCCCTGGGGAGAGAGCAGGCACCCTGGGCTCCAAGGGAAGAGACCGGATATGAGTTCCACTTGAGTTTCCATCCTGCCTTGTCCCTGCCTGGCTGCGTGACTCAGTCGGTCTGGGCTTCCCGTACTCAGCTTTCTAGGCTGTAAGATGCAGAGGCTGGACGGAAGTTTTCAAGAGCCTTCTAACTCTGAAGCTCAATAATGCTTTTTATATATATATGGTGCTCAATAGTGCTTTTTATATATGTATGGTGATCTCGGTAGTGAAATGCTAAGGCTCCTCGAACCTTTCATGATTCATTTTAATTGATCCTACCCTGACAGGTTCATCTGTCCTGTTTCCTGGCAGGTCAGACACTGTGGGACTCCTGCCAGGAAGGTTCTGTCTGTAGCCCCATTCCGAGGGAGGGGCAGCTGAGGGCGGGCGGGAACGTTCAGAGAGGTGGCATGGAGGGAGTCGTTCTCGGCTGGACGAGTGGGAGCCCAGGGCTCTTCTAGGTGCCAGAGTCCAGTGCGTGATGGGCTACACCCGCTGTGGCCAGGCTTTTCAGTGCGGACCTGATGTACCTCTGCATGAGGGCCCTCTGAGGTCATCTTTCACCCCGGCCCTTCCAGAGAGAGTGACAACACCTTCTGAATTGTTCAGTGTCACCTCTAAAGTACAAACTGTGAGCTAGTCTATTTCCCGTAAAAGGACCGTTTTAGGTGTGTTTTCAAATGCTTCATTCCAAAACGCCTTGGTAATATTTTTCTCATCATTTAGGATAAGTAGAGACAGCCACCCTGGTAGATATTCACACTGGTTTTTAACACACTAAAAGGCATCCTTCTTGTTTGATTAGTAGCTGCTGTCTCAGCTCAGCTCACCTGGACCCTCCCCTCCTCTCTGACCTTCCACTGAAGGGCCACTTCCTGGCTCAGAGGGAGCCTCCAAAAGCCAGCTCAAGCCCAGGCTGGCCTGACACATGGGCGCTCCAGACACTCGGGTTTTCTTTTCTTCCTTTTCTTTTTTCTTCAAAGTGTTTTCAGGGTCATCTCTGGAATCCCTGAGATGGAGCACAGTTTGAAACTGACTCCTCCTCATTTGCTCCGTGTCTATGATTTCAATGGAAGACAGTGAGATGGGCCCAGGGAAGCATGAGCTTCTCTGTGAAGCCACCTCTGGGCCCTCGTGAAGCCTCCAGTGGTCCGAATGGTTGGTTCTCTTGACATTATGTCATTACGTTCTAAATAGTCTGAGTCAAGTGACAGAGACTTTTGATTTGCAACATAAAGGATACAGTTAAGAGAGCAAATGTCCCACCTCATCCCTGTTCATTGCTGATTGGAATACAGTGATGAATGCATCAGGTCTGTGTTTGGCAGCTTTCTACCAGGACCTTTGACTCCGGCATGAGAAGCGGCCAGGAGGTCAAATGTAAACTGTGACTGTGGTCAGTGAACAGCAAGAAATAATCATTAACCCATGTGATTGGGTTCCTTGCTTACAAAATAATTAAATTATGTTTGAAAGTTAAAAAAAAAATGATAAACATGTCAGCTGCTCCCAAGATCTGGCCCAACTTCCCCTCAAAATGGCTAAGGCTAGCTCCGTGGGGTCACCTCCAGCCACCTGGCCCTTTCTTTGCTGCTCTGAATCTCAGGTGTTGGATCCTGCCCTCCAGTGTCATTGCTGAGGATGCCACTCTAGAAATTAACGAGAGCACATCTCAGTTTCCTAAGATGTATACAACCTATTTTCTACACAGCTTTTAAACAAAAAAAAAAAAATTTTTTTTTCAAATGGGCTCAGGTTTGAGATCATATTGGCAGTCTAATCTAGCCAGCTCCACCAAGAAAATAAAAATAGACGTCAGAGGGCTTCCCTGGTGGCGCAGTGGTTGGGGGTCCGCCTGCCGATGCGGGAGATGCGGGTTCGTGCCCCGGTCCGGGGGGAAGGCCCGCGTACCGAAAAAAAAAAAAAAAGACGTCAGATATGTTTATCCTCTTACAATTAGTCACGTGTCACTGGATCAGGCCCTGAGCCTAATGTGCCGTGAGACCGTCTCCTTCTTGAGTCTTTCCAGTCATACGTGTGGTGTGAGCAGCCCAGAACCCACCTCCTTGCACAGCACTGGAGCAAGGATCCGGGGTCTGTGTTGCTTAATTTAATGCAAGTGCAGACACAGTGCTGCCCCATGGGACAGAGCAGCATGGGGTTTTTTTTCCTCCCAAACCTGTCATGTTTTGAGTGTGAAAGGAGAAATCAAAGGCAGACTCTCTCCCAAAAAAGGCAGGGGGCGGGAGGAGTGGATGTGCTTATTTACTCAGCTCTTCAGTTATTTATCAAAGCGCACTCTGTGCGGCAGCCTGCACAGCACCTGATCTCTCTTTTGCCTTCCTCACCTCGATTTACATTTTGTTTGTTACATACGGCACCCCGGAGCCCGCAGTCTCTCCAATCTCTCCAGAACAAATGTACTCGCAGGAAGATCTTTATCTTCCAGGCTCGGTCTGGGACATTTGCCATTCAGGGATTCCCTTCATGGGTATTTTTGGAGACTTGGAAAAAATTGTGTGCTTTTCATTAAAACCCACATACAGGGCTTCCCTGGTGGCGCAGTGGTTGAGCGTCCGCCTGCCGATGCAGGGGACACGGGTTCGTGCCCCCGTCCGGGAAGATCCCACATGCTGCGGAGCGGCTGGGCCCGTGAGCCATGGCCGCTGAGCCTGCGCGTCCGGAGCCTGTGCTCCGCAACGGGAGAGGCCACAGCAGTGAGAGGCCCGCGTACCGCAAAAAAAAAAAACCCACATACAGTGGGGCCTAATCCGTTTGACTGGGTGATGGAAATATTTGCTCTGTCTACTCTTGTGTATAGGGAGATTTTCCTGGGATTAGACGATGTTTAAGGTCCCGGATTTCTGAACACTCAAGATTGTCAAGAGATCATCCAGGCACCCAGGGGGAGGCTGTCGATGGGGGAGAAGCCGGCTTCCCTGAGACAGTGCGGTCCGGTTCCCAGGGAACAAGCTCCGTGTTTTGTCTCTAGAAGAAAGACTATCTGTGGGTTTTTAAGAATTGAGGCGTGGTAACCAGGAGTTTGGCCAAGGTGACCAGAGTGATCCGTCGATTCCCATTGTGATCCAATAATTAGTTTGTTCTTCCTTTGTCTCAAAAGGGAAAAAAAAAAGGAAATCTTCTTTTTCTTGAAGCCTGCATTTCAGGAGTCACCTTGATTCCCATTGATTCCAAACCTGAGTTCATCATTAAATTTGAACAAGAGATGCTCCAGGGGAAATCCATAATGCAAATGCCAAAAAAAAAGAAAGAAAGAAAAAAGATGAATACTGGAGAATTGTATCCAACGCTTACTCACCTTGAGGACCATTGGTTCTCCGAGGTTAAACCCTGGGGATATCACTGTGGCTGAAGCTCAGTGCCGGCCCCCAGCCAACGTGTCCTGTGTTAATGGGAGGGGTAATAATCAAAGCTGAGGACACCTTCATTTTTGGAACATATTTTTCCAATCCCTGCATTCGCAACCACTTGTTTCTCCCTTATACGATCCTCCCAGCCTGGAACAATAAAGGCTGTCAGTGACAGACAGAGCCCTCTGTGACTGTGACGCTGCAGTTGTGCTTGATGAAGAACTCTTTGTCACCAGCATCTGTTTTCTGAAACATTGGCTTTGACATTTTTTAGGCATAATACAAGAAAAGTGTCACCTGAGAGACTGGATATAATAGCATTTTTAAGAGAATGCTTTGCATCACTTACATGCTTTTCAGAAACATTAAGCCTTTGGGGAAGCGATGAGAATCGTGTTGTATTAGGGCCTTAGTCAAAGTATTATTTAGTAAAGGTTAATAAGATTTTAATTATATTCAGATTCCTTGTTGAACGTTACATTTTATGTATCTGTCCACCCAATACAAATTTCTGAATACTTTAATTTAGACCACTTATGAGGATTTTGTATTTTGTTAAGGGTCTTTATTTATAATAGCCAAATTTGTTTAATGGTTCTCTTTACAGAAATCTACATTAGCTGAGTTATAAAGAAAATGAAATTATTTAGTGTATCCATTGTATTTCCAAATTTTGTAAAAATATTAGTAACATTGATTAACTCTGGATAAATTATGAGTGCTGATAACAAAATGTCACAAATAATTCATTCAAGCATTTAATTCTTGTGCATTCTTCTATTATATGTTGTAAACAAAAAGATATAAATTGTAATGGGGTGAAATGAAAGTAAATCAGGATTTCTGAAATTAAAGATAAGAAGGCAGGAATTATAAAAGACCACTTCCGTGATGGGACCTGCCTCTAAATTTAATCATGCCTCCTTACATAAGGTCAACGCCCCCTTTTTTCAGAAATGAGTTTTCCAGCAGCTCCTTCCCTCTGGTGGCCTTTTATCCCTTCCAAGTTCTCTGGAAGTTCACCCACATCACTCCCAGCCTCAGGAATTTAGATGTAGCAGGGTGTGGAGGCCACTGCTGGGGTGAGGCAAAATGGCAGCAAAAAACGAAAAAATGGAGATTTTGAGTTAGCAGTGTCTGAGTCGAAGGCAGAGGCCTCACAAGGTGGGATACCAAGATTTCCAACAAAATAATTGAAATAGAAAAGAAAAAAAAAATAAAAAGGTTTGGAGCCTGTAAGAATCCTGTCTCTACTTTCTGGGGCACCCAGTTTAGAAGTGTGATACTCCAGTCATGCTAGATAAAATGACAGGTCACTGTCCTCTGCATCTGGGTTATTATGACAGCACACAGATAAGGGACTGGTGTGGACAGCCAGCATCGTTTCTATTACCAAGAGATGGAGAGGTCTAGTGTCCTGGAAAGATCTCGTGACCAGCAGGCAGGGCACGGGGGACACACCTGATGCTTCAGAATCACAGACCCGGGTTCCAATCCTGCTCCACCATTTCCACTGAACAGCACGCTGGTTTGGGGAAATTCACAGTTTCCTCATCTGTAAAACAGAGTTCAGAATGGCACCCCCTCTGGGGGAGGATGTTACAATGGGGGCAGGGGTATAGGAGAAATCTCTGTACCTTCTGCTCGCTTTTGCTCTAAAAAATAAAGTCTATTAAAAAATAAAATACGGTCTGTTTTTTAAAAAGAGGAGAGGAATGGTAGCCATTTCACAAAATTATGTTGAGAATTCAGTGAGACTCTTTCTATGAGGCTTGTCATGTAGTCGTACTTAGTAAGTGTTAGCTAATTTTATAATATTCATTATTAATCATAGGGGCAGAAGTATGTGCTTAAAAACAACTTTTGAAAAGTTTTCTCAAAAGTTGTTTTTAAGCATATACTATTGTCCTTGTGAATCATAATGAATATTATAATCTTACGCTTTAAAAATCATATCTGGACAAGATAGGTGGGATATAAGATTAATAAAGTAGCTATTTTAATAAGCATTATCCAATCAAATAGTAAGTCAAAAAAGGCAGAATCCTTTCTATTTTCACAGCTTCACATTCTGAGGTCTGGTTTTGATTTCTCTGATCAGTCACTTGGAAAGTTATAGAGATCCCTCGACATTATTTACAGAGGTTCCAAATAGTAAACTCTTTTTCATATGATGTTGCAGACAGAAAGGGCCCAAGAGACCACCTGCCCTAACCTCTTCACTTTATCAACTCCTGTTCATTGTTCATAAAATGAGATGCCAAGGGTCCCGTCTCCCAGCCCTGCTCTTTCCAAAATTGGGTACCCGTTAGCTGCTCACGCCCCGATGTGTGTGATGTAATTGTCTGTTTGTGAAATGGCATTTGTCGTCGGTAACAGACAAATCATGACTGCAGGCCTTATATTGGGTAGATTTTTTTTTTAACAGCTTCACTTACACTATTTGGAATACAGTTCACTTCTTATACTAAAGGCTGGACACATTCAAAATTGTTGCCTGTAGGTGAGAAATGGATACATATTCCCAAGATCCTAGCATTCAAAATCACAATGATCTGTGTAGTTTTGTTTCTGTCCATTGAAGCTCATTTCAGAATCCTTTATTTAAAACATTTCTGAATAATGCACTTCTTTATTCAAGGTCAACACAAGATAAAGTTCATTCCAGAAATGGTCGGCCCAATATTAGAAATGACACTGATTCCTGAGACAGAGCTTCGCAAAGCCACCATCCCCATCTTCTTTGACATGATGCAGTGTGAATTCCATTCCACCCGAAGCTTCCAGATGGTAAGGACGTGGGTGTGCAGTAAGTGGCTTGGAGAGAAAAGGGGGACAAGCCTGAGAACCTTGAGACTTCTAGATGGTTCTCCAGTTACACATGCTGAATGTGGAAAACATAATTCCCTACAGCTTAAGAGAGAAAAGTCCTAGACTTTCCTTGTGGAAGAAGCCTGTTGTTCTTAGGGAGGATCACTCTCATCTTTAGAGAGCGTTGTTCTCCATTTTTAGCTTTCACTTACCTTTAAGTGGATTTACTGACACATTAAACCTGGGTAAAACTCTCTCTTTGGCCCTCCTTTGTATGTGCACTAGAGCTTTTGATCAGATGTTACTGTGTTCTGTCAGACTGGCTGCTTCTTACTGAGTTACGTTATTTTTAAGTGTAAAGTCTTTGCCTTTATTTTAAGTGTGTGCCTTGGTCTTTTTACCTGTGCAATGGAACTGATGAAAATTCCATAAGGAAAGTGTATGTAAAGTGCTAGAAACATCCTGTATCAACATGAAGGACAAAATCTGAATAATTGATATGTGAAAAGGAACAAAATCTCCTTCCCTGGATAAGTATGGTGTTTACGGATTCCTGGGTGGTGGGTACGCACAAGCTCACACACATGCACATACAATGGATTTCTCCTTTGTGTACTAATGGTTTGGTTATGATGCTTTGCAGGAAGCAAGAGAAAAACCCAGAGGTAGGGGGTCCTCTAAATTGAAAACTACCTCTGTTAAAATATTACAGTGATTCAGGGGAGTTAATGTACTAAGCATTTTACATAAATTTTTGAGGAATTTAGAGAGAAATTCCTATAGTGAATGGAAATCAAAACTGTCAATCAAGGTAACATGATTTGAGTGAGATCCAATATTTAAAGAGTAGGTTTTCCTTCCTCACTTTTGTACTTTCCCGTTTCAGAAGGCTTTAATTGGTCAGTCTTTGTCATTATTGCATGAAGCTAGTAGCCACGAAGAGCAATTTTACTATTTCTCAGAACAAGAGACAGATACAAAGCCCAAAGAAGCCCCGTCTGTGAGTAAGCATGGCATTCAGATGCTGAAGTCTGGGTAGATCCTAAAGCCCTGCCCAGTCAGGAACCACCTGGGTCTTGAGCAAATCACTGACCATCTTTATGTCTCCAGCTCAGAGCTGTAAAATTGGTATGAAATAGAATCTATTCAGAAGACCTGTTGTTAAGATATAAAATCAAACCCATAAAGCTCACCCTTCCTTTCTTCCTTCTTTTCTTTCTTCCTTTTGGGTGAGGGAGATTTCCTTACATTTATTTATTTGTAAAATTAAACTGTTTTGAAAGAGCAGCTGGCTTGGTTTGGTGTGTCTGGTTCACTGTCAGCCTTTGTACACGTGAGGTGTCACGTTGTAAACACTGTCCCATCTTTGTCAACATTGTTCTTTTTGTTTGTCAATATATCAAGGACATTTTCCTCGACTGCAGCGTAGTTACCATGATTTCGAGGATGGTGTAACATTTCACAGAATGAGTGACCTCATCCTTTCTGATCCATCCCCTTTAGTGGGGCATTGAGGTTGTATTCACTACTATGAATAAATATGCGGTGAACATAATCATGCATGTAGCTTGAATTTCTTTTGAAAGTTTTCCTGTTGTACAGTCTCAAAAATACAATTGCTGATTCAAAATATTTTTTGTGACTTTTGGCATTACTGCCAATTGATCTTATTGCCATAAGATGTGACCCATCCCTACTCCCACCGGCACGAGATCATGGCCCCGTCTCACTGCCAACTCACCAGAACTAGGAACTGTAATTTAAAATGCTCTTCCCTAGGCTGCAAATGCATCAGATGTTTTGAATTTTGTATGAATCAAGCCTCAAAGAAGGACCTTATGGAAAGATGCTATTAAATTAAAGAATCGGGTAAAGGAGAAAAATGTATTTATATAAATAAATGTTACTAGCCTGGGAATATAAGATCGAAAACCTTTAAAACATTATGTCATTTGTCATTCTTTCAAGGAGTCTTTGGGTCAAAATAAGGGCCGTTGGAATTGAGAGTTTGGTTTCTGAATTGTTCTCATCCTCCCATTCATTGTCTCACTCCTGTTTCACCATAGTTTTAAAATGTCTTATAACTGTCTTATGCGCATGTGCTTCATTTTCTCCAGTTCACAGAGTTCTCAGGTTTGTCAGTAAATGGCCCAAAGTTGACAAGAGTCACAGCATTTTTGCCTCCATTCTCAACACTCTGTGCCCAGTAGTGGCTTCAGAATCTGTCCCAACATCGTGAGACATCTTTCCAGAAAACCAAATGGTTTAAGTCGTACCATGAAGTAATTACACCCATTTAATTCCACCACAACAACTTCCTTAGCCTAAAACATGCCTCACTTGGACATGTGTAAATAAAAACACAAAAATGAAGACAAAGGTCCACAGAAAAAGAAAACACATTCGGCCTAAGTATAAACAGCTGCTCGAGTTTTTTGGTGAAGACTCCTTGGCCATTTGTTCATTGTGTTGTCATCTGCTTGTACCCTCACAGACAGGTGGTAGGCCACCTCGAAGGTAAAAGTCAAGGCAGAAAAATGAAAACTTGTGAAAAAAATGTCTCTGCCATATTAATGTGTTCTGGTGAATTGCAAAATGATCAATTTCCTTTTCGTTGGGACATCTCAATTTTTCTGTTGACCTATCTCAGCCTCCCGTGGGAGGCCACGTGGATGCCACATGACGTCATCCTTCCCAGCTCTGCTGCTTCCCCGTCATCCCCATTTCTGCCTGGCTCCTTGTCATTTGGTTCACGGGTCCAGTCCGCCTGGCTTGGCCTTGGCTTGCTCTCTTGGCCTCCATGGTGGGTTGCAATGACTTGTGGGTTCTTCCTCTGTCTCATCCCCAGTGTCCATCTGCTTCCCTCACCCCCTATCCCAGGGCTCTCCTGGACCACAGCATTTGTCTCTCGATTTGCTGTATCTTTTCTGACTCCTTTCTGTTCTCGGTTCAACTCTCATCCTCCAGTGGCTGCTCTCCTGAAGCACAAGGCATGCCCTCTATTCCTTGTTGGTGATGTTGGTGAATATGTGTAGCTGCACATGCACAGAACAGCAGGGCACAGCCTTCCCCACCTCCATCCAGGGAGCTCCTAGGATGGAGCTGACTGGCTGCTGTTTAGTCTGCCACCAGTTCAATTATCTAACCTTATTAGTCACATGAACAAGGCTTAAACTGACTCTACCTTCATAGCAGATGTGCACACCTAATGGAGTTAGGGGAAGATTAAGGTTTTTCATTTTTACAGAACTTTAGTGTTTTGAACATGTGGCGTAGCCTTGCTTTTTTAGAGCTTGCTGTATCTTTCAGAGTGGAGCTGTTCAGATGTTTCTCCCCCTGCTTCCCTCCAGTGCATTAGTCTCAGTGGATACATTCTCTTCTCACTTTCCTTGGCATGCGTCCAATCTTCAAGTCATCCCTGCAGGTGTGTGCACTGTCAGCCACTGTCCCCCGTCCCCACCCTACCCTACCCCAATCCCAGAGATCCCAGAGGAGCGTGATTAGCCTGAAACTGAGGACCTTGGGAAATCTTGGGGGGGTTTTTTGTTTGGTTTTTTGGTTTTTTTCCAAAGGAGAGACCTTATGTGTGAAGATTTCAGGATCTGCCCAGCTAGCACGGAGAGGTTTGGGGTCATCCTTGTCTTAGGGCCTCTTACATCATCCAGTGGACCAGCTGAGCCATGGAACCACAAGATGAGCCTTAACTAATGCTCCCCCCATCTCACTGAGATCCCTGCCCCCAAATGAGTACCATTCTGAGTCTTAGCCTCTCTGGATTTTGCTTCAGAAGAAAAGCATACCTTTAAATTCTCTCCTAGCACCTTTTTTAAGAAATGCATTTGTTATGTCTTTGGAAAATATAGAACTAACAGCTGAGAATTGCAGCAAATGACTATTTGGGCTCTTAGACCGTTCATGAAAATGGGATGGAAAAGGCTTCACAGCAAAGTAGTATTTTCAGTCATGGAGCTATTTTCTGTCATCTTCGTGAGGGTCAGCAAAATGCTCCACAACTTCCAGGAATTCCTATTTAGTTGTAAAAATATTAGAATGTGAGTAATCTTTGTGTCTGCAATGTTTCCGAGTTCCTGTTTGAATAATCTCTTCTTACTACCCAGGCTGGTAACCTTAAGCAAATAATTGAATAACCCAAGTGGATGCTGGCAGCTTCTGCCACTTGGTGGCAAAGCCAATATATATTTTGAACGGTAATATGAATGTGAATAAGTTTGGTGGTGATTTTATCTTGTTTATTCTTTTTTTTTAACATCTTTATTGGAGTATAATTGCTTTACAATGGTGTGTTAGTTTCTGCTTTATAACAAAGTGAATCAGCTATACATATACATATATCCCCATATCTTATCTCGTTTATTCTTCAGTTCATTAGGGTTTTGTTGATTGGTTTGTTTTTGATTTCATTGAAAAAATAATGCTTGATTCTGTTGTTCTGGATGATTAGAGGGGAAATATGGCCCAAGAATTAGGCTTTTATTTCACTGAACCCCAGACCCAAAAGTGGTCCAAGAGATCATGGAAAATAATACCCTGGACTCAGAGTTCTGATGACATTGAATCCTATTAGAAAAGCTCTCCAGCAAAGAGATGCCTGCACTCCCATAATCTCCTTTAACCGACAGGACTTACTGTGCAGACTTGTTCCTGGAGTCCACTGTCAATGAATACAGCCCTAAAGTCAATCCTCAGTCTGGGTTGCACAGCTACACCTGTCTGAGGTGTTGCCAGGTGTAGCAGCCAGTTCCCCCACCAGGCTGCTGCAGGTCTGGGGCTTGGGACCTCTAGGCTCATGAGTATTTCACAAAAGCTTCAAGGTCACTGAGCTGCCCGCTTGTTAGACGTAGAAGGATGTGGGGATTTTAGAACGTGGGATATGGAGTGCCAGAGATTAATTAAGTGTGTAATTAAGTTTACAGAGTGGTTAAGCAAGAGGAATGCAATATACATCAAAATATTAGTGTGTCTGAGCACAAGGATTAAAGCCTGAGTGATAGATTTGGGGGAATCAGTTACTTTTCGGGTGTCAGCATGTGAGCCCGGAGTCCCAAAGTGTCAGAGAACCAGGCTGCTCCCTGCCAGGCCAGTGCCCTCTTCTTGGCCATGTGATCCACACAGGCACAGTTCATTGACTTTCTCCCCCGCAGCCCCTCCAGTGATGCTAAAGAGAAGGGCATGGTTCTGCAGTGCTGTTGGATTGGACAATTCCACTGGGGGTTGCAGAACCAAAGAGAATCTGATCTCCCGAGCTCTCTAATACTAGGGGGTGGTCTAAATCCATGGTCCTACCTCCAGAACCTTGTGAGAGGCTTTTAAAAAACAGAAAGTAGGGCAAAGTGCACCCATACAGGCAGACCCAGGAGATATTGTAGGTTTGGTTCCAGACCACCGTGATAAAGGGAAATCTCAATAAAGCGAATCACATGAAGTTTTTGGTTTCCCAGTGCATATAAGTTGTTTATGCTATACTGTAGTCTCTTAAGTGTGGAATAGTATTATGTTTAAAAGAGTAATACCTTAATTAAAAATACTTTATTGCTAAAAAGTAAAAGAATACTTTATTGCTGAAAAATGCTAACCATCATCTGAGCCTTCAGCGAGCTGTAAAGGCTGCTGGAGGGTTTGAAATATTGCAAGAATTACCAAAATGTGACATAGAGACACAAAGTGAGCAAATGCTGTTTGAAAAAGGTCACCAGTAGACTTGTTCAATGCACAAACCTTCAACTTCTAAAAGACTCACTAATGCAAAGCGCGATAAAAAGAAGCATGCCTGCACCCAGGATGATTTGCGAATAATTTAGGGTTATTTAGGTTATTATTTAGGGTTATTAATAAAGGGTTTCTAAAGAAACCCTTTCGCTAATGCACTAAGCTGACCGCGTTCCTAGAGCTCAGCTTTCTCCCAGCTCTTGGTAACCTCTAAGCACTTTACCCATGTGGTGAGTTATTTGTGCAAACCTTTCCATCCTGGTCCTCCCTTGCTCTGACATAACCCAAGATCTCTTCTGTAAATGTGTCCCTGGGTGCCTGGAGAATACAAGCCTGGTTTTTATACAGTTATAAATGCATTATAGCAACAATGGTAAATCTAAGCCCCAACAGAAATGATGCATTCCAAACCAAGGAGAACTGGATTTTGGATTATCCACTGCTGAGACCCTTTACCCCATGATCTCCTAAATTGGAGCCTATAATCCATGCTTCACAGTGGCACTGAGTGGTGAAAGCAATGGTTCTTTCTAAGTTAATTGAATTAACGATGATGTTAATACCTTACCCCTGAGAGCATGGCTCCCCCCACACACACCCAGACACCCTCCACTGTGTTCAACTTAATAGCAACCTTCTGAAAAGCCCTATCTACGTGGCCTCTTATGTTTCATATTCTCAGAGGGTTGCTGGTATCAGATGCTTAGAGATGCTCTGCTCAGTATTTTAAGTTGGACACCCTGTGGATCTTTTCGAAGCAATCTTAGTGTTTCAGAAAAGAGAGGAAAAGATAATGATTTTGCTTATTGCATGAGTGAGCCTCAGCTACCTTTTGAGCAACACAGTAAACCCTTACTAATTTTATCCTAACCATAGAGAATCCTTTTGCAAATTACCAGACAGCATGCATTTACAAGTCAGATAATAAGCATAATTTTTATAAAACCGGCTCTCCTCTCTCAGCAGAGTTACTTTCTCCAATTTATTTGGACAGGATCATTTAATCCTGATTATGATAACAGTTCACAGCGCAGGAGCAAACTGATTCTAGTATATTCTGTAAAAATTAACGAAGGCCCTAGAATTCGAGGCTGGCTGCAGATCTGTGGAATTGAATCCTTGCTGATAAACGGAGGAGAGTTGCCAGGTGTTTGTGCAAATTACAGAGTTTAGACTAGAGGTTAGTAAAATTAGAATCAGCTGTGTTCTTCTGATTTACTTATCATTCATCCACTCTTTTTAGAAAACATTAAATTCATCAGTCAAAATTTGATAAACAGGGCTTCCCTGGTGGCGCAGTGGTTGAGAGTCCGCCTGCCGATGCAGGGGACACGGGTTCGTGCCCCGGTCCAGGAAGATCCCACATGCCGCGGAGCGGCTGGGCCCGTGAGCCATGGCCGCTGAGCCTGCGCGTCCGGAGCCTGTGCTCTGCAGCGGGAGAGGCCACAGCAGTGAGAGGCCCGCATACCGCAAAAAAAAAAAAAAAAAAAAAAAAAAAAAATTTGATAAAGCAGCATATACTTAAGGAGCTGGAGCTTCCTTTACTGCCCTTGTTTGTGACAGTGAGGTTTGTGTGGAAGCAGAGAAAACATGCCATTTCCAGAAAGTAGCTTCCAAATGCAAATACCTTTTGATTAACTAGAGATGAGCGATTTGAAACGCCAGTGTGCGCTTGCCAATGTTAGGATAAGGTTTTTCTTCATTCTCTAAGCCTTCTTTGTTGTATGCTCCTTAAACATGTGTGGAATTAAATCATGTGTCTTAATTAAATTTACTCTTATTTTGTCTTTCGATTATTTCTTCTGAAGAATCAGCACTCACCACTTAATATTTGGCATTCCCATCATGGAAGATGGGGCTGCCAACTTCTGGTCTAGTGGCAAGCCATCTCTCTTGTGCCAGTTTCCAAGAAGAACCGCCTTCTGCAGAATTTTTTTCTGTAAGGAACAGAGTAATAGCGGGTTAGTATCCAAAGGTTGTTATTATATAGTAGAATTCCTTATCATGAGACCTCAGGTGAACAAAAAGAAAGCAACTCATGCTTTCTTCTTCAATAGAACTATGCTTTTTTCTCCGTTCCTAAAATCCCTGAACTTCTTAAGCCCAACAGAATCAAAGAGGGTGTTTATTTGGGGGAGGAGGCAACGGAGCAGAGAATTGCAGGGATTCACTGAAGTCCTGGTTTTTGTGATGTTGCTGAGTCCTTGATGTCAAGCAAGAATCAATACTTCTCTCCAGTCCTGTCTTAAGCCTTTGCTTCATCTGTAGCGTGATGAAATTTTGGCTTCAGGCAGCGTGCCCCAATCAAGGTCTGAGGCCCCTCCTTGGGTCTCGCCAGCCCCCTTGCCTTCTGCTTCCCAGGGTCCACAGCCAGCTGACACTGCAGCAGCCTTGCCGTGGGTCCCCAGTGCAGTAGACGGTGCCTGATGGACCTGTTACAAGCACTTTGATGAATGTGTTCACCACTTGGCTTGTGTGGCCAAGAGCAGGTTGTGTCTTAGCAACCTACTGGCCCACTCCTTTGGGGCCCTATTCAGTCCTCCCCAGCTTCAGTTTAACACCAACTCTATCCAGTAATTTTATGTGCACATAGCACATTCATCCCATTAGAGCATCCCTGTCAGGTGCTGTCCTAGGGGTTGGGAATACAGCAGTGACCAAGAGACAAGAAAATTCTTTCTCTCACGCAGCTTAAATTCTTACGGGATCCGAGTAATAGTTGCCTGGGGAAGCAACGTCTGAGCGTGTATTTCACAGGGATCCCACTAGAGGTGATCATACAAAGCGAAATAAGTCAGAAAGAGAAAGACAGAGACCATCTAATATCACTTATATGTGGAATCTAAAATATGACACAAATGAACCTATCTGCGAAACAGAAACAGACTCACAGACATAGAGAACAGACTTGAGAGGGGTGGGGGAGGGAAGGATTGGGAGGGTGGGATTAGCAGTCGCAAACTATTTTATAGAGAATGGATAAACGAAAAGGTCCTACTGTAGAGCATAGGGGAACTATATTCAATATCCTGGGATAAACCATCATGGAAAAGAATATGAAAAAGAATATATATATATGTATGACTGAGTCACTTCGCTGTACTGCAGAAATTAACACAACATTGTAAATCAACTATGCATTGATAAAATGTTTTTAAAACAGGGATCCCAGAGACCCTTGCATACATGCCATGGTCTGCTTGCTTTGTGAACCCTGAATTCAGCTGTTGTCTCCTTCAGTCCCCCTTTGCCCATCTTCTTTCCGCTCAGTGTGGGTGCCTCCGTCTCTAGGGAACTAAAGCTCTTGCAGCCCCCTCTTCCTACCAGGCCCACATCCATGAGTACAGGACCCCCTTGCAACAGGGGCACTCACCTGGCCAGAGTCCCAGTACTGAGGTGGCTCTGAGTTCTGCCAGGGATGGGGGGGACTGGGCAGCAAGGATGGGGATGCATGTCCATCACTATTGCGGTAGTTATTTCCAGCCTGATCGGCCATGGGGTCCATGACCTCTGTGAAAACATTTTAGAGAGTCACTGTTCTCCAGAATTTAGAGTTTTCCTGAAAGCATGAGACAGAGAGACCATCAGCTGTGAGGATCCTTTCCCACCATGATATTCTGGAAATCTCGTCAGAAGCTTTGGGGAATTCAAGGGAAGGTCTGGGATGGACCTTTTTGAGGTGTCTGCCGGTCTGTCTTCAAGGCATTGCCCCTCTTGTTTTTTATTCTGTTTCTCACCCAGAGTGAGATAGTTCACTAGGATCCATCAAGGAATGGCAGGGAAGTGGCCCTTTGCCTGTTTTCAGATTGCAGAGAACTCTGCGGGCAAGTGACACAGCATCTGTTCTTTTCCAAGAACCAAGGAGCTATTTTAACCGTTACTTGTTCATAAAGATGAAGTTCGGGATGTTTTTTCATGTTGCTCCTTGATTTTTCTGCCCTATGGTTTCCTTGTCTGTCTTTCTCTGGCTCTTTCTCCTATGATCAGAATATGCATCAAGGCTTCATTAACTAGGGAAGGAAATGAAAGATTCCCCCTGTGACAGGAGCTCATCAGAAACCCCCAGGAGTTCGGGAAGGACAACTCTTAAATGAAATCAGGCTTCAAAGGTGTAGGGCAACTCTCCGACGATGATCTGTCGGCGATTTATGTATTATTGACGCTCAAGTCATGAAATGAAATCTCCACCGCGCTGATGATTTATGCTTTCTCTGTTTAATTATAGTTTGAAAATGAGATCATCACCAAGCTGGACCATGAAGTGGAAGGAGGTAGAGGTGATGAGCAGTACAAAGTGCTATTTGATAAAATGTAAGTGTTGATTAACAGTGGGATTTATGTCAGAATAGAGACAGAGAGACTGTAATTAGACGACCATGAACTTTGTAGCCCAGAAATAATTAAAAAGTGTTAACAATGGAAAATATTTTAAATTGCACCTCAGTCAAGTTTCTTTTGCTGAGTGTGATTAACAAGGTGTGTGTAATTATTTTTCAGTCTCTTAGAGCACTGCAGGAAGCACAAATACCTTGCCAAAACGGGAGAAACTTTTGTAAAGCTCGTCGTGCACCTGATGGAAAGGCTTTTGGATTACAGAACCATCATGCATGATGAGAACAAAGAAAATCGCATGAGCTGCACTGTCAACGTGCTGGTGAGTGAAAAGTTAAATATCCGGCCTTCCCAGGAAGCCGGAGACTGAGCCAGAAGTTCAAAGCCTTGTGAAAGCTGGCCACAGAGCTTTGCAGAGCAGGGCACAGCATGCTTTGCCTGTCTCCTTGGCTGTGGGAGGGAAGGAGGAAGGAAGGACTGTTTGCCTATCTGCTTTAAGCACGTCAGCAAAATCGTCTTCCTTCTGGGTGCTTTCACACTGTTCTTCCCCTGGTTCAGAATAACGAGCCATCTTATTTTGTAAGCAGGGGAGCACCCTCACTGATTACAGATCCTAAGCGTTTCATTACTAGGAGACTGTAAACATGTCCTGTAGTGGGTCGAATGGTGGCCTCCGCAAGATGGGTCCACATCCTAATCCTCAGAACCTGTGAACGTGACCTTGTTTGGAGAAAAACGGTCCTAGCAGATGCGATTAAGTCAGAGATCTTGAGATGAGACCGTCCTGGATTACCCAGGTGGGCCCTAAATCCAATGACAAGTATTTTTATAAGAGACAGAAAAGGAGAAGACAGAGACCCAGAGCAGAAGACCACGTGAAGAGAGGGGCAGAGATGGGAGTGACGTGGCCACAAGCCAAGGAACACCTGGAGCCACTGGAAGCTGGAAGGGGCAGGAAGGAAGCTCCCCTAGTCCCTTCAGAGGGCATGTGGCCCTGCTGACGCCTGGATTTCAGACTCAGGCCTCCAAAACTGAAAGAGAATGCAGAGCTGTTGTTTTAAGTCCCCAAGATTGTGGTAACTTGTTATGGCAGCCATAAGGACCTCGTGCGTGGCCACATGATGGCTTGGGTGAACTTGACCACCGCCATCCACTGGTGTCTTGCACAGCTGCTGTCACTGTGACATGGTCAGGTTCTGTGGACATCGGTTTTTGACGTAGTTGTGGTACGTCAGGAATGCTTCAGGGCAATGAACTTCTAGGAAGCTTTACGACAAGCTCAGCTGCAGGGCGTGGCTGGTTGGCCTCGTGGCTCTCAGGAACCACATGACCACCACATCTGGCTCCAGAGCTCTCTGCATCTCTCTGCATCTTCCTCCTCTGCTGCTTCCTGGAAGCTAGACCAGCAGACTCCTGGCCCTGGTAGTGTTTTCCTCAGTTTCCCCCACCTGTCCCAACGTAGGAATGCAGGGAAACACAGTGCCTGGCTTCTTCTCTCTGCTTCTCTGGGTGGTCCTCATCACCACCTGGTTGTTGGATAGCAGGTGGTTGCCCTGCCCTGACTTCCCCCATTTGTACGGACTTGTAGGCGCTTTGAGCTTATGGGAGCGGACTTTTGTGCCAGGAGGAGCAAGACACATCATTCATTCTTGAAAATCACCAGAGATGTTTGGATTAAAAAGATAAACAAAAAGGAATATTTTTCCCCTTCCATCTATTTTATTGTCAACACCAAATCTGAGCTTTGCCACGACGAGCCGGCTGCTGAAACCTCGCGCAGCCTCAGCCCTACATTCAGGGGCCGGGCAACCCGTTTTGGCCAATGATAAACATTTCCAGAACAAGGTTTTTTTTTTTTCTTTCCTTGAAAATCTAAACACGGGGCACTTCTGGTTTCTGGTCCAGTATGTAAAAGGAGCTTGGAGGTCGTTACTCCTATCCTCACCACAAGACAAAAGCTGGCAAACTGAAAATCAACAGCTTTTCTTTGATCCACAGAGAAAACGCCTGCTCCCAACATTGTGATACGGAGAATCACAGCCTTCCGGAGCAGAAACTAGCACTGGAGCCGGTACTGGACTCCTTTTACCCAGTACATCATGGCCACTTTCAACATAAAATAACAAGGTGTCTTAAAGGGAAAAAAAGACGCAGTTTGAAGAGACAGGACATCAGAGCTGGACTTGGACATGGCTTTAGAGGTTTTAGAATTTCCAGACTGGGCACTTAAAATGACCATGATAAATATGCTAAGGGCACGAATAAGAACAGTAGACATTATGGAAGAACAGGTAATATAAGCTGAAAGATGGGAATTCTAAGAAAGTATCAAAGAGAAAATGCTAGACACTTGCAGAATGAAGAATGCCTTTGGACTTACCAATAGACTGGACACGGCTGAGGAAAGAATCAGTGAGCTTGAAACATCTAGATATGTTTTCATGTGTATCATAAGGGTCGGGGCCACTGTAGGAGTTACTGGCATCCATCCCTGAGATCTGGCCCACTGCCTATGTTTGCCTCTCCATCCACCTGTGGCCTGACTGTGCTAGGGCGGCAGCGAGCTCTGCCCCAGGTAAGGGCCTCGATCGTTTGCTCAGGAACGAGCCTGGCTCTTGCTCTGTTGTCTTCCTGCCTTCTTGCCTCTGTCCGTAGGAATTTATTTTGATGATGCCAGTGTGGTTAACACGAAATAGAAATCAGTGTCTTTCTGCAGGAGAGAAACAAAAACCTTTTCAAAAACATTCTCTACCATGGACATACTTTTCTCGTGCTCCCTCTGAGCTTTAAGGGGATCCAAAAGGCCCATTTGTGTCCAGAAGGAAGAATGATTATTATGTTGATTAGGTTTCCAGCTTTGATGATTGACTACTGTTTGTTTCAAGCAGGGTCTTTCATGCTCACCAGGATGCAAAACCTAGTGGAGAAATGGTGACAAGCTCTGAACGGGGCCTTTTATCAGACTCAGACTCAGAATCAGAATCAGAATCAGGGTCAGAAAAATAAGGTCCTGTGAGGCCACCTGAGATCACAGCTCCTGACGTTATGGTGTGTTCCTCTCTCATCCTGAGATTATCAGACATCATTCACTTCCTTCAGCTTGAAACATCCTGAATCATTCTATGAAGAGTCGAGTGTTCTATTCTTAACTGTTTCCTGGGGAGGATAAGATGGATCCCAGACTATCACAATTCTTTCATTTAAAAAATAGAAATCTATGGATTACAGAGAACAAAAATGGATTTTTACAGATAGATGTTCTGTCTCTTAATAGTCACTGCCAAGAACATTTAATCATATAAATATATTTCTAACCTCTGGGTCCATTTTTACCTTTTCTCCTGGTACTTTTCTTGTGAAACAAATAGAGTTTCATAGAAGTGAATATGTCTATCCATCTCTAGATGAGTATGGATGTATAAACATACATCTAGAAACATATAAAACGTACTCAACTGATCACTAAGCAGAAATCCCCTTGAAATCCTAAGGTTAAAAAATAAAGAATGTAAGATGTATTCATCAATAAATAAATGTAAGCTCATTGCAAAATTTCCTTTAAAACCAGCGCTATTATTATTATTTTTTTATAAATAGAGTTACTGGAATGTTCTGACTTGTGTGGGCTTGTTAATGTCGTACTCTTCCTATCACTTAAAAAACAAATTAAAATTAAAAAATGAGAGACAGGGGCTGTGATTCTGCCCAGCGGCCTAGTCCTTTAGATGTACCTCTGCAAGCAAGTCTGCATGTGTACTGGATCATGGTTCCCACTACGCAAAATGCATACTTGTAATTAAGTGGAATTTCATCGTCACCTCATAATTGTGCAGTCTTTAATTACTGGTTCATGATTTGTTGTGTGTCACCTGGCTCTTCTATGCAATTATCAACATATTCATACCCAAGAATGGTAGAATCATTGTTTTACAGACATAAGTTAGGTCCTTCATGGCCCCCTTACAGGCTAATTAAGGTGGTTCCAACTAGAATTCTAAAAATCTTTTTTTTTTTTTTTTTTTTTTGCGGTATGTGGGCCTCTCACTGTTGTGGCCTCTCCCGCTGCGGAGCACAGGCTCCGGACACGCAGGCTCAATGGCCATGGCCCACGGGCCAAGCCGCTCCGCGGCATGTGGGATCCTCCCAGACCGGGGCACGAACCCGTGTCCCCTGCATCGGCAGGCGGACTCTCAACCACTGCGCCACCAGGGAAGCCCCCTAAAAATCTTAAGATGTGTCTTAGTTATGAAGGAGTACAAAATTGAAAATGCTTGTGCTCTGAAAGATCAACGCATAGCGCTGGACTGGAATTGGGGACCTAGTCCCAACAGGGTTGCTTAGACAGATGTCAGCCCTGGTGCGGAGAGGACCATGTGGGGTGGGAGGATGCCCGCAGAGCCCAGAAGTGGGGCACCGAGCAGTGTGAACTTTTACATAAAGAAAGAAGAAGTTTTATAAAGAAATTGGGATTTGAGATGAACGTCCTTCAGTTCTAGGGAGGTTTTGAAGTCCTAGGCAGGGAACAGAACGCAGAGCAGGCAGGAAATAGAAGACACTTCCGTATCTCGGAGAGAGGGAGGAAAAGTCGCAAGATATCCCCGTTGTGAAATTGTAGAGGAGAATGATCAAAAGCTTAGGAAAGGATTAAAAATAGGAGTGCAGAAGAGGGTGGTGTGAAATCGTAGCGTGTAAATACTGGTGAGTTGGAAGTGAAGGGCTCATCCTCTGCCTTTGATGTAGGTTCCCTTTGTTACATCGCTCCGAGCCGTCAGCTGAAAATATCCTCATTACCCAGACACAGCACATGAACCAGAGGACACGCAAATCTCAGGTGCTGCAAAATGTGAAAATCTCGGTGCGTCTTTCTAAACGCGCCCCCGCTTACTCTCTGCATTTGTTTATGATTTCTTTTCGGAGAGATCAGTTGTGGAAGCAGTGTCTTTCTTTGGCTAATGAAATGAAACAGGCTGTTTCATCTTCTTGGGTAACTGCATGCCTTTATGATGGTGCTATTCACTAGTTATCTCAGGCCCCCATTCTAGAGTTCTAACATCGTGTGCAGGTGCTAAATTTCACATTGAAAGTGGCAGTGGTGTTTCCATACCTTAGGCCTTGTTACGTGACTGTTCTTCACCTTTCTGGTGCCTCGTGAACGATAAAAGATTTTAGAGTGTTTATAGAGATTTCACATTAAGAAATGTAATTGTAATAGAAATATTTATGCCCATCCTGAAACTAGTCTACAATGTGTAGAATTAGCCTATTGTTGACAATCTGCTAACTAACCTTCCTCTATCAATCAATGCGGTACACGAGGTGTTTTTTAAGCAGCAACCAGTTTTCTTACTGTGTTTTGGAAGGTCTGTCTAGAGCAGCGCTTTCCGACAGAAATTTCTTGATAATGGAGATGCTCTGTATCTACACTATTCAAGACAGTAGCACTGGCTCCATACGGCTATTGAGCACTCAAAAGTGTGTGGCAAGTGCAACTGAGGAAGTGAATTTTTAACTTCATTCAATTTTAATTAAATTGACTTCCTATTTGAATACATGTGGCTCGTGGCTACTGTGTTGGACATCAGGTCTACAATGCCACGTTGCCTTCTTGTGGCTCTTGGTAAGTGAGGCTAGACCCAGCATGCTTTAAATCATGTTGATGATGCTTATTCCAAAATTTTTTTTTCACTTCTAATGAGATTACAATGGTTAAGAATGGTGAAGATATCATATCTTTCGGTAATCTTTTGTTTTAACTGAAAACAGGTGACTTTCAAATGACAGAAGTAGATTTAAGCCATCACAGCATTTATTTTATTTTTTAATTTTTAAAAATTTATTGCCAAGCATGTTTTTTATTTCCTTTTTGTTTTACTGAAATAGAGTTGATTTACAATGTTGTGTTAGTTTCAGGTATACAGCAAAGTGATTCAGGTCTATATATATCTGAATATAAAGATTCTTTTCCATTATAGGTTATGACAAGATATTGAGTGTAGTTCCCTATGCTATACAGTAGGTTCTTGTTGGTTATCTATTTAGATGTGATATATATATATATATATATACACAATGGAATATTACTCAGCCATAAAAAAGAATGAAATAATGCCATTTGCAGCAACATGCATGGACCTGGAGATTATCATACTAAGTGAAGTAAGTCAGATGGAGAAAGATATATGATATCGTTTATATGTGAAATCTAAAAAACTGATACAGATGAACTATTTTACAAAACAGAAATAGACTCACAGATTTAGAAAACAAACTTATGGTTACCAAAGGGGAAGGGGGGGTAGGGATAAAATAGGAGATTAATTGGGATTAACATATACACACTACACTGTGTAAAGTATAGGAAATTTATTCGTTAGAATCACACCCCCACCAGCCAAAAAAAAAAAAAAAAAAAGAAGAACAGTGTAAGGTGTTTTTGCATTTTATGTGAACTTATGGTTCATATCCAAAGATCTGGGTCCATTTGGCTGTGTTTGACACAAGTTGAAGAACTGTGGATTTTTTATGTGTATGTGACACCTTTTATAGAACTGGTTTCTTAAAACAGTGTTGTGGTTTGATTTTTCAGAATTTCTACAAAGAGATTGAAAGAGAAGAAATGTATATAAGGTATGTGAGCATCGGGCTTGTCTGCACCCTCGACCTGTTTATGATAACTGCTGTTTGTCAAGTCCATGCTAAAAAGTGTTTTATAGCCACAGGGGTTGATCTTGTAGGAAATCGTGAAGGCTAGAGTTTGAATTTGGTGGAGCTCCCAGAAGTATCGTCAGGCCTGGTGCAGTTTGTCCGTGCCGATATGGAGATTTGGGGTGGGGGGCATCCTTAGCCAGCTCAGAAGAAAATTATTATTTCACAGGGTTTTTGTTCCTCTTGACCGACCCTTATATGGCCCTTTAGAAAAAAGGCACTGCCACAAATTATATTGTTTCACAGTAAGCCATATGATCAAATGAGAAGTCCAGTCTTAACTTTATCAGAAATAAGGCAATAGGGCCTCCCTGGTGGCGCAGTGGTTGGGAGTCCGCCTGCCGATGCAGGGGACGCGGGTTCGTGCCCCAGTCGGGGAAGATCCCACCTGCCGCGGAGCGGCTGGGCCCCGTGAGCCATGGCCGCTGAGCCTGCGCGTCTGGAGCCTGTGCTCCACAACGGGAGAGGCCACAACAGTGAGAGGCCCGCGTACCGCAAAAAAAAAAAAAAAAAAAAAAGGAAAGAAAAGAAAGAAATAAGGCAATAGTATACGTTTTCAGTCTATTCTTACCTGGGTACCAAATTCTCAAGTTTCGTATTTTCTTCTGGATTTTTCTCCTTCACTTGCCTTTTTCTCTAGGATGGTGGGCTATGATTGGTACCCTCTTCTTCTTGGTCACTCTTAGGGGCCAGTGTCAAATTTTAGCAAGATTACCACTTATGAGACCAGAATAATTATATAATCCACGTGGCATTAGAGTTTAATGATGGATTAGTTACATTAAGCATTATTTTCTTTCTTTTTTTGTTAAGTCTCTAGTGTATTTATTTGTATAAAGAGTAAACAAAAACATGATTTTCTAACTTTTGATTTCTAAGACTTTTTAACTTTTACCTTTAAAAACAGTACCATGTGAATATAATAAACCATGAGGAAAACAATCAGTTTCTTTTATCCAAAATGTAGGCTGTGGTGGGAGGGAGGGAGATGCAAGAGGGAAGAGATATGGGGATATATGTATATGTATAGCTGATTCAGTTCGTCATAAAGCAGAAACTAACACACCACTGTAAAGCAATTATACTCCAATAAAGATGTTAAAAAAAAAGTGTATACAAAAAAAATGTAGGTTGCTTTATATTAGATTTAACTTTTATTTCTTTATGTCAGAGGAATTCTTTTGATCCATTCGCTGTGATCATTGGAGCTCTTTATTCTTATGGATTTGTATTTTTATGGATTTTGTGTGTGTGTATATTTGGACTCAATAGAAATGTAAGAAATCACAATCAAACATTGTGTACTCTCATTTCAATTGCAAGAAAGAAAACTCTGGAAAATATGAGAAAGAATGAGAAACCTTGAAGTATAATTCCACCTCCTTGTGCCACCTTCAGTTTTGTCCTGAAAAGACAGGACTTAAATTTTAAAAATATATCTACTGTGTATTACCCTGGTTGGTTTTTCTTAGTGCTTCGTGTACCAGAAGCTTCCAAGGCATTATGCATTGTGAAGATTGTAAAAAGACAGTATAGAGATGATTTACTGTTGAAGGTAGAATTTAGCTCTTGCAATTCTCAACACAAATTATTTGGTGATGCTTTAAGAATGTACCTATGTTTTATCGTCTCAGGTATTTGTACAAGCTCTGTGACCTGCACAAGGAATGTGATAACTACACTGAAGCAGCCTATACCTTGCTTCTCCATGCGAAGCTTCTGAAGGTAGTAAAAATTACCATATACTTTCATGATCCTGTCGTTATAAATTATAAGATCATTTAACATTTGATTTTTCCATGACAGATTTCAGTAGACCTAGAACTTAAGATTTTATGGATGTTGACTCAATGCAATGACATAAACAAAGAGAGTTAAGAAGTACTTTGATTATAGATTTGGCTCTCCTGAATGCAAATTGGACAAGATGTCAGAGCAAGTTATCACTGAGCATCTTAAACACCCATCATTGGTCTGCCAGCAGTGAGTTAGAGATTCTGCGATTCCTTATTCCTGCCAACAGGACCCAGTCATGCCGGAGGGCGACCTCAATAAGAAGGAACTTCTGTGGTACAATAGCTAAGAGAGAGGATGAGCCCACCTCTCATTATTTTTTCAGAGTGTAGGGACCAGATCATGACTTTTCTCTCGGTATGTTCTAAGCAGTTCCATTGAGATCTCCTGTTGGTCCATCAGTTCATGTTTGACTTCCTGCCTGATTCTCCTGGGGGATGTTACCCCTCAGCATAGGTCTGGCACGACAGCTTTCAGCTCTCAGTGTCCTTTTGTTATTCAGATAGCTTTGGACATTGGGGTGTGTGTGTGTGTGTGTGTGTGTGTGTGTGTGTGTGTGTGTGTTTTGCCATAATATATTCATGCTCTCCCCATGTCCATTTTCAGCCCAGTTAGTCATACAGAGTGGACCCACAGTAAATAACTGGGTGGTTGTTTGTATTGATGGATGGCAAGATGGATGTGTGGGTGGATGGATGGATGTGTTGATGGATGGATGGATGGATGTGTGGTTGGGTGGATTGATGGATTCATGGATGGATGGATGTGTGGATGGATGTGTGGGTAGATGGATGGATGTGTGGCTGGATGGATGGACGGATGTGTGAGTGGATGGATGGATGGATGGATGGATGTGTGGGTGGATGGATGTGTGGGTAGGTAGGTGGATAGATGAGGGAATTTCTTTACAACTTCTAGTTTTATACTTCAAAACTTTAACAAGTCACTGGATCATCTTTCCCATTATACCCTCATAAAAAATTGAAAAATTATAAACTAGGTAAAGAGGAACAACTATGAGAGTTAGAACTGAGTTGAGTGTCCCTACATAAAGATTGCTCATTCAAGGGATCGTGTGTCTAAACTCAAGCCAGGCCCCCGCATACCAAGAACTGAATGAAAGGTAACCAGATGAGATTACATTAAAAATGAGCATTAAGCAGTGTCTGCCGGGTGCTGAGAGGACTGAGGAGGGGGCCGTGTTAGGCAATGAATCCCCAGCAAGAATCTTCCAGCCCTTGGCCCAGTCCTGAACTCTCCAGTAGCTTGTGTGAGATGCATACTCATAAGCTGCTTTAGGGACACTGGAGTGTGGAGATTGACCTTTGCCTGAAAACAAGAGTCCTTTATAAAGAAAACACAGTGAGACTCGTTTCAATCTGAATGCCTCATCCATAGTCATCCATGGTACCCCTTTGGCTTTGCACCATATAAAGCTCTCCTAAGGACTGTCATTTACGAAGATAGAGATATCAGTTGGGGCATCTCACACCAGCCATCCCACTTTGAATTCTAATGGCTTTCATTTGTTAGAAACCCAAATTTTAGTAACAAGGTGATTTTTAAACTACGAAGATATATCTTTTACACCAGGGAAATTAAAATGGGCTTGGCAAGCTGCTTGGTCACCCTTACTCTCTCTCATAGTACATAAACTTTTCTACGGGCGTGTGAATGTAAAATAGATATATGTGTATGAAGTATCATTTGTTTAATCATTGCACTTATTGAGCCCAGACAGGTTTGTCACAAACGGTACAAGGATGTTTCACAACCCAAATCAATGGGCCCAATTGCATTATCATTTCCACTGGGGTTTTGAATTTTCCAGTTAGATGCCAAATAATCGCTCTCCGTATCTTTTACATCATTACATATTGCAGTTTGTCCTAAATATGTTTTGATATTGCAGTAAACGTGAATTCATGCTGGTTAATCAACAGACTAAAGAACGTTCCTTGTATCTTTATGAAAATTCTTCACCATGATTGATATATTCTTGTTCATTGAGTAAAAATCCTCAAATAGGGTCTTCTTTTTTTGGTTAAGGCTATTTTGTCAAAAATAAAAACAAGGGCAATAAAAACATCAACCTTTCGCCTAGCAATCAAGTTATTTCATCTCATTGTTTAAGTGGAAGGTATAAAGGAGTTTTGCTTCTCCATTCAGTATTTTTTTAGGTGATTTTAAACTCCAAGGAAGTTATTTGGCATCCAGACTTTCTTATTCTTATTTATCTTATTGTAGTTCCATTTCAGAATCATGTAAAATTTTACTTTTACCCTTCATGAAAGTAGAAATCTGGCCATGTGGTGAAAATGCCACAATTAATTGAGTTTGTAACTCCCAGTTATGGTTGGGCTACGCACTTCTCATTTGAAGGTGCAAGAATTTGCAGCAGCGTGAAGGTTTCTCATTCTTACTTGACATTCCAGGTGCTAGAGAGCCCATCTGGCCCCATGGCCCTTTCACCCTGTTCTTTGGAGCCCTGGGGTCCAGCACAGAGTGCTCCAGAGCCCCTCTGGCTTCGGGAAGGTGGGAGGGGGTGTGTGCTGTGAGAGCCCGCCTCTTGGGGAGCCTTGCACTTTTGCAGGCCTGTCCCTTGGGGCCTTTGCCCTCTGCCCCAGTGGTTCCTGTCCATTTGTCATGCCCCCTAAAATGTGGCACCACAGCTGGTCCCATTGCTCCAGATATGGCCTGGCTAGCCCTGAGTCCAGTGGGGACCCTCCCACCCCACTGTGGTCCAGGCAGCCTGCAAGTCCGCTGCTTTCTTGGTAGCATCCTCACTGTCCTGTCTTAAAACAGGGTCAAGACCCACCTCCTGAGTCCAACTGATGAGTGAGCTCATCCTGATTCTTTCCTCCAGGGAGCCTCCTCAGAACCCCTTGTCCTGCCTCCCGCCCTTAAATTGCCCATGAAATCTTTTCTGCAGAGTTATTATATACCACTGTGCTCTAATTTGTAACAGCACTCTCTCTGGGGCAGGCATCTTCTGACTCACCTTTGACCTGGTGCCTTGCACATAGTAGGTCCCCACCAAATATTGAGGCTTATTGAACCCTATATTTAGTGCCGTTGATTGCTTGAGCATAAGTTTAGGAGTTTAGGTGTCAAATGAGCTTGCCTTCACTTTGATGCATCCTTCCTTCATCCCATAAGTCCACTGTCACGTCCACAAACGCTGGCCGAGCCCTGCCTTTGCGACAGGCAACGTGCCTAGAGCTGAAGATCCCAAGACACCTCCCTGTCTGTAAGGAGCTTTCTTTACGACCTGTAAGTGGAGTCCATGTGCCTTCTGCTGTTGATTAAAATGTTGAGCAGCGCAGGACTGAGGCCGCCACCCAGGGATGCCCCACTTGAGGCAGCCACAGATCACCCGGTTCCTCATTCATCTGGAAGGTTCCAAGGCATCATGGGCAAGCTGACAGTGCTGTCGAGAACCTGCTGGGTTTCTCTTCTGTGTGAATCTAGACCCAGCTTTGCCTTCTTCTTTCTTTCACTCGTCTTGAGGCCTCTGCACAGAGGTTCTGCCCTCAATTCCAGACCCGACAGCCTGATGGCAGCAGCTCCAATGACCCCCAGAATCATGGCCCGAGTGCCCACACTGAATTCAGGGCTTACTGTGCATTCTGACCTGACGGTAGGGAAACGGTAGCCCTGGCCGTGCCCTCACCAGGCACCACTTACGCTTTGCTTTTGCCTCAGTGGTCGGAGGACGTGTGCGCGGCCCACCTCACCCAGCGGGACGGGTACCAGGCGACAACACAGGGGCAGCTGAAAGAGCGGCTCTACCAGGAAATCATCCACTACTTCGACAAAGGCAAGGTAAAAAAAAAATGCAATTTTTCTGGTGTTTTCCTCTTTGTGTGCACCTTCTTGCAGCGTTGTAAACACGTTTTTTAACACATGGTGTTTGTGGTACCAGAAATTTGTTACAGATTGTATATCTGAAGGTTTTATGCATGGCCCTTCTGCTGGCACTTCTAAGTACAAATCCTAGCAAAAATAAAAATCAATCGCCCTTTTGTAGATGCTCTGCTGAAAGTTAGGACTGAAAGGCACAAGTGTTTTCATAATCCTTGCCAGAGAGAACCCAGGCTGGGACACTGATTTGGGGGAATTTCTGGCTACGTTAGAGCTAATGCTTTCCCTTGACAGTTTGCGTTTTTCTGTTGTCACCAAAATATTATTCCCATGGCAAGACCAGTGTCTCTCATGTTGGTGTCCTCTCCATTAACTGGCTCAAACAAAATTATTTAATCTGTTGACTTCTACTAAAAGGAAACCTGCCATCATTTTAATCAGCCAGTAATAGGTCTCATCACTGTAGTTCATGTGATTCAGATAAATAATAACTATTAAAATAAAGGCGGGGGGGCTTCCCTGGTGGCGCAGTGGTTGAGAGTCCGCCTGCCGATGTGGGGGACACGGGTTCGTGCCCCGGTCCGGGAAGATCCCACATGCCATGGAGTGGCTGGGCCCGTGAGCCATGGCCACTGAGCCTGTGCATTCGGAGCCTGTGCTCTGCGGCGGGAGAGGCCACAACAGTGAGAGGCCCGCGTACCGCAAACAAAAAGGGGGGGGGGGCTTCTTCAGTTAAGAAGTTTTTAAAATCTGCCACCAAAGTGACTTCTAAGCTCATTCTGTGCCTTCATCAGGATTCTTAACTCATCTCAGTTACCAGCCTTTTTTTTTTTTTTTTTTTTTAACCTTGAGAAAAGTGAACAGAGAATTCCATGACGGTACCTGTATTCGTTTCTTAGGGCTGCAGTAACATAGGCCTACCCACTGGGCAGGAATCTGTTCTCTCACAGTTCTGGAGGCTATAAAACCAAAGTCAGCATGTCGGCAGGGCCGTGCTCTCTGAGAGAGAATGATTCAAGGGGAGAATCTGCTTCCTGCCTCTCTCTTAGTGTCTGGTGATGCCGGCAGTCCTTGGCTTGTAGATACATCACTCCAGTTTCTGCCTACGTATTCGTGTGGCTTTTTCCCTGTGTCTCGCTGTGTCCAAATCTTCTAAGAGCACCGATTATTGGATTTAGGGCCCACGCCATCCAGTGTGACCTCATCTTAACTTGATTACGCCCAAAGACCCTGTCTCCAATAAGGTCACATTCACAGATACCAAGGGTTAGGACTTCAACATATCTTTTGGCGGGGAACCAGTTCTACCCCCAGCAGCACCCATATCGGGAAAGGATGATGACTGACCCTTTTTGTGGTTGTCGACATAAACCGAGCCCTTTTGAAAAAATCATGTGTGTTTTATTTATTCCCTGGGGTCCGTGACATGGGACAAAAATCAAAATATTCAGAATAGCATGAGGATTGGCCAGAGGCCACTTGGAAATGGTCTGTGAATTATACCTGGTCCTATAGCAAAATAGAATATATTTCTTCATAGAAATGAGATGGTTTCACAATGAAGGCCAACTGCTAAAACTTTATTAGCTTAGCCAGGGGAATTCTGTTTCTCGACAAACTGCTAAAAAAGTGGATCCATTCCTTCCCTCGATGGCTTTCTGGCTTATTATGTTTTTGAGAAGGGTAATCAGGTGTTACAGAGGGGGCAGAACAGGAGGTGGGACCCCAGAGAGGCCCAGGAAGCCTGAGGGCCAGAGGTCACTGGGGCTGAAAGAGTGTGTGCCTTTGCTGAGAGTCATTCTGGGTTCTCACGTCCTCTGACAGCACTGGCCCCGAGATCTCTCCAACCACATCTCAGCTCTCCTCCCTCCCTCGCTCCTTATATTCTGGCCACACCACCCCTTCTGGGTCCTCATCCACCCCAGCCCTTCCTGTCTCTGCCTGGCGGGCCTCTGCTGCTCCTGCCCTTGGCTCATCTGTCCTCATCCAACTTAATGTCACCTCTGTTCCGATGCCCACAGTGCCCTCTTCTTTTCCTATATAGCGCTTAACCACAACTTGCAACAGTAGATTTGCGCGGGTATTTCTTTAGCGAGTCTCCCATAGGCCATGAGCTCTGGGAAGATAGAGGCCACACACGTGTAATCCCTCACAACACATGTAACTCTCAGACAGAGCCGGGCATGTAACACAGGGGCGTTTGTTAGATGAACAAAGAAATCAGTGAAAGAATGCATGAACAAATGAATGAATACTCAGCATTTAAGGGTGATTTCGGACAGATGAGAGGTGCTCATGGACAGCAGGACAGCTGGCCTTCAATAAATAATAAATTGAGGAACCAAGTGGGTTTGGTTTTGTTTTTAGCCAAAGTAGCCTCATACGGAGGGGAAAAAAATGAATGTGTTCAGTTTAGAACAGTGCTTCTCAACCGGGACCCTTTCACGTTATCATGCCTGGGGCTGTGGATGGGACTGGCATCAAGTGGGTCAAGGTCAGGGATGCCGCTCAACATCCTACAAGGCAGACAGCCCTTGCCACTCAGAACTGTCCAGCCCAGAATGTCAGTCGTGGCCAGGTTGAGAAATCCTGGTTTTGAAAAACTAATTCAAGTGATAAAGCATTACAGGCAAAAAGAAAAAGGGGCTGAAGGCATGTTCTCACATGTTTCTGTGTTTTGGAGGAGACAGAGGATGGCTCTGGTCAAGTGAGCACTTAGCTCACCTGGAGTCAAGAATGTTCAACTTGATTGAACTTGTTAATCAAAACTGAGGAGAGGGCTTCCCTGGTGGCGCAGTGGTTGAGAGTCCGCCTGCCGATGCAGGGGATGCGGGTTCATGCCCGGTCCGGGAGGATCCCACGTGCTGCGGAGCGGCTGGGCCCATGAGCCATGGCCGCTGAGCCCGCGCGTCCGGAGCCTGTGCTCCGCAACGGGAGAGGCCACAACAGTGAGAGGCCCGCGTACCGCAAAAAAAAAAAAAAAAAAAAAAAAAACTGGAGAGAATCGTCTTCATGGCAGCTGTTAGAGGCGTACTGGCAAAAGAGACTGAAAAGCCATTTTTGAATGCCCATAACTTCTCCACGAGAACGTTAAAAAGAAACAGAAGTTCACGCGTCTTTCTGAGGCTAACATGAGGGTGAGGGAGAAAATTTCATCAAATGAAATTTCAAGTACCTGGATGATGAGCCGCAAAGCAAAAAAAATCGTTTTAACATCAACAAGCATTAAATTTCCTGGGGAAAAACTAACAGAAGGAAGTAAGTATCCATCTTCTGTAGTAGCCGGGACGGGCTGGAATCTGCTGGGGTTTCGGCCTCTCACCATCTCAGTGGTGCTACACAACCCAGATGGATTTCTCACTCATGCTGCCGGTCCGTCCTCACTTCTGGGGACCCAGGTGAGCAGAGGTCCCAACACAAAGGAATGCAGCCTCAGAGGGACAGCGAGTCACTGCCCGGCCCCTACACGCTTGGCCCAGAAATGACACATGCGTTTGTGCTCGTGTCATTGACTAAAGCAGATCATGTGGCCACAACGAGCTTCAGTGGGTGGGGAAGTGCCCAGAAGGGAAGGCAATGTACATAGCGCCTACATCTACCAGGTAAACCAGGTAAACTACCAGGATATTGAATCGGACAAGTGAGGCGGGGTTCTAACCTAGGTGGAAATTACCTAAGTATATGTATGTTCTAAAAAGGTAATATTCCCTCTAATCCCCCAATTGCACAGCTTCCCACAACTGGACATGTGAAAATAGACCATCTCCAGAACCTGGTGCTGGGCCAGCTCCTCCGTAGTTGAATTTCTTCCTCAGGTTAGGGAGGGGTTGGGAACGACATGACCAGGCTGGGCAATGCAGGGGCAGCAGCACCTGAGAACTGGTTCCAGCTGGAACCAGTCCTGTGGCCGGGTCGCCCGAAGTCTCAGCAGGTGGGGAGTCGGGGCGGCAGGAGGTCACAGCAGAAGGTAAGTTTGCTTCTTCATGCCAGATTTAAAATCACATTCGTTTAGGAAACAAGACCGAGACATGGTCTTATTATACCTGCCAAGTGTTGGGTGTATGCGGTGATTTGAGAAGGAACATCCTTCCTGCCTGCTCTGGAATAAGACCATGGCTGAGGTCGTTGCTGCAGATTCAGAACTTGACCTTGGGAAGGACCAGATGCACACATTTCTGTGCTCCGTGCCCAGACTGAAGTTTTGTTTTTTGGGTTTTTGTTTTGTTTTTTTTTGTGTGTGTGGTACGTGGGCCTCTCACTGTTGTGGCCTCTCCCGTTGTGGAGCACAGGCTCCGGACGCGCAGGCTGAGCGGCCATGGCTCACGGGCCCAGCCGCTCCGTGGCATGTGGGATCTTCCCGGACCGGGGCACGAACCCATGTCCCCTGCATCGGCAGGCGGACTCTCAACCACTGCGCCACCAGGAAAGCCCTGGTTTTTTTTTTTTAATTGAAATATAGTTGATTTACAATGTTGTGTTAGTTACAGGTGTACAGCAAAGTGATTCAGTTATATATGTGTGTGTGTGTGTGTGTGTGTGTGTGTGTGTATGTATATTCTTTTTCAGATTCTCTTCCATTATAGGTTATTGTAAGATACTGAGGAGATTTCCCCGTACTATACAGTGGGTCCTTGTTGGTTGTCTATTTTATATATACTAGTGTGTCCACGTTAATCCCAAACTCCTAATTTATTCCCCCCCCCTTCCCCTTTGGTAACCATAAATTTGTTTTCTATGTCTGTGAGTCTATTTCTGTTTTGTAAATAAGTTTATTTGTATCATTTTCATAGATTCCACATACAAGTGATATCATATGATATCTGTCTTTCTCTGTCTGGCTGACTTCACTTAGTATGATAATCTCTAGGTCCATCCATGTTGCTGCAAATGGCATTATTTCATTCTTTTTTTTGGCTGCGTGCTATTCCGTTGTGTTTATATACCACATCTCCTTTATCCATACTCATCTGTCGATTCTTGGGGGAAAAAATATCTTGAAATGGGTGATAGTTGACAAGTAATTCAGCCCATGGGAATTTGAAGAAAGGCTGCTCAGTGTGGGGTCCTCTGGGTAGAGGTGCCCAGGGAGCCAGCCCTCCTATGATGCAGGGCTCCGACCTGAGCTGTCTGCTACGAGAGTCACAGGACCCATGCAGCCATGAGCACCTGAAACGTGGCCAGTCCAAACTGAGACGCACCATCAGCGTACAACAGCACTGGATTTCTAAGGCTCAGCGTGAACAAGAAACTGTTGTTATGAGCTGAATTGTGTCCACCAGAAATTCATGTGTTGATGCCCTAATCCGACTACCTTGGAAGGTGATTATTTGGAGATGGGGCCTGATCCAATATGACTGAACTCCATATAAGAAGAGGAGATTTGGGGCTTCCCTGGTGGCGCAGTGGTTGAGAGTCCGCCTGCCGATGCAGGGGACACGGGTTCGTGCCCCGGTCTGGGAAGATCCCACATGCCATGCAGCAGCTGGGCCCGTGAGCCATGGCCGCTGAGCCTGCACATCCAGAGCCTGTGCTCCGCAATGGGAGAGGCCACAACAGTGAGAGGCCCACGTACCGCAAAAAAAAAAAAGAGAAGAGATTAGGACAAAGACACACACTGAGCAAGGACTAGGTGAGGACACAGGGTGGGGATTTGTCTCACAAGCCAAGGAGAGAGGCCTCAGAGGAAAGCATCCTTCTGACAACTCGGCCTTGGCTTCTCGCCTCCAGAACTGTAAGGAAATACATTTGTTTAAGGCGTCCAATCTTTGGAACTTTGTTATGGCAGCCTGTCAAACATCTCATTAATTTTGTATTATTGATTACATTTGAAAGAATATTCAGGTATAGTAAATATTACTAAAATTAATTCCACTTTTTTTAAGAGTTTGCTCATTTTTAAAGCTTTTTTCTTTTTTAAAAAAATAGATTTATTTATTTTTGGCTGCGTTGGGTCTTCGTTGCTGCGCGCGGGCTTTCTCTAGTTGCTGCGAGCGGGGGCTACTCTTCATTGCGGTGTGCGGGCTTCTCATTGCGGTGGCTTCTCTTGTTGCAGAGCACGGGCTCTAGGTGTGTGGGCTTCAGTAGTTGTGGCATGCGGGCTTATTAGTTGCTCTGCGGTATGTGAGATCCTCCCAGACCAGGGATCGAACCCGAGTCCCCTGCATTGGCAGGTGGATTCTTAACCACCGCGCCACCAGGTCCCTAATTCCACTTTTTAAAATGTGGCTACTAGAAAAACTGTACATGTATCTTGGCCTATGGTTCCATTGGACAGTGCTGCTCTGAGCCAAAGACTTTGCATTTGTTGAGAACGGTGTCTGCTAGCACATCCATCCACAGGCTGCTGGTAAATCAAAGCTTTACTGCATGTCCTTTGGAGTCATCACAGGCAGCGGCATTGCTTACGTGCTTGTTGGGATATATTCCTTACACTAAATGAATATTTTGAAAAACTGAAATAAATCTAAGAGAATTAGGAAATGGGAACCAAAGCCAGGAGATAATAGAATGTATGTCAGAATGACAAGGGGAAGCATGATCACAAGCACCAAAATTGGATTTTTTTTTTGCTTGTGACCCAGTGTCATTTCTGTAATTTGAAATAAGTGTCCAGAGTATGGTTGTTCTCAGCATTAGGGGATTTGGAGAGATGGGCATGTGAAGCGCTCTTTTATGAACAGAAGATCCTCTGAATGAAATACAGACAAGGCACTGGTAGGCAGGGAAGGAAAGAGAAGAAACACAGGCAGTTATGAAGATAAACCATAAGAAATCAGGAAGAAGCAACATAGCTTTGTTGGAGCAAGATGGAGTTTTCTGGTACTTAGGTATTTTATTTTTAAAATTTAGAATTATGCCTCTCCGTTGTTTTCTTCTGTGCTTTGACCAAAGTCTATTATAATCTTATTATTAGTTTCCCAAGCTCTTAAGGATGCGTCACGTTTTCTCACTGTGATTTGTGTGTCCAAGTGCCTTCGGGGATGAGTGTTCCGACTGACTAGCTCTGAGGTCTGCACTTTCTTGGCCCGGTTCTACCTGGGACACTGCTGAGCAATGCGGGTCTCTGAGCAGAAGTCAGCTCATCCAGCGTGTTTTCCCCATGAGCTCTCAGCCTGCCTGGACTCCCAGTCCAAGATGCAGTACCCACATCCATCCCTGCCATTCTGCTCCCCGGGCCACCATTCTGGGCTCTAACAAAGTGGCCATGGCATCATAGCTTGAATCGCTCCAAGGATGCCCAAACCTCAGGGTCCCCCAACCTCCTCTACAGGCAGATCCAGGCTTCTACCTGGCAGGTGAGGCCGCTTACACCAGGGCCCTGCCCACGTATCTACCCTCTCGTCGCCCACAGCATCTGGCCTCTTTCTGAACATGCTTTTTGATTCCCAGTCCCGGATGGGGAGCGCCCCCTTCTCACCTGCCGTCTCTTGTGGTGACTCCTTCCCACCTCCTACGCATGCTTTCATGCTGTCTCCACCTTAGAGCCTTTCCTGCCCCCCATGCAGAGAGGGTCCTGTCTCTGGGCTCTCCCTGCCCTGGCCAGGAGCTATTTCTATGTATCCTGTATCCCCTCCTTGGAGTATCTCACACTTGAATGGTCCCCTGAGTCCCCTGGGGATCTTGTTAAAATGCAGATTCTGGGAACTTCCTTGGCAGTCCAGTGGTTAAGATTCTGCACTTCCACTACAGGGGCGCAGGTTTGATCCCTGGTCGGGGAGCTAAGATCCCACGTGCTGCATGGTTCGTCCAAAGAAAAAAAATAAAAATGCAGATTCTGATTCATTAGGTCTTGGGAGAGGCCTGAGGCTCTGCATTTCTAAGCAGCTCCCAGTAATGGCAATGCAGCTGAGCCAGGGTCCACTTCTGGGTCACCAGGTCCTGCTTTGACTGGAGCTCCTTGGGGACAGGGCAGGCTGTGTCTGACACTTCTGTTTGTCCCTCTTCGGGAGCCCTGTGCTGCACCCAGACTGGGTATTCAGTCACTTTTTTTAAGTAGACTATTTTTTAATAGCAGTTTTTAGGTTCAGAGCAAAATTGTGCAGCAGATGGGGAGAGTTCCCATGCACCCCTGCCCCCGCGCCGACATGTGCAGCCTCTCCCACTGTTAACAGTGTCATTTTCATTGAACTAAGCGCATTCTGGCCAATGCTTGAGCAAACACTCAAGGAGAAGGCCACCATCACTCAGACATTCCACAGAGTTCCTAACATGGGGCTTATTTGTCTCACGTGTGTGGCCTGGCCTCCTGACACAGACTCTGAGCCCCGGAAACGTCTGAAGGGCATGCCCCCCTGCCCCCCACTCCTGCCCGGCAGCCCCCTGGGGCAGATCCCTGTCCTCATTCCAGAGGTGCCGGTCTTGGGACTGTACCTTTTCCGCAGGCTCGTTTCCCAAGCCTGATGCTGACTTGGCTTACGTGCTGCCTTCATTGCAGAAGTTGTGGGTGGAATAAAGACAGATTCTTCCAAGACCCGGGCCGGCTTTTCCTGCCTGGACTCCCGTACGTCTGCTAGAAATAAGTCCTCGGTCAGAATGATCGCAGGGGTGGATCAAGTGAACGGGCAGGGATGGTCATGCGGGGAGGGCCGTCTGGCATCGGCCACAGGCTCTGACTTCACTGCTGACTCAAGGTCCATCCCAGGCCCATGTTCTAAATGTTCTCCTGCAGCACACGAGTATTTAAATCACAAGAGTTTCTTGGGTTTGATTTTACACGTGTTTCGTTTTAGGGGGAAAAAATTGCATTTTGGGTTTAAAACCATATATTTGGGTAATGGGCCTTAATACTACAGTTGGACTTGAAGACCAGTGATGGCTGAGGACCACACAATTGTAAAATGGACTCTGCCCAGTACCTGAGCCTGGCAAAAGTATGACTCAGTTATAGCTCCACTGATACAGACTGTCACCTTATGTGATTAAGGACATCTTCACTATGTCCTTAATAGGTAGAAACTTTACACATCCTAGAGCTAATTTTCACTGTTTTAAATGTATGCAGCTACCCAGGGGAAGTAGGGGCTTACAGAACCCAAGGCAGATTTGTGTCCTGGAAACTGTGAGCGCAGGCCCTTAAAGGAGCGGGTTCCCACCCCATCCCTTGGACGCCAGCACCTGCGGGGACACCCCAGGGCGCCCGCCAGAGACTGGGGTCAGACTGTATTAAAAGTCTGTCTACCTTTGTGCTCTGAAAGCAGCAACGCTGAATGGATTTTCTGCTCCTTCATATTGGACACTCCGGGGTTTGTTTTTTTTGTTTGTTTGTTTTTTGCGGTATGCGGGCCTCTCACTGCTGTGGCCTCTCCCGTTGCGGAGCACAGGCTCCGGACGCGCAGGTTCAGCGGCCACGGCTCACGGGCCCAGCCGCTCCGTGGCATGTGGGATCTTCCCGGACCGGAGCACGAACCCGTGTCCCCTGCATCGGCAGGCGGACTCTCAACCACTGCGCCACCAGGGAAGCCCCGGTTTTTAAATTATGTTCTGTTATCTTTCTGTATTGCTTCTTCACAAAAATCATTCTTTTATTTTTGCTTTTCCACCGCTTAAAAGAGTTTTGAATGTCTTTCAGCCCAGCTTTTGGTCTTTTCATCTGTTTCTTTCTCTCCAAAAAACGTCATTTCCATCTGTTTCCCTTTTCATTCTTCTGCACTTCTTCCTTCCTGGGCTAATAATTACTCCTTGCTCCTTTTCCTTTCTCTTTTTACCACCTGTTTTTGCATCTCCGGAAAGCCCACTGTCGGGTTTTATCGTGGCAGTCAAGCGTTCTGTCCTGAAGATGCTCTGAATTGTCTGTCTTACTGTGTTTGGTTGAGGCCTAGTAATTTTCAATAAAGCCCTTAGTTCAAGCAGTGCACTGAAAATTACCAGGCTTCTCTATGGAAGGTGTGTCTAAAGTAGAAGCCCTGCTCTCAAGAAAATGTCGTCAGAGTGAGGGAGCCATTATTAACCAGCATTAACCTCCTCGAAAGCCAGGAAGCAGCCTGGCAGTGTCAGCAAAGGGGGCACATAGCCGACAGCCCATGTGATGTATGAAGCTCTGGGATTCTTTTCAGCTGGAGCTCTGTCTTCTTTTCCCTTAAAATAACCTCGCCTTGAAGAAGTTTGCACTTTGCCTTGTGCCCAAGTCAAAAGAGAAGGCATCTTGCATCATCTTGTGAACTAAAAATAGGGGTTTGGAAGCAAGTTTCCACTTCTGATGAAATGGTTGGATTTCTTTTCTAAGTAGTGGGGGTGACATTTTCTCATCCTCTGAGTTTCCTTTTAAAAACACAGTTGTCATTGAGAGGAATTACAGGTGCGAGCATCATATCACCCTCCTCTTGGTTTGTTCTCAGCATTTCCAGAATTTTCAAAAATCCTGATATTTGCCAGAATCTGTTCAATTAGCAAGAATTTGGCTGGAGTGCTCAGAGATTATGTGTTAATTATGATTCGCCCCCAGAAAAGAACGATTTATGATCAGAGCATGAGAAAATCAAGGTTTAGAGTCGGTAACAACCCTGCTGCCCCACACCCCGCCCTGCAGGACCCCTCACACGTGTTTCCACCACCCAGCCTCCTGGGTGCCAGGTGCCACCTGCACCCATGAATTACGGGGTGCAGGGGGGCGGGAGGGCAAAGGCCCGCCTCGAGGCGTGAGCAGGTGAATACCAAAACCCTCCTCTGGTCTGTTGCACTGGTGGGTGCTGAGTCAACCTACCTAACAGGTATGGGAATGATTCCCTCTTCTGAGGAGAAAGGGGAGACCTCCTTGTCCCCGAGAAGGTGACATGTAAACTGGGTCTTGACGAATGAGACAAAGCTTGCCAGATGATGGCTGGGAGGGCAGGGATTCCAAAGAGTGGGAATCACTCTGGTCAAGGCCAGGGCTCCCGAAGACATCTCACTTTTCTGGAGAAGCCGAGAAGTCTGTCTCTCGGGGGGGCGAGGAAGGAGTCCTGGGAGACACAGATGCAGAGAACTTGGGAGCCAGTCTGTCCATGGCCTTGTGTGTCTCCTGAAGATTTGACTTACCCCATAAGGCACAAGAGCCCATGAGATTTTATGAACATAGGCAAGGATGCCTTTATTTTCCTCTTTTCAGGGAGTGATTTTGGCTCCAAGGTGGCAGAGCCCTGGGGGTGGAGGGCTGGAGCAGTGGTCCAGGCCTGTCATGTGGTGGCCCAGGGAAAGGTGGTGGCAGCAGGGATGAAGAGAGGCAGGTGACAGCTCCAGAGACTTGAATCAGCTGATCACACAGTGACTCTCAAATGGGGTCAATATCAGATGTGTGAACGCCCAGAGGAGCCGGGTACGAGGCTGGCTCAGCCGCCGGGAGCAGAACAAGCCTCACGTGGCTGCAAAGCTGGCAGGGAAGTGACTTCTGATCAGTCCAGGGAGGTTTTACTTCTTTCCAAGCAGTTCGAGCAGCTCCGAGTGATGAGGCTCCATTCCTTCACGTGTGAATTCTTTTTCAAAGTAATTGATTTTCCAGCTAGTGATACCCAGGCTGTGTGGTGCAGCTTTGACCCCGTCACACCCTCATCCACGGGTCTGCATCTGTCCCTCCTGTCCCGGGGACAGCCCTCCGTGATCGTGTCCAAGGCCGCTCCTCCCGCTCTGAGCCCAGGATCCCCCACCCCATCCAGGACATCACTCTGGCCCGTCCGCCCTCTCCCTGACAAGCAGCACCGTTTTCCTCTCCACTGGCTAATACACACTCGCCTACAACCATGCCATCATTTCTCCCATCTTTAAAAAAACTCTCTCTCGTTCTGACTCCCCTCGCCAGCTACTGCCTGTTTCTCCTCTTTCTCCAATCCTCCTTCAAGAGCTGTGTGTGCACCTCCTGGTCCTCCTCTGTTCTCCCTGACCCGACCCCCATCACAGGTGCCCAATAATTATCTACAGAATGAGGGGTGAGTGACAGGATGTGTCCCTTCTCCTTCCAATCAAACCACCAAGGAAAAGGCAACTGTATCTTTCGCTGTCTGGTTTAGGCTTTCTAAGGGCTTGCAGAACTACAGATGTCCTGGCTTAAAGAAAAAGGAAAAAAATCCTTTTTTTTTTAGGGGGAAAAAAAAAAGTTATGCCTTCTCCATTTTTCCCCCGGGGCATTAAAACTGAGCAAACCATTTTCCATTTGGACTAATAAAGAATTGCTGTTGGGAAAAAAGGAACATGATTTCAATGGTCAGTAATTCTTGAGTACCTGGCTGCACCACAAGGCAGGATTTGTCTTCGAGTCGGTGTAAGAACCTTTCCAGCAAGGCTTCCTAAGTCCAGCCCAAGTCCCAGATCCCACTGCGTTTCCTGCCCTACCAGAGGGCAGCCAGCCCATCTGAGCCCCTTTCTCAGGCTCTGGCTCTGTCATGTGTGCACTCAGAGAGAGGGTGGCGTCGTTACTGCACGGTTGGGCAGCTTTGATGCAGAGCACAGAGCAAAGGCTCCATTGCAGGGGCTGGGAGAGCGGGGCCTGACTCACTCTCAGAAATGTCTTCAGAAAGTGTCCAGCCTTTGCTCAGATTAGTGGAGATCAGCTGAGAACCACAGGAGGACCCAGGATGCAGCTTGGCTCAGGGAGAGATGGGGAAGCCTAGAGAGAGTGGAGGTGCCCATAAGGAGTCTCCATTCTGTAAGAAGAGGTTGCAGCAATGCCGGGACTGGCTGGGTCCCCTCTCGGCTGGACCACACCCCTTGGAGTCGCCATCCAGACTTACGACACACATCTTTCCTGGGGAATCCAGCCCCTCATCGTCGAGGGACTGGAAAGAGATTCTCACTCACGTCATTCCTGCAGTGAAGCACTCACTGGCCAGGGCATAAGGCTAGTTCTGGGCCACATGGGTCCCCTCCAGTGCTGAGGGCCCTCAAACAGTGCTCTGGAACCTTCCACAGCATTAGCTCTTCATCCATTTCCTGTGCAGGGCACTGGAAGTTTAGAGGGTGATTGAATATAACTCTTTTCCCAGCAGCTGCCTGGAAAGCCAGATGAATTTTAGAATGACTGCAATAAGAGCATCCCATAAAACATCTTCACTGATGAGGGACTTAGAGCTAGTTAGCGGGTTAAACCGCAGTTGCACACCAATATCCTGGTGAGTCATCACTGGCCTGAATTCTTTGTAAAGGGTGCTTGTCCAGGCTGCCATCTTGGTTTTCCTCCGCTGCCTCCCTGATCCTGTTAGATCAGTGTTGTCATTCTACCCAACTGGTCACTCGTCAACCTCACAGTTCTCCATAGGAAAGCAATCGCTGATATGTGCTCTGCAGCCACTTCAGTCTTGGAACTAACGAAGGAATTTCATCAGAAAAAAAAAAAAAAGTTTTCTGTTCATGACACTTGCATAAATGGGACTTCCTGGAACCGAAAGGTTCAGAAAGAAAAGATGATCATCTCAAGAGAATGTAGCTGAGATCATCTGATAAAAGGAGGAGGTGGGAAGAGTGTGCTCCGTGTTGGAAGTAAACGAACAAAGCCAAGGATGCTGTAAAATGGACTAAGGATTTCAAATCAGAAAGTAAAGTGGAACGTTGCTAGGGTGCTTTTTCATTTGGGACTGTGGTAAACCTCATCTGCCTACTGCATGTCTAAGAATGGAGCCAGAGTAGGGCGTTCAATCACACAGGTTAAAGCGATTCTTCCACCGAGATCATCTAAATCTCGATCATATTGAATCTGTTTTCTCTCTGGCACGGAAATATTTTCCAAGGTATTCACACGGGAAATATGAGCAACGCACACTCTGTAGAGCCCTAGCCAATTAAAAGTAGATGAAAATCTCCTTAATGCAGAATCCTTTAAAGCATTCCGGGGTGAGGCGGGTGGAGAGGGGAATGTATGTTTATAGAAAATCCGATAAAGAACACAACTGTGTAACCTCTGGGTGAGTTGGACAAAATATTTATTCAAGACATATTTCTTTTTAAAAACAATTACTTTTGATAGGTTAAAGCATCTCATCTGTCATTTAGGATAAAGACAGATTAAGCAGTAATTAGAAGCCCTAAGATTCTAGGCAGCTAAGAGAGTGGTGTGTTAGCTTGCGGAAAACTAAAGAAAAATCAATCGAGTGAATGAGAACTACAACTAAAGGTAATGATTTCTTTGAAATGGAAATGTACTAAGGGATGAATTGGTCACTGGAGCTTAAAAGAAACATTCCAAGTGGAGAAGCTCCCTCTTCCGAGAAATGTGAGCTTAGGCTCTGGCAAAGGACCTGAGCTAGCTGGAGCAACAGATGAAGATATTCAAAAGATGCAAAGCTTCAGCAGGATGAAGGAGACAGGTAGGGGTTCTTGGGAAGAGAAGTGTGTGGTCTAGGAAGAGCATCTCAGCCACTTTCTCTCTTCCCTGGCTGCTGGTCCTAACTCTGAAATCTTTTTCTACTCTGGGCTTACTTTTAAGATGTCTTTCAAAGTATTAAAATGCAATTTCAGAATAGCTTTTTCTCATCAAAAATAGCAGATGGTTTTTTTAAGTAGCAGCTGTGTAAAGAGTATTTTAAGTCTATTGGGTGATTCAGTAATAAGTAAGGTCCTTGATAGTGTGGTTCTACTAAGAAAAGGCAAAGACTGGCAGGAAGGTGAGGGTTCAGTGCCAAGGGTATACCAGGTATGGGACCCAGCTCCCTGTGTTCTCAGTGAGAGCCTGGAGTTAGGAACTAGCTTAGCATCCTTTAAAACCCATTTCAGGAGGAGGGTGTGTGGGGCAGCTGGAAGTGCTGGCACATGGTCATTGTTATGGGCTGAATGTTTGCATCCCTCCAAAATTCATATGTTAAAACCCTAACCACCATGTGATGATATTTGGAAGTGAGGCTTTGGGAAGGTAATTATGTTTATATTGGGTCATGATTAGGGTGGGGGCCCCCATGGTGGGATTAGTGCCCTTATAAGAAGAAGAAGAGAAAGATCTCTCCTAAGGTCATGTGAGCACACAGTTAGAAGGTGCCTGTCTACGAGTCAGGAGGAGAACGCTTACCAAGAACTGAATCTGCCTACACCTTGTTCTTGGACTTCCCAGCCTCCAGAACTGTGAGAAGGAAATACCTGTTGTATGGGATTTTGTTATAGCACCTCCAACTAAGTCATCAAGAGCAGAACTTCAGAAAAAGGCCAAGCTGGGCCGAGTACACCCCACTGTGTGCCCTTGGGCAGGTAACTTACCTGTCTGATCCCCAACTTCCTTATCTGCCAAACAGGTGTAATAAAGATACCCACCTGACAAGGCGAAGGACCTTAACAAGACAATGCAGGTGGCATCTCACTGGAGGTAGAATAAGTTTGCAGTCACTGCCCTAACAGTGCTACCACCTTGTGGGGATGGTTCCAGTGGAGAAGTGAGCGATTCGTGTCTGGGGACCCAGTATGTGGGGTGGTGTGACACTTTCCTGATTCTAAGTCGACAACCTTCATTTCTGTTTGAGAAACATTGTTGAGCAGGTCCTGGACTCCATACGGTCCAGAGGTTTTGATAATGCTCAGGCCCTGCCCTCAAGGGGCTTACAGTCCCTGAGGAGGAATGCCAAAGGAGCATTCCACTTTCAGTACATTACCCCAAGTTTTTTTAGTAGGGGAATCCTGGGTCTTGTAGGAGCACAGAGGAAGAGGGTGGGTGGCACCCAGGAAGGCTTTCTGGAGGAGATAGTTCCTCCATATTTTCCATGTTCTTCTCAAGTAAACCACTGTATTTTATTTTTCCCAAGGAAAACAAGGGAAATTCAGGCCTACCACAGGTATCAATAAATTAATCCACATGTGTCAAAAGTTTATCAGCATTTTAATAAATGTTACCTGATTGGGAAACCCAGTTTTAAACCATTACCATAAAAAATTCTCCCTTTCGAAACGATGGCAGATTTTACATCCTGACGGTATCTGTAAACATAACACAAACTTCTTGCAAGCCTTAATTTAGATTTGAAATAGATCCTTGTCTTTCTGACCACTGACACATAGAGCTTATTAAATGGGATGATTTGGGAAAGTAGCAAAATCAAGCCTGTGGTTTCTACGCAAACGCTCCTCTCAACCTCGCCCTGTGGTTTCCTTTCTGAGCTCCATGGCTGCTCCGACAGATGGGCGTCAGTGGCCGGCAGCAGGCAAGGCAGAACTGGCCGGCCGACTGCTCCGACCAGGGGCAGTGGCCAGCATGATTGATGAGCCAGTAGCTGACCAGTTTGGTCAACTGATGCCCGAGCCCAAGGCCATAAGCCTCTAGAAAATATCTGTATTTTTCCAATGCTTTCAGATTAAGCGAGTGTATTTCCAGCTTGTTTCATCATGAACGGTTGTGTTGCAGCATATTACTCTTTGACCGCACGATTCAGGTTTGAGTTTCTCTTTCCCTTGTTGCTTTCTTTTCCCTCACAGATGTGGGAAGAGGCCATCGCCCTGGGCAAGGAACTGGCTGAACAGTATGAAAACGAGATATTTGATTATGAACAACTTAGCGAATTGCTGGTAGGTCTTTCTTTCTCTTTAAATGAACAGTCAATCTCAGCTTGTTCTTCTGAAATTTTTCTTTTCCTTTGAACGTTGGGATTCTCCTTCATTTTGTCCAGGAGGACCCTTGATTTATTTGCTGGTTGATTCTGGCCCACGAGTATTCACTTTTTATTCCCCAGTGAGCTTTTGTAACCAAACTCTAAGATGCCTCTGAACGATTTACATGTGAACAACTGCTGAGTCTAGGTGTACGTTGGTCTTGATGGCCCAGAGGTCTCCAGGAGTCTCCACTCGTTTAAAACTGTGAGCCTGTCCACAAGAGGGGGACGGATGGAGGCTAGCCCAGACCTTTCTCCTGCCACAGAAGCTATCGGTTTCTAACTACTGCTTTCTCTGCTGTATCATTTTTGTATTCAGCAGATCGACTTATGATGCTGTGATGTGTATCATGAATGTGGAACAGAATTCTGCCCTTTTAAATTCTCTTGTAATGTATCCCATTATCTGACTGATACCTTTTTTAAAAAAATCCTAAAGATCAGACATTTAATCAGAAGAAAAACCATCTCTCTGGCACCTCTTTGTTATTAAAACACCTGTAAATCACAACTGGTTGCTGAATTTGGCTTTTTGGTCAAATTCCCCTGCTGAATGTTGGAGGATGAGTGAGGAGTACCGTCAAAGCTTCGTGGTGAGATTAAATTCAGTGCCTGCATCAGCACCTCTCCCCCACTTTCTCCCCGTCTCACTCGCTAGAACTGCCAAAGCTGGAAGAACCCAGATGCATGGATGTGCAACTACTCCATTCAAACCTGAAATGCATTTCCTTTCTTCCTTTCAGAAAAAACAGGCTCAATTTTATGAAAACATCGTCAAGGTGATAAGACCCAAGCCTGACTATTTTGCTGTCGGTTACTACGGACAAGGATTCCCCACGTTCCTTCGGGTAACTTTGGATTCTGTTTTGATTGGGTCAGGATTGCTCCCTGGGCAGTGAGCCTCTTCCCTTTCCGAGGAAGAATTTGGACTTTGCATCCGAAGTCCGACTCTTTGTATTATTTTAACAGCTCTGTGCTTGACATAGGGTGCCAGAGAGGGGCTGATCATATTTTTTGATTGCATATAAACTTTCTATCTCATTTTTCCCAAATAGAACTCCTGTTCAGAGATTTATCTGTATTTTTAAAATTGTGGTTGGGGACTTCCCTGGTGGTCCAGTGGTGAGGACTCCGCACTTTCACTGCCAGGGGCCCAGGTTCAGTCCCTAGTCAGGGAACTAGATCCCTCAAGCCACGTGGCACAGCCAAAAAAAAAAAAAATTCTGTAAGATATATATGCATAACATAAAATTTACCCTCTTTAGGTGTATCGTTCAATGGCATTAAGTTTATTTAGTTTGTTGTGCAGCTATGCCCACCATCCATCTCCTGATCTTTTTCTTCTTCCCGAACTAGAACTCTTACCCCATTAAACAATAATACCCCCTTCTCCCCTCCCCACCAGACCCTGGCAACCACGCTTTTACTTTCTGTCTCAGAATTTGCCTCTTCTAGGGACCTCATTTAAGTGGAATCATATAAAACTTGTCCTTTTGTGTCTGGCTCACTTCCCTGAGCATCGTGTCTGCAAGGCTTATCCATGTGGTAGCGTGTATCAGAACTTCATTCCTTTTTATGGAAGAGTAATATTCCATTGTACTGATGTACCACATTTTGTTTATCCATCCGTCCTTTGATAGACTTCGGGTTGTTTTGCCTATTCTGAATAACACTGCTATGAACATGAGTATTTTTAATTATATGAGAAACTGGAAATGGATTCCCAGTGCTGGAAACTCAAGAGTCATACTCCATTTCTGAGACAGGCATGTGCTCTTTGACACATGATGGAAGAAACACTGTGATCACCAGCCAAGTCACCCAATAATCATGAGGCCAGAAATTGTGTAAATAAATGCTGCCTAACCTACTAGTAGAATTGTTAAAGTTTCTCAAAAACTCATTCTTGGATACCATTGACCATGATTTCCTGTCATTTCTTATGACCTTTTTTTTTTTAATGTCACCTGGTTTTCTCTTATCCTGGGAGACCATGCATGATCCTTCTGGTTTTAGAGAAGCAGGAACTCTCTGCCTAGGGCACACCTGTCTGGGGCAGTTAGATCCAGTTGGGAGATTTCTGTAGCCCCAGAGGTGTGTTCCTTTGGCCCTGGTGTTTCTGATCCCACAGGAGGCCCTGACAGTATAAGATGTCCCTTCACACTGGCACCAGCAGGAAGGACTTACTTGGTGAGGACCTGTCATTCTGTATAAGAACGTCAGCAAGTGGCCCTCGCAGGGCTGACCAGCTCCAGAAGGTGACCTGTTAGTTGATACGCTCACGCAGGGTCCTGGCTGGGTGCCTGGGGCACGTGGCCTGTCCCTGCTGGTCAGTCTCTTCTTAACACTGTCACCTTCATCGTGCAACTGTGGCGTCTAAGATAGTGGTTAGGGAGGATTTTGAAATTAACTTTAAGTAAAAAACCAGTCCAAAGGGGATAATGAGCCTGGAGTTGAAGTCACCTAATGTTGCTCAAGGCTTTAATTAATGTATGTGAATCTGTACATATGCCTCCATGTGTGTGTGTCTCTAAGAAAGACTGAGAGGGAGGGACAGGCCCTAAATCACAGCTGACCTGTGCTGTGCTGGGTGTAGAGTGTGTGTGTGGCCCTCCTTGGACAGCGCCGTAATTTAAGGCCACTACGGCTCTGTCCTGGCGTCCTGAGCTGGCAGCAGGGCGGGCTGAGCTTTTTGCAGCCCCCAAGCCAGCTGATGCCAGGGTTGTCCTGGGAGGTCACATGAGATCCGTGCTCCAGGGACCGTGCTGGGTCACCTGCCCATCACAAGGGCAAAATGCAGAGTACGAATTACGACTTTAACGGGCTGGATTAATATGGAACTGACTTGCCCCCCACCCCCGAATAATTCTGTGGGGCTATAGCAATACATTCATTACGCTTCACGGATTACCTGTCAGGGCTCCATCTGACAATGACATGAGCAGTTACAAAAAAGTGGGTGGGATGTTTGTCTACTTCATTCAGTGCTGAGAGCACAGCCTCTGAGAACTGACTCGCTGTCCCCTCTGCTTTGTTTTGCTTTAAGAATTGATCGCACTGGGGTTTTTTGCATTTATATGAATATTTATGATTCTTACAAGGAATAGATATCTTTGACTATATGTACGTTTCCCTCCTGTTTTCAGGCTTAAATGGACCACTTCAAAATGCAAAGTAATTGACATTTCTAGAAAATGTTATTAGTGTGTTCATCTATAACTCACTAGTGTTTTTCTATTAAAGCCTTTATATACATTTTTATTATTATGTCTTCCTTCTAGTGTAAAGCATAATAAATGCATGCTAGCTTCGTAGTAGCCTGTTATACATTAAATCACCCTGAATTTCTGAAATGTTTGGCTTTTTATAGCCCTGAAAGGTGCCTGTACTGTGTATTTATATTTCTGATTAAGACGACATATTACTTTGGTTTCTGCTTCAGATTATTTTTTAAAGAAAGAGCACATTTTTCTCTGTAATGGGTACTTTAAGACATACCTAAGCACAAAGTGAAAAAAACATTTTAAATTCTTCCTTCTTCAGTGATTTACAAGAACTCAGAATAACTTTGGTCTAGGGAAGGGGATAAATGGAATGCCACAGGGGCTCTGTTTTTGTGAAAGTTCATTAATTAGACAGATTTTAATTTGGCTTTGAGCTGAGGCTCTAGGATGCATGTTTGTGTACCTTCTCTTCCCTTCCTCCTCCTCCTCCTCCTCCCCTCTCTCATCCTTCCCCTGCCCCCTCCCTTCCCACTTCCCCTTCTCCCACCCCCCTCCCCCTCTTGCACTCTGGCATCCGTCCAGGGTCAGGGCAGATAACAGGGCCGCCCCTAACTCATGACCGGCTGGCTTGGTCCCTGATGAAACAGCAACCAAGTCCAAGGAGGAGAAGCACGAGCCCCCAGCCTCCTGTTCCTCGGGTTCTGTGGGTTCTGCTCATTGCAACAAGGAAAACCTTGTGGGAGTTTTCATTGATGTTGAGACAGCCCTAAGATGGGGCAAGAAGATGGGTGGGGGGAGGTGGAGGGCTTCGAGAACCAGCTGCAGCATCACACTACCCACTGACACCTTTCTGTGATCCAGTTGCCACTCAGAACACACTTGTTGAATCTCTGAAGGTATGGAGACCAGTGCCATCTTGGCATCAGAACGTTCCTGACACACATATTTACGGAGTGACCGTGTCACGAGACAGGTCTCAACGAGACAGCCTGAGTAGAGAGGAATGCTTACCTACGTATCACCCTCCCTCGAGGTCGCCCAGCCCAGCCACCCAAAACACCCCCCAGCTGCACTCTCCACACTTTGTGGAGGTGACAGAAGTGGCACCTGAGAGGGACAGACTCCAGCCTTTAGGAGGAACACTCTGTACGCTCTACCCTGTCATCCGTGGATGGCTCGTTGTTCACAGGGCAACTGCAAACGTTCCAGGAGGGGAGTCCAGCCACCACCTCCACCCTCTCAGCACCAGGGGAGGCCCAGAGCCTTGGGTCCCTCTGCTTCAGTCTGGACCCTCTTCCCTCTGGATCTGCTCACCTCTTGGCTGTGACCTGTAGGAGCCAGCTTGCAAAGTCGTGCTCAGGCTCTGAGGCCCCACCTTCATCTCAGGCTCTCTTGAATTCTTTTTCTTTTTTTTTGAATTTTATTTTATTTTTTTTTTATACAGCAGGTTCTTATTAGTTATCCATTTTATACATATTAGTGTATATATGTCAATCCCAATCTCCCTACTCATCCCACCACCACCACCTCCGCCACTTTTCCCCCTTGGTGTCCATACGTTTGTTCTCTACATCTGTATCTCACTTTCTGCCCTGCAAACCGGTTCATCTGTACCATTTTTCTAGGTTCCACATACATGCATTAATATACGATATTTGTTTTTCTCTTTCTGACTTACTTCACTCTGTATGACAGTCTCTAGATCCATCCACATCTCTAAAAATGACCCAATTTCGTTCCTTTTTATGGCTGAGTAATATTCCATTGTATATATGTACCACATCTTCTTTATCCATTCATCTGTCGATGGGCATTTAGGTTGCTTCCATGACCTGCCTATTGTAAATAGTGCTGCACGAACATTGGGGTGCATGTGTCTTTTTGAATTATGGTTTTCTCTGGGTATATGCCCAGTAGTGGGATTGCTGGGTCAAATGGTAGTTCTATTTTTAGTTTTTTAAGGAACCTCCATACTGTTCTCCATAGTGGCTGTATCAATTTACATTCCCACCAACAGTGAAAGAGGGTTCCCTTTTCTCCACACCCTCTCCAGCATTTGTTGTTTGTAGATTTTCTGATAATGCCCATTCTAACTAGTGTGAGGTGATACCTCATTGTAGTTTGGATTTGCATTTCTCTAATAATTAGTGATGTTGAGCAGCTTTTCATGTGCTTCTTGGCCATCTCTATGTCTTCTTTGGAAAAACGTCTATTTAGTTCTTCTGCCCATTTTTGGATTGGGTTGTTTGTTTTCTTTAATATTGAGCTGCATGAGCTGTTTATATATTTTGGAGATTAATCCTTTGTCCATTGATTCATTTGCAAATACTTTCTCCCATTCTGAGGGTTGTCTTTTCGTCTTGTTTATGGTTTCCTTTGCTGTGCAAAAGCATTGAAGTTTCCTTAGGTCCCATTTGTTTATTTTTGTTTTTATATCCATTACTCTAGGAGGTGGATCAAAAAAGGTCTTTTTTTTTTTTTTTTGCGGTACGCGGGCCTCTCACTGTTGTGGCGTGTCCCATTGTGGAGCACAGGCTCCAGATGCGCAGGCTCAGCAGCCATGGCTCATGGGCCCAGCCGCTCCGTGGCATGTGGGATCTTCCCGGACCGGGGCACGAACCCGTGTCCCCTGCATCGGCAGGCGGACTCTCAACCACTGCGCCACCAGAGAAGCCTGATCAAAAAAGGTCTTGCTGTGATTTATGTCAAAGAGTGTTCTTCCTATGTTTTCCTCTAAGAGTTTTATAGTGTCCGGTCTTACATTTAGGTCTCTAATTCATTTTGAGTTTATTTTTGTGTATGCTGTTAGGGAGTGTTCTAATTTCATTCTTTTACATGTAGCTGTCCAGTTTTCCCAGCACCACTTATTGAAGAGACTGTCTTTTCTCCACTGTATATCCTTCCCTCCTTTGTCATAGATTAGTTGACCATAGGTGCGTGGGTTTATCTCTGGGCTTTCTATCTTGTTCCATTGATCTATATTTCTGTTTTTGTGCCAGCACCATACTGTCTTGATTACTGTAGCTTTGTAGTATAGTCTGAAGTCAGGGAGTTTGATTCCTCCAGCTCCGCTTTTTTCCCTCAAGACTGCCTTGACTATTCTGGGTCCTTTGTGTCTCCATACAAATTTTAAGATTTTTTGTTCTAGTTCTGTAAAAAATGCCATTGGTCATTTGATAAGGGTTGCATTGGATCTGTAGGTTGCTTTGGGTAGTATAGTCATTTTCACAATATTGATACTTCCAATCCAAGAACATGGTATATTTCTCCATCTGTTGGTATCATCTTTAATTTCTTTCATCAGTGTCTTATAGTTTTCTGCATACGGGTCTTTAGTCTCCCTAGGTAGGTTTATTCCTAGGTATGTTATTCTTTTTGTTGCACTGGTAAATGGGAGTGTTTCCTTAATTTCTCTTTCAGATTTTTCATCATTAGTTTATAGGAATGCAAGAGATTTCTATGCATTAATTTTGTATCCTGCAACTTTACCAAATTCATTGATTAGCTCTAGTAGTTTTCTGATGGCATCTTTAGGATTCTCTATGTATAGTATCATGTCATCTGCAAACAGTGACAGTTTTACTTCTTCTTTTCCTATTTGGATTCCTTTTATTTCTTTTTCTTCTCTGATTGCTGTGGCTAGGACTTCCAAAACTATGTTGAATAATAGTGGTGAGAGTGGACATCCTTGTCTTGTTCCTGATCTTACAGGAAATGCTTTCAGTTTTTCACCATTGAGAATGATATTTGCTGTGGGTTTGTCGTATATGGCCTTTATTATGTTGAGGTAGGTTCCCTCTATGCCCACTTTCTGTAGCGTTTTTATTGTAAATGGGTGTTGAATTTTGTCAAAACTTTTTCTGCATCTGTTGACATGATCATATGATTTTTATTCTTCAGTTTGTTAATATGGCGTATCACAATGATTGATTTGCATATATTGAAGAATCCTTGCATCCCTGGGATAAATCCCATTTGATCATGGTGTGTGATCCTTTTAATGTGTTGTTGGATTCTGTTTGCTAGCATTTTGTTGAGGATTCTTGCATCTATATTCATCAGTAATACTGGTCTGTAATTTTCTTTTTTTGTAGTATCTTTGTCTGGTTTTGGTGTCAGGATGATAGTGGCCTCATAGAATGAGTTTGGGGGTGTTCCTTCCTCTGCAATTTTTTGGAAGAGTTTGAGAAGGATGCGTGTTAGCTCTTCTCTAAATGTTTGATAGAATTCACCTGTGAAGCCATCTGGTCCTGGACTTTTGTTTGTTGGAAGATGTTTAATCACCGTTTCAATTTCATTATTTGTGATTGGTCTGTTCATATTTTCTGTTTCTTCCTGGTTCAGTCTTGGAAGGTTATACCTTTCTAATAATGTGTCCATTTCTTCCAGGTTGTCCATTTTATTGGCATAGAGTTGCTTGTAGTAGTGTCTTAGGATGCTTTGTATTTCTGCAGTGTCTGTTGTAACTTCTCCTTTTTCATTTCTAATTTTATTTATTTGAGTCCTCTCCCTCTTTTTCTTGGTGAGTCTGGCTAATTTTTATCAATTTTGTTTATCTTCTCAAAGAACCAACTTTTAGTTTTATTGATCTTTGCTATTGTTTTCTTTGTTTCTATTTCATTTATTTGTGCTCTGATCTTTATGATTTCTTTCCTTCTGCTAACTTTGGGTTTTGTTTGTTCTTCTTTCTCTGGTTCCTTTAGGTGTAAGGTTAGATTGTTTATTTGAGATTTTTCTTGTTTCTTGAGGTAGGCTTGTATAGCTATAAACTTTCCTCTTAGCACTGCTTTTGCTGCATCCCATAGGTTTTGGATCGTTGTGTTTTCATTGTCATTTGTCTCTACGTAGTTTTTGATTTTCTCTTTGATTTCTTCAGTGATCTCTTGGTTATTTAGTAACATCTTGTTTAGCCTCCAGGTGTTTGTGTTTTTTACGTTTTTTCCCTGTAATTAATTGATTTCTAATCTCATAGCGCTGTGGTCAGAAAAGATGCTTGATATGATTTCAATTTTCTTAAATTTACCAAGGCTTGATTTGTGACCCAGGATGTGATCTATCCTGGAGAATGTTCCATGCACACCAGAGAAGAAAGTGTAATCTGCTGTTTTTGGATGGAATGTCTTATAAATATCAATTAAATCTATCTGGTCTATTGTGTCATTTAAAGCTTGTGTTTCTTTATTAATTTTCTGTTTGGATGATCTGTCCACTGGTGTAAGTGAGGTGTTAAATTCCGCCACTATTGTTGTGTTACTGTTGATTTCCTCTTTTATAGCTGTTAGCACTTGCCTTATATATTGAGGTGCTCCTATGTTCGGCACATATATATTTATAATTGTTATATCTTCTTCTTGGATTGATCCCTTGATCATTATGTAGTGTCCTTCCTTGTCTCTTGTAACATTCTTTATTTTAAAGTCTATTTTATCTGATATGAGTATTGCTACTCCAGCTTTCTTTTGATTTCCATTTGCATGGAATATCTTTCTCCATCCCCTCACTCTCAGTCTGTATGTGTCCCTAGGTCTGAAGTGGGTCTCTTGTAGACAGCATATATATGGGTCTTGTTTTTTTATCCATTCAACAAGCCTGTGTCTTTTGGTTGGAGCATTTAATCCGTTCATGTTTAAGGTAATTATCAATATGTATGTTCCTGTTACCATTTTCTTAATTGTTTTGCATTTGTTTTTGTAGGTCCTTTTCTTCTCTTGTGTTTCCCACTTAGAGAACTTCCTTAAGCATTTGTTGTAGAGCTGGTTTAGTGGTGCTGAATTCTCTTAGCTTTTGCTTGTCTGTAAAGCTTTTGATTTCTCCATCGAATCTGAAGGAGATCCTTGCCAGGTAGAGTAATATTGGTTGCAGGTTCTTCCCTTTCATCACTTTAAGTATATCGTGCCACTCCCTTCTGGCTTGTAGAGTTTCTGCTGAGAAATCAGCTGTTAACCTTATGGGAGTTTCCTTGTATGTTATTTGTCGTTTTTCCCTTGCTGCTTTCAATAATTTTTCTTTGTCTTTAATTTTTGCCAGTTTGATTACTGTGTGTCTCGGCATGTTTCTCCTTGGATTTATCCTGTATGGGACTCTCTGCACTTCCTGGACTTGGATGGCTATTTCCTTTCCCATGTTAGGGAAGTTTTCAACTATTATCTCTTCAGATATTTTCTCGGGTCCTTTCTCTCTCTCTTCTCCTTCTGGGACCCCTATAATGCAAATGTTGTTGCGTTTAATGTCCCAGAGGTCTCTTAGGGTGTCTTCATTTCTTTTCATTCTTTTTTCTTTATTCTTTTCTGCAGCAGTGAATTCCACCACTCTGTCTTCCAGGTCACTTATCCGTTCTTCTGCCTCATTTATTCTGCTGTTGATTCCTTCTAGTGTATTTTTCATTTCAGTTATTGTATAGTTCATCTCATTTGTAATTCTTCTAGGTCTTTATTAAACATTTCTTGCATCTTCTCAATCTTTGCCTCCATTCTTTTTCCGAGGTCCTGGATCATCTTCACTATCATTAATCTGAATTCTTTTTCTGGAAGGTTGCCTATCTCCACGTCATTTAGTTGTTTTTCTGGGGTTTTATCTTGTTCCTTCGTCTGGTACATAGCCCTCTGCCTTTTCATCTTGTCTGTCTTTCTGTGAATGTGGTTTTTGTTCCACAGACTGCAGGATGGTAGTTCTTCTTGCTTCTGCTGTCTGCCCTCTGGTGGATGAGGCTATCTCTCCCTTGAATTCTTTCTGGCAGGATGGAAACTACTTAATTAGGGCCTACCTGGGGTGCGGGGGGAGATGATATGGACACCATTCTCCTCCACTTGCCTTGGTGCCTTTACCCTGTCTGACCATTTCATGCCCACTAGTGTGTGGGGTTCAGTCATTCACTTGGTTTCTCATGGTTTTGTAAATTGATTGCTACTGTTAAGACTGAAATGTACTACCAGACTTCAGTAACATCATCTTTAGTGCTTCTTAAACAGTATTAACTTACCTGGCTTCTGTTCCTGTGTTCTTGATTAGTAAGATCACCACAATTACAAGCTGTTCTTCAATTCAGTGACATTTTAAAAAAAACTGTCAAGCCCATTTTGAAGACCAGTGCCTTTATGTGTGAACTTTTCCTGGCCCTTCCCCTGGGGTGTTATTTAATGAATGTCACTGTTTCCAGGGGAAAGTTTTCATTTACCGAGGGAAGGAGTATGAACGCCGGGAAGATTTTGAAGCTCGGCTATTAACTCAGTTTCCAAATGCTGAGAAAATGAAGACAACATCTCCACCAGGCGACGATATTAAAAACTCTGCTGGCCAATGTATCCTTTCAGACAACCATGTCGGATATAAAATGATGGCGATGTCGTTTGTTTGGATGGTTGGGTGTACGTGGGACCTTGCTCCTGGCTAATGACCTCGCTGCCTTACGCTCCTTAACCCCCTTGACCTTCAGATATTCAGTGCTTTACAGTAAAGCCCAAACTCGATTTGCCCCCTAAATTTCACAGGCCTGTGTCGGAGCAGATTGTAAGGTAACATCTTCCTTACCCAACATGAGGGTGGTGAGAGGCATACACGGATCGCTTCTTCATAATTTCACATCTCAGAGGGTGGATGTCAGCCTTTGATTAACTTTTCAGATGCTCTTTCTGTTTTACTTCGAAAAGCAAGGGAAGTTAGTCATGTTCAGCATCAAAGAAGGGGGAAGGAAGATGTGAACACATGTGGCCGGGAGGGCGCAAGGCTGTTCCTTATACCTGAGATTGGGAGACAGGGAAAGTCAGGGGGAGAAAGGAATACTCTGGGCTCCTTTTGAGCCACCAGGTGAGAGACCCCCTGTAGGCTTTTTCTCCAGGGCTCAGGCCCTGCCCCACACCCCACAGATCTGAGTCTGTGTGCCTGTGGTGTGGCCTGAGCATTTGGATCCCAGAAGGCAGGAATAGGGATTCAGACATGTGCTCGTGATGGAGAACCAGGTGGGGAGTGAGAAGAAGCCTTCACCCCTACAACAGGGTGATTACATAATATGGGATTTGGAGGTGGAATTGGGGGGTTTTTTGGGGGGTTTTTTGGGGGGGTTTTTTGCGGTACGCGGGCCTCTCACTGTTGTGGCCTCTCCTGTTGCGGAGCACAGGCTCCGGACGCACAGGCTCAGCGGCCATGGCTCACGGGCCCAGCTGCTCTGCGGCATGTGGGATCCTCCTGGACCGGGGCATGAACCCGTGTCCCCTGCATCAGCAGGTGGACTCTCAACCACTGCACCACCAGGGAAGCCCCTGGAGGTGGATTTTAAAACTCACAGGCCAACTGTCCAAATTTGAGTGAGATTTTCTGCATCTACATTGAATTGCCCCTGACTTAGCAGTGGTGTAGAAACACCTACACTATATGTCTCTTTGATATGAAGAATTTTCTTTTCTGTTTGATCCATGTACTGGTGAAAAACAATTAACCTCTTTGATGGCCTAATAATGCTCAGGATCTGCTTATTTTATATCCTGAAGTTTGGTGGATTGGGTTCTTCTACAAAATTCACTACCATTTCTTTAACCTTTCATCAGCAAACATGGAAAATAAACCAGGACTTGGTTTATTGATGGATGATGCCTTTCATAAGGCTTAGACTTTAAGTTTTGAAACATTTTTTTCTCAGAGAGACATGAAACACTAGTGAACTGTAGTGTACGCTCAGATATTTCCCTTTGATGTGGGGTGCCCACCTGCGTTTCAGCGCAGCGGGGTGAGTGAGCCTCCCAGCCTGCCTCTGGGTTGTGCGTGAAACCCACCCCCTCCCCAGGGGAGGAAGGTACAGTCTGCATCTTATGTATGCCACCGTTGGTGGTTGCCAAATCTGCCTTTTGTAGATCTGAAATTAAAGTATACAAGACCTTTTAAAAAAATAAGACATATTTTTAAATTTTTAATAACTTATTAGATTAAATTATTTAATAAGTTAATTGTTGAATTATGAATTCAAATTTTAAATAATAAACGCATAAATGGAGAATGAAGGCCTTTTCCCCCTCTCCTTTGCTTCACCTTTTCTGTTTTTGCCGGTTTCACCCTTACTCAGCATCTCTTCTCCCTTGAGCATTGTCAGGGACAGAGAAGAGGCAAAAATTCAAGGTAATTTTTCCACCTGCCAACGTCTCTCTTCTGAGGCTGGTGGGGAAAGAAAGCCCAGCTGTCGCTCCAGGTCAAGGCTGGAGATGTTTTAAGGGATGCAGTGACCTATAGGGAGACCGGATCCCATGTCTAAAAGCAAATCGGCTGCTTTTCTGGTTAAATGTCTAATGATTTCTCTATCTCTGTACAGTTTTTACAGAGTAAACGAGGTCCAGCGATTTGAATATTCTCGTCCGATCCGCAAGGGAGAGAAAAACCCAGACAACGAATTTGCGGTAAAAAAAAAACCACCCCCAAACTCTTGCTACGACTAACAAAACTGCGCATGGAAAAATGCGTTCTCGAAGGCTCCCGCAGTGCAGGATTGAATGCCTTTGTGTGTTATGTGCAGAGATCCTAGCATATTACCCATTCAAATTTAGTGAAATGACGACCATTTCACACATAGTATCACTAAGGTGCTTGTGATACTGTAAGAAGGTAACTAGTGCTTTGGAGTGTTTCCGTGCTCGGAGCACACTTGCTTGCCTCCTGCGTGTATCTGAGTCTTCCTCTGTGCCCTGGGTCCTGGAGCAGGTGCTGGTGTCTCAGTTATAAATAAGCTCCCGGAGGTGCCGACTGCTTACATGGCTCTCTGCAGGGGACAAGCAGTCAGGAGGTGAGTTGGGCTCACTATCCAGTGCCCGCACCTGAACTTCACCGTGGCACAATACGCCGGAATAGGGTCCCCGCGGGCACAGCTGAATACCAGGCCTCCTTGTATGTTGAGCAGCATCCCGGACCACTACCCACTAGGTGCTAGCTAGAGCCTCCCCGGTTGTGACAGTGAATCACAAGTGTTTCCACGCATTGCTAAAAACATCTGTGCCTTGTTGAAGACACTGCATTAGAGTCATAGAAATGTTAACACGGATTCTTGCAACCTTTTAAAAAATATACATACAGCTGCTTTAATGGATTCCATTTTGGAAAGGCATGAAAGAAGGCATAGCTTTTTAATTTTTTAATTAATGAATTAATTTTTATTTTTGAAGTAGAAAAGAATAGCTTTATTGCTTTACCAGGCAAAGGGGGCCACAAGGGGCTAATGCCCTCAAAACTGTATGTTGAAAGCATAGTTTTATTTATTTATTTATTTTTAATGTTACCGTTTCTCTCTCCTCCTGCCCTGAAAAACCTCTTCTGGAAATCCCTAGATAGGCCCCTATTTCAAGGTGGCATTAGCCCCAAGGACCCCTGGCGGGGACCTTGTCTGCCGGTATCTGGGGGTGCAGGGGGTCAAAGTTGAACTAGCCCCATGCTGCTGACCCAAAGGGAAGCTCAGAGCACTTTCAGCAAAGTTGCCTTCCACCCACCCTCCCTTCGAAGCCCTGTTTCCTATAATCTTTTGATCCCCAGGGTGACGCGTGTGGGTCTCCAGGCACAGCCCCTGAAAGGCCCCTCCCTTCCCTTCCCGAGCCCAGTTTCCCGTGTGTCAACTAGGATCTTGGAGTCGGGAAATTCTAAGGCTGTCCCCAGTTTCATCCCTGGCTCTTTCAAAACCAAAACGCTATTTCTCGGTTAGTGTGGCATCCTGAACCTGTTGGGTGACTCGTGTCACTGTGGCACCGTCTGCAGTGGTGAGAGAGGCAAGACCCCACCTAGACACCCACACCGGGGCTGGGCTTTCTGAGCCGTCTCTGTTCTGGTCATCACAGCAATAGCTCTGTCATTTCTGTAGCATCCTGGCTGCAGGATGTATGGGCGGTTCTTGAATTTCCCTCAGGCCTCTCACGTCTCGCGGCGACATACGTTCTTATCCTGTGAAGGAAGAGACACAAGGAGGTCGAGCAAATTGCCGACGGTTGCGCAGCCATTCGAGGCAGAGCGAAGAATAACCTCGGCTCCTGAACTCCGGAGCTGCGCTAAACCTTAGAGGCGGGGCTGTTTCTAAATGGCCCAGAAATCCCCTAATGGTCCCGTTAGGTTCTCACACACAGATGAGGCTTTCAGAAGCCACGGGATTTAGTCCTTCACATGCTTGACAAAGCCCCAGGCTTTCAGATCAGCGCAGGGGTTTTGGTGGTAATGGGAGGCCGGGCTGGGGCCTGCTGCAGGGAGCCTGGCTCCCAGGGCCTGGGTGCTGGCAAAGCTGCCCTGCCAGGCCAGCCCGGGAGCTCAGAGCAGCTTGGTGCCTCCAAACCTGGCCACGCATGAAGTCCTGAAACCCAGAGCCAGCAAGGAGGAGGGATCCAGAGACAGGGTCAACGTGGAACCCGAAGCCCCCCCCCACCGGGGATGCTGGGGTTAGTGGGGTGCAGTGCAGCCTGCTGTTTCCAGGCCGGTGCCTGAGCCAGCAGCCCCTGGGGGCGGCAGGAGCCTTGGCTGTGTCCCTGGGGCCTCGGCCAGGTCCTTCCCCTCTCGCAGCCTGGAATCTGAGGTTTGGAGAAAATGCTTTCTAAATGCCAGCCGGTTTTCTGGAAATGTTGACAATCCATTATGCCATCTTTTTATATCTGGATCACTATGGACAGACTCAGACTGCTCAGTGATCCTCTGTTACTGGGAGGTGTACCAGGCAAAGGCTGCTACCAGCTAGACATCCCGCAGTAGGAGGTGGGATGAAAGGTTACGGTTCACCCCTGCAGCGGAGTTCTGTGCAACCATTAAAGAGGGGTGGAGTTACATTTATTGGCTTTCAACAACTTCCCGCAACATGTACTATACCAATTTAGGAAGAATACATTTTCATTGAAAATACACATATACACACTTGTTAATGCTTAGTAAGAAGCCTTGAACCCCAGATAGTAAAAGGTTAGGTTGCCATCTTTAGGTACTGAGTGATTTTTCTGCCTTCTATTTCCATCTCTTCATTTTCTGATGTAAATATATATGTTACGCCAAAAAAAGAAAAAAATTCATCATTAAAATCCTGACTGATTTTATTAGAATGTTGAGAGGTCACTTTTATGAAGCCCAGTCTTCCTCAATGGATTTGCATCTTCCAAGTTTCTTTTGAACACTAAGTAAGGCTAACGTAAAGCTCATTGGAGCCTTTCCAAGAATCTGTTTGCTCAGAGGGAACCTCCCTCGTGTGGATGTATATAATTCTCGCCTTCTATTGTATTTTCTTGGCCAAATGCCAGGGAGACGGGCACCGTTGGCCGGGGAACAGGGGGCCGTGGTGTCCTGTGTAACAGTCTGGCAGTTCAGCAGAGCATGGCCTGTGAGGTGTTCCCTGGGCGGCTGGTGACCTTGCCTCCCAGACCCTTGCCAATCCCCGTGAGGACAGAAGCTGTCATCTACCTGCAGCATCCTTCTCCTAACAAGTGTCCTGTGTGTGTTCCCTTTGCAGAATATGTGGATCGAAAGGACCATATACACAACTGCGTATAAATTGCCTGGCATTTTAAGGTGGTTTGAGGTCAAATCTGTTTTCATGGTAAGCACACCCCACAGGAGTAACGAACTGCCTGTCACCCCCTCTTCTACCGTCTGGCACGGCCTCTTCCCCGGGCGTGTCATCTGGTCACTGTGGCCGACAGGCATGCTTCAGTCTCCCCACATCAGGCTTAACCCAGAATCACTGTCCCCGTCCACGAATACTGCGGTGGAAATGCCGTGTAATCACAACCTCCTCTAGCGTAGAAAGGAACCAGAGCTAAGATTTCATTTCTTCTTACAAAATATTTAAATCTCGTCTTCACTGTGCTGTTTTGACAGTTCTTTCTGTTACCGAAATGAAAAGTTTGACAAATTCCAATTTACATACGCTTTGGAAGATCTTTCTTCCTGATGGTTTTATTGCCATTTACATGACAAACAACTTGATTAATAGTACTTGCTCGTTTTCAAGTAAAAATAGCTTGAGAATATACCCCTCACCCGCACTTTTTAAAGAAATAATGACCCGCATCTCATTAGCTAAACTTTGCCTTGGTGATGAGCGATCGGACAGTTCCCGTCACAGGAACCAGAGCTGGGCAGAAGGTTCTTACTGAATGTATAGCAGCAGCAGCGTGACAATTGCCGGTATAACAAGGTCTGGTTGGAGTATGTGTGCTCTGTCATGTGTCTCGATGCCTTTGGTGTTCACCTGGCAGGATCCTAACCAGAGGGGTGGTACCCACTGTTCAGTTTACCACGAGGCCCCTTGGAAACTCCTGCTTCTGCCCTAGGACGTGGCTGGCGCCTGTCTCCCCAGCCTTGTTTCCACTCCTGACCTTCGTCCACGCCAGTTGAGCTCTGGCTGACCTCTCCCTGACCTCTAAGCTCAGTTGACCTCTCCCTGAGCATGCCTGTGGTCAGCTGCATCCCATCCCCATCTCCAGCGCCCCCTCCTCCTGCTCTGAAGCCCTAGGGCTCTGTGCCCCCCTCCCCACCCCGGGAGGGCGCCTCTACTTCCTGTGTCCCCAGAGACCCCACTCTGTCCCCCCCTAGCACCCAGGCAGGCCCTGACCTCTGGAAGGCTCAGGAGGCGTGGCAGGTGGCAGAAATGCAAGCCTTCGCTGGCACCATTTGGAGCTGGTGACGTACATGCGGGAGACCACAGGACAGGAGACCCTTCTGTAAACAGGCACCACTCCTATCCTCCTAATGCGCCTCTTCCCATAAGCCCTTTGTAATCGGGGATTCCGTGAGCCAGCCCGGATGCGCGAGGATGCGTGAGGATGGTGCTTAACAGCTCGAGGTGGCGAGGGCGGAGACCTGATTTTCTGTAAGGATGTGGCTCTGCCACGGGCTATGCTTGCCCTTTTTTTTTTTTTTTTTTTTTTTTTGCGGTATGCGGGCCTCTCACTTTTGCGGCCTCTCCCGCTGCGGAGCACAGGCTTCAGACGCACAGACCCAACGGCCATGGCTCACGGGCCCAGCCACTCCACGGCATGTGGGATCCTCCCAGACCGGGGCACGAACCCGCATCCCCTGCATCGGCAGGCGGACTCCCAACCGCTGCGCCACCAGGGAAGCCCTATGCTTGCCCTTTTTAATGAACGAAGAAAGCTGGAGGCTGAATAATCCCAGGATGGCAGGACTGTAATAATCCTGCGGTCCACACCCCTGACCCCGCCATCTCTGGAACAGACCAGCACGGGATACTGCGAGGGCAGCAGCTGACCCGCTTGGTTTGATAAAGCTAGGACACGGCTCTTTCTTGCGGCAAACGGGATCAGCGACAGGGAGTTAGCCGTCAGTCAAAATGGAATTCTGCCCTGGAGAGTCCATTTGGCGAAGTTATATGTCTGGGATGGTGCATTCCAGGGTCTGATAAAGCCAGGTGTGGGGTGAACACAAAGGCCCTAGGGTACGTGTTGTTTGGGGTGCACGTGCAACCAGGGGGCACCCTCAGCGGCCAGCACACAGTCGGCCACCTCTTTGCGTGTTACCTCCTCTCCATCAGGTCACCTCTCCGGCAGGTGCTCGCCGGTGACGACTGAGGGTGTCGTTCTAGGATCTCACCGTTCTCTGAACGTCTCTGCACCTCCAACCCCCCCACTCTACCTCTCAGACAATCCCCAGGGGCTGTAGAAGGAGAAAACAGGCTGCTCTGCTTTGCCATTTGCTCAAGACACCCTAGGGTCCCCGGCACAGGTGGGGACCCGTCCCACTTCCGTTGGGGAAGGGAAGGATCAGATTATCGTGTGTTGTGGTCACCCTTGGACGTGGCTCCAGGGCCCAGCCTAGGGTCTGTTAGAGCCAGGCCTGGTGGGAAGGTGTTTTAAACGCGGACGCATCCTCCTGCCACCTGCGGGCTGAGCCAGAGAGGAGCGCGGGGCGGGGCCTCGCCGGGCCCTGCAGGGGCCCCCAGAGGAAGGAGGACCCTAGCGGTGTGGGCAGAGGTGCAGGAGCGGCGGCGAGGTGGGCCCGTGCTGGCTCGCCCTGCCTCCTGCTCTGAGGGTCCTGCGACCAGTGGCGGGTTTGCAAGGGAGGCCTGTGAGGTCCAGCTGAAGTGGTGACCACCGGGCAGGGGGAGCTCTTCCTTCCTAGGAGGGCGTGTGGCCTCCTGCGGAGGCCACGGCAGGACCCCTCTGGCCCTCCTCCGCCTCCCTAACCAAGCAAGTCCAGGGACAAAGCGCCCAGATCTCCTGCCTCAGGGACAGGGAGAGATTGCTCGAGATTCCTTAAGACAAGCAACGAACAAGGCCATAGTGAAAAGGCCTGCTTTGTGAGGCACGTAGACCGTGCTCAAGCGCCACTCAGGGCTGTGTTTTCCTGGCATGACCATACGTGTACGTATGCACACATGCGCGCACACACACACGCCTACACACATGCATGGGCACACACATTCCCCAGGACTAGGTGACCTCGCGTTGTGCCTTTGGAATTTGCATGTGGGGACAGGTCTATGGAAACACATAAAGATCCTAAAATGCCCAGCTTCTCTTGGCTGAGCGATGAGGGGCCTCACCCCAAGAAGCCACTGGGAAGAGAAGTGCATGGAGGGTAGGAAGCCTTCCCCACTCGGAAATGTGTGTCCTCTGACGAGGAGCCAGAGGCATCAGCAGAGGCCCTGGCAGGACGGGGACACGGCGGCTGGCCCGATGTCATCCCGTCCTCCCCCTTCCGCAGGTGGAGATCAGCCCCCTGGAGAACGCCATCGAGACCATGCAGCTGACGAACGACAAGATAAACAGCATGGTGCAGCAGCACCTGGACGACCCCAGCCTCCCCGTCAACCCCCTCTCCATGCTCCTGAACGGCATCGTGGACCCCGCCGTCATGGGAGGCTTTGCAAATTACGAAAAGGCAAGTGACACGCCAGCTTCCTCTTTCCAGCCCTGTCCTGGGACAGACTGTCTCCAAGCCTGGAAACCACCATGGTCTCACTGAGCGAGCTCCGCAGTGACCGAGCCCGGGCCGGGCCGCCCAGAGGCAGCCTCTGCAGCCTCCCGATGGTCAAAGCACCACCCCAGGCCCGGCCGGCCTGGGCATTGTCCCCTCATCTTCACCCCGCACCGGGCTGTGCTAACGGAGCTCTAGAGAGTGACCCTCGTGACTGTCCAGAGGCCTGGGATCATTAAAGGCCAAAAGATACAGTTTCAGTGAAAGACAAAAGACTTAGAATATTTAAAATGGATGGGAGGCTGGTGCAGTGGGGACAGCCAGCTGGTCTCCCTGGAAAATACCTCAGTGAGATCAGGCAGAAGCTGAAGATCATGGGATGTGCTCTAGACAAGGGGTCTGCGCTACAGCCGCTGCCTGATTTTGTAAATCAAGTTTGGGACGTGGCCACGGCCGTTCTCTTACTTGGTGCCTGTGGCTGTTTTCCTGATACAACAGTGGCAGAGTTGAGGCCCTTCACAGAAAAGGTTTGCTGCCCCCTGGTCTAGACAAAGTGAAAAGTGAAGCAGAAGGGGCTCTGCCTGAAAGTGGGCTGTGAGGTGAAGCTGCCCTGGACGGAGAGGTGATACTGTGTTCCAGCTGCCTTCAGCTGTAGGGCAGACCCAGGATGGGGGTCAGGGGCACGAGAGCAGCTGGGGAGCTACCTCCCAGCGAAGTGAGTGACCCGGGTCAGTGTGGCTTTGCTGGGCTCCATGGACGGGGCCGCCACAGTGAGTGAACAAAGGCCATTTGTTGTGCTGAGCTTACTGGATGTTTTGCTGGGGTAGGGTCCAGCCCTGGGGGGAATGAGCTGGGTGATGGCCAGGCTGTGCGTCTGTTTCACACACAGCTCCCTCCCCAGGCCTGGTGTACAAAAACGTGTGCTGATGTACTAAGTGGCTCTCCCTGTCTCCACCAGGCCTTCTTTACAGAGCGGTACCTGCAGGAGCACCCCGAGGCCCACGAAAAGATCGAGAAGCTCAAAGACCTGATTGCATGGCAGGTAAATGTCCAGTGGCAGCTGCAGGGCCCGAGGCGGGGAAAGTGGAGTCTGGGACCAGATCCACCAGGGCCACCTTGGCACACCTGCCAGCCGCCACGGAGGACCCTGGACATCAGCCAGAGCACCTGTGACCATGTTTGTCCCGGATAAACCCATTCACCACTGCCGTGATTAACTCGACCCCTGGTTGTAGTCATGCATTTGAACACCTAGAAAGTTCTGTCTTGCAAATGAGCCTGGTCTGTTTCCTCCCCTCGGTCAGTGCAGTGCCTGCTGGAAAATCTTTGTCTGGTATCAACAGAACGGAACATCACGGGCAAGGTCAGGAAACGGTGATGCCCTAGAGACCGTGGCTCCAGCCTGTCCTGGGAGGGCACTCAAGCCGATGCCATCGGCACGAGAGGTGGGGATGGGGAACCGCCGAGCACCCACCCTCCTGTTCCCCCTGCCGGTGGTCAGGGTTGGGGAAAGGGGTCCTCATTTCTGTTTCCCCAGCTGTAATTCTGCATATCCTTTGGCTTTTCTGCTTGTGCTCCTGAGGCCTTCTGAGTCTTTCCTTAGCGGGACATGGTTTGGAAAGGCTGGGCAGCTCTGGAGGGTGTCCTGGGCTCCATTGGAAGTTCCCTTTTCTTGTGTCTGGGCTTCTGGAGCTTTCATGAGACTGGAGGTGGAGGGGACGTCCAGACCCAATTCCTGTGGGAGCGCTGCCTACTTGCTCTGGACTTTGGACAACTTGCTTCTTTAAGCTTCCTTTTCTCACGTGGGAGGCAAAGAGGGTGCTGCTTACCTACACCCCACACGCCAGGCCGCGGGAAGAGGGCTGAGGAAGGCAGAGGCCAGGGTCTCCCTGTGCCTGGGCAGCATCCCGCCCTAGCCCAGGGGTCCCAGGCTGTGACCAGTGCTCCATGGCCGCTTTGCTCCCGGCCTCCCTGGAGCCTCACCAGCCTCCCTTGGAGCCTCACCGTCCTGGCTTCGTCATCAGCACATGGGCTGTCTGACCTGTTAGGGTGGAGCGGGGCTGAGTTTTGGTTTCAAGCCTAATTACAAGTATTTATTTTATATCTATAAAATATATATGGATATTGCTGTGATAAAATTTATGTAACATAAAATTTACCACCTTAGTCATTTTTCCGTGCACAGTCCAGTGGCATCAAGTATGTCCCCGTCGTGGTGCAGCCATCACCACCATCCATCTCCAGAACTTTTTCATCCTGCAAAGCCACCGTGTACCCAGTAAACAATACCTCTCCACCCTCCCACCCCTGGAAACCACCATCCTACTTTCTGTCTCTATGCATTTGATTATTCCGGGGACCTCATGTAAGTGGAATAATACATTGTCCTTTTGTGACGGGCTTATTCCACTTGACGTAATGTTTTTCAGGTTCATCTGTGTTGTAACGTGTCAGAATTTCATTCCTTTTTAAGGCTGAAGAGTATTCCACTGTCTGTATAGACCACTTTTTACTTATCTGTTCATTCGCTGACGGACACTTGGGTTGCGTCCACTTTTGCTATTGTAAATGATGTTATAATGAACCTGGGTGTACAAATATCTGTTCTGCTTCCTGCTTTCACTTCTTTTGGGTATATACCCAGAAGTGGATGGTTGGATCATATAAGTCTATTTTTAGTTTTTTGAGGAAGCACTGTATTGTTTTCCACAGCAGCTGCAGTATTTTCCATTCCCACCAATAATCATGCAGGATGGTTCCAATTTCGCCTCATCCTCATCAACATTTGTTAGTTTTTGGTTTTCTTTTTGTTTGTTTGTTTTATAGCTGCCATCCTAATGGGTGTGACTTTGCCACAAATCTGTAGGCATTTGATATCAATTTGCCTTGGAATTCTTCTGGGATAAGACACCCTGGGAGCTGAATTTAAGGGAACTTTTTGGCCATGATGGTTTCTTTGCACAAGATGTAAGCCTCAGGTAGGCAGTCTCCCTCTGTTACTAAAAAAGAGGGAGAGAATTTAAAGGTCTGAATGATTCCATTTTAGATGTTGTAAAAACCAAAGTGTACAAAATTCAAAACTCCACTGAAAGCTATATAAAACCATTGCTACACAAAAACTAGTTTGGTCTGCAAAAGTTCTATTGATTTTTTTTTTTACTGTAAGCTTTTACAGAAAATTGGATTTTAAGAGTTTCAAGCCCTACAGAAGAAAATAATTTGCTCCCCAGAGAGAACTTGATGTCAGCATTATGTCATCACCCCTAATAAGTATATTAAAGGATGAATTTTAAAGTAGCTCACAGGAAAGTCGGGAAAAAAAAATCTGTTTTCTAGCCACTTCATTAAATCAAAGAGTGATGAAAAATACATATTCAAAACATTACCTGTGGGCTTTCCTGGTGGCGCAGTGGTTGAGAGTCCGCCTGCCGATGCAGGGGACACAGGTTCGTGCCTCGGTCTGGGAAGATCCCACATGCCGCGGAGCAGCTGGGCCCGTGAGCCATGGCCGCTGAGCCTGCGCATCCGGAGCCTGTGCTCCACAGCGGGAGAGGCCACAACAGTGAGAGGCCCGCGTACCGCAAAAAAAAAAAAAAAAAAAAAAACCATTACCTGTGATCTTGCTTTCATTTGCAAATGTTTTGAAGACCCATCTTTTAATATCAGTAATTGAGTCATACGGTCATTAAAAATAAGAAGTTTGGAGTTATCGGAATGCTTTCTTCTGGTTTTGTGTTAATTGGTTTGGTTTGGTTTTTTTCCTGAAAACTCCATCAGGGCAAAGTGAGGTTTTCCTCCTGGGAATCCGAAGGGTTCCTTGGGCAGGGTTTCCACTACTGATGCCTAAAATCATTTGTGAAGGCTGGTTACTAAGGCCCAGGCAGCTCCTGGCTCTGCTGTTGCCGTTGCTGAAACAGAGGGTGCTGATCCCCTCACAGGCAGGAGCTGGGGTCGGGTGCAGGCTGCCTGGGGCCTCTTCTAGGTTTGCGGCTGACACCAGGTCAGCAGTGAGCGCCAGCCCCTTCCTCAAAGGCACAGCTCCATCTTTCCCCACACGCAGCTGTCTTGTTGGGCATCCCTGCTGTGTGTCCAAAGATGAATCCATATAGACTCATATGAAACCACTGTGGTGCGTGCATATTTCTCTTTTTTAAAATTTATTTTATTTATTATTTTTAGCTATGTTGGGTCTTTGTTGCTGCACGCGGGCTTTCTCTAGTTGCGGTGAGCGGGGGCTACTCTTAGTTGCGGTGCACGGGCTTCTCATTGTGGTGGCTTCTCTTGTTGCGGAGCACGGGCTCTAGGCATACGGGCTTCAGTAATTGCAGAACATGGGCTCCAGTAGTTGTGGCACACGGGCTCAGTAGTTGCGGCACACGGGCTCAGTTGCTTCGCGGCATGTGGGATCTTCCCGGACCAGAGCTCGAACCCGTGTCCCCTGCATCGGCAGGCGGATTCTTAACCACTGCGCCACCAGGGAAGCCCCATATTTCTCTTTTGAAATGTACAGAGATGAAAGACCAAACCAACCCATCCATCATCCCCAGCCGATGACAGTCGTACCGGTGTCGCCAGTGCTGGTGCTCCTGGAACACTTAGCAGTGCTTCCAAATGTTCTTTGCCGCTGGCAGGCCATGAACCCATGTAGGAGACACACAGGAGCAGACTTCAAATACAGCACCGCCATTTAGAAGGGTGTCTTTTGAGAGTAGGCTGCATGCTGTCTTTGAACAACTCGAGGTGTGACTTTGGGGAAGTCCTCCCCCCTCTCTGGGCTCTGGGAAACTCTTTAGATGTGCAGACTCCTGGGATCCACTCTAGACCAAACCAGGGCTCTGGGGGTGGGATTCAGGAATCTGCCTGAGAGATTTTGATACTCAGCTTGGTTGGAATCCGAAGACGATTCCAGGCCTCAGTCCATGGCTTCTGCTTGTGTACTAAGCACCTCATATGTTGGAGTGTTTGCACAGAGCATCTTTTTATTCATAGCTTAAGTTCAGTCCCGAGCAGACACAGAACAAGGGCTAGATCCCACCCTTCTTTTAGAAGGTTGTATCTGACCAATGTCAGGGACCTGTTGAGGGGATACATTTCATACCCCATGAATTTCACCTGCCAGATCACTGCTCATTCAGTCCCAAGACCTGAACCAAAGGGTCTTAACTTTAGTCCAGCAAGTAGCTTCTTTGATGTCAAGAATCTGGCCAATTAAGAGTTTTATCAAACCAACAACAAAAAAATGCAGAAATGATTGGACCACACTTTTATACATTTGAGAGAGGGCCATTTTACAAGATGTTTTCAGGATCTAGAGTGGCTGTGCTTTAACCTTGAGACAGCACCCCAACGTTTGTCTTCACGCCCAGATAGCCACGACACATTTACGATACCACCAAAAGTTGTCTGCAACCTGCCTTTGCCGACCCCCAGGAAGCAAAAGGATTTCTGGGAGCGTTTTCTTCTGTTGAACCTGAACAAACTGCAGCTAGCCCCTGGAGGCTGCCATCTGCAAGAGTAATTCGTATGGAATAGTAAAACGTCCCATCTAGTTTGAAACCTTAGCTGCACGCTGTCCTGTGGGTGATAGCTCTTTGGAAAGGGATGCCTGGCGTGTACCTTGGGTATAAGCCCAACTGTCAGCCAAACACACTTTGTGCCAGGGCAACTCGAGAGCAGGCTGGGTGGTGTAAACACAGGGGAGCGCTCACTTACTCCGTCCTTTCCTGGAGCACCACAAGAGGCACCAGCTGCGTGCTATAAATGGCAACCACATACGTTTTATGCATTGATTCATCTTGATAAGATTTCTTGAATTTGTTCACATGAAATTCAATTGTGTACTTATTATCCTTCTTACTAATAAATGTGCTCATTTAGACTGGTGTTCTGTCATATTAAGAAAATCTGTTTTTAATCAGTATTTTGATTTAATTGTAAATTATTAAGAGGAAGCCTCTTAGCCTGATTGCATTGAAGAGCATCTACCTCCCAGTCTGAGCCTCAGGGGAAGCAGAAGCCAGGGGAAGAAAGGAGGCTTTCTCACACCCACCCCCAACAGCTGTGACTCTGGAGGGTCTCTGGGGCTGGGGAATAAAAATGTCTCTACGACGCTTTTAAAGGTCAGCTATATCTCCACGCTCCGATGTGGAGTCTTGGCATGGATATTTGTGACAGCAGTGTTGGCAGAGACATGATTCTTTTTAGTTTTAAGGAAGAATAAATCTGGTTTTCTTTCCAAATAAGAACATCCTTCAGGACTATAGATCACGTATTATTAGGTTTTTACATTGTGGAATAGGGTTCTCAGTGGCCTGTCGAGGCAATATTCTTAGCGAAAAAAATCTTTGTACTGTGACTTGGCCCTTTGCTAACAGATCAAGTCATAGCTAAACAAATCCAACACGCAGCCCTTCCCAAATCCAAGTGGAAAGCACGGAGATGTCTATTCTGGGGTCGATGGTCAAACGTGAGTCAGGCGAAGTAACGGAGCAGCCGTGTGCTGCATACCGCACTAGACGTGTCCGACTTAAAACACAAATGCTTGTCATTTACACATTGTGGTCTGGGGGAGTAACCTGCCTGATGATGAATTTAATCAGCCGGTTTGACTGGGAAACCAAAGCAGATGCATTTTGCACGTCGCCACTTTCTGCCTGGTGTGCGTTTCTCTCCCTAGACCACTAAGCAGGAAATAAGGAACGTCAACCTGTATGTTTTTCAGATTCCATTTTTGGCCGAAGGGATCAGGATTCATGGAGACAAAGTCACAGAAGCACTAAGGCCATTTCATGAGAGAATGGAAGCCTGTTTCAAACAGTTAAAGGAAAAAGTGGAGAAGCAGTACGGAGTCCGGACCATGGTAAGTGGCTGGCGCGGCAGAGGGGAGGGAGCGTGTCTCTGTGTCACACTGTCCGACTGTGACAGGCTCACAGGGCCGAGTACTTGAGTTGTGTACGTGATGCCTGCTTAGGAAGTGAGATAAGGAACCTCCGGCCCTTCATCCTTTCATGTGCCAGCAAACTAGCCACCACCTTTCGATAACTGGAAATGTCAGGGTGTGTAAACGTTCGTGAATTTGCTTGATCACCAAATACCCCGCTTATGGCTGTGAACACAAGCTACCCGTAGTGTTGTGGAGCAACAGAAAGATCTCATAGACCCATGAGCAGAAAGATCTCATAGACCCATAAGCAGAAAGATCTCATAGATCCGTGCGACTCAGGCTGGTTCCCAGAGACCACACCCCAGTAACACAACACGCACGAAGGCATTAAATAACACACAGGGAAACAGCACTCATGATGTCCCAAAGCCGAGGTAGAGCCTGTGCCCAGGTCAAGGTCAGAGTCATTGAGGGGAGGAGTGGACTGCTGAGGTCTGAAGCTGTTACCTATTGGAGGAAGGGGTCACTGATCTAGGCCAAGGGTAAGTTGCAGGAGACGAGCTGGACACTGGCTGGAGGGAGGACTCACTTAGCAAAGGCTGAAGGCAGGGATTTGAATGGCAGGCCAGGGGCCGGTGCAGACACAGCCATGCCTTGGGCAGAAGATAAATTGTAAGGAGGAGCTGGGAAGGTGACCAGCCCCCCAGAGCCTGGAATGCCAGGATGTTCCAGGATGAAGGACAGAGCTGAGCTTTTTTTTTTTTTTTTTTAACATCCTTATTGGGGCATAATTACTTTAAGCTGGGACGAAGTGGGAGTGGGATGGACATATATACACTACCAAATGTAAAACAGATAGCTAGTGGGAAGCAGCCACATAGCACAGGGACATCAGACCTGGGCTTTTTTTTTTTTTTTTTTTTTTTTTTTTTGCGGTACGCAGGCCTCTCACTGTTGTGGCCTCTCCCGTTGCAGAGCACAGGCTCCGGACGGGCAGGCTCAGTGGCCATGGCTCACGGGCCCAGCCGCTCCGTGGCATGTGGGATCTTCCCGGACCGGGGCACGAACCCGTGTCCCCTGCATCAGCAGGCAGACTCTCAACCACTGCGCCACCAGGGAAGCCCCAGACCTGGGCTTTTGCTAAGAGTTGGTGCAAGGTCTCCTAGCCAGGGCCGAGATCAGGAGTATGATAAAAAAGTGGCTAGGCATTTTTATGGATGCAAAATACCTGACAGCTTAAGCCTTATGGTGGTAGGCTTGAGGCAGTCTTCATGAGCCATGCCTTAGCATCTCTGGGGGCAGGACCAGACACCTCACATCACAGCACCCCTGTGGTGCAGTTGAAAGCATCACTTCCACCCTTACTCAGGGTCTCTGGGAGCCTTGGTGAGTCCTAGCCTTGACTGCTTGTGGACTCGGGAAACGTCTGGCCTAGCAGATGGCTTGAGGCCCCCTTTCTCCATTGTTCGGGGGTGAGCATCAGGGTCGCAAAAAGAGGCAGCGAGACCTCTTCTGGTCTCCTGGAATCCCATGCCCGCTGGCGTATGCGAGCAGGTCTTCTGTTATCCCGCAAAGGGAAGGCAGGCTGCAGGAGTTACTCCACCTCTCCTAACGCAAGACACTCTACCTCCTAAAGAATCAGGTGTCCAACCAGGTGTGCCATTTTGGTTTTTCTTCTGACCCAGCTCCATCTTTCTGCCGTTCTCTAAACTTCTCTGCTGTTCCCTGTTGAGCTGCCTTCTTTTTGTTCACCCCTTTATCTCACTTAGCAAACACTAATTTAGTGCTTACCATGTGCCGGGGACCTTTCCGAGGTTTTTAACAATTATGGACTTCTTAGGTTCCGGCAACACGAGGAAGGAGACACTGTGGACATCCCCACTTTATAGATAGGGCAGCAGGAGCATGGGAAGGCTCACCAGCCCGAGCTTACACTTAGGAGGTGGCAGAGCTCTTCTTCTTCTCTTGCCCTTGTGGTTGGAGACACGTAAGAGGGCCAGACCACCCCTGAGAGGGGTCATGCTCTATCCTCTCCCACCCTCCCCAGCCCTGCCGGCCGTGCCTGGGCCCCAGAGCCTCCAAGCCTGGGACCTAGCACTCATCAAATGAGGTGTCTTTGGCCTTGACCACAGCAGAGCATGAGCCTGACCAAGCCAAGAGTAACACAACTGCCGGGCTATGGTCTGAAAACTCAGCAGGCAGGAATCTGCGGCCGTCAGCCCAGCAGGAACTCCTGCAGGTGAGCAGGCTTAGAAATCAGGACCACACTGGAGGAGCCTTCATTGCAAGTCAGAATCCTGGAGCTGTGCCTGATCACTCTGGAGCTTGTGACTCATTACAATCAGCGTCAAGTGGCCAGAAGAGTTTCAAAGTACATCACGGTGTACCTCTTTCAAAGTCTGATGCCACTTTTCATTCTTTCTGAGAAATAAACACTTGTGAAATCTCCCAAGTTTTCTTACTAAGTGAAAAGCTTCCTCTTTGATCAATCATTTCATGTATATTTCAGGATGACAGAAATCTGTCTGGCTCACCAGACATCCTTCATATCCCTTTCTCTGCTGTGATTCATGATTTCTCTGCGGCTTGTGCTTGCACACGCGGGAGGAGGAGAGGAGGGCAGGGCGGTCGTGTAGGCAGTGGGACGTCCTCGGCCGGTGATGGGCCATTTGCACCGCAGCCTGAGACGGCATCTTCTCCACCAACGTCCCACCCCGAGGCAGGGTCAGCCAAGACATCTCCACCCCCACCAGCCAGGGGTTGACCAGGCTTGTTGGGAATGAAGTTGGGAACAGAATTAAGGATGCAGTTTCTACCCGTGGATGCTTTGTCCCCTGGAGCTGCCTCCCTGAGTCCACCTCCATTCTGGGACCCCGAAGGCAGGCTCTGCGGCCAGCCTCCCTTGAGCAGACAAAAGGTCAGGCAGATACCCTGTCATTCTCTGGAAAATGTGGTGATAAAATGCCGTCTGGAATGAGGCTTTCCCGTCGTACTGACTTTGAGAACTTTCAAGCTCCTCAGAATACTTTGAAAAGCAATACAGTATCATCCTGTTTTTAAAAAGACGGATTTAAAAGTAAAAACCCCAGGGCTTCCCTGGTGGCACAGTGGTTGGGAATCCGCCTGCCCATGCGGGGGACACGGGTTCGAGGCCTGGTCCGGGAAGATCCCACATGCCGCGGAGCAGCTAAGCCCGTGCACCACAGCTACTGAGCCTGCGCTCCAGAGCCCGTGAACCACAACTGCTGAGTCCGCGTGCCACAACTACTGAAGGCTGGGCGCCTAGAGCCCATGCTCCACAACGAAAGAAGCCACCGCAATGAGAAGCCCGCGCACCGCAACAAAGAGCAGCCCCCGCTCGCCACAACTAGAGAAAGCCTGCACACGGCAACGAAGACCCAACGCAGCCAAAAAATTAAATAAATAAAATTTAAAAAAATAAAATAAAAATAAAAACCCCATAGAAAGGACATAAACCATCTTGTCCATTTTTCTGGGTCAGCCTAAGCCATAGAAAGGGAAGACTTGGACACCCTCTGACTCCTAATCCACCGGCGGCTCCATGGGACACCGCCGGCCTGCTCGGCTTTGGCCTTCATTCAGAGAGCCCTGGACTCTAAGGTGCCACCGCTCCCCAGATGAAAGCACAGGAGCCTGGCCTCCTCCGTATACTTAGATAGTGAGGAATGCAGACGCGGGGTCCCCAGAGAAGAGGCCACGAGCACCAGCCACGTTCAGCACTGGTCCCCAGCTCCTGGGGAGAGGGCTGGAGTGAGTCTGTGCTTCAGGCCGTGGTAACAACAGCAAGGGCAACGGAGGCTGCGGTTCAGAGCGTGGCCCGCCCTGCGCACGTCACCTGCGTCATTTCAGCTCATCCTCGCCGGCCTCTCAAGGTGGCATGATTATTCCCTACACGCTCAGGAGGAAGCTGAGACCCAGAGCAGTTCCATGTTTTATGCCAGGTCACCTCGTCCGTGCCAGAGCCAACATTCCCGCCTAATTCTAACCTCCCCCCTGCTGCCCGCCCCACCACAGGGACAGAGACGTCCCCTCTCTCAAAGTGTCCTAGCGTTGGAGCTACCCCATCAGGGCTGGGAGAGACCAACTGCTTCAGATGAAAAAACAAAAGCCCTGGATCCTCAATTTCTAGAGGCTCTGCTTGGTCAAGAAGGAATTGGGAGGTGACTGGCCCGGGGGAACCCAGGGCCACACCCAGTGGCTGCCCTGCTGATACGGGACCAAGACTGGCTTCTGTCCGTCCTCTGCCAGAGCCGGCTCCTGCCGCCCCCCTTCCTGTGTTCTTCCCAATCCGTGCTTGTGCGTCCCGACCGAGACTCAAGGTCGCCTCTCTGGGCAAATCGCCAGCCCTCTGTGGTTGCGGGTAGGACGCTCACGGCTGCTTCCTGGGCCTTCCCACGAGCTGGATGAGGTCATCCTGTGGCCATTGGCACCGCCTGGTCCCTGGCCGCCTCCCTCCTGTGCACCCCCTCCCTCGGCCCTGGCTGCCATGAAGATCATTTCATCAGAGAAATGGAAACCATCATGCTGGGCGCTCTTAGGAATGGGGGCTCACAGCACCCAGATGTCAGATGGGTCGTGTTTCTTCTCCACCGTAAGCAGAGCTGCATTTCCTGGAAGGCTGCGTCTCCACGTACCCAGAAGATGATGGACAACGGAGGCAGCATCTGCCAAGCCAGAAAAATCACCCGAGCACGAGGTTGACAGCTGTCTTCTCCTCTGCCCGTCACCTGGATCCAGAGAGGACTGGGTTGAAGTCAAGCTGAGGCGGTTGCCGGGGAGAAGTGGGAAGGCAGCCCCTCGCGGGTCAGGAGGTGATATGAGCAGGTGGCTGCTCAGAAAGACAGTCCCCAGCTTCCGGAACGCTAATCCCCACCTCTGAGCTGTCCTCAGAAGCTGCTGCTGTGGGAGAACTGTCAGGGGAGAGCCTGGGTTTTGAAAGGCAGCGGCCGTGAACAGGTCTCACTCAAAGCATCAAGAGGGTCAGAGTCCCACAGAGATGCCGGAGAGAGGAGCAGTAGCCAAGCTGGGCACGGTGGTACCAGGGGTAGCAGATGGGGCGGTCAGGATGCACCTAGAGCAGCAGGCAGGACTCTTCCTTGGGAGGGTCAGGAACAGAGGGGCCCAGAACAGGCTCCCAGGGCTCAGCCGAGAGGCTGGATGAGAGGAACACTTCTGGCCTTGGATTACCGTCTGAACGTGTTGAAGAAAGGGAAACTACTGAATGGGAGAAAGTATCTGCAAATCATAGGACTGCTAAGGGGTTAATATCCAACATATATAAACAGTCTATGCGACTCAACATCATAAAAACAAACCACGCGGTTAAAAAATGGCCAGAGGACCTCAGTAGACATTTTTCCAAAGAGGACATGCAGATGGCCAATAGGCACATAAAAAGATGCTCAACATCACGAATCATCAGGGAAATGCAAATCAAAACCACAATGAGATACCACCTCACATCTGTCAGAACGGCTGTCATGACAACAAACACAAATGACAAATGTTGGTGAGGATGTGGAGAAAAGGGAAGCCTTGTGCACTGTTTATGGGAATGTAAATTGGTGCAGCCAGTGTGGAAAACAGTATGGAGGTTTCTCAAAAAACTAAAAGTAGAACTACCCTATGACCCAGCAATCCCACTCATGGATATATATCTGGAAAAACCAAAAACAGTAATTCAAAAAGATACATATACCCCAGTGTTCATAGCAACATTATTTACAATTGCCAAGATGTGGAAGCAACCTCAGAAGGTATGAGATATATATGAATACCACTCAGACATAAAAAAAGAATAAAGTGTTGCCAATTTGCAGCAAAATGGATGGACTTGGAGGGTATTATGCTCAGTGAAATAGGTCAGAGAAAGATAAACACTGTATGATATCACGTATATGTGAAATCTAAAAAATACAACAAACTAATGAATATAACAGAAAAGAAGCAGACTTAACAGATATAGAGAACAAACTAGTGGTTACCAGTGGGGAGAGGGAAGGGGAGGGACACTATAGGGGGAGGGGATTAAGAGGTACAAACTGTTAGGTATAAAATAAGCTACAAAGATATATTGTACAACACAGGGAATAGAGCCAGTATTTTATAATAACTGTAAATGGAATATAACCTTTTTTTTAACATCTTTATCAGAGTATAATTGCTTTACAATGGTGTATTAGTTTCTGCTTTATAACAAAGTGAATCAGTTATACATATACATATATCCCCATATCTCTTCCCTCTTGCATCTCCCTCCCTCCCACCCCTCTAGGTGGTCGCAAAGCACCGAGCTGATCTCCCTGTGCTATGCGGCTGCTTCCCACTAGCCATCTGTTTTACGTTTGGTAGTGCATATATGTCCATGCCACTCTCTCAGTTTGTCACAGAAATGCCTGAGAAGAGGATATTGTAGACTGAGTTTCTAGAAACATTTTTACAATTTGGATTAATCTGCAAGTAACCACTTCCTTTTAAGTTTTCCTTATAAAAGCCAATTAATGACAATGGCTGTCTCCCTGGAGATGGGCCATGGCACCATCATTGGTGCTAAACCCAAGACGGACCAGACCCTCTGTGCTGGCAGATTTCAGCTGCATATTAAGCCAGTGATCAGTAAACTATGGCCTGACACCTGTTCTTGTAAATAAAGTTTTATTGGAACACAGCTGTGCTCACTTATTTCTGTACTGTTTATGACTCTTTTCATGCTTGGGACAGAGACCTTATGGCCCGCAAGCCTGAAATACTTATTATCTGACCCTTTGCAGAAAACAGTTTCCAGCTTCTGCTTTACACTGTTCTTTAGCAATTTTGAACCTTTTACTATTTTAAAATTTTTATTTTATTGAAGTATAGTTGATTTGCAACGTTGTCTTAATTTCTGCTGTACAGCGAGATGATTCAGTCATACATATATATATATATATATATATATATATATATATATATACATTCTTTTTCATATTCTTTTCCATTATAGTTCATCACAGGATATTGAATATAGTTCCCTGTGCTATACAGTAGGACCGTGTTGTTTATCCATTCCGTATGTAATAGATTGCATCTGCTAATCGCAAACTCACAATCCATCCCTCCTTTTCCCCTTGGCAACCACAAGTCTGTTGAACCTTTTACTATTGAAGAGATAGTGTACAGATCAAATAGTATTTCATGGGCAAAACAAATATTTAAGAAACAGACCGTCTTTTCAATGGTGTTATACAATCTGTAATCACCGTGGTCCCAGGTAGGTCTTCTATAGGTGATGGGCTGAATGAAACACCAGCTTTGGTGGAGTGGGGATGGGCTTTAGGGAGGTTGAAGCCACACAGAGAGGGAATGCCCTACAGGAATTTGGTTTCCACATCCTCAGGTTAAAGAAAGGAGCTTCTGCTGCAGCTGCCATCCCAGATGTGCCAACATCTGGCTCGGGGTGCAGGTACACTAGCATTTTGTAGCTAATTAGGTGTTGACATGTGCTGTATTTCAGTGACACTTATTTTGTTAATATACCATAGTATGACATGACAAAGAGACGATGGAAAACTCTATCCAGAGACCGTTCTTCTCTAGAATGCATCACTGGTCCACTTTCTGGTGAGAAGGAGGAGTTTTAGCAAGGCCAGCCATGGATCCATCTAATCCATTGTACCAGTCACTGGCAGGGGAGGAAATCCACCTTTAATTAAGCAGCAGGTGCATCTTATTTTAGTCTAGAGAAGTTCAGTCATTATGCATCCATATAGTTTAGTGATCTTCTTGGTTTGTCACCATGCAGAGATACAAAGTTATCTAAAGATCTTGTAAAATTCTTTCACATTCTAGATATTTTTCTGCAAGTTAAATTTTCTGATCAGTACATTGTACTATGACTCTGGAACAAGTTGATGCCTTGTGGTCTTGGTAGAGAAAACTGCTTTTTAAATTTAAAAAGAAAACAAAGTTCTTCCTGGTATTTTTCACAGTATCAAATCAGATTTCAAAAAGCCTCCAAATAATCATCGTTTTTGTCTTCAACTTTGAACAAGCACATGCACTGTTCATGAAAGTGTGGACAGTTTTGATCTAGATTCCGGGCTGCTAAGACCACCTGGTCCAAGGTGTCCGCCCGTGCCAGGCTGGGCGCCTTTTGCCACAGCATCAAACAAGTCTCTCTCTGTTTCTCTCCCCTCTGCCTAACCCAGCCCTCAAGTCTGGACGACAGGAGAGGCAGCCGTCCCCGGTCCATGGTCCGATCCTTCACAATGCCTTCCTCATCCCGGCCTCTGTCTGTGGCCTCTGTCTCGTCCCTGTCATCAGACAGCACCCCTTCCAGGCCGGGCTCCGATGGGTGAGTCTGGCTCAGCAGCTGGGGAGGGTTGGGAGGGGCTTCAAGGAGCCACCCAGGGCCCTGGGTTTGTTTCATCACACCTGAGAGGATTTTTAAAAATCAAAATTCTCTTTGAAATGGAGACCATCCAAGACTTTTACAATCATGGTGCCACTAAGACGTGTAGAGTCTTGTGAATTTTTGAGAAAAAATGTCTCGCTTTGGGTACCACTTTGGATGAGGTTTCCATCAAATTGTAAAACCTCCAGGTGAGTGTTCAGTCCTTTTCAGCAAGTCCCGGAAGCAGTGTGATGCATTCCTTGCCAGCTGCGTGCTTGTACTTTTCATCTCTTGCTCACTTCCAAGGTGTCACACTAGGGCAGGACTGTCACACACAGGCAGGCTTCCTTGAGAGCTGGCAGGGCCACCTTCTTTCTACAAGATCCCTTTGGAGACCCAGTTCTGCTCTTGAGCACCGGATGGCACAGAGCAACTAAGAAGGGATCAAGAACGGAACAGACGGGTGAACATTTCATTGAGCTCCCACTGTGTCTCCTGCCAAGAGAACCTCGTTACTGACATTTTTGTGTGTTTTGCGATAGCATATATGAAAAGTTTGTCCTGATTATACAGAAAGAAAAAATGTCACATGAAATTTAAACAGTAGAGAAGAACTTCTAATTGTTTTGCTGTCGAGTTTGCACAGTTGTGTGTTTGTCCGAGCCCATTTGGTTTACAATCCATCATCCCATCCTATCAAACCCACAGGCTCCTGACCCCTGCGACACGCAGACACAAACTTCCAGGGCGCCCCAAGGGACAGCTCCAACCCAAGTGCCCTTTGTTGCCGATGAGCAATGTACCCAATGAAGGATGGCAAACTGTTCCCACGTTTTTTTCCTAACAGTAATTTTTGTTGTTGTTGTTGGTTTTTTTTTTTTTGGCGGTACGTGGGCCTCTCACTGTTGTGGCCTCTCCCGTTGCGGAGCACAGGCTCCGGACGCGCAGGCTCAGCGGCCATGGCTCACGGGCCCAGCCGCTCCGTGGCATGTGGGATCTTCCTGGACCGGGGCACGAACCCGTGTCCCCTGCATCGGCAGGTGGACTCTCAACCACTGCGCCACCAGGGAAGCCCGCTAACAGTAATTTTTATCAGTGTCTGCTACTTCTAAGGCCAAGTCCATATGGAAAACCTCAACTTAGAGGTATTTAAATCAAGTGTGCTTGTCACTGGGAGCAAGATTGCTAAAGAAACTTAATTCACCTTCTCCCCAGGGAAATCCCCAGGCTAGTTATGAAAAGGTTTTTATATTTTCAGGAACGTAGGGGTGAGGGCAGAAAGTGATGTAGAGGTTTTAGATGGAAGAGTACTGTCCTGCACGTGTGAATACATGAGTGGGAATCGTTGTCTCCACCCCGGAGCCATATTTGTTTAACCTTGAACTAGAAGGCATCTTTATTAGAGTCCAGATTTTTGTTCATTCTCGGGGTTACCACCCTTCACTACCTAACAGATGTGGAGAAAATGAGGCTTTGGTCTCAGATGGCACCAGTTATGTGCAGAATAAAGTTCGTCCTGTCGGCAGTTGGTTCTCATAATGTGAAAAATTTAAAGCTCAGCCTTTCTCTTGGTTCCTTGTATATTCGTCTGGATTTCACAGCGCAGGTTTTCCCCGGAGCTTTAAGATGTCCACTAATCCTTTGTTTCCCTGCATTAATTATCCCAAGTTCTACCAAACCTAGAATAAAATCATGAAAAATTTTAAATTTTTGTTTATAGTAGAAGAGATATAATATTTAACACCTAATGGATGTTGATTTAGTAGTTATTGTGTATCCAGCTGGAAAAGTCCAGATGCCCAGAAATGACTTAATAATCAAAGTCAACACTGGTGGATTTCATTAATCATTTTCAAGTTTTTATTATGCAAAAATTTCAGACATATACAAAGGAGACAAAATAGCATAATGAGGGCCTGTACCAGCCATGAGCCAGCCTCAACAATGGTCAACTCCTAGCCCACACTCTCCCTCTTCCATATTATTCCGAAGCAAATCTCAGGCATCATATCATTTCATCCATAAACAATTCAGTGTGAATTTCTAAAAGGTAAGAATTTACCAAAAACACAATCATACTACCTTTAGCACATGTAAAAAGTGAACAGTAATTCCATACTATCATCAAATATTGGTTTTAATTTCCACTTGGGGCATAAATGGCTTTTTTTTTTGTTTTTCTTTTTAGTTTGAAACTGATCCAAATAAGAGCCCCACTTTGCAGCTGGCTGCTGTATCTCTTTAGTTCTCTTTTAATCAATAGATTTCCCCTTCTACTTTTTTCTTTTCATTTCTTTTCCTTGTAATTTATTTGTTGAGAAATCCAGGTTGCTTCTGGTGTCATCTGGATTTTGCTTATTGCATCCCCTACAGTGTTATTGACTGTGTATCTCTGTTTTTCATATTTCCTGCAGATTAGTGGTCACATCTGTAGGCTTGTGCACATTCAGGCATGAGTTGGGGACAGGATGACTTCAGTGTTCTTCATTCAGAAGGACATTCGTGTCTCTCTCCCTTGCAATGATGTTAGCAGCTATTGATAATCAATGCCTACATTCAGTACCATTACTGTTCAAATCCTGCTGACCATCCAGTTTTTTCTTTTTTTTTTTTTACAAAACGTAGCAGATGTGATTCTTGCTCTCAGCAGTCAGCGTCTTCTATGGATTTGAAATGTGGTTTTGTGAATGGTCCATCTACTAAGTGTTGGCTTCCATGTGACCTCTCCCATGTCGGGGAGCCAAGGTGCTGGAATGGTCTTATTCAGAGCAGTGGTTTTGTTCTCAGTGTCCTGTTCACAAATAAGTTTGAAAGAAACCACAGCTAGGATGGCAATGTGACAGGCTTTCTAGATTTCCTTCTCTTACAATCAGTGTCCCCTTGAAGAAGATACTTCAGTCTCCAGGTGTCCCAGGAAGTCAGGCTTGGAAGGTTTCAGGACTGGGGGCTCCCAGGGGCAGGCCCGAGACCTGGCCCCTTATCTTGACAGCCCGCGTTACGGGGGTGGGATTTGCCCTCCCACAGGGCTCAGGGGCTGCCTGACATTGGGCAGCTCAAGGTCAGGGAGCTTCCGTGAACCCTCTCGGCTGACCACTTTGCTTCTCTTAACCATATGGGAATGATGGGTAGACCACAGTTTAAAAAACACATTTATCAGAAATCACAGTATAGGCTATTTCTCCTATATGACGGTATGACTCTAGCTTCTTTTAAGAGATCATATCTCTTCTTAAATACCATTTTCATTCCATTTCATCGTGTGAAGTGGGACATCCAGCCCATGGTGCTCAGAGGTTGTGGAGACTCACCAGCAGGTGGCAGAGCTGAGACCCAGAATCTCCGTCTCAAGCTCAGTTCTCTGCTAAAACACTGAGAGCATCTCCACATCCTTGCAAGCTGGAATTGGCTTGTTTCTCACTGAGCCGTCAAAGGGCTGTCAAATGGAAGCTACCTGTGTACCGATACAGACACTTCTTTGCATTAGCATCTGCCTGTTTCTCCTCATTGCATTCGTGAATATTTCAGTATGACTGTCTCAAAGGTGAGGGCTTCCCTTTTGAAATAGACCCCAAGTACCATCCTCCCATCGTAAATCAACAGTAATCCCTGAATATAATCATCCCATATCCAGTAAGACTTTACATTTCCCTCATCATCCTGTAAGGGTTCTATTTTTTTCCCAATTTGTTTTTATCGAGATTCAAAGCTATAACCATTGCAGTCGGCAATATGTGTCTTAAGTCTCCCTTGGCCTTCCCTTTAAAATCCTTTCTTTCCTTGTAAAATTGGGCATTTCCCAGGGAGCACCTGATTCATTTTGAGTGACTTTACATGGAGCTGCAGGGCGAAAAGCGGTGGCTGTCCTGGTAAGACGTCATTGATTTAAAGAACCATTTCCTTTAGGTTTGCTCTGGAACCCCTCCTGCCAAAGAAAATGCACTCCCGGTCCCAGGACAAGCTAGACAAGGACGACCCAGATAAAGAGAAGAAGGACAAGAAGAAGGAAAAAAGGAACAGCAAACATCAAGAGATATTTGATAAAGAATTTAAACCCACCGACATTCCCCTGCAGCAGTCTGAGGCTGTGATCCTTTCAGAAACGGTAATTTCACAGGGAGCTTTCTCTCGCTCCGCGGTAGCTGCCGGGACCTGTCTAGGCTCCACGTTTAGCCAAGGGGGCTGTCAATTGGATTTCATTGCATTGGCTATGAAATAGTCATTTGAAAATCGGGGGTCTCTCACGGCCCTCCCCTTGTATAACGGATGCCGTAGGGCATCCAGAGGCACAGAGGAAGCTGCATCTCTCCGGAGGATGCTTGTCTTTGCCCCCGTGCTCCATCCTCCATCCCACAGGGGCTGGGGGCAGGGCCAGCCATCAGCAGGCCCCACGTGGTTCTAGGCTCCACAGCAAAGTTGGACTTGCTTCCATTAGACATCCGGACATCTCTGGAGATGCACAGGATGCTTTTGTTGTCAGAGAGCCGTACTCCCGCCCAGCTAACGCTGTTCCCTTGCCCCTTCCTGACCAGAAATCACTAAGCCACCGTTTCTGCCCGAATGTTATAATCTGCTCAGCTAGTGTCCCAGAGCCCCTTCCCGCTGGGCTGTGCCAGCTGTACACGGGTCCGTGTTATCCTCCCAGTCTCATGTGCTCCATGCCTAAATCCCTTGGCCATCTTTCAAAAGGATTTTCAGGGACTTAACGTGACACATGCTGGTGAGTTGACATTAAAGATGGATCCCAGGGAATCTCGTTCATTCCAGAGTCTGGGGTTGTGTGATGGCAGTGAAACCCAAGCAGCATGCTCTCCTCCCAGGGCTGGGCCTGGGGGGATGGGAGCTGCCGCTGCTCCCAGCAGCGCAGAGCAGCGTTTGGAGTCTGGGGGCAAAAATTAGGCACGGACAGCTTCTGGGGTGAACTGTATTCAGGACGTGCTATTTGTAGACTGGAGACAAAATAAAGAGGCTCTCCGAGGCCGTCAGCTTCAAAGGTGAAGTCAGGCTTAGAGCTGCCTCCCTCTCAAAATGGATGGACGTTTGCCTGTACGGTGGCCAAGAATGTGCCTGCCCTGGGCAGGGAGTCCATGACCTGTCCCGGCTGTTACTGAAGGGTTGCTTATCAAAGGGCTCAGGTGGGACCACCGTTTTATAAGACATACTTCACTGCTTGTTTATATCTTGAATACCAGAGGGTATGTTTCATCCAGACCGCATGCCATGGAGACCAGCAGCCACACGCTGCCTGGGTGTTTAGAGGTGGAAGGGAGACCCCAGAGCCACAACGCGGTCTTCATGAAGGCAGATGCCCTTGCGAGGCCTTTGGACACAGCTCGGACTGAAGCTGGGCTTCGGAGTTTCACTGCAGAGTGCAGGGGGCCCAGGGTGTAGGGCCCGGGGCGGGACTGGCCACAGGCTAGCACTAAGTGCCCAGATGCAGCCTCACGCAGTGGGATCCAGAGGTTTCTGATGAGCCCGCCCCCGCCCCCTGTGCTCTGTTCACTCCTCTGGAAAGTTGGGAGGCCAGCGACCCTGCTGGGACGGGCTGGCACCCCGCTCTCTCTGGAGTCCAGACACCATCACTGGGTGGGGGAAGGAACAGCAACATTTTTTGAATATTTACTAAGTGCAGCGCCTGTGCAAGTCTTTTGTACATTCTAATTTAAGCTCCACTTTAAGATGTTAAAACCGAGGGCCTCAGAGGATTTGAGCCACGTGGCAGAGTTGAACAGAATTAAGTTGCGTGCAGAGAAGGGAAAGGACGTGCCAGGCTCAGCCGTCATCACAGTATAAGTCTGTCCCTCCCGCCGTGGCCCTGCTTTCCCACGAGGATGCTAGCAAAGATGGGCTGAGTTCGGCGCAAAGTGCACCCCGCCCCCCATGGCTGGCCCGGGGTACCGTCAGCCAATCCACGAGAACCCACCAAGGTCAGAGCACAGAACCTGGACCCCGCTGTCGGCCTCTGAGGAGTCTCAGAATAACCACCGCTGTAGCCCCAGGGGCTAGGCCTCCTGACTGCTCGCTGGAGGCAGACTGGCTGTTCTTGTCCAGCCCAGGTAGCAGCCTGTCCTCCGGGTTACAGCTGCTGGCAAGGTCTGCGAGTCCAGTTAGGCACCTGGAGTTTCCTATTCAAGCCTCCGTAAGCCTGTGACCGGCCAGGTGCTGCAGGACAGAGCAGGTGGGCTGGTGGGCTCCGTGAGGGGCAGGGTTACCGAGTGGGGGCAGTAGCCCCATTCCCTGGGGCGGCGCTGGGCTCGCCCTGCTCTGTGCGTCCACCTGGCCTCCTCCTGCTTCTGCAGAGGTTTTCTCTGTTCCCTCCACGGGGCTGGATTCGGCTTCCTGCCTGAATTTGCATCATCAACAATTTCATGAGCTCTAGCTGAGCCTCTCAGGGTCTGCCTGGGGCAGGAGGGGGCCCCCTGCACGTGCAGTTTGCATCTCACCAGTAAACCGTCCTCTGCTCCCCGAATTGTCAGAATGTGCGCCTATGGGATGGGGTGGGAAGGATGGGAGGGGCACCCACGCAATCCCTGAATCCCCGTCTCCAGTCCCCATACACACGCAGCCGAGGAGAAGCCCGAGCTCAGCCGGCTGTCCCAGACCTCCCGCAGCAGCTGAGCTGCAGGGAACTCATCGGTTTCTGCAGATGAGGGATGACACCTGGTCTCCGGTATCTCCTTCGTTGGCATAGGATAGTTCTGGAGGTCGGCCTGTTGGCCAGTGTCCCCTCAGTCCCCCGTTTACCAAAGGGCTTAAGCCTTCCTCACCTCCTTCCAGCCTCAGTGGCCTCCAGGGAGGCCCTGCCTTTGCAGACCACTTAGAGGCATATGCTGCCGCCCACCGGCTCTGCAGCTGACCCTCACCAGCAGGCCCAGGAATCAAGCCCCCGGAACCAGGCCCAGAGCCCTGCCCTTCCGCCCTGCCCGTCCTGGAGCAGAAATCTTGATTCCTCCTTCTCAGCTGGGTTAATAACTTTCCTAATTACTCCTACCTTGGGAGTATTTTGAACCGCTTGTGTTCCCCCAGGCCTAATGATCTGAGACCAGGTTGTAAGAAATAGATAAATAAAACACCCCGATGTTACAGATGCAGGAAAAGGCTTAGGTGGGAAAAGTCAAGTGCATCCGCAAGTCAGAGATGGGGAGGAAAAATGCAATGAAAAGTGGAAAGAATTCCTATTCAGTAATAGCGTAGCATGAGAGAAGAAACAGGAGATGAATAAAGGAAATCCTTCGGCAAGTTTCTAGATTTTCACGTACCTGCCAAGACCAAGAAATTAGGCGCCTGAGGCGTTCTGGTCACTGAGCAGGTCGTTGAGTCCACTCGTGACCCTTTGGAGCTTTCCTTGTGGGCTCTCTCCCCCACTGAATGGCCCACATTACATTTATGTCCAGGAAACATGTGATGTGACATCAACCCCAGAGTGGGTAAGGAGATTATTGTGAAGCCTGTATCAGTTTGCCAGGGCTGCCATAACAAAGTACCACAGGCTGGGCAGCTGAAACGACAGAGATTGATTGTCTCACGGTCTGGAGGCTGGACGTCCAAGATCAAGGTGTCAGCCGGGCTGGTTCCTTCTGAGGCTGTGAGGGGCATCTGTTCCTGGCCTCTTCCCCAGCATCTGGCGGTCGACCAGCAGTCTCTGGCCTCACTTGGCTTGTACAAGCATCACCCTGCTCTCTGCCTTCATTTTCACATGGCGCTGTCCCTGTGTGCATGCGTCAGGGTCCAAATTTCCCCCTTCTATAAGAACACCAGTCATATTGGATCAGGAGCCACTGTAACGACCTCATCTTAACTTGACCATCTGCAGAGACCCTCTTTCCAGATAAGGTCATATCTGCAGGTACTGAGGGATTAGGACTTCAACATAGGGAATTTTGCAGTGACACAGCTCAGCCCATGACGGATCCTAACTACGCTATTTCCATCCCTCTGATGTAGATAAGTCCCCTGCGGCCCCAGAGACCGAAGAGCCAGGTGATCAACGTCATGGGCAGTGAAAGGCGCTTCTCGGTGTCACCGTCCTCACCGTCCTCCCAGCACACGCCTCCTCCGGTCACACCGAGGGCCAAGCTCAGCTTCAGCCTGCAGTCCAGTAAGTGGGACTCTGTCCACATTTGAACTCCTGACGTTCCTCTGTGACCTCCCCCTTGATCGAAGTCTCTGAAGTTAGACCCACCCTCTCCATCCAGCAGATGGTGAGAGTTTTGACAAGCACCTGACTTCCTGGGAATGTGCCCTGGGACTAAAGCAAATCAGGCCAAAGCCCAGTCCTGGGCTCCTGCGCTCCCTGGGAGGAAAGCATGGGGTCCGTTCAGATCTCCAGACCTCCTGTGTGCTGGGGGTAACTCGAGAGGCATGTGGAATGTCCTCCATTTCGTGTCACCAGATAATGCAGCCCATGGGGGTGGCGTGGGGGGCCGTGAGCCTTTTTGTGTCCAGGAGGAATGGGAAGGAAGGAAGCCCTGCCAGGCTGTGCTGAGGGGCTATGGGTAGAACCTACTTTCCAGTTTTGCCCGATTTCTAGGGCCGCTCGATATATCACCACAGACTTGTGGCCTAAAACATCAGAAAGTTACTCTCTCACAGCCTGGAGGCCAGAAGTCTGAAATCGAGGTATCAACAGCCTTGCTACCGTGTAGAGTCTCAGAGGGAGAATCTGCCCGTGCGTCTTCCAGCTTCTGGTGGATTCCGGCAGTGCTTGGCGTTCCTTGGCTTGTCAACGCATCACTCCAATCCCCGCCGTCTCTTCCCAGGCCTGGTTCTCCGTGTTTCTGTGCTCTGTCCTCTTACAGGAGACTGGAGACTGGGTTTAGGGCCCATCGTAAATCCAGGCTGATCTCCTCTCGAGATCCTTAACTAATACATCTGCACAGACACCATTTCCAAAGAAGGTCATGTTCTGAGGTTCTGGGTGGGTGTGAATTGTGGACAGATGCTGTGGAACCCACTGCAAGTGGTACCCGGCTTTCCACCACTCAAGTCGGGCCGGCCAGAGAGGCGACCTGCTGGCAGGAAGAAAGTGGCAGGGAGTGGGGGCAGTAGCAGGACGAGGGCGGCCGGAGAAAGAGGATGGGGAGGACTTCCCTGGTGGCCAGTGGTTAAGACCTCACCTTCCGGTTCAGGGGGCTGTGGGTTCGATCCCTGGTCGGGGAGCTAAGATCCCACATGCCTCGTGACCAAAACACCAAAACACATTTTAAAAAGAAGCAATATTGAAACAAATTCAATAAAGACTTTAAAAATGGTCCACATCAAAAAAATCTTAAAAAAAAAAAAGAAGAAGGAGTGGGGACAGGGAGCACCAGCCTGAGGAGTGGCTTGTGCAGGGCAGCAAACAGCTGTCCTCAACATCTGGTTTCTTCTCGCTGAAAGGGGAGCGGCAGAGTCTGGAGATGGTCCATCTGGTCAGGAGTCAGGACTGCCACAGTCATGAGCCTGAAAGAGCCATGAGCTTCTGGGCTCTGGAAGGTAGATGGTCTCCTGGTGTGTCCTAGTTTCACATCCTTGCACTCTAACCAGTGATCTTCTTCAAAAATATTTTAATTTTTTTTATAAATAGCTAAAAACAGGCACCTTGGCAGCTGCTGAGGAGAACACTTTAGTGGTTCCTTGAAATTAAACATAGAATCACCATAACCCCCAGCAAGCCCACTCCTAGACATTTACCTCGGAGAATTGGACACAAGGACTCAAGCAAATTCTTGCACGTGAATATTCATAGCTGCATCATTCACAACAGCCAACGGGTGGAAACAACCCAAGGGTCCATCAGTTGATGAAGAGTTAAACTAAAATGTGCATCCAGAGAAACACCCATGCAATAGAATATGATTCAGCCATTACAAAAAAAAGTTGTGGTACATGCTACAACGTGGATGAACTGGAAAACACTAAGTGAAATAAGCCAGAACAAATACTATATGATTCCAGTTATATGAAATAGCTGAAATAATCAAATTCATGGAGACAGAAAGTTGATTCGAGGGCATCAGGGGTTGGGGGGAGAGCAGAGGGGGAATTATCACTTGCAGGGTAGAGCCTTTGTGTTTGGGGAGATACAATTGATAGTGGTGATGGTTGTGCAGCAGTGTGAATGTGGTCAATGCCACACTTAAAAATGGTTAAAATGGTAAATTTTAAATAAATACCATAATAAAAACAACCAGCCAACCAGTCATGAGAGCAGTCATTCAATCAGAGACCACCTTCTTGCTCCTGGATTCAACTGCAAGACTTCCTTATAAATTGACACAACTCTTCCTAGGAGGCACTTTCCTAGTGAAGGGTTTTTCGTCAGATGCATCATCGGGGAAAACTTTAAAAGAGACCCAACAGCAAAAATGTCAGTTTTTCTCTCTCTAACATAAATGACAAACAAATTATTTCTAAGAGTCTCAACAAAGGCCGAGAAAGTATATTGCCTTAATGATCACTCCTCTGTCTGAAAACAGCTCCTTTTGGCTTGCTGTAAAAATGGTACTTCCCCTTGGCTTATTACTTAAAGCACCAGCCGCAGCGGCTGCTACCGCTAATAACTGCGTTTCGTACAATTGGCTTTTCCTGGTGTGAGAGTTTTGAAAGGCAGGTGGCTGGTCGTGAGCTGTGTTATTAGACTTGGCTTCAGTGAAGCTCCCCGGCTCATAACTGCAGGATGCCTGGTGCAGCGTCCCGGCCAGGCTCTGAAAACTACAGGCGTGGACAGTCCTTGTGACCCCAACTGTGTAGATGCCACCAAGGCAGAGGGGCCTAGGAGGGATCAGAATGGTTCCAGGTTGGGAATTCCCTGGCGGTCCAGTGGTTGGGACTCTGTGCTTCCACTGCCGAGGGTCTGGGTTCGGTCCCTAATCGGGGAACTAGGCTCCCGCAGGCCTCAAGGCGCAGCATGCATACATACATAAATAAATAGATAAATAGTAAGTACATAAGTAAACAGTAAATAAAATAAATAAATAAGGGTCCCAGGTCCACATGGCTGTTTTTCCAGGGGTCGGATCTGTCCTTGAAGCTCCGGTTTTAGGCATCTCGTGATAGTTGGTATTCTCTTTCTAGAGCATGCCCTTCGGAGGCAATGCCACCCCTGGCCTCCTCTGCCCTCTCTGCTCTCTTCTGTGCCCTGTTGACAAGCATTTCTGGGAGGAGAAGGGGCTCCCGCTTCCCTGCCACTCCCGAGAGAGCACAGAGCCGCCGTGTGTGCGTCCACGCCTGCTGGGGACGTGGGTTTGACTCCGATCCACCCTGTTGCCCAGGTTTGGAGCTGAATGGCATGACTGGACTGGACGTGGCTGAGGTTCCGCCCCCTCTGCCTCTCAAAGGCACCAGCGCAGACTATGGGACCTTGACCGAGAACCTGGACCTGACAGGCTTGCCGAGCCCCCTGCCGCCTCCTCCTCACCAGAGGGTAAGTCAGGCCTCGGGAGTGGGTGGCTCACATCCATCTCTGCACCAGGCGCAAACCCCTCCTTCCTGGCGTTAGCGTGTTTACTCTGGGCCAGCGAGATGTGATTCCGAGCAGAGGTCACAGCCGGCACGTGTGGTCTGTCGTTCTGTGTCCTCGCTGTAGGGACGCACTTTCCCACGGGGCCCTCAGGACAAGGCAAAGAGGGAGGAACTCCAGCCAGCGGATCGAAGGGCCACTCTCGTGACCCTGGAGGTCACTGCACTTCTTAGGAAAGTGTGGTTTTGAGAAGTAGCTTTTGTATGAAGAGGTTTGTCTGACTTTTTAAGAAGCTGGCTGATGCCACACGTGGTGGGGGGCCTGTGCTCCTGGACACCAGCCTTGCCCTTGAGAAGCCCTGGTCCCGGCAGTTCCTCCAGGCAGCCCGCCCTCGCACCGGCCACCCCCGGGTGGGGAGAGGCACTTGCTGCACAGAGAATCTGCAAAGGAGAAGCAGGGTTGGGCAAACCCTGTTCCCCGAGGCCGCGCATCCCTAGCCACACCTCTAGCCCTGAAACCTACCCCACCCCGTTTAAATTTGGGGTGCTGGCTGCCGCAAGCATGGTCAGCCAACTCAAGCCCTCGTCAACACTGGTGCCCAGGCTAGTCCCCTCTCGGAAACCATCATTAATCGCGTCTGATGTGCTCACTGCTCTGGCCTCTGGGCCCGCCTACTTATGCAAATGTCAGCTAAAAGCCTGAAAAAAACACCTAAACCCCGTGCCTCTGTTACCTGCTCACGGCTCTAGAAACATTCTTTTGAGACCCCCCGCATTCTCTCCTGCTTCTTAAGGCTGCTGTCACACAAGCCTCTCCTTTGCTCACTGGCCCTGCTGCGTGCAGAGGTCCGCGTACCCACATGAAATGACCCAGCAGCGCTGGGTGATCCGCATCCAGGTTCATCCCTCCCCCAGCCACGCTATTCACAGCCTAGTGAAATTAAAGCCGTGCAGGCTGAGGAGTAGAATATCCCCGATCACACGTGCAGCTGGTCAGCCTCTAAAACGTAATTATACGGCAACAGAACTCCTGTAGAACATCGAAGACATGAGGTAGTCACGTGGCCACGATTCTTTTCATAACAGCAAGGTGTGTGTTTTCCCCTTCTGAAACAATATAAATCCTACATTCTTTTTTCTTTCTTTTTTTTTTTTAATGGAGACTTTTTCACTGGGCTTTCTGCAAGTTTATTATCTTCTTGTGAGAGGAGCGGAAGAAAGAGGGGATTTATTGAGAGTATATTTATTCGATTATTCCTTTTGCGTAAGAAAACCAGACAAGCAGTGGGGCTTCCTCTTTGGTGCTGAAGGGATGGTTCGTCCTTCCGAGGCTGCAGTGCCTTTCGGATCAGCCCTCTGTCCCTCGAGATTCCACGATGGGGGACCGTCCAGAGAAGGGACCAGGTGCCCCATGATGGCTTTTTAGGAATCTGGAACAGTTTTGTAGCAACTAAGGAAATGTAAGTCTGACCCCTCCCGCAGATTTTCACGACAGGTTAGAATAAAAAGAGACGCAGGGAGTTGAGAGAGATCGTTGATTGGTTGGGGTGTTGTTTTCCTAACAGCATAGTTAACCGATTCCATCTTGATTTTCATATCTTTATTTTATGAGAAAAGCAAGAGTGTCCCCCACATCTCCTTACACTGAAAATTCTGAACTTGGAAGTGTGAGCAAGTCCATTTTTGTTACAAATCAATTCAGGGGCAACATTTGATGGTCTCAGTTTCTGGGACACATCATCTGAGTTACTGCTGCCACTGCTGTTGGGGGAAGGACAAACGTGCACAAGCTCCGGCTCCATATATAAAGGGGTGTGAGTTCCATGAGATTAATTACCCAAGTCGCCTTGCTGTCGGTGTCTTGTTTGACGTACGTGCAGTGTGAGTACCCCTCCAGGAGGCATGCCTGTGGGTTAGGGTGTCATCTCTGGAAGCAGCTGGGTTTCCAGGGGTGCCTCCCTTTCAGGCCCCAAGAGCTGTTGTGGGATAATGATCGGTTCGCCCTCCGTGGGGGCTGGTCCACGTCCTCCTGTCACTCTCACTGATCAGCCTCAGGCTTGTAGTCAACTCTGTCTCTAGTTGTTGCCACTTTAAGCTGTCATTTCTTTCAAAACGCCTGTTACAACCGGTAGTCCGAGCTCTCGAGCTGCTCAGTGGTGACGAGCCCACCACGCACGGCTTTGGCACAGAGGGCAGTTCCGACTGTGGCCTGGCCCCGCGCCGCTCACACCGGCCCGCACTGTTTACTTCCATGTGTCAACAAGCAAACGCCTCATCAGAGCCGGAAATCGGTGTTTCTTATGACCGTTCTCACCAACTTAAAAAGATTGACAAGTCTGTTCTTTTACTTGCCTGGTTACAGTGTCTAAATATCATGACATCGGTTCTGTGTTTCCACATTGATTCTCTTCTCTCTCTTAAGCCCTAGATCACTTTAGTATTTGTGTGTCTCAGAATCAGGAGGATATTTGGGCAGTGAGTTAAGACACGGCTTCGTCACTGTTCTGTGATGAAACTTCTTTTCTCACGTTGAGCTACACGTGAACCTCCCCTGAGAGGCTGTTAACGATCCAGGCCGGTGCTTTGTGATCTCCTTCTGGTTGGTTCTCCCTGTGGCGTGTGCCCACTTATCCTGGTCTGTTTATTTGTTCATCTGCTCATTCATTCACTCATCCATTCATTCGTTCACTCATGTCTTTATGCATGTGGTCAACACACGACCTCTTGTGCGTGTCACGTGCCCACCAAGAGCAAGGCCACCAGCTGCCCTCCAGCATTCACACCCTGACAGGTACATCCCGTTTCTCCTACCGCCGTTACGGTTGTAAATCCATTCTTGAGAACCTAAGGCCAACTGTGGCCCATAAGCCACGTCCAGCCAGCCGCCTGTCTTTGTAAATAAAGTTTTATTAGAACACCACTGCACCCATTTCTTGATAAACTGTGCTCCACTCATGAAGAATTTAAACATCCCCCTAACCTTGTTCATCCTCCTCTGTTTAGAGTTTGGGAAGCGACTGTGGATGAGAAACTACCTTGTCAGCGGGTCACCTGGATGGTGGCCGCCACCATGGCCCACTTGCTGACCCTCTCTCACGTGGCCTTTCCATTTCTGAGAGCAAAGCAGGCCTCTCACCCACCCACCCATGGAGAGCATCTCCAATGACTTGTTTGTCTCTGAACCATTTCGGGGCATCTTCAGGGGGCATGAGGAGGGACCTCTGGGTGGTCCTCACCCCGGGAGGCTCAGCTGTGACATGGCCAGGCTGCCTGGCTGGCCCTGGGTCCTGCTTTGCCCACATTCACGTGTCCTTAACCATTTCAACTGCCCACTTCTGAACCCGGTCCATTTCCAGGGGCCCTTAGGTCACCAGCACGTGGATTTAAAACTACCACCCAAAGAGCAGCAGTTACACGTCTCAGGGGCTGGTCAGACGTGTGACGAACTATGTGTGAAATAGTGGCCGGGGCCACAGCCACGCGGTCCTGAGTGTGGCCGCCCTGCCGGCCCCGAGTCACGAGGAGAGGGCAGTTCCCGCTCAGGGCTGCAGGTCGACTTTCCCTCACCGTGCCCCCGCTGCCAGCTCAGACCCCCCTGGAGTGTCCCCGGTTTTCTGTCTTCCAGCATCTCCCCCCTCCGCTGCCCAGCAAGACCCCGCCGCCGCCGCCTCCCAAGACGACGCGCAAGCAGACCTCGGTGGACTCCGGGATCGTTCAGTGAATGCGCGGCGCCCGCCGGAGAGCCAGCTGGCGTCCCTCCTCTCCCTGCGCATCTTCTCCCACGTCTGGCGTTTACCTCATTGGGCCTGTGATGTCTGATGTTTAGTGCAATTGCTTTTCCTTAACAGGAGTTCGTCTCCAGCCACGGAGTGAGAGGGCTTTAGCATTGGGGAGGGAGGTGGATACGGACCCAGGACGTGCTTTTATGTTTATCAAAGTCGGAGGCTTCTGAGTGTGTCCGTCTTGAGAGAGCCGAAGTCTTGCCCAGAAGTCCTTTCTTTTTGTGCCAAATGACACATTATCCAAGAGGCCTGTTGACCTGAGTGGAACGCAGTAAGAGAGCTTAGGCCTTCACTGCAGAACTGTGTAGTAACAGCTTACGAACCCTCATCTCTTGAGGCCAAACCCCGGCTGACTTGCAGGATGTTTTATCAGACCCTCCTGGCTGCACCTGGTGGTGTGGCTTTTTGTTGGTTGAGTCTCCCTTCAACTTATATCAGGCAACTAAGGTCAGCCCTTTCAGGGAAGTTCCTGCTTTCCTTTGGTATAATTTAAAATAGGCTATTTCTCCGCTACTGAACAGTTACTAATTTATGGAGTGGAGACACCATTAAAAATACTGGGATCAAGTGGAAAAAATAATGAGTATAGGCAGATCAATTTTCTCTCTTTTTCGAAAAACAATATGTAGACCACAGGAGATGGTTTTAATTGGGTGAATTCTTCTTGTGCTCATTCTGTACAGAAGTTTGTATATATGAGGGTCTTTAGAACTTGTTTTAATTTTTGTGGTCCTTCTGTTTATTGTAATACGTGTCCGCAAATGGTTCCCAATATGTGTTCTTAACGTTTAACTGAGGGAAGTGTAAAAAAAAACCAAATTAAGTTTTCTTGGTTTTTTTCCCCGAAGCTCAAGTCCTAAAAATCATTGTGGACAATGATTTAAAAAAAAAAAAAAAAAACTAACTTAGTATAACCTAATATTTTTATTCTATCCTCTATATTTTTTTATTCACTATAATCATGATATTCTTCTAGTAGGCTCGAAAATTAATCCATGACAACGAAAAATAAAATGTCATTTAAAAAGACTCGCAGTGTCTGACATGCTATGTTTTTATCCCTTGATGCAAAATCTAAAAGCCGCTGTTTTCTATTTTGCTTTCGTAAAGAGCTTCGTGATGCATGTTTATCTGTATGTACATCCTTCTCAAACACCGGTCTTAATCATCTGTGTTTAATCGTCTCTGACTTGGAGGCCAGATAGACAGCACCCACATGCCTCTGCATGCGTCTTTGCATGTCCTTACAGACAGCAGACCTGAGCCTAACGAAGGCTGGAGCTTTCTCCCCTCCACCCAACCCCGGGGCCCTTTGGCTGCACATTATTTACATCTCCTTTTAGCCTTTTCAGCTGCTAATTTGAGAGAGGGCTTTGTTTACTGGGGTGTGTCATTGCACTTGAGAGGCATCAGACTTCCCAGCTTTCTCTGAATCTTAGGTGGCAAGAAACAAAGAAGGCGCTGGGGTCCTGCTTTCCATCCAAATGTGTCCCTGGTTAAACACAAGGGTGTGACCCTGCCCCTTCTAACCAGGCCTCGAAGGAGGCTGCTGCGGAACCCCCAGGAGGCTTGGAGGATCCTTCTCTGGCTCAATGGCTGGTCCCCAGTTTATTCGAACTTGTAAATATCCAGTCCCCCCCCAACCCAGGGAATTTTAGACACACGTGAATATGGAATTTTTTCTTCTTGAAGTTTTACTCTTTGACCAACATGAATATTCATGCTCCACTGAGTATGTTAGAAACCAGGTATTATCCACCATCCTAAAATAATTGCAGGGGCACCACAGAGGCCGCGGGTGATATTTGGATAGTCAGTATTTCACTTCGCGCGGAAGCTCTAGCCGAAAGTTATAAAAATAGTTCCTGGCCCTGTGGCAATGGTGGTTTTTATTCTAGAACAGCATCTGGGTTCTAGTTCTTGCCCTGCACCACTGCATCCCCCAGGAAGTCTCCCTGGATGATCCCCGGACTGCACACTCCGTCTGGGTCCCCCTGCCCCCTGCCCCCCCGCCACCATGTCCGCATCCCCCCAGCCGCCGGAAATTCCACGCTGGCCTCCAGAGCTGCCAGGTACGTAGCAAACACAACAGTTAAGAAAGGAAAAGTGGACACTTTTTACAGGTGTTACAGAAATTTCCTAATATAAATATGAAAGTATATTTACAAAAAGTGAACTTCTCAAGCTAGGCACACACAATTTTTTTTTTTTTTTTACTTTTTAAATCAACATGGGCTACAAAACTATAGTCAAGGAGAAATTGACCTCTGTGTCATCAAGTGTCTTCTGGAGATATTCCTTCTAGAAGGAGGTTCGAGGGGACAGCTTGCCTCTCTAGATGCACTAATGCATTCCTTTTACTCAGAAACAGTGTTACTCAACCTTTTTTCATAATTGCCTCCCAGGAGTCTTTTTAGACATTTTTTTTTCTAATCATTCCCTCAAGAAGTTTTAACAGTACAGATATACTATACATCTATTTACAGACTTTATGACTATCTCTGCTTTTTACATTGACAAAGTAAAATTATTGTTTTGTTCCCCAAGAGCCAACTTTCATCACCTTCGGGTGATATTGCCTCGTTGAGAATACTTGCTTTAAAACAGGAATGGTGAGGGTCTTATTGTTTATTTTTGCCTTGATGGCCAGGAAGCTCAAAGCCAAATTTAGCTCTCACACATTCAGTTAAATTTGGTTTTATTCTTTCGTCTTTCACAATACTTCCTCGTGTATTACAAATCCGTCTTTAACTATTCAGTTTAACATGTGCTTTCCCCAAATCTTTATTAAAAGAAGATAGTATAGTAAGGTATGTCTTATAAGTGTAAAAATTTTTTCTTATTGAAAAACAACTCTTGGTGCTTGAAGATTGCTTCCTAGTATTATATTTTATTTATTTATTTATTTATTTTCAGTACGAGGGCCTCTCGCTGTTGTGGCCTCTCCCGTTGCGGAGCACAGGCTCCGGACGCGCAGGCTCAGCGGCCATGGCTCACGGGCCCAGCCGCTCCGCTGCATGTGGGATCTTCCCGGACTGGGGCACGAACCCGTATCCCCTGCATCGGCAGGTGGACTCTCAACCACTGCGCCACCAGGGAAGCCCCCCCTAGTATTATATTTTAAAAAATTATTTTTTAATCAATGTTAAGATTATTCTTTCATGTAAAGATTTGATCTCTTGCAATTCCTTACAGATTTTGCAGATTTTGTTATCTTCAGCTCTGGATTTTTTTTTTTTTTTATGGCATTGGGCTTTATGTTTTATGTTCACCAAAGTCTTTGTTGGTGTAATGGCTTTTGCTTTTTAGTTCTAATTACTTTTTAGTATTTTACTACTTTTTAAAGTCCATTTGGGGACTTTTTTTTTTTTCCAACCTGCCTTTTCTGAATTATTTAAACTCTACTGTTTAGTTGGTGATGATGGTAACAGGAAACCTAGTGAGCCGATAACCCTTCACAGGTCCTGTGAAGGTCTGCATGCAGTGAGTGGCCCAAGCTTGCGAGGGGAGGCGAAGAAGAACTGTGTGCGATGAGGGGGCACAGCAGAGCTCATTTTGATAATACTGAGTTGTTATAATAACAACTCATTTGTTATAACTGAGTTGATAATACTGTGTCAGCCCTGGACAAAAGACCTACAATGGTTAGTTCGTCTTATGGGTCCACTCTGCTCGGCTCTAGCGCCCGGTTAATCAAACTTCAGTCTAGGTATTGCTGGTAGGTGTGGTGAACATTGACCATCAGCTGACTTAAAGTAGAGGAGGTGACCCTCTGTAACGTGGGTGGGCCTCGTCTAATCAGTCGAAGTCCTTCAGAGCAAGACCTGAGGATTCCCAGAGAAGAAGAAATTCTGCCTCAAGAGGGCAGCATCAACCCCGCCTGTATTGCCATCCTTCCCTACAAATTTTTGGATGCGCCAGAGCCCACAAGCACATGAGCCAATTCCTTAAAAGACATCTCTCTCTTTATGTATATGTATCTCCTACTGGCTCTGTTTCTGTGGAGAACCACGATACAAGAGCATCATGAGAGGTTCAAAACAAGATACTTCATGCAAAAGACAAGGGGCAGCAAGCCTCCTTCAGTGAAGCGGTAGGCTTCAGAGGAAAGCTACCGGGTAGAAGTCCAGCATCTGGAGCCCCCAGACAGCCACTCAGCCCCGCCACGCACGGGTTTCTTCCTCAGTCACATGCCGACAATACAAACTGCCCATGCTGTTGTTTGTTTTCCTGGAGCTGGACTGTCCAAATGGTTTCCTCCATGGGGCTGGCGCTGGGGCTGGCTGAGCATCCTCTCTGACTCTGTCTCCATCTCTGTGTATCTTTCTCTCTCTTCTCTGTCTTTCTCTCCCTCTCTGTCTCCCTCTCTCTCTGTCCCTGTTTTTCGTGTCTGTCTTTGTCTTTCTACCTCTCTGTGTATGTCTCTGTCTGCCTCTCTCTGTCTTTGTTTCTCTCTGTGTCTGTCTGTCTCCCTGTCTCTGTCTGTCTCCCTCTCTCCCCCTTTGGCTGTCTTCCATCCTCCGTTACTGTTTCATGTGTAAGAGGCTACTTTGCATGGCCAAGAATTTCCCTGCTTAAACTCGGAACAGGATTATTTTCTCTGCTAAGCTATGGTGAGGCTGTGGCCGCGACCCTCCCACGTGACCCAGCCGGGGTGTGGGCTGTCCTTCATCTCAGTTCACCCAGCCTCGGCCTGGGCTCCCCTCCGAGTCAAGTTGCATCCTCTCCCTGGGCGGCCGGTCACACCAGTGCCTCCTGCTCTAATATTGGCTCTGGAGCTGGCCAGTCCTGGAAATGGCCTCACGCAGCAGCCAGTGCTCTCTTGCTCTTTTCTTCTCTTGTCGACCTTTGTAAGATTTGAAGATTCCAAAATTTGTCCTATAATCCTCTAGCAATTGTGGTGCCTTTCCCACCACTGGGAAGTAATCCCATTCCTTCTTCTAGCTTCACAGCATCATTTCCTTGCCTCCCTGGTCTCCTTTAGTTTTGTACACCTATTGCCAACTGTTCAGCTGTTGCTAATAATTCACGTTTATTTTCATGATTGGGGAGTGCTGAATTTCATCTGTTCTTTATTCTTTCTCTTAACTGGTTGTGCCGTTTTATAAAATCTTTGGAGTGTGTCTACAGCTACGTGCCAGGTCCACTGCACAACGGGGAAGGAGAGGGACCCAGTCCTGTCCTCATGGATCTCAGAATCTGGTGAGGGAATGAATGAGCCAACAGCCAAGTAGGATTTGGTTTGTTGAAGGACCCGTGGTGAGCGCTGGGCAGAGCAGAGCAGAGGGGCCTTTCACACAAACTTTGGGGCACGTCTGGAGAATGAGCAGAATTGGGCAGACTTGGAGGAGGGTCAGGGACGGGAGGAAGCAGTGTGTGCTACCTCCCAGACACTGTGAAAGAACTTCCAGAAAGCCAGCAGAGCGGGTCCAGTGTGGAGGAGCAGGCTGAGGAAGGCCAAGGAACTGGACAGCATCCAGATGGGGGCTTCCTATGCTCCCAAGCTATTGTGAGCACCCTGGGCTTTGTCCTGTGTACCCCAGGTCCCGTGTTGAGGGTGGGAGGATCCACACAGGCTCCATGTCATGTTCTCCGCTAAATGGAGCCACAGAAACTGTAATGGGAGCATGATGGAGCATGGTGGACCATGATGGATCATGATGGAACATGATAGACCAGGATGGAACATGATGGACCATGATAGACCAAGATGGAACATGATGGAGCATGGTGGAACATGATGGGACATGGTGGAGCATGATGGAACAGGATGTACCATGATGGAACATGATAGACCATGGTGGAACATGATGGAGGATGTGGAGCATGGAGTCCATTTATCCTTTGACTTCTTTAAAAGTTTTCTATTGGAGGATAGTCGATTTATAATGTTGTGTTAGTTTCAGGTGTACAACGAAGTGATTCAGTTATACAGACATATAAATATATATATTCTTTTTTTACATTCTCTTCCATTATAGGTGATTATAAGATATTGAACAGAGTTCACTGTGCTATATAGTAGGTCCTTGCTGGTTATCTATTTTATATATAGTAGTGTGTATCTGTTAATCCCCACCTCCTAATTTATCCCTCCCCCGTCCTCTTTGGCTTTGATAAGCCTTCTGGTGGAGTCACAAACGCAAGAGGCAGCAGCACCATCTTGCTTCCTGGGGGCTCCCCCATTCCCTCCGTAGCTCACCAGTGGACTTGCTTCTCATCACAGGTGATTCCAGGGGCATCTGATTGCTGCCATTAGGACTTTCTCAGAGATTTCACGCTTCAAAAAATAAAGCTTCTTTTCTTTCCCCTTCCCTGCTTTCCTGAACAATTCAGTCTTTGGCCATTATTGGGACAAAGCAAGGTAGGCATCGACGCTGGGGAAGAGGATGGGGGAACCATGGTTGTCACAGCCAAATGCCATAGGATGGAGAGATGAGCAGTGTCCCCCCGGGTAGGGGCAGGTGGGACTCTCCCTCAAAGGACTGGAGGGAAATGGAAGGTACGGCCACGGGGTCTCCTAAACTTTACTCCATCAGACGAATCCTCACCATGGCCACATCTCAGTGAAAGCAAAAAGCCCCCCCGCCCCCGCAAAGTAGCAGTGGGCTTTGCGCTTGTGTCCTCACCATCAGAGTCTTTTTGGGGGGTGATGGTCTTTTTGGGGGGTGAGCAGGGAGAAATGGGCATCCCCAGGAGGGGCCAACAAGCAAGCCTGAGCCCTTCCATTCCCACGATGCTGGCCTGGGCAGGAGCAGATGGCTTTTCCTGTGCTGCCCTTGCCTTGAGGGATGACACTCAGCACCGGTCAGTGCTGGGGGCCTCTTCCTTCTCCCATAATCATGACAGATCATATCCAGAGCACACTGTACACAAGCTGTGTGCCTCCGTGGAAACCACGCATTTGAAATGACCAGGAATCCAGAAGCCACTCGGAAAGATGCTTGATCACAGCACCCTGACTCCTCAGCTGCTGATGCAAAAGTGCAGCAATTTGGGAGGTAAAAATAATCACTTTGGGAACGGGAATATTTCTGAATTAGCATACATTATACTATTTTAAAGCCCTTGGTAACAGTTAATTTAGCATCACGAACACTTGCGTTGGGGAGAAGGGCACTTAATATCGAGTGAGAAGCTACCTGGAAAAGGCAGCGTTATTTTTAAGCTACCTATTTTTGATTTCTCTGCAGGGAACACAGCGTCGTGGGCTTCCACTGCCTTGCTAAAGTGTTTTCACGTGAAAAGTGAACTTTGGAGGGCAAAGCTATCACAACAGAAAAGCAACATCAGACTCATCTCTCAGTTTTTCAGAAACATTAGTGACATGAGGGTTCTTCGATAGAAAGGAAGACCATATTGTTGATATCTTAGCCTTGGAGTAGGAGCCGGCTGCTTCCTCTGGTCTGATGGCCTCCAAAGGAGGCTCCGTTGGCAGCTTGAAAGCAAAGTGGGCAGAAGTTGGGGCCTGTGACTGCAGCCTTTCTTCCTTTGATCATCCCTTGGATGATGCCTCCCCAAGGCAGGAATGCTGGGAATTAAATGCAGAGATTGAAGAACGGAACTGTACAGTCCCGGGTACCTTGGTCCCCCTTGCTGAAACAAGCCTAATGAAATTAATTAGGGAGAAGTTTCAGTGATAATGGGAATCATTCCAGGCCCAGCTCCCGGCAGTTCGGGGTCAGCGATGTGCCAGCAGAGAGGAAACGGGACATCCAGAGCCTGCCTTCTCTGCAAGGGAGCCTCGAATTTTCAGAACCCGTGGTGCCAGGGAGAACGAATTCACCACGGTCATCCTTCTGGCTGCTTTGTCATCAGAATAAAGGAAATGGGGCGTCCTCGACTGGCACAGACTTACGTTTTAGAAATGGAGAAAACAAGTCCCAGAATGTTGTTAGGAGAGACCCTTAGAGCTTAGATGGCTCAAAATCCTCAATTTTAAGATTCCTTACTCATCAGAACGTGTAATGTGAATCCAGTAAGCACAAGGCACTGGTCTAAGGCACAGAATGGTCATACGATTTACCCACATCACATAGCTGGTTTTCTATATGGTGACATTTTTAGAACTCACTTTGGATTAGAAATGGGCAGTTTCATTGGCGAGTCTTTTATTTTCTTTAAGGCTCCAAGCCTCCCCAAACTGGTGTTAAGCATAACTCAGTACTAAAAACCAGCAGCAGATCGGGCTGCTTTATTGGGCACTTTATTTTTCTCTCTACAAGTATGACAAAGTAGCCCACGGGCTGCAGTTCGTTTTCTAACAAGGATGCTATTACGAGCCAGAGCTGCAGTTCCCAAAGATGACAATTCATGCTACAGTACCTTACCAAATTGTGTGTGTTAATTACTCAGAGTTATTACCCTGCCCATAATTTGGGTAGCAATCATTTCACATCACCTCTCACAGATAACCACGTTGAAAGAAAGAGAAGACGGCTAAGTGCAGGTGTGGACCATTCTTCACCAGACTGGACAGTGCTTACCTTTGCTCACAGAAGGGGCCCCATCCAGGGCTGGTCTTCACACTGTGGCCAGGACCTTGGGTGACTCAGTTGTTGAGAAAAGTCAATTCAAAGAAACATCATTTGGATAGAAAAATAGAATTGAAGCCAGTGGTCTTGTAGAAATCCACTGAGTTTCATGGAAGGGGAGGAGCAGCCAGCATGTTGTTTTGGGTTTTTATTTATTTATTTATTTATTTATTTATTTATTTATTTATTTTTGCTGTGTTGCGTCTTCATTTCTGTGCAAGGGCTTTCTCTAGTTGTGGTGAGCGGGGGCCACTCTTTATCGTGGTGCGCGGGCCTCTCACTGCTGTGGCCTCTCCCGTTGTGGAGCACAGGCTCCGGACACGCAGGCCCAGCGGCCATGGCTCATGGGCCCAGTTGCTCTGTGGCATGTGGGAACTTCCCGGACCGGGGCACGAACCCGTGTCCCCTGCATTGGCAGGCGGACTCTCAACCACTGCGCCACCAGGGAAGCCCAGCAGGCATGTTTTTGAAAAGCCCCGCACAGCAGCTTCAAAATACCCTCTCCCCATCTCTGTCACCCTTTGTCCTCAACACAAAGGCACTTGTGCCCCTGCACTCTCTTCTCCCATTCCCAGTTCCCTCTAGAACCCTCTGGGAGAGCTCACTCCTTCCTATCCCCAAATGTTTGTGTGTCCGTGCATTTCTAGCTGTCTTTCTCCCCATTTTTTGAAGTCTCTCCTCCTTCCAGGTCTCAGCTCTTTGTTCCCAGAGTTCGGTCAGCCTCCCTGAAGGCCACAGAGGCCATCTGGCTATCGGAGACTCTTCCCGGTGGGGATGGAGGAGCTCGGAAGGCTGTGCTCTCCCCACTAGTTCCCGCCGTGTGATTAAGGCACATGTGAAGGCAAAGAAGGGGCGATGCCTCTGAGGAAGGACTCGGACATCCTTCCTGCTTCGAGGATCATTGCTTCCCTCCTGCTTCGAGGATCCTTGCTTCCCTCCTGCTTCGAGGATCACTGCTTCCTTCCTGCTTCGAGGATCATTGCTTCCTTCCTGCCAGCCACCGCTCTTCTCCCCCCGGACATCCCTCCTCTCCACTCGGGGCGGCACCCACGGGACCCACTCCAAATCCTCAGCTCCTGCTGCAGACGGAGAACGGCTGGCTACCCAGTTTCCATTGTGTGTCTTTGTCCCTTGTACCATTTCTTCAAAAACCATTTGCTTTTTCCGCAGGGGGAGGGGCAGATTGGCTGCAGGGAGGAGCCTTCCACATGCTCTAGAGCCGGAGCTCAGGTCAACTGTAGAAATTCGCCACATCGGTGAACCCTCCTTGTCTTCGTTCTGCCCTGTGTAAGACCAGCATTCACAGTCATCTTGCCCCCTTGGTGGCCAACGATTTGCCTTATCCTCATGCCCCAGCCCTTAGGTACACCTGACCTAAGAGTGAGTCCGTGGGGGCATTTAGACTTGGGTTCCCACTGGTTTAGGGTGGCCTCGGGGTTAACTGCCCCGCACCGCTACCTAATTTGTACTCACTGGGGAACCTGCCATTAATTTCACAGACTCATAGAATGAGCAGCCAAAGAAAGAAAAAAGAACCCAGCGAGTCTCAGTCAATGCCCACGAGATGCCCTGGCTTGCCTCTCTCTGGCAAGGTTAAAACCCACCCTTTCCCATCACTTGCTCCAGACTTTTCTGGCGGGATGGGAAATGCCATCTTGAGTTTGGAGAAATGACAAGTAGAAAAATCTTCACCAGACTTGAATCCCTGCTGTCAGCTTCCTGGAGACACTTAGTAGTGGGTCAAGCAATGATCACGTTGATGAATCGTTATTGGATATAAGATAAAATAATAATTATTATTTTTGTTATCAGCGTCTTTGTTCTCCAAAGTACTTTCATGTACTTTCATTTTATTATTTCATCAGATCCTCAAAATTGCCTTGTAAGTAGGTAAGAGGAATAACATATTTCTCTTCCCATTTTATGGAGGAGGAATTGACACGTGAGATGGTTGAGTGACATGTGGCCGTGACTCCCCACAGGCGTGTTCCAAGCCCAGCCAGGCATCCGATGGACCCTAGAGCACAAACGTCTTGTTCAGTCCTCTCAACACCCCATGGGGTGGATGGAGTGTAGCTTATTCATTCATTCAGCACATGTCTGGTTTTCTAGTTGCTGGGGATAAAGCAATGAATGAGTGGATAAAAGTTCTTCCTTCCCCTCGGGGTCTTACAGCCTGGTAAGGACTCTGTCTCTGGAACCTGACAGCAGAGTACGATTCTAGCTCTGCTGCTTGCTTGCTATTGACCTTGAGCAAGTTAATAACCTAAGCCTCGTGTCATGGTCCTCAATCATGCTTAGTAATGTGAATAATAATATGAATCCACGTACCGGAGACTGGGGTGGATGCCTCAGCTGACTATCGCGCCAGCCAATCAGCATGGACATCCCCCTGGCAACCTTTATTGATCCAGAGCTGGACATGAAACCTACATTGACCCAATCAGACCATAGCAAGAGATTTATTTTTCATGCTTGGGGCGGAGGTTCTCTCACTCCTGATGGATGTAAAAGGGAAAGCTTTCGCTGTCCATGATGACGACGCATTGGCCCCATTGCATAGCCCTCCAGTGATCATGAAGGAAACCAACCTCGGCGTGGCGCTGGTGCAGGAGACGGTGTATCAGCCACATGCACTGACAATCCTGAAACCTAAGTGGCTTAAAGCAGCACACACGTCATTCTCGCTCATGCTACATGACCTGCCCACAGCAGAAGGGGTCCCTGCTTACTGTAGTCCCTCAGTCGTCCAGGCAGACGGAGGCTCCATTTCAGCACTGGCTTGCACATCATCACAGCAGGGGAAAGGGCGCGGTGAAAAGAACATGCCTCAACACCCTCTCCCAGAAGTGATCCAGGCCGTTCTGTTTACGTTTCATTCACCAAAGCAGGTCAAGAGCAGGAGAGGCGTGGGTAGTGTAATCCTACCATGTCCTGGGAAGGCAGGGGACATAGAAATGTTTGGTGAACAGCGGGGAGAAGCAGAGAGAACCGGGTCCCTGATGGCATTGCTAAGCCCTCATCCCCCCATGCCTGGCCCTGCCTCTGGACCTGCAATTATGTGAAATAATGCTTTTGCTTCTTCTTTGAGCGGCATATTTGCTTCTGCAAGGTTGGTCCAGCAATGTCTCCCCTTTCCTTTCTGATTTTTGTCCTTTGAGTCGTCTCTCTTTTAGTCTTGGTCCATCTCACTAAAGCTTTGTCAGTTTTGTTGATCTCTTTTCAAAGAACCAACTTTTAGTTCTGATGGCTGTCTCTATTGGTTTTCTCTCGATATTTCATTTATTTCTGCTCTCATCTTCATTACTTCTCTCATTCTGCTTGCTTTGCATTTAGCCTGCTCCTCTCTTAGGCGTTTGTTACTTCCAGCTGCAAGCATGCTCCCTGGTCACCTACCTCCCGTGCAGCTGAGAAGGTGAAGTGACATGAGGCACAGTCAGTGCTGGGCACAGCGAATAGCAGCTGTCCTTTGACTCTCTCACTTTGGAAATCAGCACCTAGGGGAGTAGACACCACGGTTAACTCCATTTTACGGTGGAGGCAGCTGTGTCTGAGAGGATTCTTTGCCAACGTCTCAGAGTTCACTGGGGAAAAGCTGGGATTCCAACCTGGATCGAATTCCTAAGTTAGGCTCTCCGGGCAGAGACTCTGTTCCCCCGCCTCACTGGCCTTTGTCAGGGGAAGCGTGTCCCTGAGCTGATGGCAGCCTCCACTGTGGATGGGCGTGGACGGGAGGCTGATGGAAGAGCAGTGCCCACTGCTGCTGAGCAGCTTACTGTGCTGCTAACCCATCATTATGTCGCTTCCCTGGGAGCGGGCGCTTGTTCTTCAGGTCACAGTTGCACTAAAGAAACAATTTTCCTCTTAGAACTGCCTTGCCCCCACTCTCTCATTTCTGCCTGACATAGAGCATTAAGCGATGGGGCAGCGTAACTGAAAGTGCCTTGTCATCACGCAGCCGTGTGTGTGTGGTGTTCTTTCTTGAGGAAGAAGACACTGGGATACAAGGAAGCACTCTTGTCTTTGAGGATGCTGGGGGTGGGCTGCAGGTCTCCTGTTGTCTGGGATGGCCTGAGGCTCTTACAGGACCACCGTTACCCTGTGCTTGACCCAGGCTGGTAAGTAACGGCATTCTCTGGGGGCTGATGGAGCCCAGCCCCATGTGTCCTAAAAGCACTGAGTCTCCTATCAGTGAATTTCCCAAATGGTCTTGATAACTCCAGCCCCACCGCATTGGTATTGCACATTAATGAAATAGTGGGGAACCACTGGGGGCTTTTCTGACTCTCAGTTGATCCTAATTATCCCTTAGGATGTGGCCAGGTCTTTCCCATCAAAGGAAGGTCCCCATTTCCACGCCAACATGCCAGGTAGTGTTTTGCTCAGCACACACGTTCCCCGTGCTGCCTCAGAAGAGCACACGGAAGACGGAGGCTGGGGGAGGGACGGACTGGGAGTTTGGGGTGAGCAGATGCAAACTAGTGTATACAGGATGGATAGACAACACGGTCCTACTGTAGAGCACAGGGAACTCTATTCAGTATCCTGTGATAAACCATCATGGAAAAGAATGTGTACATACGTGTAACCGAATCACTTTGCTGTATAGCAGAATTTAACACAACATTGTAAATCAACTATACTTCAATAAGATGAATTTTTTAAAATTAGAGCACAAGGACTGTGGCATGAGCTTATGTTTCTGAGCTCCAGAGAGACCCACTGGCCCAGCTCCTCCTAGCACACCTCTGCCCTGGGGAGCAGCCCGTGGGGGCTTGTGCCCCCTGCATAGAGTAAGGAGAGTGGTTCTGGAAAGTTCGGCCATTTCCACTCCTCTCCCTTTGTAGGTGAAGATGATGGGGAGAGGCAGGTTCTTTGGGCAATAGCTGAAGACTCAGTAGACCCCTGCTTAGCTCCTGGGAAACGCTGCGGTGGCTCATCTCCTGTGACCTGAAGTGTTTGAGAGTGTGTGTGTGTGTGTGTGTGTGTGTGTGTGTGTACGCGTGTGTGCGCGCTCATGCGCATGTGTGCACACGATCGCACGCAAGATGCTCTAGAAACTGCTGCTAACAAATAGCTGTTAAAACAGAAAGGTCATCTGTTTTATATTTCTGGCTGCACCAGACATTTCCTCTGCCTTGTTAGACAGGATTGTATCCACTTGACAAGAGAGGAAGCTGACCAGAGACCCAGCACTTCAGGCCGGATTGAACTGGCTTCAAGCCGGACTCCCCACTCCAACCCACCCCCGGCTGTTTGCAGGAGGTGAGGCAGACGTGCTAAACCCCCCTGGGGCCCAGTGCGGGTTCCAACCTCCCTCCCCATCTCCCAAGGCCTGCCCTCCATCGCACCCACCCCGGCCCCAGGGGCCCGGGAGGAGGCCGTCTCTCAGCAGCAGCTCCCCGTGCAGAAGAGACCCAGCGTCCTCAAGGTGTGTGATAGCGCCCAGGAACCGCGCGAAGAGGTGGTCAAGCTCCGCAGTGTGCGTGCTGTGACTGGGTGGGCAGGTGAGTTCGGCTCCATCATCCCCTATGTGTGCCCGTTTCACGTCCCCACATAAACTACCGGTCTCAGGTTCCACACTTTGGGGAAACGTGGGCTACGTACGCCAGAGGCTCTGGGCCCAGTGAATCGGGGAGTAAATGTGGGGGGAGGCCCCAGGGGATGAACCCCTGCCCCACCAGCAGGGAGCAAAGTACTGGAAACCAAGTCCTGCCAAGCCAGTGTCGGGGCCGGAGGCTTCGGTGACCAGAACAGAACAGCATGCCGACTGACTGGCGACCTAAAGGAAGAGGCTGGAGCGCCTCCAGCCCTGTGCTGGACCGGCTCGCGGCAAGGCTGTCGGATTTTCCAAGGGGCGGAGCCAGCCTGCCTCTGAAACCTGCAAGGTGTTGCACATGACAAACTGCAGTGCGCACAGTCCGCCAGCAGAGGGCCCTGGCGGTCACGGCTGGATGGGAAGACGGGATCCCGGCTGAGGGCCTCACCCATCCCTCTGTGGTCTGCATGTCTGCACAGCCCTACTTCACACCTTGACTCACACTCTCCCCCCTCAGCCGGCACACCTTCCCCTCTTGTGTCCATCAGGCCATGCCCATCACTTCCTTCTAAACCCAGTTCAAACTGAGCCTGGCTCCCTGTCCAACCTGCCCCTGGCCGCATGGCTCACCCCGTAGAAAGTTGGCTTGGTTTTCAGTTACTTTAACTTTCCTGGGCTCCCATTAGCTCATTCCTGGCTCTTTCTACATTAAATACACAACTGATAGTTGCTGAATGAGTTAAACCATCACACTAAGTGACGAGAAACTTATGGGAATGATAAAAGAAGTCAGCAGAAACCAATGTCAGAAGCAATAATAACAAGAAAAAAAAAAACCTCAAACACATAATCTTTAATATATGGCTCTCTCCTGAGCATATCAACTTTGGAAACATCCAAGTGCCTATCTTTTTTTTTTTTTTTTTTTTTTTTTTTTTTTTTTTTTTTTGCGGTACGCGGGCCTCTCACTGTTGCAGCCTCTCCCGTTGCGGAGCACAGGCTCCGGACGCGCAGGCTCAGCGGCCATGGCTCACGGGACCAGCCGCTCCGCGGCATGTGGGATCTTCCCAGACCGGGGCACGAACCCGTGTCCCCTGCATCGGCAGGCGGACTCTCAACCACTGCGCCACCAGGGAAGCCCCCAAGTGCCTATCTTGCTGAACTTCTTTTTATATTAAAATGTTAAGCTCCTCAGTAATGAATTTCAGAATCTAAAATATGTCTGTATGGAGCCCTGCCTGGCCATGAGAGTCAACGTGAGCCTTACCAAGGAGTATTCGTTGGACAGAGAGTCTTCTGTTTCAGATTTTTCATTGATCCATGGTCTGCTCCGTGAGTCCAGGGAAACACTCTGGGCTTCATGGTCTAGAGCCTTTCATCTTATGAATTAACTCAAGGTCCAGCCTCTAGTTCCTTCTCTCTGTTCATCCTAGAACTTGCTTGCTGGAGGGGGTCTTGTTTCCAAATGACAGCTGGATACCCAGAGCAGGCTGAATAAAGCCATGGGTGGAGTGCATCCCTGGCTGTTCTGATGACAGCCATCCTGTTCAACGCCAGCCAGGTCCATTCACATCATCACTGTTGAGCTTGTGTGCACTGACCACTGCTTCCCCTTTGAAGGTCCTCTGCAGGGCCCCTGGCAGGCCCACCTTTCTCTGATTGCATGGCGAGCTTTTGTGAGGTGTGGTCCCTGCTCCTTGGAGGTGGTTTGAAATCCTGCAGGGAAGGCTGTCCCCAGGTGGGCTCAGCACAGAGGAAGAACTCACTCCATAACCTGGGGACGCTGACACGGATCCACCAGCTGGACCACACAACAGGTGGAGGGGTTCCCCAGCATCCCCTGGTCTCTGATCTCAGCCTGGCCCTGTCCCTCACAGCCCCGAGACTTGCCTGATCGTGAAGTGCACTGTCCGCCCATCATGAAAGCAGCACTCTTAGCAAGTCTGCAAGCTGTGTCCTCAGATGGTATTAATAGACCTAATCTCCAGGAAAGCTGAACATGATACTAAGGATAGTATTTGTGAGTGAAAAAGGGGTTTGGTTACTCCAGAGTGTGTATTGCCCTGTTAGGAGAAGAGAGAGAGTGCCCGAGGTTGCCTGCTTTTAGCCTGCAGGGTGTGGTCCGCCTATCAGGACGGGCCACAGGCTGGTCTGTCTTTCCAGCCCCTCAGCACCTGGACTTCTGCCCTTAATGGGTGCTTGGTCAGAATGATGGATGGGCAGGTGAATGGATGAATGACCTGAACAGCATCCTCCAAAGTGGAGTATGCTGGAGAGGAGGAATTCTTCCCTGGAAAATAGAAATAACAAGCAGGGTAGAAATGCAGGCTTGATTTACAGGACCACATGGAAGACCACTTGGCAGAGCTGCCTGCTGCCTGTCTCTGTCCTGGGAATTAATCCAAACTGGACTCACAACTCTTGCCCTCAGTCTCCACATGCAAACAACCCAGGCAACTCCTTGCCACAGGGACTCCATCCCCGGGTCCATGGACCACTGGATGCCCCAGAGGTGCTCCCTCCCGGGTCTCACCTGCCCCTGACATGCCAAGGAGAAGAGGTCATCAAAGCACAGCAAGTTTGATTGGAGGATAGTGAGTCCTTATGGAACAACTGGCTTTAAATTGGAGCAGCTTTCAGCTGCAAACGTGTTCATGGAAATCTGCATATAAAGCGAATCTGGATGAATCAAAGCAAATCTTGTCATAAGAAATAATAGTAAATGAAGCATTATGAGGGCATCCCTCATACTCACACATGTACATGACTGCATATATTTTCCTATCTCCTTTCCATACCGTGATTAATTTATTGCAAAATAAACCAAGAGTTAGAATCTAAAAAAGAACGACGCAGACTAATTCCTATAAAATAAGAAACAAAGATGCACATGTACAATGTCACTCATTTGTCTAAGTATGTGGGACTGGACCAACAGGGCTGTGAGAAGACTGTAGGAGAGAAGAATTACGACAAAGGAGAGTGGGGATGCTGGGATGGAGATGGGCATAGGAAAGAGAGAAAAAGATGGAGAGAGAGAGGCAGTGACAGAGAGAGAGGGAGACAGACAGAGAGAGAGGTGGGGCGGCTATGCAAGTGGGGAACACCAGTATTCATGGTAGACAGCAGTGGATTTAAATGTGATGGACAGACCTGCTCAGTTGCATCAGAACTTGGGTTTTTGATTTTGTGATAGCTTCTTGGTAGATTTTAAATTTATTTTTGGCTTATTTGTTTTCAACTTTTAAAAACTTTTTATTTATTTTTGGCTGCATTGGGTCTTCGTTGCTGCGCACGGGCTTTCTCTAGTTGCAGCGAGCGGGGGCTACTCTTCATTGCAGTGCGTGGCTTCTCATTGCTGTGGCTTCTCTTTGTTGTGGAGCACGAGCTCTAGGCACGCGGGCTTCAGTAGTTGTGGCTCGTGGGCTCAGTAGTTGTGGCTCGCGGGCTCTACAGCGCAGGCTCAGTAGTTGTGGCTCGCAGGCTCAGTAGTTGTGGCTCGCGGGCTCTAGAGCGCAGGCTCAGTAGTTGTGGCGCATGGGCTCAGCAGTTGTGGCTCGCGGGCTCTAGAGCGCAGGCTCAGTAGTTGTGGTGCACGGGCTCAGCTGCTCCGTGGCATGTGGGAACTTCCTGGACCAGGGCTCGAACCTGTGTCCCCTGCATTGGCAGGTGGATTCTTAACCACTGCACCACCAGGGAAGTCCTCAACTTCTTTTAAAAGTGATTTTGGTTTAGTTATGTTTTCCTAAAAAAATCATCCATTTCATTCAAACTTTAAAATGTCTTGTCATAGAGTTGCTTATTCTTTATCTTTGAAATGATTGTATTGTGCTTATATCGTTTCTTCACTCATAACAGTGTGCTTTTGTTGTCAACCATTTTTCTTGATTAGGTTTTCGAGAGGCTTGTCTGTTTTATTGTTTTTTATAGAAACATTGCTTGGACCTGCCAATGTTTTGCATATTTAAAAATATACTCCAGTTTCATTATTTAATCTTTTTATCTTGATTAATTTCTTCATCATGTTTTTCTCAGGTTTTTTTCTCTTTCACTTCTTTAGTTGAATGATAAGCATATTTAATTTTTTTAATTTAATAATAAAGAGCATATGAGAGGATAACTAAGGATTTTACCTTTAAAGTTCCCATTGTCATTATTATATAAACATTCTGTAATTGCAATTCTGATTTCCTCTTGTCTCAAGTATTAACTACAGGACTGAAATGTTTTACTTCCAAAATGGTTGAATTTTTTTTTTTTTAAATCATACATTTGTAATTTTATTGCATTGTGATCTGAGAAGGTAACCTAAACATTCTTCTCTTTTAAGAATATTTTACATTTTTATACATGGCCCATGTATGTATATTTTGGAATAATGCATACCCTAGATATAGGGTGGATAAAGTTTTATATGTTTATATATTATATTATATATTCAGACATATGTATGTGTGCATAAATATAAAAAATATTAATACAATTAAAAATATATATGATCACTTTGTCCCTTCTGCCTCAAATATTTTTCCTCCCCACTCTGTCATACTCTCAGTCTTCCTTAAGAGGTAAAAGCAAACATCATCTCCTCTACAAAGCTTTCCCTGACCCTCAGGCACAAGAGATAATTTTCCCAAATCACCTCTGGGTCCTCACAGCACTTAGTTCTATTACTATGACTGGAGTGATCCCAGCCAGTTTGAGTCAATGTCTTCCTTCCTTCCTCTCTGAGGACAGGCTAGGGCTCCCTCTTTGCATGCCCAGGGGTTAGCACTATACTTGGTACAGAATAGCAAATGTTCTTTAAAATAATGTTATTCAAATATATACATCTGTAAATGTTTACTGAATAATGTATTTCCAAAGCCGATAACTCTAGTGTCGGCTGGGTGCACATTTTCTCTGTGAAGTAGCCGATAACTCTAATGTCGGCTGGGTGCACATTTTCTCTGTGAAGTGTTGTGTTTTATAGAAAAACACACAGATTAGCTAACTCTTCAATCACAGCACAATATTACCTTTGTGTTAAGATTCAGACCTTGTAGCAGATCTGTTGTGATGAACCCTTTTTCAACTTGAGTCTTGTCAAGCTTCATTATTCTCAATCCAGTCTGACAGTTGGAGGTTAAAAATACATCCCCTGCCTTGCTCAAATTACCTGGTTCCTACAGGTAGCCGACTAGGTGAATTGCTACTGCCTGTGAAGGTCTAATGTACACGGTAGATTTAAGATTCTTGGAATGTTCAGTTTCTAACTATTTATCCAACGCTTACTTAGTTGCATTAACTGCTGTTCTATGTGGCACATGCAAGATACCATATGGTATATGAAGATATTTTTAAGAAAGAATATTTACCACTACCTTGAATGTTATATGAGCACAATTCCTTTCATATTATTTTATTTTATTATCAGGAGCTTAGGTTGTAACCCTTTCCTCTTTTAGGGAATATTTTTTTCTTTTTTTATTAATTTATTTTTGGCTGCGCTGGTCTTCATTGTTGCGTGTGGGCTTTCTTTAGTTGCGGCGAGTGGGGGCTACTCTTTGTTGCGGTGCGCAGGCTTCTCATTGTGGTGGCTTCTCTTGTTGCGGAGCACGGGCTCCAAGTGCGCGGGCTTCAGTAGTTGTGGCACGCGGGGCTTAGTTGCTCTGCAGCATGTGGGATCTTCCTGGACCAGGGCTCGAACCCGTATCCCCTGCGTTGGCAGGTGGATTCTTAACCACTGAGCCACCAGGGAAGCCTCCCTTTCTTCTTTATGATACTCATTTTCAAGGATTTTTAAAATGCAGAGTTTTCTTTGGAGATTGTTTTAATTTGCAAAAGGGTCCGTGGGTCAAAACATTGAAAGGCTGCCGCCATTCTGTTGACTGACTCCCTGAATGCTTGTTGGATTCTGTCACTAATTGAAAGGCGTAATGAGGGCACTGCACACAGCAAGAGTCTCATCACTGCTTGACAACTTGACTTGAGAGCTCTCATTCTGCAGAAGGAAAGGGGCTACACTTTGGCTAAATGATCATATCCTAATGCTCATCCTCAAAGCTCATTAGTGAGATGATGACATTTCTACACAAAATTGACCTCGTTGTGCAATAAAAGCGATAGTGAGACTTTTAATCCCTTTCTCTTGTTTTAGAGCTCTGTGACAAAGATTACTGTCTAAAGGGTACAATGTAATCAGCTCATCGGACATTCATATTTCTCCTTCTAGCAGTTTATCATGGATGTAGCTATGCCCTCTACCTGAATGTCAGAGGTGAGTTTGGGTTAAGAAAAGTAGATTGACCAATAATAATTTGGGGGTATTTTGACCAATGATGAAAAGTAAAGTGTTTATAAAATGTTTCCAGAAAGGGAACTTTATTTCCTTCTCTCTTTTTTTTTTTTAATGTGCTCACATCATTTCTTTCACTTTCGTAGGTCAATGGGCATGAATAATCTCTTGGCACTTCATTCTCTTTATTGTATTACAAAGATGACTTCTAAACGTCCTAAATATTACGCTCCCATCGACAGACTCGAGTGATTGTTCTGCAGAGTACATCACCCTCCCAGGAACCCTCCAGGGAGGGTGGGAGAAACTGCCACCCAAGAGTCTGCTTTGAAAAATTTCTTCAAATTCTTTCACCAGAAAATCTTCCCCATGCAATAGAAAAAGGTTAAAATGGTTCATAAATTTGTAACAAATCTGTTGACAATAAAATAATTCTTGTCAAACAAGAACAGTTAAGAGATGCTGAAAAAAATAGAATGCCCTCTTCCTGCCCTCTTCAATTGTTTGCTAGTAGTGGAACATTTTCTCTCTCTCTTTTTTTTTTTTTTTAGCAGGCTAGGTTTAATTTTTTCCTCTGATAATTTAGGTAGCTACAGCTTGAACTAATTAAAACCAACATTAAATAAGATTGAACAACCTGACAAAAAGGTTTATTCTGTTTGTATTGGAAATACCAGGTGAAATGCTATCTGATAAAACGTTTTTCTTTGGTTGCTCTAAGTCATTAATATAGTAAGGATTTCCATTGTCAGAATGTCTGCAGATTAAAACCTTCCTCCAAAAGAGACACTCAAGTGTCTTAGAAGAAGGGTGAGTTATTATCTTAGAAGAAGGGTGAGTTATTATTTTAGAAGAAGGCTGAGTTATCACCTGCCTTGGTCCTCCTATTGTGGTGCTCAAGTTATTTCCTTTGACTTTATAGGTTTTAAGTCTTCTTTGTTGATGGAAGAGGCAAGATTAACATTTCCAGAAATAGAGAGTTTGGAGAGTTAACCGATTGTGCACCTACTATGTGCCAGTCCCTCTCCGGCACTTGACAATCATCCTCTCATTTGTCACCATAACACTATGGAGGGGACATTATGACCTTCAGTTAGTGGATGAAGTCAGTGTAGGACAGAGCGGCCAAGGAATTTTCTCAAGATCATATTACTTACCGGTGGCTAGCATCAGTTGGCTTTCAACACCTCCTGGAAAATCTTGGGTGTTTACAGAGTCAGTGTTCTACTGTTTGCTACAAGGCTGTGCCCACTACATCCCCCCCTCACTTTCACTCCTTTTGTGGTCCAGGAAGGGAATTCTCTTGTCACCCCCACTTCCCCTCAGTATGGAAAAAAGGAACTGGCCAGACAAAGAGATGTTCCAGTATCCTTCATTTAAGGTTCAAGTGGTCCTTCTGGATCCAAATCCACAGAAAACATGGCATTACCTGGGCTAGGGAAATAGAGTCTGTAAGGAGCCTTATTCCTGGCTCTGCACTCACTCACCCCTGGATCCTCCAGCACCAGAGAGAACCTCGCATCATCATCATCACCACCACCATCACCATCATCATCATCATCATCACCACCACCACCGTCACCATCATCATCATCACCATCACCACCATCACCATCATCATCATCACTATCATCATCACCATCATCATCACCATCATCATCACCACCACCATCATCATCATCACCATCATCACCATCATCATCACCATCACCACCACCACCGTCACCATCATCATCATCACCATCACCACCATCACCATCATCATCATCACCATCATCATCACCATCATCATCACCATCATCATCACCACCACCATCATCATCATCACCATCATCACCATCATCATCACCATCATCACCACCACCATCATCATCATCACCACCATCATCATCACCATCATCACCACCACCATCACCATCATCATCACCACCACCATCATCATCATCACCATTACCATCATCATCATCACCACCATCATCATCATCATCACCATCACCATCATCACCATCATCATCATCACCACCACCATCATCACCATCATCACCACCACCGCCGTCACCATCATCATCATCATCATCACCATCACCACCATCACCATCACCATCATCATCACCACCACCATCACCATCACCGCCATCATCATCATCATCACCACCATCACCATCATCACCATCATCATCACCATCACCACCATCACCACCATCACCATCATCACCATCATCATCATCACCATCATCATCACCATCATCACCACCACCATCACCATCATCATCACCACCATCACCATCATCACCATCATCATCACCGTCATCATCATCCTTCAGCTCTGCCCTTTCCCCCTTCACAGCCAAACCACCCCTGACACCTCCACTCCCTTAACTCCCCCAGCAACTGAGTGCAAATAAGATTTTCCCTCCTTAGTCCAGTAAAATCCTTATGGCTAAGGTCACCACCAACACCACTTCTGTTACACTGGTGGGCAACACTTAACCCTTCTCGGCTCCCCTGTGAGCAGCCTTCCACACAGCACCCTTTGAAGAACATCTCCTGATTCTCTTCCCACCTCCCTGATGGCCCCTCTCAAGAACCTCCATGGGATCTTCCTCTGCTGGCCCCAGACGCAGGCTGATGGCTCCTACCACTCTGTGTCTTCAGCTCAGATCACCTGGGCTTCAGGTGTATGTACTCAGCCATCTGGGTACAGCTTCACCTGAACGCCCTGTAGGCCCTACAGAGTCACTGTGCTTGTGCCGGCTCTTCTCCATCTGCCTCTCCACCACCTTCCACCCTGCTTGGTGCCCAGGAGGTACCAGCTGGCTCCCTCACCCTCTGCTTCTGCAGGAGGCTGTCGGGGCTCGAGAGGCTGAGGTCAGGGGTTTTCTCCCCAGACCCCCCCTCCCTATGGGGCTGGAGATTGATTCTGTGTCCCTTTCCACATAACTACTCTTTTTGACTCAGGTGATTGAGGCTCCCCCTCACCTTCTGGCATTGAGGTGGTGCTGGCCTCCCCACCCCATTTTCTGGCAGCTTCACATCTCTCTGCCCCTTAAATCCTGCCCGCACCTTTATCACTGGTGCTTTTGCTATCCTCCCCTTGGTTAGCCTGATGGGTGTGTCTTCTGTTCCCTGCTGACCAATACGATGTCCCCACTGGCTCTGTACCTTTCCTTGCCAGCCTTGCCCTTGTCCACCAACCTGCATTCCCATCCCCTAGTTCAGTGAATGGCACATCACCACTCAGGTTGCCCAACTGGGACACTGGGACACCTCCTTGGCTTCTTCTTGTCCCTCAACTCCACATTCGTTCCATTCAAGCTCCTCTAGACTCCGAGTCCTTCAGCTCTTGATCCCCACTGCCACAGCTCTTGTGTTGACCACCACCAGCTCCCACCTGGACACCCTAAACACATGCTACGTGGTCTCCCAGCCACCACATTTGCCCCTTTAATGCATTCTCCACGTTGCAGTCAGAACAATTCTTTCTAAAATACAAGCCTGGTGACATCAACCCCCATTAAGCCTTTATTGGATTCCCATGGGCCTCAAGATAAACCTCACGTGTGTCTTGGCTTTGCCAGCTCAGACTCACCCAGCAACATCTTTCATATCCACCGCTCCAGCCAAGCTGAATTTGTTTAAAATGTACCATGATTTTCACCTCTGGCTCTTACATGTGCTTCCAGGGTCTGGGAACTGTAGTAATTCACCTGGTATTTCCAACGAATACTTCAGATATCATCTCAGATATTGCTTCTTCCAGGATGCCTTCCGTGATGTCCCCTACTGCTGCTATGTCTGTGCTCCACAGCATCCTAGATATCCTCTTCCTCATCATCAATAGCTATGGTTTACCGGACACTTACTATGTAACAAGAGTTGTGTTGAACACTCGACATGAATTATTTTCTTTAATACACACAGAATCCCTGAGAGGTGGTATGGTACCCACACAATAAACTGTAACAGCCTATTCACTCATCTAGAGCAGGGCTTGGCAAACTTTTCCTAAGTATAAATATCGTAGGCTTTGTGGGCCATACGATCTCTGTTGCAACTACTCAACTCTGCTATTGTAGCCTGAAAGCAGCCCTAGATCACGCTTAAAATCAATGAGCCTGGCTGTGTGTCAATAAAACACTTCACAAAGCTGGTGGCAGGCTGAATTTGACCCGAAGGCTGTCATTTGCTGAGCCCTGCTCTAGACTAGACTATGTGGCTCGTGAAGACAGGGGCTGTGTCTCTGCTGTTCACCAGCATGCCTCCAGCTTGGGGACCCGCACACAGTGATGCTTCACCACTGTCTCCAGGGAGAGATTTGGGGGAGGACAAATGATGAGAAAGAACCAGGCATTTGTGATCGCTGAGCAAGCCGAGTTCTCGGCTCAGTATGCCTGATCCACCCAGAAATCCCCCCTCACTGAGCCCAAGTCCACATGGCACCATAAGACTCTTAACTACTGGTCCTCCCTCTGCTCTCAGGAGGTGCAGACAGAAGATGTAACTCCCTTCTGGTGGGAAACCTCTAGGGCTCCAGCTCCCCACAGGCTCTTCTCCAGGTTAGACCTCTCCCCTTCCCATCATCTCCCATCTCCATGGTGATCAGACTCTCCTTCATCATCTCTGCCCCCTCTACAGGCTCCCCATTTGCCAATGTCCCCCTTAAATGGCTCTCTCTCTCTCTCTCTGGAGGGAAACCAAACCCTCCAGACTCATGGGGTCCCATGGTCTGGGCAACACCCAACTCATGGAGTCCCGCCTCCCCCGGGCTCTGGGCTCTAAGCGTCCTTGCCTGGCCTCTAATGGGCCACCTCCCAGGTTCTAACGGAGTCAGTCTCTGCAATTCCCAGCCCTCTCTCAGGAGAGCTGCTTCTAAAGCAGGGCTCACCCAAGTTTTACTCAGTATGTTTCTCAACTCCATAGATTTTTTAAAAATTCTAAATAGAGGGTTATGGCAGGATTTTGATGTGGGGTGTGGAGTGACATGGCAAAACAGGAACATTCTTCCAGCCAGCTCTGGAATTTGGGAGAGATCATTTCCAGCAGAAAGGGAGGCAGAGGGACTATCTAAATACAAGGTCACACATTCCTAGGGAGTGGCGTTCAAACAATAGGGAAAATCACCTCATATTTCAGAAAGCCTCGTGGCAACACCTCCCTTCACTTAAAATCACCCTCATCAGCAGAAATGCCAAGGCTTCCCGAGGGACCGACTGACGCCCTCAGACTTCACTGTCCTTCTCGGCCTCTCCCGTCACACACCTGTCAGCACCTGACCTGGGCTGGAGCTTGTTAGGTGTGAGGCTTCTGGATCAAGCCATCTGCGTTCTTCAAGGGTGGAGATCGTTCTCACTCAGTCCTGACGCCTGCCCGGCCCAGGGTGGGGTGCCGTGCATAGTTATAGACCTGAAAGAGCTCTGCAGCCAGTGATGAGAAGCCTCCGCGGTGCTGCAGTTGACACCGCCAGCAGAAGGCTGCCTGGGAACTGCCTCTGTGTCTCCTCCTGGGAGCAGCTCAGGTCTGTCTCTCTACCAGCACTTGTGCCTCTGCGTCCAGGGTCCCTGGCTTGGCTCGGCTCGGCCCCCCCGGGGGTCCTGCTGGCTGGTCTCGGTGATGAGCCGCGCTGTTTATGTCCCCCAAGTCCACGGCCTCCACGTGGCTCCATCACCACCGCTGCTCTTTTTCTCGCTGAATCATAAACTTAAGTCCTAAACTTCCTGGCATGAATCTTTAGGCGAAATAATTTTGCACAGGTGACGCCTCTGTGTTCCCAGGATTAAATAACACAATTACGGCAGCTTCTCAAAGTTCATGACTGTGCTTTTCAGTCTCCTCAAATGCTGCTCGAAATTTCTCGGATCACTGCTGTGGGCAGGTTAGACGCACTTGAAATGTGAAACTTCGTCCCATTTCATACACAGTCAAATGCCTGCTGGCACGGAGGAAAGCCTCACGAAATAGGGCTGGGGTGAATAAGGCAACCAGCTGATGATGGAATGGATGCTATCTGACGATGGCCCTTGGCACTGTGGCCGTGATGGGGCACAGAAGGGCACATCAAGGTCACTTAAAGTGTTCCAAGAGCCTTCATTTCTAAGGGTTCTATTCTTCTTCTCAAAATCCATTAACCAGTTTTCCCACTTGTTTCCTATACTGGTATTTCTGCTTCTCTTATGTCTCTCTGGACCACTGAGCTGCCAGATTCATTTTCCTGGAGAGCAGCTTCCATCCCAGAATCAAAGGACCACCCGCTCAGACATTTCTGATGGCCCCTCTGCCTCGCTGCTTGGTCGGTCCCCTGAGACGGGTCCCGGACTCTCCGCGGTCTTGTCCAAGCCACCAAGCCGGCCTTTCTCCTCACTCTTCAGCACGGCCAAATTGACGGATGTCTCATCCCCAGGACCTTCTCCCTGTTCACTGCCTCTGAGTCTCTGTGTGGGTTCATCCTCTTGCTTAGAAGCCCCTTTCCACTGTCTCCATCAGTTTTGACATTCAGATCCTCCACGGGGCACCTCTGCCCTTTCTTCCTCAGCTCTTTATGTCACTTTGGGGAACTGAACAGGGCCTCGGGAGGACAGGGTCCTAGACACAGAGGGCTCAGACGCTTTCTGCACGATGTGGATGAGTCCCTTTGCCTCTCTGGGTGAGGTTCGCTTACATATGAAGGGACTAGTTTGGACAGACCCTGTGCAAGGTTTCACCTGTACTCCTGATTCTGTGGCTAAGGGAATGCTTCTTTCATCATGCTTTTATTTAAACTGCAAATATCTTTATGGTTATAAAAGTAGTATAGATGCAATTAAAAATTTAGAAGAATCCAGGTTTTAAAGAAGAAATTTCCCTTAAATGCCTCCACCAGAGATAATTATGTGAACAGTTTGTTGTTTATTTTTCAAGGCCTTTCTATTACAAACTATTCTTTAAATGTTTTTCTAGGTTTTATTTATTTATTTATTTATTTTTGGCTGTGCTGCATGGCATGTGGGATCTTAGTTCCCCCACCGGGGATCGAACCCGTGCCCCCTGCAGTGGAAACGTGGAGTCTTAACCACTGGACCGCCAGGGAGGTCCCTATTTATTTTTTAATTTTTATCTTATATTGGACTCTAGTTGATTTACAATGTTGTGTTAGTATCAGGTGTACAGCAGAGTGATTCAGTTATACATAGTCATATACCTATTCTTTTTCAGATTCCTTTCCCATATCACTATTACAAACTCTTGAGATCTTATTTTTCAGCACAGAGCATGGACTTACACTAGAAACTTCTACTTTACTTGAAAACATCTTTTCACATTAAAAGCTGTAGGAGGGCCTTGTCTCTTTCAATAGCTTGCAGTGGATTCTGTACAACACTGCCCAGAGCCCCCTTCAGGAAGAGGGCGCTCGTTCCCTTGGCAGCCCGACAGACAGAGCGCTTCGCTCATGGCTCACAGCAGAATCCGAGGGGCACTGACACGGAGAAGGAGAGCTGCCTGTGCCTGTCCCAGCCACTCCGACGACTGGCCCATGTGAGGGTGCAGAAGCCGAGTGTCTTACGCTTTGGGCACCTCTGGAAAGTGTGATGAGCTGAGGCCTCTTTCTCAACAGCATCAGCTCAACCCTTCCCCCCGCCAGTCCTTAGAGATGTTCCCAGGTGCACGTCCCAGCAAACCTTCATTGTGCAAAAATCTGCCTTTGTCTGATTCCCTTGACATCCAACCTGCTTTCCTCATTGCACGGATGTACCAACGTTTAGTTAAACAGTGTTCACCTAGGAGCGTTCAGATGCTTTTCAATTTTTCACTGTTTCAAGCAATGTTGAAACTGACATCCCTAACCATACATCTTTAAAAAAAAATGTATTGTTGACGTACAATATCATACAAGCTTCATGTGTACAACATAGTGATTCACAATTTTTAAAGGTTATAGTTCATTTATAGTTACTATAAAATATCAGCTATATTCCCCATGCTGTTTAATATATCCTTATAGCTTATTTATGTTATACATAATAGTTTGTACCTCTTAATCTCTTACCCCTACTTGCCCCTCCCCACTTCCCTCTCCCCATTGGTAACCACTAGTTTGTTCTCTATATCTGTTCTCTCTAAAACTAGTTTGTTCACTAGTTTCTTTTTGTTATATTCACTAGTTTGTTTTTTAGATTCCACACATACGTGATACCATGTGGTATTGTCTTTCTCTGACTTATTTCACTAAGCATGATACCCTCCAGTTCCGTCCATGTTGCTGCAAATGGCATTATTTCATTCTTTTTTATGGCTGAGTAGCATTCCCTTGTATATATGTATATCACATCTTCTTTATCCATCCACCTGTTAATGGACACTTAGTTTGCATCCATACCTCATAAATAATATTGCTATGAATATTGGGGTGCATGTATCTTTTCGAATTAGTGTTTTCATTTTTTTTCAGATAAATAGCCAGGAGTGGAATTGCTTGACCATACATCTTTGAACAAACTTCTGATTATTTCCTTGGAGTAGCATAACATAGTGTGTCTGAAAATGTAGACCCTGAGGGTCCCCGAGACTCTTATAGGGAGACTGTGAAGTCAAAACTCTTTTCATAATAATACTAAAATGTCATTTCTCTCTTTAACTGTGTTGACATTTGCAACTATGGTGCAAAAGTAGTGGTGGGTAAAGCAGCTGATGCAGGAATAAAAGCAGTGGCAGCAAACTGCCCCCACGGCCATTTCATGTACTTACAATTAAAAATAGCTAGGTTCACTTCAAAATGCCCTTGATGAAGCAGTAAAAAATGTTACTTTTTTAAAATTTTGACCCTGTGTACACATCTCTTTCCTATCCTGGGACTTGTGCATAAAGCATTTCTGCTATCTACCCTGGGATGTGCATTGTCTCAAGGAAAAGCACTCATGCAGTAGTTTCTGTTTTGAGCTGAACAAGCTGCTTCTTCCTGGAAACGCCACTTTGCCTTCAAAGAATGACTGACAGACATGCTGGGGCTCTTCAGACCGGGATATTTGCTAGACATTTTCTCAAAAAGGAATGAAGTCAATCTGTCACTTCAAGGAAAGCAACGGACAGTATTTTTGCCAGTGATAAAATTTGAGATTTCAAGTGAAAATTGGAATTTTGGAAACCTTGTATCAGCCACCATGAGTTTGACAGCTTCCCAGTACTTCTGAACTTTACTTATGGGATGGGGGGTGATTTTAACAAGTACGATTTTTTTTTTAATATTGTATAATGAAATGTGTCAACATTTGGAAGACCTGCAGACTCAGTGAACCAACATTTTTCAAATGACCAATGCATGATGGTACAAAATTTTGTGTGAGAAAACAATCCATTCAAAGTACAAGATGGACCAATGGCGTTTAATGCATTGGAGTAGAGAAAGTTCATTGATGGGGTTTTGGGTTCCACGTTGCAACTAAACATTTAGAACCTGTAACTTGTAGCATGCAAAAAGCATATTCACAATGATCTGAGAGGCTATTAAAACATTGCTCTCTTTTCCAGCTACATATCTGTGTGAGGTCTGATTATCTTCATATACTTCAATCAAAGCAACATATCACAACACATTGCATGTAGAAGCAGATGTGGCAATCCAGTTGTCTTCTCTTAAGCCAGACATTAAAGAGATATGCAGAAATGCTACTCTTCTCATCATTTTTTTTGTTTGGAAAAATTTGGCTAATTTTTATAAAATAATTTATGTTAACGCAAAATGACTTTATTCTTCTTCTACAATGTATTAATAAACATTTAGAAGCATTCTTAGTTTTAATTTCTAATACAGTAAATATTGATAGATAAACAATGCTTTGGGGGATCCTCATTAGTTTTTTAGAATGTAAAGAGTTTCCGAGACCAAAAGTTTTGAGAACTCCTGGCATAGAACATGCGTCTCATCATTCCTCACTCTTATCCAAAGAGGGGAGGTGGTAATCTCATAGGTTATTGATTGTATCACATTAACTGCTAAGCCAGGTCACTATACATCGAGCTGAACACATAAGGAGAGGGTGTCCCTGCTGCTCCCACCCCCCCTGTGGTGGACACCTCATGCAGGACCTCTCTGCCAGCCCCTTCTCCTGTTTTCCTTCCTGGAAGGTCCACCTGGATCTAAAATCCCCATCTTCTCAGTTCCTGGATCTCCTAAATTCCAATAGTTTTTTTCTTTTCTCACTTCACACCCTAGACCAGGGTTTTTCATGAGGCTCCATTGTTTGCCTATTACGTTGCAATTTTTCCAAGTTTGTGGCTTATTTTTAAACATTTTTGATGATGCCTTTTGACATACAAATTGTGTAAAATGTTTTATATAACATCAATTTTTAATCTTTTAATTTATGGCTTTTGCTTTACTGTCATGATTGTTAAATTATTTTTTACCATATGGTTATAAAAATATCCTTCTAAATTTTCTTTTGGCATTTTAAATCACCCCACACTTAGTGGCTTACAACAGTCACTGTTTCATTTGTTCATCACATGGTAGGTCAGCAGTTTGGTCTGGGCATAGCTGGACTGTCCTTCACTGGTCTCCCCTGGGATCCCTCATACAGCTGCGGTCATCTGCAGCTTGACCAGGGCAGAGTGGCCAAGAGCAGCCTCACTCACAAGTCTAGCAGCTGGTGCTGGCCATCAGCTGAGACAGCCCTTCTCAGCTCCATGTGGCCTTGCATCCCCTGTGGGTGAGACTGGGCTTGCTCCCAGGGTGCTCGCAGAGCAGTACTCCCCAGGCACACGAGCAGGAACTCAAGGCCTCCGGGGTCCTCGGCTTGGACTCACACGATGTCACTCCCGCTATGTCCCATTGTTAAAGCATGTCATGAGGCCAGCAGATATTCATGAGGTGGGGACTCCACCACCTTGGAGACTCCACCACTTACGGGACGAGTGGCAGCGCAGCACTGCAAAGGAGGGCACACCCACAGGCAGATGGATGCGTGGCCATTTTTGGCAGTTAGCCACTCTAACTCTAATGGGGACATGTGATGATTGATTGTTAAGTATGGTGCCTGCCTGATGTTTCTAATAGATGCTCTGAATTTTTGAAAATGTATTTTTACTCCCTAGAGACTTAGAAGTTTTCTCAGAAGCGGATGTGCAGTCTTGGTAAATGTCTTTTTGGCATCCATATAAATGGCCATATGGTTTTCCCACTTAACCTCTTAATATAAGAAATTACAGTGATGGGATTGCTGACGTTCTGCTTCTGTTTGTAGAAAGTTCATCTTATGTCGCCAGCAAGGTCTGAGCTCCCTGAGGGTGTGGACCCCTCTGTATGTGTGTACTGGCACACAGCAGACTCACAATTAAGATCTGTTGCAATAGGTTGTATAGATTTTCATCTAAATTCAAGGCCATGTTCTCTCAGGTAAATCAGATGGTGCACTGGAGGTGACATGACCTTTCCCAGTCTTCAGCAAAGCGTATTCCCAGCCAGCTCATGAGCATCCATCTCTGCTGCTACAACGTTCCTGTCTTCTCCCTGACCCCTCCTGTGTTCCCTTCCCTGCAATGCTAACTTACTGTCCTGCAAACACAGAACTATGTCTCGTCTTCCTCATTATCCAACAATAGGTGGTGTCTATTTTTAAAAGTGCGTGATTTATATCTACAAGGGCTGCTCCTTCTCATCCTGCTTCTTTTCCCACCCATTAGGAACTCTGCCAAGAGGCATCAGAGCCTCTGGGATGGCCTGTGGGCCTTCCTGCCTCCTTCCCTTTCTAACTGCAAACCCTCCGTGGGAAGCAGGTGGATTTCCCACATTCAAATTCTGGTCCTGACACCTTTTATGCTTTAAACAATAATCTTCTTATGACTCAGTTGCTTCAGTTCTAAAATGGGGGTAAATAAAGGCGTTCTCCTTCTAGAATTGTCATCAGGATAGAACAAGAAAACAGCTAAGTACTTGGCACACGGACAGTGCTCCATAAACGTTGGTTGAGTCAATGTCATTTTTTATAAGTTAGTTTTCTCGTGTGGAAGTAACAAGTTTCTGCAAACTTACTGGCTTAAATCAACACAAATGTATTAGCTAATAGCCCGGTAGGTTAGACGGATGATACAGGTTTCACTGGAGTAAAGTTAAGGTGTGGGCCGGTCTGGTTCCTCCTGGAAGCTCTAGAGGACGATCCATTTCTTGGTCTTTTCCAGCTTCTAGAGGTGTCTGCTTTCCTTGATGTGTGGCCCCTTCCTCTTTCTTCAAAACCAGCAACAGCAGGTCAAGTTCTTGTCACAGAGAATTTCTCTGATCACCTCCTCTGTGTCTGTGAAATAGTAGGAAATACATATATCGGTCTCTGGCCGCTGCTCCTGGCACAGAGCTCCTACAACCTTCGTAATTTCCTACGTAATCATGGCATTAGGAGCATCTTTTGTTCTAATGTTTGGGCTTTGACCCCAGTTCCTAATGCAGAGCTCTTAGGTCCCTTGGCATTTCCTGGGCAATGGGAGTGACTTTGTTCTAATGTGGTGACTCTGGGTGGATGGCTTCAGGATGAGGGCTGGTCACCAGAAAGACCAAGCTGTGGTTAGACGCTTGGAACTTTCATTCTCCCTCCCATCTCCACAAAGGGGAGGGGGCTGGAGATTGAGTCAACGACCAATCATGGCTACGTGATGAAGCCTTTATGAAAATCCCAAAGTACAGGTTTCCAGGCTGGTGAACACGTGGAGGTCCTGAGAGAGCCGCAGCCTAGGGAGAGCATGGCAGCTCCACACCCCTTCCCTTGCCCTATGCATCTCTTCCCTCTGGCCGTTGTTGAGTTACCTCCTTTACTAATAAACAGACAATCTATTAGGTAAACTGCTTACTTGAGTTCTGTGAGCTACTCTAGCAAATTAATTGACCATAGGATAGTTTCACTGCCCTAAAAATCCCATGTGGGCCACCCTTTTTAGGATCCTGGAGTCCATATGTGTGGTATCTAGTCTTCTAAGGACTGCCCATCTCAGATTCTTTGTTTTCTCAAGATCCTAATGGCTCTGCCTTCATTCCAGTCCCTCTTTGGGCTCTTGTGTGTCCCGCTATGGTATATACTGCCCCTAAATTCTCCAGAGACACACCTTCCTTCTCTGGTAGGACCCTGATTACTTTTGTCCTCTGCTTGCACCTCTGTACCCCCCACCAGTCTCCTCTGGGTAGCTTGCTCTAGATGGCTCATCCTGACAGCCTGCAAGCTGTCACTGGATTCCTCGCTTGTGCCTTGCCAGGATTTCCGTCCACGGCCGTGGCAAAGCCTCCCTTTGGCTCCTGCTTGGGTAAGTAACATCTGCTTTATGTAATGAACCGGCACTTTCTCTACTTTCACATCCCTGGCTGTGTCCCCCGGGCTCACTTCCTTCTCAGGAGCCTGCCACAAGGAAGTCCATCAGTGTCTCCTCTGAAGAATCCAAATAGCTGATTTCGTATGCACTGTCACTGACAGTGTTTTAAGGCCACTTCAGAGATTCAAGGACATTAGTTCAGCTTCCCAAGCCAACCAAGCATGCCCTTCCGGGCAGTTGAAGGATGTACACAATCTCCTACCCTCTAGAGCAGAGGGGGGTTAATTGTTTTTTTTCATGATGCGGGCAAGGAAGTGGCTGGGCCTGAATTTATTCTTGAATAAACTCGGGCCATGTCTGGTTGTAGTTCCCCTTAGCCAGCTGATTCCCAGTTGTTGGAGCTTAAATCCATCCTGCTACAGCTCTGGGCCTTTGGGTCCAGACTGGGAACCCTGGAAGTGGTCCTGGCACTTGTAAGGATTTGTGTCTGTAATGGATCAGCTCTTCTGAGATCCACCATCCCTGGAATGTGTCCTCTTTTCCCTAGTGGTCTTTGCCTCTTGAAAATTAATCTCGTCTGATTAAAGAAGATTGTTAGCCCCACCCACCTTGTAGCACCTGCGGATTGGTGGGTTCAGAGCACGGCTCGGTTTCCCTGCGCAGACGCAGGGATCACAATTGCTTAACGCATGCTCCTGACCTCTTTGCAGGCCTTGGCTGGTAGCACCCAGGCTGCCAGGTGGGGAGCGGACTTAGCTGAGTCCTGGGCATCAGCCCCAGCTGAGCCCGAGCATATCAAGGTTTCCAGAGAGGAGACCATCTGTCCTTTCACTAATCCACGTGGCCCCGAGCAGCATCTTCTTCCTGTGATCCCTCCGTCATGTCCGTGGGGCTGGAGCAGCCTCTGAATGGTGTTTAGCAGCAGGTCCAACAGTCAGGGGACAGGCGTCCATGATGAAGACCCTGACCTGGCCCGTGTCTGCACCCCAAGCGCAGGTGGACACATTTGCGGCAGGGAAAAGGGGAGTCCAAGAGCGGGAGGTTTGCCATCTCAGCACTCCTAGGATGAAATTTTGTGCCAAACCCAGGCCAGAAGTAGCTTGTCAGGGAGATGCAGGAGGCAAGAGGCAGCCTCCACAGGACTCTGCAGGAGGAGGGGTGAGGACACAAGTCTGGGCAGAGATGGAGTGTTCTGAGATCTCTCTCTCTTTAAGCCAGAAAATAGTGACACATTTCAAAGATGGAGCAGTGACTTGGGTGTGTCTATGCTCTCTCCCCAGTGACATTTTAAGTGAGGGCTGGAACCAGGGCTTACACATTTCATGTTCCCTGCAGTGCCTGGCCGAGGGCTGAAGAGGCAAAGAAGAGAGTGATGGGGCCAGGCCAGCAGCTGCCCGGGTGTCTGCCGGCGCTCTAAGGGTCAAAGGCCATCAGGTACATTGGAGGAGGGGTTTGGTGTACAAGAAATTCCACCGTGGTAGCAGTGAGCAGGGTAAATTGGAGGCAGTAAGACAGAGGGGCAAATGCCTCAGTGATACAGTGGTGGTACCAGCAGAGGGAACAAGTGCCCTGAGAGCCACGGGGTGGGGTGGGCGGGGCAGGCCGAGCGCTCTAGTCAACTAGCAGATGTCAGGGCAAGGGGTGGGAGTGGCCTCTGGGTTTAATGGGGAAGATGGCAAGGCCATTAGCAAAAATAAGCTGCTCAGGATGAGAGGAGGGGTGTGAAGGATTGAAGGCTCTCCACGTAGGAACGTCTCCCAGGCCACTTGGGAAAGTGGTCCTGAGCTCAGAACAGATGTCAGGGGCCGATACGCAGGTGCAAGGGGGAGAGGGTGGAGTTCACATGGAAACTGTGGGTGGGCGTGGGACCCTCTCAGGGACGGTTGACTAGCAAGCAAAGGCCATGGGTAAGAGCACCATCATGAAGGACCCTGAGGAGGGGAACAATGACCAGAGAGCGGGACAGAGCTGGGGGGGAGAGGCCAGACCAGGGAGCCTGCCCTGGAGGGAGGGGCCAGCCATGCCCCGCGCTTCGGTGGGTCAGGAAACCAGCTCACAAGGGGCTGTGAGAGCACAGTAGCCATGATGGGGTCCAAATCCTGGTGGCCTGCGGACCCAGGGGGAGACAGGGATTCAGAGGTGAGTATTGCATGAGGCCTCCAATGAGTGCCAATGAAGCACTTGGGAATTATGCAAATCACTGCAGATTCAAGAAAGAAGATAAAAAGGTGCTGGCCCTGCCTCCCAAGAACTTACAGTTAGGAGGGGGGACACACTTAGAAAGGAAGACAGAGGACACAGGGTGCAGAGGCACCAGAGTGCACGGCAGATGGTACCCTCTGGGGGAATCAAGAGAGGTATCCCAGGGGAAGTGTTTCTTGAGCTGAACTTTTAAAACTTTCTAGCAAAACTGGAATTGACACAGCTACCTATCAGTAACATAGATATTTGCTGCATGAGCAGGTATGAATTCCCACTCTCTGAAGACTGAGTTTCTTCATTTAAAATATGCAGGACCTGGTCTGTGGTCTATGTGGGTGTTTCTGCCTCCAAAAGACAATAGTTTTAAAAACCTTTAAAATGTGGAAAACAGCATGGTGGTTCTTCAAAAAATTAAAAGTAGAATTAACATATATTCAGCAATTGCACTTCTGGTTCTATACCCCAAAGAATTAACAGCAGGGTCTCCAAGAGATATCTGTGCACTCATGCTCGTACCTGCATTACTCACAACAGCCAAAAGATGGCAACAATGCAAGTGTCCATCTGTAGATGAATGGATAGCAAAATGTGGTTATAGCCATACTTGGGAATATTATTCACCCTTGAAAAGGAAGAACATTCTGACACATGCTACAAAACATGAATGAACCTTGAGGGTATTATGCTAAGTGAAATAAACCAGTTACAAGATCACTGTGTGATTCCACTTATGCGAGGCACCTAAAGTAGTCAAATTTACAGAGACAGAAAACAGGTGGGTGGTTGTCAGGAACTGGGGGAGCAGGGAATGCGATGCTGATGACTAATGAGCAGAGAGCAGTTCTGCACAATGAAAAGAGCTCTGGAGATGGATGGTGGTGATAGTTGCACAACAATGTGAATATACTTAATGCCACTGAGTTGCAAAGTTAAAAATGCTTAAAATGGTAAATTTTATGTTGTGTATATTTAACCACAATTTTGAAAAAGTGCTATGAATATGGATAGAACTTACTAAAAGTTCTAAACTTTTTCATGTAACTGGGATTTCGAGTTTTCAAACAACATAAAGTCATTGAAAAAGACAAACCACATTAGACTAGAGGTCAGAGACTTGAGTTTTATTGAGTTTCATTAAAAAATTTTTGAAATAAGCAGTGGGCGAGGTTGAACAGCTCTGTCGGTGGCGGGTGGGCTGCCTGGGACTCCAAGCTGCGGGCGGTGGCGGGGGGGCGGTTTGGGTCTTCTTCATGGGTTTTCCCTTGAGCCAGCAACTCTCTGGGGCATCAGTTTCTCATAGCCAACAGTAGGAGCACAGGGACCAAAGCCAACTGTGCTAGCAGTTAAGGCCTGGCTCATGTCACATCCACTACATTCCACTAACCAAAGCAAGCCATATGGTCAAGACCAAAACAATGCACAGGGGAAGACTATTCTTCCGACAGTGGGAGGGGGGTGCAACGTAACGTGGCGACGGCTGTGTTTGTAAAGAATCCCACAACAGGAGTGACGGCATGAGGTCAGGAACCCAGGCCACTCCAATCTTATCCCCAAATGGAAGTGGTTTTCCGTTTACTCCAGAAGCCCAGTTCTATTTCAGAGTGAAGATGACCATTTCTTAACGTGGCACCACATTTACTTGATTTCTTGCAAAATCTTTTCTGTAATCAGCCTTTCATTTTCATACAACTGTGTTTCCATTGCCATTTCAGTAAACAAACCACGGCCTCTCAGAGAAGCCATGGCTTCTGGGTTTGTTCTATTTCTGTAAATGAAAGTGCTTCACAGGATCTGAGCTCTTCTGACTTGTATGTGCTCCACCAGCACCCTTCCTGCCTACTGGAGTGACACTTTAATTTTTGCCAATAGCTTTTTTTTTTTTATTTCCACACTACACCAATTTCATCACTGTGCAGTGGCCTGACCCCAGTGTCTAGCTCTCACTGACTTCCTAATACCATCTTAGTCATTAGTTGGAAATGGATCCAGACATTAAGCATTCCTGATAATGCCTCTGACATGTAATCATTTACTACATCCATCACTTCCACCTTTATTATTCTGTGTGTCAGGAAAGTTCCCCAATTAACACTAGGAAGGTTGAAATCAGACATATTGTCATCACAGCTGAGTTGTCCCATCAGGGTGCTCCTGTTTCAATGTGACAACCTGGGAAAACAGGCAGACGGCAGATTTTTTATTACATAGTATGGCCCAATTTTTCTGGCTAGCAGAAAATAAAAGAAATGGAAAATCTCAGGAAGAACATAAAATGCTGATATTCCTACTCAATTTATCATCAGTGATAAATGTCAGCAAACATGCAGATGCCATTTTATGTTTCAGTACATAGAGCCTCACCTGTTAATTCTGGGCGTCAAAGAAACATTTTTGGAAATGTTGTCTTGGCTTATTGTAAAATGAGTGGGCTTCCAGTGAGAAGGCTCTCTTTTTGCCAGGGTGCAAATGTTGCTTATGGAGGACGCACACCTGTGTGCCTGCTAATTTAGCAGCAGGAAGATGTAGTGTGTGTGCCAAGAAAGGGAACAGGCTCTGCAGATGCTGGGCAGTAAACCAAGTTCTGTAGGACCAAGGGGCCAAACCATGTGGAATCGTGGGTTCTGGTGGAGCATCCCTGAGCATGTTGTGACATTGCAGATTTCTGGTTAAGGCAGTGCTGAAGCAGGACTCATGCAGACACAGCGTGTTTGCAAGATGATTGTCTGAGTGTTGTGTTGTAAGAAAGACAGTTGGTGGTGAACAGCTCTGCAGCTGTTGATCTCAGTCAACAGAAAAGATGTAAACATTAAGTTACCACCAGAAGAACCCGGTAAATACTTCTCTGTGAGCCAGTCAAAGCTCCCGCTTGCCCAAGGCAGAGATCTGTCTTGAGGGCAGATTGCCTGGTGGATAGGACAATGTTCTTCAGTCCTTTCCCAATTCACTATCCTGGTCCATCCTCCATGCTGTTCTTGAGCAAATGGCTGGCTTTGAAAGAACTCATTTAAAGATGAGTAGCAACCAAAAAAGAATCTACATGGGTCTCAGAAGTAAAACTGCAGAATAAAATGATACTGCAAAATAAAAAGAATATACTAAATCAAATGTAGATCCAAATTACACAACTGAAGAAGAATTATGCCATGAGATAGCAGCTATTTGTGGACAAGCACTTCTCTATGTTAGCAAACAAATAAAAGACAGTATGGACACCCTGAAATAAGCACACATAAATGAGCTATAAAAACCCCAAAGCAGATGATAAGACAACAGAAGGTAGTGACAAGTGAACTGAAAGAGTTTAAGAAATAAATGGAAGAGAAAAATCAGAAAAATTTCAGAAATAAAGTCCAAACTAGAGTCAGTAAAAAAGGAGACTGGTGCTGCTAAAATTGCAGTCAGAGATATGAAGAAGAAATTTGGGGAAATAAAATGGAAAAAAAGTGGAGTTTAAAAGATTATAGGGAAAATGTTATGTATGGAAGGCAACCAAAGGACGTATACAGTGTAGAAAACTGGTGTTCTTGGAAAAAAGAAAAGATGAAATGGAACTGAAAGCATATTCAAAGATATAACAGAAGACAACTCCTGTGATAATGGAATGACTGAATATGAACTTGGAAAGAGCAACAAGAAGAACTGGTACAGAATAAAAACTGGAGAGATGGTCTGGAATTTAAAGACAAAGAATAAGTTGTATGGGTATCAGACAAAAAAGAATAAAATCCAAATCACTTATTTAGTAAAATAAGTCTATAGAGAGTATTTGAGCCCTTCTTTAACATATTACATGACAACAAAATCCAGCAAAATGAAAAAAAAATCAGGGTGAAAGGATTGCTGGTGAGCATTGAATTTACTTTAATATTATAATTGTGTGTACAGAACAGAATAAATATTGCGAACCTTGAAATGTAGAACAATCTAAGTGTAAATATCAGGAGGTAGAGAGTGTCAAAGAAGTGGGAAAAGTGTAAATGCATGGATTCTTCATTTTTTAATAGATGTTTTCAAAGATGATAAGTGAAGTAAAGACAATAACTGAACTAAAGGTTTAAATATGTTAAGGGTAAATATAACTCCTAAAAGAATTTAAAAAGCAATATAACTAATTAAAATTCCCCCAAAGTGGAAATTATACTGAGTATATACTCTGATCAAAATGAAATAAAACTATCCATTAATAGCTAAACATTTCTTATCACCTGGATATTTAAAAACTCTCAAACACAGTCGAATCTTTTGAACATGCCCTTAAAATGTGACTCTGACTTTGAATGCTTTGCCATCACTGACATAGCGAACCAGCTAAAAAAATATATGAACGTTGGTCACAGAGCAGCCTGTGTTTGCTTAATTTGGCAGTGGGGGTACTGGGAGGAGGTACTTGGTACTCCAAGGTGCTTTCTCTGAGTCTTCCCTTCATGGATTCCAGTTCAGGGTGATTCAGAGAGAGAACCACAGGCAGGTCTTGGAAGGCTAAACTCACCTCCCTAGCCACTCCCATCACCTGTACCCACCACCGTATCAAGGAAGGCTCCATTGCAGGATGGGGTGGGGACGGGATTTTTTGTGCCGTGGGGTTCCTGCACCAGCTCAGCATGTGAGGTCATCCTTCACCTCAGACACAGGAGATCTCAATACATATAACTTGTTATTGTTTCTATTTCTCTAACATGATCTCCATCAAATCAAGCCCCTAGGAGGGGAGAATTACAATTGGGAGGAAAGAGAAGTAGCATTTTTCCCTTGATGCAAGAAGTTTCTAGAGGTTGGCATATGTTTCTGTCACAATTTACTCTGAAAATCTGAAAGTTTCTGAAGAAACTTCGGGAAACAACCCTCCTGGTCCACCAGACTCAGCTTAAGTAATTTCTTTTCTGAGAGATCCAGTGTTTTTCTCAAAAAAAAAAATTTTCCCTACACAGTACTCCTGGACTCGCCCTTCAATTAGTGGAGTTGGCAAGCGTGGTGAGACTTGTCCCCCAGCTGTGATCACCGGGGGATACGGGCCATTCTCCAGCACGTCGTGGCTTTCAAGTTGTTATAAAAAGAAGAATGGATCTCAGAAGCAGGAAGCTAAATGTACTGAACATGTGCCTTGAGCCAGATAATTGTGCTAAGTGCACCTCGTGCATGGTCCTCACAGAAGCTTTATGGGGAAGACATCCTGATGCTTTCTTCAGATCCATTTTACAATAAGGACATGGTCTTTGAAGTGTTCAGTTACTTTCTCAAGCCTGCAGAGGAAGTGGTCACACCAGGATTTTAGCCCCTTTGTCTCCAAAGCCCATGAAAGCTCTAAGGTGCGGGCTTGTGTCTTCCACCAGAACACAGGCCCTTGGGGGATGAGCCCATGTTTTAACCTCAGAACAGACTCAGAAACATGCATACTGAGGGAATAATGCCTTCTAAGTCCTACAGTGTTTGGCTTTGTTTGGGTCTCTCCTGTGACAACTCTTTGATATGTTCCCTTATCCCCCAAATTTACTGTAAACTGGCAGTTCGTTCTATGGCTTGTTTAGATTCAGGTTAAACATTTTTGGAAAGGATGTTTTCTAGATGATGCTGTGCAGGTCTTAACGCATCACATCAGGAGGACTGTGATGCTGGCCTGTGTCTCTATTAGTGATGCTAAGACTGACCACTTTGTTAAGGGTCGACCATGAGATCTCTCCGTGTGAAGGTAGGTTTTCCCCTTGTGAGAAGTCAGAAATCTGGGAGGGGATACTCCAGCACCAGGAAATATATTTTGCTCTGAATGCTTCAGAATGGTTTTAGCATCATTTGATTCTCCTTGCCTGTATCAGTTATTTCCTGGAGGACTGAAGCATGGTGATTTTTCTCATTTCCTCATTATTTATACATTTGGTAGCATTAATCTTATGAAAGAAGAGCTTGCCAGTATAAATTGGAGATGAAACTATAGTTTCTCAGATAATACAGAATTAATGGTTATTTCTCCCCTTCATTTACCAAGTTATAGTTTGGTCATGGGCAAATATAGCAATTTTGCTAACTAATGCCACATTCCCCTAGAATTCATATAATTGTGTGTTTCTACCAGCAATATGTAGAGAGCCCATTTCTCCAGAGGTTTCTTCAATGTCTGCATTTTTTCAAAAAAGTAGGTAATAAATAATATTTCAGTTAGCTTTAATTTTCCTTTCTGTTTTTATGACTGAGACCGAGCATGTTTTCATATAGTGAATGGTCATTTATCTTTATTTTATTCTAAATTTTTTGTGTTTTGTGCCTATTTTTGAAGTCACGTTTATGGTCCTTTTATTATTGCTTTTAACTAACTTTTTATATATTAAGAGATTTGTCTTAGCTTTAATATGTAAATATTGTCTCCCAGAAAACAAAGAAGTAAAATGTAAAAATCATATGAATTGGCAGGGAGGGGTGGAGCCCAGTAGTAACAGTGAAACTACTCTGTGTAATACCATAATGACGTCTACCTGTCATTATGAATTTGTCCAAACCCACAGAATAAACAACACCAAGAGTGAACTCTAATGTAGACCATGGACTCGGCACAGGTTCATCAGTTGTAACAAAGCTACTGCTTCAGTGGAGAGTGTTGATCGCCGGGGAGGCTGTGCCTGTGGGGGGGACCAGGGGTGCATGAGAAATCTCAATGCCCCCTCAGTTTTGCTGTCAACCTAAAACTGCACTAAAAAATAAAGTCTTCTAAAAAACAAAAATTTCATAAATCATATGACCTTTGAACACAAAATATGAAACTTAAAAATATTTCTCAGGACTTCCCTGGTGGTGCTGTGGTTAAGAACCCGCCTGCCGATGCAGGGGACACGGGTTCGAGCCCTGGTTCGGGAAGATCCCACGTGTCGCGGAGCAGCTAAGCCCCGTGTGCCGCAACAGGAGAAGCCACCACAATGAGCAGCCCGTGCACCACAACGAAGACCCACCATAGCCAAAAATAAATAAATTAATTAATTTAAAAACGAAATAAAAGCTTTCTCTCTTAGGGTCAATGCTAAGGGACACACCTTCCTTTGCAATACTTCAGAGGGTGTTTGAAAGGCAGGGCAGGTCATGCTCTCCCAACTTGGGCCTCACTGCAATAACAAAATAATAACGATGAAGGCTACCTTTTGTCACTGAGCACTTCCTCTGAGCCTAGGGCTGTGCTAAGCACCTACTCTATGGAGTAGTCCATAGGATTCCCTTTTTGCCAAGGAGGAAACTGAGGCACATGGAGAAGTTAGGGGACAGGCCCGAGGCCATCTAGCTAGTGTGAGATGGAGACAGAATTTGAACCATATAACTTACCAGTATAAGTTAATTGAATCCCCAAGTCTAAACCCTTACCGTCTGGGCTATCTGCCTCCCACTTTTAAAGGGAAATAGTGCATTAGAATGTCCATGTTCCAACAAGAACATTTGCAGTCGATCTGTTCTAACACAGCAGCAGCCTTGTTGAAGCATCAAGGCAGAGAGTGATAATGAAATAGAATGCAAAGGGGCCTTACCCCAGAGGAGCCAGAAACATGGCTCAAAGGTTAGCAAAGCCCCTTGAGAGTTGAGACAAGTCTGTGGTTCCAAAGTGACCCTGTGGTTGGGATGATGGGGAGCCATGAGACCAGGGGGTCCAGCTGAGTCTGGGGGTTCCCTGAGCAAGTTCCACCTCTGAGAGGTGTGCTCAGACCCAGGAGCAAGGGTGTCTTGAGGGACGGGGTGGGAAAGCACTGTGGAGGGTTTTGAGGCTTTTTCTTTTTCATCTGCACTCCTTCACAGGGTATGTGGAGTGATGGTCAGGTGGGCTGTGTTGCCACCTGCAGAACCCTGCTCCTCTAGCTGCGTCTCGAACTTCAGGCCACTCTGTGTCCATCTCTCTATTGATAGGTGGGAATGATAATACTGTTGCTTATGTTTTAATCCATGCAAATCGCCTGATACCTGAATCATAGCAATCACTCAGAAAAGGTTTCCTGTTATGTTAAAAAAAAAAAAAAAGATGAATTTGAAAATGTTGCATGGACTGGAGCGATCATTGGGACACAGCTGATCATCCCACTAGTTATTAGGCAGGGCACCCCTTCCGGGTGCTGCAGGGTAATGACGGTAGCTCGCTCTCTGTAAGGAAAGGACAGTTCACCAGGTATACGTGCCCATCCTTTCCCTCCATTCTCACAGTCACCCAGGGATGCAGGTATAATTTTTTTTTTTACATCTTTATTGGAGTATAATTGCTTTACAATGTTGTGCTAGTTTCTGCTTTATAACAAAGTAAATCAGTTATACATATACATATGTTCCCATATCTCTTCCCTCTTGCGTCTCCCTCCCTCCCACCCTCCCTATCCCACCCCTCTAGGTGGTCACAAAGCACAGAGCTGATCTCCCTGTGCTATGCGGCTGCTTCCCACTAGCTATCTATTTTACGTTTGGTAGTGTATATACGTCCATGCCACTCTCTCGCTTTGTCACAGCTTACCCTTTCCCCTCCCCATATCCTCTAGTCCATGCTCAAGTAGGTCTGTGTCTTTATTTCTGTCTTACCCCTAGGTTCTTCATGACATTTTTTTTCTTAAATTCCATATATATGTGTTAGCATACGGTATTTGTCTTTCTCTTTCTGACTTACTTCACTCTTGCAGGTATAATTTGCATTCCCATTTTCTGAGTGATTTTCCCTGGTCACTAGGGCTGGCCAATCCAGAACTCCTATTTCCAAATCAAAGCTGCCTCTAGGATCCATATTCATATCCCAAGATCATTTCCCAAGATCTTTTTAGTGCTAGCGAGGCTCAGAGAAATTTACTTACATTATCATATTTTATTCCATCTTCACAAAAATTTGGAGGTAGGAGCATTTTTTTTTACCATTACTCTGCAAGTTCAACTCAGTTTTGATGAGGAGAAAAACTAAGTCTCAGCAAAGCTAAGTGACTTGCCCAAGTGAAATAGCTAATAAAAGAGGGGATATACTTTTAATCCCAGGGCATCTAATCCCAAATTTAGTAATCTTTCCTTCTTTTTACCATCTATTCATTTGTTTATTTCTTAAATAGCTTAGCAAATTATTATAAGGCAAGATATCTTGCAACAATTAATCAAGAAATAGAATTTTGCCAGCCACCTTATAAATTTCTCCATGTGCCCCATTCCAATCATAGACCTCCCTCTTCCCAAAAGTCACTACTACTTGACTTTTAGAGTAACCACATCCTTGGGAGTCTTTCTGTTTTTGTCACTCAAGTCATCTTTAGACATTATAGTTTAATCTTGCCCATATTTTGAAACAATACATTTTCTTAAGTTTTGTGTCATCAACATCCTTTTCTTTTCCGTACAATCTGTGTAACCTTTTGACCTATGGTTTCCCATAGATTGGACTTTGCTGAGTGCGTGATCATGGTGTGGTTCAATATGCCCTGGCCCTCGGTATTTCCTGGAATTTGGCAGTTGGATCTGGAGGCTGAATGAGACTCAGCTGGACCCCTTTGGCAAGGCCACAAGTTGTGTTCTTTCATTGGGTGGAAACAGGATCCGGTTTATGCTCTTTTAAATGTTAGAGCCATGGTGCTCGATGCCTTGATCCATTAATTTACTGGTGGTTGTAGAATAGTGATGTTCTGATTCTACCATTTCATTTGCATGGATTCACTGGAATAATTTTCTAAGGAGATATTTCCTTCACCTGCTATTTGGTCATCCGTTGGCATAGTTCACATAGGAAAGGCAAAGTAAATGCTTGATTCTTTTCTCTATTTCTCCAGCTTCCAAGATGGTGACTTGATTCCTGTCATGCGTTCCTGGAATTAAATATATTTGTTAGAGTTCAATCCACTGCAATTTTTTTTTCTTATTGAAGCTCACTTTAATTACCCCATATTTGATCAGTGGAAGTAGTTGTATTAGTTTCCTTGTTATCTGGGTGTTACAAGATGTTCCAAATTCATCTTATACATCTCCTGCTCCAAACCTGGAATCAATAATTTCTCTAAGCCCTAGTTTCCTTTACTGGGAAATGATATTTCTAGACCACAATTTGGGTTCTTGGAATGAGCGTTGCTACTGGGTGTGCATAGCTACAGTGTACAGAATTAGGAGATATATGTATTTCTCCTCCAAATACAGATATTATAACATGTGAGTTCATATTGATATTTCCAAATTATATTCAAGGTTACAAGGTTTTAATTTGACCTTGACTATATTACATCTGAGTTTCTTTTCTTTTACACTGAGTCTTGATTCTAAAGAACACAGGGGATGATAAAAGTAGAATACTCCAAAATGACTCATTAGCTTCATTCCACTCATACACAGTAGAGTTTCCTGATGACAATTCTTACACTACTACCAACTGTGATTATTGAAAACATTTTAATTTTTTTGTTATGCTGGTACTCTAGCTATATTTCAGGTCATATAGCCATTACATACATATTTCCCCTTTAGCTCTTATTTATTCTTAGTTCTACTTCTATGGGTAACTCTATGTTTAGTGCTCACTGCCAGTCCTTAATCTCATGACTCTGATCTTTTTTTTGTTTTTTTGCGGTACGCGGGCCTCTCACAGTTGTGGCCTCTCCTGTTGTGGAGCACAGGTTCTGGACGTGCAGGCTCAGCAGCCATGGCTCACGGGCCTAGCCACTCTGCGGCATGTGGGATCTTCCCGGACTGGGGCACGAACCCGTGTCCCCTGCATTGGCAGGCGGACTCTCAACCACTGTGCCACCAGGGAAGCCCGACTCTGATCATTTGAATTGCCTGAAACTTGTTCTTTAGTTGAGACCTTGGGAAAATCTCCCGTGAACGATAATCCCTGAGTTATTTTATCCTGGTAACCATTTGTATGAGCTCTTTCTACTTGAAGATCAGCTTTGCCAGACATAAAATCCTGACTAACATTTTATTTCCTTAAATACCTTAAATATGCTACTTCATTTTCTTCTGGCATGAAAACAACACTGGAAAAATCATCTGATAATAATATAATTTTATTTTCCTTATAACTCACATTTTATGTTTGTCTATATATCAAAAGGATTTTTTCCTTACAGTTTTTCTTTTAGTAAGTCTCATAATTTTACTAGAAAATATCTTCTTATTGGTTCTGTGTCAATGTTCTCAGATAAATAGTGTGCTGTTTCAATATGTAGTTTCATACCTTTTTCTTTATTTCAAGAATGTTTCCTTTCATTAGAGTTTGTATAATCTATTCTGTATCCTTCCTTTCATTTTTTCTTTAGGTACTATTATCTGTATGTTGGATTTTCTTTGCCTATCTTCAAATTTTAAAGATTATCTTGAATCTTTCATTTTTTTCCCTTTCTTTTTCATTTTCACTACTATTTGTACTAGAACTTGTTTGCTTATTTGTGCTTGCGTTCCTTCTAGTTTAACCCTCATTTCCAATTATATTCAAACATTTTTATTTCCAAGTGTTTCTTGAGTTCTGTTACCCCATTCTGAGTTTTTCTAATTCTGATATATGTTGTTCTTTTGTGTCTCATGTTGTTTTCTTCATGTCTTTCAGCTCATTTTGAAATAGGTTTCTTTCCTTCTTAGTATGAATTTTTGGAGTGCTTTCATTGTTTGTAGGGATGTTATTCTGTTCCATAATCCATTTTTTCTTATGTAACTTTGTATGGGATTTGATCTTGATTGTCTTCTAGGTTTTTTTTTTTAAGTGAAATTAGTTTTTCTTAACTTTTAGAAGGAGGCTTGTTTCAAATATAGCTTTCCTAACTTCATAGAGCTCCTTCACCTGCTATTTAAATGTGATGTTCAAAATAGGGCTGTTGTTTTCTCTGTCTTGGCTCTGTTTCCTCTATCCCTATGCTGTTATATTACTTTTCATTTCTATTATCCCTTTCTTGCTCAATTTTGATGGCACTTATAACCGTGTCTTCTCAGTTTGGAGCTCTGTGCTAGATGAGATTCCTGAGGGTCAGTTTCAAGAGTTCACAGGCTAGACAGCTTCAGACCTTTCAAACCTTCTTAACTTAGATCCCTGGCCCTCTCTCATTACTGGAATAGGCAAAACCCTTTCCCTGTTTCAGCTGCTGCTCTCAGATTGGCAGGCTATGCTCACCAGTAAATATTTGTTAACTATTTTGAGGTCTTTCTTTTCTAAGGTCTTTCTTCTACTTTCTCCCATACTGACACCAAAAGTCTAGTGGCTTTCGGAGATGAGTCTGCAGGAATATCTCACTGCCTAGTTTTGTTGTAAATTTTGTCCATGAGTTTTGACCTGCAATGTAGTTGCTCTATCTGTTCTTATGTAGATATTCTGGGAAATTCCCAAAATATACCCCCTGCCATCTTCCCTGAATTGCATTTTTTCTTTTGTAAGCAGAAATAGTATTGGTCAGGGTTCTTCAGAGAAATGGAGTTTATTATAGGAATTGGCTCATGTGTTTATGGAGGCCAATAAGTCCCACTCTCTGCCATCTGCAGGCTGAAGAACCAGGAAAGCTGGTAGTATAATTCCATCTGAGTCCAAAGGCCTGAGAACTGGGGAGCGGATGATGTAAGTTGTGCTCTGAGCCCGAAAGCCCAAGAACCAGGAGCACAGAGGACAGGAGAAGATAGATGTCTCAGCCCAAGTAGAGAACCCCTGCCCCTCCTTTTTGTTCTATTTTAGTAGTCAGCAGATTGGATGATGCCCACCCCATTGGGGAGGCCTGGTTGCTTTACTCAGTTCATTAATTAAATGCTAATCTTTTCCAGAAACATCTGTAAATAATGTTTCACCAGCTATCTGGGTATCCTTTAGCCCAGTCGAATTGACACATAAAATTAACCATCACAGAAATTATAAATTATTTCAGATGAACCAAAAATATGGAAAATAATACAACAAAGATTGCATAATCACCACCCAGCTTAAGAAGTAAAGCATCCTAACTCTAGCAGAAACCCACTGAGTACTTCTCTTTAATCACATTTCACTCAACTCCACACCAACCCTCATCACTCCCCAGAGGCAACCACTAGTTGATAAACAAGTTATAATATATTCATAGAACAGAATATACAGCCATGCAAATGAATGACTAAAACCACAGGTATCAGCCTGGATAGATCTGAAACACTCCAGTGCCCTTTCCACAATAAAATGCACATTTTTATCTTTATTGGGCATGGAGGTAGCTGTTTTCATATGCCTTCCACTGAAAAGTGCACTCTATCCAAGTGGGAAGCTGACAAACTGACCACTAATTTTCTTCAGGGAGGTCTCACAGCGCCACCTAATTCACTTAGATGGGAATTTTTGTAGGCCAAATTTGGTATTTTCCCATTAGAAATAGAATTTTTTTTTTTTTAGACTTTATGGTTTGTAATTTCCACAGGTTAATATGCTTTTCAAAAAGAAGAAAACATAATTACTTTGCACCAAGCTGTGAGGAGGTGTACCAACTCAAGAACGTAATTATTGCTGTCGTGAACATAGCAGAGTTGATTCTTATTTGTGAGACTGAGTTATCATGCTGCAAGTTTGCAAAATTATTTAGACAGAAATAATTATATCCAATGTAGTCAGATTCAGAGTACTACAGATTGCAGTAAATTAGAAATTTGATCCTAAATATATACATTCTGTTATCTTGTTTTTTCTCTCTCTTTCCCTGAGTGATTTATTCCTTTCCTTGCAAACTTTGGATCCACTTAGCTGCTTGTCTTTGAGGATATTTTCTTTTTGGATCATATTTAATAAGATGTATGTTATGGACATCACAGAAAATTCAGTCCATCCTTGGCCGGCTGTCTTCTGTGAGGGTATGTGATCGTGTGGATTCTCCCCTCTGCCTTGGACATGTACCCACCACTCAAAGGCAACCTTAAAGAATCACATGGGCCTTTAAAAAGCAATTATCAAATAACCTCTAACTTGAGGGAGATCAAACTCAGCAGTAAACCTTTAGTAACTTGCAGGTTGGAGCTGTAACCATTCATGCTCATTCCATCACTTGGGGCTGTGCTGACTCGTGCACTACTTTTACCTTTCTTAGCATCACTTTCTTTGTCTGTAAAAAATGGAGGTGGTAAAATCAGCCCTACCTAATTCAGAGTGTTACAGACTGTACTTTGTAAAGTATTGACCATTATTAAGGTAAACGGCAAGCAAGAAGGACTTTTTTTTTTTTTTTTTTTTGAATGACCTGGAAAGTCAGCACAAGGCAACCGAATTGATGTGTATTTGAACAGGTTTGTTTAACTCAATCGTGTCCTCAATCTTGGCTGTTCTAGAATCTTCTTGGGAAGCTCTAAAAAAATAAACAACGCCCAGACCCTGCCACAGGGATTCTGACTCAAGGGTTTGGAAAGAGAGCAAAGCATCCTGTTTTGTGTTTTTGCTGTACGTGTGCCTCTCACTGTTGTGGCCTCTCCCGTTGCGGAGCACAGGCTCCGGACGTGCAGGCTCAGCGGCCATGGCTCATGGGCCCAGCCCCTCCGCAGCATGTGGGATCTTCCCAGACCGGGGCACGAACACTGCGTCCCTTGGATCGGCAGGCGGACTCTCAACCACTGCGCCACCAGGGAAGGCCAGAAGAGTCTTTTTAAAAAAAGGATGCCAGACTTCCCTGGTGGCACAGTGGTTGAGAGTCCGCCTGCCGATGCAGGGGATGTGGGTTCGTGCCCTGGTCTGGGAAGATCCCACATGCCTCGGAGCGGCTGGGCCCGTGAGCCATGGCCGCTGAGCCTGCGCGTCCAGAGCCTGTGTTCCGCAACGGAAGAGGCCACAACAGTGAGAGGCACACGTACAGCAAAAAAATAAAAAATAAATAATAAAAAAAATAAAAAGACTCTTCCCAGTAACTGAGATGTGCACCCAGGACTGAGATGCTTTAGCTGCTCAGCTGCCATCTGAGATGATCTAACTTTCATCTTTCAATGAATGAATCCTTCAAAGTATGCTGACCTTGCAGCTGGCTTTGAATAATAATAAATTTGTGGTTCCCACAAGGGCCTGCTCAGACTCATCCCAATAGGTATTTAAAAGTGGAGATTTCTGAGCAAAATCCCTGGTCTACTGAATCAGAAGCTTTAGGAGAAAAGATGAGAAATAAGAGTCTCTTTTATAAGCTACCCAGCCCTAAATGGTTATCTGAATGCCAGCAGTCTTCTTTAGTTGCTCATGGAGGGATTGCCTATCAGGAAAAAAAAATGAACACGGGTCTAGCTTTCTCCTTTGAAAAACCAAGCAAGGCAGAGGAAATGGAGTGTGCCATTTGAGTCCATGAGAAATCATCCTTTTATGTCTCAATTTCTCCCAAGAAACTTCACTTATTCAACATGGCTTTATCAAGCACATGAGACCTATGCTGGGCAGACACCTTGCAGGTTCTTTCTGGAAACGTCAATGAATCAGACATGGCCTTTTCCTCCTAGCATCCTGTTGGGGAAACGGTGATCAAAGAACAGTGAGGGCATTTCTGCAATCCTTTCCTTCTTGGTATTCTCAGGAGAAAATAAGCACGTAAAATATTTTAATACATCCTGAAAATGCACACTGTTTGATGCATATACACGTCTCTAATTCTGAGCAGTGTGGAGTTAGTGCTCTAAGCCAGGATGAGCAGGGCCTCCACCCTGCTGGATTCCAAAGCACCTGCTCCCGGTCATCCCATCAGGAAGGCAAGAAGTTCATGATTCCTGTGTGGGTGCCATCTACGTCTGGCCTCCTGAGAATTACAGATGAATTTTGTCTCATCAACGCTCATTCTGCAGATGCTCCAGCGGTGTAAAAGGCTGACTTCTCATTCTCCCAAGTTGATTTTTTAGGTGCCAAGATTGCAAAGGACCATGGGAGGAAACTCTGCCTTTAGAGAAAATGTTTTAGTAAATGGGAACCTGGGACAAGGTGTTAAGCATCAAAGCTACTAGTTCCTTGTAATACACTGTTTGAAACCTTGTGATATTTGCGAAAGGATTACACGGTCACAGGAAGGTCAGTGCTGTCCTTCATGAAGTCCACAAGCCCCCTTTAAGGACAACCTGGACTGGCCAGGTGTACAAACCAGTCCCGTTCATTACTCTCTCCCCAGGCTAGGATTTTAATGAACCTTAAATATCTAAGGCTGAGTTAAAAACCCAAAAGGTGGTCATTCATTCATTCATTCATTCAAGAACTGCGTGTCTTATGTTCCACTCATCACTATGGACTTTGGCGGAGGGCTAACGTCACTCAGTGTTCCTGGTTCTGAGTCTGTATTAAGGCAGAGGCATTGTGCCACATGGCAGGAGTCTAGGGAGGTTCAAACGTGGCCTCGTCCTCAAAGGGCCTCTGTTCCAGTGGGGGGCACAGGCATGAGGCTGAGGGTGCTTGGGCTTTGGAGACAGAAAAGTGTTAAAATTCGAGTGCAGGGCTTCCCTGGTGGCGCAGTGGTTGAGAGGCCACCTGCTGATGCAGGGGACGTGGGTTCGTGCCCCGGTCCAGGAGGATCCCACATGCCACGGAGCGGCTGGGCCCATGAGCCATGGCCACTGAGCCTGCGCATCTGGAGCCTGTGCTCCGCAACGGGAGAGAGCACAGCAGTGAGAGGCCCGCGTACCGAAAAAAAAAAAAATTCGAGTGCAACCACTCACTCTGTAGCCTTGAGAAAGTGAGTGAACACTTCAAAGACTGGTCATTGTAATTTGGACATAATGAAAGTGTCAGGATGTCTTCCTTGTAAGTTGCCGTGAGGATTCCATGAGACAATGCATGTAACACACAGTTACTTGGCTCAAAGCAAAGTTTTATCCTCTTGTAATTAGCTATAAATTATTGAAATTATAAATACCTAAATACTAAAAATATGAATTATAAAAGCTTGGCAGTCTATGAATTAAGGACAAATTAAGCCACACTTCAAGGAAAGAATCAAACAAACCTAGAATATGGGGCATTTTTCAAGACAACGGGGCTTGTCTTTTCAAAGAGCCAATGCTGCTAAAAATAAGTGGCAGACTATCTGAATTTGGAGACACAACTAAAGTAAATGCAGTACATGAAATTTGATGGGCTCCTGGTGAGAAAACAGGCTAGCTATAAAAGACATTTGGGGCCACAGATTAAATATGAACATGAACTAGACATTAGACAATATTGGGAAATTATCATTCATACTCTAAGCTGTGATAACAATCCCTATTTTCAACGTTCGTATTTTTAAGAGATACAAGGAGAAATATTTAGTAGTAAAGTGTCAGGATGTGTGCAACTCACTTTTTAATGGTTCAACACCAACCAACCTGGACAGGAAAATTGATTATTTTTACCATTTACCATTTTGTCAATTGATTACTGACAAGTGTGGATTTATATGGTGACTACTACAGGCTACTCTTCTTTCAACTTGTCTATATGTTAATTATGTTCAAACTTTTTTTTGTTGTTTATTTGTTTATTTGGGTTTTTTTGCGGTACGCAGGCCTCTCACTGTTGTGGCCTCTTCCGCTGTGGAGCACAGGCTCCGGACACGCAGACTCAGCGGCCATGGCTCACAGGCCCAGCCGCTCCACGGCATGTGGGATCTTCCCAGACCGGGGCACGAACCCGTGTCCCCTGCATCGGCAGGGGGACTCTCAACCACTGTGCCACCAGGAAAGCCCAATGCTCAAACTTTTTATATGCTTGATTATATTCTTAAGAAAACATTGAAATTGTTTTCTGATTAAATACCTCATTGCTCTCTCCTAAATCTTGAAGGAATATTAGCACTGTAGGGCATTGTTCAAAGTTTATTCAGAAACTTTAAGAACTGCCTTCCTACACCAAGGCTGGCCCACCAATGTCAGAAGCAGGGGATGGTTGGCAAGATGCTGCGATCAGATAGGACTGAAGGAATTAAACCCTCCTCCTCGTGGGCTCTCCACATGGTCCTGACCAGCTGCCCCCTTCAGAAGCCTGTGAAGACAGACCTCTTTTGTTACTGGCTCCAGGCACAAACTCTAGCCAGATAGAGAATTTTTCTTTGTGGGACCTTGGGTAAGTGACAACTTCTCTGAACCTCAGTTTCCTCATCGGCAGAATAGACACAACAATAGGACTACTTCTTAAACCTAAGGTGATGAGCCCGTGAGATGATGCACACAGAGTGCCGGGCTGAGTAACTGTCCCACAGCCAATTCTCCATCAGTGAGTTACGGTTCCTATTGCTCCCTCCCTGGGTACCGATGAGACACTGGGTTGACGCCTTCAAAAATTATTAAGGGGGGTCAGAGAGCTGGTGATGACAAAATGACACAAAAGCTGCTGATCTCAGCTTCTCAAACATCATTCCCGGTGAGCGAACCCCCCTCATGCATTCCTCACGAGCAGCCCTCTCTGGACCTGTCTAGACCAGGGTCTCCTGTTTTTAAGGTCTAAGTTTTAGGGGTTCTCTATAGCCCCTTAGTCCCATTAAAGGTAATCCAGTCACTTTCTGCTTTAAATGTGGTCAAAATGGGGCCTGGGCTTAAGTACTCAGGTTCCCCTCTCTTCATCCCTGCGCTCAATCTCGGGTGGCGGTCCAGATGCAGGAAGAGCTCCTGTGTCACCTGGAGCTGGGGGTGGCCCTGGGATCTGGGCTGCCTCAGTCCTTGCTGGCCTCTCCTGGGATGAGGCTCATCCATCCTGTCCCATCCTTATGTGTCAACAGCTGCTCCTGAAGACTGAACCCCACTTCTTCCTAAACTGTGGGACCCATTATTTCCTTTCTAGGTCCTTCCACTCCCGTCTGGAGGGAAACAATGTCTCAGGTGCCCTTGTGCTCCACTGTGGGTGCACAGAAGTGTGGGGTGCACAGGATAAGAGCCTGGAGAGGTGTCCACGCCTGGCTGCTCTGAGCATCGGAGAGGCCCAAGGGCAACTCCAGGGACCTGGCGACTGCCCACCCATCTTCTGTGGTTTGACCTTAGCAGGGGTCAGGGCTGTGAACTTCTTAGGGACCCACTGTTCCTAAATTCATGCCAGTCACCTCTAGTCTCTCTCCTGTGGCCAGCTGGGCAAAGCTTTATTCCCTTTTAAACAGAAACAAGCGAGTTCTCTTTCTCATCTGTTATATATGGAGTAACGCTATGCTCTCATCCTTCAGACCTGAGCTTTTGATTTTCCAAACAAAGGTTTTAGAAATTCACATCAACTTTTCTCTCTCAAGGGCCTGACTCTTGGAATTGAACACGGTAGCTTTCAAGATCATCATATGCTCTGGTCTCCTCCTATCTTCTTATTGCTACTTTTTGAGGCGGGGTGGTGGGGGCAGGGTGTCATAGAGAAAGCCCTTCTCCCTGCTTGAATGGTGGAGAGGAGAGAAGAAGTAAAAGGAATTGAAAGGAAAAACAAATCGTTACTATTATAGGCTGAAAAATGGCTGCCCAAAGATGACCATCTCTGTAACCTAATCTCTGCAACCACTGATGTTACCTAAATGGCAAAAGGGACTTTGTAGGTGATGTGGTATCTTGAGATGGTTGAGTTTCCTGGATTATCCAGGTGGGCCCAACGTAATCACAAGGGTCCTTATAAAAGTAAGACAGGAGAGTCAGAATCAGAAAAGGGAGATGTTGGGCTTCCCTGGTGGCGCAGTGGTTGAGAGTCCGCCTGCCAATGCAGGGGACACGGGTTCATGCCCCGGTCCGGGAAGATCCCACATGCCGCGGAGCGGCTGGGCCTGTAAGCCATGGCCGCTGAGCCTGCGCGTCCGGAGCCTGTGCTCTGCAATGGGAGAGGCCACAATAGTGAGAGACACGCGTACCGCAAAAAAAAAAAAAAAAAAGAAGAAAAGAAAAGGGAGATGCGACAACAGAACCTGTGCTTGGAGAGATGAGGTTTGAAGATGGAATAAAGGGCCACAAGCCAAGAAATTGGGGGCAGCCTCTAGAAGCTGGAAAAAGCAAGGAAACAGATCCTCTCCAGGACCCTCCAGAAGGAATACAGCCCTGCTGACATCTTTTTTTAATCAAATGTGTTTTAAAACTATTTTTTTTATTGAGATAGAATTGACATACAACATTGTGTTAGTTTCAGATGTACAAGGTATTGATTTGATACTTTGTATATTGCACTATAATTGCCACCCTAGAGTTACCTAACACCTGTATCACATCCCATAATTATCATTTTTCTTTTGTGGCGAGAACAATCAAGACCCAGTCTCTTAGCAACTTTGTAGTTTATATTACAGTATTATCTGTAATCACCGTGTGTGCATTAGATTTCCAAAACTTATGTATCTATCAGTTGCAAGTTTTTTACCCTTAAATAACATCTCCCCAATACCCTCATTCCCCCAGACCCTGGTAGCTTCCAGTCTACTCTGTTTTTATGAGTTCAGCTTTTTAGATTTTACATATAAGTAATATACAATATTTGTGTTCTCTGACTTAGCTCACCTAGCATAATGCCCTCAAGGTCCATCCATGTTGTGGTGAAAGGCAGGAGTGCCTTCTTTCTCATTCTGCTGACATCTTGATTTTAGTCCCATAAGACTCATTTTGGACTTCTGATCACTAAGAAAATTAATTTGAATTGCTTTTAAGATGCTACAGTTGTGGTAATTTGTTACAGCAGCAATAAGAAAGCAATGAAGCAGGAGATAGATGGGCTCCAGGCTAGACATTTACAACTGGCCTCCTGTTCACACTTCCTGGGGTGAGAGGAAGATGGGCTCCAGGCCGGACATTCATTACCAGCTCCCTGTTTACATTTCCTGAGGCAAGAGACAAACGGGCTCTGGACTACATATTTATGACCAGACTCCTATCTATATTTCGAGATCTGCACTTCAATATAAACAACAACAGGAATGGGGTAGATAACTGAACACTGGACACTTTTATGGCAGGGACAAAGAGGGGCTAAACCCTGTTAAAAGATCAAGAGGTCATACATTGCCCATCCTTGGGGCAAGGGAAACATTGCACATGCACAGAAAGGCTCTTTGGGGATCAAAAAGGAGGGGGCGCCACCCCATAATAGGTGATGCTAAGGCCGTCCCATAGGCCTCTGGACTGTAATCCATCTTGGAAAAACGTTGCACACGCATGCTGGGGAGGGTCCCAGGGCAGGTCAGGTGGAAAAAGAAACCAGATAATTGGCCAGAGGTAAACAGAGACCCGGAAGAACTGCCCTGTATAAATGACTTACCCGCCTCTTCACGGTGTTCCTCCTCATTAGGGGGGGACGCCCACACCCTTGCTCTCCGAGTGTGCATCTCTGCCTTGCTTCCATCTTAACTAAACAAAGTGTTTCTCTGTGTGCTCTCCCACTTGTTGCTGTGCTATGTCTCTAATAATAAACTTGGTACCTGTTTTTACAGTTTTGCCTCCGTGAGAAATGCATTTTTCACTGGGGGCAAGAGCCAGGGGGTGTGGTGGCTAGGATTCCTGGTTTTCATGCAGGCTCCCCAGGTTCAGTTCCTGGGCAGGGAATTAAGATCTCGCTTCACGCCACCACTCACTGCTGCCTCTCTGAGATCAGTAGTACAGGAATATATCAAAATATCACCCAGTGGTACATCACCACTTGTGGGCTCGGGTGAAGAATGCTATCTCTCCTAGTGGACTCTAAACCCCACGAGTATGGAATCCAGGTGTATTTTGCTTGCCATTGTGGTCTGCCTGTGGTAGGCAATCAGGAGATATTTGTTGAATGAATGAATTTTTTGAGGACATTTCTTGAAGACAGCTTCTGTTCCTAAGTCAACCATATGCCAATCTCAAGGACATATTATCTTGTTAGTCTGGCACTTCCTGGTCTCTGGTCTCTGGAAAATGTGAGTATCTTACTTCCTCCTATGTTATTTGTTTTTTAAGATCAAAACATACCCATCTCAGCCCTCCCCTGCAGCTCTCATTTCTGTCCCAAGGAACGTGCTTTATCCCAGCCAAATGGTAGGACTGGGATGCTTGACAAGACATTGACAATGCCCCTTCCAGGCAAGACTACACCCTCTGCTCATCTTTGAAATTGTGTATGGGGACTCACTTCACACCCCCTCATCCTACCCTCGCTCAAATGGCTTAGAACAGGTAGCCTCGTCTCTCACCAGGATGGAATCACACCCCAGACCTCCACAGCCAAACATCAGGAATCTGAGCTTGCCCAGAGGAGTCGTGGTGACTCTTCCACACTCAGATACTTTGCCCCAAGAGCTTTAACCTTTCTCTGTCACCTCTGGTTCAGCTCTGAAGAGGCAGGCAGACTGGCCTTTGAAATATCAGTGGATATGATCCCATGGAGGCATCTCGTTCTCCTCCCAGCACAGACTTTACAGGCCAGGGATGGCATGTGGGTGTCCTTGTACGTGACAACTGCAACTGATCAATGGCTGCCTGGATGGAGGACCACGTAGGGAAAAATCCTAGCCCACTGTGTTATGACCAGTGCAAGCAACACGTGTTGAACATGCTTTGAGCACTACCAGCAAAATTTAGGAAATCTGTTAAACTTTCTTCTATCAGCATGATGAGGCTAACTGTAAAGTTTGGGGCCCAGAATTTGGGTAAAGAAAGGGCAGAAGCTTTATCTGAGCAAGACCCTGGTTTGAAGGCAAAGAGGGGTAAAGCGGTGGCCACTTACGACTCTGGTGAGGAGGCAGTGAGCAGGGAGTGTTGACTTCTCTGATGTTAAGTAAGTGACGTAGTTGGAATGATGCTCAACCTTCCAGCCTCCCAGGGAAGAATAGCAAAGATGCAATGTAAGCATGACACTGATTGGTTTACCAGTGTTCCTTCCAAGGAGACACGTATTTTTATTTCTTTTTTTTTTTTTTTTGCGGTACGTGGGCCTCTGACTGTTGTGGCCTCTCCCGTTGCGGAGCACAGGCTCCAGACGCACAGGCTCAGCGGCCATGGCTCACGGGCCCAGCCACTTCGCGGCACGTGGGATCCTCCTGGACCGGGGCACGAACCCGTGTCCCCTGCATCGGCAGGCGGACTCTCAACCACTGTGCCAACAGGGAAGCCCGGAGACATGTATTTTTAAATAAATGATAGATGCTATGAAAAAAAAATACAGCAACTACAACTCAGTTCAGACAAAACGAGTGTCATGATCAACTAGTGCTGCCTGCACGGGCATGAGAGGTAGAAAGGACATCAAGAGTTTCCCATTCCTGTGCCTTCCTGCTGGCATTTTCATGCAGCTTTGAACCACCCACTTTCTTTGTGTCTACCTCTCTCCAGCTCTATTATACATCTTTTGCAACGGACAGGAAGCAGGACGTAGACTTCTTTGAGTCTCTGGAACCTGGCACAGTGCTTGGCACCTAGTAGGGCTTTTATAGATGAGTATTGTTTTATTGCTCTCAGAGTATTACAATAGAAATACTGGCTTAAGTAGAACCAGAATTTCTTACCCATGTTGTCAACCCCCTTGGGGAGCTGCCTTGCCTGGTTTTTGTCCTCTTTTCACAGCAGGGAGCCCCAAGGCCATCAGTGAACCTGCCTTGATCACCATCGTTTAGGTCCTTTTGCCAGTTTTTCCCAGTTCCATGTGAGCTCCTTTTATTCTGCCCTCCAAAAGTCTGAAGCCTCTCCTATTAGGGTTGAAGACAGGTACAAATAACAGTGATCTAATTCTGGCATTAAAGTCGTTTTTGCACAGGTTACTTTTCTAGGATAATATCTCTAAATTGGGTAGAGACATAGTCAGCAATTTGGGGAAACAACCACTGAAAATTTATGTACACACTAATAGCACTTCTTTATTACAGATTTTTTTTGTGAAATGAGCATGTAGAATAGAATGCTGATAAAGTGGCAATTGTGACTCCAGATTTTAATCATGTTGTGGTTAAGAATGAATTGACTATCATACAAATTTCAATGAAGAAATTCTCTTCTTAATGAGCTTCCCTTTTTTAACCGTTGTTCACAGATGACTCAGCTAAATGAATCTGAGTTGAATTCTCCCCAAACCTTCCTTTGGCATGACTAGTAACCAAACCAGCTGTCTTGTCTTACAAAGTTCTTTCTGATTTGCTAAGAATATACCAGATGGTTTAAACCCTAGTCCCGCCACCTCCCCCCTTTACAAGTTGGAAAGTGAGGGAGTCTCTCCTGTAACCGAGATGTTGTATTATCACTTGAAATGAGTTGTACTCATGCTTAAAGCTTTTAGCATTGCTGTGGGTGTCAGGAAGTGACAGCTAATGCTAAAAAGGGTTAATCAGATTTAGTGGATTGCCATCCAAGTTTTATTAAATGTCAGGGTTTTCTCAATATGCTGCACATCAGCAAGATGAGAATATCATTGAGAGGAAAATATATAGAATGTTTCTGTGCTGATCCCAGGACACAAAGGGAATCGTTTCCCGGGAAACAGAAATGTGTTCATATTCACCAGTTCAGGGTGCTTTCCCAGCTTCTTTCCTCCTGGACTTAAGCATTTTGTGGGGAGCAGGATGCATCCCCTTTGTTGGAGGAAAGCAGGCTCTCCTGGCTGAGCTGGCCTGGGATCCCAGCTGTCCATTGTCAGTCTTTCTCACAGACGGGACAGGAGGATGGTGGCTGGTCAGAAGTGAGGGGTGGATTGAATCCAGCCCAAGAAACTTATTACCCTCTTGCTCGACTGCAGATAAGTGGATTTTGGAAACAGATGGTGCTGTCTGCAGCCCAAATTACAGAAGGCAGATTCAAGGGAGAGGTAAACCGTGCCTACTTTCTTTGCCAACAGATGGACAGGCTCTCCACTTATTACCCAGCTACAAGAAACACTTTCAATTACCTATATTTAAAATTCTAACCGGAAATGGTTATATGGGTATAAAAATAAAGGGAAGCAATATCAAGTGAGCACTAGAAGTATTTAGCAGCAAAGAAGAACTTTATAATTAATGCTACTCGTTAACAAATTCAATCACAGATTTTTAAAAAAGAGACAACTGAGAGAGGAAGTTCATGACAGAAGAGTCAAAAAGCCTACTTTTTTTTTTTCTGTTTCTTCCCCTGAAATTTAATATGTGTATATATATATATATATATATATATATATATATATATTTTTTTTTTTTATTAGTTTCTGCTTTATAACAAAGTGAATCAGTTATACTTATACATCTGTTCCCATATCCCTTCCCTCTTGCATCTCCCTCCCTCCCACCCTCCCTATCCCACCCCTCCAGGCGGTCACAAAGCACCGAGCTGATTTCCCTGTGCTATGTGGCTGCTTCCCACTATCTATCTACCTTATGTTTGGTAGTGTATATATGTCTATGCCTCTCTCTCGCTTTGTCACAGCTTACCCTTCCCCCTCCCCATATCCTCAAGTCCATTCTCAAGTAGGTCTGTGTCTTTATTCCTGTTTTACCCCTAGGTTCTTCATGTCATTTTTTTTCTTAAATTCCATATATATGTGTTAGCATATGGTATTTGTCTTTCTCTTTCTGAGTTACTTCACTCTGTATGACAGACTCTAGGTCTATCCACCTCGTTACAAATAGCTCAGTTTCATTTCTTTTTATGGCTGAGTAATATTCCATTGTATATATGTGCCACATCTTCTTTATCCATTCATCCGATGATGGACACTTAGGTTGTTTCCATCTCCGGGCTATTGTGAATAGAGCTGCAATGAACATTTTGGTACATGTCTCTTTTTGAATTATGGTTTTCTCAGGGTGTATGCCTAGTAGTGGGATTGCTGGGTCATATGGTAGTTCTATTTGTAGTTTTTTAAGGAACCTCCATACTGTTCTCCATAGTGGCTGTACCAATTCACATTCCCACCAGCAGTGCAAGAGGGTTCCCTTTTCTCCACACCCTCTCCAGCATTTATTGTTTCTAGATTTTTTGATGATGGCCATTCTGACTGGTGTGAGATGATATCTCATTGCAGTTTTGATTTGCATTTCTCTAATGATTAATGATGTTGAGCATTCTTTCATGTGTTTGTTGGCAGTCTGTATATCTTCTTTGGAGAAAGGTCTGTTTAGGTTTTCTGCCCATTTTTGGATTGGGTTGTTTGTTTTTTTGTTATTGAGCTGCATGAGCTGCTTATAAATTTTGGAGGTTAATCCTTTGTCAGTTGCTTCATTTGCAAATATTTTCTCCCATTCTGAGGGTTGTCTTTTGGTCTTGTTTATGGTTTCCTTTGCTGTGCAAAAGCTTTGAAGTTTCATTAGGTCCCATTTGTTTATTTTTGTTTTTATTTCCATTTCTCTAGGAGGTGGGTCAAAAAGGATCTTGCTGTGACTTATGTCATAGAGTGTTCTGCCTATGTTTTCCTCTAAGAGTTTGATAGTTTCTGGCCTTACATTTAGGTCTTTAATCCATTTTGAGGTTATTTTTGTGTATGGTGTTAGGGAGTGATCTAATCTCATACTTTTACATGTTCCTGTCCCGTTTTCCCAGCACCACTTATTGAAGAGGCTGTCCTTTCTCCACTGTACATTCCTGCCTCCTTTATCAAAGATAAGTTGACCATATGTGTGTGGGTTTATCTCTGGGCTTTCTATCCTGTTCCATTGATCTATCTTTCTGTTTTTGTGCCAGTACCATACTGTCTTGATTACTGTAGCTTTGTAGTATAGTCTGAAGTCAGGGAGCCTGATTCCTCCAGCTCCGTTTTTTGTTCTCAAGATTGCTTTGGCTATTCGGGGTCTTTTGTTTTTCCAAACAAATTTTGAAATTTTTTGTTCTACTTCTGTGAAAAATGCCAGTGGTAGTTTGATAGGGATTGCATTGAATCTGTAGATTGCTTTGGGTAGTAGAGTCATTTTCACAATATTGATTCTTCCAATCCAGGAACATGGTATATCTCTCCATCAATTTGTATCATCTTTAATTTCTTTCATCAGTGTCTTATAATTTTCTGCATACAGGTCTTTTGTCTCCTTAGGTAGGTTTATTCCTAGATATTTTATTCTTTTTGTTGCAATGGTAAATGGGAGTGTTTTCTTGATTTCACTTTCAGATTTTTCATCATTAGTGTACAGGAATGCCAGAGATTTCTGTGCATTAATTTTGTATTCTGCTACTTTACCAAATTCATTGATTAGCTCTAGTAGTTTTCTGGTAGCATCTTTAGGATTCTCTATGTATAGTATCATGTCATCTGCAAACAGTGACAGCTTTACTTCTTCTTTTCCAATTTGGATTCCTTTTATTTCCTTTTCTTCTCTGATTGCTGTGGCTAAAACTTCCAAAACTATGTTGAATAAGAGTGGTGAGAGTGGGCAGCCTTGTCTTGTTCCTGACCTTAGACGAAATGTTTTCAGTTTTTCACCATTGAGGATGATGTTGGCTGTGGGTTTGTCATATATGGCTTTTATTATGTTGAGGAAAGTTCCCTCTATGCCTACTTTCTGCAGGGTTTTTATCATAAATGGGTGTTGAATTTTGTCGGAAGGTTTCTCTGCATCTATTGAGATGATCATATGGTTTTTCTCCTTCAATTTGTTAATATGGTGTATCACGTTGATTGATTTGCGTATATTGAAGAATCCTTGCATTCCTGGAATAAACCCCACTTGATCATGGTGTATGATCCTTTTAATGTGCTGTTGGATTCTGTTTGCTAGCATTTTGTTGAGGATATTTGCATCTATGTTCATCAGTGATATTGGCCTGTAGTTTTCTTTCTTTGTGACATCCAAAAGGCCTACTTTAAAGAGGAACTGCCTGAACACTTCTGGATGGTTCTGAAGCAGACTGAACATTGACCGTGGTTTCTTAGAGCCTAGGTATTGCCTCACCAAACCCTCCCCTATGACTGATAAACTAAATCCTCAAAGTGAAGTGAGCTGGGCCTTTCAGGTGGGTAGTGGCCAAGCTGAGGTTGCCTTGTGGGCCCTTCTCCTAGACTTGGGAACTTCACTGTTTACTCCGTGGCAGAGAAGGCTATTCTTCATCCACACCCACCTCCTCTCCTGGTCTCCTTTCCAGCCTCCCTTGCCGCCATCTGATTGAGTTCTAGTGAATGCATAATGGGTGCCATCTCAAGACCAAGACTTCAGAGCAGTGACAGGCCCTAGGTGATGTTGGAGTCCTGACATGGAAGGAGCTTTGGTCCTTGATCACCACATGGAGGAGAGCCACCCACTGACCAGGAACGGCCTATGGATGATGCCTGAGCAAGATCTGTTTTATTTGATCCGTGGTACCCACTGGTGGCAGCAGAGGCAATTAGAAGGCCACTCTCATCATCCAGATGGAAGATGACGGCCATTAGCAATGGGACGGTGTCAAAGAAGATGATGAGGCCAAGATGGGTACAGAGATTCAGCAGAACTTGGCTTCAGACAGGGCTTGGAGTTAATTAAGACTGAAGGAGGGAAGGATGACTGCGTTGGAAATGGATCACTGTTGAAGCCATAACCCTCAGAGCCCTATCTCAGAAGATCAAGTATCAACTCAGCCAACAGAAAGTAATTTCAAACCAACCCACAGTCCTTACTTGTATTTTCACTCATGTGACTGGCTTACACAGTGCCTGGGGACTTTCCCTCCTCTTCTATCTGCCTGTCTCACATGCTCCAGGGAACCTGGCATCTCTCTCCTTAGATGCCTCTCCACACCCACTCCGTGGACCCGCCCCACCTCTTTCCAACTCTGCAACATGACGCCAAAACCTAAAAGCACTGGCTGGCAATGCAGAACATTCCTCAGGGAAAGGAAAGAAACTGAATTCGCAAAGCCAGAATCCAGGAGTGAGAAACACTGTCCCATCAAATGAGCAAAAGAATTCTGATGCTCAAGTTTCCTCGGGGTGGAATAAAGCACCTCTTCCTTGGGCAGAAGAGAAAGAAGCTCCCAGAAGCAGCTAGGCAGATAGTTTCTGTATCAGGCGATGGGTCCCACTGGCAGGACAAACCGTCCTTAATATTTTCTCCTGGCTTAACTGTGTCAGATGAAATGGCTGTAAGAGAATCCACGTCAGTAGGAGAAAGCCAAATAAAACGTATGAGAAGGTATCTTCTTTCTTTTTGTCTTTTTGGAGTATTTTGGAAAGCCGCTTCCTGTCTTAAGCTGTCCTCGTGTTCATGAGAGGAAGTTAGTGTGGCCATGAGGCAGGAGCCAAGGTGTCCCCAGGTGGCCAGGCTGTCTGGAGAGGGGACCCCCTTGTGGGCAGAGCCACCAGGGTAGCACCACTTAAGGAAGCCGAACACACCTAAACTATGAAGATGCTCTGAAAATGAGGTCCTGACTCTGAGCGGTGAAGTGTTACTAAAAGAAGAAAATAATACGGCAGTTATCTGAAACGACAAACTAGTGCTCCGACGTGAAAATCAGACTTGAGACTATCAGAGACCTACAGCAGAGGAAAGACTGAAAACTCTTGGTTGTTGACAAATTGGAATAAAGATTTAGTCTTTGTTGGATCAAAAATGGCCTAATACCACATCACCAGAAGAACTCCCTGCTTTCCAGCATTATCAATGTTGTGATAATGAAGCATTATGAAGTGTGTGTGTGATCCAATTTCCACTTTATCACAGAAATAAGGAGTTAGAGAGGCCCCAGGTCATTATTGGTGATTACCAATGTGCTTGGATAAGTTGCAATTCTGTTGGTTATTTAACTCTGAAAAGTACATCACATTTTAAAAGAACTATCAGATCATCAACACATGCCACATTTCAGAGATGTAATGAGCTATGATTACCATGGGATGAGAATGTGCTTTTTAATATAAACCTGAACCAACGCATACGGGAGAGTACCACTCCCTTTCAAAATCATCACTTTTTGAGTCAACTTACGTTTTCCAGTGTTTCTGTGATTGCTCAAACAATTGTTTGGTCTGCTCTTCAGAGCCACATTATTTGAAACTCCAGAAAATCATTCTCGTGGCTTCCCAGCCATGACTTGTTTTTTATCCTAATAATGCTTGGTTTCATCCCCAATGAATTCTCAGCCCTGGTTCTGAACGACTTTTTCCTCTTTTTGAAAGTCAACTCCATCCAAGGCTAAAATTGTTGGCAACAGTGAGAAAATGCAAAGGAATAGTCTTCCTTATTCTCTCAAACTTGGAATTAAGTTTCGTTTTTTTCCCACATAATGGTTTTTGGGTTAAAAAAGTGTCTGCCGACTTCAATTTATCATGAAGGATGTTCAGGAATGAATGGATGAATTCAACAATATTTGGCTGGCGTTTGTTGTGTGCCCTTTATCATGGGTCCAAAACGGGCCGGGTATTATTGGGGAAGCTGTGGTTCTGAGACTTGGGGAGACAGAAACCCCCCCACGTGGACACGCAAGGTGGGAAATGTGCAGTGGGTCATGGAGGCCAGTGGCAGAGGGGATGGGCTGGAGCAGCTCCAGGGGGAGTCCAGGACGGGCTTGGGGGAGCAGCAGCAGGGAAGAAGGAAGGATGTGAGCTCTGGCAACCCGCCCACAGAGTCCCTCCAGCCCACCTGGCGTCTCCACAAGGCACAGCAGGGACCCACGCTATTTTCAGGGCCTCCCCAAATGTTTCAATTTCTTTTAAAATCAGAAGACTACAAGCCAGCCTGGATTTTATTTGTCTTTCTACTAATGCCATCATAAAATATAATTTTAATGATTTCTTTCAAAGGAATTTTTATATTTCTTTTTGGAGGAAGAGGCCCGTGAAAAGCATCATGTGGCCCTGTTCCAGGCTGAGCCTCTTAAGTGATGTCTCAGCATAGCCCTGAATGGGGACACGACAACCAGGCTTTCCCCCAGGGCAGGAACAGCTCCTGGCTAAGGACTGTCAGGGGATGTCAGCTCCCCGCGCTCTGCCCTCTGCTCCTAGAGCCCTGGGTGCTGGCTGTGGAAAAGCCCATCCCAGGGCCAGGGCACAGAATCCACCAACGGGGACAGGAGAGCTGCTGAGCAGGGGACTGAATCTTTGTTTGTGGTTGAAAGAAAGACAAGCCCTGAAAAGTTAGGTGGGGAGCACAGAAGACAGCAAGAAAAAGGGACGATGTGGTCACTAGGGACCTTAGCCAGTGACCGCCAGCCCTGAGGCTCAGAAGGGGCCGCTTGCATTTTTCTGTCTTAAAACATGGTGAACTTAGGGACTTAGGAGAAGAAAGAAATGCATTTGTTCTTCCCAGCCTTGCAACAGGTAGTCCCAGATCACTAGCGCATACAAACTGTGGCCTGGCCATCGAGCATCCAGAAAATGATGCCTGCAAGGCAGAAGTCTCAGACTTGGTGCAAATGGGACGAGACTGGAACGCTCTCTCCCCAAGGGCATCTGATAGCCTTGGATGAGTGGAAGCCGGGCCAGGGGCTCAGACCCAGACAAGGCTCATCACGCGGGCTGGGAGTGCACGGCTGTGACACCGCTGCTTTCTCTAAGAGGGACCTTTCTGCAGACGATGATACACATCAACTCTGGGCGCCAGCTGACATTTACAGTCTCGGCGGCTCTTTTTTGTTTCCAGTCACTTCTTAATAAAGCGTGTCGCCTTGAGATGGTGCGGGGCTGAACCCCTTCTGGCCTTTCTCCTTTCCACCTGACATTCCTTCCTTCACTTCATACCTAACTAACTCTGCCTGCACAGTTTTCCCCACAGAACCACAAGCCTAAGAGATTTCAAGGTGGTCACTAAGCCCGCCTCGTGGTCTGTCCGCAGCTTTCAGGGTCCTTCCAGAGAGGACCTCCTCCTTCCAGAGGGTCAGAGGCCTGTCATCAGCACCATACTGTGCCTCTCATGTTCCCGAATTCCTGAGCCCCCAAGAGAGCCCAGCTATTTCCTCAAGGAGGTTCTTGAGAAAAAGGTAAACTGTAGAGGGAGGTGATGCGGGGAAGCAGAAGATGCTTGGGTTTTGTAGGAGACAGTCTAACATTGAAATTCCAGCTCTGCCCACCGTGTGATCCAGGCAGGGCTGGTTTCACGTGTGTGTGTGTGGGGAGGGTGGTCCATGTAGTCCCTCAGGACCCTGCTCTCCCTAGGGCCTGGGCTGGTGTAACCATCTGCTGTTGCTGTCTAGAAAGTCCCCCTATTTTTGAACAAAGGATGCCCACATTTTCATTTTACACTGGGCTCCACAAATGGTGTAGCCGTTCCTGGATCTTGGGCAAGAACATGAGAACAGCAGCAACCCCGTCATGCAGCGCCAGGCCCTGTTCTAAGCATCGGGCTCGTATGAAAGCATCTCCCCACAAGCTTACGAGGTAGTTGTTGGGGTTTATATTGGCTGCATTTACAGATGAAGACACTGAGGCACAGAGAGGTTAAGCCACATGTCGAAGGTCACAGAGCTAGGACATGGGAGGACAGTGGTCCAGAGTCTGTTCTCACAGCCCAACACTCCGCTGCTTCTCAGGCAGGAGCTTGCTCTCCCTGAGTCCGTCTGTGCCTTTGGCAGCCCAGTGTCCCCTGGACTTCCTGTGGTAGCAGCACTCTGCTTGGCCTCCTGGGAAGGCCCCGCCCCTTTTCTGGATGATTCTGTTGCGATGGTTCTTGCTTTCTCTGAACCCACTCCATGAGGTCTCATGACCCATCCAGGTTAATCTGACTTTCCTTCCTGGGAATTGTCTTCCTGGGCAGCACTGATAAGTGTTATCCCACTTTAGCTGGTCTGTGAGTTCCTGCTACTGAGATACTGGGTCAGCCCAGGCCCTGCCCCAGGCACAAATGTTCAAATCCTCCTCTAGTTCTGTGAGCCTCCCACAATCTCTCCAGGTTCGAATTAGCCAGGGCCCACATCTGTCTCTTATGATTGCAGACCTCTAACTGTACTGGGCCTCAGGTGCTTCTCTGTACCATGGTGACATTGACTGTCACACTGGGGTGCGGTGACAGAATGATGCTTGCATCCTGCCTGGCACGGACCTGACACGCAGAGGGTATTCAGAAAAAGGGGACGTTCGCCATTCAAGTTAAAAGTTAAATAATATGATCTTCACATTCCTGCAACTTTGCTTTTTCACAGCGTGACTGGAAATCCGTTCTTGCGGTTGCACTGAGAAATTACATGTTTATCATACGCTCAGCTGAGAATCCAAAGGAGCTCTTTATTCAAAGTGAAATGAGGTTTCATCTTTGACAGGTGGGTTTTTTTCGTAATGCTGACATCTTTCTCGAGCAGCAACTTCCTTTAGAATCTCTCTGAACAGCCTGTGCAATCATAATCCATGTTGGCAGACAGACACAGCCCCTCAGGTTCTCTAACTGCTGCCAAGAAGAGGTGGTGCAGCCTGGGCGTCCGACATCACATTCCGAACCTTGTAAGGTTGTCCTATTTTCTGCCTGCATCCCCTCCGCCCTTCTCCGGGAGCACATATATGGATGTAAAGGAAATGAATGATCTGCCATGTAGATGTGTGTTGATGCTTTAGGCTGAATGGGGCAAGCCTTAACGGGCATTCATGGAAAATAAGTAAAATAATTCCAAAAGGAGTAGCATTCCAAAGTCCTCACAAATCTTTCAAAACCAGATTATTCGTGCTATTCACATCTGGGGTTGACGTTGTCTGCTCGAAGGTTCTGCCAGCTCTCGCTGACCAGTGAGGGCTGGTCCCACTGCTGGAGCAGGGAAGCCTGGGAATGCAGCAGGACCTACTCAGGAGAGTCTGCCTCTCTGGGCCCCTTCCTGGAGGAGTTGCCTCAGTCTCGTAGTTGGAAATCCCAAGAATATAGTCCTCCCTTGCTCCACCCTGCTCATTCTTGGGGATTCACTCAGAAATCTGTATTTAAAAGAAGGAAAAGGTATGCAGCTACTAATAGGACTTCAGAGCTGATAAATCTCCTGGGCAGCACATACAATCAGAAACGGTGGAAGCAGTGCCAAGAAGCCAGGAAAGCTTCCTAAAACGTGAGGGGAGTCCTGCGAGGATGGGCACGGCGCAGAGGGGACGTGGTGGGACCAAGGAGGCTCCTCCATTGCCTCGTGGCTGCAGCGCCCAGAGGGATCTGCAGAGCAGTGGGCCCCTAATGTGTTCCCTTCTCCAGGCTTGAACCCCGCCCCTCTCACTGGCAATGTCTCCACAGTGGTTTTTATTGGCGATTTCTTGAGCCAGCAGACTCTGAGGTGGGCCAGCAGAGCTCTCTCCACTGAAAGAAAGGAGTGATCAGCAAGGCTATTGTGGAGGGCAGTGACCTCCAGTAGGGGAAGTTGCCCCCTCCCACCCACGGCGTGCTCCAGGAGCTGCTGCGACAGCTACTGGGAGGTAAAGTGACCTGGCGAAGCAGAGTCCAGCACGAGGCCTGAAGAGTCCTTTCAGAGGAAGGGGGTGGCGTGCATGTTTCTTTCCCAGGGAAGTTTAAGAGTTAATGGAAGCTCAGAGATTGATCTGCAACAAGCCCCCTCTGGGTCCTGCTGGGCAATAAGGAGAAACAGGTCTCCAGAAAGAGGTGGGTGGGGCTCTGGGACAGAACACGGGCCGAAAACTTCCCAGGCCAAGGTCAGGAATCCTAAACCAAATCGTCTCTGACCGCTAGGAGTTTTCTTACAATCATTAAATCTCTGAGGCCGACTCGATCAAGAGGAAGTTCCAGAATTCATTACTGCCAACAGCAAAGAACCCTAATACTTCCTAATATTTTTTCCCCACCTAAACTAGATGTCCCAGCAATGGAAGCCAGTTGTAAAGAGCTTTATCAGTTTAACCCATTTTGGTACATTTTCCCGTGGTCATCGTTTCTTCATGTGCACATGAAATAGTGCGAGGTCCCGACTCATAGGGCATTCCTTGGTCTTCCAACCTCGTACGACTGGTATATATTTGGAGAATGTTAAATAAGGGAAAACAAAACTGTAACCTGTATAACTGATCACTCATGTTTTTCTTTTGCCCTTCCACTGGGGAATGGGAGCGAGACGGCTGTCTTAAGAAGAACCACGGTATAGTTCTGGGAATTCCTTGCAATTCAGAAAATGGAGGTGAAAGGAAGCCTTTTGTGTTCCTTAAGGAAAAAAAAAGGAGGCAAGAGGTAAGGTTAAAAAATGGACAGAAGTCCTCAATAGACATTTTTCCAAAGAAGACATAGAGATGGCCAACAGTCCTGTGAAAAGATGCTCAACATCACTAATCATCAGACAAGTGCAAATCAAAACCACAGTGAGACATCACCTCACACCTGTCATCATGGCTATCATCAAAAGGACCACAAATAACAAGTGTCGGTGAGGATGTGGAGAAGACGGGACCCTTGTGCACTATCGGTGGGAATGTCAATTGGTGCAGCTACTATGGAAAATCATATGGAGGCTCCTCAGAAAATGAAGACTAGAGGTACCAAGCTGCTGACTGTTTTCTGAGCCGGAAAGAAGGCAAAGATAGCTCCCTAGGTCTCCATCAGCCATCAGATGGAGAGGGAGGGATCCAGAAGTTCCTGCTTCTCCTAATGGACGATGTACAGAATGACTGAGGGTGAAGAACCATCATTCCAGCATGGAGTGGTCAGGGCATGGGAAGGACGGGCCCCTTAGCAAGGCTGTGGGGTGAGCAGGCCAGGGCAGATGGGGTGGTCAGGGCAGGCTAGGTGAGAGTCAGACCAGTCTTGGATGTTTAGAGTATACACCCACTCCAGGAAGTACCGGTCCATAAACAGGAATCCCTACCAGCTGCCACAAGGGGCTTCCCAGGATGCCCTGGGACAGAAGCAGGAGGAGAAATGCCAGGGATGGAGTCCTTACCCCAACACTCCCGGTGGACGTGAAGGCAGCTGGTTCAAGAGAAGGAGACCCTTATATATTGGCAACCGCAAGACCTTTAAGTGGCAAGTGTAGTGTATTTCCAGACACCCTTCTTGCCCTCCCCTCCCCCAAGAATCCTGGTATAGATCTTGCAGAGAAAGAAATCACCAACTAGCAAAAATAGAGGCAATGATTATTTTTCATTTACCTCTGTGTCTCGGCCACCCTGTTTGTAAAATAAAAATAAACATTCCTAAATTTACAAAGTTGTTTTAAGGGTCAAATGCTTCAAAGTACATTTGAAAAAAATGAATGTAGTGTCCAAAAGCGAGATGGAACACATGCTATTGTTAGTGCTTTTCAGGCTGGAGCCCCAAAGGCAACGTGGCCATGTATCGCCTTGCTCGTCTTGCAGCCTGAAATGCCACCTTCAGATCATTCCCACCTTCTTTCAGGGAAGAAAGAGGCTGTGTAGAATCTGTCGATCATAGTGACAAGCCCTCAGCCAGCAGAAGGAAAGCGCAGGGAATGAAGACAAGTAGCCCCCAGTTCCAACCATCCTAATCTTCTTGTCATGCGCACGGGGCTGGGGCACTTCTGTCCTGGGTGGAGTGAGCATGCACTCTGGCTTTGCTGCCCAGCTGGATTAATTTTCCCGATGAAGCAGCTCCTTGCCTGAAACTTTCTGTTCTCTCTTCCTTCCTCCCCAACGCCCACACTTCTCAGGTTTTTAATTTGTCCTTCTGGCCAGCATCTGACCTGTACTACAAACCTTTCTCAACTAAACATCAGTCAAGATGAGGAGAAATGACACACATATTTAAAGCAAATGTGAGGCTTCCACTGGGCTCCGAAAACTTTCATTTGTTCAAGAGTGAATTATAGTGTCTGTTGCTAATTGTATGGCTAAAATATTAGTTGGATGCCTTTGAAATGTTCACGGGTAACTGTATATAAATAACCAGCCTAAATATGCGATGTGGCAGTGCAACAGCTGCGGCACACGGCCATAAACCATCCACCCCAGACTCAAATGCATGTAGTGTATATTTCATACTTGTAATCAACTTAATGTTCCGTTTTGCAGGAAATTATATGTACTTAATATTCATTGATAGCTTCAGAATTCTAAATATTAATACAATAATTTTCAAAACACTAAAAAAAATCCACAAAATAACAAGAATGTCAGTTAGATAGAAATTTATCTTCACCCTGTTTAGACACCTAAAGTTCAGAAAGCTCTCTCTTTCGGAGATAATCACATGAAATCAGTTGGGATATCAGGATGGTCTTGTAGGCAGAGATGGAAGCTTCCAGTAGATAAAGTTTCAAGTGCCTTGTATTTATTTGTCCATGAATACAACCCTAACAAAAGACTGTAAAGTTTAAATGGGTACATCATTGGAAAATAACTACGGTGCTCGTAAAAACTAGATGGCACAATCTATGGATGTGATGTCTAAACCTTGGGGGAAAAGGATGAGGAGAGAGGTTAAAAGCAAGATTGTATTCAGCAGGGTCATCCTGAGAGGCAGGGTTTACGAGAATTGCCGAGTCCCGGAGGGCTGCCTGCAGGGAAGAGCCTTCACTCAGCAAATCTACCAGCTGGGTTCTCCCCTCAGCAACCCTAAGGCTCTGAGGGGTATTTTTGCACTCTGAGCCTTTAAGCTGGGGATCCCAGGCAGAGTTCTGTCAGGAATGTGTTCCTCTGCCGCAGTCCCACGATGGGGGCTGCTGGAGTATCAGTGGCCGGGCAAGGGCTGTTCCTTTTCCTCGCATCTTCTTTCCTCTTACGATACTCAGAGCATCTGGGAAAGAGCCTCTGAAGGGTGAAGGAGAGGAGTAGGAAGGAGAGTCAGGGCTGAGCCCCAGGAGCTGATGGTCATCTCTTTGCAGACTCTCCCTGGTCATGGCTGTGTGGGGTCACGCCCTGGCTGGAGCCTCAGGAGAGTGACTCAGGATGTCTAAACCAGAGCCCACGTGGTGTCTCTGGGTCCACACCCATTAATGGGAGCTGGAACAGCCCCTGCCTTTCGAGGCCGTGGTGAGGATGAAAGGAGACGGTGCCCGTGAAATGCTGAGCTCAATGCCTGGGACACACTGTCCTCGATTCCCCAGCCCGCCTCAGTCTAGTCTCCTATGGGAGAAGGTGGGGAAGAGAGAGATGCTCAAAAAGAAGATAGATTCATCTGTTAACGTGACTCCTCCTTCTCAGCTTCCAGACTTGCTCTCTGCTTGGTTTCTTCAGTGTCTCCATACCCACGGGGGCCAAGGGGCCTCCAGTTTCCTCCTCTGACCTCGTCTCCGTTCCCTCCTTCCCTGCTTCCTCCTCACCTCTGCTCTTTCAGATCATGGTGGACTCCTCTCCTTCAGAACCACTGTCACACTTAATCAATCAACCCCTCCTGGCTTCACTTGGCACGATGCCCTGCACTGCAACATCTGGTCAACCATCCCAGGGGCATCCTCACGGGTAGCCTAGATGATGTCTCAAGATGTCTAGATGATGTCTCAAGACCCTCAGACACCCATTGCCAATTCCCAGAGGCAGGAGCCCAGGCACCTGTGGTATCTATGGTGCTCTCCCAGCACCCCCCCTTTGCTGGAGAAAGTATGTAACCTGGGCGCCGTGACTGTCCTGCATTGTTGCACACCCATCTCATACCCGTCTCACCCAAGCTGATCGGCAGCCCCATCAGCACTGGACATGCCTCGCCCCTCCCCCATCATGGCTGGAAGGGGGCGTGGGGGTGGGTGGCTAGCGGCACCTCAGGCAGGAAAGGCAGGTAGAAGACAACCCCTGGGCACTTCATAGTTTGTATTCCCTCTGCAGCCCACCCTGTGATTGACAGAACAGGATGTGACCACAGGAGCTCAAAAAATACTTGTTATATAAACACTTTATTCCTCTAGAGTGAAACTGAACAGTTTATTCTTCTCATACAACAAAACTTTGCTATAATCCATCTGTTACTTAGAAGGCACTCATTCTCTTGATTTCTTACTTCCTATGTTTGTTTGTTCATTCAACAAGTAATGATTGGACTTCCCTGGTGGTGCAGTGGTTAAGAATCTGCCTGCCAATGCAGGGGACATGGGTTTTATCCCTGGTCCGAGAAGAACTGTGGAGCAACTAAGCCTGTACACCACAACTACTGAGCCTGTGCTCTAGAGCCCACAAGCCACAACTACTGAGCCCGTGTGCTGCAACTACTGAAGCCGGCGTGCCTAGAGCTCATGCTCCACAACAAGAGAAGCCACCACAATGAGAAGCCTGCACACTGCAATGAAGAGTAACCCCCACTCAATACAACTAGAGAAAGCCTGCATGCAACAACAAAGACCCAATGCAGCCAAACATACATACATACCTACATACATAAAACAAAAAAAAAAATCAAGTAATGATTGAAGCCTTACTGTTCTTTGTGTGTTAATTAAGACAGGGTACCAAAAATAAACAAAAGAAACAAAAGTATCAGACGATCATGGTGATGTGGTACAGGGTTCCCTGGTGGGTTAATGAGGGTTCAGGGAAGGCCTTGTTGAGGAAGTGATGTTTAGGCCAAGATCAAATGCAAGAGGAGCCAGGCATACAAAGTCCGAGGGAATTACATCCCAGGTAGAGAACTGCACTCCAGGTTCTAAGAGAGTGAGAAGGCCAGTGTGCTTGGGAGGAGAGGGTAAATGAGGCTGGGAGGTGGGCTGAGTCCTGGTTATATGCATTGTTTCTCCATGGGGGGCGTAGTTGGCACTGTGAACAAATCAGCTCCTCAGTGGGCGGGACTGCCTCTGGGCTTTGAGCACTAAGTGCAAATAGTACTTGCAAGTAGTTGTGACAGGAAAGAGTGCACACCTCTGCATCTCCAACCCCCTTTAAGGGGTCAGCACTGTCTGAGTAGGGCTTTGTAGTCCAGGAACGAGAGCCTGGACTTTATTCTCAGGGCAGTGAGGAGACATTGGAATGACCGTGTTCAATTTACATCGTGAAAGATGGTTACGGATCACTCTGGCTATTGTGTATCAAAGACCAGCTTATGGGCTTCCCTGGTGGTGCAGTGGTTGAGAGTCCGCCTGCCGGTGCAGGGGACGCGGGTTCGTGCCCCGGTTTGGGGGGATCCCACATGCCGCGGAGCGGCTGGGTCCGTGTGCCACGGCCGCTGAGCCTGCGCATCCGGAGCCTGTGCTTCACAACGGGAGAGGCCACAGCAGTGAGAAGCCCGCGTACCACAAAAAAAAAAAAAAAGACCAGCTTATAAGCTCTTGCAGACGTTCCAGGAACAATGATGGTGGGAGGATGGAAGAGGTGGATGGATGTAGACTTTATCCTAGGGGAAGAGTTGGTAGGACTTGCTGGCGGAAGGCTAAGGAAGAAAAGAATCAAAGAATCTTTAGCTCGAGCAATGGAGGGGTCATGTCATTATTTATAGAGATGGAGACAACTGGAAGTGACTTTAGGACAACAAGTTTGTGTCAGGTATGTTGGCTAAATGCATATGGCACTCCAGGGAGTATCAGAGAAGGAGATAAAATGTAGGGAGTCAGGGACAGGCCTCAAGACTCTATAGGGAGATTGTGCAGAGAGATGAGAAGGAGGTCCAGGATTGAGTCTGAGCACTTGGAAAATTGAGAGGTGAACGAGAGGAAGAGAAGCCAGCAAGAGGTGGCCAAGTAGAAGTCAGAGAGGGAGGAAAATCATGAGGGTGGAGTATCATGGATGGCTGGAGGAGAACGTGTTTCAAGAAGGAAAGACGTTGGCAATCTGGATCCAAAGCAGCTGAAGGATCAAGTGACACAGGAACAGAGAGGTGACCTCATGTCTGCTAAGATCTTTTGGTCACCTTAACAGGAAGGGTCTTGGTGGAGGCACCAGCTCAGAATTGGTGGGGAAGCCCATGTAGGCTCTATTTAAAAACATCTAGATGTTTTGTCTGATACAAACTATACCAACATGTTTGGAAGCTGATGGTAGTAAAATATGAGAGAGAGAGAATGCAGGGGAGTGAAGGGAGATAGCTGTGGGCACACAGTCCTTGGGAAACCAGGGGATTTGGCCCCCAATAGGAGCAAGGATTTTTATCCATAGCTGCAAGGCAGGAATCAGGACATGGGTACAGACATGAGTAGGTTGATGGTTTTTATGGTGAGAAGACGAAAGAGTCCCTAACTCCTTGCTTCTACTTTCCCAACAAAGAAAGAGGCAAAGCCATAAACTCAGATTTGTGGATGGGGGGGTGGTGGTGGCGTGGAGGAGGACTGTGGGCCATACGAACATTAGAGGAGAGAAGGGATGAAATCCCCCTTTTACATACTAAGAGGATGGACCTCCTTACCAGGTACATCCTACTCGTTGGGCAGGGTTGGAGCTCATTGGAGATGCATGGTCATGAATTTTTACACGAGACTAGGAAACACTGTTGTAAGGCTTTTTATGGTCATAGCTTGAGTGAGGCTCAGAGATGGGGTCACACAGGGTCACTCAAGGTTGGAGTTTGGCCAGTTGTGAGAGAGGGGGTGCTTTCGGGGAGCATCATTATAACGATGGACTGCGGGCTCTGAGCTGGGTGGTGGGGGAGGAGGGACCCCTCTGAGTGTGATGAATGGTGAGGATGAGGCAGGAACAGAGGCAGGACACTTGTGCATCAGAGGCTCTGGAGAAGAAGGAGTGGGATGGGGGAACAGGTGGGAGGATGGGACAATGTGGTCGGCTTGGTCACCATTGACCTTTGGAGGAGCTGCTTTTTTTTTTTTTTTTGCGGTACGCGGGCCTCTCACTGTTGTGGCCTCTCCCGTTGCGGAGCACAGGCTCCGGACGCGCAGGCTCAGCGGCCGTGGCTCACGGGCCCAGCTGCTCCGCGGCATGTGGGATCCTCCCGGACCGGTGCACGAACCCGCGTCCCCTGCATCGGCAGGTGGACTCTCAACCACTGCGCCACCAGGGAAGCCCAGGAGCTGCTTTTTTGAGTGGCTATGATGAGCTGGTGAAAAAGACCACTGAATCACCTCAACTCCCATTAGCAACTGTGTCAATTAATTTGTCTCCCAAATATCTCAGTTTCATCTCCTTTTCTCCAGCTCCAGGGCCACCACCCTGGCACACAGCCCCATCGTCCCATCTGGACACTCACGCCACAGCCCACAGGGGGTTCTCTCTGTCCTGGTCCCCGGCCCTCCCTTTCCGCCTGCTCCTGGCGGCCAGACCGTTCTTCTAAAACACAGATCCGATTAGGTCCCACCCCAGCTTAAAGACGTGTGATGAGGTTTGTGGGCCTCAGAATCAAGTCCAGGATGTGCACTCCCTGCACGATGGGGACCCCCGTGCCCTCCCAAGTGAGTCTTTGCAGTCACCAGCCTGAGCCCCCTTCGGGTCCTCAGAGGACCGGTGGGTTTCTTCCCCGTCCCTGTGGGGCACACGCCGCTCTGCCTTTTCTCATAGTCAAGGCCAAGTTCTTTTAGGTGCTGTTCCCACCCTGACCCTGACCTTGGAGTGGTCATTTCCCCCTGTGTTTACCCTTTGTGGGGTTTCTTTATGGCTGCATCCCCAGAAAGTCACACAGCTCCTGGCATAGAGTGGGCCTTCACTGATTCTTTGATGAATTCATAAATGAAGTGTTGGCTGCTACAAAGATCATTCCCAAAAATGCTTTCTGGCCAGTCTCTGGCAGAACAAGGTGCTTTATAGCAGGTTTTTCTCTTCTCATGTTGATTCCTTAGGAAGGCCATTTCAGGCTGCTATTCACCAGGTATATAAGTAGTATACTGTAGCTATCACATCAATGATTAATGGAATTTATTAAACAAAATGCCATTCATGATATGATGACACTATGTCCAATATAACATCTGCTTTCTTAAAAACAATTCAGAGTATTGTTAAAATAAAACCAAAGTGTATGAAAAATAGAACAATATGCAGAAGTTTGTAACTGAGAATGTCTGTCAGTGAAAAAAAAATTAAGAGCATGTTTTATTACTAATTATTTAAATTAACATGTAATATATAAGTAATGTATCTCAAATACTGCCTTTGATGGTTTATAAAAGTATGTATTACTTCATTGAACCTAAGACTTTATCCATTAGCAGATACACCACTACTTTATGCATCGTCAAGAAACAAAAACATGCTGCCTATGAACAGTGATGCCATGCTTGTGAAATGTATGTCCGTGCTAACTCTGCACGTCCAACGGGAGAGAGAGCAGAGAGCTTGTTTATCTACAAACAGTGGTTCTCAGTGGAGGTGATTTCGTTCCCCTACCCGGGGGACATTTGATAGTGTCAAGAGACATTTTCAGTTGTCCCAGCTGGGATGGTGGAGCTACTGAAATCTACTGAGTAGAGGCCAGGGAAGCAGCACCACACAGGGAACTCCCAATCACAAAGAGCCATCAGCCTCAAATGTCAACAGTGCCAACACTGAGACACGATGCTCTAAAACAGGGAGACTTCCTTGCACTTTTTACATTCCACCCTCGCCTTCTGGATTTTCTTTGCCTTTTATTCCACAGAACCTTGATATTCAACACTGAGCCTGTTCTGAATGCCCATGTGAAAACTGTCAGAGAGCATTTCAGGAGCAACCAGGAACTGGAGAGATGATTTATTTCAATAAATTAACCTAAGCTCTGCTCAAGCCTCTATTTCCCCTACTCTAGTATAAAACCAGAAAACGCACTTAGCCACATTTTACATTTTATTTACACTTTCAGAGGATATAACAGTTATATGAATTAAGAAGCAGTAAAATTAACTTGATTTTTCCATATATGCTGAAAGATGCAGGGTTTAATGTGTGTTATCATTAGGGACAATGGAATCAATTGTAGAATTATTTTTAAGACACCAAAATTCTAAATTATTCTGAGCTGATGACCTTTTCCAGCTTGCCCCTGCAAAATCATGTGTTAAAATCATTTTAACACATTTCCAAGTCCTGTTTTTAGCAAGGAGCCAAACACAGTAGCGATAGAGTTGGTGTTTGGGGGAAGTTTCTTGGTGTTGTAACAGGAAGCTCTGGAAATTAGAAAAGAAAAGGCTTTCATTGATCTTTTCAGTACAAAATACATCTGACTTGATGTGCTTGAACTTCTTTTTTTTTTTTTTTTTTTTTTTTGTGGTATGTGGGCCTCTCACTGTTGTGGCCTTTCCCATTGCGGAGCACAGGCTCCGGACACGCAGGCTCAGCGGCCATAGCTCACGGGCCCAGCCGCTCCGCGGCACGTGGGATCCTCCCAGACCGGGGCACGAACCCGCGTCCCCTGCATCGGCAGGCGGACTCTCAACCTCTGCGCCACCAGGGAAGCCCGATGTGCTTGAACTTCTGAGGCATGATTCAGGACATGTCTGTCAACTTCAGTGTCGACTAATGAGAAGCAGAAGTCAAAAAGAATTTGTTCCTTCTCCCTCTGGCTTTCACACTGATGTCATGAGGAAATATGTGAAAAGGGCTTGGGTGACTCTAAGACGGTTTCTTACACTGTGACAAATAAGAGGGTAAACTTTCGATGAAAAGTCCATTAAATTCCAAGTTGAGTGCTAACCTGCCCTTTAGGTGTTGACGGTGAGTCTCTGCAGGTTCCAACTGCACCATAAACACCTGTCATAGACATCACATGACAAGCACAGTCACCAAAGGCAATGGTCAATCCCAGGACTGTGAACCAATGTCAGGCAGAGTTCTCTGGAGCTCCTGACCCCAGTCCCATCCCCCCTCCACAATATGCCCGGAATCCACCCCACATTTTTAGGCATCCAGTAATCGGCTTTCTATCTTCTCCCCACAATCAAATCCTGGTTGAAAGAAAAACCTTGCGTCGGACATTTACAGGTTAGGGTGAACCCCAAAGACGGGTCTCCCTTTCACTTGTCTGGAGGGTAAAGAGCTGCCAGTGTGCTGGGACCTGTGTCAGGGAAGAGATCCATGGGTCTCAACTTTGAGCAAAATGCTTGTTCAACCTCTGTTTTCAGGAGAGGACTCCCTAATGCCACAGTGCCCGATTTGCCTCACTCAGGAGGCCTCCTGCTTTACCCTCTTTTAATAAATCTATGGCTTCTGACAAAGCAGAAGCTGTCTGGGCATGGGAAGTGGGGCGGGGATATGGGATTGAACAGATCCTTAAACTTCCAGCTGATCCTCCGTGTTTTAGTGCCACCTTCACCACATCTGAAAGTAACTGGTTCCATGAATAATTGAGTCCGTTGAGGGTTTGTTAAGAAACCACCATTTTGAAAGGCGCCTTCCTCAGGTCTGCTTCATCAATTGCTCCTCAGTCTGCAAATGCTGTTCTTGTCATCTTCTCTCCCTTCCTTTTGTCCTTATGTGTGTATTTTTTGCTGGGTTTAAGGAGAGACTAAAAGTAAATAAATTATTACTATTTTCTATTTGATATGTTTTGAAGTGATTCCTCATTTTGCAGTGGTGCCTATAAAATAAAAGCCTTTTGCAGTGTGAAAAAGAAAAAAAGTAAATGTGTGTGTTCAGTTCCTTGGTGCCCTTAAGGCTCTTCTCCCAAACTCCATCTGGTGTCTCCAAAAGGACCATGATCAGAGGTATTGGATCACATGTCCCAGCTCCCAGCTTGGCACTAATTTCTGTGATCTGGATTCTCTTGAAAGTCAGGTCACTTGCTTTTCCTTGTGGAAGGCTAAGTGTGACTCTATGATTGACTGATTGACAACTACATGAGAATCCTACCGAGGGGCAATTTACAAAAGAAAGGGATGCAGCACTGACAAATGAGCAGCAGAGGTCCCAGACATAGGACAGCTTTGTCCTCCAAAATGTGTTGATCTTGAGAAGGCAAGGATTTTCCTCCACTGCTTTGTGTCCCAAAAATATTGGCTCCATCTCAGAAATACTATCTATACAAGCAGAAAGTACCTCGCTTGGTGCTTCCCTCCATCGTAAGCCTTGGCAACATCTGTTTATTCACACTTAGCGCCTCTGAATCCATTATTAATGTGGGTGCCCATTGGCGAGCAAGGACAGAACAGGCTTCCTGGAGAAATTCCATGTCCTGGAGGGAAAAGGGGCCACTGCAGGTAGGCTCGCCTACAACTCTGGCCCCAGAACTTTGGGGATGCTCATGGAAAGGGGGGGTAGAGATAGTGTCCTTCCTTTATTTGGATGATTAGTGGCAAAGGGGGGGATGACATTTGTTTCCCTGCTTTAACCTCAGAAGTCCTAAAAGAAGGAAATCTGTTATAGAAAACTCAGTGTGTGCACGTTTTTTGGGTTGATGCTCTTCATTCCTGCAAGGATTCCTTTTGTATTATTCTCTGAAAAGAGACGTCTGGATATTCAAGGAAATAATATCATACTTCTTGAGTGTTTAAACTCTGAACTAAACGAACTTTTGGTTCCTTTTGAGACCTCTGGCCATCTATGTCACAGAGACACAGTTTAGAAGACAGCACTTTTGAAGGACATTTTTAATAGCAAACTTTAAATGAACTCAATGGTTGGCAGGTCAATGACAATGCCTATATGTTATTGTCCTTTTCCAATTTAACAGGCACAAAAGGCCATGGCCAGGTCAGTTAGTCACATATGATGGGACATGTTGCTATTTTTACTCCTGAACTTTCCTGGTATAAAAGGATCACCAACGGAGGATCTGACAGTAAGGGTGAGGAATTTGGCAATAAATCACTGATCTACAGAGATTTCAGGAAGTCCAAAATAATCAGGTAAAAGATTGTATTTTTCCACAAAGAAAAATGTTGAATTTGTATATGCTTTTTAATTTATACTTGCCTGAGTAAGACTTTCCTGAGGTTTGTTTTTTTTTTTTTTCTACTCTGCAGCTCATTAAAATCCAATCTTATTCTATTTCTGTTGATTTCTACAATGCATGTGTTTTGGTGTCATCCAGTTCCATCTTCTAAGGTAAGAGATTTGCCTCTATTTTTGATGCTTGAGTAAATGACTAGAATTGCAGAGTATGTAAACTCAAAATAATCTCTAGGAATATCTGAAAGAAAAGGTATTTCCCTTATTACTAGAGTTTACAGTGAAAGAAATATAAGTGAAAGAAATATAAGTAGAGTCATAAAATTAGGTAAAAAGAAACATTTTTACAATAGATGATACAGACTATATTAAAATTTGCTTTGAATTATTTAGAACTTGGCCCCTGCATTCATTTCACTGTAAAATGTAAATTACTTTGCCCATGACAATCTATTTGTTCCACATGCACCCACTCAAAATCAAAGTGAACATTTAACCATTGAAACTGTATTAAAAATACAATGGATTATTTTTCAAAAACAGCAACTTTCTTAGTTTTACAAAAATGGTAACTTTTTCTGATATAGAATATGGATAATATGCCAGTTCTTAATGAATATCATATATTACTTCATATATTTATTCAAGACTATTGATTGAACTCCTAACTATATTCATTGAACTGTTCCACACATTCAGAAAATGAATGTCTTTCTTTGGAATTTTTAATGCTGTTGCTACGTGACATTTCAGGGTTTTTATGTCAATACTTTGTCTAAAAATTTTAAATGTCTTTTATCATTGATAGTGTTTTGTACTTTAACTTTGCTTCACTAAAAGCATACTGTAATTACTGAAATTGATGTAATTATGAAACCACTTTTAGGATAATGAGATGCCATGTGAATCCTCAATAAGAAATATATGTCCAAACATAATGATCTAGCTATTTATATTATGAGTCTTCTCACTAATCTTTGCATCTGTCATTTTTCTATTTCTTGTTTACTTAATCTAGCTTCTTTTTTCCTGATTTACTCCTATGAGCATTCTATACTAATTTAGTCATTGATTCTATAAGACACCACATTGATCAAGTAGACGACTCATACTCCATAAATTGGTATATTTTCTCAAGTGTATTGCTAATTACGTTCTATTTTTTCCATGAAGGTTTGTTCATGACATTTCTGTTGAGCAATAGGCACTTGTGTGCAGGGTTCTTTTTAAATTAAGAATGTTCTTTCTTCTGCTGTTCTTATGAGATATCCTTGTCCATAAATGAAATGTTTCTTCCTTCACTGCATTTTCTGTATTTCTACGTTTTCATGTGATAATTTTGTTCTCATTATAACTGAATCACATAATAAGGGTGCCAATTCGACTGTTTAGGGTGAGTGTTTATACAAAGGACATATAGGCTTTTATAATATTTCTTGTGAACTTCATAAAGTTTATCAACCAGGCAAATCTACCATATTATTCAGTTAACGAGTCTGCCTGATAAGGGTTCCCTTCATGGATCAGCCAAGTTTATCAGTATCTTTTTAGGGATGTTTAGTGATGTTTTGGGGATCTCGTAACTAGAAATGTTGCATTTTGTTTTGTTTGGTTTTTGCAATATAAAGGTGGCATCATGAGAATTTCTGAAAAGAACTGGAATGCTTCCCTTCCTGAAATGACTCATAGGGCCCTCCTTGCTGGGAATTTAAAATAGATGGCATTGTATCACACTTAGATCTCCTCTGCCAACACAGGGTAAAACACATAGTGTAAGAATTTTTGATTGGTTTTCCCATGACCAATACTTCTGAAATTCTCTGACAATTCCCAGATCCAAAATCCAGAAATGCCCGTCTTTTTTTCCAGAGAACAGTGGGAATGGTTTTCCTCAGAGCTCTGACTGCTGGACTCTCCAGGGAGCCACCCAGTGATGGGTGGAGAATCCCAGGAAGCATGTTATGCACTGGCCCCATTTCAACTTCTAAAGTAACCCCAAACCAAACTTGTTTTCCTGCATCAGGATAGGAAAATGTGTGCTTTTGACACTGAAGTATGTTTCTTTATTTGTAAAGGGGACATTCAGTCCCCTTGTCCTCTTATAGTTCTCATACAGTTGAAAAACATGGGCTTAGAGTCAGATGTCTCAGCTCAAATCCCGCTTCACCTACAAGCCATTTAATTAATTTCCTCATTTAAAGGAAATTATAACCAAGGAAATAATAGTACTGATTTCATAAAGCTTTTTGAGGGGATAAAATGAGATGATACGCATAAAACATGTAGCACAGAGATCCCTGATCATGCCCCTTTGCTTCTGTACTTAGTTTCTTCATCTACAAAGTATGGGGTTAGTATGAACTGCAAGTTCTCAACGGCCAATCTGAGGTCTAAGATTCCAGACTTATTTCTTCCACAACGAAGCGCTCCCTACACTATCCTACATCATCCAGGCCTTTGAGGCCCTGATGAGGAACTAAACCAAAGTCAAAAGCCAAAGATGTCAACTCTCAAGTTCAAAGACATCCTCGTGGAGAACCCTGGCAAATGGCCCAGGATAGACCCCAGAAGGAAAGAGGTTCCAGCTGAAACTTGGAGTTTGGTTATCATGGGTTGTTTTTCTTAGTGAATTTTAAAAACTAGTCCCAAGACTAATTAGAGCCACTTGAAAGATTCTTTATAAAGTAATAGCAACAAGATAACTGTACAGTGTAGGATGCAAACACTGAAGAGCTGCAATCCCATAAGTAGTGTAAAATTTAGAAAAGAGGGTACACAGCTCCACATAGTATTTTGTATTTTGATAAAGTATATATTTTAAAAGGTGTTTTAGGGCTTCCCTGGTGGTGCAGTGGTTGAGAGTCCGCCTGCCGATGCAGGGGACATGGGTTCGTGCCCCGGTCCCGGAAGATCCCACATGCCGCGGAGCGGCTGGGCCCGTGAGCCATGGCCACTGAGCCTGCGCGTCCGGAGCCTGTGCTCCACAATGGGAGAGGCCACAGCAGTGAGAGGCCCACGTACTGCAAAAAAAAACAAAAACAAAAAAGTGTCTCAGCAAAACCCTCTTTAAATATTGGATTTATTGCCATAAGATTTTGAAGATTGTTACTATTGAGATAAGCTTTGAACCCTAAAGCTGTATTCTCTCCCTCTTGCCCATCTCAACTACCAGGTGTCTGGAAAATCTGACTACTTTGTCATTTCGTGCTGAACAGCTGCCCCATGAGGCTGGGCAGGAGAGAGGGACTGGATTTTCTAAAGCCAATTTTGGAGAAGACACTTATGAAAAGGTCCTTTCGCAATGAAGTTGGCACAGGAATGAAAAACACTTCCTTTCAAAGAGCAAAATCATGACTAAGTGTGCAAAGGACTCTGGGAATTAATCTCAGACTTTGTATAGTGTGGCTAATGTGTTAAAGGTCACTTATATCTTTATCATTTAGTATTGCTATGCTCTCAGTTCTCAAGTATCTTCCCTCTCCTAGCTGGTACGAAATAAATTAAGTTTAAAAAAATGTAAACCCGTGTCAAACTTCCGCTGTGAGAGAATAAAATACTTATGTGATCAGTTAGTAACTTTCCAGGATAGGCATGGACACATTTGCTTTGATCTTAAACTGGCCAGAAAGTATGAGCATTTTTACTGTGACGACAGTGGTATGATTTTTTCCCCTGCCTATCATATCATAATACTGAATTTTTTTCTTTTAAATATGGTTTTCTGGAATGACTTTAGCAAGGCCAATGCTTTGGGGATGTGTTATTTCAGCTTCTAAGAGAGTCTTGTGAAATTAACCAAAGCTAAGATTCATGACACAAGTGTAATTTCCTCAATCGATTGATACCAGAAACAAACATGACCAGGGCCCTCTGGATGTAACTCTTGCTACCCTTTTCCACCAGACATACTTAGACATGGATTATTGTTTTGTCTCGGGAATTTGTCTTCTTTTTAAATCTTAAAACACAGATATATCGCCAGTAACAATAAAGACAGCAGAGAGATGGCTGGTAGCCCAGGGGTGGTGTGGGGGTGGAGGGAGTCCTTTGTGAGTCAGCTCCCCAAAACTGTGCTGATTAAAGCCCCACTCCCTCCCCCTCCAGGAAAGACCTCAAACCCCTTCCTGAAGCTCCTGATATTACATTTTATTTATTTATTTATTTTTTAGCTGCAGGTCGACCAGGGATTGAACCCGGGCCACAGCAGTGAAAGCCCGGAATCCGTACCACTAGGCCACCAGGGAAATCCCCTGATGTTACTTTTTTTTTTTAAAGGATAATGCAACATTGGTTGATGTGTTATTATTTCAAAAGCATAATCTTCATAAAAGTGTATGTGCGTGTTTAATTCTGCAACACACTAAGGGCATTCTAGCCAAGAAAATCATTATGTTTTCCATTTCACTCTATTGGTGTAGACACAGATGAGGTGAAAAAGTCCTAATGCATTTTAGGACTCGGGACCTTTTGTGTCCTTCTGCTTTCTGTCTCTGCAGTCCTGGCCTTTGTTCCTATTAGGGTAGCTTGAGAAATCTAACCAACTGGCCACTGGCAGCTCCATTCTCCTTACCCTCCACTGCAAGCCTGGACTTCCCTCGGAGCATCTGGAAATGGCGGGAAGGAATCCATCTATGCCCAGCCTGCGGGACAGGCTCTGGGACACCAGGAGGTTTACCGGGTGAGATGTAAATTGCCCCCAAGAAACTGTGGAGAATCTTTCAGATGATTGTCAGGGAAATTGGTATTTTTTTATCTGCCTAGCATTGTTGGTGGGAAAGCTAATTAGATAGCCCAATAGATATTATTTACTCCTGCAAAGCTGAAAAACAGTTACTGCATTAATAAGCTCATGGCAAGCATGGTGTCCATCAGGCATCTTGTGCAGGGAAGAGAGAAGGTTTTTATTGCAGAGGAATCGTCTTAATTTTCTATTTGCATTTATATGGATTGGTTGGAATAATAAAACATCCAAAACATAATTGGAAAAATTCTCTTCCCATTTCTGGATCTGAAATATCATTCTAACCTCCGGGGGGAAAATGGCCTATGAGAAAATATTTGCACTCTAAAAATTGTAGCAGAGAAAAACTAGCAGGCAGGGAAATTTGCTTTCTGAGGAAAAATTGTACCTTTTGATAAGGTTTTAGGAATAAAGTGTTTAAGATAAAGAAGACTTCCAAGTCGTGTTTAGATAGTGTCGTTAGAGAGGTGACCGAAGGGTGACCATGGAAACCTTTGGAGAAAGTGAACCCTAAGACAGTGTAGCACCTGAGTGGCCAGTGGGTCATATTCAGTCATTGGCACCAGTTTCTGCAGGGTCCTGAGCAAGGCTGTCTACTCCCAAGGCTGCCTGAAGAATGGCCTGGGGTCAGAGGGCATGGTGATGAGAGGGTCACCAGAGGTTAGTGACTCTGGTGACTCCCCTTTGTCACCAGGGGATATTAGTGGAGGCCTGAATTTCACCTTTAGAGCCAGTCGCCTCAGGCTTGGGGTTAGAAGCCCTCAGAATGCAAGCATCCCAAGGGAGGAGTAGCTTTGTGTGTTCATTCTGATCAACTCTACCTTGACTCACTTACGTTTCATTTCTTACCTGGAGAGGTATAATTGGAGAGGAAGGAAAAAAGCCCTGAGGGCCATGAGCGCCTGGGGGAGAGAGTGCTGTGTGGAGAAAGAGACCACAAAGCAGGACATGGGGAGGCAGGATGCCAAAGACCCCCTGGCCACACACACCGTGCTTGGATCCCAGGGCCAGTGTCTATGCAGCTGCATGACCTTGCTCAAGCTTCTAGAATTTTTTGAGCCCAAGTTTCATCACCTATGAAATGGGACTAATACTTACTTACCTTACAGGATAGTGCATTCATTTGCCAATTCATTCACTTGACAAATATTTATTGAACACCTACTATATTCCAGGGACAGTGTTCTAGGCAGTGGGAATGCAGTACAGTAGTTAAGAAAACAGAGCAAATTCCTGCTCTCATTGACCTTTTAGTGGAGTGGGAGGGGGTTGGAGAAAAGAAGATTATACAAGTTAGATGGTGATAAGGGGTAAGTGATAAGGAGAACCAGCAATGAAGCCGGAGAGGGAGGGCGGAGGGTCTAGGAGTGGAGGCATAATTTCAGATACTGTCATAAGGGAAGGTGTTGTTGAGAATGATTAGTAAAACCCCCCAAATTCCAGGAATGGAGTGAACAGGGAGAGGGTGGGAGGACATGGTGCTGTAACCGAAAGTGGGGTCCGGCTGCTCGCTGCTCAAAAGCCAATTGGTGGAAAGGAAAGTTTGCTTTATTAGGCCATCTCCCCGCCAGCCCCCAACAATCAGGGGGCAAGAGCTTTTACAGACAGAGGAAGGGGGCTGCATGCAGAAACAGCACATTCAGCTCGGACAGTCATCTTGAAATTGGTCTTGTGGTGATCTGATCAGCATCATCTAGATTGTTTTAAATACAGGTAATCTTCAGTTCCTGGGGTAGTTTGCTCCCGTTTCCTTTGAGGCCAGTTCTCGGAACTGTGGCAGCTTATGTCATGGCTACACTCTGGTCATCATGGAGTTAACTTCTTCCACCTGGTGAGGGTTTCAGTATCTACAAGACAGCTTGCAGGATACGGCTCAGAATATGATCTACAGCCCTTGAGGAGGAACTAAAGGTCCTTGACTTTGCTTAATGACTAAAGTATTATTATTTAGTCTTGTTGGACTGTTTTCCTTTGCTTCTGCATTTTCTCAGTTCTCTGATTAAACTTATTCTTCAGCTAAAGTTTTTCCACACACAAAAGGCAGGCTGAGGACATGGGGGCCAAGCCCATAGGGTCCTGCTCCGTTTCAGTCCCAGACAGGTAGGGGGCTTCTGTATGGTCTTGTCAGAACTTTTGCTTTTCCTCTGAATGACATGGGGTGGCACTGGAGAGTTTTGAGCAGAGAAATGACATTATCAAATAGATCTTCCAGCTTTCATTGGTTTGTAAGAATGAGAAATAAAGTACATACATAGTAGGTCTCAATAATAGTAGCAGTAATTAATTCTACGGTTGACACCCAGGAACTCGTATTGCTTTTCTTCCTAGGCTGTTTCATAGTTCTGCCCTGGGAAATAATTAAACTGAGCGGGAACCCTTGATAGGACAAGTACATGGGAAGGGAGAGCTGTCCCTCTCCAAGGTGCTGAGAGAACATGACTGAGTCAGATTCCTGTCCCATCAACTAAAAATCACCTTAAAGGTGAAATTCTGTTTCACTGGATTCTCTTTCATGTCCAAATGTGGAACCTTTTGTTCTCAAACATTTACTGAGATTCCCATAGAAACATCCCAGATTTTGAGAGGGGGATGCATGAGTGTGTAAATCTGTGGGTAGAAAGCTCAAGCAAACAAATACAAGAATTAAGCTTTCAACTCACACACTTGAAATTTTGAGATGCTCTTCCCATTTTCCTTCTGGTGGTGATTTATTTCTAATGCAAAAACATGAAAAAACAAACAAGGATGCCTGCTACAACATTTCCACTCCAAACACTCAGCATCATTCATTTTTGAGCCGTCACAGAAGGAGCAACAATTTAGGGAAGGAAAATCTAAAAACAATTGAATTTCATTTCTCTCGTACAGTAAGACCCAGAATATAGCAGTTTGACATCAAAGTCCCATTTCTACACTCAATATTCTCATCTCCTTTTGGCCCTCAGACAATAACAGCAAAAAGGAAACATCAGGAGGCTCTTCTCCGCCCCTTCCCCCCATATGTGTTTCTTTCTGCTAATATTCATGTAGACTCACATGCTAAGTGTAGAGGCAGGTTTCTCTGTTGATGGAAGACTGTTGCTTTAATTCTCTTCTATGGAGGAAAGATTGTCTTCTGGGTGCTGGACAGCTGCCCCTGAGCTGCCTGGGATGACAGTCGTCCGTCCTCCTCCTCTTCATGAGTGCTGAGCCCCCCTCAACTCCCCCCAGGCTGGGATATGCAACTTTCCGAGCAGCTGACAATCCAGCTCAGACTGTTTCTTCCCAGCTAACAAATCCATTCCCCTGCTTGACCTACAAAAAGTGAGATGGCTGGCAGGCCCTCTCTCCTGGAGCACAAACCGTGGTGAGTCCAGCCATGCAGGTGCAAGCACACCTCTCTGTGGGACCCAGACCAGGCCCTGCAGTCATTGCCCAGCTGCTGGGCCTTCTGCCCTGACCTCTACCCTCCATGGTGTGGTGTTGAGGCTAAACCTGGGCCTTTGGCTGACACCTTCTAGGCTGACCCCTGCCCATCAAGGCTAACGCCCTAGATGGAGAAAACTTGCAAAAAAAAAAAAAATCAAACCTAAACAGATCTTTGCTAAGCAGTACTCGGTGTGGTCGCAAACTGTCTCCTCTGCAGTGATATCCAAACTCCCACTTACCAGGTTGGGGGCTTTGCTTGAAGTGCTTTCCATACTCCATCCCATTTATACTCTCCACAGCCCCAGCCCCGGGAGAGGGCCCTGGGATGCTCTTTTCTCCATGGACAGACAAGGAAACTGAAGCTCGGCGATCCAGTGGTTTTCTCTTAGAGGATCAAGGTCAAATACCCGGTAAAGGGCAGGTCTGCCTGACTGCAGAGAAGGTGCCCTGTGACCTGTGATGTCCAGTGGCCCACAGGTATGGTGTCAGGCAGTGAAGAGAAGAGAAGGAAATAAGAAATCAAAGAAAATGTACAAGACGGTCAATTTTATGTGTCAACTTGACTGGCCCATGGGGTGACTTGATATTTGGTTAAACATTATTCTAAGTGTGTCCGCGTTTCTGGATGAGATTAGCATTTGAAGCTGCAGACTCAGTAAAGCAGGTTGCCCTCCCAGGTGTGGGTGGGACTTAGCCAGTCCCCTGAAGGCCTGAGTGGAATGAAAGGCTGAGTAGGAAAGACCTCGCTGTCTCTGCCTCGCCATGTCTGAGCTGGGACATTGGTCTTCTCTGCTCTCGACTCAGACTCAGACTGAAACTATACTATTGGCTTTCCGGGGTCTGGACTTCTCAACCTTCATAACTGCATGAGTCGATTGCGTATTATCTCCCTCTCTTTTCCCCCTGCCCTCCTCTTCCTCTCTCTCTTCATATGTCCTATACACTCTGCTTCTCTGGAGAACCCTCACTAACACAGTGTATTAGTTTTCTGTTGCTACATTAAAAAATTACCACAAACTTAGTGGTTTAAACAACACACATTTGTTATCTTCTGATGGTCAGGAGTCCAGACACAGCTGGGTCCTCTAACTCAGGGCCTCACAAGACTGCAGTACAGGTGTCATCAACGCGGCAGTCACACCTAAGGCTCAACAGGGGAAGGATCCACTTCCAAGCTCACGTAATTGTTGGCAGAATTCAGTCCTTTGGGGCTGAAGGCCTGAGAGTCTCAGTTTCATTCTGGCTGTTGGCCGGAGACTGTCCTGAGTCTCTAGAGTCTGCCATCAGTGGTTGCCATGTGGGCTCCCACCATGGCTGCCAGCTTCATCAAAGCCAGCAAGACAGAGAATCTTGCTGTAAATGGACATTGCAATTTTCTGTAACATGGTCATGAAAGTGACATCTATCACCTTTGCCATAGTCTACGGACTGAAAGCAAGTCAGAGGTCCTGCCCACACTCAAGGGGAGGGTTTACACAAGGGTGTGAAGACCAGGAAGTGACGGTCATGGGCTCCACTTCAGAGTCGACAGAGGAGTTATGGGTGACTGGCCTTGGCTGTGGGAGAGAACCATTTGTCGCTAGACGGGAGCTCTGAGAAGCAGTAGGATACACACCACAGGTGGTCTGGAAGACTGGCGGTCTGTTAGTAAGACTTAGATTGATTTTAAGGCTTAAATGCAGGGTGAAAATTAAGTTATTGGAGTCCTACTACATGTCAGGCACTGGTTAAAGAGTTTCATGTATGAGCTCATTCAATTCCCATAACTTCTTCAAGAATACAGTCAAATACCTCTAAGGTAGGTGCTCTTACTATCTCAAAGATAAGGCATCAGGGGCAGAGAGGTTAAGTAACCTGCCTAGGGTCACATAGCTTGTGAGCAGTAGAGGCAAGATGGGGACCCAGGTGGTCTAACTCCAGAGATGGAGGAGTTTCCCCCTACTCAGCGTCTAAAACCCTTAGACGAAGAAAGCTGCCATCTCCTGGGAGTGTTCAGGCATTTTTGAATGGCACAGGCTGGTGAAGAAAAGCTGGCTGCAGCTGGAGTATAGGAAAGACAGGCTAGGGTGTAAGACAAAAAGGCAGAAAGGACACAGTGAAAGGAAATGGTGTATTTGAAATTTCCAAGACATGTTTCCCATGGTGAAATGTGTTCTTGTGGGAGAGAGCAAAGAAGCAATTAGAAAATGACTGGATCCAGTTCAATTAGAAAATTTGGAAATTATGAAGGAGCTGCCTCTGCACTTGATAAATAGCAATGTGCTATCGTGAAGTAACTGTTCTATAAATAACAGAGAGAGAGAGTATTTCCTTCTATAGCAGTAAAATTGCTAAAAGTTGTGCTGGAGAAGACAGCCTCCAGGAGATGTGTAACTCTTGTTCCCCTGTCCATGATGGGCCTTCTCATATCCTTGGGCAAGCAGGTTAGTAATTATCAAAGTGAATTATGGTCATTGCCAAAGGATGACATTAGCTAGAATCCTGCTTCCTGCCACCATGGTGGAAACCCTCCAGGTATATCGAAGAATTACGGGTTAAGGTGCTTTTATAGCCTTTAAGAAACAAAATCTGCAGCTCAGAATCGGTGCACTGTATTCTCTGCCCGGGATCCTCTGGGCTTTGGTGACCTGGGCTGTGCGTGGCCAATCAGTTCCAAGGGGTCTCGTGTTGCTTGAGATTTAGAAGCATAGGCTTTGATTTAGACCTATAGGAGCTTTAACAGCATTCCACTTGATAAGCTTGGTGGCTGGACATGATCCTGGGCTTCTCAGGAAACTGAAGCCTCAGTTTTCTCATCTGTCAAATGGAACCCAGGGTGATATGACAATAAAGTCGTAGTGAGAAGTAAGTGAAGTAATACATGTTATGCACCTAACACTGTGCTCCATCTCTGAGTGCTCCGTAGATGGTGACCAGCTGCAGCAGAATGCACCCAACATGCCAGTTTAACATTGCATGGAAAATGGGGTACATAACTCATACTTACAGATTAAGTTGGTGAAGATTTGGAGGCAGATATGGTTTGTTGATGATGGAAGTATGGATTGGATGTTATCCTGAGTATATTGCTAAGCTATTATAGATGCTGGTATGGCTGATTGTGAGGGAAATGTTCTATGCCTTCTAGAAATAGTGTGGCCAATAACGTAGATTAATGAAGTACGTTGAGAGATTGAATATACAGACCAGCAAGGACCAGAACCAATAGGACGATGCAGACCCACGCCTCTGCAGCCACCAAGCCAGGAAGCCAATTTCTGCAGCAACGGGCACAGAACAGTCAGGACTTGGTCAATGACTGCCAACTTCTCTATTTTTTTTTACCCAAATCCAACTCATAACCAACAGAGAAAGTCAAATATGCTCTGAAACCAATCACATAAGATGCCCCACTTCTAGTCAGCCCACCTCCACCTTCTCCAGGCCAACAGCCTCCAGTCAGGGCAAACCTGAAACCTCCCTGTCTTTCCACTATGAAGTTTCTGTGCTCCTTTGTCTTTGAGTCTCTGTCAAACTCGAGTGATGGTGGCTGACTCCCTTGCTATGTCAAGCTGTGGACGAATAGCCTGTTTGTTCCAATTTGGGTGGTCCATTTGTTTCCATGAATAGATACAACCAAGGTGACAGACATTAAGAAAAACTTCCCAGGAAATCTACAATGTTGGTTGAAAGTAAATATCTGTTGACTTCAACTTTTTTCAGTGTTTTCTTTCTTTAAATAAAGACATTTTATTCACCTATCTTACTGTAAATTTAAAAACCAGACATTTAGAAAACTTAGGCAAAAAAACCCCAAAAGGCAAAAAAAACCCCAAAATTAAAAAATGTAACCCTAATCTCACTACCCATCGGTAACCTCTCTCAGTGTCTTCAGCCATCTATGTGATGTGGGAGCAGAGGCATGCACACACGCACGCACATTTTTATATAAATGTGGTTACACAATTCAAATTCTGAAATCTGTTTTATGAATTCACAATATGCATAGATAGCTTTCTATGTCTGTCGATGTTGAAATATACCATGGTGTTTAAGGTCTGCAGAGGATTCAACTGTATGCATGTATCACAACTAGTTAAATCATCCTCTGTTAATGGACATTTCAATTGTTCAATATTGTGTTAATAGGAAAAATGCTACAACTCATACTTTTGTACATTTGGTCAATTGCTTTGTAATAAGAAAATGCTAGAACTGGGAAGGCTGGTCTATAGGTTACACACATTTAAAATTTCAACATATGCTGCTAAAGTGTCCTCTGGAACGGTCACACTGGACATTGCCTATCTTTTTCAAATTTGCCAATTTGGTTGGTAAAAAGCAGTATCACATATTTAAATGTGTACTTTTTCATTTTTTCATTACTGGTAGGGTTAAACATTTATCTATTATCTATCTAGCTGTCTGTTTATCTATCTATCTACATACCTACACACACACCAACACACATACACACATTTGGAATTCTTTTATGAATTGCCTTTTCAGGTACTTGGCCCATTTTTCAATTAGATATCTTTTCTTATCAATTTTAAAACTTCCTTATGTAATAGGCTATTGAGCATTTTTGTCATATTTTGTAATTATATTTTTGTTTTATTTGTATTTAACTTGCAAATATCTTTTATTTTCCTCCCTCACATTTTCTGGCTATTGGGTCATGGCAAAGAAAATTCTCCCATTCCAAGAAAATAAAAGGTTTTAAGATTTTATTTAAGTCTTTGATCCAGGACATCATCTCTTGCTGAGTTAGATTATATCCTCAAGTGTATTTACATAAGCATACATCAGCCCTCTTTGCATATCTAGAATGCCCTTCGGTTGACTTCTTTTTTTTGTGTGTGAGATAACAGTATCTTTAATATTTAGGTAACAAAACATGTAGGTCAATACTCAGTGTATATACAATAAGACAGAGCAGCAACAAAAGAAAATTTACAAAGCACATTCTAACTACATGGAGGCTTTCAAACAAGTGTTGGATAGAGAATGTGCTCATTAAAAGCCCAGCTGAGCCACATCTCAGGGCCTCAGACCTGACTAGGGACTTGGTGGTGGTGCGGGGGAGAGTTCATTGTGCTCATGGCCTTCAACTCAAACCCTGAGAACACTGAACAATCTCCATGTCCTACATTGCTCAGCTTTCTCTCTCCCAACCTCCGCTTTGTGTGTGTATGTGCGCGTGCATGTGCTTGCTGACTTTTTTTTAATTTTTATTTTTTTACAGTACGTCCTTGTTGGTTATCTATTTTAAACATAGCAGTGTGTACATGTCGATCCCAAACTTCCAATCTGTCCCTCCCTCCTACCCTTCCCCACTGGCGACCATAAGTTCATTCTCTAAGTCTGTGAGTCTGTTTCTGATACGTTCATTTGTATCATTTTTTTTTAGATTCTGCATATGTGATATCATATGATATTTGTCTTTCTCTGTCTGACTTATTTTACTTAGTATGATAATCTCCAGGTCCATCCTGATTTTATCTGCTCATCCTTTACCCCATCTTAGACAATGATTTTCTTTTTTTTAAAACATCTTTATTGGAGTATAATCGCTATACACTTCTAATGTAAATAACAGCTTACAGCATTTTGAGGTTGGGATTTTTTTTTCTGTCAAAATTTTGTAGATATCTGATTGCTTCATTGTCTTTTGGAATCTTGTGTTGCTGAGAAGTTCTAGCTTGTCTTTAATATTTTTTTTCTTGCTTGTGAGTAACCTCTTTCTTCTTATTGCACATTTGTAAGATTATTTTAGTTTTTTTAAAAGTTCAGTTTAAAGTTCAGTAATCTTATCAGGATATTTATCATTATTAATTAATTGTCCAGGTCATGGTACTTCCTTGAAAGCTCTCTTCTCTTACATTTTATTATCATGTAATTCTACTCTTTTATTTTCTAATTCATGGAACCCAGTATCCATATCCAATAGCCAATGTCTATCACATTTTGATCACTACCTTAGTCTGAATTCCCCAGAACACAGAATGTGGGTAACACCTCATGGCCACCCTCTGTTTGGAGTGCAATTCCAGGACAGCAAGGATGAAAGAAGAATGGAAGTGAAACGAAAAGGGAGGAATAGCAAATACAAGGTTGTGCATCACGAGCTGGTCTTACCATCATCAAAAAACATAGTTGGTATCCTGGGACTACATGAACCACTGGTCTTAAGACAGTTCACTGGAGAAGGGTGTGGAGGAGTAAATCATTTATCTGCCGAGTTTTTGGTCAAATTGATCTGCTTGCTCCTTTCCATCAAAGTTTTTCCCCTGGGGTACTCCCTTCTCCATACTCCTGGGCTGTGTTGCCCAGGTCCCACCCCCCATCCCGGCCCCAGGCAGCTGCCAGGGAAACCAGGTCCCGGTCCCAGCATGTGAAGGTTCACTTAAGCTTGGAAGTGGGGAGAGCAGGAGCCCCCGGGCCTGTGGAGTTAGATGAAGATGCAGACAGCCGGTGACATTTGGAGAAATGGCTGAGCGTGGGTCTGGGACCAGGTGCGTGTGTTGGCTGCATAGCTGAGAGCCGAGCCGGTGGTGCCACTGCAGCCCCTGATCCGGGCAGTCTGCTCAGGGCAAGGGCAGCATCCCTGGCTGGGGCTCCCCAAGTGGCCCCGATGTGTGCAGCCCAGAAACTGGGAGACTCATCTGTTGGGTCCAGGACAACCATTTTCTCTGTCCTTCTTTTGTTTCTTTGTCTTTGCCTCTGTGTTACCTGGGACTTTTCATTTCTGTCCTGAATGTTATTGACTTGGTTTCTGTAGTGTCGATTCTGATAATTGCAGCTTCTAAAATATTTTTGATTTCTGCAATGATACTGTCTTTATCTTTAGGCCAACAGATCTATGTTAATCTCCTTCTTTTACTTTTCATTTTTTGTCTTTTTATTTTTTAATTTTTATTTATTTATTTATGACTGTGCTGGGTCTTCGTTTCTGTGCGAGGGCTTTCTCTAGTTGTGGCAAGTGAGGGCCACTCCTCATCGCGGTGCGCGGGCCTCTCACTATCACAGCCTCTCTTGTTGAGGAGCACAGGCTCCAGATGCGCAGGCTCAGTAATTGTGGCTCACGGGGCCAGCTGCTCCGTGGCATGTGGGATCTTCCCAGACCAGGGCTCGAACTCGTGTGTCCTGCATTGGCAGGCGGACTCTCAACCACTGCGCCACCAGGGAAGCCCCTTTTGTCCTTTTTACTCTCTTAAGAAGGTGAAGAAAATTCCCTGATTTATTTGATTTCCAAAAACGACCTTGGGATATTAACTCTCTCTCTCTTTCTTTTTTCTTTTTAAAAATAAAATGTAAATAATATTTTAAATATAAAATATTTAAACAATATTTTAAATAATCATTTAAAATAAAATAATCATGCATTTTGAGTGCTTACCATGGCACCTCTTTTGTCAAGCACTTAGCGTAATTTACCGCTTAACCCTTACAACCAAAGGGTGACATCCGTAGTATTATCTCAATGAGGCATAGGGAGATTAGTTCAATTGTCCAAGGTTACAGAGCTAAAACATAGAGGAGTCAAGGCTTAAATCAGCTGTACCTGACTCCAAACCCTGTTTTCATTTACTGAGTGCTTTCTACGTGTGAGTGCTTGCTATGCCTTCTCAAAGAGACCATGTGTTGCCTTTTTTTTTTTTTAACATCTTTATTGGAGTATAATTGCTTTACAATGTTGTGTTAGTTTCTTCTGTATAACAAAGTGAATCAGTTATACATATACTTATATCCCCATATCTCCACCCTCTTACGTCTCCCTCCTACCCTCCCTATCCCACCCCTCTAGGTGGTCACAAAGCACCGAGCTGATCTCCTTGTGCTATGCAGCTGCTTCCCACTAGCTATCTATTTTACATTTTTAAAAACTGAATTTATTTATTTTTATTTTTGGCTGTGTTGGGTCTTCGTTGCTGCACACGGGCTTTCTCTTGTTGTGGAGCACAGGCTCTAGGTGCGCAGGCTTCAGTAGTTGTGGCTCACAGGCTCAGTAGTTGTGGTTCACAGGCTCTAGAACACAGGCTCAGCAGTTGTGGCGCACAGGCTTAGTTGCTCCGCGGCATGTGGGATCTTCCTGGACTAGGGCTCGAACCCATGTCCCCTGAATTGGCAGGCGGATTCTTAACCACTGCTCCACCAGGGAAGTCCCTATTTTACATTTGGTAGTGTATATATGTCAATGCTACTCTCTCACTTCGTCCCAGCTTACACTTCCACCTCCCAGTGTCCTCAAGTCCATTCTCTTTGCCTTTTTAACCTTGTTTTATTCATCACATTAGCTGCAGAAACTTGACCAGGCAATTGCACTACGCATGCTCAGTTTCCTCACCTGTGACACAGTTTAAGTTGTGTTCTCTCCAGCTCTGAGCATCTTGGCTCTACTTTTCTCCATACTCTGCACTGCACTGGTTTCGGAGACTTAACCTGGACTTTCAATTTGGGTGGCTACTCGTCCAGGATTGAGACAGTGAGGCTGCAGTCTTAGCTCTGCATCTGCTAAAAAGAAATTTTGAAAACCAGACAAAAATGCCCCGCATTTTCCCCACAACGTTTTCTTGATTGGGTAGCAGAGTGCAATGAACCACCAATTACTCGAAGCAGGAAAAAAACAGAATTTTGCCTCTTAGAACTCGAAGGATGGAACAAATCTTTGGTGCAGACGGTTTCTTTGTTCTAGGAAGGGCCCCATCAGGGACCCCTCTTGACCACCACGTGTAGGTCAAGTACTTACTCTGTGTCCTCAGTGTAGCACCAGACCCCAGCTAAACGCCGATCCCAATCCAAACTCTTCGGACCAGGGTGTGGAGTGCTCTCTGGATAACGTAAGATGCTCTCCTGTCTCAGGGGCTGGGAGGGGGGGCGGGGGTGTACATCCCTGCAGAGTAAAATAAAAACTTTAAAATCCTTTTTATTGGCGGTTTCCTCCAGTTTTCCAGAGATGACATTTGAGGATGCTGGGGACATGGGTGGGGACAGGGCTGGTGAAATGGGCTCTCCACTAGCGACAGAAAGATGCCTGACTTTTAACCACAATGCCCAGGATTTGGACTTCGTTTCCAGAAATCAAAGGGGTCTTATGAAGTGACTTGGTCACGATGTCCTTACATTTTCTCCGGTTCGCATAGTGACCCAGAGAACTCTTTGGCTGTTTGTCCCCACCCGCTTCTTCTGGTAATTGCACAGAGAGATTTCGCTTTGGACACTCACACTCCCTCACTACCAATGGTCCCCCTGGAGCCCTGCTTCTGCTCTGATCTGCATACATAGTCCCCTCTTCACAGGACGGGGTGCAGGGATTAGCACCTGAAGCCCAGACTTTTGCTAAACTTGCCTGGAAGGAAAATTCCTTTTCTTCCATGGCCTTGGAGCTATGAGGAGAGGTGCTGTTGGCAACCATTTTTCCATGATGGGAGGAGTCTTTAAATGGTGGTGAATGATACAGGGACATGGGGACCTACCAGACCCCAAAGAAAAGGGGGCCCAGAGTCTGTGATGTCTAAAGCTATATCCACCTAACCCTTCCCTTGATGTGAGCCAGTAAAATCTCCTTTTACTTCAACAGCTTTGAGCTGAGTTTCTTGCAGCTTGCAAACTTTCTACCGCACCCTGGGCACCTCTGTGGCTTGGACCTGAGCAAGAGCTTCATTGTTCTCTATTTCTGCTGAAGTCAGATGTCAGCCCTTCCTCCAAGGTCTCGGTTTCTACTAAATAACTTTGATGTTCTCTAATAACTTGGCCATAGCATTTCACTTGCCGAAGGAACCTGCCTTAGGGTGTTGTTTCACTAGAAGTATTACATAAAGATTTCAACAAGCAAAATTAATATAAAGTTATCCTCTTCTTAAGTGGGAGACTTCCTTCCCTTGGCTTCAAAGTGAACGTTAATATACTCCCAGGACGTGAGTGGGTCTGAGAAGGCTATGAATTACCCTCCATCTCAAATGTGCACTCAACGTCTGCCTCGTATAAATTGGGAGCAGAGAGGAATAATAAAGGTGGTGGCATCTTCCGTTATAAACTCCTGCCAGAGAGCATGAAAAGCGGTGACAGAATGGAGGAACAGAAGGAAGAGGTGGATGAGACTTTTACATTTTTTTGTTTTATTTTGTGGATATAACCATTTGGATAAAGCTTTTATCTTTTTATTTCTTGAAGAGAGCTCACATCCTGTATCTAAACTGACATAGGTAGAAAAGATATTATCATTTCCATTTTACAGTTGATGAAACTGAGATCCATAGGAACAAGCTGAGGACATATAACTAATTACGAATCTATAATTTTTGAGTAGCCAACTCTGTGGGTTCTCATGATAAGCGCTGTCTCTGTTTTCAGACTTTCAGATGATATTGACATGTTATAATACAAGAGGAGGGTGCAGGAACTTGCCACTGAGAACGCGAAATCTCTTGTTCAAGATTCCAGAAGTTTCTAATTTATATAAGGACTTTGCAAAGGGCCAGCATTATAGTTGTCATTATGCTTTCATTAGTAACTCCTAAAATTAACTCATTTTAAAGGCTACATTCAATATTTTAGAAGAACTTTTGGAAGGTTTAAATCATTATCCAATTTCATATCTCTTTAAGGCTATCCTTTCAGAGGCAGCAAACTGTATCAGGTAGGAGGGACAGACATTTGCAAGATGACAGTTGAAGTACAACTCTACTTTAATTGTGGGATAGAAACAGCTATGTCATTGCGAATAGAATGTGAGTAGGCAGATCTTCCTGGGCTCCTGGCCTCAGATCAATGAGCAAAATTATGTGGGATTGGGATTGAGGTGCCCTGGATTCATCCAATCTCTCTCAGGATCATGGGCTCTGTGTCATAGATCCAGGGGCAATCTCATGTCATAACTATTTTGCAGGGCTTTTTTTCCCCAATATTTATTTTATTGAAGTATAGTTTTTTTAAATAATTGTTATTGGAGTATAGTGGATACATATATGTATATCCACTCTTTTTTTAGACTCTATTCCCATATAGGTCATTACAGAGTATTGAGTAGAGTTCCCTGTGCTACACAGTATGTTCTTCTCAGTTATCTATTTTATATATAGTAGTGTGCATATGTCAATCCCAATCTTCCAATTTATTCCTCTCCCTCTTTCTGCCTTGGTAACCATAAGTTTGTTTTCTACATCTGTGACTCTCTTTCTGTTTTGTAAATAGCTTTATTTGCACTATTTTTTTAGATTCCACATATAAGTGATGTCATATGATATTTGTCTTTGTCTGACTTACTTCACTCAGTATGACTAGTATCTCTAGGTCCATCCCTGTCACTGCAGTTGGCATTATTTCATTCTTTTTTATGGCTGAGTAATATTCCATTGTACATATGTGTCACATCTTCTTTATCCATTCCTCTGTTGATGGACACTGAGGTTGCTTCCATGACCTGGCTATTGTAAATAGTGCTGCAATGAACATTGGGGTACATGTATCTTTTCGAATTATGGTTTTCTCCAGATATTTGCCCAGGAATGAGATTGCTGGATCACATGGTAGCTCTATTTTTAGTTTTTAAGGAACCTCCATACTGTTCTCCATAGTGGCTGTATCCATGTACATTCCCACCAACAGTGTGGGAGGGTTCCCTTTTCTCCACACCCTCTCCAGCATTTATTTTTTGTAGATTTTTTTTTTTTTTTTTTTTTTTTTTGCGGTACGCGGGCCTCTCACTGTTGTGGCCCCTCCCGTTGCGGAGCACAGGCTCCGGAGGCGCAGGCTCAGCGGCCATGGCTCACGGGCCCAGCCGCTCCGCGGCATGCGGGACCCTCCCGGACCGGGGCACGAACCCATGTCCCCTGCATCGGCAGGCGGACTCTCAACCACTGCGCCACCAGGGAAGCCCTGTATAATTTTTTTGATGATGGCCATGCTGACCAGTATGAGGTGATACTTCATTGTAGTTTTTTGTTTGTTTTTTTTTTTTTTTGCGGTACGCGGGCCTCTCACTGTTGTGGCCTCTCCCGTTGTGGAGCACAGGCTCAGGATGCACAGGCCCAGCGGCCATGGCTCACAGGCCCAGCCGCTCCGCGGCATGTGGGATCTTCCCGGACCAGGGCACAAACCCGTGTCCCCTGCATCGGCAGGCGGACTCTCAACCACTGCGCCACCAGGGAAGCCCTTCATTGTAGTTTTGATTTTTATTTCTCTAATAGTTAGTGATGTTGAGCATCCTTTCATGTGCCTCTTGGCCATTTATTGGAGTCTAGCTCATTTACAAGGTTGTGTTAATTTCTGCCGTACAACACAGTGACTCAGTTATATGTATATAAGTTCTTTTTTCATATTCTTTTCCATTAGGGTTTATCACAGGATAGTGAATATAGTTCCCTATGCTCTACAGTAGGACCTTGCTGTTTATCCACTCCATACAAAAAGTTTACATCTGCTGACCCCAACCTCCCGCTGAGGCGAGACATATAAAAGCTCAGTGCGAGGCCTGATATCCAAAGGGCTCAGCAAGTGTCGCTGTTACTTTTGGCATCATCCTAGCACAGCACAACCAACATCATCAACATCATCATCGCGGTCCTGGTCATCAGACTAAGCTGGGTCTCTCTTTTGGGAAATCTAGCTATGGCTGTCTGCCCGTGATCTACCATAACTTAGTGTCCTGACTCAAGCGGTCCATGTTCTTGCTTGTCTGCCCACGATGGAGAAGTGTGCTTTGCATACCATACCTCAAGCCTAGCACACAGGAGTCAGCATAAAATATGACAAGGGATGTAATTTTTTTACACTAATGTTTTTGTCTCATCGTTCAAGCCAAATGACTCAGTTGTTCTACAAGCCCTGGACTTGCAAATTAGTGGGTCATGTGGGTGATTTCCATTTTATAGCCTTAATCCTCAGTGGCTTGAAATCAGCCTCTGTGGCTGTCTGTAGTGATGACTCTGCTTTTCTTTCACTCTGTTCCTCACAGGGCTCTAATGCTGCACAGCCCAAGAGGAAATTCCGAACTCTGCATTTTGCTTGGAGCTAAATCTGAAGTCTTCATTTTGCCCCGGTCCTACTGATTCATGCCTCCTCGTTATGATCAAATATATTAAAAAAACAAAAACAAAAAACATCTATGGCTTGGAAAATCACTTGCTATTAGGAGACCTCCTCCAATTGGGTATTTTCACTAAGAAAATACTGGTGCAAAGTGCTGCTGAAAGCTTTCCAACCTCTAAAATATCTGACTTAGTGAAAGAAAACAAAGCCTTCCCCTGTTGGTGAAATGATCTGAGACAGATGTTGGAGCAAAATAGGCTAAAGATTAAGAAAAAAAGATTTTAAAAGTCTATTTTCTTCTTCTCTCCCTCCTCTTCTCCATAGTAAATTGTTAGAAAGAAGAAAAGTAATTATAAAATTTAGATGACGTACTTTTAAAAATCATAAGGTTTGAGCTTCCCTGGTGGTGCAGTGGTTGAGGGTCCGCCTGCCAATGCAGGGGACACGGGTTCGTGCCCCGGTCCGGGAGGATCCCACATGCCACGGAGCGGCTGGGCCCATGAGCCATGGCCGCTGGGCCTGCGCGTCTGGAGCCTGTGCTCCACAGCAGGAGAGGCCACAGCGGTGAGAGGCCAGCGTGCCGCAAAAAAAAAAAAAAAAAAAAAAAAAAAAAAAAAATCATAGGTTTTAGAATTCTTATAGTAGTGTGGTTGTATGAGATGTCTATTTATTTGGGCTAAATTTTCTTTGCTTAAGTTATGGGCACAAGTTTCTTTTTCCACATTTACTTTTAGGATGGCACTCAAGTTTGCAGAAAATATGTACACATAGAAAACTGAGTGTGTATTACATGTTTATTAATCCAAAGTCCTGTTAACTTATAGCAATTATTTGTGAGAATAAAATCCAAAATTCTAACCCTTGTGAAACTGCAAACACAGCCCTCTGAGCGATGTGGTGGTCTTTTGTTTTTGGTCATAATATAATTGGTTTTGGGATTTGAAGCAGGAGAAGCCACTAATACAAACATTGAAACATAATAATTCTGGTTTCTTGGGATATAAGCATAATCATATGGCAAGTTTTTGTATTATTGGGCACCAGGAAAAACATTTGTCTTATTGCATGATAATCAGATCCTTGTCAAAGGTAGACACTTGATAAGCTATTAATATGCTAGGATCTGTTGTGACCTTCTTCTACTGTCTATCATAGGATTCAAGGAAGAAGGAGAGGGAGAAGGGGAAAGAGAAGCTGCATCCTGGTCCTCAAGCAGCTGCCATTGAGTAGGAGGCTTGTTGAAATATTGCATGAGCAGGTAAATCAGTGCAGAAAGAGATGCGATGAATCACCCTTGGTTGGCTCCATGCTCCATAGAGGAACTTTCTCATAAGCAGAGGAATAAGCTTCCCCTCTGAGGGATCTCTCATGGTGGTTGGTTTCCCCCATCACTGCTGGCTTAGAGAGATAGGTCCTGTGTATTTTAATGCAACTTTGATCCCAGCAGACTCTCCTTGCCTGTTTTCTCCCCTTCTCCACTTTAATTTGAAACACTGCTCCAGGTGAGCTCTGGGAAAAGAGCAACACCAATGGAAGAGGCACACCAGCCTCTCGAGAGGCTTTGGCTTCATGTGCTGGAGGCAGAAGAACCACAGGAAATCAGAACAGCTGCTCCTGAGGAAAACCAAAGTGTGCTCGCTGGGGTAGGGAGAGCATTGGTTAAGACTCCGTTGCTGGCAGGTAACAAGAACCCAACTCAAACAGGTTTTAGGATAAATAAGTGTGTTACAGAGATATGGAATAAAGACTGGCTGAACCTCTGGACCAGGGCTCAGTCTCTGCCAGGCTCTCTCTGTCTGGATAGCTCTCCTCCATTCTCTCTCTGTGTTGGCTTCACTCTTTTTTAATTCTATACAAGAGCTTCCCTCATGTAGTTAGATACGGAGCCACCTTGAGCTCATCTAACAGTTTCAGCCACTGAGAAGGAGGTGCCCTCCTCTGGATCAATTGGCTGGGGCCAGGAGTGAAGACCCTTCTGTATGAACATGGTGTGTAACACATTGAATCTCATGTATTAACCACACATACGTATGAACAAATCTCATTTATGGGTGACAACCATGGAACCATGATGTGGAGGGTCATTCTCAGAAGGGAGCCACTCAGGACAATCTCACGGACATGCCCTAGGAGGTGGGTTGTCCATTGGTCTTTCATTCCAAAACAGCCCTTCGCCGAATCTCCCAGAGAGTCTACAAAACATCAGAATGCCAGGACGAATCAGTTAGGAAAAACAATTAAGCAGCCAGTTGCTTTGATGTGCTGTGGACTGGACTTGCTCAGCAGGGTTGGTCATTCTTGATATCTAAGCACCTCCCCTCAGCTTTTTGGAACAGGACAGGTGACCTGAGAAATAAGAGATGATAGTGTCACCTCCATAATCCTCCAGGCCAGCTTCCTTTCATAGCCCTTCCTTGGGCACTTCATTGGAAAAAGGATGTGTGATGGTTAATTTTATGTGTCAACATAACCGGGCTGAGGGTTGCCCAGGTAACTGGTAAAACCATATTTCTGGGCGTGTCTATGAGGGGGGTTCTGGAGGAGATTAGCATCTGAGTCAGGAAACTGAGTAGAGCTCTGTCCTCACTAATGTGGGCGGCCATAATACAGTCCACTGAGGGCCCAGGGTAAAGGAAGGGCAAATTCTTTCTCTCTCTTCTTGAGCTGGGACACCCATCTTTCCTGCCTTCAGACATCAGAGCTCCTGGCTCTCAGGCTTTCTGACTCAGGCTGACTCATACCACTGGCTTTCCTGGGTCCCCAGCTTGTAGACAGCACGTTATAAGTCTTCCCAGCCTGCACAACCATGGGAGCCAAAGCCTCACGGAAGAGGAAGCCCCCAGGGGTGCTTGCCTCAGAGACTATGACTTGTCCTGGATTCCTGGCCATGTATAACATAGCTGTGGGCACATTTGGCCTGAGTAGGCACTTCCATTGGGTGATTAGAAAATCCTCAGGCGATTTCACAACTAGGTATATCCACAGAGTCCGCATAGGTACACCCTTATTTCCTAGTTTCAATATGGTTCTCTTATTTCTTGCCAGTTTTCCAGCCTGACGCAAAAACACAGCAGTTGCAATTGATTTGCTTCATACACTATACTCTCAATTTTTATTTTATGTCCTTAAGAATAACCATGTCCCGGGGCTTCCCTGGTGGTGCAGTGGTTGAGAGTCCGCCTGCCGATGCAGGGGACATGGGTTCGTGCCCTGGTCCTGGAAGATCCCACATGCCGCGGAGAGGCTGGGCCCGTGAGCCATGGCCACTGAGTCTGTGCATCCGGAGCCTGTGCTCCACAATGGGAGAGGCCACAACAGTGAGAGGCCCGTGTAACGCAAAAAAAAAAAAAAAAAAAAAGAATAACCATGTCCCAAACATGTTTTTTTTAAACATATATTTTTTTATTGTGGTATAATTGCTTTCCAAACATGGTTCTTATAAACACTTAAAGATTTTTATAGTTTTTAATGGAAGGCAAATCTAAATGTATTATGTAAGATGTTTAAAATTGTCATTAAGTATCACAGAAAAATATAAGATGTTACTTTCTTTTATTATACATCATTAGAACTTGGGAAAGAAGATCTGTGAAGCGGCACTTCCATGTTACATATAAAAGATAACTAATGTTCCAAGAAGAACAGGGATGTTCCTGTTGCAAACTGATGGAAACTGAGTTCTTCCCCCCACCAAAATGGCATCTAAAATGATTATTCAGTTTTTTTGTGAATTTGTTTGAGACATTAGTGGTATCATCACACTGCAGGAGAGAACCTCTGAAGAGAATTCAAAATGACTACAAACTCTTGAGAAATAGCCAGTCAGGAGAACACAGGTCATGCCAAATTTCAGTGATCAGTTTAGAAAATGAACATAGAATCTGTGCTCCACTAGAACAGGGTGTAAAGTCCTTGTGGACAGAGTATATTTTTCTTATTTACTCTTGCAATCCCTGTACTTAACACGGTGACTGGAAAATAATAAATGCTTACTGACTAAATGACTAAATTATTTACTTACTTATACTTTGCTTTATTTTTAAGAAATAACTAGCTAGGAATAAGTAGAACTAAAGAAGACTTAAGGAAACACAATGGATAATAAACTGCACTTCAGCACAAATTAAGATGATTATTAATGGAAGAGAGAAGTCACTTCCATTCACGTCTGATAGTGGTTTAATAGTATACTTGACAATGTGAACACGGAAGACATTAATTAGCTGTCTTTCATCTTCATGGAAAATGGGACAAGAGAAAATGAGTTAAACATTAATATGTGATATTTGAGGTAGACATAAAATGATTTCTGATGACATTGATTTTTTATTATTTAATTAACCTTTGTATTTTAGTTTATTTAAAAATTTTTAATTTTGTTGAAGTACTATTGGTTTACAATGTTGTGTTAATTTCTGCTGTACAGCAAAATGATGCACATTCTTTTCCACTATGGTTTATCACAGGATATTGAATATAGTTCCCTGTGCTACACAGTAGGACCTTGTCGCTTATCCATCCTATATATAATAGCTTGCCTCTGCTAATCCCAAACTCCCAATCCTTCTCTCCTTACCCTTTCTCTCCACCTTGGCAACCACAAGTCTGTTCTCTATATCTGTGAGTCTGTTTTTGCTTCATAGATATGTTGATTTGTGCTGATGACATTGATTTTTAATATCTTTTTCAGAAAAACGCTGGTTAGCCTTTCAGTTCAAAATGGAAGAAGGAACACGTGTCTGTTTATATCCACCAGCAACTACAATAAAATCATAACAAAGGAATTTTAAAAACAGGCATAAACCCACAAGACTAAGGAGAATGAGAGAGGAAATAACAGCAAGCAAATTTGGGAAGTTAGAAAGAAGATAGAAAAGGATAAATGACCTAGTGGACCCCAGAAAAGTTAATCCTAAACTGGCAGCAGGAAAATTTTAGAATTGAGTCGATTTATACTACCTAATCCTTAGAAGGCCCAGTAATTAGTGGCACTGGATGCCTCTGGAAGCAGGTTAAAGTGGGGTGACTAAAACAAGGAGGAATTTTAGAAGTCTGTTTAAGAAGCAATTAGACCTTCAGATTCCATCTCCCATTCTCTGTGACCACCTCTCACCTTGTCCCCTTTGCATGGTCCAAAACTGGAATTTTATTCTTTAACAAGGATAAGAAAGGGGGTCTCTGGATCAAAGGAACTAGGCATGATTAAATACAGGGGTACTCTACTGAGAACTTAGGGGTCAGGTGGAGGTGGGTGTCCTGGATGCTGGGAATCCACCTCAACCCTCTGCTCTCATCAGCTTCTGCAAGGATGAACTTCATCTTCCAGTTGGGACACTGGGAGACTCTTCCCTTGGTTACTTGGCTAAAAGGAAAGACCTAATGATGCTAACATTGAAAGTTCCCCGACTAAGCAATCAGCCAGTTCACATAGCAGCAGCCCTCACAGATGACAACCTCCATATACATTTAGAGGATTCAGTCAACTCTGAAATGCCCTTGACTTAGTAGAAGCAGACAAACAAGGATTGAGAGAAGTCTGAAGAAAGCTTCTAGCAGGGAAGATAGATACCTACACTTACAAATAGAAAAAAGCAACTTGGAGAAAATAGAGCTAAGCAAGAAAAGGAAAACATCAAAAAACCAAAGCAAAACCAAGGAACAATGACAACAAAACATCAGTAATATCCTTACAGAGATAAGATAATATCATGAAACCACAAAACAAGAACTGGATGTTATAGAAAAAGAACATTCAAGGAACAAAAAGAACATTATTGGGAATAAAAAACACAGTCAACAGAAAATTTTGAATACAAGTCAAGAAAGTATCCCTGAAAGTAGAACAAAAAGATGAGGAAATGTAACATAGAAGAACATAATTAGAGGACCACTTCAATAAGTTCAGTATTTAAACAGTGGTAGTCCCCAAAAGAGAACACACCGAGAAAGAAACCATCAATGAAATAATTCAAGAAAATTTCTCATACCTAAAGGACGTAAGTTTCCAGTTAAGGATACACTAAACATATAGCAAAATAGTTGAAACTAGACGTCACTAAGGCACACATCATGAAATTTCAGAATATCTAGGACAAAAAAGGAAGCTACTACAAGCTTCTAGAAAGAAAGGAAAAAAGGTCACATGCAAAGGATCTAGAATCAGAAAGATTTCTCAATAACACTAATGAACAGCTGAGAGCCAGTGAAATAAGATCTTTGTAATTCCAAAGAAAATGGTTTCCAATAGAGAACTGTATACCCAACCAAGTTATTAATAGATTGTGAGAGTGAAATAAAGATATTTTCAGAGAAGTACAGTCTAGGAAATGTTCTTCCGATGCACTTAGTCTCAGGACACTATAGAAGAATGTGCTTCACACCAAATAGAGAATAGACCAAGAAATATAGGAACACAGGGATAAAAGAGCAGGTGATGCAGGCAGAAGATAAATGAAGGGAACCCTGGGAGAGACGGTGAAGGGAGATCCAGAGAACAGCAGTGCCCAAGCATAAAGGGCAGTTGTTCCAGATTGGAACTGGTCAGAAGACTGTGGGAGATGCTGAACCAGGAAGTTTCGATTAATAAAAATGCTCATGTATCTGATGTCTTGAAAGGAGATTATGCGACTAATGATGTTTTCGTGGTTGGATTAATGTTAAGTGCATAGAAAATGAGGCAAATTCGAGAGATAAAATATGACCTCAAGGGAAAACAAAAGTTGTGCAGGAAAAGAAAAGTAACCTTAACTTTCTACATGGCTTACCTGTGCCAAGTGTTACAAAGTCACAATACATAAACAATACATACCAATCTCACCAAAATGATGATTTAACTGTATAACACCTAAAATTGAAAAATTGAGAAGAAATACAAGCCTATCCTTGGAGATATGGAGGTGAACTCCAAAATAATCAGCTGTCGGTGATGGGAGTTGTTGCCTCTGGAAAGGGGAAAAGTGGGTGTGAAGTGGGGAATTTTTATAAAGGATTTTCAGCTGTTTTTATAAGGAAGTTTGTTTGGTTGACTCTTTAATCTATGCACATGTGTAAGTTTGATAAAACTAAAAACTAACAGAGAGAGAGAGATTGACAGAGAGGAGAGAGAGAGAGAAGGAGGGAGGGAGGAAGGGAGGAGGGAGGAGGAAAAGAATGAAAGAGAAGGATGAGGAGTGAAAGGAAAGGACGAGGCATGAAGGGAAAGACCATGTAGATTGCTTTTTTTCTGGGCAGACCACCCTTTGGTCGATGGATCCAAGGCTCTGGAACTCAGGCTGCAGAGTTTTCAGAATGCACGATTTGGTCCACCATGTGTGCATTGACATGTTTTCTCTCCTTTCCTCATGACAGTAATTGTAAGCTTTAGCTCACTCTTGAACTGACTATAATCATTCATTAACAAACCAAATGAACATCACAGGAAAATTCTCCCAATTTAGGCTGGGCTAAGACGGACATGTCTGAGGTGAGTCAATTAACACCAGTGTTGCTTTTGCCCAGCTGTTCGCACATTTGTGGTACACTTGGGAGATCACGGCTACGTTTGCAGAATTTACAATTCAGATTAAAGGAGTACTTTACAGCGATTTAGAACAGAGTTTTGAAGACAGCCTTTTGATCTTCTCAAGCCTTATACACTTGCAGGTTTGGCTGCCATGTGGGAGAGCGGAACAGGGCAGGTCTGTGGAATAGTAACAGGCAAGCAACCTTTAAACGGACGCTGGTCTCCTCCTGCATGCTATTAGACTTCAGTAGGAGGAGCCTTGTAATAAGGTGCACACATCTTTGTACCATCCTCCTTCTATTTTGTGTTGCAAGCGACCCTGTCAGAATCACTGAATATCAACCCTCTTTCTTGATTAAAAAGGGGTTAAGTCAAGAGACTGAGAGAAGCTGAGTGGGAGGTAACCTAAATGCTTCCCTGGATTTGGGTTCAGATTTCAGCATGACTATTCATTTGGGCAATGGATGCCATATCTCTAAGCCCCAATTTCCTTACCTATGAGATGAGGATTCCAACATTCTGTCAAAGATTCCTGAGAGGATTATCTGAGAGCATGTAAACAAGCAGAGCACAATGTCTGGTATATTAGTGGTTCAGTGAATGAAACTATTATTACCCAATGAATTGCCTCATCTATAACCTTGGTAGCCACTGGCTCCACCCTTTAGAAAAGATGACCACTTCAAGCCATACCGTTTACAATTCAAATCTGGACCCATGACACGCATTCTTATTGGGCTAGCATAGCAGTCCTAAAAAGTAGGATGAGCGGGTAACACAGAGGATCAGAGGAGTTAAATAACCTTCAACTGATCATCCAGCTGGTAAAGAGTTGAACCCAGGCACTCACATCATTCTAATGCCTCATGTAGGAATGTTCTCACTTGTGTAATATCTAGAGGGTGGTTTGAATTGTTAGAAACCCCTTCCAAACACTGAGCTGGAATCAGCCACTTATTTAAGTCAACTCCTTTCTTTGATCTGATGATCCTTAGGAGCATTTGAAGACAGCTACTCTGCCCCCATGCCTTCTTGGGCTCCCACTCAATGGTTTGAAGCTAAGACCAAATTACGACCACTTCTGCGTCAAATGCTGAGTGTCTTCCAGGCTCCAGCACCCGTGAGGTCATAAGTGTCCTGGACTATTGGCCAAGGTCTCTTTCAAGGGCATTTGGAAGCTTTCCCCTCTCTGATGGCCATTTTGTGAATCCCACAGGATACTGGATTCTCAGGTCCTCAGATGGCCTTGCTGTAAGCTCTTCACGACAGCTTTCGTTGCAAGCATTATGCTTAGTAATCTTTGCAAGCTTATGTGAGATTGAATAGTGTGAAGATCGGAGTAACCGTAGAAAAGTGTTTGAGGCCCATCTGCTCTTGGTCATGCCACTCCTGTTCCTGGAGCAGGTTTTATACGTCTGCAAACTTAAATCAACAGAGTGTCCTTCACTCAGGCACAATAGTTTTCATGGACTGAAAACTGCAAATCCAACTCTGTCCGTTTCACCTTCCTGTAATTTGCTGTGCAACCCTGGGCAGGTGACCCCAATCCTCCGTCCATATGGAGGGCTTTGCATCTTACAGAGAGCAGGGGAGAACAAGGGAGATTTGCAGTGACAATTTATAAAGATGGTCCTAAATGCAGTGCCAACTGGATCAACATACCCTTGGAAATAAAACTCTGAACACAAAATAACCCAATTCTGATCCCAGGGAGAATAGGAAGACATAGATTCTAGTTGAGGAGGGATGAGATACAGTCAGACACGTTGCTCTGTGCTGCTCAGGGTTTCCTGCTGGGCCCAGGGGTCAGGCTGTCTGCTGGGTAGAGGCACTGGCTTTGAGTACCTGCGTGGGTTTAGGATCCAATTCCCAGATGGAGATAGTGCAGATGGTACCAGTAGCACATACAGGTGGGAGGATTCAGTCCCTTGGAGAAGGAGTAAAATCCTATTTCCAGATGGAGAGGTCAAGGCTGTGGATATTTTTGGTGCCTTTCAGTAGGAGGACAACGTTATTCCCAGACCTGATTGGCAGTCCTTTCTGGCATAATGGAACTTAAACTCTGGCAAGGATGCTAGCTTGTTTGTCACCTGACTGTGTTACAGAAATAAAACTTAGGGTGATTTGCTTGTCTGTGACGTATGACTCAGTGGTGATGTCTGCAAGAAATGTGTGAGAAAAGGATTGGTTGGATAATTTTAGAGAAGAAAGCTGAATACAACTCTATTCTCTTTTTTGACAGAAGGTAGGAAGAGGAACATTCAAGCCATCAAAAATGCATCTTAACCTACTATGTAGCACAGGGAACTGTACTCAGTATCTTGTAATAACCTGTAATGGAAAAGAATCTGAAAAAGAAAAAAGTATATTTATACTTATATACACATATATAAATGAATCTCTTTGCTGTACACTTGAAACTAACACAACATTGTAAATTAACTATACTTCAATTTTTAAAAAAGCATCTTAGTCATACAGCTCTAGTCAACTGGTAAGCCAGTCAGTGGAAGTATAACCCTAGCCAATCAGTACTGCTGTCCATCCGTATAAACCTTAACAAAGGGGCTAGCAATAGAAAAGATGCCAAATATTTTAATTTTGCCTCATACAATTTATATTGTTGCCTGGTGGTAGAAACTGCTCAAGAACTATCAAAAACTCTGATTCCCATCGTTTAGTTGACGTTTTAAGCATTTTAACGAGAAAGACCTAAAATCATTCTTCTCGAACATTTGAAAAATGGATCCGAAGTAAATTGTGCATAATATCACTTTATCTTTTCTTCGTGAAAACACTGCCACCAGCTGGTTAATAAATGGTTTTGACTACTTTTTTTGAGTGAAATAAGCTAGTCATTTCCCCTTCATTTAAAAAGGAGCACAATTTCTAGTTTAAAGTAATTTTTCTTCTTTTCATAAAAATTACCAGCGTCTCGTAATGCCAGTTGCTCTTCAGTCCTTTGAAGAGTAAAACGATCTGAAGAAGGCCTGTGTTGGCCATCCCTGGGCCAAAGTGTGAACTATGTTCAAGGGCAGTGATGGTTCACAGTGGGAATCTTTGAATTTCATGATTTCAGTCTCGTGAATCTCACAGGGCCCATCCTCCAGTTCATGGGACAGTTTTCCTCACTTCCATCAAAGGAAGGAGAGCCCAGGCTAGCAGCCTGACTGTCACAGTAAATGTCCTGTGGCAGCATCTAAATACCTTAGGACTTGGAGGGTGGTCCTTCCTTACCCACTGAAATGGGATACAGCTTTATCTCTGCATCGGTACATGACATACTCCAAAGAAGTTATTTTGGCTTTCGAACATGTTTAAGTGACCTGAGATTTCTTTATGTATGAAGACACAGAACAACAGAAAAAGAAGAAGAAAAAAAAAAAAAACCCAAAAAGCTACATCTGACAAGCATGAAACAGAACTCAAGACCTGATGAAATTTTATAAAATTGGAGTCACCATCTCAATACTTACATGCATTCATCCAGGTCAAACGTGACACCAGGAGCAGAAGTCTATCACTTTGTTCAGAAACGTCCTTTGCCAAGTAGGGCAGGGAGCCTTCGAGGGAGCTCATGTCTCGTGGAGCTCGTGCTGAAAACGTTCCATGCACCAAGCACGTTCTAGGCTCTTCCTCAGAGAGGGCAGGAAATGCTGGGCTCCGGGGAAGGGAGTAAGAAACAGCACACTGGAGGCCCCACCGAAGCCAAGTTCAAGTGAGCACTGAAGGTGGGTAGGGGGTCACTCGTGGGACCAGATGACGTGTGTGACCAGGAGGCAGCAGCCCTTCAGCCACAGCAACCATAGACTGGGAGAGGGGTGACCGAGGGCTGGCCATTTTGGAGAATCTCAGCCCTGGAACTGGTTTTTGCTTTGTTTTCTTGAGGTTTGGTTTGATTTTACCTACCTCGAGCTGGAGTCACAAAGCATGGTGTGTTCCTGACCACCATAATTCAGTAGGATGTTGGTGAATGGTTTTTTTTTTTTTTTTTTTTAGGATTATATTATTTTTAATTTAAAACAAATTGGCACCAAAAATGCACTTATTTTTGTCTATTTTGCACTTCTGTTGAACATTATTTTACCCTCAGGACTTTTAGGCTAGCAGTATATTTTCTCATGCTAGTCACAGGGTAGCTTTTCTGAAGATTCTCTTACTCTGTTACTTGATGGTTTGATGAATGAAATTTGCTGATGTTCTTTTGAATGTTTTCTTGTTGTCTTCAAATGTAGAAACAATATTTGAAATTTAGACCAGTTGGACTGTATTACAGCATTAGACATGTTTTGGACTTTTTGTCATCACCACCACCTCCTGAATCTTCTGCAGCTTTTTCAGTCGTATTTCCTTCTTCCTGCTTTTTCTTCTCTTCAGTTACCTTCATCTTTGCATCATACTCACCAGCTAGGGATTTCCATTCCACTCTGTTATTTTGAAGACCATTCAGCATAGGTATGATTTCTTTGTGAAACCGTGAGAACTCCTTATATACAAAAGTACAAAGTCAATAAATCCAACTTGAAGTTTAGGTCATTTCAGGAACTGCTGAATTAACCAAAGCTGAAAAACGCGTGGTGGCCCCCCATTTATCGCATTACAAAGCCCCTTTTGACCAAGCTGGGGCAAGACTTGTGCCCCAGGGATGTCCACGGGGAGGCTGGCTGTGCCAGCTGCGTCTCCTTCACATCCACGCAGTACAGCGTCAGCACAATGGGACTGAAGGCAGGGCCACGTGACCAGTGAACGTTTCTAGGAATCTGCTTCCAGTGAGGCACCCTAAAAAGCTCTGAGATGCATGACCCCTTCTCACCTCCCAGCCTGTGAGGTAGGGGACACCCGCCCCACTTTGGGGGTGGGAAACAAGCTCAGAGAAGATGAGTGGTGTGCAGAAGCTCACAGAGCGGGCAAGGCAGAGGGCTGATATTCAGACTTGTGAGTTCCTGCCCCCTCCACGCCACACAGCCAGACAGAAGGACAGGTAGACTGGGCAGTGACCTCGGGCAGCCTAAAACACATTGGTGAACTTGAGCACTTTACTTTCCCTCTCCGAACCTCAGTTTTCTGATGTGTAAAATGAAAGAGTTGGACTCAGATGATTGCTGGAGTACTTCAGCTGTACTCATATTCTAATGTTTCCCACAACCATGATTGTGCGTGTGTGCGTGTGTGTTCATCCACACACATAGGGGTCTCACTACAGCGAGAGTTTAGTATGGGAAAGCATGTAGATGCCCCACCCGTACACCACAATCATAGCAACTGAATTTTCACACTAAAACTTAATTCCAGTTGTTTCAGTTGAACTCAGATAGAAGCCAGAGAGAGAGAGAGAGAGAGAGAGAGAGAGGGAGACGGCATTCTCTGGGATCCCTTTCCTTCCAACTAATGAGGAAAATATTAAGGATTTCCTGAATAAAAAAATTCATTTCTCCAAAAGGCTTTAATAAGAAACGGAGAGGAATCATTAAGAATTTAAAATACTAAGATAAAAACTCTCAAAGATTCCAAAGCACCCACATTAAGCTGTAACATCATTTATTAACTGCATGAATTTATAGAACTCTTTACACTTAATACTTAATTGAGTTCACAGGCATGAAAGTATTTTTGCAACACTGTTACATTACTTAAGGGCAAGTGTCCATTTCAGGATATTATAAATGACGGACAGCACTTGAATTTCATGGTAGAGTTAATGTTAAAATGAGGTGCAAAGCAACTATTTTGAGTTTCCCTCAGGCCTTCATAGAGATCACCAGAAAAAACATTAAAAATATTTTTGATTCAAAAAATTTTCTCTCAAAAAATTGACTCTTGTAATTTTTTTAAAGGATAATTTGCTTGAAAAATCTTTGCTGGGGTACTGCCAAACTTTTCTCTTAACACCCAATCAACCTGACACTGTAATAATATCAAGACCTAAAGGAATTCATGGTATTCGTTTTAGCAAGAGATGGTGATCGATTATTGAATGGTTCCAGTTCTTCTACACGCATCCCAGGTCCTCACTGCCATGGGCCTCTAGTCCTCACAGAGAATTCTCCCAGATGCAGAAGGATGTGCTTGGCTTTCCTGGTTCTGCTCGGCCTGAGGCTGGGCTGCTGGAGCTTCTCCTCCACTCTAGTGATCAAATCCCCAAAGCAAACGCATCCCCAACAATTCCCTGAAGGCCAGTTTCCCCACATTATATGCTCTTGACCTCCGCTTCATCACCCGAGGACCTTGGCTTCCAGGCTCAAAGCTTGAGCACATCTTACTGTGCTTCAGGTCTGCCAGGTTTCTCCCCGCATGCTGCCTGGGGCCCCCGCACAGCCCTCCCCATCCAGGAGATGCAATAACCTCAGCTGCACAAATGGACCTTTTCTGAAAGGTCATGCATCTTTGCCAAGAAAACTCTGGAAAATAGAACTGGATTTTTCCTCCTTCATCCGATGGAAGGTTTTATTTCATGCTGTTTTTACATGGTAAGAGTAATACACAATTAGAAAGTGCTGTCATTTTATTAAAGCATATTTGAAAATGTTTTCTCAGTGAAGGTAACAATTTAAGTCCAGAAGCTTTGCTATAATGAGGTAGATTACTGTGAAGCAATTAATCCACCATGCATGTGTTGAACATATACAAAGTTTCTAACATCTCATCCCCGTTATCACATTATCTGCAATGCTTGTTTTAAGAGATTCTTCTGGATACATTTTGTTTCCTTTCCAATGCACTGCATTGCTAAATTCAAACACTTTTTCAGAGGTTGCAAAAATAAAATATAAAATAAAATAAAATAAAGTAATAGACTCAGTGTAGGAAATTGGAAATAGAGCAAACTACAAACAAAAAATAAACCCCTATCACCAGAGCCAACCTTCCCGGGTTTTTCACTCCATGGTTTTTTTAGGTGTGTTTTGAAAAAATAGCTTCATATATACAGGCTTTGCATCCTGGTTTCTTTCTCATTTAACATAGCATAAGCATTTCCCACTTCCTTAAATATTTAGCAAGACATGGTTAATGTTTGCATCATATTCCATTGTGTTATTATGCTGTAATTTATTTACCCATTATTTTTTAATGCAATCTCATTGTTTTTCAGTGAAAAGGTATCGAGTGCCACTTTGTGTCAGGGGCCATGTGTTAGACATCTCAGACATTTTAATTTTTAGCTTTATGAACCATGTAGTGTTGAGTATATTTTTTCATGCATCTTTGTGTACAACTTTAATTCTTTTATTAGGATAAACTTTTTCAAAGGTCCCTGTTGGATGAAAAAGGATTAACAGATTTTTTTTTTTTGCCAAGTTTTTATTTGAAAAAATTTCAAACCTACAGAAAAAAATAGAAAGAATAGTATAATGAAGATTTCACTTAGTTTGACCAACTGTAAACATTTTGCTCATTTTTTTCTCCACCGCCCCCTCCCCTCAGCACACACACAGCCTTTTCCCTGAACAATTTAAGACTTTGGAAAGTAACTTGCAGACATCATAATATTTTCCCACCCCTCAACACTGCAGCCTGCAGCTCCAAAGAAAAGACATTCTCCTATACAATCCTGCTACCTTTATCATGTCCAAGAAACTCACCATTTGTACAATAATATTAACCAATATACAGTTCACTGATTTTTTCCCCCCAACTGTCCCAATAATGTCATTATAGCTGTTGCGTTTTTTAAAATGTTGTTTTGTTTACGTGCTTCTCTTTTTGGCTCAGGATGCAACTGAAATCATACATTGCACTTGGTTATCATGTCTCTTTCCTCCCCCACCCCACAGATTTACTGTGGGAGAATTTACCTGAAGTAAAAGTCACTCTGTTTAGGTGTATGACTATAAATTTTGACAACTTATATAGTAAAGAAACTACCTTGGTGGTAGTTTCAAGATACAGGGTATTTCCATCATGCCACAAATTCCCTGTAGCCCTTGGATAACCAGTCCCTTGCCTCTTCTCACCCCTGGAAACTACTGATCTAATTTGTAAGATTTTGCCTTTTCCAGAATGTCATATAAGTCAAATAATACAGTAGGTAGCCTGTTGAGTTTGACTTCTTAAAATTAGCATATGCCTCTGGGAGTCATCCATGTCCTTATATATATCAATAGTTTGTTCCTTTTTATCACTGAGTAGCATTCCATCATATGGATGGAACACAATTTGTTCATCCACTTACCAGTTGATGGATATTTAAGTTTTTTCCAGCTTTAAGGGATGAGTAATAAAGCTGCTACAAACATTTGTGTGCAGGATTTTGTGCACTTAATTTCTTTTGGGTAAATATATAGGCTTGGGATTGCTGGGACGAAAACTAAGTATATGTTTAATTTTATAAAAGACTACTAAGCTGCTTTTCAAAGTGTTGTATCACTTTGAATTCCCCTCAGTAGTATATGAGAGTTTCACTTGCTCTGTATCTTAGCCAGCATTGATATTTTCTGTTTTCTTTTTTTAAAGCTGCTATGAAATGTATGCCCTGGATCTTATTGCAGTTTTAATTGGCATTTTCCTAATGACTGATGATGCTGGCCATCTTTTCATGTTCTTATTTTCTATCCATCTATCTTTTTTGGTAAAGTGCCTGAGTATCTGGTCAAAACCTTTGCCCTTGGGGGTTGTTTCTTTTCTCAGTACTTTTGAGTTTTGAGAGTTTTTCACATAGTCTGGGTACAAGTACTTTATCAGATATGTGTTTTGCAAATATGTCTTTCTGGTCCATGGCTTGTCTTCTCATTTTTTTTTAATGATATCTTTCAAAGAGCAGTCCAAATATCTTTTTGTTTTCTATAATGAATTTTTTTTTCTTGTATCCAAAATCTTTGCCAGACTCAAGGCCATAAAGCTTTCCTCAAGTGTTTTCTTTTAGTGGTTTTATAATTTTAGGTTTTACATTTACAACCATTGACCCAGAGTTGTTTTTTTTTTTGCGGTATGCAGGCCTCTCACTGTTGTGGCCTCTTCCGTTGCGGAGCACAGGCTCCGGACGCGTAGGCTCAGCGGCCATGGCTCATGGGCCCAGCCGCTCCGCGGCATGTGGGATATTTCCGGACGGGGGCACGAACCCATGTCCCCTGTATCGGCAGGCTGGCTCTCAACCACTGCGCCACCAGGGAAGCCCCAGAGTTAATTTTTGAATATAGCGTAATGTAAGTCAATGTTTATTGTTTTGAATATACATGTCCAGTTATTCCAGCATGGTTTTTGAAAAGTATTCTTTCTCCATTGGATTACTCTCCTTTATAAATGAAAGGATAAAAAAGGCATGTAACGGCCAATCCTTCAGTACTAGAATGTAATGTTATATAACAAAAATTTTAAAGCCTTTATATAACTTTTATTCCTTCAAAGCATTTGTGCTACTTTCTGGTTTATATAGATTAAAAGAAATTTAATATATAAAATGTTAATTTTTCAGAACTATTAGAATTTCAGGAAAATTTTATATCAGTAGAGCCTCTTTGCCCTTCACCATACACCCCTGGGCATACCAGTTCATTCCCTCTAAAGGATAATTAGATGGAAAAAAATTTTAACTCCTTTTGGTTTTTTTCCAATAGGGAATTTCTTGCTGCCACTCAATCACAAGTAAATCCTGTACTCCGGTTCAGTATTTATGCCTGCTTTACCATGAAAAATAATAGTTTAAGTATATCATAAAGGAACAAAAGATTTTCTTTCTGCTTTGTTGCTTAACAGAAGAAATGCTGGTGCAGTGATTCTGCCAACTTCCCCAAACTGGACTGAATTGCAAAAAAAGCTGTCTCTGCATATCAGGTTCTATATCCAGGTCCTTTTTCCTTCTGACTTGTTAGCTCAGTATCTCGAGAATCCAGGCTAGCATAAATGCATGAATATCAATGGCGTCAGTGTTTCTAACACTTTTCTACCACTAGAGCCAGAGTAATTCTGATGAGAGATGCCCCCAACACAGCCCAGGTTATTGTACTGTGCAGAGTCTAGGCTCCCACTGGTGGGGATCTCAGAAAACACATATTCTGATTGGAGGCCAATTGTTTGTGCATATGGCAGACTAAAAGGGTCTCTGACCCTCTCTGTGATTATTCATTCCATATTTGTAAGAGCATCATGTGGCCAAGGAAAGAGATAAAACAAGGAACAAGGGACACATCCTACCTTCCTGGAGCTCAGAGCCTGGTAGGGAAGGTTGGCAATTTCACCCGCTGCAAGTCACACAATGGGGGGCTTGGGGACTGAGCCCAGGGAGTGCACCCTGTTCAGTCTTTCACGTGGTCATCACAACAACCTCTCAGTAAGGAAAGACAATTGATGATGTACTTTATTTTGCTGCAAATGCAATAAATCTCATCACATGTAAATGACCCGACAGTCTCCAATGATTAATCATCTTCATGATCGATTGTCTTCATCCAATTCCCAAGCTCAACTTCATTTCAACAATCTTGTCATCGGCAATAAATGTATTCCATTTTCCCTTGAAATTGTTGATTAAGTGTGTTAAACATCTGCTAAAATAAACCATCTCTGTGAGCTACTCTTTAGCATTTGGATGAATAATGAATTCATTCCCCTTGTCCAAGTGATGCCTGTTATTTTTCCTCCTTGAAGAAAAACAATTTCACCATGAATAGGAAAACATTGACCAGTGCCTTTTTCCAACCAAGTCAGCTAATATTCATGGATCAGGACAAAAATTCAAGGCCACCTCCCATTTTATTAAAATTTGACCAAAAATAAACAAAAAAGCACTGTCTATTTTATTCAATATATTGTTTTTACCACTCCATTTAGTGCTGCCTTGGTTAAGAATAATTCCAGTTGCAAATAACACTCTGAAAATAATCGCCAGCAATAGCTTAGCTTGGAATTTATTTCACCCACAACATAAAAATTTAGGAGGTGACCAAATAAGGCTGATACAGGTACCTCCAGGATCTAGGCCATTCCACATTTCCATCTTTGCACTGCACTGCCTTTGTGGCAGTCCTCCTGATCAGCATGCTTCCCATCTGCTGTCACAAGACATCCCTGCAGGCTGGCCTCAACAAGGAAGATAAAAAGGACGGAAGAGAGACAAAGAAGCATCCCCTCAGCCACTTCTAGCTGCAAGGGAGTCTGGAAATGTGCATAGTTTAGCTGGGGACCTGGTGCCTGAAACACAATCAAGGTCCTGTTAATGAGGAAAAAGGGGGGACTAGATATTGACCAGGCAACTAGGAGAAACTCTGCCATAAAACACAGAAATCAAGAGACAGGCTATTTGAAGGGAGATGTGCTTGATATACTTAGATTGTGCAATGGACCTTAGCAGATGTATCAATAATGCTCACATCCTCTGATTCTTTATCATTTTCATGCACACCTCCTTTCACTCCTAATAGGCAGCATCTATGTCTCTTCGTTGGAGGGCTGCCTCAGGCTGCTGAAGCATACTTTACTTATATACAGAAAAAGAAGGGAAGTGCTTGAGAATTTACACCTCCCCCACACCAGGATCAGCCCTTAAACAATAGTATAAGTGCTTCATCTCTCTTTACACGAATAGGAATGATTCTGAGATGTGAACTACAGTTGACCCTTGAACATCAGGGATTTGAGCTTCATGGGGCCACTTATATGCACATATTTTCAATAGTAAGTACTACAGGACTACAGGACCTGTGGGTTGATTGAATGTGAGGATGCAAAACCGGGGATACAGAGGAACCGCTTGTATGGAGGACTGACTATAAGTTATACTCAGATTTTCAACTACATCGTGGGTGGGCACCCCTAACCCCTGCACCTTCAAGTGTCAACTGTACTTATCTTCACAGTTTCCCCTAGGGATTGAGCCAAGTTGCACTTCTGGGGCCTCGTCTGATGCTCTCCTCACTTGCCATCCTTGCCTTCCTTGTCCTGCCTCCTCATTCCTATATCAGTTTTCCTGGGATCACTTCTTAATAAACTACTTTCACAGACATCTTCACCTACAGGACAGCTTCTCAGGAACCCAAACTAAAACATCAACTGTCATCACTGTAGCTTAATCAGTGCATCTAAATATACATCATTTTCCCCCTACTCAATTCTACAATTACTAAAAAAAAATGCTCACCCATTGTTGAAAATTTCTGTGCCACATCTAACCATCAGGTGTTTTGCAGCATAATTAATGTTTATAGGTATCATCATCATAAGCATTGTGAACACTGATCTATGTAATGGGGTCAACCAACTGCAAGGGAAAGAATTGAGTTAAACTCAGTCTCTTATCCATGTATTTGAGCAAAGTGTGACTTTTTTTTTTTTTTTTTTTTTTGCGATACGCGGGCCTCTCACTGTTGTGGCCTCCCCCATTGCGGAGCACACGTTCTGGACGCGCAGGCTCAGCAGCCATGGCTCACGGGCCCAGCTGCTCCGCAGCATGCGGGATCTTCCCGGACCGGGGCATGAACCCGTGTCCCCTGCATCGGCAGACGGACTCTCAACCACTGCGCCACCAGGGAAGCCCCTAAAGTGTGACTTTTAATCAGAATAAAATGCATTCTTATCATGCCATTTGAGAAGGGTATGTTTCTAGCAAGACTGCCTGTATTTGGTTCCAAACTAGAATCAATCATACTGACTGGGTAGGGCTACACCAGCTTTTCTCCTGTAAGGTGAATTTCACTGTTCAAGTGATTTCTGAAACCAAGCTTGATGATAGAGACAAGCAACTTCTTATTTTAAGTCTTATTGCTTTTACTTTTCATTCATTGTTTCTAGTCAAAAGACTACCCTTTCTAGCTATAAAAATATTCTCAGATTTTCTTTAAAGCTTGCAGGTTTGTTTTCAAATATCCCATCATGATCTTGCTTGGTATAATTTATTATTCACTTTTGTTAAACAGGAGACAATAAGATTTAAGCATATTTGCTTTGCCACAATTACAAAATTCATCTTTCAAATAACTTTCTAAGAACATCCATGCCTTCTCGATTGGCTGACACTGCTGGCTTCTGGTGTGTTGGCTGTGCTTGAAGCACCTTCTGGTACATCAAGTTCAATGTCTGAAGCTTCAGAGTCAAAGGCAAGTCTGCTTCAACCCTCAGTGACTCCAGAAGGCTCTGAATGTCTTCATTACCCGGTATATTTTCATTTGTTTCAAGCTAAGACTTCAAACTTCCCTTTTTAAAAACAATCTGTTTCAAGCTCCCAATCTAAAATATAATTCTTAAATTATAATGCTTTAACAGGGGAAATGAAGAATGGCACTAACTTAGCAAGAGCTAAATTTGTAGTCCTTTTTTGTCATGAAAATTCATTGCAGCTGGAACCAGGAATAGTTGCATTTTGATAAACAAAACGTTTGAGCCAACTCAACAATGGCAGGAAGTTAAACTGGCTTGTGTGGGCCAATTTTATTTTCTGTAATCAAACACTGGCTCAGGAAGTGACACATTCCCTTGAAAAATGGCTGCCAGTTCAAGATTTTGCTCTGAGGACAAGTTTTTACTTCTTCAAATAAACTTCCAATGACAGTTTTTAAAAAAAACACAAAAGGGAATCAATTTGTAAAGAAAATCATTACACCTTAAAATGGCAAATGAAGACAGGAACTCATAAAACCCTCCACTTTTTAGTGTGTCTATGCCATCAGGAAGCTCTCTGTGCCTGACCCTTAGCTTAGTCATAGTTGTTGTAAACAAAGTGTTTATGGAGCACAACTTCTTCACCTGATTGGCAGGAACCAAGGGCAGTCTTTGAATTCAACACCAGTTCATCTGGTGACAATCCCATTGCTCCCCAACCTCAGCGCTTGGTTGAAGGTGAGCCCTGAGCCAAACACATTTACCTCCACTCCGGTGTGGAAAGCACTCAACTCATGGGAAAGGACTACTGGCAGGGGTACGTCCATCAGAAATATTCGGTGGATCAAAGACTGATGACCGTCTGGATGACCCAAGCTAGAGGGTTCCTACCTTAGAACACGCACCCAGAGAGCTGGAATCAAGCAGCTACACTATTTCCCACTGGACAGCACCTAGGTCACTGGTGGAAATTACTGGAGTGAGAAGGAGTAGGGGTACAAATGTGCGGGGCTTAGTTGAGGACACTCCGTGCATGGAGCTGACCCCGCTTCCCCCATGAGCCGCGCTTACCCGCCAAGGCGCAAGACTAAGACTCTCCACCTTAATGAAACTGGGTCATCAGCAGAGGAGAAGCCTGGTTTTAAACATTTACTGAGCACCTACTCTGTGTCAACCACATACTAAGCCCCAGCAGACAGGAGAAGGTGGCTCTTTCCAGGGCTCCCTGCAGAGCAGGTGGGGCAGATTTAGCAACTTGGTGCCACCTCTCCCCCTCCCCCACTCCAGGACTTCAGACGGGTAAGCCTCTGATGCACAGTGAGAACTTCTCCAAACACTGTCTATTTCTAACGTGAACCAATCGGGCCATCTGCTGGGTACACTTTTAACTACTGTCAACGCGCCAAGACGCTCTCTGTCCAAATTTACATGCGGCAAAAAGGACTACTGGGTCACGCCAGCCAGTGAAGAGCTCACTTTAGAAAACTGAAGGACTCTTGAAAAAGAAGTCTGGGCTCCCCCATCTGTTTTAGGGGAACCTAAACCATCCCATGACACGAATAATGATGGATCAGGACCTTACAGGTAATCACACCATTAGAATCCACGTTAATTAATTTTTCACATTTGGAATTCCTCATGCTGCAGCCTGCTGTTCTGTTCCATGGTCCTCACCCGGAGCTCACTGGGGCAGTCATGTGTTTCCCAGCCGCTGAGTCTCAGCCCCCAGTCCACTTGGTCTCAGAGGGCCTCTGAAATGAGTTTGGGTGTCTCAGGACAAATCCAGACTGAAAAAAGAGCTATGCCTTCTTAGCGATGTTTTTTTTATGTGAAGGAGACAATAAAATTCCCATTGCTAAAACTATGACAAATACAAAAACTTGGTTGCCTGTATCCCCCGTGGCCCAATTCCCAAGGAGATTCCCCCGTGTCTTAACCTCCCTCACTGGGGTTGGTTTCAAGATGGTCTGTGGCTTGTCCTTCTTTTGATAGTCCAGGGTTCTTAGCATCCTGAGGGCTAATAGCGTTCTAGAGCCCAAGGAATGGGTCTGATGGTGCTAGAAAAAGAAAGGGTTTTCTTGTTCTTTGGGTTGTTTTGTTTGTTAATTTTCTTAATGGAGAAAGTCCAGTGTGTCTGGTGTCTGTGTATTTATGGGATGATCCCAGGACTGGGGAGAGCCACTGATGAGCAGAGAGAGGATGATCTCGCTGGAGCACCCTCTTGAGCGGGGGCGGGAAGGTCCGCTTCAGATGAGGATACAGATGGTTCCTCTGTGGTAACAAGAAGAAAGACCCAGTGAATGGTCCTCCACAGTGCGTTCAGGTGTGGAATTTAAACAACAGCACAGCAGTTGGTTCTGGTGCATCTTGGTGAACACCACATTTCTTCCTGATTTCAAACCACCAATGTTTGGTTGTCATTCTAACTTCTACCTTGTGGGTTCTAACGAGGTGCAAAGACCCTCCCATATTTGATTTGAAAGTGTAGAGGAAGGCAGAGAGGCACTGTAACTTGAATACAACTTTGCTTTTGTTTTTTATTTATAATGAGTAAACGTTGTCATTAGGGTAGATTTACAAAAGCTACTAGGAACATTTCAGGTGACGGAACATGGGTGCTTTTCGATAAGTAATGGGAAGGATGGAGTTGTCATCCCCCAGGTGGGGTGGACTATGGGTAAACACATTTGGAGGGAGGGGGAAGACCAGGAATTCAGTTGGGGGATTAGAATTTAAATTCTAAGTTTAAATTCAGTTGATTTAAATTTAGAAAACCTAAAACGACCCCCACAGCCCTCCACATTCAAAGAAAAGCCAAACAACTCAAAATAAAAGTAGGAAAAGAATTCCAACAGGCAATTAATTGAAAATGAAATGTAAATAGGCAATACACCAAAAAAAAATACCCTCATAATCAGGAAAATATTTATAAAACATGAATGGGCATGCATTTCTTTTCCAAGCAGATTGGCCTAAATGAAAATATCAAGTGAAGATGTGGTTAACTGGGTAATTTCATGGACTATTTAAGGAAATTTTAATTGGTAGAGATCCAGGAAATGCTTTGGAAGCTGGTTAATATTGCAACATTTCATGGGATGAATTGTCTACACATTGATTTGGGTTGTTAGGTTTTACTGAATTCTGGTGAGCTAACTTTTTGAGAAGAAAGATTTTTTTCAATTAGTTGCTCTGTTAGATGTAGGCTACTTCTAGACTAGAAAGTTAAATTCAATTTTGAAACTAAATACTAATACTTTCTTCCCTTTGCCAAATTTGATTGCACCGAATAAGCCATTGGGATGTCAGAGAAATTCTATGGCAAGAAAAGTGCTGGGGTTGATATCGTTTATTGCAATCCTGAAGCGAGAGATTCTTGAACTTCACACATTTTGTCAAAAGGGCTTGGCAAGTGGCTGCAGAAGCAAATGAGGGTTAGAGGTTAAGTCTGGAAGAAATTGCTTCCTGTTGCTGTCTCTGCTGCTAATTTAGGTCAAGAGGATGATGGGTGGCTAATGATTGTTAAATATAGACAGCCCCCCACCAAATACAACATCAAAAAAGATTCTGAATTACCCAGTTCTACATAAATCACGTTTACTAGGTACATACCTAATTCTTCTAATGGAGATGTGGCTCTGGTAGCCTTAAAAAGCCCAGAGTATGCAGACACAGCTCCCCTCTAGGACTGTAAGGTCTGTGATAACCAGACGATCTATTTCATCTCTGAATCTCTACGCCTACTACGGTCCCTGGCATAGAGAAACCACACAAAGGCCAGGAGAATCATTCAACTAATGTCTGATAAATAAGTGAGTAGAGGGATAGATGGATGGACAAGGTATGTGGGTGGATGGACAAAAAACCATACCAACAAAAAACAAAACTGAATTTTCACTACACAGCAAAGTTGGTTCTAAATAGCCCAAGGAAAAACCTGACTCCAAAGACGTCTTAGAGGATGTGTGCTCAGGAGAAAAGCCTGGATAAATAACCTGTTAAAAGAAGACATTCACAGAGCCATTTGTTTATTGGACAAGCTCAAGCTTTTGTTTTTTCCCCCCACTGGTATTGGCAGCATTTCTATGAACTGGTTCTTTCCTGACTCTGCAGATTTAATTATGAAGGTATGCTTCCTTATTTTTAAATAACTGGATAAAACAAAAAGATTTTGTTTTGACTTCCCAGATTCCTAACTTATTTTCAGAAAAATGTTAGCAAAGGCTTTTATTTTAATTCTTATGATTTTATAAAGGAAGGCAAGGTGAATGTGTATGTGCTTTTGAAGCAAATGACATTTCCCCCTTGGTCTTATTAGTTAGACGATACATCCAGTGTTCTATCTGCATGTGGCAAATTTGGTCTAAGGGCGAGTTGGAGAGGTTTTCTACATCACAAGGCACGTGTCCTTTATTCACAGTCTACGGTGACACCACAGGGAACAAATGAAGGATGTGTGAGAGGTTCCTGTATACGTCTCACTTCTCTGAGATTTATGACTCTTCAGTGGAAATTTGTGGAGCAAAATCTCTCCAAACTTTGCAAAATCAAATCTTTGTAATGATGTCAGTGCGAATACAAAGACATGAGTTAACATAAATCGGCAGCTTCAGTTCCTTCCCTCCTCGTACAAAAAGAATGGTTTTTGCAAAGGAAAACTTGACGTGTTAAAGGCAAAAGAAGGTACTTTTCTCATAGGCTGTCTCTGGATTTGGAAATTGTTTGCTAAAGAGGCATGAAAAGAGCTTGGAAAACCAATAAAGGAGAAAAAATGGACCAACACAATGTTTTCCAAAACGTGAGTGTTTAGTAAACACTTGTTAGATTTGAAAATATTTTGGGAGGGAACCTTTTAAGCAAAGGATTTTTAAAACAAAATTTTAGCGTGTTTGTGCTTATATAAAATGAAATTTCCTCTCCCACACTAGGGATGAACGTGGGCCACAGTTTGGAGGCCAACTGGAGAGCCGATGAAGTGACATTATTAAACAGTGTCAACATGGGGAGAGCTTGCCCCCCATGGGACACTGGCAAAGCCTGCAGACATTTATGGTTGTGAAAACCTGGCTGTCATAAGTGCTCCTGGAATCTTGTGGGTAAAGACCAGAGGTGCCCTGAAACATCCTCTAGAGCGCAGGACAGCACTGCACAATGAAGGATCACCCAGGCCAAATTGTCAGTAGGGTGAGGTTGGGAATGTCTAGTGTCAGGGTTTTAGGTGGGGTTGAAATCTGGGTCTGGGAGGAGAGCTTCTGTGGCAGAAGATGGAGGGAGGGGCTCCCAGTCTTCCCCTACAAGTGGGAAGGTCAGAACAGCTGGTATCTCCAAGGAGTACAGCTGTCACATGTATTTAGCAATCAGCCCATGTTTCAATGTACTGATACATTTTTGGTCCCCAACCCAGTGGTGACACCATATGCCATTTAAATTTTTTTTTTTTTTTGCAGTATGTGGGCCTCTCACTGCTGTGGCCTCTCCCATTGCGGAGCACAGGCTCCGGATGCGCAGGCTCAGCGGCCATGGCTCACGGGCCCAGCCGTTCTGCGGCATGTGGGATCCTCCCGGACCAGGGCACGAACCCATGTCCCCTGCATCGGCAGGCGGACGCTCAACCACTGCGCCACCAGGGAAGCCCTGCCATTTAAATTTTTATCTTTGTCAAATTATGCTTTTGCTTTTAAAATTAATTGAAAGTATGCATCTTTTTTTAATGGAAAGAAAGCCAGACATATTTATAAATAACATTCAAGATTATACAAAAATTAATTTGAATAAAATCATTATTAGTCCACTGATCAGAAATGGAAGTTCTACACGTGAAATATATTTTTAAAGTAATATACTTACAAGAACCCATTACAGGATTACAGCGGTTTCAAGAGATTATATATTCTTTTTCTTTTTTTTGGAGCAGAGAAAGGTTTATTGCAGGGCTATGCGCAGAGACAGGTGGCTTGTGCCCAAAACTCCCCAAACTCCTCGAAGGGTTTCAGCAAAACACTTCTTTTTTTAACTTTGTATTTTATATTGGAGTATAGTTGATGAACAACGTTATGTTAGTTTCAGGTGTAGAGATTATGTATTCTTTTTTTTTTTTTTTTTGCGGTACGCAGGCCTCTCACTGTTGTGGCTCCTCCCGTTGCGGAGCACAGGCTCCGTACGCGCAGGCTCAGTGGCCATGGCTCACGGGCCCAGCCGCTCCACGGCATGTGGGATCTTCCCGGACTGGGGCATGAACCCGTTTCCCCTGCATCGGCAGGCGGACTCTCAACCACTGCGCCACCAGGGAAGCCCGAGATTATGTATTCTTGAGAATGAAATCAGTGAGTGAAAACTGGTGAGAATGCAACTCTCCAGGGCGGCAGCATGTCGGTCGAGGGTTTTCTCCAGTCCAGCCCCATCCAAGCCTCCATTCCACTCTTCTCTCTGCATCACCCTCTACCATCCCCACCCCAGTCTGCTCTTCAAGACACAGATGTGCCATTTATTGATGAAAGATATCATACACTCTATAACCAAGGACATTTCCAATGTAGATGCTCTTGACAAACATAACTTTGGGAAAAATAAAATGTTTATCATTTAAACTAGGTTAAAAAAATGCATATTGCTAGTCAACCTCTTTACTTACTTCAAGGACAGTGAACTCACTTCACTTTCTGTAGCATTTTATGAGCCCTCCTGTGTACTAAATGTTGTTTTTATTATGCCAGATAAATCATGGTAGCTGCTGCCTTGGGACTGCTGTTCATGAAAACCACCTACCCCTGCTTTGTGACACTTCCAGCTGTGTGAGGAGAAATAGTCCAAAATTTATAAACTGCTTCAAATGTATGATCTCCTTAGTGGTGACAAATGAGTCCAATATCCACTCATTACTCTTTTGTCGTTTCATAGGCAATAAAGTCCTGTTTATACAGGACTTGCAAAATAACTTCATTTGTGCTTCTGTTTATAACTCATCATTAACAATTTTTAAAATATCAAAGGTTTTCCTTTCACTGCTGTGTAGAAGGTGAATTTTCGAAGTGTAAATTTATCACACAGCGGGTTATAAATATATATAAACAGTTAAAAGGAGTTATTACTATTGTGTGTGTGTGTGTGTGTGTGTGTGTGTGTGTGTGTGATGTTTAGCCACAAGACTGGAAAGCACTGAGGCCTTTGGTCCAAGGCACCACAGGACTTTCTCCACCAAACTCCAAGAAGAATCTGCATCTCCTAGAAGGGTACGCAAGCTGACTTACATTCCTGTAGACCACGCTGAACCACAGTATCAGAAAAGAAGCTTTTGTTCCAATAATGATTCCAGAATTAGAATGCTTATGTAGGGATTTTTTTAAGGAACCTTTTTGCCTCTAGTTGAAGAGCCTATGTTATCAGTAAAGTGAAGATTGAGTGAAAGTTTGGAGACTGAAGGATCATTCTGAAATGAATGGAAGAGGATTAGAAACAAAACTTTCCTAAATAAGGCTCTGCCTGTACCCAGACCATCTTTCACTGGACAGAGTAGCTGTTAGGGGCACGTGGGTTCTGGTCCTAGGGCCCCACTGCCAGCTGGCTGACCTGGGGCAGGTACTTCACCTCTGTAAGCCACACTTTCCTCATTTATCAGAGGGAGCAGCTCACACCTAACTTAGGGGCTGCAGTCATGTTTAAATGAAATTGCTTAGCACAGAGCCAGTCCCAGAGCAAGCATTAAATAAATGGTGGTTAATTCTACTGATAAAAATATTCAAGCAATCAGAGAGTGTGCAAGTTACAGAAAGGAAAGTTATAAAGAGGTTTCCTGGGCCTCACTTGTAAGCCAAGACCAGACATTGGCTCTGAGGATGCCAACTTGTTATGTGTTTTCCACAGGTAATCTTGAGATGAATTAAGGTGTGAATTTAAATGATCCACACCAATCCATGTATTTCCCTAACCTGCTGGTGAGAAAGCTCCCTCTTTACAAAGGGATAAAATTCTGTGATTCAGCTACTTTTTTTATACAAAGAAAAATGCAAAAGATAAGGGAGAGAGAATCTGGCTACAGCACCATGTCCTGTTTCAATGGGAGTCGGGAAATAGGCTCTTGTCAGTTGATAAGTTGTGTGGTTGAAGATATTCATTGCGTAAACACTGCTTTGAAACCACTCTTAGGTTCAAAGTCAGGTTCAAGTCACTCAAAGAAAGGAGATTTTTAAAATACCAACATCGTTCCTTTAAGAAATTTAGCTGGTAAAACTGGAGAGAGGCTTAGCAAAGACAGCATCGTGATGCTGAACAAGGAGAAGGTTCTGGTGTGAATCTCATCCTACTTGGAAGGAATGATCAGAGGTCCTCCAAGGGCCTTCAGCCAGGTTCACCTACTCTGTTCCTTCATTAGCTTCTGAGTTTGAGCTGAAAAAAAAGGGAATCTGAGGGATTTGAGCAATTATGATGTGCGGCAAAGCACTTTTACCGTAAAGGAGAAGCAGCAGCACTTCCGAGAGCTGTGGCAGGTAGGCGGGTGGTATGAGAGCAAGACTTTTGTTATCCCACATGAACAAGGAAGAAAACAAAGACATTTCTGTAGGACAAAATTCAGGAAACCAAAGTCAAATGAAATGATAATAGGAAGATCCGAGAGAATTTAACCGACACGTTATCATCCAGGGGTTCTTCCTGTTGCTCCCCCTGGCATGTCTTTGTTTATGACCAGCAAATACACTGAGCTGGTTAAATGTTTAAATGCAGGGGGCACGTTTGCTTGTATTTGCGTGATGTGTGCTGTGCATGCCCCTCCCTCTGGTAACTGTGCTAACTGCCCCCCATCCACACAGCCTGCTTTCCTCCTCTCTGTCTGGCCATACTGGTGGACGTGGGATCTAGCCTGACCCATCCGGGTTTCCAAGTGCTGGCAAAGAGATTGGTCCAGGGATGGGCACATGGCCAAGTCAGGCCAATTACATAAGGGCACTGGGGGGAGAAACTGGCCAGCTGCGTGAATGGGACCATAGCTGCAGAATCTACATCCCCATCACCTGGAGGATCCTGAGAGATGAGGACAACAAAGAGACAGAGGCCACAAGGACAGGTGGACAGAAGTCGAGAATCCTAAAGGCCTTATCTGAACCGACTCAGTGATGTCTGAACCCTTCCTCCCTGCCCTGTCCTTCCCAATTATGTTGGCAAATTTGCCCCATTTATTGCTTAACTTGATCTGAATTGGAACTTCGGATTATCAGGAACTGTAATTTTAGTAGTTATATTTGCCATGGTTCAGCCTATTTCTGCCTCTTTCTGAGTGCGGGTCTACCCATTGGTTCAATACATTTATTAACCAAGACCCCTATTGACTTATGAGAGCAGACTTCAGAATGATGGATGGAGAGAGCACGCCTCCAGGACTGACTCCAGACACTGAAACTGATTGTGTTATGGCGTGAAATAGCTCACATGGGTTTCCACTTTGGAAAACACAAACATAAAAAATATTAAGTAGTTTAATATATTGAATTGAATTCCTCTTTGATGATTTAGAACATACATCAAGACCTACTCCATCAATGTTTTTGTTTTGTTTTGTTTTGCAGTACGCGGGCCTCTCACTATTTTGGCCTCTCCCGTTGCTGAGCACAGGCTCTGGACGCACAGGCTCAGTGGCCAAGGCTCACGGGCCCAGCCGCTCCGCGGCATGTGGGATCTTCCCAGACCGGGGCACGAACCCGTGTCCCCTGCATCGGCAGGCGGACTCTCAACCACTGCGCCACCAGGGAAGCCCTCCATCAATGTTTTTAAAGTATGCCAAGTGTGCATCTCTCCCAGCCAGAGAGGAAAAGGAAGGGGAAGCCAGAGTCACCACTACAGAGCTGGGAAAGTAAGATATGAACCAGAAGTAGCAAGGACTACCGGGTGGCTAGAATAGGAATGACTCCAAAAGCAGGAGCCACAGGAACGTCCAAAGGCAGAGGTCTGTGCAGGTGCAGGGACTAGTGATGACTGATCGGAGGAGGATGAACCCAACTGTTGCCTGAAGAGGTGAGCACATGCATGATGGACTGATGGAGAGAAAGGGGAAGACTTGGACGCCAAGTCCTATATATAGTATACTATATACTACCTCACTGGATTAACTAATATCCCAGGAATGCCTGACCTCCCTTTTTGCATATCTTTTTGCTATTTTCTCACTTTCTGCTACTGCAGTGGGCTAAAGCACAGCTCCGACTCCAGGGGGCTCAAACGTGAATTCTGAGGAAGTCTCTGATCCAGGGTTACCTGACTGTCTTTTCATTCCTGCTTTCCGCATTGTCCTTAAATTCAATGACTAGCAAACTTCCAATGCTGTCCCTCTGCAGTGTAAAAGCAGACTCATCAATGAGCTGCCTGACTTCCCTCATCACTACACCTGCCTGCAAATTCGCTTGGTCTATTTTATGATAACATTTTCCTTTCCTTCCAGAGGTCTTCTGTTCTTGCTCTGTTTATATAAACTGAATTCCATTAACTCATTCTTTCCTGTTCTTTTTTTTTTGGTACGCGGGCCCCTCACTGTTGTGGCCTCTCCCGTTGTGGGGCACAGGCTCCGGATGCGCAGGCTCAGCGGCCATGGCTCACGGGCCCAGCCGCTCCGCGACATGTGAGATCTTCCCGGACCGGGGCATGAACCCGTGTCCCCTGCATCGGCAGGCAGACTCTCAACCACTGCGCCACCAGGGAAGTCCTTTCCTGTTCTTTAATATCAGTGCTAATGAAAAGGAAGGACTTTATACCACATGGGATGACCTCAGAATAAAGAGTAGGAATTTCCCTCAGTGGGAAGTTTGTCTACCTTTCCATTCTTCTTCCCCCCACCTCCTCTCCATCCATCCACCCGTCCACCCTGCCGCAATCTTCTCTCACCTGTCCTCTCATCCCACAGCTACTTTGAACCATGTGAGAAGCAAATTGGAAACAACACATTAAAAGATCTCTTAATCAACTTCCAGGACCCCAGCCTTGGACTGACTAATGTACTCCAGCCCCTCTGTAGAGCATGGAGCCTGACACCCAGGGCAGATCCAGGTTTGGTGGGGGGCATGAAGCTTATACAATTTGGGGGTACTTCTTTAAGAAGAAGAATGCAGAATTATAAAGACATAAATAGGTGTGAAAGTAAATATTTATTTAACATGATAAATTACAACAAATTACAAATTTTAGAAGGCCTGAAAAATCCACAAACACTAAAAAAATCCAGAAAAAAGTAATATATTTTCCTATGTATTTGGCTGTATACTCTGATGATCTCTTCATACAAAAACAATTTGGTCATCATTTTCTAGAAAGCAATGCTATCCAATAGAAATATCATGCAAACCCTTCAATGTGTCACACGTGTGGTTTTCAATTTAGTAGTGGTCACATTTCAAAAGGAAGAGGTGAGAGTAATTTTAATTATGTTTCATTATCCCAATATAGCCAAAATATTATGATATCAACATATTATTAATAAAAATATTAATGACATACTTTACATTTTTTCCTTAATTAGTCTTCAAAATCTGGTGTGTGTTTTACACATACATCACTTTGTCAATCATACTAGCCACACAGGAAGAGTTCTGTAGCCACATGGCTAGTGGCTATCATATGGGACTGGGCAGCTCTATCAAACTAGAAGATAATCCAGTCTTTCTTCTGTCATGGTGGACCAAGATTTATTTTTTGTTACTGATGGCTTAGAAAGTTTTATTTTAAGCTTCCCTAAGTCATTATCGATAATATTATGAGTTATTTAGAATTATTGTCATGTTTAGAAAAACTATCAAGTTTCTCAAATGTGAGCTGTAAAGCTTCAGGACATTTCAAGTTTTCTTCTGAAGGAATTAATCTTAACTACTACTCTTTTAAATGAGGACCCTCACTAACCAGTTTGCTGTCAGTTCTCACATTGTAGTGGCTTATTGTTTTTTCTTACCTTTTATGTCAGAATTTCATGACAAATCAGCAAGAAATTGAAAAAGAACCTATATAAATGTGCTTGGGCAGGTTCCTATAGGTGGATGGTGTGTAGCAAAGGGGAGGAGAGGAGGATAAGATGGGGAAAGTGGGTGAGACTCAAGGAGGGAGGCGAAAAGCTGTCTACTGCTGCCGAGAGGTTGGCAGTGGCCCCCCTGCCTTGGGGTCAAGGTCCAAGGACTGTACGTGAATCTCTGTTTTGGAGACAGTCCCCCAAAGTCTCTAGTATTTCTGCACATTTTCTCAGTAGAGTGACCGATGGCTTTTTCCCAGGGCTAGCTTTCCAAGGATGTTTGCATGTGACCTTGGAAGACAGAGAGAGTACCTCCCAGCAAAGGGCCGATTTGTTTCCTGACCAGGATAATAAAGATAGTCTCCCTGTGGAGGTAAAGGTCTGATGTATGTGAGTACTAGCATCCTTTGTCTCTGACCCAGGGCTCTCGTGTCTTCTGCCAGCATCTGTGAAACTGTGGCAGACTCACTTGTCAATGTGCAAGGGGGATAGAATCTTGGACCCTTAGCAATTCCTGACACACTGGGAGCAGATGAAAGGCCGTACAGTGCAGAGTTAAGACCATTAGAATTTGAGACCTCTAAACCTGAGTATGGATCCAACTCTGTGTTTTGCTGGCTTGAAACTGGCTGTACTAACTATACACATGAAAGTAACTGAACTCACATCTCCCACCAAATGTAAAGAAATGCATCCTCGGTCAGCTTTCCTGAGGCAACCCCCAAAATGCTTGTGGCCATTCCACTCCACCCAAAAAGGGGAGATATTGCAGCAGAAATGGGCAGTAGTCTAAGCTGATTGGAGTTAAAATACTTTACTCTGGTAAATTTTATGACCGTGTGAGTATGTTCATTCATAGGGCCCTTCAAATAGAAATGCCTGGTCAGGGTAGAAGTGACTCCCCTAGAATGATGTAACTCTTTTTAAAAAAAATTATTAAAACCCAGGTGAGGTTGATCTGCTTTACAGAGATAGCCCGGCAATGACTATTGAACATTATTACAAGGGTGTTAAAGTAAACCGCTCCATTGCAGAGACTTTGGCCACTGTTTCTTTTCCTCCGTGCTCCCACTCACCCATCACAGGACCTATATTCCTACGTGGATCCTTCTCCATGGTGGCTGTAACTAATCACCACATCTTAGCTGCTTAAACAACACAAATTTCTTATTTTATGGTTCTATTGGATGGACATTTGACATAGGTCTCACTGGACTAAAATCAAGGGGTTGGCAAGGCTGTGTTCCTTCCAGAGGTTCAATTCCTAGGCTCTTTCTGGCTTCTAGAGGTTGCCATATTCCTTGTCTTCTGACCTGTTCCTCTGTCTTCAAAGCCAGCAGCTTTGTCACTCCCTGCTCCCGCTTCCCTATCACATACCCACCTCCTATCCTCCTTTTATGCCTCCTTCTTCCACTTTTAAGGAACTTTCTGATGATGTTGGACCAACCTGGATAATTCAGGGAAATCTCTCCATCTTGAGGTCAGCTGAATACGAACCTCTATCCTATCTGCAACCTTAATTCCCCCTGGTCACGTAGGTCTGAGATTCTGGAAAGAGAACACCTAGATGGCCCTTAGAGCATCTGTGCATCCCAATTCAAGGCTGGCTTGATGCACCGGGGAAAGGGGCAGAGCCGAGACCCTTCCAGTGCTGCCTCGACACTCCTCGGAGCAAGACAGGTGACTGAAAATCTGGGCACTCCAGGAAGACAACCTCTGGGTGAGCTCCCATCTCCTGTACAACTCTCTAGGGGTCAGGCTGGGCTGTGGGGAAGCTTTTCATAGAATGAGTTGGGGTGGAGGGTCAGGGAGTCAGGGGGGAGGATAAAAAGAGGGGAATAGGTGTGAGCCAGAAATTGACAAGTGGCCAGAGCCTGAGTGGAAGCCACCAGTGGAGGCTCCCAGGGTCGGAAATGGCTGAAGGACTTCTAAGCACAGGGATGCCTAATACCTGATTTTAAGTTGACTGGTTTTGAGTCAGTCACAGAGCTGAGTGGAAGGGTAGGGGCCCCAGCTAAGCAATGCAGTGGGAAAAGAAACACACAGAGGGCAGACGAGAGCAGCGGAGTCAGGACGGAGGATCAATGCAAGTACAATTTTAGAACCAGGGGAACCAGGAGAAGCACAGCCCCAGCCCCTCCACTAGCTTCCCCAGAGCGTTGAAAGGACAGTGGCTTTCCCAGCATCCCTAGAGCAGGGACGTGGGGACCAGACGCTTTTACTTAATTCTTTTTTTTAAATGTAAAACGTATGTACACATAAATGCACAAATCTTACCATTTGCTGAGTTTTGACAAGTGCATACATGTGTATAACCCAAATCTCTGTCAATGTATAAAGCATTACCATCCCTCCAGAAAGTTCCCTCATGCCCTTCCCCAGTCAAACCCTGCTCTGTTATGATGTTTTAAAATTTTTCATTAAACTTTTTATTTTGAGATAATTGTAGATTCACATGCAGTTGCAAGAAACAACACAGAGAGATTCTGTGTAACTTTTCCACCATTTTCCTCAAAGGAAGCATCTTTTAAAACTACAGCACAGTTTCACAACCAGGATACTGACACTGATGGAGTCAAGGCACAGAAATCTCCACCTCCACAGGGACCCCTCACGTTGCCCTTGTAGAGCCATTCTTCTCCCCCCCACACCGTCCATAACCCTTGGTAACAACTTATCGGTTCTCCATTTCTATAATTTTGTCATTTCAAGAATATTCTATAAATAACATCATACAATATGTAGGCATTTTGGATTGGCTTTCCTCCTTGCCTGGCCCAGTGTAATTCTCTGGAGATTAATCCAGGTTGCACATAAACCAGTAGTTTCCTTTTTATTGCTGAGTAGTCTTCCATAGTATGGATACACCAGTCTGTTTGTTTGTTTGTTTGTTTGTTGCATCAGTCTCTTTAATCACTCAGTTCTTGAAGGACATCTGGGTGGCTTCCCGTTCTGGTTATTGTAAATGGAGCTGCTATAAATGGTTGTGTACAGGTGAACAGTAGGTTTCATTTCTCTGTGCATTGCTGGGTCAAGTGGTATTTAGAGGTTTATTATTTTTTTTAAGAAACTGCCAGACTTTCCTGGTAGCGCAGTGGTTAAGAATCTGCCTGCCAGTGTAGGGGACATAGGTTTGAGCCCTGGTCCGGGAAGATCCCACGTGCCGTGGAGCAACTAAGCCCGTGCGCCACAACTACTGAGCCTGAGCTCTAGAGCCCATGAGCCACAGCTACTGAGCCCACGTGCCACAACTACTGAAGCCACGCCTAGAGCCCGTGCTCTGCAACAACAGAAGCCATCACAATGAGAAGCCCCTGCTCGCCACAAATAGAGAAAGCCCGTATGCAGCAATGAGGACCCAATGCAGCTATAAATAAATAAATAAATAAATGAATTTATTAAAAAAAGAAAAAGAAACTGCCAAGCTGTTTTCCATGGTGACAGTACCATTTCGTATTCTTACCAGTGATGAATGTATGAGCCAGGTTGTGTCTGCTTTCATTCAAGGCTTGGGATATATGACGCAAAAAGAAAACCCAAAGAACCTCCACTCTGTTGTTCCTTGGGTCCTGAGGTCCCTAATTAGTTTGCCCTCTTCTTCTCGCATTTTAGGGTTTCCTTATGTTTGTTTTGTATATACAATATCGAGGGTATTTAGTTGTACTTAGTTGGAGGAATAGGAGGAAGTATGTCTACTTCATCTTTCCAGAAGTGGAAGGAAGTCTACACTTAATTCTTTTTTTTTGTGTGTGGTACACAGGCCTCTCACTGTCGTGGCCTCTCCTGTTGTGGAGCACAGGCTCTGGGCGCGCAGGCTCAGCAGCCATGGCTCACGGGCCCAGCCGCTCCGCGGCATGTGGGATCCTCCCGGACCGGGGCACGAACCTGTGTCCCCTGCATGGGCAGGCGGACTCTCAACCACTGAACCACCAGGGAAGCCCCTTAATTCTTTTTTAATAGGACTTACTGATATATAGTTTACATACAGAAAAATCCCCACATTTTCAGTGAGCGGCTAGTTAATGTTTTATACTTGTATACACTCATGTTGACCTCCACCCTTTCAAGATACTGAACATTTCCAATTCATAACCTTTTAGGTAACCACTAGTCTGACTTTTACTACCATAGATTAGTTTTGCCTATTTTTGAAATTCATATATAAAAGTCTTATGTATTATTTTGTTCCTTGATTTTTTTTATTCTGCAACATAATATTTTTGAGATTCACCCATACTGTTCCGTGTATCAAAAACTCTCACTTTTTACTGCTGAATAGCAGTTCATTATATAGATATACTACAGTTAATTTATCCTTTTTAAAGTTTGTGTTAAAGGGCGATTTGATGCCAGCAAGCTGAGGAGTTGGAGATGAAATTTGAGCTGTTAAGGCCACTGAGACATAGGTTATAAAGGTTAAGATGGAAAAGAAAAATCATAGCTGTTTCATATATTTTGTAACAGGTTAATATGAAATGTACAGTTTACTTTCCTCAAATATAGTAATTTTAGGAAAATCCTATTAGGTGCCCATGGATATCTGTAACGTTTGAATTTCTGATTGGGTGGTAGCTAGGGGTCTGTGTGAAATCATGCTTCAGAATCGACCACACACAATCCCTACCATTTTGGCAGAAATACGCCTGCTATAAAGTGATAAATAAGGAAAACGTGATGCAATTACTGACCAGAAAAGACTACTCAACTCATATTTTGCTTAAAAAAAATAAGAAGCCACTTCATGTTACTTTGCTTGTAAAGTAAAACAAAATACTGTAGAAAATAAAGAAATGTTAACTCAGTTACCGAGTTGGATTTTGTTTGCAGAGATTTCCGTAACTGGCAATGACAAATATTGCTGCTGAAGATGGGGATGGGATAGCATGCCAGAAAGATCACCTTTGAGCCAACAAAGCCATGATTGGTTCAGAAAAGCATTCACTGTGAACTTGCTACGTGCACAAGGCAAATTGCTCAGCGCATGCAAAGAAGGCGAGTGCAGAAACCCTGGCCCGCGAGAGCTTTCAAATTCCTTGGGAGAAAAGACAAATGCATGGAAAATAAAGTAACAGCTCACAATTTCTTAATAACCATACTATATGAGTTCATAAATCCTTCACAGAAGATCTCGCCCAGCAATCCTGAGGTAATGATACAGGGGAGATATTCCTTTCATTCTGAATTAAGTGGGACTTAAAACGCACACACGGCTTTTGCTCAAGGTCACATCAGGTGTGGGTGTGGCACAGCCGGGAGCCGGGATACCCTCACTCAAGCCACCCTTGTGCTGGCCTCACCCCTTGGGACGGCTCAGAACAGAGGAGATAGGAAAAGATGTACAGGTCGGAGAGGAAGCTGAATCTTCAAGGGTGGATGCAGAGATTCCTCCCCACCCTCCGCCACAAGAAGATAGAGTCGTGTGAGTCAAACATTTGTTGCTCACCCCACCAGCCAGGCTTAGGGGAGAGTATTCAGGAGATAAAGTCGAGTTTGGCTGTCCTAACCTCAGGGCCAAGGGAGGAAAGAGGAGACACTAAATTGTAAAGGAGAGCTGAGACCAGAATTTGAAGATGACCAAAACAAGAGAGAGATGATGGCGGCTGGGACCAGGGACCAGGGACCAGGGACCAGAGTAGGAGCCGTGGAGATGGTAACACGTGAGGTTCCGATGATGTGTGCGTACTTTTTTTTCCCACGTACTTTTTTTGCTTTTGTTTGTTGTTTAGTTAGCGTTCAATCTTTTTACTGAAAGACATGCATGATGTAGTGAGTGAAAGGAGGTGAGGGAAAAGGTCTTCAGGGCGGGATTTGTGTTTATCTCGCTAGCTGCTAGGCTGTACTCGCAGTGGGCTGTAGCTCTGGTGTCAGAGGCTACTTTGGTGTCTGTGTTTGTCGCCCCCCTCTTTGTCATTGGGATTCTCTAGACATTTCTTCCTCAGTAAGGTCTGGGATGTGTGGTCCTTTCCATTGTAATCATCCCCTGTCATCACACAGGAGCTCTAGAGGCGGTGGTGAGGTGTGGGGAGAGGAAGGCTCCATGGTCCTAGGATTGGGTCTCCATCTTTCAGGGATGCTGTGTCTGCAGCGTGTGACCTTCACAAGTGCTGCTCAGTTTTGTTTTGTTTTCCCCCTTAGGTGGGACAAGAAGGCTATAAGGGGCTGGATCTGGACATTTCCCTCCCCGTAGGTAGGTTATCCTGCGGTAAAACCCAAGGTGGTTAGTAAACAGTTTCACAGAAGGGCAGGCTTCTGTGAAGGAGAATAGAAAACTCTGGGTGTATTTCAAAATGAGTGCTTTAGCCACATAGCACAGGGAGATCAGCTCGGTGCTCTGTGACCACCTAGAGGGGTGGGATAGGGAGGGTGGGAGGGAGACATAAGAGGGAGGAGATATGGGGATGTATGTATATGTATAGCTGATTCACTTTGTTATACAGCAGCAACTAACACAACACTGTAAAGCAATTATACTGCAATAAAGATGTTTAAAAAAAAAAAAAGAGTGCTTTGCCCTTACCAGAAGTGCCATTTCTCTCTGCTTCACACCCTGAGAATCTAGGGGGATTCCTGGAGGTAAAACTCTTGCAAATGGGGGGGGCACTGAGACTGGGTCCCCCTGGAGTTCTTCACTTTCTAGCAGGTCCACATGCAGCCTGCAACAATTCGGCAGCCACAGCTCAGGGTCTCTTACCCCAGCCCTGGCTCCGGTGGCCTCTTCGGCTCCTGGGCGTCTGCTCTAGAAGCTGGGATGCTCTTTATTCACCTGTCTTTCTCTCCAGTTTGGGGGCAGCTGTTACCCCCGTGAGCTCAGTCCTCTGACAGATCTAAGAAGTGTTTGTTCAGCTTTTTTCTTGTTGTGCGGACCCCAGTGGCAATTTCCAATATCTTTATATGTCAGACCAGAGACTACAGTTTTCAATCACGTTATTGTGAAAAAAATTTAACATATACAGTCTTAGAGAAGCCCCCAAACCCATACCCCAGCTTCAGTAATCATCAAATCTTACCCAAGCTTGTTTTGTCTATATGTCCTCCCACTGTTTCCAAATCCTAGAGTTATATTCCAGAATTATATCATTTCGTGAATATACATTTCTGTTAGTGTTTCTAAAATATAAGGATGTTAAAAAAATAAAATAAAATATAAGGAACATTGAAAAAATCTCCAGTACCATTTTCACAGTTTTAAAAAAACCCACTAGTCATTCCGTAATATCATCAAACATTGTCATTCAGTTTTCTCTGATTACCTCATATTTTAAAATGTATTTGAATTAGAATCCAAGCTAAGTTGAGCATCCTTTTTAAAACTGAAATTTTATTTTTCCTTACCTCTTCTCTTCCCTTCCTTTCCCTCTTTCTCTGACTTTAAACCAGTATTAACAATACTCCATACACGCACACAATCATGTGACAGAAATGTGTTCACCATTTTACAAAAGGGGAATTAACTTACATGCACTATTCTGTATCAGTTTTCTCACTTAACACATCTGGTAGATGAGCTACCAGCTGCTAGAGATCCAGCTCAATCTTTTCAAAGAGCTTCATAGTATTCCAAGGCAAATACGTGCCAGACATATTCAATTTCTTACTTATTAATGATAAGCATTGCAGTAACATCCCTTTGCATGAGCCTTACCCAGAGGTGACATGGTTTTGAAAGCATAGATTCCCAGGAGTGGAATTCCTGGGTAGAGGTGTAGGTAGTATATTTTTAATGGCTTTATTGAAGTATAATTTATATACCATAAACTGTACCTATTTAAAGTATAAAACTTGATGTGTCTTGCCATTTGTATACAACCATGAAGCCATTAACACAATCAAAATAGAACACTCCCATCACCCCTGAAGTTTTCTAGTGTCTTCTTGTAATTCTGCCCGTCCACCCTTCCTTTGACTCCTACTCCTGTCCTCAGGCCACTTCTGATCTCCTTCCTGTCATGATAGAATGTTTGCATTTTTCTAGAATTTTGTATGAATGACATCAGACAACATGCACTTTTCTTTTTTGTGTGGCTCACTCAGCATAATTAAGTTGGGACTCATCCATTTTGCTGTAAGCATTCCATTCCTTTTGATTGCTGAGTTCCATTGATTTGCTTATCCATTCACCTGTTGAGGAGCATTTGGGTTATTTCAAGTTTTGGAGTATTATAAAGAAAGCAGCTATGAAAATTTTGTACATTCACATCAATGTTGTTATAGCTATTCTAGAACCTTCGCATTTCCATATGAATTGTAGAATAAACTTGTTAATTTCTACCAAAAAAAATTCCTGCTTGAATTTTGACTGGAATTGTGTTGAATCTATGGATCTATTAGGGGTGAGTTACAACATAACAACACTGAGTCCTCCAGTCCACGAACATGGCCTATCTCTCCACTCTTTGGGTCTTTTTAATGTCTCTCACTTTTACAGTTTTCAGTGTACCGGCCTTGAACTCCCTTTGACAGATTTACCCCTAAGTATGTTACATGTTTTTGATGCTATTGTAAATGGTATTCAAGTTTTCATAGCTACTGATTAGAATTACAATTGATTTTTGTATATTAATCTTGTATCCTGAAACTTGATACTCACTTGTTAGCTCCAGTAGATTTTTGTAGATAATATAGCATAGATGCTCATATTGTCCATGAATCAAGGTAGTTTTCACACTTTCATTTTCAATCCGGAAAACTTTTATTTATTTTTGCTTTACGGCACATGTTTTATTCAACATTCCAGAGAAATGTTGAATAAAAGTGCTGAGTTCTTTCTTCGTAGGCAGAAGGAATTCAGTCTTTCAATATTACGTAGTGTTTAGCAGATTGAGGAAGATAAACTTCCTAGATTATAAACTTCCTTCTTTTCCTAGATTACTGAGAATTAAAAAAAAAATAAGGAACAGATGTTACATTTTTCTCATATGCTTTCTCTGCATCTGTTGAGATGGTCATATGGTATTATTTTTTCTTTCATTGTCTGATACTGCATTGAATTACATTGACAGATTTTCCAATGTTAAATCAACATTGCATTCCTGGGATAAAAACCCCATTTCCTCATAATACATTATTTTTGGCATATATTTTTATGAGGGATATTTGTATGTAGTTTTCATTCTTGTAATATCTTAGTATAGTTTTGGTATCAGGGTAAAGCTAGCTTCATGGAATGAATTGAGGAATATTCTTTCCTATATAATTTTCTGGGAGAGTTTTAGTATAATTAGTATTATTTCTTCCTGTAATCATCAGTGATGTCATTTGGAGTTTTCTCTCGGGGAGGATTTTTAACTACAAATTTGACTTCTTTTTTGAGTGAGCTTTGGTAGTTTTGTGCCTTTCAAGATATTTGTCCATTTTAGCCAAGTTATTGAATTTACTGGCATAAAGTTGTTCATAATATTCCCTAAATTTTTCTTTTGTTTTCTTTTTGGCTTCACCGTGCAGCATGTGGGATCTTAATTTCCTAACCAAGGACTGAACCTCTGTTCCCTGCCATGGAGACGTGGAGTCTTAACCACTGGACCGCCGGGGAATTCCCAATATTCCCTTATTTTTAAAAATCTGTAAAATCTGTCGTGTTGTCATCTATTTCAATCCTGATATAGATAATTTGTATCTGCTCTCTTTTTTTCTTTCAGCCTGGCTAGAAGCTTATCAACTTTTTTGATTTTCTCAAATAAACAGTTTTAGGTTTCATTGATTTTCCCTTCTGATTTCATGTTTTACATTTCATTGTCTTCCACTCTGATTTTTATTATCTGCTTCCTTCTGCTTACTTTGGGTGTGAGTAGCTCTACTTTTTAAATTTAAATTCCCCCTTAAGGGGGAATCTGAGGTCATAAACTGTAATCTTTCTTCTTTTCTTGTATAGATATTTAGTGCCATAAATTTCCCTCAAGTATTACATTAGTTGCATCACACAAATTCTGGCACATTATGTTTTCAGACATATTAATGCATTTTCAAAATACTGTGTTTCTGTTTTAAACTACTGTTTAAAGATACTTTCTGTTTCCCTTTTGATTTCTTCTTTAATCCACTGATTATTATAAAGTATATTATTTAGTTTCCAAATAATTGAGAATTACCTGCACTCTCTCTGTTTTAGATTTCTGATTTAATTCCACTGTAGCCAAATAACATACTTTGAACAAATCGAGTCCCTTTAAAAGTATTAAAACATATTTTAAAGCTCAGAATTTGGTTAATTTGGGTAAACATTCTGTGTGTACTTAAAAAAATGTGTATTCTCTTATGTTTGGTGGAGTATCCCAAAATTGTTGATTATGTCAATGTGGTTGATTAGACTATATAAGACTCTACTTAACTCTATGCTGCATATAACATATGCATTTTAAACATAAAGACAGAAATAGGTTAAAACTAATAAGACGGTAAAAGATACATTTACACTGATCAAAAGAAAATTGTATCTGTATTGGCTACATTAGTATCAAAGTAAATTTCAGATTTCCTTACCAGTTTTTTGTGGACTCATTCCGGCAGTTAATGAAAAGGAGCGTTGAAATCTCTGACAACTTTGAACTTGTCTATTTCTCTTTTCAGTTCTACCAGATTTTTGCTTCATATATTTTGAATCTCTCTTATTAGGTGCATACCTGTTTAGGATTGTTATGCATTCTTGATGAACTGACCCTTACATCATTATGAAATGACTTTCTTCATCTCTGGTAATATTCTTGGCCCTGGAATCAACTTCGTATGAAAATTTAGAAAATTCTATTATTTTTTTCAGATATTTTTTTCTGTCTTCCCCTTCTTTCTATTCTTTTGCAGACTCCAATTACACATACTGTAGGTCACTTGAATTTTTCCTACAGATCACTAATTTTCTATTAATTATTTTAGGTCTTTTTCTCTCTATGTTTCATTTTGGGCAGTTGTGTTTACTATGTGTTCAACCACTCTTCTCTTCTACATTGTCTAACCTGCCATGAATACTGTCCAGTGTCTCATAGGCCAGGCAGCTGGGCCTGGCTAACAAAGTGGGCAGCTGTCAGAGCTAAGAAATCTCAGGCAAGTCCAAACTGGGCATCGAGATGGACAGAAGGGGGCTGGCCCATGACCAGGCAGGCTGGGGTGAGTCACAAGCAGGGTTCCGAGTAATGCAGCAGCACAGACAGACTCCACATGGGTGGCAGGTTAGCATCAGAGAGACTGGAGAAGGTGAAAAAAGAGTGGGAACACGGCAAGACTTGGGACTCTCCCAACTTAGGGGGACACCATGTCTTTTTTTTAACGTTTATTTTATATTGGAATATAGCTGATTTACAATGTTCGGTTGGTTTCAGGTGTAGAGCACAGTGATGTAGTTATACACACACACAGGGTAGACCAAGCCTTGAGTGGTTTATCCACTCTGTGTCCCTAGACAGACTGGTCCATGAGGCAAGGATGAGTGTTTGCGCTGTTCATGCCAAGTGCTTGGTACAGAGAGCTTGGGTATCTTTTTAAGTCAGGGAAGAAGCAGGTCCATGGACTCTCAAAGACCTGACAGCTGTGTTTAGGGCAAAAGGCTCTTGACAGAGGCCTTCGTGATTTAGGATTTTATGATCTGGAAGCAAGGAGACAGAAGGATGGGATGCCATCCATCCGCTCTTCCCGCTAACAATTTCCCTCCAACTCTAGTTTTCCGGCAATTGTTATGTTTTTACAGAGTGAGGTGGGGCATGAGTACAGGATAGTTGTAATTATGCCCATAATGCATAATCACTACCAGACTGAGCCAATGTGAACGGATTATGTTTATAATTGCAGTAAACTATAATTTCAAGTAAAATGAAAATTGGGGGTCTCTGACGCATCTCAAAATTATCTAATTACCAGAAAACAATTTTGAATGCAAATGCCCTATTATTAAACATGAGCACATTTTTAAAGTATAACTACTAGCCAATCACAATTGCTCTGACATGATAATACAAGGCCATCCAAAGCATGTGAGCAATGTTGAAGGCTTCTAGTTTTTTTGGGTTTTTTTTGCGGTACCTGACCCTCTCACTGTTGTGGCCTCTTCCATTGCGGAGCACAGGCTCCAGACATGCAGGCCCAGCGGCCATGGCCCACGGGCCCAGCCGCTCCGCGGCATGTGGGATCCTCCAGGACCGAGGCACGAACCCGTGTCCCCTGCATTGGCAGGCGGACTCCCAACCACTGCACCACCAGGGAAGCCCGAAGGCTTCTAGTTTTACAAGGCAAAGTGGTTAGAAATAGGAAGGCTGAGAAATGAAGCCAATAACAAGATGAGGAGACCTCAAAGCTCGAGGTCACCAAAAACAAGGGACATCTGAAAAACTGCCACGGCCAGGAGGAACCTAAGAGGACATGACAACTAAACGTAAGTAGGACTCTGGTTGGGATTCTGGAGCCGAAAAAGGACATTAGGTAAAAACAAAGGAGATCTGAATAAAGTACGGGCTTTAGTTAATAACATATCAATATTGGTTTGTGAACTGTAGCAAATGTACCATAATAATGTAAAGATGTAACAATAGAGGAAGTTGGTGCGAGGTACCAGGTAACTGTCTATCCCATCCCCCCAATTTTTCTATAAATGTGAAATTGCTCTAAAAAATAAAATCTACTTAAAAGTAGAGATAATGCAGAAGGACTTGTGGTGGCCTAGAATTCACGTGTAGCTGCGCTGAAGTGGTTTTACTTCGCTAGTTATATTATTTTGTTACCTTCATAGCTTAAATTGCATTTTATTGGAGCATTGCAGTCATACAGGTATTAACATATGCTCTAAGTCACTCTTATTTTATTTTGCTTAGTACTTTGGGTATCTGTACACATGTATGTTTATGAACACTTGCAAACATAAAACAAAGACACACACAGCTTCAATGCAGATTTTTTTGGGGGGGGTTGTTACGCGGGCCTCTCACTGCTGTGGCCTCTCCCTTTGCGGAGCACAGGCTCCAGACGCGCAGGCTCAGCGGCCATGGCTCACGGGCCTAGCCGCTCCGCGGCATGTGGGATCTTCCCGGACTGGGGCACGAACCCGCGTCCCCTGCATCGGCAGGCGGACTCTCAACCACTGTGCCACCAGGGAAGCCCAATGCAGAATTTTTGAGCTTACCTTTTTTAAAAATTTTATTTTATTTACTTTATTTTATTTTATTTTTTTGGCTGCGTTGGATCTTTGTTGCTGCATGCGGGCTTTCTCTAGTTGCGGCAAGCGAGGGCTACTCTTGTTGTGGAGCACAGGCTCTAGGCACGCCAGCTTCAGTAGTTGAGGCTCACAGGCTCAGTAGCTGTGGTGCACAGGCTTAGTTGCTCCACAGCATGTGGGATCTTCCCAGACCAGGGATCAAACCCATGTCCCCTGCATTGGCAGGCAGATTCTTAACCACTGTGCCACCAGGAAAGTCCCTTGAGCTTACTTTTGATTAGCTGAGCGAGCGCTCTTAAATGTTCTTTTTTGTGTGTGTGTGGTACGCGGGCCTCTCACTGTTGTGGCCTCTCCCGTTGTGGAGCACAGGCTCCGGACGCGCAGGCTCAGCGGCCATGGCTCACGGGCCCAGCCGCTCCGCAGCATGTGGGATCTTCCTGGACCGGGGCACGAACCCGCGTCCCCTGAATCAGCAGGCGGACTTTCAACCACTGCGCCACCAGGGAAGCCCTTAAATGTTCTATTTTAAATGCAGAATGCCTCCTGGATCAGAGTAAAGCCATTTTATAGGGACAAGAGGGACGAGGAAAAGACCAGAATGCACCAGGGCAAAGATGATCCTTGAGATTTTTCTGGCCATCTTCAAATCAATCATGTCACGTTTAAGACGATTTATTGTCACACCGAAATGTTTGATTTGTTTAGAAACAATAAATAGTAAAAAGAACAGTGGGGCTGCCAATGCAGTTGAAAGAATAGTACCATTTTCTCAACTTATTTGAATATTTTTAAAATTTAAACCAAATGACTACCCCACTGACGACATTGACATTTGATCTGAATGTTCACAATCTGCTCACCAGTGCAATTTGGGAGGTCCTTTCCATACATCAGGTTGGACAGACAGACCATATTTTCCAGTGCAGGATGTCGTGAGTGTTATAACTCAGCACTTACTGGAGGATGTGGTATCAGCAGAGTCGTTGGGGTGCTGCTCCAAGACTATAACACCAATCATGTATGCTGGGCAGAAATAGGACTTAGAAGATGTCAGCGTAACGTTTAATAACAGTAGTTGTAATAATAACAGCAATCAGTTCCATTTCCCGAGCTGCATGCAGCATGCGTCAGGCCTCACGCTACATACTTTAGATGTGGAGTCTCTCCCTTAATCTTCCCTCAGCCCTGGGGGCCAGCAGGTCCTGTCCTTGCAACCTTTGCATAGATTCCAAAGCTGATGCTCAAGGGGCTTTAGTGTCTTGTCTGTGGCCCCGTAGCTCGCAGATGGTGAAGCTGGGACTGTTAATTAGAACAGAATGTTTGCTACCAGAACTAAATTCCAAAACCCATATATTACTAACAGTCTACACTCTCTGGTAGAACAGAGCCATTCTTTTTTATTCATAATCTGTATTGTGAGAACTTACAAATTTTCAGAAAAGTTAAAAGAACAGTACAGTGAACACCCATATATTCTTCCTCTAGACTTGACATTTGTTCATGTTTTTCTTCTTTCTCTGTGTACGTGTGTATGTGTGTGACCTTTTCTGCTGGACTATTTGAGAATAAATTGCAGACATCATGAGACTCACTCCCAAATTCCTTGGCGTGCGCCTCCTAAGAATGAGGACATCAAGTGAAGGATATTCTAGATCAGATTTTTCCAAAAAGAAAATCGAAGCTCAGATGAGCTCAGGCAATCCCCCGCCTTTGGAAAACTTTCCATCCTCCTGGGCTGGTGCATCAGGTTCTCCCAAAGTCTGGCCCCAGCAATCAAGCCTTCTCGCCACCACTATTGCCTGCATATTCCCGACCACTCATCATTACCTGAAAACACCAACAGCTTGATGCTGTGGCTGAGCTTCTGACCACCCGTTTCATGTGCTGACATCTAATCCGCTCACTCTCTAGGGCCCAGTCGATGTTACCCCTCCATGGGGCCTCCCACAGTGTCCTGGTCTGTGGGGCAGCGGGCATCTCTCTACTCATTCACCCTCCAAGTGTTCTGTTTTCCTTTATTTTTTTAAATTAAAATATAGTTGATTTATAATATTATATTAGTTTCAGGTGTACAACACAGTGATTCAATATTTTTATAGATTATACTCTATTTAAAGTTACCATTAATAATGGCTATACTCTCCGTGTTGTATAACATATCCATGTTGTGCTCTTCTTTAGAGATAGCTGTTACCCTGTCTGACTCTCTCATTCGGTAGCAAGCTCCCAGAGGGCAGAAGGTGAACAATTCATCTTTGAATCCCCCCTTGAATGGGACACAAAGACTTAGACATAGTAGGTGCTTAATAGACACTCACTGCATGGTATGGATCAACTTGCTGAAGATAAATGGAACATCACAATCACTCCAGAGTTCAGACGCTGGAAATCTTCTCTATTTTTATTACAAGAAAAAAATTGAATTAATTCATAGCTACAAACACAAAAAGCCCCCACCAGTGTTAGGGTGGTCTCAGTATCTCAGATGGTAGCACTTCAAGACAGAAGTACTTTTTCTTTTAAATACCATCATAACGAAAAGAGCTGGCCATGTTATAAAGTCATCTAGGGGTTTTCGTATCAGCAGGTAGTTCCATTCTGTTTATACTGGGGATTTTAAACCATGCGAGGAAACATGAAATGCTATTAAAAAGAAAATCATGATTGACAAAACTACAGAAAGGGGAAACATTTCTTTCTTCAAAAGTGCCTGTAACATCCAAAAAATGTCACAAAAAAAAGGTTGTTAACAGCAGATAGTTCAACAGTTACGTTATTATACCCAACTGCCAAAGTGGTAGAAAAAGGCGGTAAATGAAGCAGTTGAAATGAACAGAGCCTATTTAGAAGGGAAAAAAAATAATGTATTTCTGAATGCAACAGCTGCATGTAACTGTGACAAGATCCTGGCTCAAATCACAGCTTTGGATTATGCCCCCTTTTGCAGGGTCTAATCTGCTCTCCTAAGGTCTGGCGAGGCTGTTAGTAAATGCACCAAGGATGTTCTTCACCACCACGCCCGCCGGTGATGTGGCAGCTGTTTGAGGAACAGCTGCCTCGTGTGGATTTAGGGTCAGCATGCCTGCAAACACAACCTCTTTGGTGGGTAACGCGGGAGAAGTGAATGCCAGCCTGCTGCTTTCCCCTGTCAAAACCCTCCGAGATGACCCCATTCAGTACAGCTGGGCAGCTGTGGTTTTTGTTTTGTAAAAATAAAAACAATCTGTTCCTTCTTGAAGAGCGCTTAGTAAGGAAGGGAGCTGATAACATCTGCAACCTGAAAGAATGATCGCCTTTGAGGGGCAATGTGTCCTTAGTGTTCATCCTCTGATGGGGTGAAAACCGCCCTGGGGAAGAGGCCTTGGGAGCGTTTGTAAGGGACACTTACAAGACCTAGTGGCCTGTGATGTCACCCTTGCCCCAAAGCAAAGATAAAAACTCATTGAGAAAGATGCAGCCAAGCTGATTGTCCTCTCTCCTCTCTTGACTGCCTTCCTCTTTTAGGAGGTCCTGGGGGGCACATATGAGAGAAGATGTCAGAACCTTGTGGTGCACAGTTTTATCTGACCAGCATACCCTCCCTGGGGAGTCAAGCTCCCCGTCTCACTGTAATCCCATTTAATCCCTTTGATTTGGAAGAGTCTGAACTCATCTGCTTGGTCCCAGGAGTGAGCACATGACCCCAGCTGGCAAACTAAAGCCCTTTGAGCCACAGTGATTGGTTGGGAGATGACCACGTGACTCAACCAGGCCATTCAGAGCCCTCTGGGGGGGAAAGGCTGAAGCGGGTAGGTAGGCTCGGCCAGAAGCCATCTGCTCCATGGGCAGAGAGACAATTGGAAACGAGCCCAGCAGGACAGGACACAGCAAATAGAAAAAGGCGAAGGCTCCATGACATTGTTGACCTAAGGCCTAAAGCTGGTTTAGCTCTTGGATTTTCCAATTACATGACCCAAAAAATTCTCTGTTAGCTTTCTTCCAATTGAATTGGACCTCTGTCACTTGTCTCTGAAATCATCTTGTTTAATTATTTGCTTCTCTTTTTGTTACCCCTCCTAAAATAGGAGCTCCATGAAATCAGGAGCTTTGTCTGCTGTACTTACTGCTTCTCTGAGGTCCCAGAATACTTTTTTTTTTTTTTTTTTTTGCGGTACGCAGGCCTCTCACCGCTGTGGCCTCTCCCGCTGCGGAGCACAGGCTCCGGACACGCAAGCTCGGTGGCCATGGCTCACGGGCCCAGCCGCTCCGTGGCATGTGGGATCCCCCCGGACCAGGGCACGAACCCATGTCCCCTGCATCGGCAGGTGGACTCTCAACCATTGTGCCACCAGGGAAACCCCCAGAATACTTCTTACACCCAGTGCAGGTGCTTACCACATTTGGGAGGAACTGCTAACCATAAAGGAGGGTGGGGAGGGAGGTGAATGTGTCAGGTTTACGTGAGGATGGAAGGGGTGAGTTGAGGTTGCTGCAAAGGCAGAACCCTCCCACGCCACTCTTGCCCATGTCAATGAAAAAATGCCCCCTGCCATATCAGTAAGCAAAGGATGTGGCAGCCATCAAGCCATCACATTATAGCTGCCCTGACAGTGAGCCCTGGGAGAGCTTGGGATAGAAACAGCGTGCCAGCCATCTAGCGGTCAGCACCTGCAGCCACCCCCAAAGGTGCCCCCTGAGGAGACTCAGGATGAGAAGCACAGGACACTGGCCCCATGTAGCTGAGGTTCACATCAAAGGAATGATTTAAGTGAGCCCTCATGGTATGCATTTCTTATGGTATGGCTCTGAAGTTTCAAAAATGTTTACTTATATTTATGGTCTTTCTAGAACTCTAGTGACAAGTATTCACATTTAGCTGTCTATTTAATTAGCTTACCTCTTACAAGCTGTCCTTTAACAAGTAACCCAACCTGGTATTTAATGAGACCATATTTCTCTGTTAGCTGGGACATATATATCAAGGTAAGTTTTTAAAGACCACATCTCAGACCCTGCACAGATGGAGATATCATTGCATTATTTCTGCACATGATCAAAATTTGGCTAGGTATAAAATTTGACCTTACAAGACTTCTTCCCCAAGAACATGTAAACAACGGTCCTCTGTTTTCTGGACTGTGGTTTTTCAAAGACACCTGAGTTTTCCGTCCTTATGAGCATCATGCCTCTTCTACCTCAGGTGTTTCTAGGATCTGTCCTTTAATTACCTTGTTCAGAAATGTAATTATTTTCTAATTAATTTTGTCTGGAACGTGGTGGCCATTTTCAATCTGCATATGATCAGTTTTTTTTTTTAACTGAGGAAATGTTTCTCTAATTATGCTTATATCTAATCATAATTCTCTTCCAAGCATTCTGATTTCGTCATTATGTAAAACACTAATTTTTAGGGTTGCTCTGCTTCTGCTCGCATGATGCAGAGTTTTTTAGTAGAAACAACCAGCTTCCAGAACTGCCTGTTAGGCATTCAAGCTCCCCAGCCCCAGCCCTCAGCCAGGACTGCAGAAGAAACCTGCAATTCCCATATCAGCTCCCGGCCTGTCATTCTCAATATCAATGGGCAAAATGGAGCGCCCACAATAAGGAGGAAAGTCAGCATTATGAATGATGAATCTGAAAAACAATCAACAAAAGGAAAAGGCAACCCATGAATAGGAGAAAATATTTGCAAACCATATATCCAATTAGGAGTTAATATCCAAAACAAAGGAACTCATACAATTCAGTAGCAAAAAACAAATAATTTAATTTAAAAATGGGCAAAGGACTTGTACTAATTTTTAAAACAAGATAAATCAAAGTGTTATATCTCATTACTTAATTAGCATTAATACACTAACGTGGAGCTAAATTATGAGTGATTATACATAATAGTTAACTAATGTGTAACCAAATTAAAGTGAAGAATGAAAGTGATGTGGCATTCTTCAGTAAAACTGTTTATATGTTCACGTGTCAAACGCTGGTATCTGGCTATTGAAAAAAATTAAATAAAATGGATATAAAGTCAGCAATAATGTCATTAATTTCAGTATACTTCAAAACTAAATTTTCCTACATATTTAATTTAAAAGAAAATGATATATTGCCAAAATCCTATCTCTCCAGGAGCTAACTTATTATATTTTTTGTTACCAAGAGATTGAAAATATGAAATATTTTGAATTGCAGTGAGAAATTATGTAAAAATAACAAAGACCTGGTTATATGATTTGAATAGAGTCGGTCTTAACTAATTTATTGGATAATCACAAATTCTTAACATCACAAGTTTTATCTGTGGGTTTTATCACATGATCTTTGAAAAAATGTGGTAGTCTCAGAAAATATTCTAGTTATAACTAAAAGGATCAGTGTTTTTTTTGGTGAGGCTGTAGGGAAACTGGCATTCTTATCTATTGTTAATGGGGTACAAAATAGTAGGAATTCTAACTTAGGCAGTAAGTAACAAAATTACTTATGCATTTTCCTTTGACGCAGCAATCCTTTTAGAAATCTACCTTAAGATATACCTCCACAAATATGAAACAACACATATGTAAGTTTATTAATGATGGCATTAGGGCTTCCCTGGTGGCGCAGTGGTTAAGCATCCGCCTGTCAATGCAAGGGACACGGGTTCAAGCCCTGGCCCGGGAAGATCCCACATCTCACGGAGCAACTAAGCCCGTGCACCACAACTACTGAACCTGCGTGTCACAACTCCTGAAGCTCGCGCACGTAGAGCCCATGCTCTGCAACAAGAGAAGCCACAACAATGAGAAGCCCACACACTGCAACGAAGACCCAACACAGCCAAAAATAAAAACAAATAATTAAATAAATTTATTTTTTTAAATGGCATTATTTATAATAGCAACAGATGTGAAACAACCCAGATTTCCCTCAGCAGGAGGCTGGTTGACAACACCATAGTACATCCACCCAAGGGGATATTATAGAGCCATATAAATGAATGAGAAAGTCATCTTTGCTCTATATGAAGTAATCTTCAGGTTATATTAAATGATAAAAACAAGATGCAGAGCAGTATATGTATCATGGTAAACAGAAACAGACTCACAGACATAGAGAACAGACTTGTGGTTGCCAAGTGGTGGGGGAGGGATGGACTGGGATTTTGGGATTAGCAGATGCAAACTATTATATATAGAATGAATAAACAACAAGGTCCTACTGTAGAGCACAGGGAACTATACTCAATATCCTGTAATAAGCCATAATGAAAAAAAATGTAAGTATATGTATCATGGTAAATTTGTAAAAGAAAGAAGGGGAAATAAGAACCCATAGCAGCAAAAAGCAAAGCCTTCAGAAGGATAATGCACAGGATAATAAAAATGATTATTGTATGGGAAATATGGAGGAGGTGAAGATGTAAGACTTCTTTGAAATCATACAGTTTGGGCTTTTGAGCCAAGTTAATATTATACATATTCAAAAACTGAAATTAAATCAGTATGAAAAAGCAAACCTAAGACTGAAATTAAAGGGGATCAAATAAACCCAAGAGTATATTAAATAAGTAACATAAGATCATAAGATATTACTTCAAGTGAGTTTAGTCTCGACACATTGATTGTACATCATTAGTGGGATAAAATCTAAAGACAAAATGTCATTCTCCCCTAAAGGGGAAACCAGAATTACCTGAAAAACTTTTTCATTCCAAGCCTCAGGCAAGAAAAGTACATCTCACTGTGTTAGAAAGCAAGATAGGACTCAAACACTCCTGGGGAGACAGCACATCAAAAGGATGCAAAAGAGAACTAGAGAAAGAAAACTAAAACATCATCCCAATTGCGATAGAGTCAAAAACATAATATACTTAGGAATAAATTTAACACAAGACACACACGACCTCTTCACTGGAAACTACAAAACATTGCTGAAATAAATTTTAAAGGAAAGATACACCTAGTCTGAATTGGTAGATTTTATATTATTAAGATGTCTCCTCTCTAGGACCTGGTATATAGATTCAGTCTAATTTCAATCAAAATTCCAGTAGGTTATTTTTGGGTAGAAATTGAAAAGCTGTTTATAAAATTTATATGGAACTGCAAATAAGCCAGAATAATAAAAGTAATTTTTAAACTAATAAACTTATGTTACATGATGGAAGACTTACTATAAAGCTACAGTAATAAGAACAATACGATATTGAAAGAAAAATAGACATAAGCAAAACTGGGTCCAGAAGCAAATCCTCACATATATAGCCAGTAGATTGTTGACAGAGCTACCAAGGCACTTCTAGGAAGAAACATTCCTTTCAACAAATGGTGCTGCACTAACTGGATATTCATATATAAAATAACAAGCATTGACCCTTTACTTATTCCACACATGAAACTTAACCCAACATAAATGATGGACTTAAATGTAATATCTAAAACTATGAAACTTCTAGAAGAAAACATAGGGGAAATATTATGGCCTTGGTTTAGGAAAATATTTCCTAGATAGGAAACAAAAATTTGAACCCTAATGAAAAATATTGTAAATTGGTCTTTATCAAAATATAAAATTTTTAATATTTGAAGAGCACTGCTGGGACTTCCCTGGTGGTCCAGTGGTTAAGACTCTGCACTTCCACTGCAGGAGGCACGGGTTTGATCCTTGGTCGGGGAACTAAGATCCCACCTGCTGCTCAGTGCGGCCAAAGATAAATAAACAAATAAGCATGAAAAAAAAGAAAGAAAAAAAATGAAAAACCCGAATTAAAAAAAAAAGCACTGATAAAACAATGAGGCAAGTCACACAATGGAAGAAAATATTATGTATTATATAACACACACATATATATTTATGTCAACAGACCTTATATTCAAAATATATTTTTTCAACAAATAAATTGCAATGAAGAGAGAAAGAGAGACGGAGACAGAGACTGACATGAATTTTAAAAGATTTAAGAGACTTATCAATTAGTTGCTGTGTATTGACCTTATATGAATCTTCATTCAAACAAAACACCTTAAAACAAGCATGGGGACAATGCAGAATTCGAACTCTGGATATTTGATATAAAGGAATTATTGTTAATTTTTAAAGTCTGATGATGGTACTGCAGTGATGCTTTTCACAAAGATATTTTAGCTTTTAGTGATACATACTGATGTTGTTGTAGATAAAATGATACGGTTAGGATTTGTTTCAAAATAATCTGTCGAGGAAGTGCTTGAAAGTATAGTTGAAACAATGCTGGGTTACAAGTTATCCATATCTTACCTCATTTATTCCTCACACTACACGGGTCAGGTAGACATGATCCATGATCCCTATGCCCATCTTACAGATGAGACACCCAAGGCACAGAGAAGCCTGGGATCTTCATCCTTCACCTGCCTTTCACTTCTTTTGATTAGGTAGGATCCAGGAGAAGCAGGGAAGAAGCACACACACCTCTGTAGAACAATGCAACCACAGAAAAGAAGCCAGCTGCTCCTCAGTTTGGATCCACACTGGGTTATTCTCAAAAATGAGTGACTTGTATGGAGAGGGCTGCAGGTGGTCACAGGTGGGCTTCACATAAGGCCACAGCGTCCCTGAGCAGCTGTGCTGGTAAGAACACTGTAAAGGAACCCAACCAGGGGAATCCACGTCCGCCTTTGACAACAGGGCTTGGCCATGCTTCCCCCTACCTTCCCCAAAGATTCGGGAACAGTGTAAAAATCCCACAAACTAGCCGACCTTTCAGCAGACGGCAGCCCTGAGGGAGACAACAAGCCAGAGCCTTCTGCCTGGTCCCCTGGGCTCAGGAAGGATGCCCTTGGAAGGGAGATGGGAGCATGAACTACCCAGCAACCTTCTCACCACTAGATCGTGGTACCCTCAAGGACAGAGACCGTGGGTCTTTCGTCACTATCTCCAGCAGGTGAGTAATAAGAGTTTGCTAAATGAATGGGCTCCATTCCACTCCACTAAAGTAGGGAGAAATATTAATTTTAATTTGCTGGCTAAGGGTGAGGTGACGTGAACAGACACCTCCATTGTTGATGACAGTGTAAAACGGTACAACTCCTTTGGAAGCAATTTGGCAATAGGGATTACATTTTTAAAAAGTTCATACTCCTTGATCCAATAATTCCAAGGTAGCAATTCTAAACATAGGTTGGGGGGATGTCCTCATAAAGATGCATAATAAAGCATATTTATAATTTAGAAAAACTAAAAATAATTGAAATGTTGAACAATGTAGGAAGAGTTGAATTAAATTTTACGCAGTCTTGAAAATTTATAGTTAATTGTGTGTGTGTGTGTGTGTGTGTGTGTGTTAATCTAGGCAACAAAGGGACCAAGTGAGAGAAATATTCCAAAGTGGTATTAAGTTATTTTATTAGGTTTATACACTTTGGATGGTCTTCTGTATTTTCAATTTTTCATTCAAAGTGATTAGAATACTTTTACTAAAAATATATATAATATACTGAGGAAAGAAAGGGAGTGAAGGAAAGACAGAGAGGAAAGAAAGCTGACCTATAGCAAACCCAAACCCATCATTGTTTCTAATTTTTTAGAAATTTATAGGGCAATGTCAAATCAGAGAAGCTATTGTTTTCTAGCCTCTCTTTGGGGCATCAGAATGCTCACCCTGTCAAAAAATGTCCCACTTCTTGTTCAGGATTCTCCATTCATTGCTTGCTGTGCTAAATGCTTTATATTTTAGTACCATTTATAGAGGTTTAAATAATCCCT